>NC_058138.1:5426739-7826739 GCF_011075055.1 Mangifera indica
TCTCAACACAGCTGATATTTTTGGTAGGATAAATTTATAGTTTATGAGAATGACAAGAAAGGGTGTAGTCCTAATAATATAGGTTAGTCCATAGATAAATGTTTGGTTTTTGGATTCATAATTTAATTTGCTTTTTGGTGCAAATAATTCATAAAAAAATGATTTAATCATCATTGCTGCTCAATCTTTCTTGGGTGGCTATTTGCTTCCAATTTTTTTTTCTTTGCAATTCCATACACTATTTGACAAAATGTCAAAAGTAGATAGATAATTAATCGGAACAAAAACAAAGTTTTTTCAAGCAATATCCACATGATAGTGATTGTACTCTTAAAGATAATAGGATGTCAGACCAGCTTGTGTTTACATTTCAACGACCATATTACAATTGAGATTAAATTTGTTGTAAGTGAAACTTGAAATGACTTTCTAACCACTGTGATTTTGGTAATAATTAATTTTTATTTGAGTTAAATCATTTTTTTTAATAGATAAATTAAAAAACTTAATTTTAAATTTTATCAGAAAAATATTTGAATTCTTACTTTCTTGTACTTTAATCCATTTTGCATTATCCCTATTTGAGGCAATTGCTCCCCTACCATGTGAAGAGAATATTTTTAGTGAAACTTGAAAAGGAAGATAAGAGGGAATAAGATTAAGACCCCCATCACCCACCAATAGAGAGATAAAGAAAGGGTATAAATTTTAGTAGGATCACCTTACTTAACAATATTTAACTACTTGGACTCTTTCATTAATGGAGTATCATAGGATTGTATTTTAATGTGTATCAATTTGAATCGATAATATATATCGTATCATAGGATATGTATGTATCGTATTATGCATTCATTATATGTATTAATTTGCTACATCTTAAAATACAAATCCTTTTTCATCATATGTATTCATCTTATATATTCATCATATGTATTGTATCGTATTATGCATTCATTAATAGAGTTTCATCCTCATAATTGGTACCATTTCATTAATGGAGTTAAAATCAAATTATTTAATTATTTGTTGGTTGTCAAACTTTAAGGTGCTTAAATAGGTTAATTCAATTTAAAAATAATAATTTGATTCAAATAAAAGTTTTTAATTAAAAAAGTCAATATAACTTCAAAGGTACAATCCGGGTTAAATAATCTGAAAAAAATATAAAAATCTTATATAATTATTTAATCAATAAAAATACAAATTTGTTGTTAATACCTATAAGTAAATAATTATATTTTAATAATATTATGAGTTAATAAATATTTATCTATATAAATTGTTATTTATTATAGATACAAAAGATTTAAACTTTATTTTACACTGAGCAAAACAAGAGTTGGCTCCGATCTCATCCAATAGCCCTAATATTAAGTTAAAATCGTGAAAGTCGAATTACGTATTATACAATATATTGAAAATTTAATTGTCTGAATTGTATATCATATCATATTGTAAAACATACCTTTTAAAAAATAAAATAATGAAATTTAAATTTACATGTCATCATTTTAAAAAAATCACAAACTTATCTAATTTTTAAAATTTCTCATATACACCTCTACAACACATTATTTTCGCTAAAAATGTGTATCAATTCGAATCGATAATATATATCGTATCATAAGATATGTATTGTATCGTATTATACATTCATCATATGTATTATATTGTAAAATAGGTATCATATATCATACGCAATGACAGATCCACCAAATATTGAATAAAAGAAATAATGTACTAAAAGAAATAATATAATAACACAACTAATTTATTTATGCAAAAATCTCTTCCATGTGAGGAAGCAAAAAAATTTGTGGGAATTTAATGATTCACTTAAATCCAATATAATAAAAAAATGTTTACAACAACCGCAATCCATAAGAAATGTTTTACACAAATTTAGAATTCAATCACAATCTAACATAAATGAAATACACAAACATTGAGATGAATTCAAATAACCATATAAGAAGTAGATCTTTGGACTGTATAACTCAATTGCAGTTGTTAAAATCAAAACTCAATTATCCATATTAAAGATCCACTCATCTTGTTGTGTATGATCAAAAAATCAAGTTATAATGGTATGTCTAAATATTTAAATATTTGAATATCAATTATTTAAAAATAAAAACAAATTAAAATATTTAAATTTCAATTATTTAAAAATAAAAACAAATTAAAATATTTAAATTTCAATTATTTAAATATGACAGAAAATTAAAATGGTATACTTGAATTGATCCTTAAAACAATTAAGAAATTTAAATTAATCATTTGAAATATTGGTAGCTTATTGACCTTACAACTAACTCATTTACTTTAGAGGGATTTCTAAAAATTGATCAAACTTTTCGGTTTTAATAATATTTCTCTTAATTTTAGGGGATAAGACATCCAAATGGTATCTTTGTTTTGAAAACAATTTTGCCTATTCTCATCAATGAGCATTTAAAAGTAATCAACTTTGATTATTATGGAATTGCTTAAAAATTAAGTTTAATTTGCAACTTATATGATTGACTTCTTTTCAGCAATAAAACTTGTTATTGAATCTATATGTTACCTTTCCTTTTACAATTAGAGTTCATTTTGTAATATATTTCTTAATTCTCAAACATTTATGCTTAGTAAACTATAATAATTATATACTACATGACATTCAATGACACCTACACAAAACCATTGATAATTGATAGTAGTTTGTATATAAGTTTTTGTTATGTTGAAACAAATACAAATTCTTCGTTTGTAATAAAAAACTTAAAATATTTAACTGAAAAATTTTATAAATGAATGCTAACATCGGCTAGCCATCAACTATGTTTAAAGGTGTCAAATGAGCTAAGTTGTAGAAGCTCAGAAAAAAGCCTGACACAAAAGGGTTTGGCCTGCTATAAAAGCGAGCCAGAGTGGGCCTATGGGCTGTCCAACTTTGGCTGTGAGCCTAGGCACAAGCCCATGGGTTGGCCCTGATACTATTCAAAAATTTTAAAAATACTCTAATATAATTAAGTAATTAATTAATATATAAAATATTATAAATATATATAAGAAAAAAAAAATTAGACTTAAAAAAATGAATTGAGTTCTTTGTATCAATGATCAATCTCACATGCATGAGATAATCAAAATTTTAACTTGATTGAAATATTTTACTTAATATTTATTTATAATAAGTGAAAGAAGTAAATGATTTTATTATTCTAGATATAGGACTCTTTGCAAAGTCCAAAAATTTATTAATGATATTAATACAAATGTTGCTATGCAAATTTTAAAAGGTAGAGATGCAGCCCATAAAGGCCCAATGGGCCAATTCCCCCTACTTCAACCCAAAACTCATCCAAATGGCAACAATAAAAACAAAATCTCAAACTCGCGGAGGAGTTCTCTCTTACAAACAGTGCAATACAATAGATTCTCGGCCTCAATCTCCATCACTGATAGTCAGTGATTAAGCTTCCGTGTATTGCTTATTTCAAGTCTTAATTTTCTTTTATTTTTGTTTAGGGTGCTGTTTCAGTGATGCCAAATTGTCTTAACTAGTTCATGAGCGCCTTCAATGGCCACTAAGCTTTTATCTTTAACATTTTCAAACAAAATCCCCAAACAGGTTAATTTAACTGCCTGTATATCCTCACTTTCTTGTGCTAATGCCCTGCAAGTTACTGATTATGAAGCAAAGATTCAATCTTTGAGGAATCAGCCATACCCGGATAATCTTATCCGGGTTTAGGATAGCACTGGCGACTTGAACTCTGCTGTGACGACATTTAAATGGGTATCTCTCCAAAAAGGGTTTCAACACAACTGATACTTATGGTAAGATAATTTTGTAGTTTAGGAGAATGAACAAGAAAGGGTGTAGTCCTAATAGTAGAAGTTTTGAGATAATAATTATAAAAGGACTTATTTTGAGCAATCGAGTGGATGATTCGGTTATCATTTTAGGAGAGATTTTATGCTGGATTTGAGCTGAAATTAAGTTTCTATACCTGTATAATACCACTGTTTTGTAGGGAAAAAAAAACTAGGGGAGGGAATCCGACTGTTAAGGTTGATGAGAGCTTCAAATCTTTTGCCAGATGGGTTGATTTATAGGGAGTTAATTAGATGCACGTGTGAGATCCATACGTTAGATGATGCGAATTATCTTCTTGAAGAGATGATGGAAAATGGTAGAACACCTGCTGTTGATGTGTTTGTTGATCTAGTAGTAGGACTTTGTGCTATGCTTGAAGGCTGTTGCAATGCTGGTAAAGTTTTTTTGGCAAAAAGTATCCTGGACAAAATGGATGAGAGAAACATAGCTGATTGTGATTCTTGGAATATTCTAATCATATGGCTTTCTGAGAATATGGAAATAAGGAAAGCTGATGAAATCTTTGTAGAATGTTTATATTTTCCATAGTTCCTGACTCTGCGACATACTCAGCTTTTGTTGTAGGCAACTGTCGGTTGAGAAAGTATGAGGATGCTCTGCAGGCATTCCATCGGGTTTGCATCAAAAATTGGGTTCTGGATTCTATATCTTATTAGGACTCATGGGGAGCCTTTGCCAGGCAGGAAAAATTTGGAGGCTGCTGAAGTATTTCATGTCATGTCGAAGGACAGATGCTCCCTCAGTCCTTCTTACAATATGCTGATAGGTTGCATGTGTAGCATGGGACAAGTGGATAAAGCAATTAGGCTACGGGGTTTTTCTTACAGTTCTAATACTTCTTATACTACTTTAACTTACACGACAATCATGCATGGATTGTCAAAATTAAAAATGGCTATAGGACTAATGGTAATTCTCTCACAAATTTTGGTGGACAGTTGTGCTATAGATGTGGAAGTATATTGCATCCTCATACAAAGCATGAGTGCACAAAATTGAACTAAGGATTCTGTTTTCTTTTTCAATGTGCTGGTTAATGAGGGTTTAGTGTCTGACCAAGAAACAATGCATACTCTTCTGTGTTGTTTGGCTAGCCAATCTGACTTGCACATGGTTTTAAGTGGGATTGATAAACTAGTTTCTAATAGTGATACTTTGGATTCATCTATGTGTAACATACTTATCAATGGCCTCTGGAAAGAGGGTCTAAAATGTGAGGCATCCTGATTATTGGATCTGATGTTGGAAAAAGGTTGGGTACCAGATACTATAACTCACGGACTGTTGGTTGGGTCTTTCTATTCAATGCAAGAAATGAAACTGTAATTAGAAAGTTTCTAAATTACCCTGGTGGAAAACTTGCCATGATGGGATGTGAGCTTCTTTGGGATCTAATGTAGCAGTTTTCGTTGAGTTGCATGAGAAATCAGTCTATAATGGCATATGATTGTAAACATGCCAGATTAGTTGTTCTTTACCTAGCTATCTTATAATCTGTGACATGATGCTACTGCATTGTAAATTCCAAAGGGAAACTTATTGGTCGAAATCTCTATAAATGTTGTGGAATCATTAGCTTTTTGGTCCACTGTATTTTTTGTGTAGTACTTGTGCTTTGCTCTTTTCATTATTTCCTGTCAGTTTAATTGTTATTATGGTGTAATATGCTCAATACGCACTTGGGAAATCTCCTTGTTCTGTTAAGTCATACCTGGCATACTATCAATGAAGTTAGTGCTAGGGTATTTAATTTGACTCAAGTCAATTTCTGAAAAATGATCCTGTGGTACATTACATTTCTGCCCATATTTAGCGTCAATTTTACCGTAAGATTTAGAATGTTTTTATATATTGGATAAATATGAAAGAAAAAAATTTTCAATTCCCTTCCAATGCAGAAGCTTAACGTTACTTATTTTATTTTCAGAGATATCAAGCAGTGCCCTAATAAGTTTGAACTGGTTATCAACTTGTCCATCAGACTATTTGGATTCGTAGTTTTTGAGTAGAATGAAGAGGGCAGAAAGATTATAATCAGGAAAGGACTGAGGTCCGAGGAAAGACTGGAATTGCAACCTGCAGGCTAGAGATTGTTGCATATTTAGCAGCTGAAGTTCATTCTTCAACAATATGATTGTTGTTGAACTCTATCCGACCGCAGTTGCTACAGAAGCAGTTTTCATCAAGTTTTAGTCATTGATGTAAACTTTTACCGGTTACTTGGTTGAAGAGTGACAGTTGGTACAAGTTTTCTTCAGCTGAAATTCTCACAGGGAAATGGAAATTGAAATGATTAATTTAAGATACAAATTGCTGTAAAGTGACAATATAGTTAATGACTAATAAAAAAAGCTATAATTTAACTTGATTGCTCCAATGGGCATATATATGACTTAGCTTGTGTCTCCTAATATTAATTCCTAGGTTTGTCCTCGAATTTGATATACTGCCTAATCTGTGTTATATTTTGAGGAATTGTGTTTTCTGGGTTGCAGATTTTCAATGAATATTTATGGGTAGTTTTGTTGAATGAGCAGAGTTTAAGGATGCAAGTGACAAGGAAATTCTAGCGGACCTGTTGTTCCAGGCGACCTACAAATATAATGTTAATGTCTGGAGATCGAGATTTCTCCAATGCTCTCTATCAATTGAGGATGAGAAGATACAACATTTTGCTTGCTCAGCTACGAAAAGCCTTGGCTCTTCTCCTTGCAGTCACCAAGATCATATGGCTCTGCACGAGTCTTGTGGCTGGGGACCCTTGTTTACGACTAAAATCGGTAACAAATTTCAGTCCCTAATGATATGCCTTTTGCTCATGTACAAGTTCCCTACCTCGTGTATCCTAATCAGAAATTCAGTAACAGTGCTCTAGTTGATATGTTGGAAGATGAAGAAACCTATAAATTATCACCACCCTGGTACTAATTATAATCCCAAGAGTTTTGTTATGGGCCTTGCCTGGACAAATTTGCTCATTTCAACCTTGCTTAAAATGGTTATCGAAATCATTATCCACCACAATCTTTAATGCCAAACAATCGCCCTAATTGTAATCAACTCGTAGTTCTGTCCAAAAAGGTGATGAAGTCACCAAATTTGATCCTATTAGCATGAATCCGAAGCCTAGATTTTTAAGTAAGTTGCAAAATGGACATATAAAGCATAGGAGGCTGTTGTTTTTGTCACTAGTAAACTCAATTAACATTTCTAGTAGTGTCATATGGGGAATGCAAGGGTGTCCAAAACCTTCTTATTATGTCCAAAGTTGTATAGGTGTAGTGTTCCTAGCATTGAACTCCTTGAAAAGTAAGATGATAATGGCAACTAAAGGTAATATAGTCGATTGCATTTCATGTGGGGAGCAAATGCATCGGAATATTGTAATTAAAAGGTCCTTGGAAATTGATATTGATCAGTAATACATGGTAGTGAAGCAAAACATTGGAGCTATGAACTTGTATGTTGAGAAGAATGAGAAACTTTGGAAATGTGTGAACCCTATTGTTGGTAATCCTACACAAATCTCGGAAATGACATGGGAAAGAATTAAAAAGCTTATGATGTCTCCTGGAGGACAATCTGCAATAATGGCTTCTCAATGCAGGTAAATTTTTTTTTGGTTGTTTAGATTAGCCTTTCTTGGCTTCTAGGATTTATAAGTGGACTGTTTTTTTATTCTGTCTTGTGTGCTTTTGCATTTTTGTTTATAGGTATGAAGTTGGTGCTACATTGAAGAATTTGTGCTTGACAGAGTTTACATTAGGCGACATACTTCAGATCTTGAATATGGTAATTACCATAAAGAAATGGATTATTCATAATCAAGCTGGATGGCAGCCGTTTATCATTGCTGTTGCAGAGTGCAGTCCTGAATTAGGCTCTACATCTGGTTCACAAAGTTTCAATCTTGCTATCCATGGTAAGTTAAAAGGGGCCACTTGATAGTTTGAAAGGTATTAAGTGTATATAGATAGATGATTTGTTGCAATAAGGTTCCTAAAACAAAAGTCTTCTTGTGCCAAGACTCATTATGTAGGTTTACTAATGATGAAAGTTGTTACACATGATGGCTCCTGTCTAGATTTTCAATTAGAAGTTTCAAGTGAAAATTTGCTAGATGTGTCAAAGAGTATACAATGCAAGGCTCTGAGGTACACGAAACTGATCATCTGCTCTGCATCTTCCCGATTCTATCAACAATTGCAAGGATGATCCTGCTGTTTCCACATTTCGATGAAACATATTTCTATAGAAAAATTTCCTGCCTCTCATATAATTCGTGGTGCCATGAGAACTCTAAATGCAAGGCCTAATTTAAAAGTGGCATTTGAAGATGCAAGAGTTTGGTTAGTTTGCAGAGAAGCAGATGACACAATTTACAGAAATTTATGAAAAAAACATCCAAATGTAAATTAGATAAACATAGAAAATGTTCTGGTGGAAGCTTCTCATTCTCCTATGATCACATCATACTATGACGATATCAAGATGAGTCACGCAAAGGTTGCACAATGCTGTAAAGTTCTTATTTTTCCGTATTCTCAGAATAAATAGATTTATAAATTCATCCCTCTACAGCATCAGTATAGCAGTTTGCCACTGTGTTTGCTGTACTTCTTTGAAAGCTGTATGGTTCTCAGAGCTTGTGAAACCATTATTCCCTTGGCTATAATCCTTATATTGAAGTCTCCTGTATGCAAACTTTGATAGAAAGATCAAGTGTTTCTTATTTTTGCCCCCGTTTGGATAGTGCTTCCACTTTTGCATTGAAGCTTTTCTTGCTGTTAAATTGCCGCTAGTTTTAAGGTTTTCAAGCTTGGAAAATAGAAAGTTTCATACTGTAAATACCAATATTTTATGGTACTTATTTGAAAACATTATTGAGTTGGTTCATAAATTTAAAATCCAAATAAAATATGTTAGATTTGTGTTATATTATTAGGTTATATTTGAATCAAGTTTAAAAAATAATTGACTCAAACAAACCCTAAATAAGCTCAATTGAAACAAACTCGGGTTTTAATTCGAGAATTAAATATTTTGAGCTTAAACTTTAGAGGTGTTCACTTGCCAAGTTTATGAATTTGAAAATTTTTTATATGAATCAATTAAAATAATATCGTTTTGATTAATTCACATCAAAATAGTGTTATTTTAGTTATTTTTTATTTGGTTCGAACTCGAACTCAAGCCAAACTAGACTCGACCTCTCTCAAGAGCAACTTTGAAGCAAGTTTAAACCCGATTTGATTCAAAGCCAACCCTACATATTATCAACTAAGTTAAAATTTACTTCCTAAGTTACCATTATTAATGTTACATTAATTAATATTTATAGATATTTTAGATAATCTCACAAAAATATCACTATGCAAGTTCTATAGGGTTAGAGATGCAGCCCAATGGGCATTTCCCCCTACTTCAACCCAAAACTAGTCCAAATGACAACAATAAAAACAAGAACAAAATCACAAACTCATGGAGAGGTTCTCAATTACAAACAATACCTTATATACAATGGTATTATTATATAATTAAATATTTTATTATTTAATTAAAAATGATGTAGTTAAATATTTTTTATCACTATAAAATCATCCATTCCTATAAAAATTTTATTATTATATAATTAAATATTTTATCACTAATATAAACCAAATTAATATTTTATTATTATATAATTAAATATTTTTTATCTATAATTAGTACACATAATTTTACTCTTTATGAAATTATTTATCATAATATTTTCAATATTATTAATACAAATTTGATGCATTATCAAAGATTGTTGAAATTCTTCCTGTTGTGGTTATAGAAATCGGATTGGACCGGTCTGTTTGACTAATCGAACCACCATCCTTCATGCAAAACAAAAACACTTGATTCGAAAACTGTTTTAGTAGTTTGATTACTTTCATTTGCCCTTGGACTGGCGATTAGACACCAATTTATGATTAAAAAGTTAGAATGTTTGTTTATATTGCATATTATTAATTAAAAAAATAGTATAAATAAAAGTTTGAACCAACACCATTTGATTTCTATACATGTTTAAAAAACACAAGTTCAAAATATCTAAAATGCAATGGAAATGTTGAGTTTGACAATAGCTCCAATAAAATCCCTAATCCTAACTCTTCAATCTTCATATCACTTCATGCTTTCTTCTTTCTTTGTGTAATTGATTTCTTGAAGTTAGAATTCCTGTTTATAAAAGACAACATCTAATAAATGACGACAACAATGATTACAATAAATGATTTTGCTAATTATAGGAATGTATGTCAATTATATGTGACTGTTTAACTTCTTGCGTAATTTAATAATGTTTGATGGCATTCTAAGTAGAGAACATAACTATGTATGTAGTAATAACAAGAAAATTTGAAATATATCCATTCTAAGGAATAACATAAAATAGTGAAAATGTGTAAGTAACTTGTTTGTAGATCCACAACAATTGTAAATTATACAAGTTGGTTATGGTCACAATACATATATAAATGAGCATTAAACATGAGGGGACCAATAATTATCACACAATTCAACTATAAATATAGTTTATATCCATGAAACCAAGTCCAAAAATCTCAAATCCACTATAACCAAATTAATCAATATAACAAAAATTTTCAATAACAAATCATTAAAGCATAAACTAAAAAATTAAACATTAATTAATAAAAAGTTACACAAAATATGAAGATGAACACAAGTATCCCAGTCATCTGTCACTTAAGCATCCAACTTAGGTGAAAATGGCCAAGCTCCCCATGATCATGCAACCAAACTCCCTTCAGTTTAGAAAAGATTGAAATCCTTTCAACCTTTAGTCATCATCTAACTTCTAACTATGTGATTTGTCAAAAGATATTGAAACAGAATTAATGAAAAATGTTGTATAGAAGGAGCCCAAAAACCATTATAAGATTTGGAAGAATGAATAATATTTAGGTCAATTTAAAATATTGGAGAAGGTGGTTTATATATGTAGTAAACTTCATGTAATAAATTGGTGTCATTTGTCAAAATAGATTATAATATACTTGTTTACTCACTACAACAAATTTCATTAAGGTGACGAAAACTTTGTCAAAAAAAATTAAAAAATTCATCCTAAAAGGTCAAATGGGATAAAAAATCAAATCGTACAAAAATGCACGTTACCAAAATGTTTATTTTCATGAAAAACAATAGTCCCCAATAACTAGTCATTGTGAATGAAACAATATTTCTTTATAAAATGATACACATTTTGGGATGAAATTTTTTATCCATAAATTAATTATTTTGTGTCAAATAACTCTATTTCATCTAGAAAAAAATATTTAGAGACAATTTTTGTCTTTGTTTGTACAAAAAATTTGGACAATATTTTCCATCTTTCATTGTGTGATAAATACATAATAAAATTTCTCATCTTTAATTATATAATAAATTAGAGACAATTTTTGTTAGTCTTTTGATTGTACAATAAATTAAAGACAAATTTTTTTATTCGTGATTATATAATAAATTAAGGAGAGGATTTTTTTTTGTCTTTGACAGCATAATGAATTGGAAACAAAAAATTTCATATTTAAATGTGTGATGAATTGAGGATAATTTTTGTTAATCCTTGGTTGTATGATAAATTAGGTACAAAAATGTCGTGTTTGTTTGTATGGTGACATTGGAAGGAGAATTTTAATTTTAAATGAAAAATAATAGTCACGTGGCTCATTGAAGTACAACAATTTATATTAAACATTTTTTCAACTAATTAAAAAACATGTATTATTATCAAATTGTTATTACTATAAATCAACTAATAACTAAGTAATAACAAAAATATAACTAACTTACAAACAAAAGACATAGAATGCGTCACTCATTAGTGGTAAAATAGTTTTACTTTCTTTGTTAATTGGATGCCAATATGTTCGCCACTTTCTTCACTATTTGGATGTCGAAAAAGGTACCACTCTCGTATTAGCTGCATGTCAAAAGAAGCAAAATAAGTATATGTACGTTAGACAAGTCTACAACAATAATTATTAATAATCATTATCAACAATTACTTAGCTATATACCTGTCTATAGTTTATAAAATAATAAAATTAAAACAGAGCATTAAAAAGACAAATTACTAATGATTTTTACCTTGAAGGAGCACGTGAATGATTTTCAATGGACTAGCAATTGACCACAACTCAAATATCCTTCCGTGAGAATGAGCTTCCACAGCTCTAAGATTCTCCTTTTCTTCTTTAAAAGGGGCAGCACAGAGGGCTTCTATTGTGCAGCTTGCACTTACAAAAAAAAAAAAAAAATCAACTGGAAGAAATGTAACAGAAACAAAAAAGTTCACCCAAACGAATATTGAAAAATACAACACATGCACTGAACAGAAACTAAAGAAGTGACCATAAACAGCAAATGTATGTGTGCCTGCCTTCAGTTCAGTTATTTCACATGGCTGAAAGATATCCAGTTTTTTAAAGTTGGCAGCATCTGGATCCTTTGCAGCAGCCAGCTAAAAAGAATTATAAAACATAACTTAAAAAAATGAGCAAAATAAAACTCAAACATGATGAGTCACCAAGATATATTACACCATCATCGACTTACCAAGTTGGCTGTTTGATCTAACCAGTGAACCAGCAAACCAAGAAAATACATGCCAGCAGCTGTCACCTTCTCAGTTTTTGTGTTGTCCTACTGCATTAGGGAGAGATCAAATAACTTGTGTATGATTTAAAAAGGCAAAAAGATGAACAGAGGTGCTAAATGCTAATTAAGAGGTAGTTCAAATATAGAATGGATGTGGTCACTTAAAAATAAAGTGATGATATTTGCATGCAACAATAAGCAAAGGTCTAATATGAAATGAAAGATAATTTAAAACTGAGAAAAAAATTCATTCTTATATCAAGAGCAGAGAGGCCAACCTAACAACTAAAACTATCACAGAAGATGAAATTAACCCAAGCATTAGTTTATCTGAGACTCCTAGCATTCCCTTCACGGAGTATAGAAAACAGTGCAAGGAAAATACCACAGATACTGGTTTTGATTAATCAAGGAGTAGCTTTTTCTCTAGTAATTTAAGGATTAAAGGTACAGGATAACGGGATTATGAAACAATAATATAAAGAAATACAGTGTACTCAGTAGAATAGGGGCTTAACCCTCTTTGCACAAGTTAGAAAGACTAGTGCAGGCATGATCTATTCTCAAATATTTTTCTAAGAAGGTAAACCAAGATGAGCAAGACATTTTAGTATGCATAATAGTGTTATAATTGAAAGGAATAGTCTCTTATAAGTATGGAACATAAATCTTGCAACCAAAATACACTGCTGCACATGCAGTTCAGAGCTAATTAAAAGAACTCAAGGAGGCAATTCTATCTTATGTCATTAATGCATACCACCCCCGGCCCCTCCCTGAAGTGAAGAGACCTGCTTCATAGACAAATGGAAAGTGCACTTGCTTTGGTGGAAATATAAAACAAAATACAACAGACACTCCAAAAAACAACAGAAGAGAGCTGCTTGATACCTGCAGTGCAAGGCTCAATCCACTACTCCCATCTCGATCAAAATACAATAACTGCACCAAGCCAACTAGTTACCACGCTGAGATCAGTGAAAAATAAAACAAAATAAAAATCTTAGATGCATTCCCATGGATATACACAAGCCTACAAATAAGCAGGAAGGCATCCCAAATTTAACTAATTCCTGTTCTGTATTAAAAAATTAAATTCTCTGATGGCAGCACTGCAACAAAATTGCAGCCAAATTGAAATGGCCCCACCTCAACTGTGTGAGAAGCAAAATCTAAGAGTTCATTATAACTATCTGGCAATGATGAGAGAACTTGCTGCTGTATTCAAGACCCAGCATTAAATGTCAAGAAGTTTCAAGCAGAACATCTGGTCTTAAAGAAATGCTCCTCAAGTAGTACTCTAGGTCTACCAATTACCTGAGGAAGACCAGACCAGATCCAATCAGAAGCCATTATTTAGGATTTTTTTGATATAATTACCTGAGGTAAAATTACACCCTGCTCAAATGGCACATTCCAATCTTCCATAAAGTTAAATGTGATTCAAAAATCTGTATGCCAGCCTCACCTCCATAATGCTAGTTGTAAGTTACAA
Source organism: Mangifera indica (assembly GCF_011075055.1). Lineage (NCBI taxonomy): Eukaryota > Viridiplantae > Streptophyta > Magnoliopsida > Sapindales > Anacardiaceae > Mangifera > Mangifera indica. Next base: position 5,440,785 of record NC_058138.1, read on the forward strand.
AATAATCTCATAGAGTGTAGTAACTATGTACGCTAAGACCATAAAAGTACAGGTCTTTTTTGCCTTCTTGTAAAAGATTGCATTGTTACAATTAAACATTTGCTTTTTAGTGACTTAATTGGCGCCCTTAAGGTCACAATTTAACCAATCCAAGCTTCAAGGTAAGAAAAACAGAGCTGTTATAAGCCATACCCAGAGGTATCATCATGTCACAATTAAACAATAGGGAAGAAAATGGTCTGGGCATAAATCCTAAAGAAACCAAAGGAATTACCAGACACATTTTCCAGTCCCACATTCTCTACAAGACACGATGAGACCTAGTAAATTCGGTAAGTTGGAAACTCATAATCCAACGAATGAAGACAATTAAAACTACATGCAAACCAGAATATTTTAGCAGCCGGTTAACATATCTAAAATTTAGGGGTAGTACTAGATTCACGTCAATAGGATAGCATATCTAAAATCGGTCAATTGTGTACAATGCACATAACATTGGCCTATTATTCATGCTTAAACATATGCATACATTCATAAAAATATACTACTCAGTAATATGATGCATGTACTTGGCTAACAGAACCATACAAATTTATCAAACAAGTAGAGTACGAACCAGGATTGGCATCAACTGTCCTTCAAGGTCAAGGAGGCCTTTGGCAAATGCAGCTGCAGACATCTGCTGACAAATACCTTCTTTATGATGTAACTTACTAAAGATGTCAGAGACAACGCCAAAGGCCATAATTATGTACCAAATCATACATGAACATGAAGGCCTCAAAGATTAATTCTATAATCTTATCTGCATCACGAAAACATTACCTGTACACCGCCCTCATCAAAGCTGTAAATTTTAAGATCACGTCTATATGTGCTATGACGGCTTAGGAGACCAGTACCTTCACCTGAAATTGTATAACACCTCATCAAGAAAAGAACAGAAAGACAACAATACCAATTCCATCTAAATTTTAACTCTTCAGAAAGAAAAACAACGAACAATATAGAATTTGTAACTTTAATTTCTCCTTTCTTTCTTTGAACTTCTCAGCAACTAATCAGAGCTCGGTAAGTAATAATTAGTATATTCTTCTTCTTTTTATTTCTTTCAGTTTATCTCAGATTATTTTCTGAAAATTTTAATAAATACATCTAATTAATCAGTTTATACTCTCCAAAATCTACAGCCAAGAAGCAACCCTAATCAAGATCAAAACGTTGCATTTCGAAGCATAATTAAGGAATAATCAAATAAACACTACGTGTGATCAACTAAAAATCCACTAGAAAATTCAAATTAAGTCAAGCGTTCGAATGACCATCAAATCGTGAAATTAAAGGACGAGAACAGGCAACGAGAGAGAGAGAGCCTCAGAAGAAGAAGCTTGAATGACAAGTTCGTTTCCCACAAGTGCAAGGCAGTGACGGACCTGCGAATGTCTTCAGAGCTTTTTCGCTTACAGAGAATTTCGTTTTTTTTCCCTTTAATTTTGAATTTTGATTTTTACAGTCTTTGGGTCTCTCTAATGATTTAATTATTTATGTTAGCTGGAATGGAAATGATGTTTTTTTAAAGGGTATTAATTAAAATAAGTAAATTTGTTTGCGTTTAAATATTTTTTGGTAAATATTTGAAACACTTACTTTTATGAGCAAAATAAATGTGAATTATCTATTTTACCCTTCTATGCAAAATCTAACAAAAACTTAACCTTTTCCCATTTGAAGCAACAGCTCAATATTGCAGTTGGAACACATAATGGTGACTCCATTTTTTGTATTTCGAATGTCGACAAAGACAATAGCATTCAACAATATCGTCTAAGATAAATCTAATTCAAAGCGTGTTAAGAATTCAAATGGGTTTTCTCGCCTTAGTTTAGTGTTATTAAGTTTGAAACTGGGTTTTTGTCCTCGGTTTCGATTTGATGTGTTTGGTTTAGGGTTTGATTGTGTTTGGTTGTGATATTTATTTGCAAATAGTTCGTCTATAATATATTTTAGCCGGGCTTGATTGTGTTGTTACTGACGGAGAAGAAAGCCAAATTTTGGTGATAGTGGCACTTGTTACGCTCACACTCGCACTCTTACTTTTATCTATTTTGCTTTTCATTGTGATCTGTATATATCAACAATTAAATCAAAAATAAAATGTTTTAAAACAAGTTTATGAATGTTGGATTCTTAAGTTATCAAATTTATAATCAGTAAGATTATATTGGAGTATGTTGCTGAAGAAAAAACATGACCGAAGAACAATAATTACTAGAGAAAGGTATTATCAGAATAAATTTTCAGTTTGCCTAAAAATTTAAATTCATTAAAAGTTTCCCTAAAAAAGTTTAGGTGTAAATTTTTTTGCCTATTTTAATTAATATCCTCTGTTCCAATCATTTTAGCAGGGAATTAAAATGTCATCTTCAGTTTTGGTGTCGTCCCCTGAAAGTACCATTATGAGACCAAACTGAAATTGTTCCTAAAAATTTTGTTTCTAAAATTTAGTGTTAAGCTTAGTGGATGGAATTAAAATTTCATTTCTTAGAAGTATCATTTTGAGACAAAATTAAAAATATCCTTAAAAAAGAATCTAAGTTTTGGGGAGGAAAGTAAATTTCCTCCACTAAAATTATCATTTTAGTAAATAAAATTGTCTCTAAAATTATTATTATGGGACAAAATTAAATCCCTCTAAAATTAAATCCTAAGTTTTTTATCATTTTGACACCCAGCAGTATACAAATATCAGAAAGAATGCATAATATCATTCATGCATTTATGAAATGAAAGCATTTTGATTATAACAAAGCGGTATCCTACTTGGAAAGGGAAGCTAATAAAATTAATCAATAATTACAAGGAATGTCACTGGTTTAATCAAAATAAATTACAATAAATAAAGATGTTTGTAATTACAATCTTGTGCATGCAATCAATACAAACGCAAAACGAAAGTATAATTATTCAGTTGTTGAAAACTAGAAATAGAAAAAATTCACATAATTTAACCATCAAGCACAGCTCAATCCAGCAATTACTACAACAGAAAGCTCACCCATCTGCTGTCCCGGAAAATCTAACACCATCGACAAACGACAGAGTCATGATCAAAAGGAGGAAGGTCCAAAACATTGATTACAACAATTGTAATTGAACCCTTCTCTTTTACAAACAAATACACAAGATTGAGGAGGCTGCACCAATAAGTCTACAAAAAGAGAAAAGGGAAATGCTGATATTTTCCAGAAGGCAAAACAGAAGCCCTCAACCCAGCAGCCAAGCAGCACAAACCTGCACTAACTACAAATAAACAAATCCAGAATCCAGCGACTAATCAACCGCAACGACTTGACATTTTCCAGACCAGTAGTTATCAAATATGATATGCCCTGCAAAACATTTATTCATTTGTATACTGGTTTGCAGTATTCTTTTATATACAAGTAGTTGAATGAAAGCAGCACGTTTGCTTGTGATTAAAACTTTGAATTTAATATACCGTTTTGAATAAACATTCAGGTTAAAAGAAAACTTTGAACCACTGATTTAGCGTACCCAGCCTATATCTTGATGCGTTGCCTAATGTTGGGGCGTTTGACAATTCAAAGTTAGTAATCAGTAATGGTTATTTTAATAACCATTTTGTCCACAGCAGATTAAAAGAAAATGTTACAAAATCATTTTCATTAGCAAAAAACGTGTATATATTCAGTTACTTTGTCCCAATGAGGTATGTACAATATAACAAAATATATATATATAAATTATAAACAACAAAAAAATACAGCATTTCGGACCATACTGCCTCATTCCCCTTGAGGCATGGCAGGTAAGAGGAACAGGCAGCCGGCATTTTTAATATATTTTTTACTTTTATAATTTCTTCCTAAATTTTAATTTTTTAAAATATATAACTTCACATTTCTACTGATAGATTGGACTTTAAAACAAAACAATTAATTTTATGTAATATAGGTTTTGATTTTCATATTTATAGATCTAATATATATTCTGGCAAAGAAAATTAAAGTTTCTCAAAAAGAACAACGGACAGTGGTGGTTTTTGGCACTGATAATGAACAGATTTCTCACAAAAAATAAAAACCTTGGAAGAACACTTTCCTTCAAAGTGGTTAAATGAAAGAGAATCGAAAGATCTGAGTTTTGATCTTTCCTGTAGTTAAATGAAAGAGAAAGTTTTAAAAAATTTTATTTTTAAATGAGGTCTGTGGAAAATATTAATGGGAGCCGCGTTTGTAGAACTTTATTTTACAGTATCTCTCCAGATTGTGACACGTGGAGATGGGATACGTTTTTGCCGACGATGCCATTTTTCATTTGGGTCCGGCTTAATTTTGGTTTGATGAATTTGAGCCAAGCCATTAGAAGTTTGAATTTGTAGCTTAGTTCAAATGAAATTTGTGGGTTGAATTAGAATTTTTGAATATTAATTCAAATCGAACTAAACTACAAATTTGAACCATTAATTCGAGTTATAAAATTGAGTCAAATTCGAATCAATCAATAAACCACGAACTTAAATCAAGAATCTTAGTCTATAATCCAAATCAAATCAAGCTATGAATTTAAACCATTGATTTGAGCTACAAAATCAAGCCACCCGAATCAAATCGAGCCAAGCCATTTTTCATCCAAGCTGAGCTTTGTGGGGAGAAAGAAGAGTACTTGCCGATCTGTTTCAGTCTAGCATGCGATGACTCGAGGGAGAAGGTGAACCAACGCACTGTTGGGAGATTTGTAACCAAATCCATCTCCAACTGTAACGTTTGACTTGATGTACGTCTTATTATTGTTATTGTTACTATCATTGTCACTGTCATTGAGTCGTGTGTGAAGAAGACTTACTGTTGGTTTAGTTGTTTAAGGTGGGGGCAGGGGGGTTGGGGGAAGTGTGTGGTGTGTGGTGATGTAATATCCCCAGGAATGCTCAATATTATAGAAATTTCAAACAGACTATAGGCCGAAAGCCATTACTTCTTGGTCAGTCTTACCAATCGGTCCAGTCCAGTTTGAACCTTCTTTTTTCAAATTGTTTTATTGTTTCATTCTGACAAAGGGGCTGGTGGGAGCCACTGCTTATAAGAACAAAACAGTCAAACCATAGAATAACAAGCTATTGTGGATGCAAGCCTAACACAAGCCCACGAAATGTTGAAGTAATTAATGATGGACTCGATCCAATTCTATAACTAAGATTAGATTCAAACCAAATCATTTTAACTTGAATTAGTATTTGACTTAATTTGTGTTGAATTTATGTTGGTATTTCTATTTAATAACTCAATTCAAGTTCAACTCAAATTTTTCTTCGACAACGCTCTTTATTTTGTCAATATTACTGTTTATTACGTCGATAATACTATTCATCTAATCAGTGACTCTCATCTTAATGATAACCTTTAACAATACTTTAAACCAATTCAATTGAACTTAAACTAATTATTTAGGATTCAAGTGAAACCATGTTCAGACTCAATTTAAACCCATCCCTTTATATAATATGGATTGTGCAAAGTCAAGATATATCTAATAAATGAACTACAAATATTCTGGTAAGTAGAAGTGAATTTGAACTAAACCACACCCAAATAAAAGCCAATTGGTGATCGATATTTTAGACTGCCAATTGGGTGAACAATATCACCTTAATTCTAGTAGGTTGATCTGCCTATGGAAACTAAATCAAGAAAATTCTAAATCTATTTAAATATTCTATGACCAAAGGACTATTTCCCACCCAAAGTATGTTGTTATCTTAAGTTCCCCCTGTTAACCTTGAAAATCTCATTTACCTACCTATGGATGGTCAAAATTAATGGTTTCAAATGTAAAATTATCATTTTATCTATAATATTAAAAATAAATTAAAATTTAATCTTCTTTTTCCCCCAAAACCCTAAAAACTAACTATTTCCCTTTAGGCCAAGTTTTAAAAAATGGCATTCCCCTTTAGGGTTTCGTTTTCAATCTCCAACGCCATCACCAGTGATGAAGCTTTTTTGATACATCACCATACTTCGACAATCTCTCTCCCCTCCTCTAGAGCGTCGATTGACGCAAATTTGGTTTAGAAAGACAAAGATGAAGATAAAGACCTTGTCTTCTTTTGGGAAGACGATCGCCTTCCCAAAGGAAGACGTTTGGGAAGACAAAAAGCTTTGTCTCCTATAGAAGCTCTTTAACATTCCAAGCTGAATTTATGTTGGTTGACGTTCCAAAGGGGGGAGAAAGATCATTAGAGCATGGTGATACATTGGGGAAGCTTCGTCGCCAACGATGGTGCCAGATTTGGCGTTAGGAATTGAAAACTAAGAGGAATGCTATTTTTTAAAACTTGGCCAACGAGAAAATGGTTAGTTTCTAGGGTTTAGGGGGGAAAAAAAGATAAAATTTTAAGACGTTAGGACTTTGTTAATTTTAACCGTTCATAGGTAGATAAATGAGATTTTCAAAGTTAACAAAGGAAAACTTGAAACAACAGCATACTTTGGGGGTAAATAGTCCTCTGGCCAAATTCTATTCCTATACATTCAAGTATTCATAACCAACTGAAAAATTCAACTCCATTCATGCATAAACAACACATAGTACTCAAACCTATGGATTGCTCTAGTATCATTACTAGAAACACAAAAGTAATAAGGCAACTAAGGTGCAAACTCAGAAATCAAATGTTAAAATAAACAAGATTTTTGTTTCAAAGAGGTTTGGGAAAGAAATTTTGGGTGGTTTCTAAATGATTACGAGAGAAGAAAACTGAAAATGATGAAGAGAGACTACAATAAAAGTATGTCAACTGTAGTGCGAATAATTGAAGAAGACAATGATGACCTATCACGTGAAGATTGATTAGAGTTGTAGGACTATAAAGAATGGGCAATTTGAACCTAGAGATGGGATGAACAGGATTTTTTCCTTTGAATAACTCATAAGGAGTTTTCTTTAGGATTGGCCTAATCATGACCCTATTTATGATGTAGTATGAAGTATTTATGGTTTCTCCATAAAAATGTTTTGGCAAATCATTTTCACACAACATGGTCCTAGCCATTTCTATAAATATCCTATTCCTTCTCTTAACAACTCTGTTTTGTTGAGATGTTCTCGGTGTCGAAAAGTTGTGTTCAATGTCATATTCATTACAAAACAATTTAAACTCCAAATTTTCAAATTCTTTTCCATAGTCACTTTTAATGCATGTAATTGCATAACCTATTTGGTCTTGCAATTCCCAACGAGTGAGACAAATACATGGAATGCATCACTTTTATTTGCAAGAAGTAAGACCCAAGCAAATCTTGAAAAATCATCAACAATTACAAAACAATAATGCTTTCCACCTAGACTTGTAGTTCCAAATATCTAGTTGGACTGGCGATTAGGCATCAATTTATGATTAAAATCTAGTTGGAATGTTGGTTTATATTGCATATTATTAATTAAAAAAATAGTGTAAATAGAAGTTTGAAACAACCCCATTTGATTTCTATACATGTTTGAAAAACACAAGTTCCAAATATCTAAAATGCAATGGAAAAAGTTGAGTTCTACAATAGCTCTAGTAAAATCCCTAATCCTAACTCTTCGATCTTCATATCACTTCATGTTTTCTTCTTTCTTCGTGTAATTGATTTCATAAAGTTGGAATCCTAAATTATAGAGGTAACATCTAACAAGTGACGACAATAACGATTACAATTGGTGATTATTTCAACCATAATGACTAATCGACAACAACTGATAAATGTTGGATGTCTCTTTAGATTGTCATGTCTATATTGTTAGGGTTTGTTCTTTCTACAACCTTACATCATAAATTGTTGAAATTTCTATATTGTTAGGATTTTTTCTTTCAAAAAATAGTTAGATTTCATAAAAAATTTTGCTAATTATAGAAATGTATGTCAATTATATGTGAGAGTTTAACTTGCTTGTGTGATTTAATAATGTTTGATGGCATTTTGAGTAAAGAACATAATTATGTATGCAGTAATAACAAAAATATTTGAAATATATCCATTCTAAGGAATAACATAAAATAGCGAAAATGTTTAACTAACTTATCTATAAATCTACACCAATTGTAAATGATATAAGTTGGTTGTGGTCACAATACATATATAAATGAGCATTATTCATAAAAGGGACCAATAATTATCACACGGTTCAACTATAAACATAGTTTATATCCATGAAACCAAGTCCAAAAATCTCAAATCCACTATAACCAAATTAATCAGTGTAACAAAAATTTCAATAACAAATCATTAAAGCATAAACTAAAAAATTAAACATTAATTAATAAAAAGTTACACAAAATATGAAGATGAACACAAGTATCCCAGTCATTTGTCACTTAAGTATCCAACTTAGGTGAAAATGGTCAAGCTCCCCTTGATCATCCAACCAAACTCCCTTCAGTTTAGAAAAGATTGAAATCCTTTCAACCTTTAGTCATCATCTAACTTCTAAATATGTGATTTGTCAAAAGATATTGAAACAGAATTAGTGAAAAATGTTGTATAGAAGGAGCCCGAAAACCATTATAAGATTTGAAAGAATGAATAATAGTTAGGTCAATTTAAGATATTGGAGAAGGTGGTTTATATATGTAGTAAACTTCATGTAATAAATTGGTGTCATTTGTCAAAATAGATTATAATATACCTGTTTACTCACTACAATAAATTTCATTAAGGTGACGAAAACTTTTGTCAAAAAAATTCAAAAATTCATCCTAAAAGGTCAATTGGGATAAAAAAATCAAATCGTACAAAAATGCATGTTACCAAAGTGTAATTTTCATGAAAAACAATCCTCCCCAATAACTAGTTATTGTGGATGAAATAATATTTCCTCGTCAAATGATACACATTTTGGGATGAAATTTTTTATCCATAAATGAATTATTTTGTGTCAAATAACTCTATTTCATCCAAAAAAAATATTTAGAGGCAAAATTTTTCGTCTTTGTTTGTACAAAAAATTGGGACAAAATTATCACCACCCTGGTACTAATTATAATCCCTAGAGTTCTGTTATGGGCCTTGCCTGGACAGATTTGCTCATTTCAACCTTGCTTAGAATGGTTATCGAAATCATTATCCACCACAACCTTTAATGCCAAATAATCACCCTAATCGTAATTAACCTCGTAGTTTTGTCCAAAAAGGTAGTGAAGTCACCAAATTTGATCCTATCAGCATGAATCCAAAGCCTAGATTGTTAAGTAAGTTGCAAAATGGACATATAGAGCATAAGATGTTGTTGCTTTCATCACTAGTGAACTCAATTAACATTTCTAGTAGTGTCATATGGGGAATGCAAAGGTGTCCAAAACCTTCTTATTATGTCCAAAGTTGTATAGGTGTTGTGTTCCTAACATTGAACGCCTTGAAAAGTGAAATGATAATGTCAACTGAAGGTAATATAGTCGATTGCATTTGATATGAGGAGCCAATGCATCGGAATATTGTAATTAAAAGGCCCTTGGAAATTGCTATTGATTAATAGATGACAGTGAAATAAAAAATTGGAGCTATGAACTTGTACATTGATAAGAATGAAAAACTCTAGAAATGTGTGAACCCTATTGTTGGTAATCCTACACAAATCTTGGAAATGACATGGGAAAGAATTAAAAAGTTTCTCACAATCCGCGATAATGGCTTCTCAATGCAGGTAAATTTCCTTTACTTGTTTAGTTTAGCCTTACTTTGCTTCTGGGATTTGTAAGTGGAATGTTTTTTTATGCTGTCTTGTGTGCTTTTGCATTTTTGTTTATAAGTATGAAGTTGGTGCTATATTGAAGAATTTGTGCTTGACAGAGTTTACATTAGGTGACATACTTCAGATCTTGAATATGTTAATTACCATAAAGAAATGGATTATTCATAATCAAGCTGGATGGCAGCCGATTATCATTGCTGTTGCAGAGTGCAGCCATGAATTAGGCTCTAAATCTAGTTCACAAAGTTTCAGTCTTGCTATCCATGGTAAGGGAAAGGGGCCACTTGATAGTTTGAAAGGTGATAAGTGTATATAGAAAGATGATTTGCTGCAATAAGGTTACTAAAATAAAAGTCTTCTTGTGCCAAGACTCATCATGCAGATTTACTAATGATGAAAGTTGTTATACATGATGGCTACTGTCTAGATTTTCGATTAGAAGTTTCAAGTGAAAATTTGCTAGATATGTCAAAAAGTATACAATGCAAGGCTCTGAGGTACAAGAAACTGATCATCTGTTGCATCTTCTGGATTCTATCAACAATTGCAAGGATGATCCTGCTGTTTCCGCATTTCGATGAAACATATTTCTGTAGAAAAATTTCCTACCTCTAATATAATTCATGGTGCCATGAGAACTCTAAATGCAAGGCCTAATTTAAAAGTGGCATTTGAAGAGGCAAGAGTTTGGTTAGTTTGCAGAGAAGCAGATGACACAATTTACAGAAATTTATGAAAAAAACATCAAAATGTAACTTAGATAAACATAGAAAATGTTCTGGTGGAAGCTTCTCATTCTCCTATGATCACATCATACTATGATGATATCAAGATAAGTCACGCAAAGGTTGCACAATGCTGTAAAGTTCTTCAGAATAGAATTCTCAAGCTTGTGTTGAATCAATGAGTCTTTGTTCTTCTTATTTTTCCGTTTCTCAGAATAAATGGATTTATAAATTCATCCCTCTGCAGCATCAGTATAGCAGCATCAGATTCGAATCAAGTTTAAAAAATAATTGGCTCAAACAAAACCAAAATAATCTCAACTGAAACAAACTCGAGCTTGAATTCAAGAATTAAATATTTTTGAACTTAAACTTTAGAGGTGTTCGCTTTTCCAAGTTCATGAGCTTGGAAAATTTTTATATGAATCAATTAAATTAATATCGTTTTAATTAATATATTTCAAAATAATGTTATTTTGGTTATTTTTTGCTCAATTCGAACTCGAACTCAAGCCAAACTTGACTAGACCCCTCTCAAGAGCAATTTTGAACTCGATTTGATTCGAAACCAACCCTACATATTATCAACAAAATTAAAAATTACTTCCTAAGTTACCATTATTAATATTGCATTAATTAATATCAACTAAAAGTATATTCAAATTGAGCCAAACTAAATCCAAATAAAGGTTAGTGTGAGATCAAACTCAACTTGCTTAATAGAATTCGTTAGCGACTTGATTGAATCAAGCTAACTTGACTCAATCTTGAATTGGGGCTATCCCTACTTAAGCCTTGAATCATTTGAGCTGAATACCAAGCCAAGCAAGAGCCAAATTGGGTCTCATCTAACCGTGGTATTAACTAAAAATCCTTAAGGACAATAACATTTATAGATGTTTTAGATAATCTCACGTAAATATCATTATGCAAATTCTGTAGGGGTTAGAGATGCAGCCCAAAAAAGCCCAATGGGCCTTTCCCCCTACTTCAACCCAAAACTAGTCCAGATGACAACAATAAAAACAAAAACAAAATCACTAACTCATGGAGACGTTCTCAATTACAAACAACACCTCATATACAATGGCCGCAATGAAAATATAAACTAAATTAATATTATATTATTATATAATTAAATATTTTTTATCAATATAAAACCATCCATTCCTAAAACATTATAATTATTACATATAATTTTACACTTTATGAAATTATTTATCATAATATTTTCAACATTATTAATACAAATTTGATGCATTATCAAAGATTGTTGAAGTTCTTCCTATTGTGGCTATAAAAATCAGATTCCACCGGTCTGTTTGACTAATCAAACCGCCATCCTCTATGCAAAACAAAAACAATTGATTCAAAAACTGTTTTAGTAGTTTGATTACTTTCATTTGCCTTTGGACTGGCGATTAGACACCAATTTATGATTAAAATCCAGTTGGAATACTGGTTTATATTGCATATTATTAATTAAAAAAAAATAGCATAAATAAAAGTTTGAACCAACACCATTTGATTTCTATACATGTTTAAAAAACACAAGTTCCTAATATCTAGAATGCAATGGAAAAGTTGAGTTCAACAATAGCTCTAATAAAATCCCTAATTTTAACTCTTCAATCTTCATGTCACTTCATGTTTTCTTCTTTGTTCGTGTAATTGATTTCGTGAAGTTGGAATCCTGATTTATAGAGGCACCATCTAATGAATGATGACAACAACAATTACAATTAATGATTATTTCAACTATGATGACTAATCGACAATGATTGATAAATGTCAAGTGTCTCTTTAAATTGTTATGTCTACATTGTTAGGGTTTGTTCTTTCTACAACCTTGCTTCATAAATTGTTGAAATTTCTATATTGTTAGGATTTTTTTCTTTCTGAAAGTAGTTAGATTTCATAAAAAATTTTGCTAATTATAGGAATGTATGTCAATTATATGACTGTTTAACTTGTTTGTGTGACTGAATAATGTTTGATGGCATTCTAAGTAGAGAACATAATTATGTATGTAGTAATAACAAGAAAATTTGAAATATATCCATTATAAGGAATAACATGAAATAGTAAAAATGTGTAACTAACTTGTCTATTGATCTACACCAATCGTAAATGATAAATGAGCATTACACAAAGAGGACTAATAATTATCACACGGTTCAACTATAAACATAGCCTATATCCATGAAACCAAGTCCAAAAATCTCAAATCCACTATAACCAAATTATTCAATACTATCTAAATTTTCTGTAACATTAAAGCATTAACTAAAAAATTAAACATCAATTAACAAAAAGTTACACAGCATATGAAGAAAAGCACAAGCATCCCAATCATTTGTCACTTAACCATCCAACTTAGGTGAAAATGGTCAAGCTCCCCTTGATCATTCAACCAAACTCCTTTCAATTTGAAAATAATTGAAATCGCTTCAACTTTTTTAGTCATCGTCTAACTTCTAAATATGTGATTTGTCAAAAGATATTGAAACAGAATCAGTTAAAAACATTGTATAGAAGGAGCCCAAAGAACATTATAGGATTTGGAAGAATGAATAATATTTAGGTCAATTTAAAATATAGGAGAAGGTAGTTCATATATATAGTAAACTTCATGTATAAATTGGTGCCATTTGTCAAAATAGATTATAATATATCGTTTACTTGTTACAACAAATTTCTTCAAGGTGATGAAAATTTTCATCCTAGAAAATCAAAAATTTGTCCCAAAAGTCAATCGGGATAAATGATCAAATCGTACAAAAAGACATGTTATCAAAGGGTAATTCTCATGAAAGAAAATCTACAACAAAGGGGTAATTGCATGGCAAAAGAAGCCAAATAAGTATATGTATGTTAGATAAGTCTGCAACAATTAATATTAAAATTCATTATCAACAATTACTTAGCTATATATTTGTCTATAGTTTGTAAAATAATAAAACTAAAATAGAACATTAAAGAGACACAGATTACTCATGATTTTTATCTTGAAGGAGCATGTGAATGATTTTCAACAGACTAGCAATTAAGCACAACTCAAATATCTTTCCGTCAGAATGAGCCTCCACAGCTCAAAGATTCTCCTTCTCTTCTTTAAAAGGTGCAGCACAAAGAAATTCTATAGTGCAGCTAGCACTTTTTAAAAAAAAATAATAATCACCTAGAAGAAATGTAACAGAAACAAAAAAGTTCACCCAAATGAGTATTGAAAAATACAACACATGCACTGAACAGAAACTGAAGAACTGACCATAAACAGCAAATGTATGTGTGCCTGCCTTCAGTTCAGTTATTTCACATGGCTGAAGGATATCCAGTTTTTTAAAGCTGGCAGCATCCGGATCCTTTGCAGCAGCTGGCTAAAAAGAATTATAAAATATAACTTAAAAAGTAAGCAAAATCAAACTCAAACATGATGAATCACCAAGATATATTACACCATCATTGACTTACCAAGTTGGCTGTTTGATCTAACTGGTGAACCAGGAAACCAAGAAAATACATGCCAGCAGCTGTCACCTTCTCAGTTTTTGTGTTGTCCTCCTGCATTAGGGAGAGATCAAATAACTTGTGTATGATTTAAAAAGGCAAGAAAGATAAACAGAGGTGCTAATTAAGAGGTAGCTCAAATATAGAATGGATGTGGTCACTTAAAGATAAAGTGATGATATTTGCAAGCAACAATAAGCAAAGTTCTAATAAGAAATGAAAGATAATTTAGAGCTGAGAAAAAAGTTCATTCTTATATCAAGAGCTAGAGACACCGACCTAAAACTAAAACTATCACACAAGATGATACCACAGATACAGGTTTCGATAATCAAGGAGTAGCTTTTCTCTAGTAATTTAAGGATTAAATGTACAGCATAATGGGATTATGAAACAATAATATAAAGAAATACAGTGTACTCAGTAGAATGGGGGCTTAACCCTCTTTGCGTATGTTAGCAAGACTAGTGCAGGCATGATCTATTCCAAAAATATTTTTCAAAGAAGGTAAACCCAGATGAGCAAGACATTTTAGTATGCATAATAGTGTTATAATTGAAAGGAATAGTCTCCTATAAATAAGGAACATAAATCTTGTAACCAAAATACACTGCTGCACATGCGGTTCAGAGCTAATTAAAAGAACTCAAGAAGGCAATTCTATCTTATGTCAATAATGCATAACACCCCCACCCCCTCCCTGAAGTAAAGAGACCTGCTTCATAGACAAATGGAAAGTGCACTTGCTTCAGTAGAAATATAAAACAAAATACAATAAACACTCAAAAAAACAACAGAAGAGAGCTGCTTGATACCTGCAGTGCAAGGCTCAATCCACTACTCCCATCTTGATCAAAATGCAATAACTGCACCAAGCCAACTAGTTACCACACTTAGATGAGTGAAAAATAAAACAAAATAAAAATTTTAGATGCATTCCCATGGATATACACATAAACCTACAAATAAATAGGAAGGCATCCCAAATTTAACTAATTCCTGTTCTGCATTGAAAATTGAAATTCTCTGATGGCAGCACTGCAACAAAATTGGAGCCAAATTGAAAAGGCCACCCCTCAACTGTGTGAGAAGCAAAATCTAAGAATTTGTTATAACTATCTGGCAATGATGAGAGAACTTGCTGCTGTGTTCAAGACCGAGCATTAAATGTCAAGAAGTTTCAAGCAAAACATCTGGTCTTAAAGAAACGCTCCTCAAGTAGTACTCTAGGTCTACCTGAGGAAGACCAGACCAGGTCCAATCAGAAGCCATTATTTAGGATTTTTATGATATAATTACCTGAGGTAAAATTACACCCTGCTCAAATGGCACATTCCAATCTTCCATAAAGTTAAATGTGATTCAAAAATCTGTATGCCAGCCTCACCTCCATAATGCTAGTTGTAAGTTACAAAATAATCTCATAAAGTGCAGTAACTATGTATGTTAATACCATAAAAATATAGGTTTTGTTTGCCTTCTTGTAAAAGAGTGCATTGTTACAATTAAACATTTGCTTTTTAGTGACTCAATCGGTGCACAATTTAACCAGTCCAAGCTTCAAGGTAAGAAAAACAGAACTATTATAAGCCATACCCAGAGGTATCATCATGTCAGAAGCAAACAATAGGGAAAAAAATGGTCTAGGCATAAATCCTGAAGGAACCAAAGGAATTACCTGACACATTTTCTAGTCCCACATTTTCTACAAGACATGATGAGACCTAGTAAATTAGGTAAGTTGGAAACTCAAAAATCCAATGAATGAAGACAATTAAAACCACATGCAAACCAGAATCTTATCTTTTAGCAGTCAGTTAACATATCTAAAATTTAGGGGTAGTACTAGATTCACATCAATAGGTTAACATATCTAAAATCGGTCAATCGTGTACAATGCACAAAACATTGGTCTATTATTCATGTTTAAACATATGCATACATTCATAAAAATATACTGCTCAGTAATATGATGCATGTATTTGGCAAACAGAACCATACAGATTTATCAGACAAGTAGAGTACAAACCAGGATTGGCGTCAACTATCCTCCAAGGTCAAGGAGGCCTTTGGCAAATGCAGCTGCTGACATCTGCCAACAAATACCTTCTTTATGATGCAACTTACTAAAGATGTCAGAGACAACGCCAAAGGCCATAATTATGCAGCAAATCATACATTAACATGTAGGCCTCAAAGATTAATTCCATAATCTTATCTGCATCACTAAAACATTACCTGTACACCGCCCTCATCAAAGCTGTAAATTTTAAGATCATGTCTATATGTGCTATGTGTATAACACCTCATCAAGAAAAGCACAGAAAGACATCAGTACCAATTCCATCTAAGTTTTAACTCTTCAGAAAGAAAAACAACGAACAATATAGAATTTGTAACTTCAATTTCTTCTTTCTTTCTTTGAACTTCTCAGCAACTAATCAGAGCTCGGTAAGTAGTAATTAGCATATTCTTCTTCTTTTTATTTCTTTCACTTTATCTCAGATTATTTTCCAAAAAATTTAATAAATAAATCTAATTAATCAGTTTATACTCTCCAAAATCTACAGCCAAGAAGCAATAACCCTAATAAAGATCAAAACGTTGCATTTCGAAGCATGATTAAGGAATAATCAAATAAACACTACGTGTGACCAACTAAAAATCCACCAGAAAATTCAAATCAAGTCAAGCCATAGAAGAAGAAGATTGAACGACAAGCTCGTTCCTACAAGTGCAAGGCAGTGATGGACCTGGCGAATGTCTTCAGAGCGTTTTCGCTTACAGAGAATTTCATTGTTCTTTTTTAATTATTTATGTTGGCTGTAAGGGAAATGATGTTGTTTCAAGGGATATTAATTAAAGTAAGTAAATATTTTTGAGTTTAAATTTTTTTGGGGAAATATTGGAAACACTTATTTTTATAAACAAAATAAATATGAATGACCTATTTTACCCTCCTATGCAAAATCTAACAAAAACTTAACCCTTTCCCATTCGAAGCAACAGCTCAATGTCGCATTTGGAACGACGCATAATGATAATACCATTTTTTGCATTTCGAACATCTACAAAGACAATAGTATTTGACAATGTTGTCTAAGGTAAGTCTAATTCAAGGTGTGTTAAGGATTCAAATGGGCTTTCTTGTCTCAATTTAGGGTTATTCAGTTTGAGAATGGGTTTTTCTCCTCAATTTCGATTTGATGCATTTGATTTGGGGTTTGATTGTGCTGTTTATTTGCAAATAGTTCATACATAGTATATTTTAGTCGGGCTTGATTGTGTTGTCGTTGACGGAGAAGCAAACCAGATTTTGTCGATAATCACTTGTTACACTCACACTCGCAAATAGTTCATACATAGTATACTTTTATCTGTTTTACTTTTCGTTGTGATCTGTATATATCAAAAATTGATATATTTTAGAACAAGTTCATGAATATTTTAATTTATAAGCTATCGAACTTACAATCAATATTCATTTTTAAACATTGTATTAAAAATCTATCATTTTGTTTGGTTTTCTTTTTTTAATTTTTATGGAAATCATTTTCTCTTTCCTTTTCATATTTGAACCTTTTTACTTTTCATTTTCAATATCTCTTCCATCTCTTAGCCTTTAAATTTGTTTGTTATTAGATCCAAGATAAAGATGGTAACAACAAGTCTTTATCGGGTGATTTTTCAAAAATGGCAGAAAGGTGTAAGACTCTTGAGACTGAACTTCAAACTGTTTGAGCAAAGAGACTTTGTAATCATGACCTACAATTTACACAAGGATTTGATGCATAGATTTCATAATTTGAATTTTAAGGATGATTAAGTTAGGGAAATGGATTAGTGAAACAATACGTATCATATGATATGATATAAATGAAAAATGATACGTATTTTAAGGTATATGAAAATTTGATATGATATAATATATCATTTTTTATTTGTATTATATAATATGTATATTATGTCGTATTAAATTTTGATATACCTTAAAATATATATCATTTTTTATCTATATTATATCATATGATACGTATTGTTCCACCAATTCATTTCCCTAACTTAATCATCATTGAAATTCAAATTATGAAATTCATCCATTAAATCCTTATATAAATTGTAGGTTATGATTGCAAAGTCTCTTTGCTCACTAACAGTTTGAAGTTCGGTCTAAAAAGTCTTACACCTTTTTGCCATTTTTGAAATATCATTCGATAAAGACCTACTGCTACCATCTTTATCTTGGAACCAACAACAAACAAATTTAAAGGCGAAGAGATGGAAGAGATATTGAAAATGAGAAGTAAAAAGTTTCAAATATGATAAGGAAAGAGAAAATGATTTTTATAAAAATTAAAAAAGAAAACCAAAGGATTCAACAAAATTATAGACTTTTTTAATACAATGTTTAAAAATGAATATTGCAAATATGTATAATACCATCAATTCCCAGAGCAAATTTTACCTTGCTCATTTTATGGTGACTCTTCTTGGCATATTTTGCCGATAACAAATGACCACAACCCTTAAGCTCAACAAGTATAGGAAGTCAAACATAATTAATGCATAAAAATACAAACATTAAATAATTATAGCATAAAAGGAATGATTGCAATTACTGCAATTTGACAACTCAAAAAATGTTGACCGATAGTGTCTTTACAATGGAAATACCCACCTCCATGCCACCTTGACATAAAGAACAAACGAGAATAGAATTCTGCAAAGGAAATATTAAGAAAAAACCAATATTATATAGCATCTTGTTACACCAAAACATTATTTAAAAAAATGTGCACAAGGATTGTTTACTTCTTTACACCATTAACTTTCTTCGCAGAAAGTAATGAAAGCAGCTTGAACATCATTTTCTAACTCAAAAGCACAATAAGCAGCATCTAGATACCTGTGAACTTGTGCTCTACATTCTTCCCAAACATATACTACAACATTACTATTATCTGTTGGTTGGTTTTCTCTTTTAATTTAAAATTTTTGTTGAATGTCCTATTTCATAGAAGATATAAAAGAAATCAGTTTGCATGTGGTGACCACTTACAAACACTTGTTTGTCTCACTAATCATGTATATAAAACAGATTACAGGTGAAATTGAAGTTGATATGCATATAGTTGAAGACAAAAAATGTACAAAATAATTTGCTACGTGTTAACTCTATCTTTGTGATATTAACATTCATGTTTTTACAACATTCACTTTAGTTCTGTAAAACACTAATAAATGAAAAGCATTCACTTTATTGTATCAAGAACAAATAACATGAATATATATAAAAGATAAACATTAACCACAAAACTACTGTAACTTCACACAGGCCTTTATTCAAATACCTTACAAACAGTTAGTAAATAACAACCAATCTTCTTCCAAACAATCACTCCCAATTCACACACAAAACAGACAATCTAAGATTCTAACTACACAACAGCAAGTCAGCAACACAAAAGCAAACCTCTTATTTTAACAACCAAACCCTTCGACACAACTAGCACCACAAAAAAAAAAGGGTTACAATAAGAGGAAAATTAGTTATTAAAAATCTATTTCCCATCGCTAAAACTCTTTATCAACGAGAAAACTCTCATCATCACTTGTCATTGTAGCCTCTATTGACTAAAAATATAAACGACAGGAAGAAAAATCCCAGCATTAATATAAATAACAAGAGGTTAAATCCTGTCATTAAAAAGAGTAATTTCAATGATGAATATCCCTATTGTTACAACAATATTTACCCGTCACTATACATAATATCAATAATAAATATCCCTATCATCAAAATAATATTTAATGGTTGCTAAACATAATATTAATGATGAATATCCCCATCGTCATGATAATATTTTTGGCATGGAACAAAAACTATACATGGTGAAAATAAAACTTTACTTTCTCAGTGAATCAAACCATTAGTGTTCAATGAAGTTAATACTAAACAATAAAATAAAGCAGCAAAATTCTGCCATTCAAAGTAAAACAGTACTTCTCTCACAAGAGTTGCATAGTAATTCTATGCACACATATAAAAAGGATTCAATATTAAATTCAAACCAGAAAGTATATCTCACCTTAAATAAATATACATAAATAACTCTCATACCATACCTAAATCATGTTAACCTGCCTTTCAACAACCCAAAAATTTCAACAATATAAAAACCAAAGAAGGCACTATTGCTAATAAACTAAAATCTAAATGTTGAGTGGACCTACAGAAAGCCTGAAAACTTTTACCCATGAAGAGCAGGTAACACCTAAATCTTGTTTTTATCTAAAATTCAGAAACAGTGAAATTCCAAAAGATCAGAACATTTCCTGACATGCCTCGTTTACAACCTAAAAAGAATAATACAAATATATACATATAAATATAAATACCTCTTGCGATTGAGGCCATTATCATCTGCAACCTCCTCATCCTTGGCTTCTTCATCTCTGGCTTCCTCATCCTTAGGTTCTTCATCCCTTGCTTCCTCATTTTATATATGTCATCTTCAGCTTCTTCATCTAGTGATGATTCAGCTGAAGTAGCTTCTAGCTCTGTCTCAAGAAATGCAGCAAAGTCGTCACTACTGGATGAATTTACTGGAGAATCAATCACAAGACTTGTGAAATATGATTCATGAATTTTGCATAAAAATAAACTGAATGAACTGAAGAAGAACAGAGCAAGAACGAACGGAAGAATGAACTGAAGAAAAATGGAGCGAGAGTTAGGGACTGGTGAGAGAGAAGAGTAGGATTAAGAAGCGGTTCTATTATTGCAACACCAGGATCAACATATTTGTGCCTAGCTACTTCCATTATTGCAAAAACATCACCTCTACAGAGATGGCAAATGCCAGCATTAAGCAGTGGTCCTCTTACTCCATATTTTTTCATATATCTCAATCGCCTTCTGGTATCTGATAAATGAAAAGAATTCTACTTTAACTAATATGAACCAGGGGCATCATTCATGGCTTTCTGGATTAGGCCTCTAGATTGAACATATGACATGTACAGCCCCAAAAGTGAACTCACTCCTACTAAACGCTGAAGTCAACTTAAGATTATGAGAACTTCATATTATAATTGCATAAAATTATTAAATGCAACTTACCGTTCTTGTTGAGCAGAAAATTGAGCAACTTTCAGTTTGCACTATTTGGCTGAGGTTGTTGCTTCTGCATTTTCCAAATATTCAGACGCCCATTCAAAGAATAGAATAGCCTCCTCGTCATTCTCCTCAAGTTCATATAACTCACCAAAATCCTAGATAATACAAGAATAGTTAATTCAGCTCGTGGTAATTTCAATTACTGAAGTTACACAAACAAATTATTTATACAAACTTTTGCAACAAATTGATATATCACATACCATTACTTTGTACAACACAATTCATCTATATTAAACTGACTTTCCTAGTTCCGTTTTTTCATTGTGTTATCAATCTGTATACAAAATTTATAAGAGTAATATTCCCTTGTGTCAATGTCTTTTATCTTTCATAGAAATAAAAACATAATGGAGACGCAATATACATACTCGAAACATTGCAGAATGAAAGCTACGAAATTCCAACCAATCAGGAGAAGCCATTGATGGATTTTACTGATTTCTAACAAAATAACAAAATCATGAAATCAAAATGTACCTTGCAATATCTCGCAGCAATGCCGATTCTACCAAAGTGTTCTAGCTCGGTCTCCTGAAAATTAGTATAGAAACGATTAATTAGCTAATTAATTAACGTGTAAAGCACAATCAAACGGAAGATTAATTCATTAATTGCACATACAGGATTTGGCAAGTTTGAAATGTTTGGCAGATTTAGCGTACAACTCAGCAGCATCATCAAATGGAGAAGTTAGGGTTTATCAGATCAAGAGAATTGAAATTTATGGTGAAATAAAACTAAAATAGAGTAGACAAAATGTTTGATGAAATACCTCAGAAGAGTCTTCAAGAGGCAGTTAAATTTTGGTAAAATGGCCAGTGAAGAAGGCAACTTGAAATGTGAATGGAAGGACACAGTTTTTGCAAATATCCAAAGAATTTATGACGAGGAGGTAATAAGAATGGTGGTATATGTATTCAAGGCTGGGGGTTTCATTCATATGATTCATTGGTAGTACTTTATTATAAATATGGATTGAGTTTGACTCGAGTTAAAAATGATTTAATTTGAATTTTACTTGAGTTTATAACTTAAATTTGTGGTTCAGTTATGCGGTTCGAGTTCATAGTTTATTGACAAAACATTATTGTTTCATCTAACAATGGGAAAAATGATAGCGTTTTGTACAATTCCTTAATATAACTTGAATTAAGTAGTGAATTATATTTGAACTGGATCGAGCCATCCCACATATCACAATTTAGACTGACTTGAATTTCCTTTAATTCGAGTCTAACTTAATTTTAAAATGCGCTAACTTTCCCAATTCAAACTCAACTTGAATTTGAGATCAAGTCAACTCGATTCAATTCAATTGTACCAATAACAACAAATGTCTAAGTTTTTTAATGAGAAACTTATAAGGTCCATCGCTAAAAGTACATATTTATTTAGTTTTAGTAGGAGCATAAATAGTCGGTTGCTAACATTATGAAAATAATATTTTTAACGATCGAATATTTATCCACTCACCATTTTTTTTTTTTTAGTGTAGCAACAAATCAAACCAAAAATTAGGTTGAATTAATTAACACAGCAACAAACTAAAATCATAAACCGTTCAATTCTCACTCATACTTACTTGAAGTCTGCTACAATTTTTTGATAAAGTTGACAAAGAGAAGGTAAGCAAAGAGATTGAGAGGGAGGAGTGACGGTGGAAGACTGGGAGACCTTTCGTTTGTTAGCAAAGAGACTAAAAACGAGGAGTGACAGTGGAAGATTTTGTGTGAGACCAAACTCATTTATAATAATGTGTAAAGTTCGGATTTGGGCTCCAACTCGCTTTTACAATGCTTATCTCAGACTCATTCGAACATCTCTTAGCTTAAGCTTGACTCAAATATAACATGATTTGATTTAATTTGATTTGACTCAAATTGATGGTTTGGATTCATTTGACCCGAAATTGATGTAGCTTTATTTGGTTTGGATTTATAGTTCGAAACAAACAAAACCTTTTGACTTGAATTTAGTTTGAATTCAAATTAAACAATAATTCAAATAGAATCAAATCAAGATTTACATTTAATTACTTCATTGGTAATTTACATTGAATTATTTAATTTAATTCAAATCGAATTAAATTTGGTATGATACAATATACGTATCATACAATATAATACGTAGTGGTTCATATCTACACTTAAACCCTAATATGATTCAAGATAAAATCGTGTCAAAATTTCTCAATCCTACATCAAACTGAAATATTGTCGAGTTGACCTGACCCGATCCGAATTAACCTAAACTATATAATAAGTAAAGACATGTCAAAACACATATAATGACTTGATTTGTTACAAAAAAAAACGCATTTTGTCAAATTTTAAGGAATAACACAATTTATTACATAATAGTACACAAAAAAAGAAATTTTAACATGAAATGATATTTTTTCAAAACAAAATTTAGTATTTCAAATTGATACTAAAGGGGCATTTGGTTCACTATATTAAAAGATTATTTTAATAATTTATTTTTTATTATTAACATTATTTTATTTGGTTTGTCATTAATAAAAAATTTTGGTAATTGTTTATAACCAATAATGATGTGGTAGGTAATATAAAATGTAATATAATTATCACTTCTAATTTAGCTATTAATAGATTACCATGGTAATCTTAACTTTATTACTATTATATCCTTACTTATTAATTTTTATGACAAAATTACCTTTATTTTCAATTAATATAATAAATAATATAAAATAATTATACTGAAGGACATTTAATTAAAATTATATCTTAGTTTTTTTTTATTACATCTAACCAAACACAATAATTATTTATATTTACTAATTTCTATCAATATAATAATAATTTATACTTAATAATTTTCTAGGATATCTATCTTTATGACAATTTTTCATTTTTTCATTTAAACCAAACATTACATAATAGTTTATTTGTTATCTTTTTATGTGATCAATTGTAAGGATAAAAAAACAAAATATTATAATCAATAACCCAAGTAAATCTGCAACTTCAATTTCAAAATAATGCAACCGATAGCCAATAAGATTGACAACCATTTCTCAAATATTTAAAAAATTTAATTTTCAATTCATATGATGAATGTGATTCTCATAAATATTAAAATTATTAACAAGTGTATGAATATAACACACCAAACATAATAATTTCTAATTAGTTGTACTTATAACACATGAACAAAAAAAAAATGCAAATAGCTTTTTATAAGTCTCCCAAAAAGAGTTATTAAATTAAAATGAATGTCTTTGGTTAATGCATATTTTGTGTTTGGTGATGAAATATTTATTTCTTGGTTGATTCAAGTTAGGGAATATATATTTTATGGATTGAAACTTTTCTGGTTAAATGGAAAAAAATAAAGGATGTTGGTTTTTTTTTTTTTTAACATTATGATGTTGTGCAATATATTTTGTTTAAAATTTTTGGATTAGCTCGGGTCATAACTCGACCCAATTTTTCAAGGGTCAATCCTAATCCATCCCAAATTACTTTTCATGTTGAAAATCATAACCCTAACTCAATATTATTGTATCATGTCGTGTCGAGTTAATTGATCGTGTCAAATTTTATTAGGTCTATTCATATCGATAAAGTTATCAATATAGACGAATACACATTTTAAAACTAAATTAAACATGTAATTAGGAGTGGATACAAATTGAGCCAAACTCGAACAACACTTCACTTAAGAATCAAGACGAGCTTACTTCTGATAATAGGCCGGCTTAACATGGATGCAACTTTTATAGAAACAATGTTATTAAGAGTTTGTATGCATGCGAATAGATTGTGTAATTTTATCATAGTGGGCAATATGATTTAGAAGCAAGAAAAGATAAGATTTGATAACCTGTTAAAACATAGATAGAGTTGGATTTAGGTTGAGTTTGAACATGGTCAAACTTGAATCATAAATAATAAGTTTTAGTTCATTCAAATTGATTAAAGATGTTGTTAGAGGTTTCATTGAGATGAGTGTCATCAACAAGATAAATAACATTGACGAGATGAAAAGCACAGTCGAGGGGAGATTTAAGCTAAATTTGAGTTAAGCTATTAAATTGAAACTTTAACATGAATCCAATTCAAATTAAGTTAAACAATAATTTGAGTCAAGATGGTTCAGTTTGAATGCAACCTTAGTTATAGATTCTGTTCAAGTCCATTGCTAATCTGGCCTTTTATGGGTCTCATTTAGGATTGATTCCACGATAACTTGTTTGGGTTAACCAAATCTATTCTATGAGTTGCCCATTTTGTTCTTATATATATTGAGAACCACCAACACCTAAGGGAGCATTTGGTTAGGGGTTAATAAATATTATTTTAGTAATCTATCTTTTATTACTTATATTACTTTGGTTTATAAGAATGATGATATAGCAAGTAATATAAGGGTAATCTGATTACCCTCTCCACCTTAGATGTTAAAAGATTACCAAGATAATCTTGATTTTATTATAATTATATCCTTATTTATTATTTCTTATGGCAAAATAATCTCATTTTCAATTAATATTACAAATAATATAAAAAATATTTTAGAATAATTGTATCCAAGGACATTTAAATAAAATATCATACTAGTGTTCTTTTATTACCTCTAATCAAATATAATAATTATTTATACATACTTATTTTTACTAAATTTTATCAAACATAGTAATAATTTATATTCAGTAATCCTTAAAGTAATCTTTCAATTTTAACAATAAAATATTTTTCAAATCAAACATTTGTCAAAGATAAGAATAAAACAATAATAATTTGTAAAATGAAGGTCAAAATATAATATTTGAAACAATCAGGCTAACGTATAATAATTTATAACCATAAGGATGAAAAAATTATCTCAAAATCTTTCTCACGTTTCCAGGCTGTTATTCTTCTTATGGCCTCTAAACGATGTCCATGTCTAGTCAAAGTCTCACAGCTCTCTCTATCTGGAAAGCACTCAGCCTAATTAAATAAATTTACATTTTTACTTTTGTTGGACCTTAGATGTTTAGATTTAAGTCGACTTAGATTTTTTTTTTTTTGATTTAATTTTTATAGGCAGATTAACCAACCAGAATTAGGGTGATATTATTCATTGGCAGCCTAAAATATCAATCATCGATTGGCTCTTGTTTGAGTGTGGTTTAGTTCAAATTCACATTTATTTACATGATACTAGAGCAATCCATAGGTTTGAGTATTGTGTGTTCTTTGTGCATGAGTGGAGTTGATTTTTTCACTTGTTTATGAATACTTGAATGTATGGGAATAGAATTTTTAAGTAGCTTTCAAATTTTTTTGATTTAATTTCTATAGTTAGGTCAACCTACTAGAATTAGGGTAATACTGTTCACCCGATTGGCAGCCTAAAATATTGATCATTGATTGGCTCTTATTGGGTGTGGTTTAGTTCGAAATCACTTTTACTTACCAGAATATTTGTAGTTCATTTATTAAATATATCTTGACTTTAATTGAATCTAAATATGGTTTGACTTGAATCCTAAATAATTAGTTTGAGTTCGATTGAATTGGTTAAAAGTATTATTAAAGGTCATCATTAAGGTGAGTGTTACCGACTAGATGAATAATGCTATTAACATAATAAACAATAATATTGATGAAATAAAGAGCGTTGTTGAAGGAAAATTTGAGTTGAACTCCAATCGAGTTATCAAATTGAAACACCAACATAAATTCAACACAAATTGAGTCAAACACTAACTCAAGTCAAGGTGATTTGGTTTGAATCCACTCCTAGTTAAAAATTCAAATCGAGTCCATCATCAATTACTCCAACATTCCATGGGCTTGATTAGGGTTTGCTTCCACAATAGCTTGTTATTCTATAGTTTGACCATTTTGTTCTTATAAGCAATGGCTTCCACCAACACCATTTAAAGGATAAAAATAAAACAATAAAACAATTTGATAAAAAGAAGGTTCAAAATATAATATTTGAAATAATCAGACTAAATGTAAAAAATTTGAAACCATAAGGATGAGAAAAAAATTATCTCAAGCCTTTCTCGCGTTACTAGTCCCTTCTTCTTCTTCCGGTGGTCTTTGTGAACAATATCAATGTCTTGTCAAAGTCTCTATAATTGGAAAACACTCAATCAAACTAACTGAATTTACATTTTAATCAATCTTCACATGTTAGGTCTTTGTTGTCTTCTTCAATCATTCACACTACAGTTAATAGACTTTTACTATAATATCTCTTCATCCTATTTAGTTTTTCTTCTCTTGTAATCATTTAGAAACCACCCAAAATTACATTCATAGGCAATTTCACAATAAAAACAAAAAACAACAAAAAGGAGGAGGAGGAGAAGAAGAAGAAGACAAAAGAAAGGAAGAGAAGAAGAAAAAACAAGAATTACCAGAACTCAGGCAATTTCACAATGTCAGCATTTCACCACATACACTAGCATAACAATTCAACACTTGAAATCACAAAAGCAGGAGTGAACATGGGAAACATAGCAGCATAAATTGACATAGTACAGATTCAAGGCAATTTCACAAGATAACAATTCTCAGAGAGCAAACACAACAGAGAATGTCATACATTGGCATTGTAACAACATGTCTCAACTGCGTGAACTTGCAAGGAATTTCAGAGATTTGATGAAATATCTGAACAAATAACAGATATGTTGTAGATTGAGTGAAATGAATATCAGATCTAAAGAAATAGTATAGATCTAACATCAAGAGCTAATATTTGATATAACACTTGAGACAATCAGAAATATCAACAGCAAATATGTAGATCTACAATATTAATATTAATAAAGACAATCCAGCTTAATTTATATTGATATGTTAATTTTTATGATACATCATCTTTTTATATAAAGGTGTGTATGGTCTGGTTTGATACGATTTAAAAATTTTTTTAAACTACACTAAAAAAACAATTTAAAAAATTTTCAAACCAAATCAAATAAAACCAAACTGAAAAAATATGATTTAGTTTTATTTAAATTATATTTTGAATTTAGTAAAATCATTCCCCTCTAAATATTATTATTTAATAAAATTATAATTTTTTAGAACATAATATAAATATGTAAAATAAATATAAATTATATATACAATATAAATATAAAAAAAGATAAAATAAAAATAAACAAATAAGTTGTATATCTTATTACTTATTCAAAAATTATATCAAATATAATTATATATATTTTTAAAAAAATATGATTTATAGTGTGGTTTAGTTTGAAAATTATCCAAACTATAATCTAAACTGAAAATCGATTTTTAAAAATTTATCAATCTAAACTAAATAATTTTATAAAATAAATTATAATTTTTAAATAATTTAGTTTGGTTTTATAGTTTAAACAAAATTATACACACCCTAATTTCACAAGTGTAGTCCAACTATATTTCCCAAACGATGGGGGATAATGAAAATTAGAAAGCCTCAAGGGAGGCAAGTGAATTTTATGTTATGGTTGAGGGTAAAAAGTTATTTTATTAATAATATTAAAAAAATTATAATTTTATTCTTCTCCATCGACAAAGATATATTTTTATCAATAGAGACAAAGAGGCGTATATCACTATTTTCAAAATTGAAAAAGTTTTGAAAATGATATAAAATTGTTAATTTTCAAAATCTGAGAAGAAAAAAGAATGAAATTATAACTTTTTAAATATTATTAATAAAATGATGTTTTATTAATAAAACCATGAGAATAAAATTTTAACTGAAATTGAGTGATTGGTGGTGTTTTGGTTTCAAAATCAATGGGTATATATTTAAGATTTCACTATACCTTAGGTGAGAATTCAAGTCTTTAAGCCTTATGGTGATTTGTGGGCCGGGTCATATCCACCATTTACAATTTCTATTATCAAAATTAAATGTTACAAAAATGAGTTTATAATAATATTTAGTTTTATCATCTTTGAAAGATAATGAAGTTCATGATCCACCATCTCAAAATGACTAATATTATGAGTACATATTTTTTTATATATAATTTAGATATAAAGATGATATATTTTTATTATATATATAAAAAAAAAAAGAGAACGAGATTACAACAACGATTTTTCTTTAATTTTAGTATTATCAAGAAACCATTAAAAAAACATATTAAACTTGAAAGATGTCAAATTAAAATATTAAATTTCCCAATAGACTTGTTATATTTTATGTTTTTAGTCTACTTTTTTTTTAATTATATATTGTTAATAAAACATAATGTTTTTATGAAACCATGTTTGGATATATTTAGAAATCTATTTTTGAGCTAAAATGTATTTCTTATAAAATTAAAAAAATCATTAAATATCTAACTTATAGTTTAACAAATTAATGAATTTTCATTGCACAATCATGTGAATTATTAAGATTATAGTTATCAAGAATCCTACGATATACAATATGTATTTTATAATATAATATAATACAGGTGAAAAACAATATGTATTATAAAGTATATCGACTTAATACGATACAGTAAACGTAGTGTAAGATATGATATGTATCATACAATATAATATATATTATCGAAACAAATCAATACATTTTTTTAGAGAAATTGATGATGTAATAGAAGTATATATGAAAAATTTTAAATTTTTGAAAGTGTTTGTGATATTTTCTAAAATGATAACGTGTCAATTAGGATTTTTATTATTTTATTTTTTTTAAAAGTGTATTATACAATATAATATTAGATATATGATATAAAAAATTAAAATTTTCATACACAATACGACTATCATGAATAAGATAGTTATAAGTTATTAGTACGAAGAAAACTAAAAATTGAATTTTCTAATATGATATTTTTTTTATACATATTATGGGTGTGAATCTCTAATTATTATTATTATTATGAAAATATTATTCATTATTGGACTAAACCATTCTTAGTTGGATTTTTCCTAACTAATAATCTCATTGCATAAAATAAAAACATAATATAATATTTTGGTCCATCAATCTCACAATCAACTATGGTTGAATTCGGTTTGATTTTACTTAGCCAAAAAAAAAAAACCTACAGTTGGTTTGTACCGTCCCTAAATAAGACTCAATTTAAATTTAATTTAAACTCATTCAAATTAGCTCAAATGATAAACGGTCACATTAGCAAGAAGAAGAGTTGTTTTTAGAAAAAAAAAGTCACAAAAAAATCATCGGAAAAGAAAATTTTCTATTTGACAACATTGACAAGCCTTAAACTTGAGCCAAGCTAAAACTTTAATTCGAGTTCAACTCACTCAAGACTAACATAGATTCAAGTCTGAACCAATTCGGCTTGACTCCACCTCTACATTAAACATATTTCTTTTTTCTTTTCATTTTCTAAATCTCTTAAATTCAAACATGCTAATGTTAACATCAATCATACATTCAAACCAAATTCGACAAGGGTGAACTCGAATTCAACTCAAACTTATTTGAATCATCTCAAATGGTAAATAAGTAACATCAACAAGAAAAAGATTCGCCAAAGAAGAGAAACATCACCAAAGAATAAAAAAATTGTTAAAGAAGCAAAATCGTTGAAAAACAAAATTTTCAATGCGACAATTCTAACGAATCCTTGAACTTGAGTTGAACTAAAACTTCATTTTAAGTTTAACTCATTTTAGCCTAAAATGGACTCGAACCCAAGACAACTTGGTTCAAATCCACCCTTTTATTCAACGTAAACATAAATTTCTTTTTACTTCTTTCGAATTTCTTAAATCCAAACATACCATCTTATTGGTTACATAATATATCATACAAGTTTTCACCTTTGATCAAACCTTGACCACGGTCCTTGGAACATGATCCTAAGGAGAAAACTGGCTGAAGAATGTCCAACCATTTTTATATCCAAGAACTTGCTCAACGATGAGAAAGAGCCTTTTTGTGCATAGAACCAACCAACTGATAAGTGCATACCGTGTTAGCATGTGTGAAATACACACTTTCTTTTTCTTTTCAACACAATAACATTAGGAATAATACTATATAAACTTATAATGAATACCAATAATAGTTTATTATCATGTAATTAAGTATTAATTTATCCATAATTCAAAATTACTTAATTATATAGTGATACATTATTATTACTCAAATTGAAACTTATTATAAGCATACATAATTTTATTAATAATGTTAGACAATAGCACAGCAGTAAGACATGGAAGACTGAAGACCGAAACTCTCAAACTGGGATCAGTCATTTTTACTATTAGTTGCTTTATCAAAGGGGAAACCCTCACAAAACTGATAAAGTGAACGAAGAAGATACTGCACTGAAAAGCGCAAGCAATGTGATAAATTGAACACAGTTCTTTTGTTCATTACCAAAACATACAGACATGTGATAGGGCTGGAGCAGATTGGTGTTAGGAGCACTTAGCCAAGTATGCATCCCATTCTTGAGGTCTGTATTCAGAAGCTGCCTCTGCAGGATCGGCTGCCTTTATAATTCCACCACCCACAATGATAATGTCGCTGCCCCTATAGTATATAACCTGGAAAATCAATTTTCTAACAAGTTAATGAAGTTGAAAATGTCTACCCAAAAGACAACATCGCATGGCCATTGTACAATTCTGCAATTAGTTGGTTAGAGAAATTTATGCCCTGTTTGGACTACCATTGATTGGTCCCCAGAATTTGAAATTCTATTTTTATTTCTTGTGGCCACTTAAATTATTATGCCAAATTGCTGAAAATGTACATCTAAATGGAAAACAAAAATTGTCATCATCAGCCATATAGTTATGATATGTGCCGATCCTTCCTGTTCTAGTGAAAAAAAAAAATGGTGTTACCAATGCAGGAGAGCTAATGAGGACAGCAGAATTTACAGAATGTGGAGTATCGTACTGCTGGCCGAGATTATCACCACCCTTTACCATTTGAACTACAGGGGTTGCATGAATAAATGCTGGATTGACCGGTACCCCTGACCATGATGCTGGATTAACTGAGATGAAGCCGATGACAAAGTCATAGTGATCCTCAGCAATTTTCACAGCTGCGGCTGGGTACTCTCCTGTTGCCAAGTTACCAGCTGAATTCATTTCAGCAAGCAGCAACAAGCCCCTACCACGAGGCAAACCCTAAATACATCGAGAGTGAGCAAAGCAATAGAAAAGGATAAGTTGAGCCATACTAAAATTCAGATATTAGTTACAGTTTATACTAATCTTCAATTTCAGTCCATAGACGATTCTGGGTCCAGAAATTATGTGAACATTAATTATATCAGCCCATTCCAGCATACGGAATACACCTCTGAATACAACAGAACCAACAGGCCTCAGGCCTCAGGCCAGGGCAAGGATATACAAAGAAGATATTGAGAAAAACAAAAATGCCAAGTCTTACCCTTCATACCGCATAGTCACAGTATTACCAATGTCTGCAAACTTACGATCTTCAAATATTAGGAAATTATGCTTTTCTGCAATCTTCAGGAGAATAATAAACATTTTTAGATGTAACTTGACAATAAATATAATTAACAAATAATTCAAAAAATGGGCTGAACTACAATGCAGATATAGTATGATTATTTGGCCAAAAGAAGTTCGGGGATTTAGTGCTCAGAGTTTGGCAAGGTGAAATCAGGCAACATATCAACATGGGTTTTCAATAAGCAGATCTCTGGTCCAACCTACATAAGAGTTCAAAAATAAATCAGAAAAAAAGATGCATATTTTCTTATAAACCAGATGATAAAGCAGTTTATTTTATATCCGTCGAATGGCAAACAAGGTTATAACCAATTGTCAATAAAGTCCTAAAACAATTACATAAATAAGTAAACACAGATCAAATATCATAAAGCAAACTGCTTAATCTCAGGAACAAGGCAACCAAAAATGCTACTCTAAAGTGAAAAACCTGGCATTGACCAGATCAATCCACAAATAAATCAGGCAAAAACTTCAGACCTAACTCAAGATCAGCAACCAACCTCCCACCCCCATGTGCATTTGCCGGTCCTATCTTTAAAGCCACATCATGTTACTTCAAAACAGATGTTTTAATAAAACAATCTTTCTTTTCCCAAATATATGCTTTACCAGATCCCAGTAACATGACTGGGCACACGATGGTTACAAGTAACAATATTTTAGTTAAGAAGCCAAACTTTCAAATTCAAATATAACACTTGAAGAAACAAAAAATTGGGACTTTTACTCTTAAACCCTAAAACCCAATTTTCTATTCTAAGCTAAAAACAATGACTGTCATAATTAGAAAAAAAAATCAAAAACAGAAACACTAAGACCTTGTCAGCAATTTGTAGAACTCAGAAGCAGTGGCAACATCTGCAGCCAAACACAAGTTACTTTCCTTCTTCACCATTACTTCAAACAGCTTCTTCCCCATTTCATTCTTCATCAATTTCAATCTCTCCTCATATCTCAAACCCCTAACACTAACCTGGCCCTAGCCCCAGCCCCAATATTGGGCACCCCACCTTCTTATTCTCCTCCAAAAAATTCATCACCACACGCTGCGTCTCTTCATCGGCCTTCCCCTTCTCCCTCAAAACCCTCACTATCTCACTCAACATAATCATCGAATGCAATTCAATCCCATTCTCCTTCAAATTCTCCCTCCCGCCCTGCTCTCTATCGATCAAAACAACGGCGTCTGTAACAGCAAGTCCCGCAGCACGGAGAGGCGCCGCCATCTCGAGCACGGAGGTGCCACTGGTGACCAAATCTTCGATAATTAAGCAGGTCTCGGAGGCTTGAAGGTGCCCTCGATGGCTTTGGAGGTGCCGTAGTCTTTGATTTCTTTACGGCGCATGAGCATGGGGATGTCGTTGGAAATGGAGACGCAGGTGGCGATGGGAAGGGCGGTGTCGGGGACGCCGCAGACGGTGTCGTATCGGGTGGAGGAGGGGAGGGAGGAGATGATGCTGGAGGATATTTGGCGGAGGAGGGAGGGGTAGGAGACGATGAGACGGAGGTCGATGTAGACGGGGGAGGAGATGCCGGATTTAGCTTGAAGTTTCCGAATTTGACTGCGGAGATTTCATGGAGTTGGAGGATGAGAGACTCCATAGCCGACATTGTTTTGAGTCTGGAGTGGCGGCGGACGGAGGAGCCAAGGAGGAAGAGGAAGATGAAGTGAATGCTGTACTTCGGAGACTACGGTGTTTGTTAAATAAGGGAGTTTCTTTGTCAGAGATACAATTTGAGGGTGTTTTTAGTTTGATCATAAATTTGATTTATAAACCATGATTGGATTATACTTAATTTTTAATTTAAAACCTCCTGATTATATTAACACATTACACTAATAGCAAACAATGATTGGAGCAGGGGTTAATATTTTTTATTAAACACAAACAAATAGTCAAATAAACAATGAAAACATAAAGGATGAGAGTTTAGAAAATATTTAGGAATTTAGAGTGGTTTAGAACTTTTCATCTCAATCCTTCTACATCTATTTCTTCAGACAACCAATTTGAAGTTTTTATTCGAATCACTTTTAGATTATATTAATCGGCTCAGGATTTTGCTCTTTTATAGTAATAATATGAGATTTCGGCAAAGTATAATTAGAAAAAAGATTTACAAATATAATATGCCTCTATTAGGTTGATTTTACTAATGTGTATAAATGTTTCTCTTAAAGATATAAGTTTTTGGTTTCTATAGAAATAGTAGAAGCTTAAAGATTGAGATAAGAATTTTTGAATGCTTTGGATATGTTCTCTAACCCTTTTGACTTCAGTCCAACTTATTTATATAGCCTTGAGACTTGAAAGATCCGTTGGATTAATTTTACTAGTCGTTGACTTGTGAAGAGGATGTTTTAAGCGTGAGGATGAGTATCCTCTTACACATCCCTGCTTTGGCGGCTTCAAAATAGTTATCCAACAGTTGAATTCTTGAAACTTGCCATTCAAGGGATAAGTGTCTCTTCTTTCAGGATAGGCGTCCTACCTTGCTCCTTAAAATTTCAAAGAGCATCAATCATGAGAGGATAGGCAAGGGACAAGTTTCCCAATGTGATGACTTTGTTAATCGTCCTAGTTATGTTTGTTAATGCATTGGAGAGGGAATGAACATTCCATGGTTGTCATCCAGTATGGGATGAGAGTTTCTTTGCTTAGGACTGGTGTCCCTATTCATTTAGAAAACATTCCCAAGAGCTTCAAACTCTTGACAACGGGCAAGGCACTAATAAAAGGATTGACATCTCATTTGGAACGGGCATCCCATATATGGGGAGGGGTATCCCTGACCTGAAAAGTTATACAATTGCATTTTGTCCATTTTTCGGTCATTGGAATTTTATGTCATAAACTTTGTTAGCTCAATAATTATTAATTATCAATATTAATCTTAGTTTTGGCATAATCAAAACACTTAGGGGTTCAACAATCTCCCCATTCTTGATTGATGACAAAACATATGCTTAAGCAAGAAAAAAAAATCAATTTAGAGAGTTTATAAAACTTTAAAAATCAATTTAATGAAAAGTTGCCCTTTAACAATATAAATCAAGTTGGTTTTAACTCATTTTATTTCAGTTTATTTAACTCTTTCAAAAATCAAACTCATTTAACTATTTTCAAATTCAATAAGACATATAAGTCATTTTTATTTAAAAAATGACCAATCTTGGTTCATATAAGTCATTTTTATTTGAAAAAAAGGCCAATCTCACCCTTTTTTTGCCATAAATAAAAAAAAATTCGGTAGAGTTTTCACTGTTTTTCAGATATCCCAAAATGATAAACAAAAGAAAAACACTCCTAATGTCAATCAACACAACCAACTTCTTAATATCATCATCAACAACAATGAACCAATCATCAACAAAAAATTCATAATATCATAACATAGCATCATAAAAAAAAATGTTCAATAAGCATGCTTGATAAAGTAAACATAGCAAATGAAACATGAGTCAAAATATACATGAATACATGTTTCTCAAAAGACTATGCAAAATGATGATGCAATAAGATAAAAAATGTGAATAGAGAATCAAGGCTCATCCTTTAAAGGTGGAGGCATATTGCTGAAACCAAGGTGACAGTCACGAACATGCTATTGAAGAAAAGATTCCATGGAATGGAGATGCCGATCATAACCTTGCATATCATGACACAACCCATGTAGAGATTTATTTATAAAGCTTATAAATCCAAGCACAGGGTCTTGAAAAGAAGATGACTTAGTATTCGAAACTAACTCGTGGCAAGGATGCATTCACTTACAACTAGAGGTAGGCTGAGAAGGACCTAAATTATGGGAATGGGCTTCCTCATCTTAAGGAGCAACGGGTTAAGGATCCGATTAAACAGGTTGTGTAGGCTAGTTGGGTTGAGGCCGAGTCTGAATAAGCTATTATCTACCTTGAGAAAGGTGATGGATCATTTGCATTCGTGTGAGGCTATCAAATCCAATGTAATCTCTCTCAGTAAAGTTCTTCAAATATGACATGTCATTTTCTTCTAATTTGAGCCCTAAACCCTCAACAATCACAGTAACCATAATACTAAACTCAATAACCCCGTCCACAACATCCTCAATTGAATTGATCTTAATAATAAGTCAATGACTCATACTACCTTACGACCATGTAAGACCACATCCAAAAGAACAAGATTCTTTAATGTCACTTGACTATTTGATTGATCACATGCATTTAAAGTGTAAGTTATCATGCAATGAATGAATCACATAATTAGATTATGCAAGGTGTTCGATTTAATAGTCTTTCTGTATGTCTCGACACCACCTAATGTTTCCCAAGCTGCCTCAAAATCAAAATCAGTGGAAACATTCAATAAACCTTTATTGTCACATGCAAGCCACCGAGTTAAGTCTTCTAGTTTCACTTCAAAATAACTCCTTTTTAATTGGAATTTCAAAATATAGTCAATCAATTCACCTTGGGATCCTTTGGCTAATTCTAAGCTACTATTAAATTTAAACACCGATGATTTAACATAATATGTGTCAAGCCAAAATAATTTTGCCTAACTAAAATCATATAAAATTGAACAGATCATCCCAAATACCAAGTGCTTGTAAAACTTGTTTGTTTAGTGTTGTATGTGAAATAACACCGCAAACGATGAGCTTTTCAATGGCAATCCCATGCATTTGGTTCTGGATTTGAATTCCATAAATCTTAGTATGACGACTTCTTTGGCGTTGAGTTTTCGATGTCATAGGTGATGAACAAACTTGAAACCACTTTAAAATTGGATCACCTCAACAACACCACGATAGAGGATGACACTGGACCACCAGAATATGAGAGCCAAAATGTAATGAAAATTAAGAGGATGCCATGTATAATGGTGTGCATGTAAGACATCACCAGAAATGGTGAGTTGAGGACGAACGACACATAATTCGATGGAGAATTACAACTTTTGTCACAAAAAATAAATGGAAATGCTTGTATGGACTACAGTGAAGCAAAAAGAGAGGAGTTTATGTGATGATGACGGTTGAAAAATGAGTTTTAGGCAACAAAAAATCGAGGGGACAAAGGTCCTTGGGTGAGGTTGTTGGAAAAATATGGGAAAAAATTAGATTTTTTTTTTTTTTATAAAACCTCAGGGATGACCATCTCAATAAGTGAGACGGTCTTTCCCTTTTTGTGTTTTTGAAAACACGATACATGAGACATTTGTCACAAAAAGATTGAGGTTGGTGTCATTTCCCCCTTTTTTTTTTTAATAAAATGGCTTATTAGATAACCATCACAAGAAGACTGAGATATGTGTACTTTTCCCTTTTTTTTTGTAAAAAATAAAACAACTTATGGGATAACCGTTACACAAATTGGGATGGGCGTCTCGTGCCTAAAATCTATTTTTTTGTAGAAAACTTTTGTGCAATGCATGTGCAATTTGAATTTGAACTTGTGTTTGAATCATCAGAACTTGGATATTAATGAAAATACATAGTGTAACATATGTATCATAAACACATATTGCAACCTAAGCACTTACAACCACATACAAGTGTGCTAACACATTCAAAATCATCAAAATGATATGTGACATGCAACTAAATGTCATAAATATGCAATGTCACACAAATCTATATAAATATGCATTTAAGAAATCCATGAGCATACATACACATACACAAGTCCAAAAACATGTCAATAATCATTAAAACCATCCAAACACATTATAGTCAACGTGTTAAGCATATACAAGTATAAACCAAGTATAAAATCATAGAATCTCAAATACTTATTCTTAAGCATGATTAAAACATCATCATATCAAACAACTATATACAAAAGCATTATCATATCAAATAAACATGATAAAAACAAGTGTATTATCACAGATGCCATTTCAATCATGTTTGAAGACATATAAAAGTTTGGGCACTCACTTGACTTGCATCGATCATGCCAAACTCTCTTCGAATATAGCAAAATCTTTCCTTATCAAGAGGCTTAGTTAAAATATCAACAAGTTGATGGTTAGTATCAATAAATTCAATTCGAATATCATCCTTGCTAATATGATCACGCAAGAAATGATATTTAATGTTTATATGCTTTGTTTTAGAGTGCAAGATAAGATTTTTTGAAAGTTAAATGACACTTGCATTATCATAAAATATAGGGATGTTTTTCATTTTGAAACCAAAATCTAAAAATTATTGGCTTATCCATAAAAGTTATGCACAATAACTCATCGAAACACATTCAACTTCCTTAGTAGATGTTGCCATTGAATTTTGTTTTTTTGAAAACGATGAGACAAACATATTTCTTAAAAATTGATAAGTACCACTTGTGCTTTTCCTATCTATTTGACATCCTTTGAAATTTGCATCAGAAAATACTTGTAATTCAAATAAGGATCCCTTAAGGAACCATAAACCAATATTTGGGGTTCCCTTAAGGTATCTCAAGATTCGTTTCATGACATTTAAATGTGATTCCTTAGGAGTTTTTGAAAATGTGCACACATGCATGCACTAAACATGATATTTGGCCTAGATGTAGTTAAATACAATAATGCACCTATCATGCTTCTAAATGCTTTAGTTTCGACACTTTTATCTCTCTTATCCACATCCAATTTGAGTGAGGTGCTTATGGGAGTGGGTTGCTCCTTGGATTCTTGCATGTTAAACCTTTTAAGAAGGTCTTTGACATGTTTGGCTTGGTTGAGCAAAATTCATTCCTTTGTTTATTTGATTTGTAGTCTAAAGAAGTAGTTCAGCTCTCCTATTAAGCTTATTTCAAATTCACCTTGCATTATCTTAGAAAAATCTCTATAAAGAGACTCATAAGTAGTAACGAAAATAATGTCATCAACATAAATTTAAATAACTAAGATGCCTTATATTTTCTTTTTTATGAATAAGATAGTATCCATTTTTCCTTTCGAAAAACCATTTTTAATTAAGAAAAGGCTTAATCTTTTATACCAACTCTAGGAGCTTATTTTAAACCATATAAAACTTTTTTTA
Source organism: Mangifera indica (assembly GCF_011075055.1). Taxonomy (NCBI): domain Eukaryota; kingdom Viridiplantae; phylum Streptophyta; class Magnoliopsida; order Sapindales; family Anacardiaceae; genus Mangifera; species Mangifera indica. The sequence continues at coordinate 5,480,432 of NC_058138.1, forward strand.
ATTTAAAAACATGATTTGAGAACTTATGATTTTGGAAACTGGGAGGTTGTTTAACATAAACCTCTTCTTGAATGAAACCATTTAGAAATGCACTTTTAACATCCATTTGAAAAAGTTTGAAATTAAAATAACATGCATATGCAAGCAACATCCTAATTGCTTCTAATCTAGCTACGGGTGTATAGGTTTCATCGAAATCGATACCTTTCTCTTAAGAGTACCCTTGGACGATTAGTCTTGCCTTGTTTCAAACAATAACTCATAGATTTTATGCCAATGGTGGGATGATCCATTGACCTTGGAACTTGTTTTCATATTCGGTTCCTTTCTAACTAGTTCAACTCCTCTTGCATAGCTAATACCTAACTCACATCTTGCAATGCCTCATCTATTTTCTTTGGCTCTATTTGTGACAAGAATGCCACAAATTCACATGTGTTCTATAGAAAAGCCCTTGTCCTTACATCTTGGGGTGTGTCTCCAATGATTTTCCTTCCTTGACCTCATCCTTCACCCTTGGAAAAGTATATTCCCTTTGAACTTCTTGAGGTTGCATGAGATTTTCTTCATATGACACTACCTCAAGTTGGTTTTCTTCTTCCTTAGGCTTAGAAGCTTCTTTGATTTGCAAATCTTTCATGAGCTTCACCGCCTTATCTCCATTCTTCCTATTAGAACACTTGGAAGAAGATTTGTAAAAAATAACATATATAGATTCTTCAACAACAAGTGTCCTTTTGTTGAAGATTCTATGCTCTTTGGAGGTTGATGAATAGCTTAGAAAAATTTCCTTATCCAATTTGGCATCAAATTTTCCTAGGTTATCATTTCCATTATTTAACACAAAATACTTGTAACTAAAGGGATGAAAATATGCAATATTAGGTTTCTTCCATTTGAATAACTCATACGGAGTTTTTTTAAGGATTGATCTAATCATGGCCTTATTGATGATGTAACATGTGGTATTGATGACTTTACCCCAAAAAGATTTTGGCAAATCACGGTTACATAACATGATCCTAGCCATTTCCACCAATGTTATATTTCTCCTTTCAATAACTCCATTTTGTTGAAGAGTCCTAGGTGTCAAAAAGTTATGCTCAGAGTCATGCTCATCATAATATGCTTCAAAATATGTATTTTCAAATTCTTTTCTATGATCATTTCTAATGCAAGTAATTGCAAAACTTACTTGGTTTTACAATTTCTTAATGAATGGATCAAATGTTTTGAGAGCATAATTTTTGTGCACAAGAAGTAAAACCCATATAAATCTTGAGAAGTTATTAACTATCACAAAACAATAATTTTTTCCACCTAGACTTGTAGTCATAGATGGTTTACACAAATCCGTATGTAATAGTTATAAAGGCCTAGAAGTTGAAATACAATTTTCGCTTTTAAAACAAGTTCTTGTTTGCTTTTCTAAAGCACATGCATCACAAATCTAGTCCTTTTTGAAAACTAATTTTGATAAACCTTTGACCAAATTCCTTTTTGAAAGTTTTTCCATCATATTAATGCTTGCATGACCTAACCTTCTCTGTTATAACCACATGTTTTCTTCCTTAGTTGACATAAGGCATAAATCTTTAAATGAAATGTCATACAAATCTATAATGTATATATTTGAATGTCTATGACCTATGAATGCAATGGTATTAGTGCAAGTGTCAACAATTTCACAATATAAGGAATAAAAGAAAACATTTGAAACCATTGTCACATAATTGACTTAAGCTAAGTAAATTATGTTTAAGACCATTAACAAGAAAAACATCATTAATTGATAAAGAAAAGTTACCTATGGTTCTGATACCAATTACCTTCCCTTTGGAGTTGTCACCAAAGTTAACACTTCTACCATCTTTAGCTTTCAAGGAGGTGAAGTGACTTTTGTGTTTGGTCATATGTCTTGAACATCCACTATCCAAGTACCATTTGCTCTTAGCTTCAAGGCACACTTACCACAAAAACAAAATTTAAGCTTTTTTTGGTACCCAAATGGTTCTGGGTCCAATTGGGTTAGCCTTGAAAGTCCTTTTAGGAACCTAAACCTTCTTGATTTTAAAGGTTTTGTCATTCCTAATTAGACATCCCTTAATGGTGTGACCAACAAAAGCACAAAACTTGTATTTTATGTGCAATTCATGAGATTTCTTTAATGGCCTATGATTTTCAATGAAGGGGTTAGCCCCATTATAACTTAGACCTTCTTTATTTATCACAAACCTTTGTGATGCTAACATTTTATTTAATTTTTTTGTGCCAATTTTAAATTTATCTAATATTTCATTTGAACTATCAAGTTTTTTCTTTAATTCAATATTTTCATTTTTCATGTTACCCAATGCTTTAGTCAAAGATTCTTTTTCATGCAAAGTTAGTTTTAGTTCCTATTTAGTTTTATCATGCTTATTTTTGCTATGTTGTAACTCATCTTTCATGCATGCAAAGTTTTTGTTTAAAGATTTATTTCTTGAACCAATGCATTTATATTCCACTAGTAATGATTCAAATACTTCATGTAATTCATCAAATGAGTAAGAGTTAGAATCATCTATCTCTTCCTCCGAATTGCTCTTGGCTATGAAACAAAAATTAGCTCTTTCTTCCTCTTGCTTGCACACTTAAGTCATCACTTCCACTCCAAGTGGTGGTAAAAACTTTTCTTTTAAATTTCTTATTTTTTTTTCTCTTTTCTCTTCTTCTTGAGGAGAGGACATTCTTGTCTAACGTGTCTTGGTTTCTTGCATTCATAACATATAATTTCCTTCTCCTCTAACTCTTTTTTCTCTTGATTAATTGAAACTTTTTCCTTTATTCTTTTTGGACTTGGAGAGAAATTTGCTAAATTTGTGAGCTAGAAGGCTCACATCCCCATCCTTCATTGAAGATTCTCCATCTTCTTTATTTTTCTCAATCGTCTTCAAGGCAATGTCCTTTTTTGGTTTAACTTCCTCTTCGTTTGGTTTTCTTTTTATTTCATAGGTTAAGAGACTTTTTATAAGCTCATTCATTTGCATCTTAGAGAGGTCCTTGGATTCCTCAATTGCCATTACCTTTATATTCCATTTTTTCAATAGTGATCTTAACACCTTTTTAAATAATTATACTATTTTGAATCTTTTTCCAAGGCCTTTCAAGTCATTTACCAAGTTTGAAAATCTTTTGAATATACCTGTTTGCTTTCCCCTATCTTTATTTCAAATAACTCATACTCACAGAAAAGAAGCTCAAATTTCAACTGTTTGACTTGACTTGTGCCTTCATATGTTATTTGGAGGATGATCCAAACTTCTTTCATTGTTTCACAAGTAGAAACTTTATTAAATTCAATTAAGTCTATTGTACAAAATTATATGTTTATGACTTTAGCATTAATTTTTAGACTCATTTTCTCATTATCATCATTAAATTCCATTTCATTTTTAGGCTCATTTGTTGTGGGATTCCTAGGTGTAAAGTTCCCATGTTAATAATTTTTCACAACTTATTATCTATTGATCTAATATACAATCTCATTCTAATATTCTATTAGGTGTAATTTACTCTACAAAACAAAAGTAGTCTAGTATTGCATTGTCTTTCATTAAAAACTGATGTAGAGGTGTTTGTTATTATCAAAAGACCTTCAAACTCCAAAATTCATTAGAAAATATAAACCTAAAGTCCAAGCTTTGATACCAATTGAAAAACCTGTAATAACAAATTAATCTCATAAAGGAGGTGAATAGAATTATTAAAAAAAATAAAACACAAAATTTACCAAACTTGATTTTTTACTCAAAATGCCATAAACAAAAAATAAATAAACAATCAAAGCATAAAGTAAAGGATACGAGTTTAGAAAATGCTCAAGAATTTAGAGTGGTTGAGAGCTTTTCATCGCAAACCTCCTATATCCACTTTTTTAAACAATCGGTTTGAAGTTTCCACTCAAATCACTTTCGGATTACACTAGTTGACTTAGGATTTTGTCCTTTTACAGTAGTGATATGAGATTTTGCCTAAGTGTAATCAGAAAGAAGATTTACAAGTAGAATATGTCTCTAATAGGCTGATTTTATATAATACTCTCAAGTATGTTTTAGGGGTATTTATGTCTTTTGGTCTTGCTTTGATACATTTTTAGTCTTAAATATATATGTTCAAATGTGTGTGTGTGTCTCTCTCTCTTTTTCTCTCTCTCTCTCTATATATATAAGGATAAAAGACAAAATTTATGCTTTTTTTCATCTTCTTCTCCATTCCTTTCTAGAAACTCAGCCTTTTTTATGCTTTTGCTTTGTTTTTTAAAGAAAAGGTGACGATTTGAAAGGGTTTTGGAAGATAGGTAAGGAAATAAAAGGAGAACAAACATTTTGGAGGCCTTAGTAACCAAGAGATCTCTTTCTTTTCTCTTCACCTATGTTTATATATTGGAGTATGTTATATGAATATGTTAGTATGTTTTGGTAGTGATTTGAGATGGTTCTTGGTGAGGAAATAAGTAAGGAAAAGAGGAGGGTGCAAGTTTCCAAGTGTTGGCTTTAAGCAAGGTAAGTGGAATCATTCTTGGTCTGCCCTAAGTTTGCTAAATAAACACCATCTTTTATGTTTTATGCCTTTGGTTCTTTTGCTCTATGTTATAAATGATGATTTTGAGGTTGAGAAATGTTGTGTTGCCATTTGAGGTGTCTATGTGTGTCATTTTGGTTCATGGTAGGGAGTTAGGAAATATTTACAGTTTTACCACTAATTTCATCCCACCTTTTGACTACCTAATCTGTTGAATCATAAGTGTAGCTATAGCTCGTTGGAAAGCTCTTTAAATCCTCTTTTCAATGATATATAGTTTATATGATTTAGAGACAATATGAAGTGTTAAATTGCTTGAACAAAAAGACTATTTTACCAAATAAACAATAATTACAGTTTTTAGAAAGATAGAGAGAAAGAAAGCTCATTTTGACTATCTTATGTGATGAATCATGAGTGCTGCTATAGCTTCTTGGAAACCTCTTTAAACCCTCTTTTCAATGATATATAATTTATATGATTTGGAGACTATTTGGACTATTAAAATACTTGGACAAAAAGACTATTCTATCAAATAAACAGTTATTACAGTTTCTAGAAAGAAAGGAAGAAAGAAAGAAAGGGAAGAGGCAAAGAAAAGGAAAAAAAGAAAGAAAGGAAAGGAAAGGAAAGAAAGGAGGGGAAAAGAAAAGAAAAGAAAAAGAAAAGAAAGAAAAGAAATTTGGGGCTCAAGATTCAAGGGTTGTCTTGAGAGTATCGTTTGGTGGGTTATGAATACTCAATAGTATCCCACATGCCTAAAAAGAAAGTAAGGGCTCGGGCATGAGTTTTAGTTTTAGATGAAAGTAAAACCAGTAAGAGATCATGCATGCATGCTATGAACTATAAGGGTGCACTTTACGCTACACCCACCTGCAGTAGGACACGTCTATAATAGGACATGTCTGTAATAGGACATGGACCTATAGTAGAGTCTGCTCATAATAGAGCATGCTTGTAGTAAAGCACAGTTCAGATTCCAAGATAGTGTAGTAAGAAAAAAAAAGAGAGCTTAAGCCAAAGAAAGTGTCAAATCCTTATAGTTAGCTTCCCGAAAGTATCAGAGAGACACTAAATGAGACAAAGTGTGACCCAAATAGTAAAAGATGAGTCAGATTATTCTCTCGATTCTCTGAAGAGGTTATTACATGAGACTAAGTCCCGTGAATGATTAAGAATGAGAATGGAGATAGTTTACTTATTTCTTTCCCTTTTACTTAGTGTTCTTATCCCTCACTTCCTTTCCTTTCATGATTATAGGTACAAATGATCGGGGTCACTGCGAGGTAGGGTCAGGTTAGTGAGGATAAATCTGGGCTAGAACGGTCTATCTATATTTTATATTACATGCGTATGGTCATATGATATTGTTAACTTTTGGCTTTTTTCAGATATAGTTTTCAGATAGTTGTATAGTTGTATCTAAGGATATGTACATGATTACTCAATGATTTTTGATGTTTTCAGATGAGTTTTTATATGTGATATATACATCTTTTATTCATTTTCGGATTTTCAGTTTTCACAGAACAATTTTTGAATGCTTTTAGTGATAAGTTCCTTTTAAAGTTTTTTTTTTTAAATAGACGTTTCAGATATTAATTAGTAACATTTTTCCTCCGTAGGGTAATACTTCTAAAGAGTGATGTCATATTTTACTAATATGTGCAAATGTTTGTTTTAAAGATACGAGTTTTTGGTTTCTAGAGAGAGATTAAGAGCTTAAAGATTGAGATAAGAATTCTTGAATGCTTTGGATATGTTCTCTAACCCTTTTGACTTCACTCTAACTTGTTTATATAGCCCTAAGACTGGAAAGATTCGTTAGATTGATTTTACTAGTCGTTGACTTGTGAAAAAGATGTTTTATCCTTGAAAAACACTTGAGGATGACTATCCTCTTACATATTGTTGCTTTGGAGATTGCAAAATAGTCGCCGAATAGTCAAATTCTTGAAACACGCCACTTAAGAGACAGATGTCCTTTCTTTTGGGATGGGCATCCTGCTTTGCTCTTTAAAATTCTAGATAGAATTAATCATGAGAGGATAGGTAAGGGACAGACATAGGGACTGGCATTCCAATATGTTAACTTTCTTGATCGTCCTAATTATGTTTGTTAATGCATTGGAGAAGGAATGAACATTCCATGGTCGTCATCTAATAGGGGACGAGTGTCCCTTTGCTTAGGACGAGTGTCCCTGTTCATCTAGATAACATTCCTAAGAGCTCCAAACTCCCGATGACAAGTGTAGGACTAGCATCTCATTTGGGACAAACATCCCACGTATAGGGAGGGATGTCTTTGACCTGAAAAATTATACAACTGCATTCCGCCCATCTTTCAATCGTTAGAACTTTATGCCATAGACTTTGTTAGCTTAATAATTATTAATTATCAATATTAAACTTAGTTTTGGCATAATCAAAACACTTTAAGGTGCAACAATAACAAGCCAAATCCTCACCTTCAAAATATGTCTTCTGAATCCTTTATTTAGTTGAGGTGGAACGATAATGCTACATCTCGATCATAAAATTAAATTGTAGTCCAATGATTAGAGAGATTTCCAAAGGGCTGAATTCAATGTAAATAAGCAATGCTATATGTATACATTTTTAATGTACAAATAAGTATACACATGGATATGTCATTATATAATTCAGTGTTACTTTATTATTAATTCAAAATCATCCAATCATATAATAACACATCTATATATGTACCAATTTGTATACAAAAAATGTGTATATATAGTTTTATTGAATATAAATACTTAGCTATATCATGACTACTCTATATCTAAAAGCTTTTTAAAACAAACAAATTTGAAAAGTTTTTCAACTTATTTGTTAGTATCGCTCTGATCTTCATTTCATGTTTTTTTTCATGTCTAGAAACAACATTGCACACTAAAAAAAATAATAAGTTGGTTAATTTTTATAATATTTACAATTTTAAATTTTATTGTAAAAAAATGGAGAAAAAAATTGAAAAGTACACATTATAATACCCTAAATTGAAAATATCAACCACCCCTCAAATGGAAAATATAAATAATAAGTAGATTGAAAAATATATATATGAATAAAAGCTCTATTATGCACATCACATATAGCAAACAATGCATGTATATTAAAAAATATCAAAGAAACCCTCAGCATGCTTAATTCTAGAGATAACAATTTCGATCCAAATTTAGGGGTTCCGACCCTAACGGGGAGGAAATTCCCTAATTAAAATAGAAAAAGAGATAGGGACAAGAATGAAAAAAATCCTTGCAATTGGGGACAGATCGGGGAGGAGGATATATGTGTCGACTTCCCGTTCTATCCTCGTCCCTTTATATTAATATATTTACTTAAAATACTAACATATCTTTATAGTTTTAAATTATTTATGTTTTTCAAATTTATTTAAGTTTTTATTGTGCATATAATATATAATACTTGTGAATTTAAAATAGTGAGTTGATTTTAATTTTATTTAATTTTGTTATTTAGTATATTTATATTATGTTTAGAGAATATGAGAAGAAGATTTTTTTCCACGGGTTATGGGAAGAGAATTTTTCTCCTCGAGGATAGAGAGGGGATGGGAAAGGGATAGAAAATCCTTGTCATCCCCGTAACAGGGACAGACTAAGAATAGAGCTTGATATCCCTTACAAGGATGGGGAGGGGATTGAGATTCCCTCCTTGCCCCTCCCTGTTGCCATCCCTACTTAATTCGCATGGTAAAAAATACTAAAACCCCATATATATTTGAATATATCCAAAAACCTACCATACCCATTACACACCTTACATATATATTAAAATCCCCTACTTTCATTTGATTTCATCATATGTGACTCTCATGGTGACTAAATTACCCAAAAACTCTATTATCAATTTCACCAATAGTCAATTCTAAGCATATTCTAACACTAAACCATAGAGAAATTTCATAAAAATCACAAATGATTCAAGTTATTTTAACAAAAACTCAACTGAAGAAACCATTATTTGAAACTTAAGAAATATATATAGAAATGACAAAATGCCAAATTTATAAACAAGAAAACATGATAAGAAACAATATACTAACATTTTTCTCCATTTTAATCATGAAAAAATCTTACTTGAATTTGGTAAACATGATTTCTTTTCACTATACAGGTTTACCATATATGTTTTCGATTGTATAAAACGAATTTAAAACTTGTTCATATATGGGTAGTTTTCATCCAAATGTAATATGTTGGCCATATACATATAAATTCCAAGAAGTTAGTTTTGTATACACCTTTTTAATTCTGATAATTGTAGTTAATTTTTTTAATGAGGGGTATTTTCCATTTATAACACTAGATATCACACAATAATTTATTTTTCTATGAATGAATTAGAATATTAGTCTATTATATTAAAATTTCGTTAAAGTAAAATCAAATGTGAAAGAAAAAAAAAATCTTATCAAAATATTCCATCTTTCGTTTGTACAATAGTTTTGTAATTAGATTGGAAGTTGACCTAATAAAGAAGGCACTCTAGTCCAATTGACAATCATATTATATGATTAGTGGTCAAGCCAACCATTTAAAAATAATATTTAATACAAGGTTGAATAATTAATCATTAAATGTATAATATAAATTATTAAAATATAAAATAAATTTAATTTTATGATATACATGTTTAAAATTAATATATAAGGGTTTGGGTTCAAATCTCAAAAATAATTTTTATTTATTAGATCAAACTTAAGTTTTTATCTTATTCAACCATTGGAACTATTCGATTCAATTCACTCTAACTTTGAAAACAACTTTTCAACAAATTGTAATTTTTGTCTTGACAAGTGATGGTCCAATCGGTTAGATTGACCGATTCAATCCAAGTTTAAAATCCATGCATTCGAATACATTAATGGTCAAACAAGCCATCCTAATCTAAACCCGAAGAGATAAAATAATTTAATATAAGGGAATTTATACATTGTGTTATAAAAAAAGTAATTACATAATTTTTTTAAATTACAAAAAAAAATAATACCAATAATATTGTCACATATTATTATTCGTGAATAAAGTAATATATATTGTTTATACATATAATTTTATTATAAATAATTATTATATTTAATTGATACTAATAAAAAAATTAAGATAATATTTTAATTAAATATATTTAATATATTAAAATTAATTAATTGAACAAAGGTAAAATGGTAAAAAAATTAACATCAAGTTACTAATTTGCTAAAACCTACAGAGAACGCGTTAATCAAATTAACTCATATGAAAAAATTAAGATTCCCACCGCCTTAATAATAAAATCTTATTTTAATAAAATATTATTATTATATTTTATTAAAATGTAAGCCAAATAAAATAATGTTAATAATAAAATACATAATAAATTTATATGTATAAATAAATTATACAAATTTACTTGTATAAACTAAAGTGGTAGTTTGTGATTAGATGATGTTTATTTTATGTATTATATAAATACATATGATGTTTATAAACTCAATTCGAATCCTCTTCAGTCACACAGTAATATTTATAAAATAATGTTTATTTTTTTTCTTATTTCAGAATTATGCAATCAAATTCTATAATGTTACTTTTAAAGATAAATTTTTGGAGAACGTTTAGTTTAAGTATATAAAGATTACCAATATTTCTTTGTTTGTTTTATCAATAATAAAAAATTCTAATAAATTTTTATTGTCAATGGTGATATATTTTTTTAATTATCTCACAATAATTATTTATGCGTATTTAAATTTATCAAAATTTCTCAAACACAGTAATTATTTCTGCCCTAGTAATTTCCAAGATAATATATGTTTGTGATAATTTTTTATTTTTAATAATAAAATATTAATTAAACCAAACACATCCTTAAAGATAATCTTGTAAAAGTGTTAGTGTTAACAAAACTAGTCTATTTTGTTACATTTCTAAACAGAGATAGATGGGTGTCAAACAACTTTAAACTATTGCACATTTTTTACAAGAGTAGTGTTATATATACAAATAATATATATAATTTTATGCACAAATAATATAGACAACTTTATGTACAAATAATATGCACAACTTTATGATTAAATAGTTTTAAATTAGAGATAAAATAATACTAAATTATATGATAATATATCATTATTTATATTAAAAGTTTTATATATTATTAATACATATAATTTTATTATTTTGAAAAAATTATTAATCTCCGAAGAGAAAATGAAATAACCTAGAATATAACAGGCCAAATGACTATTTCCCATCCGAATTTTGACAACGACTTTTATTTTTTCACATATTTGACATAATCAAACATTATTTTTAATACTGAAAAGATATATATTATTTATTATAATATAATGTAATATGCTTAATATTATTTATATCTCTTATAGTACAAACAAAATATTTTCATTTTAATTATTTTATATTTTTCTTACTAAATTCTTGGTTGTTGGAAAACATATAAGGAAAGCCAATAAAGCTGGACGTGTTTGGGCCTCATGTGGGCAACAAGACATTTTAGAGTTGGTGAAAATAATAAGATCCAACTGAAACAAAACTCGCCAATAATAAATCAGAGCAAGAAGTGACAAATCCTCCAATGTTTTTTAATATAATTTTTAGTTTTTATAAAAATTAATCAGGGATGGATAAACAAATTTATAACCTTTTTAGGAGTAAAATTATTGTTTAACTTCAGTATAGACAAAAAGTTTATCTTTTTATACATTTTATAAAAAGAAAAAAATTAGTCGATTATATTAACAAATTTATTAAATAGATGAGATAGTAGACTTTTCAAATTTAAATAATATAAAATCATCCTTCTATCAGAGTTTGAATGAAAAATAATGATTCGGTTCGAATATAATGTACATAAAAGCCTATAGGATCATGTGACAATGAATAGGAACATCCACATAATTATTTAAAAATTTCTAAAAATATAGTTGACTAACAGTTGACTGTCTCCTTTTGGAATTTAGAATTTAGTGGATTTTGAACTAACACATATTTCCATTTTGTTGTGCTATGATCAAGTCGGCTACTTGGTGACAATTGTTATGCAAATTGGAAATTAAGTTTCTTGGAAGAAGGGTGCTAACCTAATTTACAAAACTGGGATTTTTTAAATTTTACTAATTTTATATTTTAAATAATATGCAAATTGTTGTGATTTTTTTTTTAAATTTTACTAATTTTATATTTTAAACTGGAAGTTTACTAGTTTGATGGTTAGACAACCCAAAAAGATGCCCATGTAAAATTATTTGTACAAATAATAAGGACAAACTTGTGAAAAAATAATACCACGTTATTATGTCACCGAGTAATTTTAAATTAAAGATAAAATAACACTGAATCATACGATAATATATCAATATTTATACATAAATTTGTGTCTATTATTTATACACGTATGTAATGCTACTCCTTTGCTAAATATAGTTTTTTTGAAAAAAATTTAATACAAATTTATTTATATCATATTTATATATAAAAATTCAAGAATAAATTTTTCCACACACAAACAAACACTTGTAATAGAATCAATGATAATTTATCAAATAAATAAAAAAATTATGCAAAAAAGAAAAGGATTGAATTCAAATCAAACTGAATCTAAATATAGACTTACTCGAACTTAAGTTTGATTTAAATTTATAATGTATAACTCAATCTCGAACTCATTTAATATGACTGAATATATAGTAATAGAGTTGTTGATAAATTGAATAATATTATCGATGTGATATATAATATTACCGAAAGAAAATTCAAATTGAATTTGAACCAATTATTAAATTGAAACTTTAACTTAAATTAAATTTGAATTAAACCAAATATCAAATCAAATCAAACAACTATTCCTTGTCTCTTTTTCTTTAATTAATTAAAATTTCTCTCAACTGAAAATTTAATTAAATAATTTGAATGCTCTTGAGATATTTGTGTAAGATTCAAATTAAATTTAAATTAAACTATTGAGTTGAAACTCAAATTTGAATTTAATCATATCATACTCCATTCGAACCAAATTGGTTTGAACCTATCCGTGAAAAAAGAATCAGAAGATGTAACATCATTAAGTCGAATCAGTCCATTAGGGAAATTCCACATTTGAAAATGACCTAAAAACAAAAAGCTAGTGGTTGTAATAGAAAATTTCATGCTATTGGCTTTGAGATAAAACGTGAAGAAAAGTTTCTATCGTCCTAAAATTATTGAACCAATAAGGAACCGCCACATCAGGTTGTCTGACATGCACGAGCTCCTTCATTGGCCCCTGAAATTCATAGAAAAATATTCCTATTATTTTTGCATGTGTAGTCAAAAGCACATACTAAATAATAGTCGTTGGTCCTCTATCTAAAGAACCCACGTGTTCCATCAATCTTTGCAAAATTTTCTCCTCTACACCTTCAATGTGTAATCTCGAGTTACAACTGGCTGAGAAGTTCGTGGACACGTTTGGTTTCAAATAATTTTTCATTATTATTATATTATCTTATTTAGTTGGTTAAATAATAAAAAATATTATTTAAATAATTTAAAGGTAATATGAAATAATCTAATTATTAATTACAATTTTTCCCTTATTTATTATTATTTTAGGATAAAAACATCTTATTATTTAAATAAAATAACAATAAAATTATGTGTATTGATTATAATATATAAATGGTATGTTATCATATAATTTTAAATTAAAGATAAAACAATATTAAATTACAAAATAATATATTATCTGTATATATAAATTATGTATAAAAAATAAGTATACATACTATTACTCTTAAAATAATAAGTAACCCTTAACCTTTGCAATCTTTCCTCTTTCACAACGTCATTCACCAAGATTTCTATTTCTTGGTTGCATCCCCGTCACTTACATCACTAAAACTCTTTGGTTGGCTTCATGAGACTGTCCCTTTTTTGTTGTCACCAACCTTTTGTTTTCCACCGGATCACCATCACCACTTTGATATTGCCCTCCACCTAATCCCATGACATTGCTTTCTCGATGTTGATCCAAGGTGGGTCAACATACCTTAACCATAAGTGTTAGACTCTTTATTCAATCCACACATTTTGATTTACTACAATTTATCCTATTCCATTTATCTCAAATCTCCCACCTTTGATTTGTTGTAGTTTCCCGCTAACATATTCTAGGGTATTTCAAAAAAGTAATATTTTTTTATTATTTTATTATTACCAATCAAATATCATAATTATTTATATATGTTAATTAATTGAACAAACAATGTTCTAATAACGTGAACCGAGTTGGGCCTCGATTCAAAAAAGATGAAAGACTAAAAAGTCTGATACCTAATAATCTTCTAGATAATTTCGTAGGCTCAAATTTCATTTAAGATAATAAAAAATTACTCAATCCAAAAGCATTCTTAGTGTTTAAGAATAATATTTGAACCCACAGGGACTAAAATGCAAAGAATCAAAAGTCTCGTATGCATGGAAATTAAAGAAAATGAATCAAGTAGACTTGACCTAGTCATCCCCCAGACCACAGGTAAAGCACCGAAGCATATACTTGCAATGCACCTATATATATAGATTTTTAGAAAAGGCTAGACATTACTGGTCCATTCTTTGCTCTTTGCTTCTTGAACTCATCTTCTTCAGGGTTAAGTTTTACATCTATATAGAGAACAGCTGTTGAACGAAGAAGGAGGTGGAGATTTCAGCCATGGGAGTTGGAGGAGGAGTTGCAGAGAAGCAATATGTGAAGGCTAAGACTTCAGTGTGGTGGGATATAGAGAATTGTCAGGTCCCAAAAAGGTGTGAGCCTCATGCAATTGCTCAGAATATCAGCTCTGCCGTTGCTAAGTTGAATTACTGTGGACCTTTGTCCATTTCTGCCTATGGTGACACCAATCGGATCCCTCAATCTGTGCAACATGCCCTTTCCAGCACCGGCATCTCCCTCAACCAAGTCCCTCCTGGTACCTCTTTCATCATCATATATAATTACCATCTTTCAACTTTACTTTTCTTGCTTTTACTGTTACGATTCTTAACTTATACAGATGGAGTGCAGGTGAGATTAAGATTCTTATAACTCTAGACTCACAAAAAAATTTATTACTTACACTTAATTTTCTGTTTTGATCAGGATGAATTTGGATTAACATTTCTAAATTTGATCTTACCGACTTAGTTTTCCTAGAATTTGTATTTTTTTTTGAGGAATTTTGTTATTCTGGGTTGCAGATTTTCAGAAAATTCAATGAATATTTATGGGTTGTTTTGTTGAATAAGCAGGGGTTAAGGATGCAAGTGACAAGAAAATTCTAGTGGACATCTTGTTCTGGGCAGTGGACAATCCTGCACCTGCAAATATAATGTTAATTTCTGGAGATAGAGATTTCTCCAATGCTCTCCATCAATTGAGGATGAGAAGATACAACATTCTGCTTGCTCAACCGCAGAAAGCCTCAGCTCCTCTCCTTGCCGCTGCCAAGAGCATATGGCTCTGGACAAGTCTTGTGGCTGGAGGCCCTCCATTAACAACTAAACTTGGTAACAAAATTTCTGTCCCTAATGATATGCCTTTTGTTCATGCACAAGTTCCCCAGTTAGGAAATCCTAATGAGAAATTTAGTAATAATGCACTAGTTGATATTCTGGAAGATCAGAAACCACTAAATTATCACCACCCTGATACAAATTATAATTCCAAGAGTTCCCTGATGGGGCCTTGCCCGGATGGATTTGCTCCTTTCAGTGTTGTTCAGAATGGTTGTAGAAATCAATATCCACCACAGCCTTTAGGGCTAAACAATCTCCCTAATCAACCTCCTAGTGCTGTCCAAAAGGGTAGTGGAGTCACCAAATTTGATCCTACTAGCATGAATCCAAAGCCTGCATTATTGAGTCAGTCACAAAATGGACATATACAGCATAGGAAGCTATTGTTTTCTTCACCCGTGAACTCGATTAACATTCCTAGTAGTGTCATATAGGGGACGTCGGGGTGTCCAAAACCTTCTTATTGTGTCCAAAGTCTCACAGGTTTTGTGTTACTAATATTGAACTTCTTGAAAATTGAAAAGATAATGCCGACTGAAGGTAATATAATTGATTGCATTCGATATGGGGATCCAAAGCATCGGAGTATTGACATTAAAAAAGCCTTGGAAATTGCTGTTGATCAGCAGATGGTAGTGAAGCAAAAATTTGGAGCTATGAACTTGTATGTTGGTAAGAATGAGAAACTCTGGAAATGTGTGAACCCTATTGCTGGTAATCCTATGCAAATACCGGAAATGACATGGGAAAAAATTAAAAAGTTTCTGGTGTCTCCTGGAGGACAATCTGCAATAATGGCTTCTCAATGCAGGTAAATTTCCTTTGTTTGTTTAGTTTAGCCTTACTTAGCTTCTAGGATTTATAATTGGACTGTTTTTTCATTCTGTCTTGTGTGCTTTGCATTTTTGTTTATAGGTATGAAGCCGTTACTATTTTGAAGAATATGTGCTTGACAGAGCTTACATTAGGTGACATACTTCAGATCTTGAACATGGTAATTACCATAAAGAAATGGATTATTCATAATCAAGCAGGATGGCAGCCGATTATCATCGCTGTTGCAAAGTGCAGCCCTGAATTAGGCACTAAATCTGGTTTATAAAGTTTTGACTAGCTATCCATGGTAAGGGAAAGGGGCCACTTGATAGTTTGAAGGGTATTAAGTGTATATAGATAGATGATTTGTTGCAATAAGGTTACTAAAAAGTCTCCTCATGCCAAGACTCATTCTGTAGATTTACTAGTGATGAAAGTTCTTACACATGATGGATACCATCTAGATTTTCAATTAGAGATGAAGTTTCAATTGAAAATTTGCTTGATGTGTCAAAGAGTATACAATGCTAGGCTCTGAGGTACAAGAAATTGATCATCTGTTGCATCTTCTGGATTCTATCGACAATTGCAAGGATGATCTTGATGTTTCCAAATTTGGATGGAATATTTCTGCAGAAAAATTTCCTACCTCTCATATAGTTCGTGGTGCCATGAGAACTCTAAATGCAAGGCGTGATTTAAAAGTGGCATTGAAGAGGCAAGAGTTTGGTTAGTTTGCACAGAAACAGATGACACAAATTACAGAAATTTATGAAAAACACATCCAAATGCAATTAGATAAACATAGAAAATGTTCTGGTGGAAGCTACTCATTCTCCTCTGATCACATCATTTTAAGAAGATATTAAGATGAGCCACGCGAAGGTTGCACAATGCCGTAAAGTTCTTCCTAACAGAATTCCCGAGCATGTGTTGAATTAACAAGTCTTTGTTCTTCTTATTGTCGGGTATTCTCAGAATAAATGGATTTGTAAATTCATCCCTCTGCAGCATAAGTTTAGCTGTTTGCCACTGTATTTGCTATTCTTCTTTGAAAGCTGTATGGTTCTCAGAGCTTTTGAAACCATTAGTCCTTTGGTTATAATCCTTATATTTAAGTCTCCTGTATGCAAACTTTGGTAGAAAAATCAGGTGTTTCTTATTTTTGCCCCCATTTGGATAGTGCCTTCGCTTTTGCAGTGAAACTTTTCTTTCTGTTTTAAGGTTTTCAAGCTTGGAAAATAACGAGTCTCATAGTGTCAATACCAATATTTTATGGTACTTGTTTGAAAACATTATTGAGTTAGTTCAATTATTTAAAATCCAAATAAAATATGTTAGATTTGTATCATATTGTTAGGTTGGATTCGAATTGAATTTATTCAAGTTTGAAAACAAATTTGGCTCGAATGAGCCTGAAACAAGCTCGGTTTAAGTGAAATTAGGATGTTCAATTTGTTAAGTTTATGAGTTTAAAAATTTTCGATATAAATCGATTAAAACAACATTGTTTTGTTCAATGCACAATAAAGCAATTTTATTTTTGTCATTTTTTATTTGAATTGAGCTTGAACTCAACCCAAACTCGACTCGATTCCTTTCAAGCGAGCTAAGCTCAAGCAACTTTGTGACAAGTTCAAACTCAGTTTGATTCAAATTCAACTATACATATCATCAAGTAAGTAAAAAATTACTTCCGAGGTTACCATTGTTAATGTTGCATTAATTAATATTAACTAGGGGTGGATTACAAACAACAAAAACAAAAACAAAATCACAAACTCCCAGAGGCACTCTCAATTACAAACAATACCCTATTTACAAAGGCACAGTGAAAACATAAACCAAATTAAGATTTAACTAACTTACAAGAATTGTAATATATATGGCCTAAAATTCATCAACAACCTTAATTAAATGAGGAAATCATCATAAAAATCTCCAAATTACCATACTTCATTTTAAAACTAGATGGATTTGTGGATAAAATCTCCAACATGTTAAAGAAACACAAATTTCAAATTTCCAAAACTGGATGAAAAGGTCTAATTTCATAACGTTAAAGAAACATATTGTTAGGATCTTTTCTTTCTAAAAATACTTAGATTCTATGAAAAAAAAAATTTGTTGATTGTAGGAATGGCTAAAACTCTCACTAAATTGCAAACCAACAACAAACCACTTAAGAACAGAAAGCGTACTTGAGACGACCAACTGAAATTAAAATAACCATGAACCCAGCCAACAGTATGAAGCGTCAACCGGCACACACCTGATACAGCATGCAGCATCCCAGGAACCAGGAGCAAGGACAGAAATGGACCAATGTGCAACCATTTCACTAAGAAACAACTTACTGGAACCACAACCAAGAGCCACCCGCGCAAAAACACTGCTGGAACGCTCCAGGAGAGACAAGTAAAGATGCTGGGAGAGAAAGGATTAAGAAAGCAGCAACCATCAAACGTAGGAAGGTCCCAGCAGAACCGGCAGCCAAGAACTCAAATTCGGCAGCAGTAAGGCAGCAAAAGCCCCAACAAACCCAATGAACCCCAATGCAGGGGAGAAACAGGGGAGAGGGATGCAGGAATCGGCAACTCCACAGAAGGAGAAAGGCAAGAGAACAGGAGAGGATTTCAGCACCAAAGCAGCTGCAGAGAGCCAACCCAAGCCAAAACAGACCAGCAGCAGAACGGTGCCTCCACAGGACCCAAGAACTCACGGGAAGAAGCTAGGCCGATGCAAAGGAGAACCACAGAGAGCCAGAGACCTCTAGGGAATTAGAGAGAAAAGGCTGAAAACACACCAGAAGATGGAAACAGGCAGGAAACATGGATTTGAGACTAGAAACTTCAGAATCAAACGTGGAAGTGAATATACTTTGAGAATTAGCAAGACAGTTTACACGATAAATATGGCTCCATAGTTGTGACTGAGTCCAGCCGGTTTACAAGCTACATCAACAATGTAATCTGCAACACATTTCAGCGTTCTCTTCTTAACAAACGCCTGTGGAAAGATATATCCAAGTCAAAGAAAAGATTGCTACAAAGCATATTTCCCACATCGGTGATTTAGGTGCAGAGATAACGAACGGATAGAATATTGGGAGCAGAGAAATTATCAAAAGCAACATCTTCGAATATCCACATAAAGTTATACCAATGTGTAACATCATAGGGGAATTCCGCATTGACAAAACACGAGAGATACTGCTGATATATGAACATCCCACGTCACAAGAATCCTTTTGGGTTGCAAAAACTCTGTTTTGCTAATTCATACAGTAGTCAATTACGGTTGTTAATGAATCTTTAAAATTTAATGATATATAAACGGTTAAAGGATTTAACCACCACTACAACTGAATGCAACAAAAAAGACCAAACCCGGACCCAGTAAACAAAATTTGAACACGTGTACATTGTAATTGAATGTATAAGATCACTGCCTAGAATGCATTGCCATTATGAAGAACAACCAGATGAGAAAAAGGCTTTAAAAAGGAAAAAGGCTTAAACTCAGACAAATTCTTAACAATATGGCTCAAGTTATGACTGCTCATTTTTGGCTCGATTCAGCTAAGTTGACATTTGAGCTCAAGTCAGCTTGGCTCAAATCAAACTCTTATCATGTAGTTGTTATGACGGTTTGAAATTGACGGTAAAATAAAGCTACTAAGCTAGATACTAGAGCAAACTTGACATGACTCATTGCAATTAGATAGAAGTGTTCAAAACTAGTTAACTAAATCAGTTTATAATTTCGAGAAAATTATAAACTGAAATTGAACAAAAAATATCAATTAACCAAACTAAATTTTCAATTAATCGGTTTTGAATCTTATTTTCATATAATTTTTTCAATTTCTTTAAATAGGTTCAATATTTTTAAATTTTAATTCAATTTTTTTAAAACTAGTCTCATTTGGTTAACCTTTTATAAAAAATTGATAAACCGGATTTTCTATTTTTTTTTAATTGGTACCTAAACTAGTTTTTCAAATAACCGATTTTTTGTATCAATTTTCTATTTAAAAATTAGTTCGATTTAGTTACCAAATTTTTTTAAACACCCTTTCCATTAGACCCCTAACTCTACCAAAATTTATATGATTGGCTAATGTCACTATAGTCCATTGACTTATTAATCAATATTATATTTAACCTTCCAATATCTTAAAATATAATACCCAAAATCTATTTAGTCAATTGACTTCTTATGCATTATGTTTAAAAAGACAATGTAAACTCATCTAACACCACACACTTACCATGTGACTTTGCAGTTTGCTATAATGGGAACCTTTCGCATAACCTTGCACAATCTGTAATCATAGAGAACAATGCATTAATGGTAAAAACAAAAATTGTGGAAAATTATATTAGAAGATGAAGAATTACGTCAATAAACACCTCACTACTACTTGAAATCACTTGAAATTACTGTAGCTTCTCACTTAGGATTTTAATTCAATACTAAAAACCGTACATGATTGATTAGTGTTAATTCAATTAAGGAGAATGGAGAACTCTAATAAAAAAATATATTATTAAATAAATGAATACGTACCATTTTGTAATTGTTGTATAACTGAATTTCGGTCACTTAAACAGTCGTTCCAGTTCACCCGTAGTAACCTTGGCATGCGTAAGCCACCTCTAGAGAAAGTTTTCATTTTAGAGCATCCACGCACATGTAAACCTTCCAAGAATGGGAATTTTAAGGTGTAATTCCCATAGTAAAAGTGTGTGAGACTTTCTATACCACTCAAGTGCAAGTCCTTCAATTTCTTAAAAACAATTTCACTATTCTCTATATCTCCCTCAGTTGCTAATACTTCTACCATCATTTCACATTCTTGTATTGATAAACTTTCAAGACACACTAGACTTTTGACTGTTGATGATGTCATTAAGTTTTGCATTTTATTACAATGATATACCCTCAAAGTCCTTAGATTTTCAAAAGATTGTGAAGGCAGCAATAAAGTAGTCAAATTGTGACAATAGTTTATGTCTAAAGAATGAAGATTTTGAAGAATTGAGTTTAGTCGAGAGTCTTGCTTTGAAATGCACTTTAAATTAAAAAGCCCCCACAATGCTAATTGTTTTAAGTTTGTGATTACTCTAATGTCCTCTTCACCTTCTCCAAACGAGAATAGTTCTTCGTATGAACTCACTTTCAATATAAGGTTTTCAAGATTGACAAATTTCTGAAGGATTTGAATCAGAATATGTGTATACTCATCCATAATCAATTCAAGAGTTTCGATTTCACAAAAGTTCTTTTGAAACTCTCCTTGCCAAATCATCATGATATCCCTTCCATTTAATTCCAATGTCTTTATATTGGAGTCAACCTAAAGAAAAATCATGTGTCAATCAATTTTAAATTAATTTTATCTTAAAAACATACCAAAAAAAAAAAAAAAAAGAACCAAGGAGAAAAAAAATATATAATGAATTGATAGCCAATTTATCCTAGTACAGAGGCATGAAAATGTATGATGACCACTAGTTAAATAATAATGTTCAGTATTTGCACAAACTAATATTTTTTAGTATGTGGAATCAAGGTCTACATTTTTAAAACAAATTTATTATAATTAACACCCACAATATATTATTATTAAAAAATTGCAGAAATCTATTTAAGCTAATCAATTGAATGCATACCTTTACTTTGTGTACTTGCTGTATGGTTGAATTCAAGTCATTCCCTCCATTTTCTATCTCCTTTTCCCCATAATTGATTTTGTGTAACATTGGTGTGCTTACCATTCCTTGAGAAAAAGACCTCATATTGGAACATCCTTTTATAATTAACTCTTTCAAAGATGGGAAATTGAAAGAGTAATTCCCAGAGCAAAAGAACGAGAGAAATGTTAAATATTCAAGTGACAATTTGTTCAAATTGTTAAAAACAACTTGTTCACTACTCAATGTTGCATCTCTCTCATTTTCTACTATTTCAAATAGCCTGTTACACCATGATATGCTCAATTCTCTCAATTGTACCAAGTTTCTAGCCATTGAAGGTGTCATTAAGTTAAAGAGCCAATAGCACGATTTTACCTGAAGAACTTTAAGATTCTGAAAAGAAGGTGTAGATGGCAGTGGACTCAACAACTTTTCACAGTAAGATACATGTAGAACTTCAAGACTTGGAAGATCTGATAGACTCTTAATTTCTTTGTAATTACAGTAATTTAGTAGAAGCCTTTTCAGATTGTGAAGTCTCTGAAAGAGTCCAAGTGAAATATATGCTGACCTAACTTTAGAGATAAAAAGAGATTTAGATTGCTTTTGCCAAGTAATTTTTGCTGAACCATTCTGTAATTCAAATACCTCCAAATGGGAGTTGATCTACAAATTCATCAAAATCAAATTCAGTTAGTATTTAATATTCTTAAAACAAAACTTTAATCCAGTTACACTAATTTTGAATTTATCATCCTTTTCAGTATGCATGCAAGTTGCACATTTTTCTCAAAGTAAAAATAAAAATTTATTGTTGATTTCTAGAACCTGTTTAGTATGCATTCAAGTTGCAAATTTTTTTTGAGTAAAAACAAAATTTTATTGTTGATTTCTAAAATTATAATGGATAATATATTTTAAAAAATAGGACTTAAATGACTCTAATTGCTATAATCCTAAAGAGAAAATTTTCAAATCAAATAACCATGAATTTTTCTAAACTTCAGTTCCAAAGGAAAGTCAAAGAAAATAAGAATTCCACAATTAAAGTTTTGAATAAAGTGTTAAAACATATAGAGAGAAAATATTAATTCTTTTGCCAGAAGATATTCATACCTTATCATTCAAGGAGATAGCTTTTAGATCTAAACTATCAATTTCACTCTCCTCAATGCTGCTTTTGAAGCTCAGACATTTGTCACAATTTCTCACCACCAACTCCTTTAACTTTGGCAATTCTAAAGTATGTATTTCAGGATAGAAAGTTGTAAGATTTGGTAGATTCTTCAGCTTCAATATGGTTACATTTGGAAAGACAAAATTGACCACAACATTTGCTCCTTCTTTTGCGACAATCTCTTCTAAAGCCATACAATCCCCTATCTTTAGTTGTTGGAGTTGGTGGAGAGTTCTGGCAATGGTAGGTGGAAATACAAATTTTATATTTCCACAATTCCAAAAGATCAACTGTGTCAAGTTTTGATAGAAGGAAGTTGGATGTTGATCGTAGCAAATTTCTATAGAAATATCATTTTGGAATGCCTTGTACTTGAGATCAACTGAGATTTCCTGCATTAATTGTTTCAATTAGAAGTTGATAATTGTTTCAATATAAAGTAATTAAAAATTGCATAAATTCTTTGTCACTTTTTCTAAACTAACTAAACTTGCATAAATAAGTAATTATAGAAAACAAATTAATTGATTGCATATATACCTCATCTTTATTTTTGCACAATCCACGTACGATTTTATTAAGAGCATTCCCCTCATTCCCTATTTCCTTCCAATTGACACTGTGCAACTTTGGAGTGTTTATCATTGCTCGAGAAAAAGTCTTCAAATTAGGACATTCTTTTATAATTAATATTTCTAGTGATGAAAAATTAAAAGAGTAATTCCCAAAGCAAAAACATTCGAGACTTTCTAACTTTGTAAGTGACAACAACTTCAAATTGTCAAAAACAATTTCGCTACTTGTTGTTGTATCTCCCTCATTCTCTATTATTGCAAGCAGCATTTCACATTCAAATATGCTCAATTCTCTTAACTGCATCAAACTTTTAGCTATTGAAGGCGTTATTAAGGTAAGTAATGCATTTGCACAGCTGACACGGAGAACTTTAAGATTCTGTAAGGAAGCTGAAGATGGCAGTAGACTCATCATCGCACAATACTTAACACTTAGATCTTCAAGATTTGGAAGATTAGATACACTCTTAATTTCTTTGTATTTACACACAAATAGTGTAAGCTTTTTCACACTTTGAAATATTTGGAGGAGTCCAAGTGGAATATATGCTGAGTAATCAAACTTGATTTCAAGAGATTTAATTTCACCGCGCCAAGTAATGTTTCTCGCACCATTCGTCAATTCAAAATCCTCCAAATTGTGGTTGATCTACATATTCATAAAAAAAAAAAAGTTTAATTAAAGACTTATTCGTTATTACATACTTTTTATTTTTTTGGAAAATCTTAATTTTTTCCTGTTTCCTCTTACTTCAGTCGTATATAAGATCAATAATAATGAAAAATCAGTCAACTCATTAAGCTGTCCAATAATAAGACAGACCATGCACCTACTAAATAATAAATATATTTCTAATAAAAAATAAAATTATTTTTTTGGCTTTTACAACTTAGCATTACGTCAACAAAAAAATAAAATAAAAAAATAAAAGAGATGCTATAAATCACATAATGCAATTAAAATGTGTGACTCATATTAGATAGTGTCTATAGACAATTTTTTTCAAAATTGCAATAATATTTTGCTCTTGTCTATTCCCGTAACGGAATTGTCCAGATTCAATTGATCATTCAATTTTTTTTTTTTTTACAGATTTCAGTTCAAGCAAAATAGACATTAAGAATCACATATTTAAAACAAGAGATTTGTACCTTATTCTCTGATATTGGAAGTGCACCCTTCTTGTTATCATCTTGCAAGCCCAAATATCTTGAAGGCAAATTTCCACATTTTTTTATCACCAACTTTTTGAACATTGAGAATTCTGAAGCATGTATTCCTGGATATAAAATTGTAAGTTTTGGTAGAGTTTTGAGCACCAATTCGGTTACCTGTGGAAAAATAGAATTAACAACAACTTCTGCTCCTTCTTCTTCTTCAACAATATTCTTTAAAACCTCACAAGATTTTATCTTTAGGCTTTGAAGTTGTTTGAGGCTTTTGGCTATAGAAAATGGAAACACATATGTCATCTTTCCACATCTTTCCAACTTCAATTGTTTCAAATTTTGAGAGAAAGTTGAAATTTGGCTGTCCCAAATCCTTCCCAAACTAATATTGTACAATACCAATGTTCTAAATTTGGTAAAATTAACCTGCAACCAAAATTAATTGTGGTTTTAATATACATAAACTTATATGAGAAGAAATTTAAAAAGAAATAATTTAATAAAATCAATTTGACAGAAATTGCATTGTATGGAGATTCAAGTGGACTTGGTAGTGAAATTGAATTGAAAATTTAAATCACTAGAAAAAAAAAAGAAGAAAATAATAACACAATATCACAACTATATGTGAATAAATGTAAATAAGTATAAAAGAAAACAAGAATATATAATAGAGAAATACAATAAATCAAACCTTTTCATTAAATAATGGCTTTTCATTAAATAATGGCATGATTTCACTGGACTGCAAATCAAATTTTGAATCCTCAACATAATTCTCATCTTCTGAAACTTCAACCAACCCTAAGACTTCAGCATTCTTGAATACATTAAATTCTTCTAGAAACTTGATAGAATTAATTGTAACTTCCAACATCTTCTCATGTTCGCCATATTCTAGAAATAAGCTCTTTCTAGGCTCCCAATAATTTCCTATTGATATTTTGTACCTTCTAGGCTCTTTGGCAAAAAAACTTTCAGGTAGCACCATGTTACCTCTGACATCCAATTCTACACTTGTGAGATTGGACAAGCGCTTTAATTCCATGAGTACTTCAACCTTCCATTCAATAGGGCATCCCTTTGTATGAAATTCTTCCAATTGCAATAATTCTGATATCACATTTGGCACAATAACACGCAACTGTCCACAATAGCTTAAATCTAATAACCTCAATTCAGTCAACTGAGCTATTTCTATAGGCAACTCCTTAATAATTGAATATTTCAAGCTAAGGACTTTCAGTTTCTTTAACTCCCCGATAATAGCAACATCTTCAATTATGTTGAAATCTAAACATAGTGTTTGAAGTTTTTTCAAATTACAAATGGATGGCACCAATGACGATTGGTGCAATCCAGCTAAATTTAAAACTTTGAGCATCGGCATCACCTTGAAGAAGTCATTTGGGAAATTGAAACGAGAGTTTGGCATATAGAAATATTCAAGAGCTGGACAATCCAAATCATCAGGCCAAAGTCGATCAATAATATTACTATCACCAGGGAGGGAGATTCTTGTGGATTTCCTGAGTTTATCTCTATTCTTCCAATGTCGTTCAATGTCATTTTTTGTTGTAAATACATGATGATCAACATATGCTATTATGATAGCAACATCACGGATAACATCATGCACAGCAAAATATTTGCTTGTAACCTGGCCAAGTAACAAACTAGCATCTTTGAGGTCACGGACCAATTTATCCAGTCGATCACGTGCATCTTCCATTGTCAAGTTAACTCCTTTAAGTATATCAAGACACACAACATGTATGAACAAGTCTGAAATGGAAGCATTATTTTCCATTAGACTACAAATTAAAAATGTTTTCTTAAGTTCATCATTTCTTAAATACTCGTAACTTAAGGCTATTTTCATGTATTCCTTTTCTAGGAATCCTTCAAACTTGGATGGCAAAGGAGCTTTCAATTCTTTTAAGGCTACTTTCCACTCAGATGGATGAGTCTTGGTTCTTAATGCCTTAGCTATAGCACAAATAACGACAGGCAACCCTTTGCATTGCTTGCATACATCATTTGCTAGAGAATTCAGTTCACTTGTTTGAATAACGTCACCTGTAATGAGAGTTAGGATTATACTAATTGCATTTTGTATTTACATGCATTCTGGGGTTTTAAGGAAACTCAAAAAACATACAAGTGAAAATTCTATAAGACAAGTTACCTGCCACATTGGCAAATAGGTCCCAAGCTTCTTTTTCTGCTAAAATGTCCATCTTGAAATTATTTATAGAACGCATCTTCTCCAATACATCTAAGTCTCTTGCTGTGAACAAGAGTTTACATCCTCCACGATCGGCTTTATAAGGAATACCGATAGTCTTGAGATCAACATCTTCCCAAATATTGTCTAAAATTAGAAGGATCTTCTTACTGCTCCTCAATCTCTCATATAACTTATTTGCTCTTTCAGTCTCGTTACTGAATTCTACGCGTAACTTGTTGGCAATTTCTGTTTGAACTTTTTCTGTATCCAAATTTTGTGTAACCTATAAGATAAGAGTAATATGGCCAGTTTAAGAATAACAAACAGAGAAAAATAATTCTGTTTTATAGCTATTTTATTTTCTTTCATTTGTCTATTAGTAATTTTACTCAAATAATAGCAATCATATAAATAATTATCACTCGATATAATCATAAGAAAGTTCAAACATACCTCAACAAAAACAACGTCCTCAAATAATTCATCCTTCTTCGCTTCCCCACCAACTTTCTGCACAAGAGTGGTCTTCCCAGTACCAGCCATCCCATAAACACCAATCATGTACACATTCTCATCTTTTAATGCATCCCATACGTTCTTCATAATGGAGGTTCTTGATTCGAGTACCAAATAATCTTCACTAGGTACAAGCCGGATATCTTCTGGAATAGTAGCAAAGGAAATTTTATCGAATTTCTCTTCTTTCTCTTCTTTTTGGAGGAGTGGATCAATATCATCGCGGATTAATTTGAAAGCTTTCTTGCTTTGTTTGTATTTGGACCACAATCCCTTAAAACATCGAGGGTTGTTTGCTTTCTCTTGAATCAACTGCTCTGATTCTGTAATTGTCTTCTCCACATCCTTCAGCCAATCCTTAACTTTCGGGGTGATCTCTTCCACGTTTCTTTCAGCAACAGTAACCTTACGCTGAACTTCGTCTCTTGTATTCGTCATCTCCTTAACTTTCTTTTCCAGATTTTTGAAATTGGTGCTGTAGTTGTACAAGTACTTGAATTGACGACAAATTGGAACAGCCAACCACTTGCCAACTTCAAGGACAGGACTCAACACACCCCCAATACTTCCGGCAACATCAACCATTTTAAAAAATTTTTTTTTTTTTAAGTTTGAAAAACAGATGAGAAGTACAGCAAATGAAAAAAAATCACAGAACAAGAGTAAACACAATTGTCGAAATTAATAATAAAAAAGAGAAATGTAAAAAGAAAAAAATTTCTAGTAAACGAGAAATAACAGATTGCAAAGATTTTTTTTTTCTTTTTAAGAAATGAGAAATATTGAAACGGATTTTTTTTTTCAAAAATAAAGAGAACCGGAAATAGGCAAAAATATAATTTGAAATAAAGGAAGTAAAAGAGCGAAAGTAGCAGGGCAAGTAAGGTACAAACTGAAGAAATCTGAAGGATATGGGTTCAGAGAGGTTTGTGAGAGAAGGAATTTTTGAGTGGTTTCTGAATGATTGTGAGAAGAGAACCGAAGATGGAGAGAGATTTCAGTGAAGAAGAATCAATTGGCTATGATTTGTTATCAACTCAAAGTTCCACAAAATTCAAATGATTTGACAACGGAAACTTACACCGTGTGAACACAATATTTGTTAAACAACAAGACCACACTATTTGATAAATTAATCCCATAAAAGCAAACGCATCTTCCAAGGCAGCACCCACCTGACTGTGACTGTACTCTTTAAATTAATAGCAGGTTTGGCCCAGCTTGTATTTACATTCCAACAATCGTATTTCAATGGACAGACCTTCAGGACAATTATTATTTTAGACATAGAGGACACCAAGTGCCCGTGAACACATGGCGCGTACAGGATATTTCACAAAAGTAAAGTAAAGTTAAGCACGTAGCATCGTTGTCCTGACCAAAAGTGAAAGGTGGTTCAAACATTCTTTGTACAGAGTTGTGGTCCTGGGTCACCAGTTGTCATTAAAGTGAATGGGTGATGATGAAGCATTAGATGCTCCATCATGTGAACCATGTGTTTCGTAATGGTGATCTAGTCAAGTCTAATAATTGGTTTTATAAATATTTAATCAGATTAATTAAAATTTTAATTTTAAAATTTGACTCTGCTCTGTTTTTGTAATTTCCTCGTTTCCCCTTTAGGCAATTGCTCGTAACTTGAATGCAATCATTCATCATCTTCTCAAAACAATAGAAAACACAATATTTTTAGTGGTATTTGAAGGAAAAGACACGAGAGAAAAAAATTTAATATTGTTATAATTTTTAACATTATTGTTACCATAGTATTATTCCTCTCTCAATTTTCTACAAGTAATTTCCCTGTACTGCTTCTAATTAAACTGGACAAAAATGGATATTATGGGCCAAAAAGTCCTACTTCAAATTTCAAACTCAAGGCCTTGTATTATTTTTGCTGTTTGTGAGCACTTCTCTCTCTGGTAGTGTAATAGCAATTATTTTTTCAAGTTACTTGAGTCTGAATATGGTGCATGTGCTTTCTGCTTCGGCATTTGTGCAATAAGAAGTCTATTTTAGGCCGAAGGACTTATTCCCACCCAAAGTTTTTTGGTTTTTTCTTCAAGTAAATTCCCACCCAAAGTTCGTTTCCACACGCTATTTGATAAAGTGTTAAAAGTGGGTGGACAATTAGTCGGACAAAAGCAAGCGCATCTTCTAGGCAACAGCCATATGACAGTGGCTGTACTCTTAAAATAATAGCAAGCCAGGCTAGCTTGCATTTACATTTCAACAATTTATTTCAATGTTTGTAGTGGGGCTCATAACTTAAAAAGAACAAAAAAACCTTTATATTGAGTTGGATTATATTTTAGGACAGATCTTACTACAACCAAAGAACTTTCCCCCTTAAGCAATTTCTCATAATTTTGATGCAAATCATCCTAAAACATCCTAAAAGCAAAATTTAATCATTAAAAAGAAAAGCTTGTAATTCGATTTTATATATATATATATATATATATATATATATATATATTTTAGATAATATATATAATATTATATATTATATATTATAATATTAATATTAATATTAATATTATTATAATTATATTTTTAATTATAATATATTATAAAATATATTATAATAATATATAATATTATAATAATATTATTATATATTATATAAGGGTTGGTGTTGACGTCAACCCCTGGGTTCTAGCACATGCGTTTCTTACTTTTTTTTTCGGTTAAATGCAAATTTTTTTTTCAGTTTTAATTCTTAAATGGTAATTTTTTTTCCCAGTTAAATCCAACTAAATGTGATATTCTTCGATAGTCATTTTTTACAGGGTATAAAATAGATGTAGTTGAGTTTTTTTATGGGTTGCTCTTTTTTTTTTTATATCCTCACTTAGCAGAATTTTTAATCTGAAGAATTCAGTTTTTTCCTTCCTGCTTTTGTTTTTGAAGATGAGAGAGAAGAGAGAGTGATTCCTTTATCACTTTGGAAGAAGAGGAAGAAGAGAAAAAAAAGTTGCAGAGAAGAAGAGAGAGAATTTGTGTATGAAAGATTGAAGAGGGGTATTTTGGGGAAGATGAGTACTGTTGTGGTATATTTGTGAAAGCTTTAGGATATGTGGCAATTTTGTATACACGGAATAAAATAGTACTAAAAATTTCAATTTCCCTAACTAATATACTGTCAGTGCCTCAAACAAAGTCAATTCGATTTGAATTGATTTAAAGCAAATTTAATCTAAAGTTTCAATTCAACAAGTTGATTAGAGATGTGAAATCAAACAAAAAAAACGAACCAAATTATTCAAAAATCATGATTTAGTTTGACTTAGCTTGAAGAATAGTTCGGTTTAATTTGAAATTTAAAATAAATAGTTTAAGAAAAATAAATTTTTTTTCTAGTACATGAGAAATAACTGAAATTGCACCTTTTTTTTTTGAAGAAATAAGAATTATTGAAACCAAATTTTTTTTCAAAGAAAATGAGAACCAGAAATTCCACAAAATCCATGAAAATAGGAAAATTCAAAATCCTTTCTGTGTTATTAAGGGGAAAAGGTTGAAATAAAGAAAGTGAAAAAGAGAAAGAATTCTACGAAATCCGATTGATTTGAGAATATTTATTAAAGAAAAAGGGGAAGGTAGAATATTATTGACTTATTAACACCCCAAAATAAAGTAGATAGATTATTTAAACAAACGCATTTTTCAAGCATCAGAATAAAGTAGCTGAAATTGAAAGGCCGAAAGCCCACCACCCGCACCCACAACACCCCCCCCCCCCCCCCCCCCAAAGTATGTTGTTTTTTCAGTTTTCCCCCTGTTAACTTTTAAAATCTCATTTACGGTTAAAATTAACTAAGTCTATTAGTTATATCATTTGCCCCCCTAAATCCTAAAAACTAACATAATTTTCTCTAACCCAAGTTTTTAAAAACTGCATTTCCCCCTAAGGTTTCCAAACTTTATTTGCCTTCATCGATAATGATGCCTCACAGCATCGGAAGGAACATGACAGGAAGGACGACACACTAAGGTGGAAGAGACGATGCTTAGAGATCATTGGTTGTTGTCAAAAAAATGAGATCTGAAAGTTTGAAAACCGTAAGGGAAAAATATAGTTTTTAAAAACTTGAGTTTGAGAGAAATTATTCGTTATTAGGGTTTAAGAGAAAAAATGAAATCAAATTTAAGTTTATTTTTAATATTAAATATAAAATAATGATTTTATTCCTAAAACTAACATATTTAAATAGTTATGAGTAGGTAAATAAGATTTTTAAAGTTAACAGAGAGAAATATAAGAAAACAACATATTTTGGGTGGGAATAAGTCCTTCGGCCTCCTACTACCATCCCTCCGTCCTCCACCACCGTCTTCATTCTCACTGCTCCATTTGCGCGCGATGAAGTCTAGTTATCCATCTCTCTTTGTTTGGTTGTGGATTGAAGTTTACTTGAATTGATTTGTGGGTTTGGAGTTGTTTGTCGATGTACGGGAGTTTGGTTTTGGACGTTGTGTGGTGATTGGTTCTTGCTATGAACGCACACCTGGTGTTTGCTGTATTGCTTGTGAAAGTCTGCCCACCAAGTGTTTGGTGATTTGCTTGTGCAGCTTGCCACGGCAGCCTCAATGCCTGTCTCAGCCACCACTTCTAAGCTAGCCATGGCAGCCACCATGCCTACCATAGCCCCTCCTTCCAAACCACCTGGGGCGTCCACCAATCCTCCAGAAAATTGGTGCAAAACCGGAGAGAAAGATGGGCAATAACCGGAAGGAACAGTGTTGTCGTCGACCGGCAACAGAAACCCGCAAACAGGTCGGACAGATGAAACCAATGTCTATATTTTAATATTATTAATTAAATAATGGATTTACACATGAGATTAATTCATTCGATTAATTTTAATAACTTACGGAAGAAAATTTGAACTTTTTAATATTTAATGGGTATTAATCTATCATTTCATCCAACCCTAGGTGGGACTAAGTCTTTTGGCCAACTTGAAATGGCTCTATACCCACGGATAGAATATTTTTGACTTATTAACCACAGAATAAAGTAGGTAAATTATTTAAACAAATTTAAATAAATGCATTTTCCGACAAGCAGAATCAACTCATGAACTACAACTTTTTTTTCAATATAATAAGAAAGTTTTATTTGAGCTTGGATATTTTTCAGAACAGATTTTACCAATGCCAAACAACTGAAATCTGAAATCTTAGATTTAATAATCAGTTTCACAACTACTTTAATTTTGAAATATAGTTAGAAAAAATTTTAACCTATATATTCTTTTGCGTTTGAAATCTCCTCTATTGTTCCCCCGGGATAGTTGCTCCTAATTCCAATGAGAATGATTGATTATTAGCTCAAAATTTCACGAAATTCGATTGATTTAACAATAAAACTCACTATCATGTGAATAGAATATTTACAATGGTGTTTGAAAGGAAAGATGATAGGGAAGAATAATAAAGATAAAGAAAGTAAAGCCCCATCAGTGGAGATAAAGGGAGAATATGTGCTTGGACCACTTCATTAATATGGTTCCATCATCCCAATTGATCCCATTCCTTTATAATTGATGTGAGAGAAGAAAATTGGACATAAGTGGAGATAAAGTAGGCTATGTGCTTGGAGTTCCATCGCCGTAATTGATCCCATTTATTTATACTTTATAGTCAAGTTAAAATCCATTATTTAAGTATTAAAATCAAATCATTCTGATACAGAATTGGTTACTGTGTTCTTATTTGCTTAGATTAAACAGTTTAGTGTTAAAGGGAGAATTTGACTTAAATAAAAGTTTTTTAATTAGAAAAAGTCGATTCAATTTTAAAGAGACAATCTAACTTGTAAAAAGATTTTATTTGTTAAAAAAATTATGAAAGTCCTATATAATTTTTAAAAGGAGTAAAACACAAATTTACTATTAGTGAATCAATAGTGAATAATTATTTTTTATAATATTATAAGTTATTTATCAATATAAATTGTTGTTTATTACAAAGACAAAAGGTTTGAACTTTGCTTTTCAATCAAACATATTATGAAATGAATATTGTATATTAAGTAGTTTTTGTGTGTTACAAAGGACTGTTTATTTATACAAAACTATTTAAAGAGGAAAATCTATACAATCATTATAATTAAGGTGTCAATCATTACAATTAAGGGTCAACTATTATGATAAAATCAATCACTATGATTAAGATGTTAATAATTATAATTAAGGGTCAATTATTATCAATCATACAATAATTAAGAATATTATTTTATAATATATTAAATAATTATATTTTTCTGTTTTAATTTTTTTATATTATTAAATTTTTTTAATAAATTTATATAATTATCTGTAAATAATGAGAATTTAAAGAAAGATATTACAATATGTGATGGATTTTCCCACCAAAGAAGAGATGTTTACCTAGCCTCCTTGAATGTGAACATTGAAAATTTGACTTTCCAATTATTAACCTTGGTGAAGTAATTGTTTTTAATTGGTGGAGAGGCAGGGGGAATTCCTATATAAAGCACCCCACCTCATTGCGATGTAAAAACATTCCTCCTTTAATGCACACCACTCACTTGCTTATTCTTTTTCCGTCTTGTCATTATCTTTCTCTTCTCACTTTCATTTCTTTGCCTTTTTATAAATATTTATAATATTATTGGCCTCAGAATAAAGTAGGTAGATTATTTAAACAAACGTATTTTCCAAACAGTAGTGAATGCCTCTTCAAATAAATATAATAATGTTTTTAAGTCTATTGCTATGTAATATAGATATGGAGCTGATGAAGGAAGTGCAAAATAAAAGGAAATTTCATAGAAACTGAAATATCTCAACTAGGAAGGTGAAAAGATCTTCCCTTGTTTGTTGCGGAGGGAAAATAGGATATTTCTTACGTAAGGCTATGAATGAATTATTCTACTAAGCTTGTTGCCTTGAACTAAAAAGTTTATGAGTGTTCTTTGTTGGATTGATGTCATACAAGAATGAGTTAAAGTAATTTGAAAGTAAATATAAATTAATAAAATTTAATAATTGATTTTAAAAAATTAATTTATTAATAAAAGACTGAGCCGACTTGTTAAGGGTTCGGCATGACATGACCTCCAAAAGAGCAGCTTGTATCATGAGCCTTAATCCTTATGTGGGTTAACCCAATCTGCAAGACATATTCCTTGGCCCCAACCTGCAAGCACAATGGACAACATCATAGTCGACTCAACCTGGCCCGTATGCCTAATACTGTGTTTATTGATGATTCATTATCAAATCAAAGTTCTATGAAATTCAATTGATTTGATAATAAAACTCACCAACATGTGAACAGAATTTTTTTGTTGGTATGTTAAAAAGGAAGATGATAGAGAAGAAAATTGAAGATAAAGATAGTATAGACCCAATAGAGTTTCATCGTCATAATGGAGGACCATTTCATTAATGGAGTTCCATCTTCATAATTGATCCCACTATTTTATAGTTTATAACTGAGTTGAAATTCATTATTGATATATTATAATCAGATTATTTAGTAATGGAGTTGGTCATTCTAGTTTTATTTAATAATCAGATTATTTAGTAATAGTTTATAACTAGTAGTTTTAAAAAGATAAATTCATTTAAACAATATTTTTTTAATTACAAAAAAGTTGATTTAATTTGGAAAAAACAATTTTACTCAAACAATATTAAAATTTTTTTACAAATCCTACATAATTTTTGAAACCATAAAAGTATGAATATACCGTTAATAACCTATTAATAAATAATTATATTTTACAATATTATGAGTTAACAGATAGTTATCAATACAAATTGTAGTTTATTACATTACAAAATATTGTAATTGAATATATTCAATTTTCAAAATTTTCTATTAAAATGATTTTTTAATTAAAAAACTAACTTTTTACTATATTAAATGCATCAAATTAATCAACTAGACTAAATTAACAAAACAATATTTAAAAGGCAACTATCCACTAGACATTATCAAATAATCGTAATCGATGAATAAACATGTTATTTATTTGCTAATTATTATTAAGTTTGTTCAGCTTAAATTTAAAATTTAAAAATTGGCATACTATAAATAGAGGTTGAGAACCCTATTAAACACAAAAAATGAATACAATTAATATCAATCCTAATCCAAATAAATTATGTTTAATATATACTACATTATCAAGTAAAAAATTATTCCCGAGCTTACCATTAGTAATGTTACATTAATATTATTTCGGAGTGGAATGAGCTAAGTCAAGCCAAGTTTGAACAATAATCAACTTGACATTGAGCTTGATTTATTTGATTAATGATGAGTTTGTTAGAGAAGTTATCAAAAATGAAGAAGAATGGTTACTGAAGATGAAGAAGAAGAGCCTTCGAAAAAAATAAAAAGTTTGTAAATAAGATGAATATGTTGACAATTTGACTAAGTCTACCTAGCATGGCTCAATCGTGAGCTAACATTACCCTTGCTAGAGTTGAACTCAATTGAGCCGAACGCCAATCCGAAACAAGGGCTGGCTCGGATCGCATCCAATGGCTTAATATTAAGTAAAAATCATTAATGATAATGTCATTATTAATATAAATGTCACTATGCAAATTTTATAGGGCTAGAGATGCAGCCCATACAAGCTCAATGGGCTTATTCCCCTACTTCAACCCAAAACTTTCCCATATGACAGCTACAAAAACAAAATCACAAACAATACACGAAATTTCTGGATTCAATCTCAATCCCCTCTAGGTCAGTGATTAAGCTTCCTTGTATTGCTTATTTCAGGTTTTAATTTTCTGTTCTTTTTGTTTAGGGTGCTGTTTGAGTGATGCCAAATTGTCTTAACTTGTTCATGAGCGCCTTCAATGGTCATTAAGCTTTCATTTTTAACATTTCCGAGCAAAATTCTCAAATGGGTTAATTTAACTGCCTGTATTTCTTCACTTTCGTGTGCTAATACACTCCAAGTTACTGATTATGAAGCAAAAATTCAATCTTTAAGGAATAAGCACTGGCGACTTCAACTCCGCTGTGAAGATATTTAAATGAGTATCTCTCCATAAGGGTTTCAAACACACTGCTGGTACTCAAGGTAAGATAATTTTGAAGCTGGGTTTACTGGTAATGTTGAACAAATGGAGAGGTTTTGTCAAAATGTGATGAAAGATAAGCGCCCAAATGCCAAAAAAGCTCTTATTTCGTTATCAACTCAACCTGGCCTAGTAGACTTAGTACCATGTCCACAAATGATTCATTATCAACTCAAAATTCCACGAAATTCAATTTAATTTGACAATAAAACTCTCCAATATGTGAACAGATTTTTTTTGATGCTATGTAAAAGGGAAAATGATAGATAAGAAAATTGAAGATAAAGAGAGTAGAAACTCAATAGAGTTTCATTGTTATGATGGAGGACCATTTCGTTAATAGTGTTCTATTGGCATAATTGATCTCATTACTTTATAGTTTATAACTAAATTGAAATCTGTTGTCGTATATTAAAATCAAATTATTTAGTAATGAAATTGGTCATTTTAGTTTTATTGGTATAAATTACTCAATTCAATTGTAAAAGGATAATTTCACTAAAATAATATGTTTTAATTAAAAGAAAAGTTGATTCAATATCGAAGGAACAATCCTACTCAAGTAATTTTTTTTTAATTAAAAAGATTATACAAATGCTACATAATTGTTGAAACTATAAAAGCACGAATAGACTATTAATAAACCCACTAGTAAATAATTATATTTTACAATATTATGAATTAATGAGTATTTATCAATATAAATTGTTGTTTATTACCATTACAAAAGATTTTAATTGAATATGTTGAATTTTCAAATTTTTTTATTAAAATGATTTTTCAATTAAAAAAACTAAATTTTTACTATTTTTTATTAAATGTATCGAATGAATCATCTAGAGTAAATTAACAAAACAACATTGAAAAGGTAACTATCCGCTAGACATTATCAAGTAATCATAATCGATGACTAAACATGTTATTTATCTACTAATCATTATTAACTTAGTTCAACTTAAATTTAAAATTTAAAAATTGACATACCACAAATAGAGGTTGAGAATCCTATTAAACACAAAAAATGAATACAATTACTATCAACCCTACCTAATCCAAATAAAGGCCAAAGGACTTATTTCCATTTAAAGTATGTTGTTTTCCTAACTTTCTATCTATTATTTTTAAAAATCTCAAACACCCACCAATGGGTGGTCAAAATTAACGAAACTTTAACTCTTTAAAATTTTATTTCTTTAAAATTTTATCTCTTTTCACCCCCATTACTCTAAAATATAACAATCTCCCCCTTAGGCCAAGTTTTGAAAAGTAGCAATTTTTTCCTAAGGTTTTTTTTCATTATCTGGTGGCATCTTTGACGCTTCTCTGGCGACATCTCCTTTCTCTTCCTCCGGTGGTCGCTCTCTCACCATCTCTCCCTCTGACCAACAATCCTAAACCCACCGAGAAGATGATTTTTCGTCTTTCTCAACAAAAACAAGATCTCTCATTCATTGATTCTCGTCTTCATTTTTCCCAACATCACCTTCCTAGACAAAGACAAGATCTCTTATTCGTCAAATCTCATCTTCGTCTTTCCTGACAAAGACAAGAACTCTCGTCTTCGTTAAGGAAGACAAATAGCTTTGTTTTCTTGATGAAGCTAGAAGTTCTTTTTTATGTCAATCGATATCATCCAAGCTTTCAAATGAAAGAATCTTGGCTGTTGGAGTGAGAAAAGATGTTGGGAGATCTTTGTCACTGGCAATGGTGCCGAAGGTTTGGAAATTAAACCTTAAGGAGGAATTGCCATTTTTTAAAACTTGGCATAAGGAGAAACTTTTAGTTTTTAAAGTTTAAAGAGGGGGGAAGGAAATTGAATTTTAGTTTATTTTTAATATTACAGATGAAATAACAATTTTATCTCTAAAACCATTAACTTTAACTATCGATTGGTGGATATTCGAGATTTTCAAAGATAAGAAGTGAAAACTTGGAAAAACAATATACTCTGGATAGGAAAAAGTCCTTTGGCCCGAAATAAATTATGTCAGATATATGCCACATTATCAAGTAAAAAATTATTCCCGAGGTCACCATTATTAATGTTATGTTAATATTATTTAGGAGTGGATTATGCTAAGTCAAGCCAAGCATGAACAATAGTCAACTTGACATTGAGCTTGATTTGTTCGATCAATGATGAGTTTGTTGGAGAAGTTATCGAAAATTAAGAAGAAAGGTTATTGGAGATTAAGAAGAAGAATCTTCAAAAAAAAAAAGTCTTTGAACAAAATAAAAAGTAACCAAACAAGATGAATATGTTGACAACTCAATTAAGTCAACCTAACTTGACTTAATTGTGAGCTAACATTATCCTTGATAGAGCTCAATTCAATTGAGTCGAACACCAAGCCGAGTAAGGGCTGGCCCAGATCGTGTTCAATGACCCTAATATTAGCTAAAAATCATTAATGATAACTTCATTATTGATATAAATGTCACTGTACAAATTTTATAGGGCTAGAGGTGCAGCCCATAAAAGTCCAATGGGCCTATTCCCTTACTTCAACCCAAAACTTACCCATACGACAACAACAAAAACATAATCACAAACGGTACACTAAATTTCCGGATTCAGTCTCAATCACTTCTAGGTCAGTGATTAAGCTTCCTCGTATTGCTTATTTCAGGTTTTAATTTTCTTTTGTTTTTGTTTAGGGTGCTGTTTGAGTGATGTCAAATTGTCTTAACTTGTTCATGAGCGCCTTCAATGGTCATTAAGCTTTCATATTTAACATTTCCAAGCAAAATCCTCAAATGGGTTAATTTAACTGCCTGTATTTCTTCACTTTCGTGTGCTAATACAGTCCAAGTTACTGATTGTGAAGCAAAAATTCAATCTTAAGAAATAAGCTATACCCGGATAATCCTATCCGGGTTTTGGATAGCATCTGCGACTTGAACTCCGCTGCGAAGATATTTAAATGAGTCTCTCTCCAAAAAGGTTTTCAACACACTGCTGATACTTATGGTAAGATAATTTTGAAGCTGGGTTTAGCTAGAAATGTTGAAAAAATGGAGGGGTTTTGTCAAAATATGATGAAAGATAAGTCCCCAAATGCAGAAGAAGCTCTTATTTCATTATTTGAATTGTTTGTTATACATAATAGGCTGAAGGAGGCAATAAGGTTTCTTGTGAGTATGATTTTGGGTGGTTTTAAGCCCTCAGTTGATGTATTTAATGTTTTGTTAGGTGCTATTGTGAAGAACAAGAGAGGTTTTGAAGATGTGGTGTTTATTTATAAGGAGATGGTAAAAGTAGGAGTTTTGCTAAATGTTGTTACTTTGAACTATTTGTTGGAGGTTTTATTTGAAAATAGTAGGATTGAGTCTGCTTTGGATCAGTTTAGGAGAATGGACAAGAAGGGTTTAGTCTGAATGGTAGGAATTTTGAGATAATAATAAAAGGTCTTATTTTGACCAATTGAGTGGATGATTCGGTTATCATTTTAGGCGAGATGTTTAATGCTGGATTTGAGCTGGAATTAAATTTCTATACCTGTATAATACCACTGTTTTGTAGGGAAAATAAACTAGAGGAGGGAATCCAACTGTTAAGGTTGATGAGAGCTTCAAATCTTTTGCCAGATGAGTTGATTTATATGGAGTTGATTAGATGTATGTGTGAGAACCATAGATTAGATGATGCGAATAATCTTCTTGAAGAGATGATTGAAAATGGTAGAACACCTTTTGTTGATGTGCTTGCTGATCTAGTAGTAGAACTTTGTGCAATAGGAAAATTCAACGAGGCTTTGAATTTCTTGGAAGACAAATGTGGTTACATAACTTCTCCATACAATGCTATACTTGAAGGTAGTTGCAATGCTGGTAAATTTTTTCTGGCATAAAGTATCTTGGACAAAATAGCCGAGAGAAATGTAACTGATTGTGATTCTTGGAATATTCTAATCAGATGACTTTGCGAGAATATGAAAATAAAGGAAAGCGAATGAACTTCTTAGTAGAATGATTATAATTTCCATAGTTCCTGACTCTGTCACATACTCAGCTCTTGTTGTAGGCAACTGTTGATCGAGAAAGTATGAGGATGCTCTGATGGTGTTCCTTTGGGGTTTTATCGAAAATTG
This sequence comes from Mangifera indica, assembly GCF_011075055.1. Classification (NCBI taxonomy): domain Eukaryota; kingdom Viridiplantae; phylum Streptophyta; class Magnoliopsida; order Sapindales; family Anacardiaceae; genus Mangifera; species Mangifera indica. The sequence continues at coordinate 5,520,926 of NC_058138.1, forward strand.
GGTTTTGGATTCTATATCTTATTTGGAGTTAGCAGGAGGTCTTTGCCAGGCGGGAAAGATCATGGAGGCTGCTGAAGTATTTCATTACATGTCGAAGAACAGACGCTCGCTCCATCCTTCTTCTTACAATATGCTGATGGCCAGCATGTGTGTAATGGGACAAGTGGATAAAGCAATTAGGCTACGAGGTTTGGCTTACAGTTATGATACTTCTTATACTACTTCAACTTTCACTACAATTATGCATGGATTGTCAAAATTAAAAATGGCTGAAGGACTAATGGTAATTCTCTCACAAATGTTGGTGGACGGTTGTGCTCTTGTTGTGCCGTGTGTTGTTTGGCTAGCCAATCTCACTTGCACATGGTTTTAAGTGGGATTGATAAACTAGTTTCTAATAGTGATATTTTGGATTCATCTATGCATAACATACTAATCAATAGCCTCTGGAAAGAGGGTCTAAAATGTAAGGCTTCCCTATTATTGGATCTGATGTTGGAAAATGGTTGGGTATCAAATGCTACAACTCATGGTCTGTTGGTTGGGTCTTTTATCTACAGAGATACAGATGGTGAAACATTTGCATATGAGGATTCAATGCAAGATAGTTTTAGCAACATTCTCGCCGAGGGATTGGGAAATACGTGACAAGTTCCCATAGTTGACAATGAAACTGTAATTGGACAGTTTCTAAATCACCCTGGTGGAAAACTTGCCATGATGAGATGTAAGCTTCTTTGGGATCTTATTTTGCAGTTTTGGTTGAGTTGCAGTTTTGATGAGATGAGAAATCAGTCTAAAATGGCATTTGATTGTAAACGTAGCCAGATTAGTTGTTCTTTACCCAGCCATCTTATAATCTGTGACATGATGCCACTGCATTTAAATTCCAAAGAGAAACTTGTTTGTCGAAATCTGTATAAATGTTGTGGCATCATAAGCTTTTTGGTCCACTGTATTTTTTGTAAGTGCTTGTGCTTTGCTCTTTCCATTATTTCCTTTCAGTTTGATTGTTATTATGGTGCAATATGTTCAATATGCACTCGGGAAGTTTCCTTGTTCTGTTAAGTCACACTTGATATGGTATCAATGAAGTTAGTGCTAGGCTATTTAATTTGACTCAAGTCAATTTCTGAAAAATGATCCTGTGGTCCATTACATTATTGTCTATATTTAGCTTCAATTTTACCTCATGATTTGGAATTGTTTTTATATATTGGATAAATATCAAAGAAAAAATTTTTTAATTCCCTTCCAATGCAGAAGCTTAACATTACTTGTTTTACTTTCACAGATATCAAGCAGTGCCCTAAAAAGTTTGAATTGGTAACAACTTGTCCATCAGACTATTTGGAATTGTATATTTTGAGTATCATGAAGAGGGCAGAAAGATTATAATCAGCCAAGGATTGAGGTCCAAGGGAAGACTGGAATTGCAACCTGCAGGCCACAGATTGTTGACCATTATTTAGCAGGTGAAGTTCATTCTTTGACAGTAAGATTGTTGTTGAACTCTATCCAACCACAGTTGTGGCAAAAGCAGTTTTCATCAAGTTCTAGTCATTGATGGAAACTTTAACCGGTAACTTAGTTGAAGAGTGACAGAGTTAGTACAGGTTTTCATCAGCTGAAGTTCTCACCAAGGAAATGGAAATTGAAACGACAGATTCAAGATACAAATTGGTGTAAAGTGACAATATAGTTAATGACAAATAAAAAAAAGCTGTAATCTAACTTCATTGCTCAAATGGGCATGTATATATATGAGTCATGGCTTAGCTTTTCTCTCCTAATATTAATTCCTGGGTTTGTCCTACGTAATTTGTATTATATTTTGAGGAATTGTATGTTCTGAGTTGCAAATTTTCAGGAATTTCAATGAATATTTATGTGTTTTTTGGTTGAATGAGCAAGGGTTAAGGATGCAAGCGACGAGGAAATTCTAGTGGACTTGTTGTTCTGGGCGACCTCCAAATATAATATTAATATCTGGAGATAGAGGTCCCTCCAATACTCTTCATCAATTGAGGATGAGAAGATACAACATTCTGCTTGCTCAGCTGCAGAAAGCCTTGGCTCTTCTCCTTGCGGTCACCAAGATCATGTGGCTCAAGACAAGTCTTATGGCTGGAGGTGAGGTCCTTCATTTATGACTAAAATTGGTAACAAATTTCAGTCCCTAATAATATGCCTTTTGCTCATGCACAAGTTTTCTACTTGAGAAATCCTAATGAGAAATTCAATAGTAGTGCACTAGTTGATATTCAATAAGATCAAGAAACCTGTAAATTGTCACTGCCGCCCTGTACTAATTATAATCCCAAGTGTTTTGTTATGGGCCTTGCCCAGATGGATTTGTTCATTTCAACCTTGCTCAGAATGGTTATAGAAATCATTATCCACCATAGCCTTTGGTGCCAAACAGTTGCCCTAATCAGCCTCGTAGTTTTGTTCAAAACGGTAGTGAAATCACTGTTAGGGCCAAAGTCTACATTCGAAAGAAAGGAAAAATGGGGACAAAAGTGGCAACGGCTGGTGGCAAATTAAGAAAGACAGATGTCAAGCAACAGGCTGGAAATAGAGCTGGAGACATGCAGCAGATAGGGAATAGAGCAACAGATCAGCGTGCACCCTAGGATGATACTGCAGCTTTGCCGCAGAAGCAGGGGACTATGAATGTAGGTAGAACTGAAGAGGTGGCAACACAGGATAGGTCAAACAGCTATGTGGGTAATGAGCTTGGTATAGACTTGGAAAGGATGAGAAAGGAGGCAGATAAGATTTTGAAAGGAAAAGGAAAAATGGGAGAGACCGAGCGTCTTGAGGGCTGGAGAACGTAGTTAGCTGCTCATGTTATTTTGTTGCTGTATTGGGAAACTTTGCCATTTCCAGATGTTTTGTTGATCCATGTAAAAGATTGAAAGTAATAGCCTCAATATCGGTTGTATTTTATTTCAAAATATTAAAGTAATAGCCTCAATATCAGTTGTATTTTATTTCAAAATATTTCTCAATACAAGCAGTTTATTCCATCATTTGAGTGACAATATTCTGCAGCACATTTACAATTCTATTTTCATTCTGTCCTTAAGTTGTCGTTGCTGTTGAGGTGTGTTTCTGTTGTTGGAAAATAGTCTGCCGAGCTGAGTTGCTTGAGTGGGATGTGGTGGTGTTTCACGTCTGTAACAAACCTGGTATGATAACATGACTAGAATGGAAAGTAGAGTGGAGAACTTGGAGAGAGATATGACGGCCGTGAAGGAGGGAATGGAGGAAATGAGGTCTCAAATAGGAGAGTTGAGCTTTAGGATGGGAGACATGGGTTCAGACATGGACATCATAAAGGGATATCTACAGGACTTGAAGGAATAGACGTTCGGTAGAGAAGGAACCGATTAAGTGAAGACCCCAATGCAACCAGAGCAGTCGCCGTCATACTCACCTTCGGTGGAAGGAATGTCGGCACCGCCAGTGGGGAGAACCGAAGACGTGGTGGAAGAACGGACTAACTAGACTGGTCCAACCGGGGAAGAGCAGATAGGAGGCAACCGGAGAGACCTTCAATATCGCCGCCTAGATTTATCTTTATTTAATGGAGAAGAGGCACTAGACTAGGTGTCAAGGGTAGGCCTGGATATGGGCCGAATTGGTTCGATTCGATTTAATTTGACTTAAATTTATTTGATTCAAATTTAAATTGAACTCGAATCAGAAGATTTAACTCGTTTTTTTAATTGAGCCGAACTCAAGCTAAAGAGCGTTCGATTCATTTTGATTCGAAGTCATTGCTCAAATCAATAGTTCAAATTCATGCCTCGATTTGGTTTGAATCAATTCAAATTCAATCATTCGATTTGGCGGTTTGAATTTGTGATTCAATTCGATTTGAATAAAATTTTTTGAATATTATCAAGGTAAAATGAAGTCGTTTTATCAATAAACCATGAATTTGAGTCATAAATCGGACCCATATATTTGAACCATCAAATCGAGCTGAATTGAGTTATAAATTTGAATCATTGATTCAAACTACAAAATCAAACCAAAATTGAACCAAACTGAGCTAAGTCATTTTTTATCCAAATTGAACTCAAATCAAATTTAATTTTGACTCTATGACCTCTAGTTTGATCATTTTCTATTTGCGCTGAACTAAGGGAGGTTTGGGCTCAACCTGCCCGAATCTGCTCTAGTCAAGGATGGAACAGTATTTCCACGTGAACAGGTTGAAGAAGCAGGAACAACTCACTGTCTTTGGCGTCTTGTCTCCTCACTGTCTCCGGTGTCTCAACTCCTCTCCTCTCTGGCGATTCGAAGTCTTGGCGAACTCTTCTCTTTGGTGCGTCAGTTCTTTGACGATCTGTTCAGCTTCATCAGTGCATAAATGGCGTGAACTCCCCCCTCCTCTTCGGCATCTTGAAATCTCGGTGAAGTTTAGAACAGCTGTCTTCATGAATGCATCTAATCTGGTACGTAGTTCTTCACATCTGATTGAGATTCTTCAGCTGGCACATTATTTGTTGTTTGATTAATGGTTAGCAGCAAGCAGTTTTTAGTGGCACTGAGTATCCTGAGTTGGTTATGGAATTTCTTACAAGATACGACCTTCAGCTAGATAGGCTATGAATGATCATAACTGATCTGTTGAAACACTGAAATACATGCACTCACTGTTAAATTTAAGCCAAGCTTGCCTGAACCTAACCTATTTGCATCCTTCTAAAAACAAGTTTTCTTAAAAGTTGATTGTTCGAAGGTCTAGATGTTTTACATTGTATCATGTGCATCCTAGGTTTTTTTTAGGGAAATTATAAAAAATAGGCAAAAGTAAGGGGGTTTAAGCGAAATTGCCCAAAAAATTTAGATTAAACAAAAATGCCCAACTTTTGTGAAATGTCGAAACTACCCCTATATATAAACAAGGCAAAATTTCATATTTTCCACTATAAAACTTCCACTGTCACTGTGTAAATCCAAAGAAAAATCACCCACTTTCCCACTGTCCACTGTCGTCCTACTGTCAAGCCAATTTTTGATGATTTTCTTGCTTTCCGATGACCGAAAATTGTCAAGAAGGTTAGTATATCTTCCGTAATCTTGTTTAAATCAAGTTATTGTTCATATTATTGAGATTTGAGTGAGATTTTATGGTTTGAAACTTTAGGGTTTCGATTTTGAACAATGTTTAATATGTTTTGATTCTTGGCTGTTTTCATTGAATTTGTTGAGGGGTTTTGTGTTATAGTCTATATAGATTCGATTTGTGTTGAAATTGGAAGCCAAAATGACCGATTTTTGGCTGAAAAATGTGTCCGAAGCATTGGGCATCCCGACAGTTTCCCACTGTCATGACGAACACTCCCACTGTGACAGTGGGTTAGGGGGGTTAAGCGACTTTTTTAAAACATTAGGGATCTGGTCGTCATAGTTTAGTCCACTGTAGGCGTTTCTGAAATTTGCCATGTGATAGTGGGCTGCTGGTGAATAGCATGGGTTAGGGTGAAAATTAACTTTTTTGAAACTGCAGGGGCGGTAAAAGATTTGAAAATTACTGAGGGGGCAAGGGATAAAATTGGACTTGTTTGTGATAGAAATTTTCTCAGGGGGTAAATTGATATTTTTCACATCTAGGGTTTCTCGACGTGTAGTTTTCGAATTTGAGATTAAGTTTTTTGATTTTTGTGCCTTTTGAACACATTTTACGATGTAATGACCTAATTTCACTCAATATTTCAGTTTTTTCATTTATAAGATATATCCACTCGTACTTTTGAATTTCAGTTTTGTTTTTTCGAATTTTGCCGTTTTATGATATATCGATTCTTATTTTCTAGATTTCTAAACGATTTTTTCGATTAGTGATATTCTTATGTATTTTAACTAATAGAGTTTGAATTTCAATTTCGTTTTTCAATTATTCACATTCTAAGGTATATCAACGTATAGAATTCGAATTTCATTTTCGTTTTTTCAAATTTCATTGTTTTAAAATATATCGACTCGTATTTTCCAGATTTTGGAACGATTTTTCGATTGTTGTCATTCTAGGGTATTTCAACGTTTAGAATTCGATTTTCAGTTTTGTTTTTTCCAATTTCACCATTTTAGGATATATCGACTCGTATTTTTTAGATTTTAGAACGATTTTTCTATTGTTGCCATTATAGGGTATTTCAACATTTAGAATTCGAATTTCAGTTCGTTTTTTCCAATTTCACCTTTTTAGGATATATCGACTCGTATTTTTCAAAATTTCGATGGATTTTTTGATTGTTAACATTCTATGGTATTTCAACGTATAAAATTCAAATTTCATTTCCGTTTTTTCGAATTTTACCGTTTTAGGATATATCAACTCGTACTTTCTAGATTTTGGAACGATTTTTCGATTGTTGCCATTCTAGGGTATTTCAACGTTTAAAATTCGAATTTCAGTTTTGTTTTTTTGAATTTTACCATTTTAGGATATATCGACTTGTATTTTTCAGAATTTCAACTAATTTTTTGATTGTTAACATTCTATGATATTTTAACATATAAAATTTGAATTTTATTTTCGTTTTTTTGAATTTTACCGTTTTAGGATATATCGACTCGTACTTTCCAGATTTTGGAACGATTTTTTTATTGTTGCCATTCTAGGGTATTTCAACGTTTAGAATTCGAATTTCAGTTTTGTTTTTTTGAATTTTACCATTTTAGGATATATCGACTCGTATTTTTCAGAATTTCAACTGATTTTTTGATTGTTAACATTCTATGGTATTTTAACGTATAAAATTCGAATTTCATTTTCATTTTTTTGAATTTCACCATTTTAGGATATATCTACTTGTATTATTCAGATTTTCGAATGATTTTTTGTTTGTTGAAATTCTAGGTTATTTCAACGTATGAAATTTGAATTTGAATTTCGTTTTTTCCTTTTAACTGTTTTACGATCCTGAAATCTTATTTTTAAAATTTTGTGATCACCTTTTTTATTGTTTTGTATTTTTTATCTTTTTATGATTTTTCCATGAAGACATTTGTTTACATAATTGCTATTTATGAATGACTAACGAATTTTGTCAATTTTTGCAGGATATTTCTAGCAAAAGAAAACGTGTTGAAAGTGAGCTGCGAATCCCCGATGAGTCCAGACACTTTCGGACAGATCTGATAGGTCATGCATAATGCACAACATTATCTAGGATTACATCTACACTGACCTCGGATCACCTACGACTATTTGAGAGGACATGTGTCAGGTATCTTCTTCGTTTACTCGAGACCAAATTCTCTGGGATATTAGTTCATTCATTTCTACTACGGCAGCTATATCGATTCTCTGTCAGAGACAAGTTTTGGTTTAGGATTAGTAGGGTTGATGTTCGTTTTAGCTCGTTTGAGTTTGCTTTGGTGACGGGTCTTTCATTTAGCTGATGCATTGATATCTCTTCATATATTTCTCGCTCCTCCAGACATAAGATTAGAGATACGTACTTTCGAGGTTGTCCAAAGGTGTAGTGTTATGACCTAGAGCGTGTTTTCTTGTTGAGGCCATGGGGGGATGCCGACATTGACGTTGTCAAGATGGCCTTATTATATGTTCTTCACATGGTTTTGTTAGGGAATGATCGACAGAAGAAGGTATCTTCAAAATATTTACAGTTGGCTGATCATCTGGACGGGTTTAATTCCTACCCCTGGGGTGTCCCCGTGTGGCAGATGACATACGAGTCTATGTCACAGGTGAGTGACAGAGTGTGCTCCGAACGGATGCCTGAGATGCGTAGATACGACCTCTACGGATTTCCTTTTGCATTTCAGGTTAGTTTTAATTTATTGATTATATATATTAATTGAAAAAAATATGAATTGATTTATTAAAATCGTAAATGATTATATTGCAGTATTGGATACATGAGACTCTGAACACATTATACGATTGGATTGATCTTGTTGATCTCTATGTGTCCCCACGGATGTTTAGGTAGCGTATGCGAGACGTCCCTAGTTGGACTCATATAGGTCGTATTTTCATTAGTGATCTGGTATGTACTCGTTAATTAATAAGTTGATTAATTCATTATATGTTGCAATTATTTTGACTTATATATCTTCATCATTAGGAGGATGTCACATTCTGGAAGGGTTCGCACCAGGATCATGCAGCTGATTTGTACAGCACGTTGTCGGATCGTTGGAAAGGGTCCGTTGGTTCACACCCCGTATACAAATCCACTCAAAGGGAGGGCGAAACGACAACTTAGGACCATTCCATCCTCTGCCTCAGAGCGTGAGGAATCTTTCCTCATGTGGTACACCAGAGCTGCGACTTCCGATGCACATGATGTCTACTTCATTGGGTCAAAGTCAAAGGGCAGTTTTTGGCGGCTTGTGGTAGAGTTGCGCCAGTGGCTGACCGACGATGTAAGTTGTCTATACTATATAATTTGGGAAAAAGTTTGATATATTTATCAATAACTAACACATGTGAACTTGTTTATACCATTTTAGCATGTGGATTCTTTTTTGGCTTTATTACGTCGACACTAGGACGACCACTGTGTGACTGTTTCATAGCGTTGGACGACTGACCACACATTCTTCGGAGGCCATATTGAGATGGCTTGGAAGAGTTGGCAGACCACACTATTTGAGGAGTTTAAGTTTTCAGGGCTCTTCACGAGGATGGTTGAGGTAGTGTACACCCCGGGATTGTTGTATATATGTATTTTTATAACATTGAATTAGTCTATAATTAACTAAAATTTGTTACTGTTAATGTTTATAGGTTTACATCCCTATAAACTTCGACTGCGCACATTGGGTGGCCAGAGTTATAGATTTTCGTGAGTGGTTAATTATAGTATACGATTCAGATGTATCATATTTGGGGAATATGGGGTCTCTTGAGCAGCGTATGCGACTATATATGACATTCATGCCCGCATTATTAGAGGCGACGAGTTTTTGGACCGCTTCTGGACAGACTCCACGATGTGATTCCCTCTCTTTATATCGAGTGACGGATGTCCCTCAGTAGGGACTAGGCTCCGGTGACTGTGTCGTGTTTATGTTACGTTTTTTTGAGTGTTTGGCGTTGTCACAGAGCATCGATTTTTCCCGAGAGTCGTCTACCTCTATGCGTCGATGTTTAGCGTCGCAGTTATATTTTCACTATATTGAGTAGCTCACGGATGTATATTTAGTTAGCTCATTGTTTATTTATCATTCTTCATATGTTCGTATGTATTTATTTATTGTATGTGCGTATGTGTACGATGTACTTTATCTGTCATTATATATAGATATGTATTTGATTTCATTTTATATGTGATTTGAGTGATTTTACTATCAAGCATGAGTTGATATATCCTAAAACGATGAAATTCAAAAAAACAAAAATAAAATTCAAATTCTATACGTTGAAATACGCCAGAATGTTAAAAAGGGAAAAATCAGTCGAAAATCTAAAAATACGAATCGTTTTTGGAGAATTTTTTTATTTTTTTTATTTCAAAAATTTGAAAATCAATCAATATATCATAAAACGGTGAAATTCCAAAAAAAGGGAACTGAAATTCGAATTCTAAAAGTTGAAATACCCTAGAATGACAACAATCAAAAAATTCTTTGGAAATCTAAAAAATATGAGTTGATATATCGTAAAACGGTGAAATTCGAAAAAACGAAACTAAAATTTGAATTTTAAAAGTTGAAATACCCTAGAATGGCAACAATCAAAAAATTCTTCGGAAATCTGAAAAATACAAGTCGATATATCGTAAAACGATGAAATTCAAAAAAACGAAACTAAAATTTGAATTCTAAAAGTTGAAATACCCTAGAATGATAACAATCGAAAATTTTTTCAGAAATCTAAAAAATACGAGTCGATATATCGTAAAATGGTGAAATTCGAAAAAATAGAATTGAAATTCGAATTCTAAAAGTTGAAATACCCTAGAATAGCAACAATCAAAAAATTCTTCGAAAATCTGAAAAATATGAGTCGATATATCGTAAAACGGTGAAATTCGAAAAAACCTAAAATTTCATTTATAATGCTCCTACAATGTTTAATATCAAAATGCCCCCCAAATTTTAATAACATTTCATTTGACCCCTCAATTATCTATTCCTAAGATTTCATTGAGAAATTTATAATGCTCTTATAATGTTTTATATCAAAATACCTCCCTAATTTTAATAAAATTTTATTTAACCCCTTATAGTGAGTGAGGAGGTTTATATAAATGAGGGGAAGGGTAATTTTGGTATTTTAGAAAAAGTCATGGGCATTTTTGCTTAGGAATAGTGAATTTGGGCATTTTTGCTTCAAAATAGTGACTTTGGGCATTTTTGCTTAGTGGGAGGGTATTTTGGCTATTTTTTATAATTTCCCCTTTTTTTATCTGTTCAGGTGTTTCATTCACTATGTTGCAAGGTTTTGAAAACCAGACCAGATTAAACGATTCAACCGCGAACCGGTTTCAAGTCCGATTCGGTTAATAAAAAAATACTACTTGGTAATTGATTCGGTCAAAACTGGGTTTAACCAGATTTGATTAGAATTTTATTTTTTTAATTTTAATTAATAATAAATTCAACTGATCAATTTTTTGGTTGCATCAATCGAACCAGTAAATCAATGAGATAATCAATTTGATCACCGATCCAATTTTAAAAACATTGCTATGTTATTTCCATTATCGATTAGTCTTGGTGTGGCATTTTAGTTGACTGTTCAGTCTCTTTTTGCAAAGGCCCATGATACACTTTTCAAAGATTTAGTACGGTTTTAGCCTCTTTCAAAATTTTAATTTTATTAATATAAATTTCTATGTTCTCTATTGTAGCCTGTTCAGTTTGTATTATAATCCCATTTTCCCTATTGTTACTAGTATTCTTTTGATTGGTAAGATTTTAAACCTGGAAAGGTCAGTTATGATTTATTCAATTTCAACCTTTAAGAAATGTGGTTAAATTGCTTGCAACTTTTTCTTTTTTTTGCAATACCATGATTGGGTATACCCACTTTAAGTATATAAATATATACCCACTTATACATGTCATCATATAATTGAGTGATTTTGAATTAATGATAAAACAATATCTAATCATGTAATGATACATATAAATGTATATATATTTGTGTACTTAAAATGGGTATAGATAATATTGCTCATTTTTATTTTCCTTTTAATATGCAAAAGATATTTAAAAAAAAAAAAACCGAATGGGTTCATAAATTTAGAAATTAAATGTTTATTCATTAATCTAGGTTGTGATTTAAGCGTACAAAATGTTGTTGTTGGAATATATCGATTTTCCACTGGTAGAAACTATTATGTTTAAATTTCAAATTTTGATTAGTATAATGGTGGTTTTTTAGTTAAAATTGGTTATCAGATGTTGAAATTTGCTTCCTATCAATATTTTGACTGATTTGTTGAACGATGTTTTTTGCCAGAAATGAGATGATTTTCACTTTACTAGAGCCAGGCGCAACACCTGATTATTGTTCACTATTAGTATTCAGTGTTCACAGTACCTTTTTTTTTCATTTTATTTGACTTTAATTTCCCATTTTATTTGTTTTATGTTCGTTTCAATTTTTTAGTTTGCCGGTTATATTAACTAATGTATGTATATATTTTTAAGAGATTTCCTATTAATTTTGGGGAAATGGAATATAAATTTAATGAAGCACATCAATTTATGGTTCAGTTAACAGGGCCATAAAGACACGATAGAAAAAATTCAAGCAAAGTTATCCATGATGCAATGACAATTATTTAGGCATGCATGTTTTAGGTAGTTAATTGATTTGTTGGAGGAGCATATATTCAATGTTGTGCCATTACATTGGTTTTTTCCTGTCAGATTAACTGTGAGATCAAGAGTTTTGGGTTATACTAAACAGAGTGGACATCCAATTTAACCCATTAGAGTTCGCGATGATGACAGAGTTATTATTCAATCAATAGAGCGACATAAAATTGTATGTGTTAGTAAGAGGGGTTCCTTGTTTGAGGAGACGGTACTTCCTCAGTTCTACATTAATTTCATATGGGACCTGTATTTAACATTTGAGGCACAGTTTTGGGGCAACAATAACCAGGATGTTGTCAAGCTCACTATATTATAAGGTTGTTAGGGGTTAATAATAGGATGGTGGTTTCAGATTGCCTTCTAGCAGACAATCTTGATGTATTCAATTGTTTCCTGTGGGAATGCATGGTATGGAACCTTATGACTAAATTGATAAGGCGGGCAGTACAGAACAGGTATGACGACATCGCGTTTACTGATACACGCCATATGTAGCTGTCCTCCCCAGAATTAATTATGCACTTATGGTTTCTTATTAGTGTTTTAGGTAAGGAATTTGTAGATTTTGGTCAGAATTTATTACCTATTCATTTCTATTTTATATTATTCGACAAACCAAAATATTTTTTCATTTTGTAGCTTTGGATAAACGACACTCTACCAAATCTAGGGAATTTTCTTGGTTGCCACATTCCAAGTTGACGCCTTGCTTATTTTTGGGGCTGAGGCGGTACCTACTTGATAGTTGTTTTTTTATGAATTGATAACTTTACATTTATTATTATATTATATTAATTATGTATTAACCAATTTTTTATAATAAATTTATCGAAGTGTTGTCAATGAGATTTTGCTTGCTAGGACGACCGAGAAGTGAACCGGACATCAAGCAATCAGGGTGTCTCGAGGACATCCATGATGACATTTGATTCAATAGATACTGCTCAGGTTATCATAAGATGTTTGTTGTTCATGAGTGCATGGTACGTGACCTTATAGCCATCGTGCAAGAGCAGTTTGCCTGGAGATTTGACAAGTTCTACCACCATGTGACCGCATTCTAGTCAACCGTATCAGATGTGAAACAGACACTGACGAGTCTGATGCAGGAACCCTTTACAGTCCAGGTAAAGAAAACTTGCACTATTTCCATTTTATTAATTTAGTGATATGATTATTGATATCCCCCCAGGGCGACCAACATCAATCTAAGAGGTCCCTAACGTTTTACCCGACGACAGTTTCTTGTCTAATGGTAGCATTTTGTACATGGTATGATTATGCTACGGATGATGATTGTCGTGATGTTTTCCTTGTAGGGCCTCAGAAAAAAGGATTGTTTTGGCAGACCCTTCTGACGTTGGGGTCCTGGCCCCACTGATGGTGATTGGACAATGGTTGACACAACTTTTATTGCTTATCTCATTTAGTTTGAGAGTATCACATTGTCGATTTGACATTCCAGTGGCTGTCTTCTTCTTGCCATTGACGGGACGTCAGAGGGGAGAGTTTTTACGCCGTGGACGGTCACGGATAAGGTATCCTCTATGTCTCACCCTTGAATGCAAGTATACTTCCCTGTCAACTTAAAAAACGGAGGACTGGATATACGCAAAAGTTGATCTAAGAAGATGAAGGATATGCAATTACAATTCCTGAGCGAGCGAGCTACATAACTGATTTTAACCGATTCATTGACTTGAGCCCATTCAAGTACCTGTCGACCATCAAGGCTCAATCACAATATTGGTCAGACTGGGGATGCCCATTGTGACTAGATGTGACGACTATTTTGAGGTGCGATGATTTGCCCTAGTAGACTACTAGCTTAGGAGACTATAGGGTTTTTACACTTTGGTTCATTGAATACCTCAGTTAGCAAGGCCTGTTGGATTTCATCAAAGGCAATACAATAATTCAACAATTATGAGGAGTGCACAAAAAACAAAGAATCCAATTAAACTAAACTTATTATTTCAAAGTTTTGAGTAAATATTCAAAGATTGTAAATGAAAATAAGTTATTTTTCTCTTGAAATGTTTCGCACACAATTCTCCTAGGGTATAGGATTCATTACTAATTATCACACAACTTTGCGTGAAAAATCAAATATAATTTATGAGTCAAGCATTGTTAAGTTTTCAAAATAACTTAGGAGTTTTCTTATCCTAGTTTTCTTCACCCTCTCAGTTGCTTCATTCTTAATTCTCAGTTTTTCTTACGCATCTTTTGCAATCTTACAATTAGTTATTACTCCCATATGGTTAATTGAAACAACATTGAAGTTTCCATGAATAGTTTTAGAGTTTTAATTTGACATTTTTGGTTCAACATTAGTCCAAAGTTTGATTGGTTTTATTTCATCATCTTCTCTTTCAGGTGGAGACCATCCATAACTACCAAAATCCATACTTTCTTGTAATTGATTTCAATAACATCTTTATTCATGTCTTTCAATATAGATAATTAGTCTTATCTAATATAGGTGGCTTAATAGTAAAACTACCTTCCCGAAACATATTCATTATGAGAAATAACAAAAAAAAAAAAAAGTAATAAATGTGCAACCAATCAGTGAGTAGATTTATTGAATATAGAAAATTCAGAAGCTACTTTCGTGCCAATTGTAAATAATAAAAGTTGTTTATGACCACAATACATGGACACAATATGTGTATGTCGTAAATGTGGTCATGTATCTAATAACACATACAGTGAAAAATATAAATGAGCATTAAATGTAATTGGGATAAATGAATTTCACATGTTCGGTTATTAGCATAGCTTATATCTATGAGACTAAGTCCAAAAATCTTAGTTTTACTATAACCAAATTAATCAATACACCAAATTTTTCAACAATAAATTGGTAGAGCATAAATTAAAAAATTAAATGTCAATTAACGAAAAGTTACATAAATTTGAAGAAGAACACGGGTATCTCACTTGTTCATACTTAAGCATTCAAATTAGGTCAAAATGTTCAAGTTCTCCTTGAACATTTATCCGAACTCTCTTCAATTTGAGAAATGTTAAAATCTCTTCAATTTTTAGTCATCATCCAGCCTTCTGTAGTGTAGTGTTTTCTATCAAAAAAATACTAAAACAAAATCAGTGAAAAGCACTGAATATAAGAAACCCGAAGCACATTGTAAGCTTTGAAAGATTGAATAATATTCATGTTAATTTAAAATACAGGAGAAGGCGGTTTATACCATAAACTTCATGCCATGAATTTGTTGCACTTGTCAAAATAGTTTATGATACACCAGATTAATTGTACCAGAAAATAGTTTTTTGTTTTTGGGCGAGAAAAAGTATTTATAAACAAGGCAACATACTCACCAAAAGAGGACAACGAGTACAACCTAAGCTCATCCTACCAGGGGAGAAAAGTAAGTATGCCTGAGGCAAACAACACAGCAGACTAGAAAATTTTCCCTCTTGAAGACCTATCTAAGTTCCTACGAATAAGAGTTCAAGAGGAGTAACAACCTAAGTCTGAACATTTCATCTAAACAAAATCACACAAGCCACCAAACAACAAGAATCTAATCATCCTTGCCAATCGCTGTCTCAAAAAATCCAGATGGAAATTTACTCCTATCGACCGTAAAAAAGCTGCAAAGGCTGATAAGCCACGACCTCAACAACCACGAAGGTCTCAGCGAAATCAACGGCAAATCAGAAGTATATGGACTAAGTCATGGGCAGCAACGTTCACAAAGAAGGAGTCACAATTGCAGTTATGGTCTCATTTATGATGGCACGTAAATAGCCATTTTTTCTGCACGTTGTTATTTAAGTTGCCATGAATTAGTTTCTGTTTTATGCATGTAGGTTGTGGTCGCAATAATAGGAAAGGTTGTAGGAATCTTTTGTATTTAAACACTTCTAATGAATAAAGAAAGGCAGAGAAAAATTTCCCAAACATTGTGGTTTGTTCTCACCTGAAGAGAGCTATTTGCTAGTTTAATATATTAAGCTTGGACTGGGACCTACTAGTGGTATCAGAGCCAAACTTCAATGGCAACCAACAGGGAATGGATCGAACAGGTGGAAGCTGGGCTAGGAGGACTTCAAGACGGCATGAGTTGGATAGAACTTGGTCTCACCAACAAGTTGCATCAAATGGAAGAAACCATCCACAAATTATCAGAAGCTTTGTTGTCCACCCGAGAAGGATCCAATACCAGCACTAATGATCGTCATGGCCGTTTCAAAAACACGAGTGACAACTATCGAGATCAAATAGACGGAAGCCGACATGTCTTTTAGTACAAATTAGCTAAGCTGGAATTTTCGAGGTACTCCGACGACGACCCAACAGAATGGTTCAACAGAGTGGAACAATTTTTTGAATACCAAGGCACCACAGCAAGCCAAAGGGTGTCGCTAGCGTCATTCCATTAGAGGGGGAAGCGAATCAAGGGTGGCAGTGGTTACACCGCTTATACAAGGAGGAAGGACGAGAAATAACCTGGGCAAAATTTTTAGAAGAACTCTGGGCTCGTTTCGGACCAATGTAGTGCAAAGACTTTCATAAGGCTTTATCACGGGTGAAACAAGTGGGCACGTTACGAGATTATCAACGAGAATTTGAAAAGCTGGGAAATCGGGTTCAAGGATAGACACAAAAGGCGCTGGTTGGGACATTTATGGGTGGTCTAAACTCAGAAATCGTCGACGGTATTCGAATGTTCAAACCCAAATCATTAAAGGAAGCAATCGGTTTGGCACGAATGAGAGATGACCAACTTAATCGACAGCGAAGGCTCATAAGACCACCATCGACTAACCGTTTACAACTGGACTATTCTTCCCCAACAAAATCCAAATTAGCATCAACTATGAGACGTCTCACTTGGGAGGAAATGCAGAAGAGGCGTGCACAAGGCCCCTGTTTCAGTTGTGATGAAAAATTTGCTCTAGGTCATAAGTGTCGAGGACCTCAACTATTATTGCTAGTAGGGGATTCTAGTGTAAATATGGAAGCAGATCTAGATGAACAGATAGAAGACATTGTCACCAATAATCAAACTCAACTTGAAATCTCTCTCCATGCACTCACCGGATGGACAACTTCCAAAACCATGCGAATTACAACAAAGATTGGGCATCACGAGGTGGTTGTTCTCATCAACAGTGGTTCCACTCATAATTTTATTAGCGAAAAGATAGCTGATAAATTGCACTTACCTGCAATCCCAACTGAGCCATTCACCGTCAAAGTAGCCAATGGAAAACCATTAATGTGCAAAGGGATATTTGAACACATGTCTGTGATACTCCAAGGTATTCCTTTCTCTTTAACACTTTACCCTTTACCACTAACTGGGTTGGACTTGGTCCTAAGAGTACAATGGTTAGAACAACTAGGTACAGTGATATGCAATTGGAAGAAAATGACAATGGAGTTCCAATGGGGAGAATGAACACATCGACTACAAGGCACTGATATTTAACCTATTCAAGCGGCACCTATGAATGCTATTTCAAAGGAATTATGACATGGAAGTTTGGTGTTTGCCATCTGCCTACGAACTACAACCAATAACGAACAATAAGAAATTCACCTAGACATGTGACAGATGCTTAAAGAGTTTGAGGATATTTTTTAGGAGCCAAACTAACTACCCCCAGAAAGGGAGATTGACCACTGAATTACCCTTAAGGAAGGAACTTAACCCATCAATGTGAGACCCTACAGGTATGCCTATTTTCAAAAAGCTGAAATTGAAAAACAAGTTCATGACATGTTAAAATTGGTGCTTATAAGACCAAGTACCAGTCTTTTTTCATCTCTTGTTTTATTGGTTAAAAAAAAAAGATGGCACATGGCGTTTTTGTACTGACTATCAGGCACTTAATGTCGTAACCATCAAAGATCGCTTTCCAATTCCTACAATTGATGAAATGCTTGATAAGCTTTATGGGGCAAATTACTTTACTAAACTTGACTTTCGAGCCGGCTACCATCAGGTATGAGCGCACCCTCCAGATATTCCTAAAACTACTTTTCGAACTCATAATGGTCATTATGAATATTTAGTCATGCCTTTTGGCCTTTCTAATGTACCATCTATTTTTTAAGCAATTATGAATTCTATATTTCGACCATACTTTCGCAAATTTGTTTTAGTCTTTTTTTTATGACATTTTGATTTATAGCCCCAATTGGAACACGCATCTTGAACATGTTAAACAAGCTTTTGAAATTTTGAGGCAACACAAATTTTTTGTTAAAATTAGCAAATGTGCCTTTAGCCAGCAAGAGTTGGAGTATTTAGGCCATATTGTCACTCCTCAAGGTGTAATGGTAGATCAAAGCAAAATTAGAGCAATGCTCAATTGGCCCTGACCTACTAATGTCTCTGAATTGTGTGGATTCTTAGGCCTTATAGGTTATTACAGAAAGTTTGTTCATAACTACGACACCATTGCTCAACCACTTACCAATCTGTTAAAGAAATGACAATTCACATGGACGGAGGATGTCAAAACAACATTCCAAGCACTTAAACAGACTATGACTTCAACTCCTACATTAGCTATGCCTAATTTTAATGAACCTTTTGTCATTGAGTCTGATGCTTTAGGAGAGGGAATTGGTGCAGTTCTCACTTAGCAGGGAAAACCAATAGCCTTTATGAGCCGAGCTTTGGGAGTGTCCAAACGGTCATGGTCTGTTTATGCCCGAGAGATGCTGGCCATTGTTCATTCCATTCAAACCTGGTGACCATATCTATTGGGATGAAAGTTCTACATCCAAACAGATCAACTTGCTAGAGCAGCGAATAGCAACACCGAAGCAGTAAAAATGGGTCACAAAGTTGCTTGGATATGACTATGAAATCACTTACAAACCAGGTCAAGAGAACTCAACAGAAAATGCACTTTCCAAAGTCATGGGCAACCCTTCTCTTAATGCTTTATTCACTTCTCAAGCTCCACTTTGGGATGAACTAAAAGCAGAGGCTATTGGACATCCATACATGGAAAAAATTGGCAAATTAGCAACTAAAAAGCCAGGTGTTCCTTACACATGGAGAAATGGACTGGTATGCTATAAAAACAGGGTGGTGCTACCTCCAAATTCATCATTAATTAAAAAGCTACTGCAAGAGTTCCATGATTCTTATATTGGTTGTCATTCCGGAGTGTTGCAGACATACAAAAGACTTGCTCAACAATTTTATTGGCCCTCGATGTTCTGAATAGTGCAGGAGTACATCTTTGCTTGTGATGTTTACCAAAGAATTAAATCTGAAATGCTGGCACCAGCGGGACTTTTACAACCTTTGCCCATTCCATGTCAAGTATGGGATGACATTACAATGGACTTCATCGAAGGACTTCCGACTTCTAATGGCAAAAATACAATCGTCGTGGTGGTCGATTGGTTGAGTAAATTGGTACATTTTCTGACCTTAACCCATCCTTTCACGGCCAAAATGGTAGCTGAAAAATTTGTTGATGGCATAGTCAAGCTGCATGGAATGCCCCAATCAATCATTAGTGATCGAGACCCAGTGTTCATTAGTCGTTTTTGGCAAGAGTTCTTCAAGCTATCAGGCACAAAGTTAAACATGAGCTCCTCATACCATCCTCAAACAGACGGGCAATCCGAAGTTGTTAATCGGTGTCTTGAACAATATCTTCGCTACTTTGTCCATCATCAACCATGCAAATGGACTTCATTTCTTCCATGGGCTGAGTTTTGGTATAACATAACATACCACACTTCCATAGGGATGACTCCTTTTCAGGCTTTGTATGGACGACTACCTCCAACCATTTCGTGCTACCTGATCGGTATGTCTCATGTTCATGAAGTGAACCAAAATCTAGCATCCTGAGATGACATATTGAACCAACTAAAAATCAATTTACATTCGGCTATCAACTACATAAAGCAAGTAGCTGATTCAAAATGGCATAACATTGAGTATCAAGTCAGTGACTTGGTCTTTCTTCAACTACACCCTTATCGGCAACAAACGATCTTTCGTCGAGCTTCTCAAAAATTAGCATGTTGATTCTATGGTCCGTTTCCAATTGAGCAACGAGTGGGCAAGGTTGCTTATAAATTAAAGCTTCCTGAAGGATCCAAAATTCATCTAATTTTTCATGTTTCGCTACTTAAGAAGAAAGTAGGCGAATCCAAAACTGCTACAATTAATCTGCCACTAACAGATGATGATGAAGCAGTTGTTTTAGAACCTGCTACTATTCTGGATACACGATGGGTTAAAAAAGGCTCGCGTTTTGTTGAAGAAAGTCTTGTTAAATGGAAATGCCTACCGGTCGATGATGCTACTTGGGAAGAGACTGCAGTCTTACAGGATCGATTCATAAACTTGAACCTTGAGGAGAAGGTTCCAGTGAAAGACGGGGGTATTGATAAGCCACGACCTCAACAACAACGAAGGTCTCAGCGAATTCAACGACAAATCAGAAGTATATGGACTAAGTCATGGGCAGCAATGTTCACAAAGAAGGAGTCACAGTTGCAATTATGGTCTCATTTATGATGGCACGTAAATAACCATTTTTTCTGCACGTTGTTATTTAAGTTGCCATGAATTAGTTTTTGTTTTATGCATGTAGGTTGTGGTCGCAATAATAGGAAAGGTTGTAGGAATCTTTTGTATTTAAACACTTCTAATGAATAAAGAAAGGCAGAGAAAAAGTTCCCAAACATTGTGGTTTGTTCTCACCCGAAGAGAGCTATTTGCTAGTTTAATATATTAAGCTTGGACTGGGACCTACCAGCTTGCATTTGCATCTACATTTCAACAATCGTATTTTAATGTACAGACCTTCAGAACAATTATTTTAGACATAGAGGACACTAAGAGCCCATGAACAGATGGCTCGCGGACATAGAGGACACTAAGATATTTCACAAAAGCAAAGTAAAGTTAAGCACATAGCATCTTTGTCCTGACAAAAAGTAAAAGATGGTACAAAGATTCTTTGTACAGCGTTGTGGACAGAAACGGATAATTCCTCTTTCAATATTTTACAAGTCAATTCCCTTGACTGCTAGTAATTAAACTGGACAAAAACGGATATTATAGGCGGAAAAGTCCTATTTCATATTTCAAACTCGAGGCCTCGTATTATTTGAACCTACCGGAGTCTGAATAGGACACGCTTTTTGAGGCTATGCTGCATTTGCTTTCTGCCTCAGCATTTGTGCAATGAGAAGTCTGTTTTACCCACCCAAAGTTCATTTTCACACATTATTTGATAAATTGTTAAAAATAGATAAACAATTAATCGGACAAAAGCAAACTCATCTTCTAGGCAGCACCCCTATGACAACGACTATACTTTTTAAATTAGGGAAAAGAATTATTTTCCATCCAAATTTTAGTTCAATCTCAAACTCAATTAAATTTAATCTCAATTCACAACGACTATAATAGCATGTCATACTAGTTTGCCTTTACATTTCAATAATCATATTTCGATGTATCTAGTTTGCAATTGAGATTAAATTTTTTGCAGGTAAAACTTGAAATGGCTCTCTGACCACAATGATTTTGATAATAAAGAAATTTTATTTGAGTTTAATCATCTTTTTAAAATAAAATTCACTACAACTAAATAGATGAAAGCTTAAGTTTAGTTATCAATCTTATAACCATTATAACAGATAAATTAAAAAGCTTAATTTTAAAATATTATCAAAAACATATTTGAATTCTTACTTTCTTGTGCTTTAAATCCTTTGCATTATCCACATTTGAGGCAATTGCTCCTCTCCCATGTGAAGAGAATATTTTTAGTGGTATTTAAAAGGGAAGATGAGAGAGAAGAAAATTGAGACCCATCAAGAGAGAGATAAAGAAAGGGTATGAATTTTAGTAAAATCACTTTACTTAACAATGTCCTTTATTAATGGAGTTTCATCCTCATAATTGATCCCCTTTTTTTTAAGATTATAGCTGAGTTAAAATCAAATTATTTATTTATTAGTTGGTTGTCAAAGTTTGAGGTTCTTAAATCGATTAATTCAGTTTAAAAAAGAAGACAATTTTATTCAAATAAAATTTATTAATTAAAAAAGTCAATATAACTTCAAAGGTACAATCCGAGTAAAATAATCTTAAAAAATATATATATAAATCTTATATAATTATTTAAACAACAAAAATACAAATTTACTATTAATAACCCATAAGTAAATAATTATGTTTTATAATATTATGAGTTAATAAATATTTATCTATATAAATTGTTATTTATTATAGATACAAAAGATTTAAACTTTATTTTACAATCAAACGGATTGAATTTTTTAATTAAAATGACTTTTAAACAAATTAAACTTTAATTATTTTTATTAAATGTATTAAACTAATAATTTTGACTAAATTTACAAAACAATTTTATTAGACCTTCAAGAGGGATAGTTTGTCATTTTAGCCTTGTTTGTGCAAGCCTAAGTTGAGCTTAACTTGTGGTTTGTGCTATCGTCCCATATGAAAAAATCAGCATAAATTATTTCTATGTCATTTTTTTAAAGTACTCATTGCTTTTGTTAATACATATCTTTTCTTAAAAAAAAAATTGAAAAGATGATAATCCAAGTAATCACGACTAAAAATGATATTTATCTACTAATCATTATTAAGTTGGTTCAACTTAAATTTAAATTTAAAAATTAGCACTCCGATGTACAGACCTTTAGGACAATTATTGCAAACATAGGGGGCACTAAGAGCCCATGAACACATGGCTCGTACATGATTTTTCACAAAAGTAAAGTTAAGCACGTAGCATCGTTATCCTGACCAAAAGTAAAAGGTGGTACAACGATTCTTTGACTCTCTTCTTGTTTGTAATTTCCTTGATTTTCCCATTAGGCAATTGCTCGTAATTTTAGTGCAATCATTCATCATCTTCTCAAAGTTCCACAAAATTCAATCGTTTTGAGAATGAAAAATTGAAGTATACGTTAAGAGAAAAATAATACATTTTTGCCCTTCTAGTTTCTGCTATTACTTTTTACTCAAATTGTTTCAAATATTATTATAATTTTTAACATACTCTTTACAAATTATTATTATTTTAGAATTTTTGCATTGGTTGAATCTTCAAGAAAAAGGCAACAACTTTGGTTACTTTGCAGAGAAGCTTATGACACAAATTATAGAATTATATGAAGAAAACATCCAAATGTAATTAGCTGAACATAGAAAATGTTCTGGTGGAAGCTATGCTTGTTCTCTTATGATCTAATCAAACTATGAAGATATCAAGATGAGTCATGTGAAGATTGCACAATGTTATAAAGATCTTCTAAGTGGAATTCTCGAGCATATGTTGAATCGACGAGTCTTTATTCATCTTATTTTCAAGTATTCTCAGAATAATCAGATTTGTAAATTCATCCCTCTACAACATTAGTTTAAATGTTGTTCTTAAAACACCATTCCTTTAATTATTATTTTCTTCTATAATAATTTATATATTCTCAGTGCCTCAAATAGAGTTAACTCGATTTGAACTAGTATTTAGTTTGATTTGAACTGAATCTAATCTAAAGTTTTAATTTGATAGGTTGATCAAAGATGTGAGAAAAAGGGTTCAAATCAAAAAGCAAACCAAATTATTCGAAAATTATCATTTAGTTTAGATTGGGTTAAAGAATAGTTGGGTTCAATTTGAAATTTAAAAAATAGTTTAAGAGAATTGAATTTTTTTCTAGTACACGAGAAATAACCAAAAGGGAGATTTTTTGTTTTTTAATGGAGAAATAAGAAATATTGAAAGGTAATTTTTTTTCCAAAGAAAATGAGAACCGGAAATGTTGGGGAAAAAAAGTTGAAATAAAGAAAGTGAAGAAGGGAGAATTCCACGAAGTTCACTTTATTTGACAATGGAAACTCGCCAGAATATTTATAAAAAAAAAAAGAGGATGGTAGAATTAGAATATTGTTGACTTATTGACCTCAAAATAAAATAGGTAGATTATTTAAACAAACTCATTTTTCAAGCAGCAGTGAATGTCTCTTTAAATAATTGAAATCGGATAATATTTTAAAGTCTATTGCCATGTAATATAGACATGGAGCTGATGAAGGAAGTGCAGAATGAAAGGAAATAATGTAGAAACTGAAATATCTCAACAACCATTTCAATGTTTGTATCTTCCCTGCTTTTTCTAGATTCATACCTGATAAATTCATTTGTATACAATTTTTTTTTTTTTTAAGGAAAAACAATTACTTTAGTTAAACCATTTATGTTGTATATAACAAAGAATTATTTTCTTTTTATTTAATCAGATTAGAACTGATTATCAAATAAGAGAAAAACTTAAATCCAATGATTGACTACCATTGTTACACCAAAAAAAGTAAAAAATTTGATATTATATTTTCAATAAATTATGAATATACATGCCCCTTGTTTGGATAGACTCATCATTATATTTTCAATAAAATTTCTTTTCTTTGAAATTCCACACACTATTTGATAAATTGTCAAAAGTACGTAGACAATTACTCCAATAAAAACAAATCCATTTTCCAAGCAGTAGCCATATGATAGTGATTGTGCTCTTAAAGATAATTGCACATCAGGGCACCCTACATTTACATTTCAACAAACATATTAGAATGTTGGTGCATATTCATCTAAACATGCAATAAAAAACCAAAAAATAAAAAATTGTTTTTATTGTTTATTTAGCATGTGCAGTTTTTTTGTTTTTCAAATTTAACCATCCAAATGATCTTCAATTCACACCAAAGTTATATCGATGCAAAGAAGACTCAAAGAACTTTCTATCAAGTTATGATACCCCTCAAAATTCAATAGATAAAGTATTCAAAATACTAATCAAATTCACTAGCAGAAAACATAATTATAGTGCAACTCTCTGTCATAAGCAAAATTAACACACATACACACCCTAATTTGGATTTCTAAGAAAACATAAAATATAACCAAAGCATAAAGGAAAGTTCCACCAACCTTTGGGTCTTCCACCACCAATCTTCCATCAAGAATGATTGGATAAAAGAAATGAGATAAAAACCAACAAAGCTTTTTTCAAATTTTCATTCAAAATGCCAACTAACCAATTACAAATGAAGATCCACCCCTTTACATAGGAGGCATAAAAGGTAATGATACAATATTTTCCACAAAAGGCAACTAAAATTGGCATAATTAAACTAAGCTATTCATTCTAAACCAAGCTCATACATAATAATCAACTAAAGACAAAAGTTAGTTGTTTTTTTTTTTTTTAACTTTAGGAATGATGTTTCCTAACTAAAACAACCAAATTCTAATTTATTTCTAATGTAAGTAAAAACCAATTTTGGGCTCTTTGGGCTTCTCAAAATGATGCTTGAACATTTGAGCCATTGATGGACTTCTAAAGTCACACTTTTGGATCAACTGGAGCAAACTATCACTTAAACCTTGGGTGCATGTAATAAGACTATACCCAAAAGTGGTTTTGGGCAAAATTGCAGGTGCAATGCTTCCTTTGGCTTGGGTGGGATTTGCTAGAATTTCATTCTTCTAGGCTTCAAAAGTTGCATAGAGACTTGAGGATGGTTTGGAACCCAAAAATGACAATGAAGCCGTTTATACATCAAATGTATCTAGTTTGCAATTGAGATTGAATTTATCGCGGGTGAAAATCAAAATGACAAAGACCCACCAATAGAGAGATAAAGGGCGAACATGAATTTTAGTACAGTCACTTTACTTAACAATATCAGACTGTTTGGACCCTTTTATTAAAGGGGTTACATCCTCATAATTGGTCTCATTTCTTTACATATTATAGATGAGTTAAAATAAAATTAGTTAGGTATGAGTCGGTTGCCGAAGTTTTATGTGTTTAAATCGGTTAATTCAATTTTAAAAAATAATTTTATTCAAATAAAATTTTTAATTAAAAAAATCAATATAACTTCAAAGTACAATTCGAGTAAAACAATTTAATATATATATATATATATCTTATATAATTTTTGAATCAATAAAAACACAAATTTACTAGTATAACTCATTAGTAAATAATTATATTTGACAATATTATAAGTTAATGAATATTTATCTATATAAATTGTTGTTTATTATAGTTATAAAAGATTTAAACTTTACTTTACAATCAAACAGATTGAATTGTTACATTTTTTTATTAAAATGACTTTTTAATAAATAAACTTTAATTATTTTTATTAAGTGTACCAAATTAATTATCTTGACTAAATTCACAAACAATTTTGATGAACCTTCAAGAGGAGTATTTTGTCGCTTTAGCCTTGGTTGTACCGGCCTAGGTTGAGTTTAGCTTGTGGTTTGTGGTATCATCCTGTATGGAAAAATGAGTATAGGTTATTTCTAAGTCATCTTTGTAAATGACACATTGCTTTTGTTAATACATATATATTCTTAAAAAAAATTGAAAAACCGAGAATCCACCAGACATTTTCAAGTAATCAACGACTAAACATGACATTTATCTACCAATCATTATTGAGTTGGTTCAACTTAAATTTAAATTTAAAAAATTGACAAACCACAAATAGAGGTCAAGAGCCCTAATAAACACATTGAATGAATACAATTATACTATCAACCCTAATCCAAATAAATTATGTTAGATATATGCCACATTATTAAGTCAAGTGAAAAATTATTCTCAAGGAATCTAAATGTTACATTAATATTGATTAGGGAAGAACTTAAACTGAGTCAAGCCAAGCGTGAATAAGAGTCAATTTGACACTGAACTCGATTTGTTCGATTAATGATGAGTTTGTTGAAGAAGTCATCGAAAATGATAAAGAATAGTCACCAGAGATGAATAAGAAGAATCATTAAAAAAAAAAGTCTTTGAAGAAGATAATAAGTTATTAAAGAATATGAATTTGTTGATGACTCAATTAAGTCAAATTGCTTGACTCAATTTCAAGTTGGGACTACTCTTACTAGAGTTTGACTTGTTTGAGCTTAACATTAAGCCAAACAAGAGCCAACGCTGATCTCGTCCAATAGCCCTAATATTAAGTAAAAATTAGGATAGTCAAATTGCGTATTGTATTGTACATTAAACTTAATTATCTATATCAAATCGTATTATATAATACACCTTTTAAAAAATAAAATAATGAAATTTTAATTTACAATCATCATTTTAAAAATATTACAAACACTCTTAAAATTTTAAAATTTCTCATATACACCCCTATAACATCATTGTTATCTTTAAAATGTATATCAATCTATCATTAATATGTATTGTATCATAAAATATGTATTATATCGTATGATACATTCATCGTATTATATGATATATTTATCGTATCTTATTAATTTTATACACCTTAGAATACAAATTGTTTTTCACATATATCTTATTGTATTATAAGATATGTATCGTGTATCATAGGCAATAGCGTATCCAATATTTTTGTTAAGGAAGGCCCTCCTAGTGAAAACTTATGAAAACCCACCAAACATGGAATAAAAGAAATAATGTACTACAAGAAATAATACAATAACACAACTAATTTTTTTAAGCGAAAGAAGCTCTTTAATGTGAAGTGAGCAAAAAAAAAAAAAACAATGAGAATCTAACAATCTATTTAAATTTAATATAATAAAAAATGTTTAGAACAATTGCAATCCATAAAAAATATTTCACACAAATTTAGAGTTGAATAACAATTTTAACATAAATGAAATACATAAACAAAGAGATGAATTCAAATAACCATTAAAGTAGTAGATCTTTGGACTGTATAACTCAAATACAATTGTTAAAATCAAAACTTAATTGTCCATATTAAAGATCCATTCACCTTGTTGTGTATGGTCATAAAATTAAGTTATAATGGCATGCCTAAATATTTAAATATTTGAATGTCAATTATTTAGAAATGAGAATGAGTTAGAATATGTGAATTTCAATTATTTAAAAATGAAAGTAAATTAAAATGATACATTTGAATTGATCCTTAAAAGAATTTTAAGAAATTTAAATTAATCATTCTAAGTAAAAACTTGTTGACTTTTTTTACTTTCTTGGGTGGAAATGTTGATAGCTTATTGACCTTACTAAACACGTCAATTGGGTCGGGTCGAATGGAGGCCCGACACAAAGCACGACCAAGAAAACCCAACCCAGTATTGTATCGTGTCAGGCTAGCATAAGCCTTGGCCTTCATTTTTCTTTTAAAAATTTTTAATTAATTAATTTTTTTATATAAACCCATTCAATTTTTCTTCATTTTCACTTTCATTTACAAATCTTTCAATCTCAATTATTTCATTATATTCAATCTCATTTTCTCTCTTCAATTCTCTTTTAGAAAATATCTGAATTCACAAATAATAATTCTTTGTGTTTATAATTTTATTTTTATTTTAATTTTATCATTACAAAATATTACAAATGGATCAAATATCAAATGAATTCAATCCATTTGAATATTATTATAGTATATATTTATTTATGTTTTATAATTTATACAATATATAAATTAATTTATTTATACTATGTTACAATTTATAATATTTTTCATCATGTAACTACGGTATTTTTCTATTATAAGTAAGAGATTATAAATAAAATATTTTCAGTACTATTCTCGGTTTTAATAATTGAAAAATAATTTGAATTTAAAATTTTTAAATAATTTTTTTAAAATATTGATTAAATGGGTCGGGTAGACCCATTTAAATCCCGACCCGGCCTATTTAAGGCTTATTTTTATATGGGCTGGGCCTTGGGCCTTTGTATATTAATGGGCCAATCCTAAGCGAACCCGGCCCGCCCATCAACACCTCTATGTATTATAGCCTGCGAAATTCTAGTTTTAGTGCTTGAAACCAAGAACCAAAATGAATTCGTTATGGTGGTTGAACATTGCACTAGTACTTGAACAAAATATAATGCAATCTGCCAAAAGCATTCATTGCTAATTGAACAAAAATACTCCAAGAGAATTTACAGCTCAAGGAGAAAGTTTCTTCTCTTCAAATACTTCTCTCCCATTTTCCAAGGCCTGCACTGGGACTTCAAATACTTCAAGAATCAGAGAAGCATTACACACGATTATTATGCAGCAGAAAAATACATATAACAGACACAAAATTTTCTTTGAGGAAAAAAGAAAAAGAAAAAATTTATTGAAAATGTTGGAGAGTTGAGTCAGGCCTTTTCTCGAATACGTCAACGACACCATTGTTATTTGCAACATCATCAAGCTGCATGCAGAAAAACCATCAAAATAATCACAAAAATGCGAGGACGAATAGAGAGATTGTAACCATCAAAATATGAAAGATTGTAAACAGCAGTTAAAATGCATCTGAATCGATAGATCATTACATCAAGAATCATAAAACGTATCTATTTGCACAATTGGATCAACTATAAACATCAAATCTTGATTTTTCAGATGAAAGAATAGAGAGAGAACAGAGTCTGCAGTGAAAGAAAACTGCAGATATTTTAGTGCAGGGGAGCCAAGGAGTCGGATTTGTAATCAAATTGTCATTTTTACCCTTAATTATGATAGAATTCGTTAATGTTTAATTGTTGATGGGTGGGGATATGGGTTTTTAAAACTTGATGGGTGCACTGTCAATACATAAAACCCTGGGTGGGAACAAGGCTTTTGGTCTTTTTTTATTTAACTTCAAGAAAAAACTTTTACTTGTGGCCTCCATCGGTTTGGGTTGGTAGTAATCGTAACTTGTTCATGAGCACCTTCAACGGCGATTAAGCTTTTATCGTCAACATTTTCAAGCAAAATCCTCTCTTTGGCGTGCTAATACACTCCAAGTTACTGTTTATGAAGCAAAGATTCAATCTTTGAAGAATTAGCTATACCCGGATAATGGCGACTTGAACTCTGTTGTGAAGATAATTAAATGGATATCTCCTTGTAGAAGGTTTCAACATGACTGATACTTATGGTAAGATTCATACATGATGAATTGGATTGTCTACCATTATTCACCAAAAAAGGAAAAAATTTGATATTATATTTTGAATAAATTATGAAAACATATGCCCCTTGATTGAATGCACTCAGCAGTGCCGGCCAATTTTTCTTGGACAGTTATTTACTTTCAATTTCTTTTCTTTGCAATTTCACACACTCTGATAAAAATATCAAAAGTAGGTAGACAATTAATCAGACAAAAAGAAACACATTTTTCAAGCAATAGCCACATAATAGTGACTGTGCTCTTAAAGATAATAGCACACTAGGCTAGGTTGTGTTTACATTTCAATAACCATATTTTGATGTATCTAATTTGCAATTGTGATTAAATTTGTTGCAGTTGAAACTTGAAATGACTCTCTAACTAGTGTGATTTTGATAATAAAAAATTTTTATTTGAGTTAAATTATCTTTTAAAATAGAATTCACTACAACTAAATAAATAAAAATTTAAGTTCAGTTATTAATCTTATAACTACTATAACATATAAATTAAAAAGTTTAATTTTAAAATATTATCAAAAAAATATTTAAATTCTTACTTTCTTATACTTTAAATCCCTTGCATTATTCTCATTTGAGGCAATTGCTCCTCTATCGTGGGAAAAGAATATTTTTTATGGTATTTGAAAGGGAAGATGAGAGACAAGAAAATTGAGACCTACAAATAGTAGGGGCGGTACGAATTTTAATAGGGTCATTTTATTTAACAATATCCGACTGCTTAAACCTTTTCATTAATGGAATTTCATCCTCATAGTTGGTCCCATTTATTTAAAGATTATAGTTGAGTTAAAATCAAATTATGTAGTTATTAGTTGGTTGTCAAAGTTTGAGGTGCTTAAATCGGTTAATTCAATTTAAAAAATAAATAAATTTGATACAAATAAATTTTTTTGATTAAAAAAAGTCAGTATAACTTCAAAAGTACAATCCGAGTTAAATAATCTAAAAAATTATTCAATCAATAAAAATACAAATTTACTATTAATAATCCATAAGTAAATAATTATATTTTATAATATTATGAGTTAATAAATATTTATCCATGTAAATTGTTATTTATTATTATGAGTTAATAAATAGGTACAAAAGATTTAAACTTTATTTTACACTGAACCGAAAGAGAGTCAACTCAGATCTCGTCCAATAGCCCTAATATTAAGTAAAAATCATGATAGTCCAATTGCTTATTGTATTTATATTGAAAACTTAATTGTCTGTATCGTGTATCATATTGTATTGTAAAATATACTTTTAAAAAAATAAAATAACAAAATATTAATAAAATAATAAAATTTAAATTTACATGTTATCATTTTAAAGAATATCATAAATACATTTAAAATTTCTCATAAACACCCCTACAGCACATCATTTTCTCTAAAAATATATATAAATTCGAATCGATAATACATATCATATCATAAGATATATATCATATCGTATTATACATTCATTATATCGTATTAATTTGATACGCCTTAAAATATGAATTTTTTAAATTTGTAAACAATCATAATACATTTCAAATATTTTTTCTGATTGAACAGATTGTAGTCTGCAAAATTCTAGTTCCAGTGCTTGAAACTAAGAACCAAAATGAATTCATTATAGTGGTTGAACATTGCACTGGTAATTGAACAGAATATAATGCAATCTGCAAAATGCAGTCATTGCTAGTTGAACAAAAATGCTCCAAGAGAATTTACAGCTCAAGGAGAAAGTTGCTTCTCTTCAAATACTTCTCTCCCATTTTCCAAGGCCTGCACTGGGTCTTCAAATACTTCAAGAATCAGAGAAGCATTACACACGATTATTATGCAGCAGAAAAATATAATATATATAACAGACACAAAATTTCCTTTGAGGAAAAAAGAAAAAGAAAAAACTTATTGAAAATGTTGGGGAGTTGAGTCAGGCCTTTTCTCCAATACGTGAACGACACCATTGTTATTTGCAACATCATCAAGCTACATGCAGAAAAACCATCAAAATAATCACAACACTGAACACACATAATAATCACAAAAATGCGACGACGAATAGAGAGATTGTAACCATCAAAATATGAAAGATTGTAAACAGCCGTTAAAATGCATCTCAATCGATAGATCATTACATCAAGAATCATAAAACGTATCTATTTACACCATTGGATCAACTATAAACATCAAATCTTGATATTTCAGATGAAAGAATAGACACAGAATAGAGCCTGCAGTGAAAGAAAACCGCAGATATTTTAGTGAAGGGGAGCCAAGGAGTCGGATTTTTAATTACTGCTCAAATTGTCATTTTTACCCATACTTATGTTAGAATTCGTTAATGTTAATTGTTGATAGGGGGGATATGGGTTTTTAAAACTTAATGGGTGGGAACAAGCATTGTGGCCTTTTTTTATTTAACTTCAATTGGAAAAAACTTTTACTTGTGGGCTCCATCAGTTTGGGTTGGTAGTAACCTAAACCTGCTCATGAGCGCCTTCAATGGGGATTAAGCTTTTATCGTTAACATTATCAAGCAAAATCCTCACTTTCGTGTGCGAATACATTCCAAGTTACTGATTATGAAGCAAAGATTCAACCTTTGAGGAATAAGCTATACCCGGATAATCTTATCCGGCTTTCAGATAGCATTGGTGACTTGAACTCTGCTATGAAGATATTTAAATGGGTACCTCTCCAAAAAGGGTTTCAACACAACTGATATTTATGATAGGATAAATTTGTAATTTATGAGAATGAACAAGAAAGGGTGTAGTCCTAATAATATAAGTTAGTCCATAGATAAATGTTTGTGTTTTGGGATTCATAATTTATTTGCTTTTTGGTGCAAATAATTCATAAAAAATGGATTTAACTCATCATTGTTGCTCAATCTTTCTTGGGTGGCTATTTGCTTCCAATTTCTTTTCTCTGCGATTCCATACACTATTTGACAAAATGTCAAAAGTAGATAGATAATTAATTTGACAAAAACAAACGTATTTTTCAAACAGTATCCACATGACAGTGATTGTACTCTTAAAGATAATAGGACGCCAGACCAGCTTGTATTTACATTTCAAGGACCATATTTCAATGTATCTAGTTTACAATTGAGATTAAATTTGTTGTAGGTGAAACTTGAAATGACTCTTTAACCATTGTGATTTTGGTAATAAATAAATTTTATTTGAATTAAATCATTTTTTAATAATAGATCAATTAAAAAACTTAATTTAAAAATATTATTGGAAAAATATTTGAATTCTTACTTTCTTGTGCTTTAAATCCTTTGCATTATCCCCATTTGAGGCAATTGCTCTCCTACCATGTGAAGAGAATATTTTTAGTGGAACTTGAAAAGGAAGATGAGAGGGAAGAAGATTGAGACCCCCATCACCCACCAATAGAGAGATAAAGAGAGGGTATAAATTTTAGTAGGATCACCTTACTTAACAATATTTAACTACTTGGACTCTTTCATTAATAGAGTTCCATCCTTGTAATTGGTACCATTTCATTAATGGAGTTAAAATCAAATTATTTAGTTATTTGTTGGTTGTTAAACTTTAAAGTGCTTAAATAGGTTAATTTAATTTTTAAAAAAATAATTTGATTCAAATAAATTTTTTTAATTAAAAAAGCCAATATAACTTCAACGGTACAATCCGAGTTAAATAATCTGAAAAAAATATAAAAATCTTATATAATTATTTAATCAATAAAAATACAAATTTGTTGTTAATAACCCATAAGTAAATAATTATATTTTAATAATATTATGAGTTAATAAATATTTATCTATATAAATTGTTATTTATTATAGATACAAAAGATTTAAACTTTATTTTACACTGAGCAAAACAAGAGTTGGCTCAGATCTCATCGAATAGCCCTAACATTAAGTTAAAATCATGATAGTCGAATTACGTATTATATCGTATATTGAAAATTTAATTGTCTGTATTATATATCATATCATATTGTAGAATATACCTTTTAAAAAATAAAATAACCAAATATTAATAAAATAATGAAATTTAAATTTACATATCATCATTTTAAAAAATATTACAAACTCCTCTAAATTTTTAAAATTTCTCAAATACACCTCTACAACACATCATTTTCTCTAAAAATGTGTATCAATTCGAATCAATAATATATATCGTATCATAAGATATGTATTATATCGTATTATGTATTCATCATATTGTATTAATTTGTTACACCTTAAAATACACATCCTTTTTCACCTGTATCATATTATATTATAAGATACGTATCATGTATCGTATATAATGATGGATCCACCAAACATTGAATAAAAGAAATAATGTACTAAAAGAAAGAATATAATAACACAACTAATTTGTTTATGCAAAAAAAAGCTCTTCCATGAGAAGGAAGCAAAAAAATTTGTGGGAATTTAACGATTCACTTAAATCCAATATAATAAAAAAAATGTTTACAACAACCGCAATTCATAAGAAATATTTTACACAAATTTAAAATTCAATCACAATCTAACATAAATGAAATACACAAACACTGAGATGAATTCAAATAATCATATAAGAAGTAGATCTTTGGACTATATAACTCAAATGCAATTGTTAAAATCAAAATTCAATTATTCATATTAAAGATCCACTCATCTTGTTGTATATGATCAAAAAATAAAGTTATAATGGTATGTCTAAATATTTAAATATTTGAATATCAATTATTTAAAAATAAAAAAAATTAAAATATTTAAATTTCAATTATTTAAATATGAAAGCAAATTAAAATGGTATACTTGAATTGATCCTTAAAACAATTAAGAAATTTAAATTAATCATTTGAAATATTGGTAGCTTATTGACCTTACAACTAACTCATTTACTTTAGAGGGGATTTCTAAAAATTGATCAAACTTTTTGGTTTTAATAATATTTCTCTTAATTTTAGGGGATAAGACATCCAAATGGTATCTTTGTTTTGAAAACAAATTTGCCTATTCTCATCAATGTGCATTTAAAAGTAATCAATTTTGCAGCTTATATGAAAACAAATGGGGTAATGTTAGAGCCCACATTTAAGATGAGAAAGAACCATCAAAAAGAAGGAATGACGGACACAAGTGGCCAACTAATGAAGGTGACAGTTGTCAAGACACAACAAAAGAAGAGGAGACAAACAGGCTGCAAAATGAAGATTTGTAAAAAAGGGAGTTGGACCACAAAGAGATTTATTATCAGACGTGGCAGACAAAGATTGCAGAGACAATTTGCTGAAGAAAGCTTATAAGGCTGGAAAGGGGGCCTGGAGAGTGGAGAGAAAAAAAATAGAAAATTGATAAGGGAAGGGAGAACCAGCCTCTCGAATGCTGGACGTGGGAAGATATTTTCTGTATCGTTTTATTAAGATGGAAGAATGATTTTGTAAGGCATTGTGAACTGAGTTGTATTAAGATTATCTTCAAACAATACATCAGGCAGCGCATCTTCTGTTTAAATTGTATAACCTTTTGTACACAACCTGAGATGATAGACTGTAATTGGGTGATGTGATTATTTATTTTTTCTCTTATATCAAAATCACCTAATCAAATGTTAACACATCAGATTATACACAAAATGTTGTATAATTTGTTTGTATATGTAGTATTATTCTTCTATAAATAATGTTTGAATTTTTATTTCACAGCGAACTATAGCATCAAATGTTCATGGAGTGATGAATTGGTTGAGACAAGAAATTCAAACATAACGCTAAAAGAATGCTAGATGGAGATATCTCTATTCAAGGAAAATGGTGAAATATTACGAGTGCTAATGCCACTTACTGATTAGTTGTGAGATCAAAATATTATGGAATTGCTTAAAAATTAAGTTTAATTTGCAGCTTATATGATTGACTTCTTTTCAACAATAAAACTTGTTATTGAATCTATATGTTACCTTTCCTTTTACAATTAGAGTTCATTCTGTAATATGTTTTTTAATTCTCAAACATTTATGCTTAGTAAACTATAATAATTATATACTACATGATATTCAATGACACCTACACAGAACCATTGATAATTGATAGTAGTTTGTATATAAGTTTTTGTTATGTTGAAACAAATACAAATTCCTCGTTTGTAATAAAAAACTTAAAAATATTTAACTGAAAAATTTTATAAATGAATGCTAACATCGGCTAGCCAATAACTATGTTTAGAGGTATCAAATGAGCCAAGTTATGGAAGCTCAGCAAAAAAGCCTGACACAAAAGGGTTTGGCCCGCTATAAAAGTGAGCCAGAGTGGGCCTATGGGCTGTCCAACTTTGGCTGTGAGCCTAGGCACAAGCCCATGGGTTGGCCCTGATACTATTTAAAAATTTAAAAAATACTCTAATATAATTAATTAATTAATTAATATATAAAAAATTATAAATATATATAAGAAAAAAAAATTTAGACTTAAAAAAATGAATTGAGTTCTTTGTATTAATGATCAATCTCACATGCATGAGATAATCAAAATTTTAGCTTGATTGAAATATTTTACTTAATATTTATTTATAATAAGTGAAAGAAGTAAATGATTTTATTATTCTAGATATAGGACTCTTTGCAAAGTCCAAAAATTTATTAATGATATTAATACAAATGTTGCTATGCAAATTTTCAAAGGTAGAGATGCAGCCCATAAAAGCCCAATGGGCCTATTCCCCCTACTTCAACCCAAAACTCATCCAAATGGCAACAATAAAAACAAAATCTCAAACTCACGGAGGAGTTCTCTCTTACAAACAGTGCAATACAATAGATTCTCGGCCTCAATCTCTATCACTGATAGTCAGTGATTAAGCTTCCGTGTATTGCTTATTTCAAGTCTTAATTTTCTTTTATTTTTGTTTAAGGTGCTGTTTCAGTGATGCCAAATTGTCTTAACTAGTTCATGAGCGCCTTCAATGGCCACTAAGCTTTTATCTTTAACATTTTCAAACAAAATCCCCAAACAGGTTAATTTAACTGCCTGTATATCCTCACTTTCTTGTGCTAATGCCCTGCAAGTTACTGATTATGAACCAAAGATTCAATCTTTGAGGAATCAGCCATACCCGGATAATCTTATCCGGGTTTAGGATAGCACTGGCGACTTGAACTCTGCTGTGACGACATTTAAATAGGTATCTCTCCAAAAAGGGTTTCAACACAACTGATACTTATGGTAAGATAATTTTGTAGTTTAGGAGAATGAACAAGAAAGGGTGTAGTCCTAATAGTAGAAGTTTTGAGATAATAATTATAAAAGGACTTATTTTGAGCAATCGAGTGGATGATTCGGTTATCATTTTAGGAGAGATTTTATGCTGGATTTGAGCTGAAATTAAGTTTCTATACCTGTATAATACCACTGTTTTGTAGGGAAAAAAAACTAGGGGAGGGAATCCGACTGTTAAGGTTGATGAGAGCTTCAAATCTTTTGCCAGATGGGTTGATTTATAGGGAGTTAATTAGATGCACGTGTGAGATCCATACGTTAGATGATGCGAATTATCTTCTTGAAGAGATGATGGAAAATGGTAGAACACCTGCTGTTGATGTGTTTGTTGATCTAGTAGTAGGACTTTGTGCTATGCTTGAAGGCTGTTGCAATGCTGGTAAAGTTTTTTTGGCAAAAAGTATCCTGGACAAAATGGATGAGAGAAACATAGCTGATTGTGATTCTTGGAATATTCTAATCATATGGCTTTCTGAGAATATGGAAATAAGGAAAGCTGATGAAATCTTTGTAGAATGTTTATATTTTCCATAGTTCCTTACTCTGCGACATACTCAGCTTTTGTTGTAAGCAACTGTCGGTTGAGAAAGTATGAGGATGCTCTGCAGGCATTCCATCGGGTTTGTATCAAAAATTGAGTTCTGGATTCTATATCTTATTAGGACTCATGGGGAGCCTTTGCCAGGCAGGAAAAATTTGGAGGCTGCTGAAGTATTTCATGTCATGTCGAAGGACAGATGCTCCCTCAGTCCTTCTTCTTACAATATGCTGATAGGTTGCATGTGTAGCATGGGACAAGTGGATAAAGCAATTAGGCTACGGGGTTTTTCTTACAGTTCTAATACTTCTTATACTACTCTAACTTACACGACAATCATGCATGGATTGTCAAAATTAAAAATGGCTATAGGACTAATGGTAATTCTCTCACAAATTTTGGTGGACAGTTGTGCTATA
Source organism: Mangifera indica (assembly GCF_011075055.1). Classification (NCBI taxonomy): domain Eukaryota; kingdom Viridiplantae; phylum Streptophyta; class Magnoliopsida; order Sapindales; family Anacardiaceae; genus Mangifera; species Mangifera indica. Next base: position 5,558,952 of record NC_058138.1, read on the forward strand.
GATGTGGAAGTATATTGCATCCTCATACAAAGCATGAGTGCACAAAATTGAACTAAGGATTCTGTTTTCTTTTTCAATGTGCTGGTTAATGAGGGTTTAGTGTCTGACCAAGAAACAATGCATACTCTTCTGTGTTGTTTGGCTAGCCAATCTGACTTGCACATGGTTTTAAGTGGGATTGATAAACTAGTTTCTAATAGTGATACTTTGGATTCATCTATGTGTAACATACTTATCAGTGGCCTCTGGAAAGAGGGTCTAAAATGTGAGGCATCCTGATTATTGGATCTGATGTTGGAAAAAGATTGGGTAGCAGATGCTATAACTCACGGACTGTTGGTTGGGTCTTTCTATTCAATGCAAGAAATGAAACTGTAATTAGAAAGTTTCTAAATTACCCTGGTGGAAAACTTGCCATGATGGGTTGTAAGCTTCTTTGGGATCTAATGTAGCAGTTTTGGTTGAGTTGCATGAGAAATCAGTCTATAATGGCATATGATTGTAAACATGCCAGATTAGTTGTTCTTTACCTAGCTATCTTATAATCTGTGACATGATGCTACTGCATTGTAAATTCCAAAGGGAAACTTATTGGTCGAAATCTCTATAAATGTTGTGGAATCATTAGCTTTTTGGTCCACTGTATTTTTTGTTTAGTACTTGTGCTTTGCTCTTTTCATTATTTCCTGTCAGTTTAATTGTTATTACGGTGTAATATGCTCAATACGCACTTGGGAAATCTCCTTGTTCTGTTAAGTCATACCTGGCATACTATCAATGAAGTTAGTGCTAGGGTATTTAATTTGACTCAAGTCAATTTCTGAAAAATGATCCTGTGGTACATTACATTTCTGCCCATATTTAGCGTCAATTTTACTGTAAGATTTAGAATGTTTTTATATATTGGATAAATATGAAAGAAAAAAATTTTCAATTCCCTTCCAATGCAGAAGCTTAACATTACTTATTTTATTTTCAGAGATATCAAGCAGTGCCCTAATAAGTTTGAATTGGTTATCAACTTGTCCATCAGACTATTTGGATTTGTAGTTTTTGAGTAGAATGAAGAGGGCAGAAAGATTATAATCAGGAAAGGACTGAGGTCCGAGGAAAGACTGGAATTGCAACCTGCAGGCTAGAGATTGTTGCATATTTAGCAGCTGAAGTTCATTCTTCAACAATATGATTGTTGTTGAACTCTATCCGACCACAGTTCCTGCAGAAGCAGTTTTCATCAAGTTTTAGTCATTGATGTAAACTTTTACCGGTTACTTGGTTGAAGAGTGACAGTTGGTACAAGTTTTCTTCAGCTGAAATTCTCACCAAGGAAATGGAAATTGAAATGATTAATTTAAGATACAAATTGCTGTAAAGTGACAATATAGTTAATGACTAATAAAAAAAGCTATAATTTAACTTGATTGCTCCAATGGGCATATATATGACTTAGCTTGTGTCTCCTAATATTAATTCCTGGGTTTGTCCTCGAATCTGATAAACTGCCTAATCTGTGTTATATTTTGAGGAATTGTGTTTTCTGGGTTGCAGATTTTCAATGAATATTTATGGGTAGTTTTGTTGAATGAGCAGAGTTTAAGGATGCAAGTGACAAGGAAATTCTAGCGGACCTGTTGTTCCAGGCGACCTGCAAATATAATGTTAATGTCTGGAGATCGAGATTTCTCCAGTGCTCTCTGTCAATTGAGGATGAGAAGATACAACATTTTGTTTGCTCAGCTACGAAAAGCCTTGGCTCTTCTCCTTGCAGTCACCAAGATCATATGGCTCTGCACGAGTCTTGTGGCTGGGGACCCTTGTTTACGACTAAAATTGGTAACAAATTTCAGTCCCTAATGATATGCCTTTTGCTCATGTACAAGTTCCCTACCTCGTGAATCCTAATTAGAAATTCAGTAACAGTGCTCTAGTTGATATGTTGGAAGATGAAGAAACATGTAAATTATCACCACCCTGGTACTAATTATAATCCCAAGAGTTCTGTTATGGGCCTTGCCTGGACAAATTTGCTCATTTCAACCTTGCTTAAAATGGTTATCGAAATCATTATCCATCACAATCTTTAATGCCAAACAATCGCCCTAATTGTAATCAACTCGTAGTTCTGTCCAAAAAGGTGGTGAAGTCACCAAATTTGATCCTATTAGTATGAATCCGAAGCCTAGATTTTTAAGTAAGTTGCAAAATGGACATATAGAGCATAGGAGGCTGTTGTTTTTGTCACTAGTAAACTCAATTAACATTTCTAGTAGTGTCATATGGGGAATGCAAGGGTGTCCAAAACCTTCTTATTATGTCCAAAGCTGTATAGGTGTAGTGTTCCTAGCATTGAACTCCTTGAAAAGTAAGATGATAATGGCAACTGAAGGTAATATAGTCGATTGCATTTGATGTGGGGAGCAAATGCATCGGAATATTGTAATTAAAAGGTCCTTGGAAATTGATATTGATCAGTAGTACATGGTAGTGAAGCAAAACATTGGAGCTATGAACTTGTATGTTGATAAGAATGAGAAACTCTGGAAATGTGTGAAACCTATTGTTGGTAATTGATAAGGCCATTAATTGTTACTATTTTGATTTATAATTCCCTTGTGTTGTGTGGAAATTTGATTCAATCTAATGGATTTACTTATCTTTTTGCTTTTAGGAAGCTTTGAGCAATTTTGGAATAAGTTGGGCCAAAAAGAGGAAAAACTGGAGCAGATATATTAAACTGGAAATTTCATAATGCAGACTAGGCGTGGGCACGTGAAAGATGAAAGCAAAATCTGGAAAGCAGATCTGAACGTCCAGATCTGTTGCAAGAGTCCATAAAATATTAAGATTTGCTTCCAAGGAAAGGGATAATCACCAGCTGGAAAAGAGGATTAATTGAGCTAAATAAGGAATGATATTTTTGGAAGAAGGATTTATATTAAAAATACATATCTTTTCCTTTCTTTTTGGGAAGATATGTATCACTTTGCTTGATTGGATTAGGAGATTAGGATTGATTTCAATTTCCAGATTTTTAGTAGGAAGATAATATATATATACTCTTACTTTTATTTGAGATTATCAACCATTGTAAGGAGAGAATTAAAGAGCAAAATATGTTCTACAGTGGCTGAGTAATTTATCTTGGTTGAAGGGATCTGAAACCATGGAACTACAATGATTGTGAGATTTATTTTTGTTCTTTAATGCATCTTTTAATTATTTGAGTATTGGTTATCTTTCTGAATTATATTTCATGATTGTGTTGGTTGATTTCTAAGATGCGCAATTAGTTTATCAATTAATATAATCTATTGCTAGTTTAGGTGCTGAATCCGTAATTGTTCAACCCACCTAATCGAAGTGGCAACTAGGTTTATCGTTTGCTGCGTCAGAAACTTTAAATCCTAGGAAAATAATCAACTGGATTAAATGCAACGTCGTACGTTTGTGTTATCTTGCTTCGTTGGTCTTTCTAATTCGTAATGCTATTGTTTAATTAAATTCGAGATCGTATCCGAATTATTAATCAATAAGGGTTAATTGGAATACATGTTTTTGGTTAACTAATCGTAAGGAATGACAGGTAAATTTAATACCACAACGAATATTCAATTAATTAATTTGATATTTATGGTTTCGATGATCAATCGTAGTTCCATTGGTGGATGTGACCGAAGACCAAGGTTTGTTAAATCAATTTATTCCTTTTAGATTACTTTTCTGAATTTTTATTTATTGTTTTCCATTATAATTTGCATTTAGTTCAAAACCCCCCTTTTATTTCTTTGTTTCGATTATTTGTAACGACGTACTAATCAAGGCTCTTCGAGGGATCGATCCCTACTTTCCTTTACTACATTTTTGTTACAGGAATTTAGGATTTAATTTGGGTGTCAACGACAGCACGTACCAAATTTTGGCGCCGTTGCCGGGGAGTTTTTAATTTGTATGTTCGTTACGCGATCTTTGAAACAAGCTAGTTTACAATTTGATCCAGAAATTGAAAAGACTGTAAAAGGGTTGAGAAAAGAAACAAAAAGGAGACTGTAAGCACACAAATCAGTTCACGAAACAGAGGAAAACATGGCTGAAAATCAGACTTTACGAGAGCTTGCTGCTCCAAATTTAAATCAACAACCACACTGCATTACTTTTCCGAATTTAGATGTTAATGCCACCTTCGAATTAAAATTTGGACTAATTCATCTTTTACCTATTTTTCGTGGTTCCGCAGGTGAAGATCCTCATAAACATTTAAAAGAATTTCATGTGGTGTGCACCGGAATGAAACCGAATGGAGTAACCGAAGAACAAATCAAGATGAGGGCTTTTCCGTTTTCTTTGAAAGATGATGCTCAAGATTGGTTGTATTATCTACCCGCTGGAAGTATCACTACTTGGCATGAGATGAAAAGATTATTTTTGCAGAAATTTTTTCCAGCATCAAGAGCAGCCAGCATAAGGAAAGAAATCTGTGGCATTCAGCAGCATACTGGAGAATCTTTATACGAATATTGGGAGCGCTTTAAAAAACTTTGTGCAAGCTGTCCACATCACCAAATTAGTGACCAGCTGCTTATTCAATATTTCTACGAAGGACTTCTATCAAATGAGAGAAATATGATTGATGCAGCGAGTGGTAGAGCATTGGCTGACAAAACACCTGAAGCAGCCCGAAATTTAATTACAAATATGGCGTCGAATTCACAACAATTTGGGAATAGATTAGACCATTCGTCTCGACGCGTCAATGAGGTAAATGTATCTTCTCTTGAAAGACGACTTGATGATCTAACTACTCTTGTACGTCAAATGGCTGTAGGAAAAACAGAGGCAGCGAAAGTTTGTGGAATCTGTTCGGTAGGAGGACATCCAACTGATATGTGTCCAACACTTCAGGAGGACTGCTCTGAACATGCTAATGCAGTGGGCGGATTTTTAGGACAACAGCAGCGAAATCATAATTATAATCCATATTCGAATACCTACAATTCCGGTTGGAGAGATCATCCTAATTTTCGTTATGGGAATGCAAATACGAATCAGCCTTCAAATAATTTTCAGCCGTATCAGCAGCCCTATGTTCCTAGACAACAGCAACCACCCCAAAATTCTGGTTTAGATACATCTCTTGAAGATATTGTTAAAAGTTTGGCTACTAACATTGTGAAATTTCAACAGGAAACCAGAATCAGCATTCAAAATTTGGAAAATCAAATGAGTCAGATGGCTATTGCAATCAATAGGCTGGAAGCACAAAATTCAAGCAAACTGCCGTCACAAACTGTGATAAACCCAAAGGAGAATGTTAGTGCCATAATGTTAAGGAGTGGAAAGGAGCTGGAGATGCCAATTAAAGCACAACTTGCACCAACACAGCCAGCAGAAAACAGAGAAAAATTGGCAGCAGAAAATAATTCTTCCGAAAAGGTAGCGACAGGTAAATATATTTCTTTCAGCAAATACAAACCTGTTCCTCCTTTTCCTGAAGCTTTAAAACTGAAGTACGAACGTAATGCGGATTTATATGAAACCTTTCGAGACTGTGAAGTCAATATTCCACTGTTTGATGCAATAAAACAAGTGCCTCGCTATGCTAAATTTTTGAAAGAGCTGTGTACATTGAAAAGAAAGCAAAAACTCAAAAGGTATGAAAAAATAGAGGTAGGAGAAAATGTTTCAGCCATAATTCGCAAAAATCTTCCTGAAAAATGCAAAGATCCAGGTATGTTTTGCATCCCTTGCACAATATGAGGCACAAAAATTGAAAAAGCCATGTTAGATTTAGGAGCATCTATTAATGTAATGTCATATTCCATTTATTCTGCTCTTAATCTTGGACCTTTAGAAAAAACTGACACAGTTATTCAGTTGGCTGATAAATCAAATGTATATCCCAAGGGGTTAATTGAAGATGTTCTTGTTCAAGTTAATGATAAATTAATTTTCCCAGCTGATTTTTATGTTCTTGACATGGAAAATAATGACCAATCTGCACCTATTTTGCTAAGAAGACCCTTTCTGAAAACAGCTAAAACGAAAATTGATGTTCACAAAGGCACACTGACCATGGAGTTTGATGGTGAAGCTGTCCAATTTAATATTTATGATGCTATGAAATATTCTGATGTGAATTTTCCTGTGTATTCATTTGATTTAATTGACTCTCTAGCGCAGGATATACTTGATGTGATGATGAGTTAAAGGTGGCTAACCATAAAAATATTTTGAAAGAAAGAGATGAATTTAAATTAATTTCAGATGTGCAGAATGCAGGGACAAAGATGAATGAATTCAGAGAGCTGAAAAATACAGGTAATTTATTTTATATTGAGCTGCCAGTGCCTAATGAAAAATTGTTACCTTCTATTTTGCAGGTACCAGAGCTGGAGCTGAAATCTCTTCCAAATCACCTTAAATATGTGTACCTAGGAGATGGGAAAATCTTACCAGTGATCATTTCCAGCAAGTTAAATGAGCAGCAAAAAGAGAAACTGGTGCAAATTCCGAAGAAGCTAGAGATTCAGAGCTTAGCGACATCAAAAGTATTTCAAGTTAATGGCCATAGACTCAAACTGTTTTACAAAGGAGTGCCAACTGAAAACATCAGAGAAGTGGAGTTGAAAGATCCCGGATAAATAAATGAAGGCATTACGTCGAGCCGACGACTGTAAACAAAGGCGCTACTTGGGAGGCAACCCAAGCTTTCAATCTTATTTTGATTAATGCTTAAATTTTAATTTTCTAGACATTTGCTTTAATTTCGGTTTATGTTTTCCAATTTTAGTTTTAAATTTTAGTTTATGATTTTTAGATATTTAATTAGCAATTATTTTATGATTTTCGCTTAGGTTTATTTTAATTTATTTTCATGTTACTGTTCAATCGTCTTCTTCCTCCTGCAGGTTCCAGTGAGCTGTCTGTAAATGTTCATGAGGGAGAAATCTGCATTTTGGTATTCTGGAACTGGGTCATGTGCTTCCGTCAAAAGTCTAGCTTCTGCTTTGCTATTTTCTTAAATTCAAGGGGGCCATATGATTTAGTGTAATTATAAGGCTGGGTTTATATGCTTCCAGAGACCATATTTGCCAAACCTACGCCTCACAATTTCTCTCCAACTAAAATAAAAACCTAGCAGCCCCTTTCCTCATTCTGCAACGCCATGGTCAGAACCCGTTCACAAGCATCAAAGAGCAGCAAAAACCCACCCATCGGAGGCCTCCTACACCAGAGCTGTTATCAAAATCTGAAGAATCTTCCATCAATTGCAACTCTCCAAAAATTCGAACTACTGTTCCTTTTCCCTAAATCCAGAGAAGTCTTCTTTCCCTTTTCTTTTAAATTTCAGTTCTCATTATATTCTGTTTTGTTTAAACATTGAAGACAATGTTTGGTTTAAGTGTGGGGGAGGGTTCATTTGTGTTTTATTTTTCTGCTGTTTATTTTTCTATTGTGTACTATTATGTCCTTCAGTTTTATTTTATTTATTTATTTTTTTTTGCTCTGTTTTGTTTACTTGTTCTGTTCTTTTCTGCTCTAGTCTTCTCTGTTCTGCTTTTATTCTATTCTGTTTCTCTGTCAGTTTTTTTTTTTTTTTTTTTGTTGTTGTTCTGTCTTCCTTGTGTTAGGCGTATTCTGTTATGCCTAAAATTTTTTCTTTGTTTTGTCTATGTTGCTGCTCCTTGTTGGATAAAGTTTGATTTTTATGGCAGCTAGTGTATCCTTCCCTGTTTTTAGTCAGCTAAACAGTCCATTAATTTCACTTTGAATGAATTAATTTGTATGCATGCTTTGGAATTTAGCCGATTCAATAGGAGAGCATTGTACACTGATTTGTTAGATTAATTAGGGGTATGCACTTAAACAAATTTTGATAATTGAGTGCTAGAGTTTGTTTGAAGTTGAGGTGAATTTATTTATCCCTTGAGTTTTGAGCCGAAAAAGATTGAAACATACATATCAATCTATATTTTCTTTGATGAGTGATATTCTCCCATGTGAATATATCTCTAGAACTTGCTTTGAACCGTTTCGAGACCACATTAAAATATGCATGCATGGAAATGATAAAGGCATTCTTGTTTAAAACCTTTAGCTTAAAAAGCCAACCTATTTTAATTTCCCTAGTTAACCCCTTGAGCCTTACAAAACCCTTGATTCTTTGTGCTAAAACCATATTACAAACCCAAGCCTTCAAGTAAAAATCCTCACCCAACCATGAAAATTAGCAGGGCATTTAAACTAAAAATTTGTTGTTGGGTGAATTTGCTATCTTGAAGAATTTTAAGTATGGGGGAAAAGGGGACTTAAATTCTCTTAGTTATTGCCTTATGTTGCTATTGTTACTGCCCTATGTTGCTAGCTTTATTGTCAATTCTCTTAGTTATTCAAGAAAAAAAAAATGCTGAAAAAGAAAACAGAAAAGAAAGGAAAAAAAAAAAAAAAAGAGAAGAAGTTGAAAAAGAGAGAAGAGAAAGGCAATGGAAAGTAGCAAAGAAATGTGGTGAATATGGTGGCTTTAGCTTTACATTTTTGTTCCCCTTAGGTGTTTAAATGTTTTGTTAATATTCATGGTTTTAACCTTTTGTATCCATTAATCCTCACCTTTACCCAAAGCCCCATTACAACCTTAAATAAAGTCCTTTTGATTTAAGCATGTATATAATCTAAGTGGTGGAGATTTGGTGCATGAGCAAGCTTATGGTAGAATGTTTGCATTGGAAGAATTTGAGCGAAACACCGAACCATTAAACACATGAGTGATATGAGTGATAACCGTGAGGATGATTCACCAAAGCTTTATACATGCTTTAGAATGCGATTATCTTGATTTGTCTTTGTGCATACTTCCTTGTAAAGTTTGATAATGATGTGTGTTGATGCTTGAATCTTGGTTGGTTTAAATCTTAAGGTATGCACACTTTTTGGTATCGTGAGAAAAGAGATTGATGGAACATTTTTGTGTTTGCTTTGTTTTTGTTTTTGTTTTACTCGAGGACGAGCAAAAGATAAGTGTGGGGGAATTTGATAAGGCCATTAATTGTTACTATTTTGATTTATAATTCCCTTGTGTTGTGTGGAAATTTGATTCAATCTAATGGATTTACTTATCTTTTTGCTTTTAGGAAGCTTTGAGCAATTTTGGAATAAGTTGGGCAAAAAGAGGAAAAACTGGAGCAGATATATTAAACTGGAAATTTCGTAATGCAGACTAGGCGTGGGCACGTGAAAGATGAAAGCAAAATTCGGAAAGCAGATCTGAACGTCCAGATCTGTTGCAAGAGTCCATAAAATATTAAGATTTGCTTCCAAGGAAAGGGATAATCACCAGCTGGAAAAGAGGATTAATTGAGCTAAATAAGGAATGATATTTTTGGAAGAAGGATTTATATTAAAAATACATATCTTTTCCTTTCTTTTTGGGAAGATATGTATCACTTTGCTTGATTGGATTAGGAGATTAGGATTGATTTCAATTTCCAGATTTTTAGTAGGAAGATAATATATATATACTCTTACTTTTATTTGAGATTATCAACCATTGTAAGGAGAGAATTAAAGAGCAAAATATGTTCTACAGTGGCTGAGTAATTTATCTTGGTTGAAGGGATCTGAAACCATGGAACTACAATGATTGTGAGATTTATTTTTGTTCTTTAATGCATCTTTTAATTATTTGAGTATTGGTTATCTTTCTGAATTATATTTCATGATTGTGTTGGTTGATTTCTAAGATGCGCAATTAGTTTATCAATTAATATAATCTATTGCTAGTTTAGGTGCTGAATCCGTAATTGTTCAACCCACCTAATCGAAGTGGCAACTAGGTTTATCGTTTGCTGCGTCAGAAACTTTAAATCCTAGGAAAATAATCAACTGGATTAAATGCAACGTCGTACGTTTGTGTTATCTTGCTTCGTTGGTCTTTCTAATTCGTAATGCTATTGTTTAATTAAATTCGAGATCGTATCCGAATTATTAATCAATAAGGGTTAATTGGAATACATGTTTTTGGTTAACTAATCGTAAGGAATGACAGGTAAATTTAATACCACAACGAATATTCAATTAATTAATTTGATAATTATGGTTTCGATGATCAATCGTAGTTCCATTGGTGGATGTGACCGAAGACCAAGGTTTGTTAAATCAATTTATTCCTTTTAGATTACTTTTCTGAATTTTTATTTATTTTTTTCTATTATAATTTGCATTCAGTTCAAAACCCCCCTTTTATTTCTTTGTTTCGATTATTTGTAACAACGTACTAATCAAGGCTCTTCGAGGGATCGATCCCTACTTTCCTTTACTACATTTTTGTTACAGAAATTTAGGATTTAATTTGGGTGTCAACGATAGCACGTACTAGTAATCCTACACAAATCTCGGAAATGACATGGGAAAGAATTAAAAAGCTTCTGATGTCTCCTGGAGGACAATCTGCAATAATGGCCTCTCAATGCAGGTAAATTTTTTTTTGGTTGTTTAGATTAGCCTTTCTTGGCTTCTAGGATTTATAAGTGGACTGTTTTTTTATTGTGTCTTGTGTGCTTTTGCATTTTTGTTTATAGGTATGAAGTTGGTGCTACATTGAAGAATTTGTGCTTGACAGAGTTTACATTAGGTGACATACTTCAGATCTTGAATATGGTAATTACCATAAAGAAATGGATTATTCATAATCAAGCTGGATGGCAGCCGTTTATCATTGCTGTTGCAGAGTGCAGTCCTGAATTAGGCTCTACATCTGGTTCACAAAGTTTCAATCTTGCTATCCATGGTAAGTTAAAGGGGCCACTTGATAGTTTGAAAGGTATTAAGTGTATATAGATAGATGATTTGTTGCAATAAGGTTCCTAAAACAAAAGTCTTCTTGTGCCAATACTCATTATGTAGGTTTACTAATGATGAAAGTTGTTACACATGATGGCTACTGTCTAGATTTTCAATTAGAAGTTTCAAGTGAAAATTTGCTAGATGTGTCAAAGAGTATACAATGCAAGGCTCTGAGGTACAAGAAACTGATCATCTGCTCTGCATCTTCCGGATTCTATCAACAATTGCAAGGATGATCCTGCTGTTTCCACATTTCGATGAAACATATTTCTATAGAAAAATTTCCTGCCTCTCATATAATTCGTGGTGCCATGAGAACTCTAAATGCAAGGCCTAATTTAAAAGTGGCATTTGAAGATGCAAGAGTTTGGTTAGTTTGCAGAGAAGCAGATGACACAATTTACAGAAATTTATGAAAAAAACATCCAAATGTAAATTAGATAAACATAGAAAATGTTCTGGTGGAAGCTTCTCATTCTCCTATGATCACATCATACTATGACGATATCAAGATGAGTCACGCAAAGGTTGCACAATGCTGTAAAGTTCTTATTTTTCCGTATTCTCAGAATAAATGGATTTATAAATTCATCCCTCTACAGCATCAGCACAGCAGTTGGCCACTGTATTTGTTGTACTTCTTTGAAAGCTGTATGGTTCTTAGAGCTTGTGAAACCATTATTCCCTTGGCTATAATCCTTATATTGAAGTCTCCTGTATGCAAACTTTGATAGAAAGATCAAGTGTTTCTTATTTTTGCCCCCGTTTGGATGGTGCTTCCACTTTTGCATTGAAGCTTTTCTTGCTGTTAAATTGCCGCCAGTTTTAAGGTTTTCAAGCTTGGAAAATAGAAAGTTTCATACTGTAAATACCAATATTTTATTGTACTTATTTGAAAACATTATTGAGTTGGTTCATAAATTTAAAATCCAAATAAAATATGTTAGATTTGTGTTATATTATTAGGTTATATTTGAATCAAGTTTAAAAATAATTGGCTCAAACAAACTCTAAATAAGCTCAACTAAAACAAACTCGGGCTCTAATTCAAGAATTAAATATTTTGAGCTTAAACTTTAGAGGTGTTCACTTTACCAAGTTTATGAATTTGAAAATTTTTTATATGAATCAATTAAAATGATATCGTTTTGATCAATACACATCAAAATAGTGTCATTTTAGTTATTTTTTGTTTGGTTTGAACTCGAACTCAAGCCAAACTCGACTCGACCTCTCTCAAGAGCAACTTTAAAGCAAGTTTAAACTCGATTTGATTCGAAGCCAACCCTACATATTATCAACTAAGTTAAAAATTACTTCCTAAGTTACCATTATTGATGTTACATTAATTAACATTTATAGATATTTTAGTTAATCTCACAAAAATATCACTATGCAAATTCTATAGGGTTAGAGATGCAGCCCAAAAAAGCCCAATGGGCATCTCCCCCTACTTCAACCCAAAACTAGTCCAAATGACAACCATAAAAACAAAAACAAAATCACGAACTCATGGAAACGTTCTCAATTACAAACAATACCTCATATACAATGGCCACAATGAAAATATAAACCAAATTAATATTTTATTATTATATAATTAAATATTTTTTATCACTATAAAATCGTCCATTCCTAAAACATTATAATTAGTACATATAATTTTACTCTTTATGAAATTATTTATCATAATATTTTCAACATTATTAATACAAATTTGATACATTATCAAAGATTGTTGAAATTCTTCCTATTGTGGTTATAAAAATCGGATTGGACCGGTTTGTTTGACTAATTGAACCACCATCCTTTATGCAAAACAAAAACACTTGATTCGAAAATTGTTTTAGTAGTTTGATTTCTTTCATTTGCCTTTGGACTGGCGATTAGACACCAATTTATGATTAGAATCCAATTGAAATGCTGGTTTATATTGCATATTATTAATAAAAAAAATAGCATAAATAAAAGTTTGAACCAACACCATTTGATTTCTATACATATTTAAAAAACACAAGTTCCTAATATCTAGAATGCAATGGAAAAGTTGAGTTCGATAGCAGCTCCAATAAAATCTCTAATTTTAACTCTTCAATCTTCATGTCACTTCATGTTTTTTTCTTTGTTTGTGTAATTGATTTCATGAAGTTGGAATCCTGATTTATAGAGACAACATCAAATGAATGATGACAACAACGATTATAATTAGTGATTATTTCAACTATGATGACTAATCAACAACGATTGATAAATGTCAAGTGTCTCTTTAAATTGTTATGTCTACATTGTTAGGGTTTGTTCTTTCTACAACCTTGCTTCATAAATTGTTGAAATTTCTATATTGTTAGGATTTTTTTCTTTCTGAAAGTAGTTAGATTTCATAAAAAATTTTGCTAATTATAGGAATGTAAGTCAATTATATGACTGTTTAACTTGTTTGTGTGACTGAATAATGTTTGATGGCATTCTAAGTAGAGAACATAATTATGTATGTAGTAATAACAAGAAAATTTGAAATATATCCATTATAAGGAATAACATGAAATAGTAAAAATGTGTAACTAACTTGTCCATTGATCTACACCAATCGTAAATGATAAACGAGCATTACACAAAGAGGACTAATAATTATCACACTGTTCAACTATAAACATAGTCTATATCCATGAAACCAAGTCCAAAAATCTCAAATCCACTACAACCAAATTATTCAATACTACCTAAATTTTCTGTAACATTAAAGCATTAACTAAAAAATTAAACATCAATTAACAAAAAGTTACACAGCATATGAAGAAAAGCACAAGCATCCCAGTCATTTGTCACTTAACCATCCAACTTAGGTGAAAATGGTCAAACTCCCCTTGATCATTCAACCAAACTCCTTTCAATTTGAAAAAAATTGAAATCGCTTCGACTTTTTTAGTCATCGTCTAACTTCTAAATATGTGATTTGTCAAAAGATATTGAAACAGAATCAGTTAAAAACATTGTATAGAAGGAGCCCCAAGAACATTATAGGATTTGGAAGAATGAATAATATTTAGGTCAATTTAAAATATAGGAGAAGGTAGTTCATACATATAGTAAACTTCATGTACTAAATTGGTGCCATTTGTCAAAATAGATTATAATATATCGTTTACTCATTACAACAAATTTCTTCAAGGTGATGAAAATTTTCATCCTAGAAAATCAAAAATTCGTCCCAAAAGTCAATCGGGATAAATGATCAAATCGTACAAAAAGACATGTTATCAAAGGGTAATTCTCATGAAAGAAAATCTACAACAAAGGGGTAATTGCATGGCAAAAGAAGCAAAATAAGTATATGTATGTTAGATAAGTCTGCAACAATTAATATTAAAATTCATTATCAACAATTACTTAGCTATATATTTGTCTATAGTTTGTAAAATAATAAAACTACAATAGAACATTAAAGAGACACAGATTACTCATGATTTTTATCTTGAAGGAGCATGTGAATGATTTTCAACAGACTAGCAATTAAGCACAACTCAAATATCTTTCCGTCAGAATGAGCCTCCACAGCTCTAAGATTCTCCTTCTCTTCTTTAAAAGGTGCAGCACAAAGAAATTCTATAGTGCAGCTAGCACTTTTTAAAAAAAAAAAATTATCACCTAGAAGAAATGTAACAGAAACAAAAAAGTTCACCCAAATGAGTATTGAAAAATACAACACATGCACTGAACAGAAACTGAAGAACTGACCATAAACAGCAAATGTATGTGTGCCTGCCTTCAGTTCAGTTATTTCACATGGCTGAAGGATATCCAGTTTTTTAAAGCTGGCAGCATCCGGATCCTTTGCAGCAGCTGGCTAAAAAGAACTATAAAATATAACTTAAAAAGTGAGCAAAATCAAACTCAAACATGATGAGTCACCAAGATATATTACACCATCATTGACTTACCAAGTTGGCTGTTTGATCTAACTGGTGAACCAGGAAACCAAGAAAATACATGCCAGCAGCTGTCACCTTCTCAGTTTTTGTGTTGTCCTCCTGCATTAGGGAGAGATCAAATAACTTGTGCATGATTTAAAAAGGCAAGAAAGATAAACAGAGGTGCTAATTAAGAGGTAGCTCAAATATAGAATGGATGTGGTCACTTAAAGATAAAGTGATGATATTTGCAAGCAACAATAAGCAAAGTTCTAATAAGAAATGAAAGATAATTTAGAGCTGAGAAAAAAGTTCATTCTTATATCAAGAGCTAGAGACACCGACCAAAAACTAAAACTATCACACAAGATGATACCACAGATACAGGTTTTGATAATCAAGGAGTAGCTTTTCTCTAGTAATTTAAGGATTAAATGTACAGGATAATGGGATTATGAAACAATAATATAAAGAAATACAGTGTACTCAGTAGAATGGGGGCTTAACCCTCTTTGCGTATGTTAGCAAGACTAGTACAGGCATGATCTATTCCAAAAATATTTTTCAAAGAAGGTAAACCCAGATGAGCAAGACATTTTAGTATGCATAATAGTGTTATAATTGAAAGGAATAGTCTCCTATAAATAAGGAACATAAATCTTGTAACCAAAATACACTGCTGCACATGCGGTTCAGAGCTAATTAAAAGAACTCAAGAAGGCAATTCTATCTTGTGTCAATGATGCATAACACCCCCACCCCCTCCCTGAAGTAAAGAGACCTGCTTCATAGACAAATGGAAAGTGCACTTGCTTCAGTAGAAATATAAAACAAAATACAATAAACACTCAAAAAAACAACAGAAGAGAGCTGCTTGATACCTGCAGTGCAAGGCTCAATCCACTACTCCCATCTTGATCAAAATGCAATAACTGCACCAAGCCAACTAGTTACCACACTTAGATGAGTGAAAAATAAAACAAAAAAAAAATTTTTGATGCATTTCCATGGATATACACATAAACCTACAAATAAATAGGAAGGCATCCCAAATTTAACTAATTCCTGTTCTGTATTGAAAATTGAAATTCTCTGATGGCAGCACTGCAACAAAATTGGAGCCAAATTGAAAAGGCCACCCCTCAACTGTGTGAGAAGCAAAATCTAAGAATTTGTTATAACTATCTGGCAATGATGAGAGAACTTGCTGCTGTGTTCAAGACCGAGCATTAAATGTCAAGAATTTTCAAGCAAAACATCTGGTCTTAAAGAAACGCTCCTCAAGTAGTACTCTAGGTCTACCTGAGGAAGACCAGACCAGATCCAATCAGAAGCCATTATTTAGGATTTTTATGATATAATTACCTGAGGTAAAATTACACCCTGCTCAAATGGCACATTCCAATCTTCCATAAAGTTAAATGTGATTCAAAAATCTGTATGCCAGCCTCACCTCCGTAATGCTAGTTGTAAGTTACAAAATAATCTCATAAAGTGCAGTAACTATGTATGTTAATACCATAAAAATATAGGTTTTGTTTGCCTTCTTGTAAAAGAGTGCATTGTTACAATTAAACATTTGCTTTTTAGTGACTCAATCGGTGCACAATTTAACCAGTCCAAGCTTCAAGGTAAGAAAAACAGAACTATTATAAGCCATACCCAGAGGTATCATCATGTCAGAAGCAAACAATAGGGAAAAAAATGGTCTAGGCATAAATCCTGAAGGAACCAAAGGAATTACCTGACACATTTTCTAGTCCCACATTTTCTACAAGACATGATGAGACCTAGTAAATTAGGTAAGTTGGAAACTCAAAAATCCAATGAATGAAGACAATTAAAACCACATGCAAACCAGAGTCTTATCTTTTAGCAGTCAGTTAACATATCTAAAATTTAGGGGTAGTACTAGATTCACATCAATAGGTTAACATATCTAAAATCGGTCAATCGTGTACAATGCACAAAACGTTGGTCTATTATTCATGTTTAAACATATGCATACATTCATAAAAATATACTGCTCAGTAATATGATGCATGTATTTGGCAAACAGAACCATACAGATTTATCAGACAAGTAGAGTACGAACCAGGATTGGCGTCAACTATCCTCCAAGGTCAAGGAGGCCTTTGGCAAATGCAGCTGCTGGCATCTGCCAACAAATACCTTCTTTATGATGCAACTTACTAAAGATGTCAGAGACAACGCCAAAGGCCATAATTATGCAGCAAATCATACATTAACATGTAGGCCTCAAAGATTAATTCTATAATCTTATCTGCATCACTAAAACATTACCTGTACACCGCCCTCATCAAAGCTGTAAATTTTAAGATCATGTCTATATGTGCTATGTGTATAACACCTCATCAAGAAAAGCGCAGAAAGACATCAATACCAATTCCATCTAAGTTTTAACTCTTCAGAAAGAAAAACAACGAACAATATAGAATTTGTAACTTCAATTTCTTCTTTCTTTCTTTGAACTTCTCAGCAACTAATCAGAGCTCGGTAAGTAGTAATTAGCATATTCTTCTTCTTTTTATTTCTTTCACTTTATCTCAGATTATTTTCCGAAAAAAAATAAATAAATCTAATTAATCAGTTTATACTCTCCAAAATCTACAGCCAAGAAGCAATAACCCTAATAAAGATCAAAACGTTGCATTTCGAAGCATGATTAAGGAATAATCAAATAAACACTACGTGTGATCAACTAAAAATCCACCAGAAAATTCAAATCAAGTCAAGCCATAGAAGAAGAAGATTGAACGACAAGCTCGTTCCTACAAGTGCAAGGCAGTGATGGACCTGGCGAATGTCTTCAGAGCGTTTTCGCTTACAGAGAATTTCATTGTTCTTTTTTAATTATTTATGTTGGCTGTAAGGGAAATGATGTTGTTTCAAGGGATATTAATTAAAGTAAGTAAATATTTTTGAGTTTAAATTTTTTTGGGGAAATATTGGAAACACTTATTTTTATGAACAAAATAAATATGAATGACCTATTTTACCCTCCTATGCAAAATCTAACAAAAACTTAACCTTTTCCCATTCGAAGCAACAGCTCAATGTCGCATTTGGAACGACGCATAACGATAATACCATTTTTTGCATTTCGAACATCGACAAAGACAATACCATTCAACAATGTTGTATGAGGTAAGTCTAATTCAAGGTGTGTTAAGGATTCAAATGGGCTTTCTTGCCTCAATTTAGGGTTATTAAGTTTGAGAATGGGTTTTTCTCCTCAATTTCGATTTGATGCATTTGATTTAGGGTTTGATTGTGCTGTTTATTTGTAAATAGTTCATACATAGTATATTTTAGTCGGATTTGATTGTGTTGTCGTTGACGGAGAAGCAAACTAGATTCTGTTGACAATCACTTGTTACACTCACACTCGCAAATAGTTCATACATAGTATACTTTTATCTGTTTTACTTTTCGTTGTGATCTGTATATATCAAAAATTGACATATTTTAGAACAAGTTCATGAATATTTTAATTTATAAGCTACCGAACTTACAATCAATATTCATTTTTAAACATTGTATTAAAAATCTATCATTTTGTTTGGTTTTCTTTTTTTAATTTTTATGGAAATCATTTTCTCTTTCCTTTTCATATTTGAACCTTTTTACTTTTCATTTTCAATATCTCTTCCATCTCTTAGCCTTTAAATTTGTTTGTTATTGGATCCAAGATAAAGATGGTAGCAACAAGTTTTTATCGGGTGATTTTTCAAAAATGGCAGAAAGGTGTAAGACTCTTGAGACTGAACTTCAAATTGTTTGAGCAAAGAGACTTTGTAATCATGACCTACAATTTACACAAAGATTTGATGCATAGATTTCATAATTTAAATTTTAAGGATGATTAAGTTAGGGAAATGGATTAGTGAAACAATACGTATCATATGATATGATATAAATGAAAAATGATACGTATTTTAAAGCATATGAAAATTTGATATGATATAATATATCATTTTTTATTTGTATTATATAATATGTATATTATGTCGTATCAAATTTTGATATATCTTAAAATATATATCATTTTTTATCTATATTATATCATATGATACGTATTGTTTTACCAATTCATTTCCCTAACTTAATCATCATTGAAATTCAAATTATGAAATCCATCCATCAAATCCTTATATAAATTGTAGGTTATGATTGCAAAGTCTCTTTGCTCACTAATAGTTTGAAGTTCACTCTAAAAAGTCTTACACCTTTTTGCCATTTTTGAAATATCATTCGATAAAGACCAACTGCTACCATCTTTATCTTGGAACCAACAACAAACAAATTTAAAGGCTAAGAGATGGAAGAGATATTGAAAATGAGAAGTAAAAAGTTTCAAATATGATAAGGAAAGAGAAAATTATTTTTATAAAAATTAAAAAAGAAAACCAAAGGATTCAACAAAATTATAGACTTTTTTAACACAATGTTTAAAAATGAATATTGCAAATATGTATAATACCATCAATTCCCAGAGCAAATTTTACCTTGCTCATTTTATGGTGACTCTTCTTGGCATATTTTGCCGATAACAAATTACCACAACCCTTAAGCTCAACAAGTATAGGAAGTCAAACATAATTAATGCATAAAAATACAAACATTAAATAATTATAACATAAAAGGAATGATTGCAATTACTGCAATTTGACAACTCAAAAAATGTTGACCGATAGTGTCTTTACAATGGAAATACCCACCTCCATGCCACCTTGACATAAAGAACAAACGAGAATAGAATTCTGCAAAGGAAATATTAAGAAAAAACCAATATTATATAGCATCTTGTTACACCAAAACATTATTTAAAAAAATGTGCACAAGGATTGTTTACTTCTTTACACCATTAACTTTCTTCGCAGAAAGTAATGAGAGCAGCTCGAGCATCATTTTCTAACTCAAAAGCACAATAAGCAGCATCTGGATACCTGTGAACTTGTGCTCTACATTCTTCCCAAACATATACTACAACATTAATATTATCTGTTGGTTGGTTTTCTCTTTTAATTTAAAATTTTTGTTGAATGTCCTATTTTCATAGAAGATATAAAAGAAATCAGTTTGCATGTGGTGACCACTTACAAACACTTGTTTGTCTCACTAATCATGTATATAAAACAGATTGCAGGTGAAATTGAAGTTGATATGCATTAGTTGAAGACAAAAAATGTACAAAATAATTTGCTACGTGTTAACTCTATCTTTGTGATATTAACATTCATGTTTTTACAACATTCACTTTAGTTCTGAAAACACTAATAAATGAAAAGCATTCACTTTATTGTATCAAGAACAAATAACATGAATATATATAAAAGATAAACATTAACCACAAAACTACTGTAACTTCACATAGGCCTTTATTCAAATACCTTACAAACAGTTAGTAAATAACAACCAATCTTCTTCCAAACAATCACTCCCAATTCACACACAAAACAGACAATCTAAGATTCTAACTACACAACAGCAAGTCAACAACACAAAAGCAAACCTCTTATTTTAACAACCAAACCCTTCGACACAACCAGCACCACAAAAAAAAAAGGGTTACAATAAGAGGAAAATTAGTTATTAAAAATTTATTTCCCATCGTTAAAACTCTTTATCAACGAGAAAACTCTCGTCATCACTTGTCATTGTAGCCCCTATTGACTAAGAATATAAACGATAGGAAGAAAAATCCCAGCAGTAATATAAATAACAAGAGGTTAAATCCTATCATTAAAAAGAGTAATTTCAATGATGAATATCCCTATTGTTATAACAATATTTACCCGTCACTATACATAATATCAATAATAAATATCCCTATCATCAAAATAATATTTAATGGTCGCTAAACATAATATTAATGATGAATATCCCCATCGTCATGATAATATTTTTGGCATGGAACAAAAACTATACATGGTGAAAATAAAACTTTACTTTCTCAGTGAATCAAACCATTAGTGTTCAATGAAGTTAATACTAAACAATAAAATAAAGCAGCAAAATTCTGCCATTAAAAGTAAAACAGTACTTCTCTCACAAGAGTTGCATAGTAATTCTATGCACACATATAAAAAGGATTCAATATTAAATTCAAACCAGAAAGTATATCTCACCTTAAATAAATATACATAAATAACTCTCATACCATACCTAAATCATGTTAACCTGCCTTTCAACAACCCAAAAATTTCCAATAAACTAAAATCTAAATGTTGAGTGGACCTACAGAAAGCCTGAAAACTTTTACCCATGAAGAGCAGGTAACACCTAAATCTTGTTTTTATCTAAAATTCAGAAACAGTGAAATTCCAAAAGATCAGAACATTTCCTGACATGCCTCGTTTACAACCTAAAAAGAATAATACAAATATATACATATAAATATAAATACCTCTTGCGATTGAGGCCATTATCATCTGCAACCTCCTCATCCTTGGCTTCTTCATCTCTGGCTTCCTCATCCTTAGGTTCTTCATCCCTTGCTTCCTCATTTTATAGTTGTCATCTTCAGCGTCTTCATCTAGTGATGATTCAGCTGAAGTAGCTTCTAGCTCTGCCTCAAGAAATGCAGCAAAGTCGTCACTACTGGATGAATTTACTGGAGAATCAATCACAAGACTTGTGAAATATGATTCATGAATTTTGCATAAAAATAAACTGAATGGACTGAAGAAGAACAGAGCAAGAACGAACCGAAGAATGAACTGAAGAAAAATGGAGCGAGAGTTAGGGACTGGTGAGAGAGAAGAGTAGGATTAAGAAGCGGTTCTATTATTGCAACACCAGGATCAATATATTTGTGCCTAGCTACTTCCATTATTGCAAAAACATCACCTCTACAGAGATGGCAAATGCCAGCATTAAGCAGTGGTCCTCTTACTCCATATTTTTTCATATATCTCAATCGCCTTCTGGTATCTGATAAATGAAAAGAATTCTACTTTAACTAATATGAACCAGGGGCATCATTCATGGCTTTCTGGATTAGGCCTCTAGATTGAACATATGACATGTACAGCCCCAAAAGTGAACTCACTCCTACTAAACGCTGAAGTCAACTTAAGGTTATGACAACTTCTTATTATAGTTGCATAAAATTATTAAATGCAACTTACCGTTCTTGTTGAGCAGAAAATTGAGCAACTTTCAGTTTGCACTATTTGGCTGAGGTTGTTGCTTCTGCATTTTCCAAATATTCAGACGCCCGTTCAAAGAATAGAATAGCCTCCTCGTCATTCTCCTCAAGTTCATATAACTCACCAAAATCCTAGATAATACAAGAATAGTTAATTCAGCTCGTGGTAATTTCAATTACTGAAGTTACACAAGCAAATTATTTATACAAACTTTTGCAACAAATTGATATATCACATACCATTACTTTGTACAACACAATTCATCTATATTAAACTGACTTTCCTAGTTCCGTTTTTTCATTGTGTTATCAATCTGTATACAAAATTTATAAGAGTAATATTCCCTTGTGTCAATGTCTTTTATCTTTCATAGAAATAAAAACATAATGGAGACGCAATATACATACTCGAAACATTGCAGAATGAAAGCTACGAAATTCCAACCAATCAGGAGAAGCCATTGATGGATTTTACCGATTTCTAACAAAATAACAAAATCATGAAATCAAAATGTACCTTGCAATATCTCGCAGCAATGCCGATTCCACCAAAGTGTTCTAGCTCGGTCTCCTGAAAACTAGTATAGAAACGATTAATTATCTAATTAATTAACGTGTAAAGCACAATCAAACGGAAGATTAATTCATTAATTTGGCAAGTTTGAAATGTTTGGCAGATTTAGCGTACAACTCAGCAGCATCATCAAATGGAGAAGTTAGGGTTTATCAGATCAAGAGAATTGAAATTTATGGTGAAATAAAAATAAAATAGAGTAGACAAAATGTTTGATGAAATACCTCAGAAGAGTCTTCAAGAGGCAGTTAAATTTTGGTAAAATGGCCAGTGAAGAAGGCAACTTGAAATGTGAATGGAAGGACACAGTTTTTGCAAATATCCAAAGAATTTATGACGAGGAGGTAATAAGAATGGTGGTATATGTATTCAAGGCTGGGGGTTTCATTCATATGATTCATTGGCAGTACTTTATTATAAATATGGACTGAGTTTGACTCGAGTTAAAAATGATTTAATTCAAATTTTGCTTGAGTTTATAACTTAAATTTGTGGTTCAGTTATATGGTTTGAGTTCATAGTTCATTGACAAAACATTATTGTTTCATCCAACAATGGGGAAAACGATAACGTTTTGTATATTTCCTTGATATAACTTAAATTAAGTAGTGAATTATATTTGAACTGGATCGAGCCATCTCACATATCACAATTTAGACTGACTTGAATTCCCTCTAATTCGAGTCTAACTTGATTTTAAAATGCGCTTTCCCAATTCAAACTCAATTTGAATTTGAGATCAAGTCAACTCGATTCAATTCAATTGTACCAATAACATCAGGTTTCTAAGTTTTTTAATGAGAAACTTATAAGGTCCATTGCTAAAAGTACACATTTATTTAGTTTTAGTAGGAGTATAAATAGTCGGTTGCTAACATTATGAAAATAGTATATTTAACGATCGAATATTTTTCCATTTGCTTTTTTTTCTTCACTAAAGACTATTTTTTTTTTTTTAGTGTAGTAACAAATCAAACTAAAAATCAGTTTAAATAAATTAACACAGCAACAAACTAAAATTATAAACCGTTCAATTCTCACTCATACTTACTTGAAGTCTACTACAATTTTTTGATAAAGTCGACAAAGAGAAGGTAAGCAAAGAGATTGAGAGGGTGGAGTGACGGTGGAAGATTGGGAGACCTTTCGTTCGTTAGCAAAGAGACTAAAGGTGAGGAGTGACAGTGGAAGATTTTGTGTGAGACCAAACTCATTTATAATAATGTGTAAAGTTTGGATTTGGGCTCCAACTTGCTTTTACAGTGCTTATCTCAAACTCATTCGAACATCCCTTGGCTTGAGTTTGACTCAAATATAACATGATTCGATTTAATTTGATTTGACTCAAATTGATGGTTTGGATTCATTTGACTCGAAATTGATGTAGCTTTATTTGGTTTGGATTTATAGTTTGAAACGAACAAAACCTTTTGACTTGAATTTAGTTTGAATTCAAATTAAACAATAATTCGAATAGAATCAAATTGAGATTTACATTTAATTACTTTATTGGTAATTTACATTGAATTATTTAATTAAATTATTTAATTAAATTCGAATCAAATTAAATTTAGTATAATACAATGTACATATGGTTCATATCTAGACCTAAACCCTAACACAATCAGAGATAAAATCGTGTCAAAATTTCTCAATCCTAAATCAAACCGAAATATTGTCGGGGTTGACCTGATCGGATCTGAATTAACCTAAACTATATAATAAGTAAAGACATGTCAAAACACATATAATAACATGATTTGTTACAAAAAAATGCATTTTGTCAAATTCTAAGGAATAACATAATTTATTACACAATAATACACAAAAAAAAAAGACATTTTAACATGAAATGATATTTTTTTCAAAACAAAATTGAGCTATTTCAAATTGATGCTAAAGGGGCATTTGGTTCACTATATTAAAAGATTATTTTAATAATTTATTTTTTATTATTAATATTATTTTATTTGGTTTGTCATTAATAAAAAATTTTGGTAATTTTTTATAACTAATAGTAATATGGTAGGTAATATAAAATGTAATATGATTACCACTTCTACTTTAGCTATTAATAGATTATCATGATAATCTTAACTTTATTACTATTATATCCTTATTAATTTTTATAACAAAATTACATTTATTTTTAATTAATATAACAAGTAATATAAAGAATATTATAAAATAATTATATTGAAGGACATTTAATTAAAATTATATTTTAGTTTTTTTTATTATATCCAACCAAACATAATAATTATTTATACTTGCCAATTTTTATCAATATAATAATAATAATAATAATTTATACCTAATAATTTTCTAGGATATCTATCTTTATGGCAATCTTTCATTTTTTGTAACAAAAGATTATTTAAACCAAACATTACATAATAGTTTATCTGTTGTCTTTTTATGTGATTAATTGTAAGGATAAAAAAACAAAATATTATAATCAATAACCCAAGTAGATCTGCAACTTCAATTTTAAAATAATGCAACTGATAAGCAACAAGATTGACAACCATTTGTCAAATATTTAAAAAATTTAATTTTCAATTTATATGATGAATGTCATTCTCATAAATATTAAAATTATTAACAAGTGTATGAATATGACACTCCAAACATAATAATTTCAAATTAATAATACTTATAACACATGAAAAAAAAATACAAATAGTTTTTTATACGTCTCCCAAAAGGAGTTATTAAATTAAAATGAATGTTTTTGGGTAATGCATATTTTCTTTTTAATGATAAAATATTGATCTCTTTGTTGATTCAAGTTAGGGAATATATATTTTATGAATTGAAACCTTTTTGGTTAAATGAAAAAAAATAAAGGATGTTGATTTTTTTTCTTTTTACTATTATGATGTCATGCAATATTTTATTTAAAATTTTTGGGTTAGTTCGGGTCAATTTAAGTTGGCATCGTGTCAACCCTAACCCAACCCAATTTTTCAAGGGTCAATCCTAATCCGTCCCAAATTACTTTTTATGTTGAAAATCATAACCCTAATTTGATTTTTTTTTTGTATCATATTATGTCAAATTAATAGGTCGTGTCAAACTTTATTAGCTCTATTCGTATTGCTAAAATTAACGATATAAACCAATACACCTTTTTAAACTAAATTAAACATATAATTAGGAATTGATACAAACCGAGCCAAACTCGAACACCACTTTGCTTAAGAATCAAGTCGAGCTCACTTCTGATACTAGACTGACTTAATATGGATGTAGCTTTTATAGAAACAATGTTATTAAGAGTTTGTATGCACGTGAATAGTTTGTGTAATTTTATCATAGTGGACAATATGAATAGTTTGTGTAATCTTAATTTTATTATAATTATATTTTTATTTATTATTTTTTTTATGCAAAAGAATCTCATTTCAATTAATATAACCTATAACATAGAAATATTTTAGAATAATTGTACCCAAAGACATTTAAGTAAAATAACATAATTATTTATACATATTTATTTTTATTAAATTTTATCAAACATAATAATAATTTATATTTAGTAATCCTCAATTTAATCTTTCAATTTTGATACTAAAATATTTTTCAAAACAAACATCTGTCAAAGATAAGAATAAAACAATAATAATTTGTAAAATGAAGTTCAAAATATAATATTTGAAACAATCGAGCTAACATAAAATAATTTATAACCATAAGGATGAAAAAATTATCTCAAAATCTTTCTCTCGTTTCCAAGTTGTTATTCTTCTTTTGGCCTCTAAACAATGTCCATATCTAGTCAGAGTCTCACAGCTCTCTCTAGTTGGAAAGCACTCAATCAAGCTAAATGAATGTACATTTTTATTCTTGTTGGACCTTAGATGTTTTGATTTAAGTCGATTTAGAAGTTTTTTTTATTTAATTTCTATAGGCAGATTAACCAACCAGAATTAGGGTGATACTGTTCATCCAATTGGCAGCCTAAAATATCAATCACCGATTGACTCTTAGTTGAGTGTGGCTTAGTTCGAAATCCACTTTTATTTACATGATACTGGAGCAATCCCAAAGTTTGAGTACTGTGTGTTGTTTGTGCATGAGTGAAGTTGAATTTTTCACTTGGTTATGAATACTTGAACGTATGGGAATAGAATTTTTAAGTAGCTTTCGAATTTTCTTGAATTAATTTCTATAGTTAGGACAACCTACTAGAATTAGGGTGATACTGTTCACCCAATTGGCCACCTAAAATATTGATCATCGATTGGCTCTTATTTGGGTGTGGTTTAGTTCGAATTCACTTTTACTTATCAATAGATTGGTAGTTCATTTATTAAATATATCTTGACTTTGCACAATTCATATTATATAGAGGGATGGGTTCAAATTGAGTCTGAACATAGTTGGACTTGAATCTTAAATAATTAGTTTGAGTTTGATTGAATTGGTTAAAAGTATTGTTAAAGGTCATTGTTAAAGTGAGAGTTACAGATTAGATGAATAATGTTATCAACGTAATGAACAATAATATTGACAAAATAAAGAGCGTTGTTAAAGAAAATTTTGAGCTAAACTCCAATCGAGTTATCAAATTGAAACACCAACATAAATTCAACACAAATTAAGTCAAACCCTAATTCAAGTCAAGATGATTTAGTTTGAATCTACTCCTAGTTATAGATTCAAATTGAGTCCATCATTAATTACTCCAACATTCTATGGGCTTGATTAGGGCTTGCTTTCACAATAGCTTGTTATTCTATAGTTTGACCATTTTGTTCTTATAAGCAATGGCTTCCACCAACACCATTTAAAGGATAAAAATAAAACAATTTGATAAAAAGAAGGTTCAAAATATAATATTTGAAATAATCAGACTAAATGTAAAAAATTTGAAACCATAAGAATGAGAAAAAATTTATCTCAAGCCTTTCTCGCGTTTCTAGTCCCTTCTTCTTCTTCTAGTGGTCTTTGTGAACTATGCCTATGTCTTGTCAAAGTCTCTATAGTTGGAAAACACTCAATCAAACTGACAGAATTTACATCTTAATCAATCTTCACGTGTTAGGTCTCCATTATCTTCTTCAATAATAGCAAATAGCCGATATGTTGTAGATTGAGTGAAATGAATATCAGATCTAAAGAAATAGTATAGATCTAACATCAAGAGCTAATATTTGATAGAACACTTGAGACAATCAGAAATATCAACGGCAAATATGTAGATCTACAATATTAATATTAATAAAGACAATCCAGCTGCTATGCCAATGACTGGCGAAAAAATCTTAAAGTCGAAGCCAGTAACCCATAGCCTTTAGTTATGTCTTTGTAGCCCCTCACATGTACCGAGGGAGAATTTTTTTTTCTTTTGAACTTTTGTTTTGAAAAAGTTTTCTATAAATGCATAAAATATTTAGGCTTGTACGCCGATTTGGGCTGTTGGGTTTTGGCCTGCGGTCTTTTTGAAATTTCGATTATTATTAGCATACAATAATTTTAGGTAAGTCTAACGTTAAAGGGTGAGTTTACGTTACATACTTCCATTAAATATTTTAGCTATTGTGCTCATTCTTTTTTACAGCACACAAAAGTAAGTTTAATAGCTTCAAAAAATTTTCAAAATTACATATGTATTAAAAATGACTAATTTACATATAATATTTTAATTTTTATGATACATCATCATTTTATATAAGAGTGTACATGATCTGGTTTGATATGATTTAAAATTTTTTTTAAACTAAACTAAAAAAACAATTTAAAAAATTTTTAAATCAAATTAAATAAAATCAAACTAAAAAAATATAGTTTAGTCTGAATTAAATTATACTTTGAATTTATTAAAATCATTCCCTTTAAATATAATTATTTAATAAATTTATAATTTTTTAGAATATAATATAAATATATAAAATAAATATGAATTATATATACAATATAAATATAAAAAAAAGATAAAATAAAAATGAAAAAATAAGTTGTATATCTTATTATTTATTCAAAAATTATGTCAAATATAATTATATATATTTTAAAGAAAATATGATTTATAATGTGATTCAGTTTGAAAATTATCTAAACTATAATCTAAATTGAAAATCAATTTCTAAAAATTTATCAATCTAAACCAAATAATTTTATAAATTAAATTAAATCAAATCATAATTTTTAAATGATTTAGTTTGGTTTTATAGTTTAAACCAAATTATGCACATCCTAATTTTGCAAGTGTAGTCCAACTATATTTCCCAAATGATGGGGGATAATGAAAATTAGAAAGCCTCAAGGGAGGCAAGTGAATTTTACCGATTAGTGGATAATCCGAACCTGATTCCAAAGCTGTAGCTTATAAATGACAAAGTCCAAACCTAGCGCTTGAGTTTGACTTGTGGCGCGGCAAATCAAAAATTTGGCTAGTGGTTGGCTTTATGCCAAGTCACCTCCATCACAACAAATTCGCCCATTTGGGCTTTAAAATCTTACTCATGGTTAGGCCGAAAGACTTCTTCCCACTCAAGCTATAGTAAACTATCAAATATATACTTGTAACTTTTAAAAATATAAACACTTATTTATTACTAAATTTTTACTAGAATTTTATATTAAGGGTGAGAGTAAAAACGTTATTTTATCAATAATATTAAAAAAATTATAATTTTATTCTTCTCCGTCGACAAAAATACATCTTTGTCGACAGAGACGGAGAGACGTAGATCACTATTTTCAAAATTGAAAAAGTTTTGAAAATAATGTGAAATTATTAGTTTTCAAAATCTGAAAAGGAAAAAGAATGAAATTATAACTTTTTAAATATTATTAATAAAATGATGATTTTACCCTAAACCATAAAAATAAAATTCTAATTGAAATTGAGTAATGGGTGGGTGTTTTGGTTTGAAATCAATGGCTAAAAGAATTCAAGTCTTTTAGCCTTATGGTTATCTGTGGGCCAGGTCATATCCACCATTTACAATTTCTATTATCTAAATTAAATGTTACAAAAATGAGTTTATAATAATATTTAGTTTTATCATCTTTGAAAGATGATGAAGTTCATCTTTGACACATATTTTTTTATATATAATTTAGACATACAGATGATATATTCTTGTTACATATAAAAAAAAAAAAGAGAGAAATTACAGCAGCGATTTTTTTAAATTTTAATATTATCAAAAAATCATTAAAGAACACATTAAACTTGAAAGATGTCAAATTAAAATAATAAATTTCCCAATAGGCTTGTTATATTATATGTTTTTAGTCTACTTTTTTTAATTATATATTGTTAATAAAACATAATGTTTTTATGAAACCATGTTTGGATATATTTAGAAATCTATTTTTGAGCTAAAATGTATTTCTTCTAAAATTAAAAAAATCATTAAATATCTAACTTATGGTATAACAAATTAATGAATTTTCATTGCACAATCATATGAATTATTAAGACCATAGTTATCAAGAATCCTACAATATACGATATATATTTTATGATATGATACAATATAGGTGAAAAATGATATGTATTATAAAGTGTATCGACTTAATACGATATAATAAACGTAGTGTACGATACGATATATATTATATAATATAATATATATTATCGATACAAATCAATATATCTTTTTAGAGAAATTGATGATGTAATAGGAGTATATATGAAAAATTTAAAATTTTTGAAAGTATTTGTGATATTTTCTAAAATGATAACGTGTCAATTAGGATTTTTATTATTTTATTTTTTAAAAAAGTGTATTATGCAATACAATAATAGATACATGATATAAAAAATTAAATTTTTCATACACAATACGACTATCATGATTAAAATAGTTATAAGTTATTAGTATGAAGAAAACTAGAAATTGAATTTTCTAATATGATATTTTTTTTATACATATTATGGGTGTGAATCTCTAATTATTATTATTATTATGAAAATATTATTCATTATTGGACTAAACCCTTCTTAGTCGGATTTTTTCTAACTAATAATCTCATTGCATAAAATAAAAACATAATATAATATTTTGGTTCGTCAATCTCACAATCAACTATGGTTGAATTCGGTTTGCTTTTACTTAGCCAAAAAAAAAAACTACGGTTGGATTTTTACCGTTCCTAAATAAGACTCAATTTAAATTTAATTTAAACCTATTCAGATTAGCTCAAATGATAAATGGTAACATTAGCGAGAAGAAGAGTCGTTTTTAGAAAAAAAAAAGTCACAAAAAAATCATTTGAAAAGAAAATTTTCAATATGACAACACTGACGAGCCTCAAACTTGAGCCAAGCTAAGACTTCAATTCGAGTTCAACTCACTCAAGACTAACATGGATTCAAGTCTAAACCAATTCAGTTTATATCCACCTCTACATTAAACGTATTTCTTTTTTCTTTTCATTTTCCAAATCTCTTAAATTCAAACATGCTAATGTTAACATCAATTATACATTCAAGTACGAGTACATTCAAACCAAACTCGACAAGGGTGAACTTCATATTCAACTCAAACTTATTTGAACCATCTCAGATGGTAAATATAACATCAACAAGAAAAAGATTCGCCAAAGAATAAAAAAGTTGTCAAAGAAGCAAAATCGTTGAAAAACAAAATTTTCAATACAACAATACTGACGAATCCTTGAACTTGAGTTAAACTAAAAGTTCAATTTAAGTTTGACTCATTCTAGCCTAAAATAGACTCAAACCCAAGACAACTTGGTTCAAATCCACCCTTTTATTCAACGTAAACATAAATTTCTTTTTACTTCTTCCGAATCTCTTAAATCCAAACATACCATCTTATATGTTACATAATATATCGTACAAGTTTTCACCTTTGATCAAACCTTGACCACGATCCCTGGAACATGATCCTAAGGAGAAAACTGGCTGAAGAATGTCCAACCATTTTTATATCCAAGAACTTGCTCAACCATGAGAAAGAGACTTTTTGTGCATAGAACCAACCAACTGATAAGTGCAAACCGTGTTAGCATGTGTGAAAAACACACTTTCTTTTTTTTTTTCAACACAATAACATTAGGAATAATACTATATAAACTTATAATGAATACCAATAATGATTCATTACCATGTAATTAAGTGTTATTTTATCCTTAATTCAAAATTACTCAATTATATAGTGATACATCATTATTACTCAAATTGAAACTTATTATAAGTATACATAATTTTATTAATAATGTTAGACAATGGCACAGTAGTAAGACATGGAAGACTGAAGACCGAAACTCTCAAACTGGGATCAGTCATTTTTACTATTAGTTGCTTTATCATAGCGGAAACCCTCACAAAACTGATAAAGTGAACGAAGAAGATACTGCACTCAAAAGCGCAAGCAATGTGATAAATTGAACACAGTTCTTTTGTTCATTACCAAAACATACAGACATGTGATAGGGCTGGAGCAGACTGGTGTTAGGAGCACTTAGCCAAGTATGCATCCCATTCTTGAGGTCTGTATTCAGAAGCTGCCTCTGCAGGATCGGCTGCCTTTATAATTCCACCACCCACAATGATAATGTCGCTGCCCCTATAGTATATAACCTGGAAAATCATTTTTCTAACAAGTTAATGAAGTTGACAATGTCTACCCAAAAGACAACATCGCATGGCCATTGCACAATTCTGCAATTAGTTGGTTAGAGAAATTTATGCCCTGTTTGGACTACCATTGATTGGTCCCCAGAATTTGAAATTCTATTTTTATTTCTTGTGGCTACTTAAATTATTATGCCAAATTGCTGAAAATGTACATCTAAATGGACAACAAAAATTGTCATCATCAGCCATATAGTTATGATATGTGCCGATCCTTCCTGTTCTAGTGAAAAAAAAAAATGGTGTTCCCAATGCAGGAGAGCTAATGAGGACAGCAGAATTTACAGAACGCGGAGTATCGTACTGCTGGCTGAGATTATCACCACCCTTTACCATTTGAACTACAGGGGTTGCATGAATAAATGCTGGATTGACCAGTACCCCTGACCATGATGCTGGATTAACTGAGATGAAGCCGATGACAAAGTCATAGTGATCCTCAGCAATTTTCACAGCTGCGGCTGGGTACTCTCCTGTTGCCAAGTTACCAGCTGAACTCATTTTAGCAAGCAGCAACAAGCCCCTACCACGAGGCAAACCCTAAATACATCGAGAGTGAGCAAAGCAATAGAAAAGGATAAGTTGAGCCATACTAAAATTCAGATATTAGTTACAGTTTATACTAATCTTCAATTTCAGTCCATAGACGATTCTGGGTCCAGAAATTATGTGAACATTAATTATATCAGCCCATTCCAGCATACGGAATACACCTCTGAATACAACAGAACCAACAGGCCTCAGGCCAGGGCAAGGATATACAAAGAAGATATTGAGAAAAATAAAAATGCCAAGTCTTACCCTTCATACCGAATAGTCACAGTATTACCAATGTCTGCTAACTTACGATCTTCAAATATTAGGAAATTATGCTTTTCTGCAATCTTCAGGAGAATAATAAACATTTTTAGATGTAACTTGACAATAAATATAATTAACAAATAATTCAAAAAATGGGCTGAACTACAATGCAGATATAGTATGATTATTTGGCCAAAAGAAGTTCGGGGATTTAGTGCTCGGAGTTTGGCAAGGTGAAATCAGGCAACATATCAACATGGGTTTTCAATAAGCAGATCTCTGGTCCAACCTACATAAGAGTTCAAAAATAAATCAGAAAAAAAGATGCATATTTTCTTATAAACCAGATGATAAAGCAGTTTATTTTATATCCGTCGAATGGCAAACAAGGTTATAATCAATTGTCAATAAAGTCCTAAAACAATTACATAAATAAGTAAACACAGATCAAATATCATAGACCAAACTGCTTAATCTCAGGAACAAGGCAACCAAAAATGCTACTCTAAAGTGAAAAACCTGGCATTGACCAGATCAATCCACAAATAAATCAGGCAAAAACTTCAGACCTAACTCAAGATTAGCAACCAACCTCCCACCCCCATGTGCATTTGCCGGTCCTAACTTTAAAGCCACATCATGTTACTTCAAAACACATGTTTTAATAAAACAATCTCTCTTTTCCCAAATATATGCTTTACCAGATCCCAGTAACTACTGGGCACACGATGGTTACAAGTAACAATATTTTAGTTAAGAAGCCAAACTTTCAAATTCAAATGTAACACTTGAGGAAACAAAAAATTGGGAATTTGACTCTTAAACCCTAAAACCCAATTTTCTATTCTAAGCTAAAAACAATGACTGTCATAATTAGAAAAAAAAAAAAATCAAAAACAGAAACACTAAGACCTTGTCAGCAATTTGTAGAACTCAGAAACAGTGGCAACATCTGCAGCCAAAGACAAGTTACTTTCCTTCTTCACCATTACTTCAAACAGCTTCTTCCCCATTTCATTCTTCATCAATTTCAATCTCTCCTCATATCTCAAACCCCTAACCCTAACCCTCGCCCTAGCCCCAGCCCCAATATTGGGCACCCCCACCTTCTTATTCTCCTCCAAAAAATTCATCACCACACGCTGTATCTCTTCACCGACCTTCCCCTTCTCCCTCAAAACCCTAACTATCTCACTCAACATAATCATCGAATGCAATTCAATCCCATTCTCCTTCAAATTCTCCCTCCCGCCCTGCTCTCTGTCGATCAAAACAACGGCGTCTTTAACAACAAGTCCCGCAGCACGGAGAGGCGCCGCCGTCTCGAGCACGGAGGTGCCACTGGTGATCAAATCTTCGATGATTAAGCAGGTCTCGGAGGGCTTGAAGGTGCCCTCGATGGCTTTGGAGGTGCCGTAGTCTTTGATTTCTTTACGGCTCATGAGCATGGGGATGTCGTTGGAAATGGAGACGCAGGTGGCGATAGGAAGGGCGGTGTAGGGGACGCCGCAGACGGTGTCGTATCGGGTGGAGGAGGGGAGGGAGGAGATGATGCTGGAGGATATTTGGCGGAGGAGGGAGGGGTAGGAGACGATGAGACGGAGGTCGATGTAGACGGGGGAGGAGATGCCGGATTTTAGCTTGAAGTTTCCGAATTTGACTGCGGAGATTTCATGGAGTTGGAGGATGAGAGACTCCATAGCCGACATTGTTTTGAGTCTGGAGTGGCGGCGGACGGAGGAGCCAAGGAGGAAGAGGAAGATGAACTGAATGCTGTACTTCGGAGACTACGGTGTTTGTTAAATAAGGGAGTTTCTTTGTCAGAGATACAATTTGAGGGTGTTTTTAGTGTAATCATAAATTTGATTTATAAACCATGATTGGATTATACTTAATTTTTAATTTAAAACCTCCTGATTATATTAACACATTACACTAAGGGGGTGTTTGGTTTGGATAATGTTTGATTACTAAAATAGAAAGATTACCTTGAAGATAGATTACTTAGAAGATTACTGGGTATAAATGATTACTATGTTTGATAAAATTTGATAGCTATAAATAATTATTGTGTTTGGTTAAAGGTAATAAAAGATTACTAGTAAATTATTTTACTTAAATGCCCTTGAATATAATTATTTTTAAATATTTTTTAAATTATTTGTCATATTAATTAAAAATAAATTTATTTTTATCTCAAAAAATTAATAAATAATAATTTTTCTATAATAAACTAAAGATTACCTCAGTAATCTTTAAATACCTAAGGTGAAGGTGGTAATCAGATTACCACCTATATTACCTGCCACGTCAGCATTGGTAATAGAAAATTACTGTAATCTTTTATTACTGACAAACCAAACAAAGGAATAAAAGATAGATTACCAAGGTAATCTTACATAATCATAACCAAACGTACCCTAATAGCAAACAATGATTGGAGCAAGGGTTAATATTTTTTATTAAACACAAACAAACAGTCAAATAAACAATGAAAACATAAAGGATAAGAGTTTATAAAATAAACAATGAAAACATATGTATAGGTTCGGAGCTTTTTATCTCAATTCTCCTACATCCATTTCTTCAAACAACCAATTTAAAGTTTTTATTCAAATCACTTTTAGATTATATTAATTAGCTCAGGATTTTGCTCTTTTATAATAATAATATGAGATTTCACCAAAGTATAATTAGAAAAAAGATTTACAAATAGAATATGTCTCTATTAGGTTGATTTTACTAATGTGTATACATATTTCTCTTAAAGATATAAGTTTTTGGTTTCTACAGAGAGAGTAAAAGCTTAAAGATTTAGATAAGAATTTTTGAATGCTTTAGATATGTTCTCTAACCCTTTTGATTTCAATCCAACTTATTTATATACCCTTGAGATTTGAAAGATCCGTTGGATTGATTTTACTAGTCATTGACTTGTGAAAATAATGTTTTAAGCGCGAGGACGAGTATCTCCTTGCACATCCTTGCTTTGGCGGCTTCAAAATAGTTGTTCAACAGTTGAATTCTTGAAACTTGCCACTTGAGGGATAAGTGTCCCTTCTTCCAGGATAAGCGTCCTACCTTGCTCTTTAAAATTTCAGAGAGCATCAATCATGAGAGGATGGGCAAGGGACAGGTGTCCCAATGTGATGACTTTGTTAACCGTTCCAATTATGTTTGTTAATGCATTAGAGAGGGAATGGGCATTCCATGGTTGTCATCCAGTATAGGATGAGAGTTTCTTTGCTTAGGATTGGCATCCCTATTCATTTAGAAAACATTCCCCAGAGCTTCAAACTCTTGATGACGAGCATGGGACTGATAAAAGGATTGACAACTCATTTGGAATAGGCATCCTATATATGGGGAAGAGCATCCCTAACCTGAAAAATTATACAACTGCATTTCGTCCATTTTTCGGTCATTAGAATTTTATGTCATAGACTTTGTTAGCTTAATAATTATTAATTATTAATATTAATCTTAGTTTTGACATAATCAAAATACTTAGGGGTTTAACAATCTCCCTCTTCTTGATTGATGACAAAACATATGCTTAAGCAAGAAAAAATCAATTTAGAGAGTTTATAAAAACTTCAAAGATCAATTTAAAACTCCTCCTCACTTGAAAAGCTCTCTCTTACTTTAACAATACAAATCAATTTGGTTTTAACTCATTTTATTTTAATTTATTTAACTCTTTCAAAAATCAAACTCATTTAACTCTTTTCAAATTCAATAAGACATATAAATCATTTTTATTTAAAAAATGACCAATCTTGGTTTATATAAGTCATTTTTATTTGAAAAAAAGGCCAATCTCGCCCTTTTTTTGCCATAAATAAAAAACAATTCGGTAGAGTTTTCACTGTTTTTCAGATATCCCAAAATGATAAACAAAAGAAAAACACTCCTAATGTCAATCAACACAACCAACTTCTTAATATCATCATCAACAACAATAAACCAATCATCAACAAAAAATCCATAATATTCATAATATCATAACATAGCATCATAAAAAAAAAAAGTTCAATAAACATGCATGATAAAGTAAACATAGCAAATGAAACATGAGTCAAAATATACATAAATACATGTTTCTCAAAAGACTATGCAAAATGATGATGCAATAAGATAAAAAATGTGAATAGAGAATCAAGGCTCATCCTCTAAAGGTGGAGGCATATTGCTGAAACCAGGGTGACAGTCACGAACATGCTATTGAAGAAAAGATTCCATGGAATGGAAACGCTGATCATAACCTTGCATATCATGACTCAACCCATGTAGAGATTTATTTATAAAGCTTATAAATCCAAGCACAGGGTCTTGAAAAGAAGATGACTTAGTATTCGAAACTAACTCGTGGCGAGGATGCATTCACTTACAACTAGAGGTAGGCTGAGAAGGACCTGAATTATGGGAATGGGCTTCCTCATCTTAAGGAGCAACGGGTTAAGGATTCGATTGAACAGGTTGTGTAGGCTAGTTGGGTTGAGGCCGAGTCTGAATAAGCTATTATCTACCTTGAGAAAGGTAATGGATCATTTGCATTCGTGTGAGGGTATCAAATCCAATGTAATCTCTCTCAGTAAAGTTCTTCAAATATGACATGTCATTTTCTTCTAATTTGAGCCTTAAACCCTCAACAATCACAGTAACCATAGTACCAAACTCAATAACCCTGTCCACAACATCCTCAATTGAATTGATCTTAATAATAAGTCAATGAGTCATACTACCTTACGACCACGTAAGACCACATCCAAAAGAACAAGATTCTTTAATGTCACTTGACTATTTGATTGATCACATGCATTTAAAGTATAAGTTATCATGCAATGAATGAATCACATAATTAGATTATGCAAGGTGTTCGATTTAATAGTCTTTCTGTATGTCTCGACACCGCCTAATGTTTCCCAAGCTGCCTCAAAATCAAAATCAGTGGAAACATTCAATAAACCCTTATTGTCACATGCAAGCCACCGAGTTAAGTCTTCTAGTTTCACTTCAAAATAACTCCTTTTTAATTGGAATTTCAAAATATAGTCAATCAATTCACCTCGGGATCCTTTGGCTAATTTTAAGCTACTATTAAATTTAAACACCGATGATTTAACATAATATGTGTCAAGCCAAAATAATTTTGCCTAACTAAAATCATATAAAATTGAACAGATCATCCCAAATACCAAGTGCTTATAAAACTGGTTTGTTTAGTGTTGTACGTGAAATAACACCGCAAACGATAAGCTTTTCAATAGCAATCCCATGCATTTGGTTCTGGATTTGAATTCCACAAATCTTAGTATGACAACTTCTTTGGGGTTGAGTTTTCGATGTCATAGGTGATGAACAAACTTGAAACCACTTTAAAATTGGATCACCTCAACAACACCACGATAGAGGATGACACTGGACCACCAGAATATGAGAGCCAAAATGTAATGAAAAGAAAGAGGATGCCATGTATAATGGTGTACATGCAAGACATCACCAGAAATTGTGAGTTGAGGATGAACGACACATAATTCGATGGAGAATTGCAACTTTTGTCACAAAAAATAAATGGAAATGCTTGTGTGGACTACAGTGAAGCAAAAAGAAAGGAGTTTATGTGATGATGACGGTTGAAAAAGGAGTTTTAGGCAACAACAAATCGAGGGGACAAAGGTCCTTGGGTGAGGTTGTTGGAAAAATATGGGGAAAAATTAGGTTTTTTTTTTTATAAAACCTCAGGGATGACCATCTCAATAAGTGAGACGGTCTTTCCCTCTTTGTGTTTTTGAAAACACGATACATGAGACATTTGTCACAAAAAGATTGAGGTTGGTGTCATTTCCCTTCTTTTTTTTTTTTTAAAATAAAATGGCTTATTAGATAACCATCACAAGAAGACTGAGATATGTGTCCTTTTCCCTTTTTTTTTGTAAAAAATAAAACAACTTATGGGATAACTGTTACATAAATTAGGATGGGCGTCTCGTGCCTAAAATCTATTTTTTTGTAGAAAACTTTTGTGCAATGCATGTGCAATTTGAATTTGAACTTGTGTTTGAATCATCAGAACTTGGATATTAATGAAAATACATAGTGTAACATATGTATCATAAACACATATTGCAACCTAAGCACTTACAACCACATACAAGTGTGCTAACACATTCAAAATCATCAAAATGATATGTGACATGCAACTAAATGTCATAAATATGCAATTTCACACAAATCTATATAAATATACATTTAAGCAATCCATGAGCATACATACACATACACAAGTCCAAAAACATGTCAATAATCATTAAAACCATCCAAACACATTATAGTCAACGTGTTAAGCATATACAAGTATAAACCAAGTATAAAATCATAGAATCTCAAATACTTATTCTTAAGCATGATTAAAACATCATCATATCAAACAACTATATACAAAAGCATTATCATATCAAATAAACATGATGAAAACAAGTATGTGTATTATCACAGATGTCATTTCAATCATGTTTGAAGACATATAAAAGTTTGGGCACTCACTTGACTTGCATCGATCATGCCAAACTTTCTTCGAATATAGCAAAATCTTTCCTTATCAAGAAGCTTAGTTAAAATATCAACAAGTTGATGGTTAGTATCAATAAATTCAATTCGAATATCGTCCTTGCTGATATGATCACGTAAGAAATGATGTTTAATGTTTATATGCTTTGTTTTAGAGTGCAAGATAAGATTTTTTGAAAGTTAAATGACACTTGTATTATCATAAAATATAGGGATGTTTTTCATTTTGAAACCAAAATCTAAAAATTATTGGCTCATCCATAAAAGTTATGCACAATAACTCATGGAAACACATTCAACTTCCTTAGTAGATGTTGCCATTGAATTTTGTTTTTTTGAAAACGATGAGACAAACATATTTCTTAAAAATTGATAAGTACCACTTGTGCTTTTCCTATTTATTTGACATCCTTTGAAATTTGCATCAGAAAATACTTGTAATTCAAATGAGGATCCCTTAAGGAACCATAAACCAATATTTGGGGTTCCCTTAAGGTATCTCAAGATTCGTTTCATGACATTTAAATGTGATTCTTTAGGATTTTTTGAAAATGTGCACACATGCATGCACTAAACATGATATTTGGCCTAGATGTAGTTAAATACAATAATACACCTATCATGCTTCTAAATGCTTTAGTTTCGACACTTTTATCTCTCTTATCCACATCCAATTTGAGTGAGGTGCTTATGGGAGTGGGTTGCTCCTTGGATTCTTGCATGTTAAACCTTTTAATAAGGTCTTTGACATGTTTGGCTTGGTTGAGCAAAATTCCTTCCTTGTTTATTTGATTTGTAGTCTAAAGAAGTAGTTAAGCTCTCTTATTAAGCTTATTTCAAATTCATCTTGCATTATCTTAGAAAAATCTCTATAAAGAGACTCATTAGTAGTAACGAAGATAATGTCATCAACATAAATTTAAATAACTAAGATGCCTTACATTTTCCTTTTTATGAATAAGATAATATCCATTTTTCCTTTCGAAAAACTATTTTTAATTAAGAAAAGACTTAATCTTTCATACCAACTCTAGGAGCTGATTTTAAACCATATAAAACTTTTTTTAATTTAAAAACATGATTTGAGAATTTATGATTTTGGAAACTGGGAGGTTGTTTAACATAAACCTCTTCTTGAATGAAACCATTTAGAAATGCACTTTTAACATCCATTTGAAAAAGTTTGAAATTAAAATAACATGCATATGCAAGTAACATCCTAATTGCTTCTAATCTAGCTACGAGTGTATAGGTTTCATCGAAATCGATACCTTTCTCTTAAGAGTACCCTTGGACGATTAGTCTTGCCTTGTTTCAAACAATAACTCATAGATTTTATGCCAATGGTGGGATGATCCATTGACCTTGGAACTTGTTTCCATATTCGGTTCCTTTCTAACTAGTTCAACTCCTCTTGCATAGCCAATATCTAACTCACATCTTGCAATGCCTCATCTATTTTCTTTGGCTCTATTTGTGACAAGAATGCCACAAATTCACATGTGTTCTATAGAAAAACCCTTGTCCTTACATCTTGGGGTGTGTCTCCAATGATTTTTCCTTCCTTGACCTCATCCTTCACCCTTGGAAAAGTAGATTCCCTTTGAACTTCTTGAGGTTGCATGAGATTTTCTTCATATGACACTACCTCAAGTTGGTTTTCTTCTTCCTTAGGCTTAGAAGCTTCTTTGATTTGCAAATCTTTCATGAGCTTCACCACCTTATCTCCATTATTCCTATTAGAACACTTGGAAGAAGATTTGTAAAAAATAACATATATAGATTCTTCAACAACAAGTGTCCTTTTGTTGAAGATTCTATGCTCTTTGGAGGTTGATGAATAGCTTAGAAAAATTTCCTCATCCAATTTGGCATCAAATTTTCCTAGGTTATCATTTCCATTATTTAACACAAAATACTTGTAACTAAAGGGATGAAAATATGCAATATTAGGTTTCTTCCATTTGAATAACTCATACGGAGTTTTTTTAAGGATTGACCTAATCATGGCCTTATTGATGATGTAACATGTGGTATTGATGACTTTACCCTAAAAAGATTTTGGCAAATCACGGTTACATAACATGATCCTAGCCATTTCCACCAATGTTATATTTCTCCTTTCAATAACTCCATTTTGTTGAAGAGTCCTAGGTGTCAAAAAGTTATGCTCAGAGTCATGCTCATCATAATATGCTTCAAAATATGAATTTTCAAATTCTTTTCTATGATCACTTCTAATGCAAGTAATTGCAAAACTTACTTGGTTTTACAATTTCTTAATGAATGGATCAAATGTTTTGAAAGCATAATTTTTGTGCACAAGAAGTAAAACCCATATAAATCTTGAAAAGTTATTAACTATCACAAAACAATAATTTTTTCCACCTAGACTTGTAGTCATAGATGGTTTACACAAGTCCGTATGTAATAGTTATAAAGGCCTAGAAGTTGAAATACAATTTTCGCTTTTAAAACAAGTTCTTGTTTGCTTTTCTAAAGCACATGCATCACAAATCTAGTCCTTTTTGAAAACTAATTTTGATAAACCTTTGACCAAATTCCTTTTTGAAAGTTTTTCCATCATATTAATGCTTGCATGACCTAACATTCTCTATCATAACCACATGTCTTCTTCCTTAGTTGACATGAGGCATAAATCTCTAAATGAAATGTCATACAAATCTATAATGTATATAGTTGAATGTCTATGACCTATGAATGCAATGGTATTAGTGCAAGTGTCAACAATTTCACAATATAAGGAATAAAAGAAAACATTTGAAACCATTGTCACATAATTGACTTAAGCTAAGTAAATTATGTTTAAGACCATTAACAAGAAAAACATCATTAATTGATAGAGAAAAGTTACCTATGGTTCTGATAGCAATTACCTTCCCTTTGGAGTTGTCACCAAAGTTGACACTTCTACCATCTTTAGCTTTCAAGGAGGTGAAGAGGCTTTTGTGTTTGGTCATATGTCTTGAACATCCACTATCCAAGTACCATTTGCTCTTAGCTTCAAGGCACAGTTACCACAAAAACAAAATTTAAGCTTTTTTTGGTACCTAAATGGTTTTAGGTCCAATTGGGTTAGCCTTGAAAGTCCTTTTAGGAACCTAAACCTTCTTAATTTTAAAGGTTTTGTCATTCCTAATTAGACATCCCTTAATGGTGTGACCAACAAAAGCACAAAACTTGTATTTTATGTGCAATTCATGAGATTTCTTTAATGGCCTATGATTTTCAATGAAGGGTTTAGCCCCATTATAACTTAGACCTTCTTTATTTATCACAAACCTTTGTGATGCTAACATTTTATTTAATCTTTTTGTGTCAATTTTAAATTTATCTAATATTTCATTTGAACTATCAAGTTTTTTCTTTAATTCAATATTTTCATTTTTCATGTTACCCAATGCTTTAGTCAAAGATTCTTTTTCATGCAAAGTTAGTTCTAGTTCCTATTTAGTTTTATCGTGCTTATTTTTGCTATGCTGTAACTCATCTTTCATGCATGCAAAGTTTTTGTTTAAAGATTTATTTCTTGAACCAATGCATTTATATTCCACTAGTAATGATTCAAATGCTTCATGTAATTCATCAAATGAGTAAGAGTTAGAATCATCTATCTCTTCCTCCAAATTGCTCTTGTCTATGAAACAAAAATTAGCTCTTTCTTCCTCTTGCTTGCACACTTAAGTCATCACTTCCACTCCAAGTGGTGGTAAAAACTTTTCTTTTAAATTTCTTATTTTTTTTCTCTTTTCTCTTCTTCTTGAGGAGAGGACATTCTTGTCTAATGTGTCTTGGTTTCTTGCATTCATAACATATAATTTCCTTCTCCTCTAACTCTTTTCCTCTTGATCAATTGAAACTTTTTCCTTTATTCTTTTTGGACTTG
This sequence comes from Mangifera indica, assembly GCF_011075055.1. Classification (NCBI taxonomy): domain Eukaryota; kingdom Viridiplantae; phylum Streptophyta; class Magnoliopsida; order Sapindales; family Anacardiaceae; genus Mangifera; species Mangifera indica. The sequence continues at coordinate 5,602,341 of NC_058138.1, forward strand.
GAGAGAAATTTGCTAAATTTGTGAGCTAGAAGGCTCACATCCCCATCCTCCATTGAAGATTCTTCATCTTCTTTATTTTTCTCAATCGTCTTCAAGGCAATGTCCTTTTTTGGTTTAACTTCCTCTTCGTTTGGTTTTCTTTTTATTTCATAGGTTAAGAGACTTTTTATAAGCTCATTCATTTGCATCTTAGAGAGGTCCTTGGATTCCTCAATTGCCATTACCTTTATATTTCATTTTTTCAGTAGTGATCTTAACACCTTTTTAAATAATTCTACTGTTTCGAATCTTTTTCCAAGGCCTTTCAAGTCATTTACCAAGTTTGAAAATCTTTTGAATATACCTGTTTTGCTTTCCCCTATCTTTATTTCAAATAACTCATACTCACATAAAAGAAGCTCAAATTTCAACTCTTTGACTTGACTTGTGCCTTCATATGTTATTTGGAGGATGATCCAAACTTCTTTCGTTGTTTCACAAGCAGAAACTTTATTAAATTCAATTAAGTCTATTGTACAAAATTATATGTTTATGACTTTAGCATTAATTTTTAGACTCATTTTCTCATTATCATCATTAAATTCCATTTCATTTTTAGGCTCATTTGTTGCGGGATTCCTAGGCGTACAGTTCCCATGTCAATAATTTTTCACAACTTATTATCTATTGATCTAATAAACAATCTCATTCTAATATTCTATTAGGTGTAATTTACTCTACAAAACAAAGGTAGTATAGTATTGCATTGTCTTTCATTAAAAACTGATATAGAGGTGTTTGTTATTATCAAAAGACCTTCAAACTCCAAAATTCATTAGAAAATATAAACCTAAAGTCCAAGCTTTGATACCAATTGAAAAACCTGTAATAACAAATTAATCTAAGAAGGGAGGTGAATAGGATTATTAAAAAAAATAAAACACAGAATTTACCAAACTTGATTTTTTACTCAAAATGCCATAAACAAAAAATAAATAAATAATCAAAGCATAAAGTAAAGGATACAAGTTTAGAAAATGCTTAAGAATTTAGAGTGGTTGAGAGTTTTTCATCGCAAACCTCCTACATCCACTTTTTTAAACAATCGGCTTGAAGTTTCCACTCAAATCACTTTCGGATTACACTAGTTGACTTAGGATTTTGTCCTTTTACAGTAGTGATATGAGATTTTGCCTAAGTGTAATCAGAAAGAAGATTTACAAGTAGAATATGTCTCTAATAGGTTGATTTTATATAATACCCTCAAGTATATTTTAGGGGTATTTATGTCTTTTGGTCTTGCTTTGATACATTTTTAGTCTTAAATATATATGTTCAAATGTGTGTGTGTGTGTCTCTCTCTCTTTCTCTCTCTCTCTCTATATATATAAGGATAAAAGACAAAATTTATGCTTTTTTTCATCTTCTTCTCCATTCCTTTCTAGAAACTCAGCCTTTTTTATGCTTTTGCTTTGTTTTTTAAAGAAAAGGTGATGATTTGAAAGGGTTTTGGAAGACAAGTAAGGAAAGAAAAGGAAAGGAAACATTTTGGAGGCCTTGGTAACTAAGAGATCTCTTTCTTTTCTCTTCACCTATGTTTATATATTGGAGTATGTTATATGAATATGTTAGTGTGTTTTGGTAGTGATTTGAGATGGTTCTTGGTGAGGAAATAAGTAAGGAAAAGAGGAGGGTGCAAGTTTCCAAGTGTTGGCTTTAAGCAAGGTAAGTGGAATCATTCTTGGTCTGCCCTAAGTTTGCTAAATAAACACCATGTTTTATGTTTTATGTCTTTGGTTTTTTTGCTCTATGTTATAAATGATGATTTTGAGGTTGAGAAATGTTGTGTTGTCATTTAGGGTGTCTATGTGTGTCATTTTGGTTCATGGTAGGGAGTTAAGAAATATTTACAGTTTTACCACTAATTTCATCCCACAATTTGACTACCTAATCTGTTGAATCATAAGTGTTGCTATAACTCGTTGAAAAACTCTTTATATCCTCTTTTCAATGATATATAGTTTATATGATTTAGAGATTGTATAGAGTGTTAAATTGCTTGAACAAAAAGATTGTTTTACCAAATAAACAATAATTACAGTTTTTAGAAAGATAGAGAGAAAGAAAGCTCATTTTGACTATCTTATTTGATGAATCATGAGTGTTACTATAGCTCGTTGGAAACCTCTTTAACCCTCTTTTTAATGATATATAGTTTATATGATTTGGAGACTATTTGGACTATTAAAATACTTGGACAAAAAGACTATTCTATCAAATAAACAGTTATTACAGTTTCTAAAAAGAAAGGAAGAAAGAAAGAAAGAAAGGGAAGAGGGAAAGAAAAGGAAAAAAAGAAAGAAAGGAAAGGAAAGGAAAGAAAGGATGGGAAAAGAACAAAAAAGAAAAAGATAAGAAAGAAAAGAAATTTGGGGCTCAAGATTCAAGGGTTGTCTTGAGAGTATCGTTTGGTGGGTTATGAATACTCAATAGTATCCCACATGCCTAAAGAGAAAGTAAGGGCTCGGGCACAAGTTTTAGTGTTAGATGGAAGTAAAACCAGTAAGAGATAATGCATGCATGCTATGAACTATGAGGGTGCACTTTACGCTACACCCACCCGCAGTAGGACACGTTTATAATAGGACATGTCTGTAATAGGACATAGACCTATAATAGAGTCTGCTCATAATAGAACATGCTTGTAGTAAAGCACAGTTCAGATTCCAAGATCGTGTAGTAAGAAAAAGAAAGAGAGTTTAAGCCAAGAAAAGTGTCAAATCCTTATAGTTAGCTTCCAAAAAGTATCAAAAGGATACTAGATAAGACAAAGTGTGACCCAAATAGTAAAAGATGAGCCAGACTATTCTCTCGATTCTCTGAGGAGGTTATTACATGAGATTGAGTCCCGTGAATGATTAAGAACGAGAAGGGAGATAGTTTACTTATTTCTTTCCCTTTTACTTAGTGTTCTTATCCCTCACTTCCTTTCCTTTCATGATTATAGGTACAAATGATCGGGGTCACTGCGAGGTAGGGTCAGGTTAGTGAGGATAAATCTGGGCTAGAACAGTCTATCTATATTTTATATTGCATGCGTATGGTCATATGATATTGTTAACTGTTGACTTTCTTCAGATATAGTTTTTAGATAGTTGTATAGTTGTATCTAAAGATATGTACATGATTACTCCATGATTTTTGATGTTTTCAGATGAGTTTTTATATGTAATATATATATCTTTTGTTCATTTTCGGATTTTCAGTTTTCACAGAACAATTTTTGAATGCTTTTAGTGATAAGTTCCTTTTAAAGTTTTTTTTTTTAAATAGACGTTTCAAATATTAATTAGTAACATTTTTCCTCCGTAGGGTAGTACTTCTAAAGAGGGATGTTATATTTTACTAATATGTGCAAATGTTTCTTTTAAAGATACGAGTTTTTGGTTTCTAGAGAGAGATTAAGAGCTTAAAGATTGAGATAAGAATTCTTGAATGCTTTAGATATGTTCTCTAACCCTTTTGACTTCACTCTAACTTGTTTATATAGCCTTAAGACTGGAAAGATTCGTTAGATTGATTTTACTAGCCGTTGACTTGTGAAAAAGATGTTTTATCCTTGAAAAACACTTGAGGATGACCATCCTCTTACATATTGTTGCTTTGGAGATTGCAAAATAGTCGCCTAATAGTCAAATTCTTGAAACACGCCACTCAAGAGACGGATGTCCTTTCTTTTGGGATGGGCATCCTACTTTGCTCTTTAAAATTCTAGATAGAATTAATCATGAGAGGACAGGTAAGGGACAGGCATAGGGACTGACATTCCAATGTGTTGACTTTCTTGATCGTCCTAATTATGCTTGTTAATGCATTGGAGAAGGAACGAACATTCCATGGTCATCATCTAATAGGGGACGAGTGTCTCTTTGCTTAGGACGAGTGTCCCTGTTCATCTAGACAACATTCCTAAGAGCTCCAAACTCCCGATGACAAGTGTAGGACTAGCATCTTATTTGGGACAAACATCCCACATATAAGGAGGGATGTCTTTGACCTGAAAAATTATACAACTGCATTTCGCCCATCTTTCAATCATTAGAACTTTATGCCATAGACTTTGTTAGCTTAATAATTATTAATTATCAATATTAAACTTAGTTTTGGCATAATCAAAACACTTTAGGGTGCAACAATAACAAGCCAAATCCTCACCTTCAAAATATGTCTTCTGAATCCTTTATTTAGTTGAGGTGGAACGATAATGCTACATCTCGATCATAAAATTAAATTGTAGTCCAATGATTAGAGAGATTTCCAAAGGGCTGAATTCAATGTAAATAAGCGATGCTATATGTATACATTTTTAATGTACAAATAAGTATACACATGGATATGTCATCATATAATTGAGTGTTACTTTATTATTAATTCAAAATCATCCAATCATATAATAATATATCTATATATGTACCAATTTGTGTACAAAAAATGTGTATATATAGTTTTATTGAATATAAATACTTAGTTATATCATGACTACTCTATATCTAAAAGCTTTTTAAAACAAACAAATTTGAAAAGTTTTTCAACTTATTTGTTAGTATTGCTCTGATCTTCATTTCATGTTCTTTTTCATGTCTAGAAACAACATTGCACACTAAAAATAATAATAAATTGATTAATTTTTATAATATTTACAATTTTAAATTTTATTGTAAAAAAATGGAGAAAAAAATTGAAAAGTACACATTATAATACCCTAAAATAGAAAATATCAGCCACCCCTCAAATGGAAAATATAAATAATAAGTAGATTGAAAAATATATATATGAATAAAAGCTCTATTATGCACATCACATATAGCAAACAATGCATGTATATTAAAAAATATCACAGAAACCCTCAGCATGCTTAATTCTAGAGATAACAATTTCGGTCCAAATTTAGGGGTCTCGACCCTAACGGGGAGGAAATTCCCTAATAAAAATAGAAAAAGAGATGGGGACAAGAACGAAAAAAATCCTTGCAATTGGGGACAGATCAGGGAGGAGGATATATGTGTCGACTCCCCGTTCTATCCTCGTCCTTTTATATTAATATATTTACTTAAAATACTAACATATCTTTATAGTTTTAAATTATTTATGTTTTTCAAATTTATTTAAGTTTTTATTGTGCATATAATATATAATACTTGTGAATTTGAAATAGTGAGATGATTTTAGTTTTATTTAATTTTGTTATTTAGTATATTTATATTATGTTTAGAGAATATGAGGAGAAGATTTTTTTCCACGGGTTATGAGAAGAGAATTTTTCTCCTCGGGGATAGAGAGAGGATGGGAAAGGGATAGAAAATCCTTGTCATCCCCGTAACAGGGACAGACTAGGGATAGAGCTTGATATCTCTTACAAGGATGGGGAGGGGATTGAGATTCCCTCCTTGCCCCTCCCCGTTGCCATCCCTACTTAATTCGCGTGGTAAAAAATACTAAAACCCCATATATATTTGAATATATCCAAAAACCTACCATACCCATTACACACCTTACATATATATTAAAATCCCCCACTTTCATATGATTTCATCATATGTGACTCTCATGGTGACTAAATTACCCAAAAACTCTATTATCAATTTCACCAACAATCAATTCTAAGCATATTCTAACACTAAACCATAGAGAAATTTCATAAAAATCACAAATGATTCAAGTTATTTTATACAAAAACTCAGCTGAAGAAACCATTATTTGAAACTTAAGAAATATATATAGAAATGACAAAATGCCAAATTTATAAACAATAAAACATGATAAGAAACAATATACTAATATTTTTCTCCATTTTAATCATGAAAAAATCTTACTTGAATTTGGTAAACATGATTTCTTTTCACTATACAGGTTTACCATATATGTTTTCAATTGTATAAAACGAATTTAAAACTTGTTCATATATGGGTAGTTTTCATCCAAATGTAATATGTTGGCCATATACATATAAACTCCAAGAAGTTAGTTAGTTTTGTATACACCTTTTTAATTCTGATAATTGTAGTTAATTTTTTTAATGAGGGGTATTTTCCATTTATAACACTAGATATCACACAATAATTTATTTTTCTATGAATGAATTAGAATATTAGTCTATTGTATTAATATTTCGTTCAAGTCAAATCAAATGTGAAAGAAGAAAAAAAATCTTATCAAAATATTCCATTTTTAGTTTGTACAATGTTTTGTAATTAGATTAAAAGTTGACCTAATAAAAAAGGCTCTCTAGTCCAACTGACAATCATATTATATGATTAGTGATCAGGCTAACCATTTAAAAAATAATATATAATACAAGTTTGCATAATTAATCATTAAATATATAATATAAATTATTTTAATATAAAATAAATTTAATTTTATGATATACATATTTAAAATTAATAGATAAGAGTTTGGGTTCAAATCTGAAAATTAATTTTTATTTATTAGATCAAATTTAAGTTTTTATCTTATTCAACCATTAGAACTATTTGATTCAATTCACTCTAACTTTGAAAACAACTTTTCAACAAATTGTAATTTTTTTCTTGACAAGTGATAGTCCAATTGGTTAGATTGACCGATTCAATCCAAGTTTAAAATGCATTCGAATACATTAATGGTCAAACAAGCCATCCTAATCTAAACCCAAAGAGATAAAATAATTTAATATAAGGGAATTTATACATTGTATTATAAAAAAAGTTTACATAATTTTTTTAAATTACAGAAAAAAATAATATCAATCATATTGTGACATATTATTATTCGTGAATAAAGTAATATATATTGTTTATACATATAATTTTATTATAAATAATTATTATATTTAATTCATACTAATAAAAAAATTAAGATATTATTTTAATTAAATATATTTAATATATTAAAATTAATTTATTGAACAAAGGTAAAATGGTAAAAAAATTAACATCAAGTTACTAATTTGCTAAAACCTACAGAGAACGCGTTAATCAAATTAACTCATATGAAAAAATTAAGATTCCCACCGCCTTAATAATAAAATCTTATTTTAATAAAACATTATTATTATATTTTATTAAAATGTAAGCCAAATAAAATAATATTAATAATAAAATACATAACAAATTTATATGTATAAATAAATTATATAAATTTATTTTTACAAACTAAAGTGGTAGTTTGTAATAAGATGATGTGTGTTTACTATTTCTCTTATTTCGGAATCATGCAATCAAATTCTATCAACTTATTTTGTAAAAAAAGAAAATTTATAATATATATATATATATATATATATATATATATATATATATATATATATATATATATAATATTATTTTTAAAGATAAATTTTTGGAGAACGTTTAGTTGAAGTATATAAAGATTACCAATTTTTTTTTTTTGTTTTATCAATAATAAAAAATTCTAATAATTTTTTATTGTCAATGGTTATATATATATTTTAATTATCTCACAATAATTATTTATGCGTATTTAAATTTATCCAAATTTCTCAAACACAGTAATAATTTCTACCTAGTAATTTCCAAGATAATATATGTTTGTAATAATTTTTTATTTTTAATAATAAAATATTAATTAAACCAAACACACCCTTAAAGATAATCTTGTAAAATGTTAAGTGTTAACAAAACTAGTCTATTTTGTTACATTTGTAAATAAAGACAGATGAGTATCAAACAACTTTAAACTATTACACATTTTTTATAAGAGTAGTGTTATATACACAAATAATATGTACAGTTTTATGCACAAATAATATAGATAATTTTAAGCGCAAATAATATGCATAACTTTTTATATAAAAAAATATATAACTATATGATTAGATAGTTTTAAATTAAAGATAAAATAATACTAAATTATATAGTAATATATCATTATTTATATTTAAAATTGTATATATTATTAATACATATAATTTTATTATTTTAAAAAAATTATTAATCTCCAAAGGGAAAATGAAATAACCAAGAATATAACAGGCCAAATGACTATTTCCCATCCGAATTTTGACGACTTTTATTTTTTCACATATTTGACATAATCAAACATTATTTTTAATACTCAAAAGATATATATTATTTATTATAATATAATATAATATGTTAATATTATTTATATCTCTTATAGTAGAAACAAAATATTTTCATTTTAATTATTTTATATTTTTCTAACTAAATTCTTGGTTGTTGGAAAACATATAAGGAAAGCCAATAAAGCTGGACGTGTTTGGGGCTCATGTGGGCAACAAGACATTTTAGAGTTGGTGAAAATAATAAGATCCAACTGAAACAAAACTCGCCAATAGTAAATCAGAGCAAGAAGTGGCAAATCCTCCAATGTTTTTTAATATAATTTTTACTTTTTATAAAAATTAATCAGGGATGGATAGACAAATTTATAACTTTTTTAGGAGTATAATTATTGTTTAACTTCTGTATAGACAAAAAGTTTATCTTTTTATACATTTTATAAAAAGGAAAAATTAACTGATTATACCAACAAGTTTAATAAATAGATGAGATAATAGACTTTTCAAATTTACATGATATAAAATCGTCTCTTTATCAAAGTGCGGATGAAAAATAGTGATTCGATTCAAATATAACATACATAAAAACCTATAGGATCATGTGATAATGAATAGGAAACATCCACATATTTATTTAAAAATTTCCACCCATTCCATACTCCATTGACAAAAAAATAAAAATATAGTTGACTAACAGTTGACTGTCTCCTTTTGGAATTTAGAATTTAGTGGATTTTGAACTAACATATATTTCCATTTTGTTGTGCTATGATCAAGTGGACTGGTTGGTGACAATTCTTATGCAAATTGGAAATTAAGTTTCTTGGAAGAAGGGTGCTAACCTAATTTACAAAACTGGGAGTTCTTTTTTTAAATTTTATTAATTTTACTAATTTTATATTTTAAATAATATGCAAATTTGTGGTATTTTTTTATTTAATTTTACTAATTTTATATTTTAAATTGACAGTTTACTAGTTTGATGATTAGACAACCCAAAAAGATGACCCTGTAAAATTATTTGTACAAATAATAAGGACAAACTTGTGAAAAAAATACCACGTCACCATCAAATGATTTTGAATTAAAGATAAAATAACATAGAATCATATGGTAATATATCAGTAGTTGTGTATAAATTTATGTCTATTATTTATACACGTATGTAATGCTACTCCTTTGCTAAACACAGTTTTTTTTTTTTGAAAAAAAGTTAATAAAAATTAATTTATATCATGTTTATATAAAAAAATTCAAGAATAAATTTCTCCACACACAAACAAACACTTGTAATAGGATCAATGATAATTTATCAAATAAATAAAAAAATTATGCACAAAAAAAAAAAGGATTGAATTCAAACCAAATTGAATCTAAATATAGGTTTATTCAAACTCAAATTTGATTTAAATTTATAATGTATAACTCAATCTCGAACTCGTTGAATATGACTGAATATATAGTAATAGAGTTGTTGATAAGTTAAATAATATTATCAATGCGATATATAATATTATTGAAAGAAAATTTAAATTGAATTTGATTCGATTATTAAACTAAAATTTTAACTTAAATTCAGTATGATTAAACTAAATATCAAATCAAATAACACAACTATTCCTCATCTCTTTTTCTTTAATTAATTTAAATTTCTCTCAACTGAAAATTTAATTAAATAACTTGAATGCTCTTAAGATAATTGTGTAGGTGTTATAACTTATAAGATTCAAATCAAAATTAAATTAAACCATTGAACTGAAATTCAAATTTGAATTTGATTTAGTCATGTCATACCCTGTCATACCCTATTCGAACCGAATTGGTTTGAACCTATTAATGAAGAAAGAATCAGAAGATGTAACATCATTAAGTCGAATCAGTCAATTAGGGAAATTCCACATTTGAAAATGACCTAAAAACAAAAAGCTAGTGGTTGTAATAGAAAATTTCATGCTATTGGCTTTGAGATAAAACGTGCAGAAAGGTTTCTATCGTTCTAAAATTATTGAACCAATAAGGAACCGCCACATCAGGTTGTCTGACGTGCACGAGCTCCATCATTGGCCCCTGAAATTCTTAGAAAAATATTCCTATTATTTTTGCATGTGTAGTCAAAAGCACATACTAAATAATAGTCGTTGGTCCTCTATCTAAAGAACCCACTTGTTCCATCAATCTTTGCAAAATTTTCTCCCCTTCACCTTTAATGTGTAATCTCGAGTTACAACTAGCTGAGAAGTTCGTGGACACGTTTGGTTTCAAATAATTTTTCATTATTATTATATTATCTTATTTAGTTGGTTAAATAATAAAAAATATTATTTAAATAATTTAAAGGTAATATGAAATAATCTAATTATTAATTACAATTTTTCCCTTATTTATTATTATTTTAGGATAAAAACATCTTATTATTTAAATAAAATAATAATAAAATTATGTATATTTATTATAGTATACAAACGGTATATCATTGTATAATTTTAAATTAAAGATAAAACAATATTAAATTATGAAATAATGTATTATCTGTATATATAAATTATGTATAAAAAATGAGTATACATAATATTATTCTTAAAATAATAAGTAACCCTTAACCTTTGCAATCTTTCCTCTTTCACAACGTAATTCACCAAGATTTCTATTTCTTGGTTGCATCGCCCTCACTTACATCACTAAAACTCTCTGGTTGGCTTCATGAGACTATCCCTTTTTTGTTGTCACCACCCTTTTATTTTCCACTAGATCACCATCACCACTTTGATATTGCCCTCCACCTAATCCCATGACATTGCTTTCTCGATGTTGATCCAAGGTGGGTCAACATACCTTAACCATAAGTGTTAGACTCTTTATTCAATTCACACATTTTGATTTACTACAATTTATTCTATTCCATTTCTCTCAAATCTCCCACCTTTGATTTGTTGTAGTTTCCCGCTAACATATTCTAGGGTATTTCAAAAAAGTAATATTTTTTTATTATTTTATTATTACCAATCAAATACCATAATTATTTATATATGTTAATTAATTGAATAAACAATGTTCTAATAACGTGAACCGAGTTGGGCCTCGATTCAAAAAAGATGAAAGGCTAAAAAGTTTGATACCTAATAATCTTCTAGATAATTTCGTAGGCTCAAATTTCATTTAAGATAATAAAAAATTACTCAATCCAAAAGCATTCTTAGTGTTTAAGAATAATATTTGGACCCACAGGGACTAAAATGCAAAGAATCAAAAGTCTCGTATGCATGGAAATTAAAGAAAATGAATCAAGTAGACTTGACCTAGTCATCCCCCAGACCACAGGTAAAGCACCGAAGCATATACTTACAATGCACCTATATATATAGATTTTTAGAAAAGGCTAGACATTACTGGTCCATTCTTTGCTCTTTGCTTCTTGAACTCATCTTCTTCAGCGTTAAGTTTTACATCTATATAGAGAACAGCTGTTGAACGAAGAAGGAGGTGGAGATTTCAGCCATGGGAGTTGGAGGAGGAGTTGCAGAGAAGCAATATGTGAAGGCTAAGACTTCAGTGTGGTGGGATATAGAGAATTGTCAGGTCCCAAAAGGGTGTGAGCCTCATGCAATTGCTCAGAATATCAGCTCTGCCGTTGCTAAGTTGAATTACTGTGGACCTTTGTCCATTTCTGCCTATGGTGACACCAATCGGATCCCTCAATCTGTGCAACATGCCCTTTCCAGCACCAGCATCTCCCTCAACCAAGTCCCTCCTGGTACCTCTTTCATCATCATATATAATTACCATCTTTCAACTTTACTTTTCTTGCTTTTACTGTTACGATTCTTAACTTATACAGATGGAGTGCAGGTGAGATTAAGATTCTTATAACTCTAGACTCACAAAAAAATTTATTACTTACACTTAATTTTCTGTTTTGATGAGGATGAATTTGGATTAACATTTCTAAATTTGATCTTACCGACTTAGTTTTCCTAGAATTTGTATTTTTTTTTTGAGGAATTTTGTTATTCTGGGTTGCAGATTTTCAGAAAATTCAATGAATATTTATGGGTTGTTTTGTTGAATGAGCAGGGGTTAAGGATGCAAGTGACAAGAAAATTCTAGTGGACATGTTGTTCTGGGCAGTGGACAATCCTGCACCTGCAAATATAATGTTAATTTCTGGAGATAGAGATTTCTCCAATGCTCTCCATCAATTGAGGATGAGAAGATACAACATTCTGCTTGCTCAACCGCAGAAAGCCTCAGCTCCTCTCCTTGCCGCTGCCAAGAGCATATGGCTCTGGACAAGTCTTGTGGCTGGAGGCCCTCCATTAACAACTAAACTTGGTAACAAAATTTCTGTCCCTAATGATATGCCTTTTGTTCATGCACAAGTTCCCCAGTTAGGAAATCCTAATGAGAAATTTAGTAATAATGCACTAGTTGATATTCTGGAAGATCAGAAACCACTAAATTATCACCACCCTGATACTAATTATAATCCCAAGAGTTCCCTGATGGGGCCTTGCCTGGATGGATTTGCTCCTTTCAGTGTTGTTCAGAATGGTTGTAGAAATCAATATCCACCACAACCTTTAGGGCTAAACAATCTCCCTAATCAACCTCCTAGTGTTGTCCAAAAGGGTAGTGGAGTCACCAAATTTGATCCTACTAGCATGAATCCAAAGCCTGCATTATTGAGTCAGTCACAAAATGGACAAATACAGCATAGGAAGCTGTCGTTTTCTTAACCAGTGAACTCGATTAACATTCCTAGTAGTGTCATATGGGGGACGTCGGGGTGTCCAAAACCTTCTTATTGTGTCCAAAGTCTCACAGGTTTTGTGTTACTAACATTGAACTTCTTGAAAATTGAAAAGATAATGCCGACTGAAGGTAATATAATTGATTGCATTCGATATGGGGATCCAAAGCATCGGAGTATTGACATTAAAAAAGCCTTGGAAATTGCTGTTGATCAGCAGATGGTAGTGAAGCAAAAATTTGGAGCTATGAACTTGTATGTTGGTAAGAATGAGAAACTCTGGAAATGTGTGAACCCTATTGCTGGTAATCCTATGCAAATACCGGAAATGACATGGGAAAAAATTAAAAAGTTTCTGGTGTCTCCTGGAGGACAATCTGCAATAATGGCTTCTCAATGCAGGTAAATTTCCTTTGTTTGTTTAGTTTAGCCTTACTTAGCTTCTAGGATTTATAATTGGACTGTTTTTTCATTCTGTCTTGTGTGCTTTTGCATTTTTGTTTATAGGTATGAAGCCGGTACTATTTTGAAGAATATGTGCTTGACAGAGCTTACATTAGGTGACATACTTCAGATCTTGAACATGGTAATTACCATAAAGAAATGGATTATTCATAATCAAGCAGGATGGCAGCCGATTATCATCGCTGTTGCAAAGTGCAGCCCTGAATTAGGCACTAAATCTGGTATATAAAGTTTTGACTAGCTATCCATGGTAAGGGAAAGGGGCCACTTGATAGTTTGAAGGGTATTAAGAGTATATAGATAGATGACTTGTTGCAATAAGGTTACTAAAAAGTCTCCTCATGCCAAGACTCATTCTGTAGATTTACTAGTGATGAAAGTTCTTACACATGATGGATACCATCTAGATTTTCGATTAGAGATGAAGTTTCAATTGAAAATTTGCTTGATGTATCAAAGAGTATACAATGCCAGGCTCTGAGGTACAAGAAATTGATCATCTGTTGCATCTTCTGGATTCTATCGACAATTGCAAGGATGATCTTGCTGTTTCCAAATTTGGATGGAATATTTCTGCAGAAAAATTTCCTACCTCTCATATAGTTCGTGGTGCCATGAGAACTCTAAATGCAAGGCGTGATTTAAAAGTGGCATTGAAGAAGCAAGAGTTTGGTTAGTTTGCACAGAAGCAGATGACACAAATTACAGAAATTTATGAAAAAAACATCCAAATGCAATTAGATAAACATAGAAAATGTTCTGGTGGAAGCTACTCATTCTCCTCTGATCACATCATTTTAAGAAGATATTAAGATGAGCCACGCGAAGGTTGCACAATGCCGTAAAGTTCTTCCTAATAGAATTCCCGAGCATGTGTTGAATTAACAAGTCTTTGTTCTTCTTATTGTCGGGTATTCTCAGAATAAATGGATTTGTAAATTCATCCCTCTGCAGCATAAGTTTAGCTGTTTGCCACTGTATTTGCTATTCTTCTTTGAAAGCTGTATGGTTCTCAGAGCTTTTGAAACCATTAGTCCTTTGGTTATAATCCTTATATTTAAGTCTCCTGTATGCAAACTTTGATAGAAAAATCAAGTGTTTCTTATTTTTGCCCCCATTTGGATAGTGCTTTCGCTTTTGCAGTGAAACTTTTCTTTCTGTTAAATTGCTGCCAGTTTTAAGGTTTTCAAGCTTGGAAAATAACGAGTTTCATAGTGTCAATGCCAATATTTTATGGTACTTGTTTGAAAACATTATTGAGTTAGTTCAATTATTTAAAATCCAAATAAAATATGTTAGATTTGTATCATATTGTTAGGGTGGATTCGAATTGAATTTGTTCAAGTTTAAAAGCAAATTTGGCTCGAATGAGCCTGAAACAAGCTCGGCTTAAATGAAATTAGGGATGTTCAATTTGTTAAGTTTATAAGTTTGAAAATTTTCAATATAAATCGATTAAAACGATATTATTTTGTTCAATACACATTAAAACAATTTTATTTTTGTCATTTTTTGTTTGAATTGAGCTTGAACTCAACCCAAACTCGACCCGATTCCTCTCAAGCGAGCTAAGTTCAAACTCAATTTAATTCAAATTCAACTCTACATATCATTAAGTAAGTAAAAAATTACTTCCGAGGTTACCATTGTTAATGTTGCATTAATTAATATTAACTAGGGATGGATTACAAACAAGAAAAACAAAAACAAAATCACAAACTCCCAGAGGCACTCTCAATTACAAACAATACCCTATTTACAAAGGCAGTGAAAACATAAACCAAATTAAGATTTAACTAACTTACAAGAATTGTAATATATATGGCCTAAAATTCATTAAGAACCTTAATTAAATGAGGAAATCATCATAAAAATCTCCAAATTACCATTATTTTAAAACTAGATGGATTCGTGGATAAAATCTCCAACATGTTAAAGAAACACAAGTTTCAAATTTTTAAAACTTGACGAAAAAGTCTGATTTCATAATGTTAAAGAAACATATTGTTAGGATCTTTTCTTTTTAAAAATACTTAGATTCTATGAAAAAAAATTTTGGTGATTGTCGGAATGTATGTCAATTATATGTGACTGTTTGACTTGTTTGTGTGCTGGCATAATGAGTAGAGAGCATTATTATGTATGTAGTAATAACAAGAAAATTTAAAACATATCCAATCCAAAGAATAACATAAAATTGTGAAATTGTGTATGCATTAAAATAAATCTACACCAATTGTAAATTATACAAGTTGGTTATGGTCAAAATATGTATATAAACGAGCATTCCATGTAGTGGGTGGGAACGATAATGATTATATAGTTCAACTACAAACATAGTCTATATCGATGAGACCAAGTCTGAAAATCTCTAATTCACTATAACTAAATTGATCGATACAACCAAAATTCTCAGCAACAAATCATCAAAGCATAAACTAAAATATTAAACCTCAATTAACAAAAAATTACACAGATTTGTAGAAGAACACGAACATCCCACTCATTTATCACATAGACATACATCTTAAGTGAAAATGGTTAAGCTCCCCCTATACATTCAACCAAACTCTCTTTAATTTGAAAAAGACTGAAATCTCTTCAACCTTTGCTCATCATCTGACTTATAAATATGTGATCTATTAAAAGATATTGAAAAAAAATTAGTGAAAAACGTTGTATAGAAGGAGCTTGAAGAACATTATAAGATTTGGAAGAATGAATAATATTTATGTCAATTTAAAGTAAAGGAGAAGCTGGTTTATATATAGTAACTTCATGTCATAAATTGGTGCCACTTGTCTAAATAGATTATAATATACCTGTTTACTTGTGCCAGAAAAATAGGAAGTATAGTGTATTTCAAGTGTAGTAAAAAAAACTAACTTTTTCAAGTGATAGATATTTGTATAAGAATTATGATTACAAAGCGCATGCAATGCACACAATATAGCCTGTATTCTATAAACATTCATGGTTTGCAGTCAAGAATTTACATCCTAGATCACAGGACTCCAATACGAGAATACGCAGAAACACTTGCAACTCAAATATATATATATATTTTTGATAAGTAAATATATATACATTAAAAACCCGAAAGGGGGCACAAAGACATCCTAAGCTCATCCCACAAGATTGCCAAAAAACACTCCAAGTACAAGACATCACGAGCCCAATGGCTAAAACTCTCACTTAATTGCAAACCAACAACAAACCACTTAAGAACAGAAAGCGTACTTGAGACGACCAACTGAAATTAAAATAACCATGAACCCAGCACATCCAGCCATGGCAGGACGCCAAAGACAGCAAGAAGAACCCAGCCAACAGTATGAAGCGTCAACCGGCACACACCTGATACAGCATGCAGCATCCCAGGAACCAGGAGCAAGGACAGAAATGGACCAATGTGCAACCATTTCACTAAGAAGCAACTTACTGGAACCACAACCAAGAGCCGCCCGCGCAAAAACACTGCTGGAACGCGCAACCATCAAACGTAGGAAGGTGCCAGCAGAACCGGCAGCCAAGAACTCAAATTCGGCAGCAGTAAGGCAGCAAAAGCCCCAACAAACCCAATGAACCCCAATGCAGGGGAGAAACAGGGGAGAGGGATGCAGGAATCAGCAACTCCACAGAAGGAGAAAGGCAAGAGAACAGGAGAGGATTTCAGCACCAAAGCAGCTGCAGAGAGCCAACCCAAGCCAAAACAGACCAGCAGCAGAACGGTATCTCCACAGGACCCAAGAACTCACGGGAAGAAGCTAGGCCGATGCAAAGGAGAACCACAGAGAGCCAGAGACCTCTAGGGAATTAGAGAGAAAAGGCTGAAAACACACCAGAAGATGGAAACAGGCAGGAAACATGGATTTGAGACTAGAAACTTCAGAATCAAACGTGGAAGTGAATATACTTTGAGAATTAGCAAGACAGTTTACGCGATAAATATGGCTCCATAGTTGTGACTGAGTCCAGCCGGTTTACAAGCTACATCAACAATGTAATCTGCAACACATTTCAGCGTTCTCTTCTTAACAGACACCTGTGGAAAGATCTATCCAAGTCAAAGAAAAGATTGCTACAAAAAGCATATTTCCCACATCAGTGATTACGGTGCAGAGATAACGAACGGATAGAATATTGGGAACAGAGAAATTATCAAAAGCAACACCTTCGAATATCCACATAAAGTTATACCAATGTGTAACATCATAGGGGAATTCCGCATTGACAAAACACGAGAGATATTGCTTGTATATGAACATCCCACGTCACATGAATCCTTTTGGGTTGCAAAAACTCTGCTTTGCTAATTCATACAGTAGTCAATTACGGTTGTTAATGAGTCTTTAAAATTTAATGATATATAAAGGGTTAAAGGATTTAACCACCACTACGACTGAATGCAACAAAAAAGACCAAACCCGGACCCAGTAAAAAAAATTTTGAACACGTGTACATTGTAATTGAATGTATAAGATCACTGCCTAGAATGCATTGCCATTATGAAGAACAACCAGATGAGAAAAAGGCTTTAAAAAGGAAAAAGGCTTAAACTCAGACAAATTCTTAACACTATGGCTCAAGCCATGATTGCTCATTTTGGACTCGATTGAGCTAAGTTGACATTTGAGCTCAAGTCAGCTTGGCTCAAATCAAACTCTTATCATTCAGTTGTTATGACGGTTTGAAATTGATGGTAAAATGAAGCTACTAAGCTAGATACCAAAGCAAACTTGACATGAGTCATTGCCATTAGATAGGAGCGTTCAAAACCGGTTAACCGAATCAGTTTATGATTTGGAGAAAATCATAAACTGAAATTGAAACGAAAATATCAATTAACTAAACCGAATTTTCAATTAATCGGTTTTGAATCTTATTTTCATTATTTTTTTTTCAATTTTTTTAAATAGGGTCAATATTTTATTAATTTTTAATTCAATTTTTTTAAAACCGGTTTCATTCGGTTAACCTTTTATAAAAAATTGATAAACCGGATTTTTTATTTTTTTTAGTTGGTATCTAAACTAGTTTTTCAAATAACCTATTTTTTGTATTGATTTTTTATTTAAAAATCAATTAGATTTAGTTACTAGATTTTTTTAAACACCCTTTCCATTAGACCCCTAACTCTACAAAAATTTATATGATTGGCTAATGTCACTATAGTCCATTGAATTATTAATCAATATTATATTTAACCTTCCAATATCTTAAAATATAATACCCAAAATCTATTTAGTCAATTGACTTCTTATGAATTATGTTTAAAAGGCAATGTAAACTCATCTAATGCCACACACTTACCATGTGACTTTGCAATTTGCTACCATGGGAATCTTTCCCATAACCTTGCACAATCTGTAATCATAGAAAACAATGCATTAATGTTAAAAACAAAAATTGTGGAAAATTATATTAGAAGATGAAGAATTACGTCAATAAACACCTCACTACTACTTGAAATCACTCGAAATTACTGTAGCTTCTCACTTAGGATTTTAATTCAATACTAAAGACCATACATGATTGATTAGTGTTAATTCAATTAAGGAGAATGGAGAACTCTAATAAAAAATATATTATTAAATAAATGAATATGTACCATTTTGTAATTGTTGTGTAACTGAATTTGGGTCACTTGAACAGTCTTTCAAGTTCACATTTTGTAACCTTGGCATGCTTAAGCCTTCTCTAGAGAAAGTTTTCATCTTGGAGCATCTATGCACAAGTAATATTTCCAAGAATGGGAATTTTAAGGTGTAATTCCCATAGTAGAAGTGTGTGAGACTTTCTATACCACCCAAGTACAAGTCCTTCAATTTCTTAAAAACAATTTCACCATTCTCTATATCTCCCTCAGTTGCTAATACTTCTACCATCATTTCACATTCTCGTATTGATAAACTTTCAAGACACACTAGACTTTTGGCTGTTGAGGATGTCATTAAGTTTTGCATTTTATTACAATGATATACGCTCAAAGTCCTTAGATTTTCAAAAGATTGTGAAGGTAGCAACAAAGTAGTCAAATTGTGACAATAGTTTATGTCTAAAGAATGAAGATTTTGAAGAATTGAGTTTAGTCGAGAGTCTTGCTTTGAAATGCACTTTAAATTAAAAAGCCCCCACAATTCTAATTTTTTTAAGTTTGTGATTACTCCAATGTCCTCTTCACTTTCTCCAAACGAGAATAATTCTTCATATGAACTCACTTTCAGTATGAGCTTTTCGAGACTGACAAATTTCTGAAGGATTTGAATCGGAATATATGTATATTCATCCATAATCAATTCAAGAGTTTCTACTATGAAAAAGTTCTCCTGAAAGTCTCCTTCCCAAATCATCATGATATCCCTTCCATTTAATTCCATTGTCTTTATATTGGAGTCAACCTAAAGAAAAAATCATGTGTTAATCAATTTTAAATTAATTTTATCTTAAAAACATACCAAAAAAAAAAAAAAGAACCAAGGAGAAAAAAAAATATATAATGAATTGATAGCCAGTTTATCCTAATACAGGGGCGTGAAAATGTATGATGACCACTAGTTAAATAATAATGTTCAGTATTTGCACAAACTAATATTTTTTAGTCTGTGGAATCAAGGTCAACATCTTTAAAACAAATTTGTTATAATTAACACCCAAAATATAAAAAATTGCAGAAATCTATTTAAGCTAATTAATTTAATGCATACCTTTTCTTTGTGTGCTTGCTGTATAGTTGAATTCAAGTCATTTCCTTTATTTTCTACCTCCGTTCTCTCATAATTGATTTTATGTAACATTGGTGTGCTTAACATTCCTTGACAAAAAGACTTCATATTGGAGCATTTTTCTATAATTAACTCTTCCAAAGATGGGAAATTGAAAGAGTAATTCCCAGAGCAAAAGAATGAGAGAAATTCTAAATTTTTAAGTGACAATTTGTTCAAATTGTTAAAAACAACTTGTTCACTACTTGATGTTGCATCTCTCTCGTTTTCTACAATTTCAAATAGCCTGTCACATTGTGATATGCTCAATTCTCTCAATTGTACCAAGTTTCTAGCCATTGAAGGTGTCATTAAGTTAAAGAACTCATAGCCACATTTTACTTCAAGAACTTCAAGATTCTGGAAAGGTGTAGATAGCAGTGGCCTCTTAATTTCTTTGTAATGACAGAAATTTAGTAGAAGCCTTTTCAGATTGTGAAATCTCTGAAGGAGTCCAAGTGAAATATCTGCTGACTTATCCCAAGAGATAAAAAGAGATTTAGATTGCTTTTGCCAAGTAATTTCTGCTGAACCATTCCGTAATTCAAATACCTCCAAATGGGAGTTGATCTACAAATTCATCAAAACCAAATTCAGTTAGTATTTAATATTCTTAAAACAAAACTTTAATCCAGTTACACTAATTTTGAATTTATCATCCTTTTTAGTATGCATGCAAGTTGAGCATTTTTCTCAAAGTAAAAATAAAAATTTATTGTTGATTTCTATAACCTGTTTAGTATGCATTCAAGTTGCAAATTTTTTTTGAGTAAAAACAAAATTTTATTGTTGATTTCTAAAATTATAATGGATAATATATTTTAAAAAATAGGACTTAAATGACTCTAATTGATATAATCCTAAAGAGAAAATTTTCAAATCAAATAACCATGAATTTTTCTAAACTTCAGTTCCAAAGGAAAGTCAAAGAAGATAAGAATTCCACAATTAAAGTTTTGAATAAAGTGTTAAAACATATCGACAGAAAATATTAATTCTTTTGCAAGAAGATATTCATACCTTATTGTCCAAGGAAATTGCTTTTAGATCTAAACTATCAATTTCACTCTCCTCAATGCTGCTTTTGTAGCTCAGACATTTGTCACAATTTGTCACTACCAACTCCTTCAACTTTGGCAATTTTAAAGTATGTATTTCAGGATAGAAAGTTGTAAGATTTGGTAGATTCTCAAGCTTCAATACGGTTACATTTGGAAAGACAAAATTGACCACAGCATTTGCTCCTTCTTCTTTTGCAACAATCTCTTCTAAAGCCATACAATCCCTTATCTTTAGTTGTTGGAGTTGGTGGAGAGTTCTGGCAATGGTAGGTGGAAATGCGTATTTTATATTTCCACAATTCCAAAGGATCAAGTGTGTCAAATTTTGATAGAAGGAAGTTGGATGTTGGTCGTAGCAAATTTCTATAGAATTATCATTGTAGCAAATTTTGATAGAAGGATCAACTGAGATGTCCTGCATTAATTGTTTCAATTAGAAGTTGATAATTGTTTCAATATAAAGTAATTAAAAATTGCATAAATTCTTTGTCACTTTTTCTAAACTAACTAAACTTGCATAAACAAGTAATTATAGAAAACAAATTAATTGATTGCATACATACCTCATCTTTATTTTTGCACAATCCACGTACGATTTTATTAAGATCATTCCCAATTTCCTTGTAATTGACACTGTGCAACTTTGGAGTGTTTAATTTTGCTCGAGAAAAAGTCTTCAAATTAGGACATTCTTTTACAATTAATTCTTCTAGTGATGAAAAATTAAAAGAGTAATTCCCAGAGCAAAAACATTCGAGACTTTCTAACTCTGTAAGTGACAACAACTTCAAATTGTCAAAAACAATTTCGCTACTTGTTGTTGTATCCTCATTCTCTATTATTTCAAGCAGCATTTCACATCTAGATATTCTCAATTCTCTTAATTGCATCAAACTTCTAGCTATTGAAGGCGTTGTTAAGGTAAGTAATGCATTTGCACGGGCGATGTTGAGAACTTTAAGATTCTGTAAGGAAGCTGAAGATGGCACTAGACTCGTCAATTCCGTACAATTCCATATGTATAGATCTTCAAGATTTGGAAGATTAGATACACTCTTAATTTCTTTGTATTCAGAGTCAGATAGTCTAAGCTTTTTCACACTTTGAAAACTTTGGAGGAGTCCAAGTGGAATATATGCTGAGTTATCCCACCCGATTATAAGAGATTTTTGTTCACCCTGCCAAGCAATGAGTCTCCCATATTCAAAATCCTCCAAATTGTGGTTGATCTACATATTCATAAAAAAAAAAAAAATTAATTAAAGACTTATTCGTTATTACATACTTTTTATTTTTTTGGAAAATCTTAATTTTTTCCTGTTTCCTCTTACTTCAGTCGTATATAAGATCAATAATAATGAAAAACCAGTCAACTCATTAAGCTGTCCAATAATAAGACAGACCATGCACCTATTAAATAATAAATATATTTCTAATAAAAAATAAAATTATTTTTTTGGCTTTTACAACTTAGCATTACGTCAACAAAAAAAATAAAATAAAAGAGATGCTATAAATCACATAATGCAATTAAAATGTGTGACTCATATTAGATAGTGTCTATAGACAATTTTTTTCAAAATTGCAATAATATTTTGCTCCTGTCTATTCCCCGTAACGGAATTTTCCAAATTCAATTGATCATTCAATTTTTTTTTTAACAGATTTCGGTTCAAGCAAAAATAGACATTAAGAATCACATATTTAAAACAAGAGACTCGTACCTTATTCTCTAAGCAGAGGAATTTTGACTCTGCTATTGGAAGTGTACCCTTCTTGTTATCATCTTGCAAGCCCAAATATCTTGAAGTCAAATTTTTACAATTGTCTATCTCCAACCTTTTGAACATCGAGAATTCTGAAGCATGTATTCCTGGATATAAAATTGTAAGTTTTGGTAGATCTATGAGCACCAATTCGGTTACCTGTGGAAAGATAGAATTAACAACAACTTCTGCTCCTTCTTCTTCAACAACAATCTTCTCTAAAACCTCACATTCTCTTATCACTAGGGTTTGAAGTTGTCTGAGGCTTTTGGCTAGAGAAAATGGAAACACATATGTTATCTTTCCACAGTTTCGCAACGTCAATTGTTTCAAATTTTGAGAGAAAGTTGAAATTTGGTTGTCCCAAATCCTTCCCAAACTAATATTGTACAATACCAACGTTCTAAATTTGGTAAAATTAACCTACAACCAAAATTAATTGTGGTTTTAATATACATGAACTTATATGAGAAGAAATTTAAAAAGAAATAATTTAATAAAATCAATTTGACAGAAATTGCATTGTATGGAGATTCAAGTGGACTTGGTAGTGAAATTGAATTGAAAATTTAAATCACTAGAAAAAAAAGAAGAAGATAATAATGCAATATCACAACTATATGTGAATAAATGTAAATAAGTATAAAAGAAAACAAGAATATATAATAGAGAAATACAAGAAATCAAACCTTTTCATTAAATAAAGGCGTGATTTCATTGGACTGCAAATCAAATTTTGAATTCTCAACATAGTTCTCATCTTCTGAAAATTCCACTAACCGTAAGATTTCAACATTCTTGAATACATGAAATTCTTCTAGTAACTTGATAGAATTAATTTGAACTTCCAACACCCTCCCATCGTCCTCTTCTGGAAATAAGCTCCTTCTAGCCACCCAATAATTTTCTATCTCCCAATAATGTCCTATTGATATTTTGTACCGTCTAGGCTCTTTGGCAAATAAGCTTTCAGGTAGCACCATGTCACCTCTAACATCCAATTCTACACTCGTGAGATTGGACAAGCACTTTAATTCCATGAGTACTTCAACCTTCCATTCAATAGGGCATCCCTCTGTATGAAATTCTTCCAATTGCAATAATTTTGATATCACATTTGGCACAATAACATGCAACTGTCCACAATAGCTTAAATCTAATAACCTCAATTCAGTCAACTGACCTATTTCTATAGGCAACTCCTTAATAACTAAATATTGCAAGCTAAGGACTTTTAGTTTCTTTAACTTTCCGATAATAGCAACATCTTCAACTGTGCTATCATTTAAACATAGTGTTTGAAGGTTTTCCAAATGATGAAAGGATGATGGCAATGACGATTGGTGCAATCCAGCTAAATTTAAAACTTTGAGCATCGGCATCACCTTGAAGAAGTCATTTAGGAAATTGAAACAAGAGTTTGGCATATAGAAATATTCAAGATCTGGAAAATCCAAATCATCAGGCCAATGTCGATCAATAATATTACTATCACCAAGGAGGGAGATTCCTGTGGATTTCCTGAGTTTATCTCTATTCTTCCAATCCCGTTCAATGTCATTTTTTGTTGTAAATACATGATGATCAACATATGCTATTATCATAGCAACATCACGGATAACATCATGCATAGCAAAATATTTGCTTGTAACCTCGCCAAGTAACAAACTAGCATCTTTGAGCTCATAAACCAAATAATCCAGTCGATCACGTGCATCTTCCATTGTCAAGTTAGCTCCTTCAAGTATATCAAGACACACAACATGTATGAACAAGTCTGAAATGGAAGCATAATTTTCCATTAGACTACAAATTAAAAATGTTTTCTTAAGTTCATTATTTCTTAAATACTTGTAACTTAAGGCTATTTTCATGTATTCCTCTTCTAGGAATCCTTCAAACTTGGATGGTGAAGGAGCTCTCAATTCTCTTAAGGCTGCTTTCCACTTGGTTGGACAAGTCTTGGTTTTTAAAGCTTTAGCTATAGCACAAATAACGACAGGCAATCCTTTGCATTGCTTGCATACATCATTCGCTAGAGAATTCAGTTCACTTGTTTGAACAACTCCACCTGTAATGAGAGTTAGGATTATACTAATTGCAGTTTGTATTTACATGCATTATGGGGATTTAAGAAAACTCAGAAAACATACAAATGAAAATTCTATAAGACAAGTTACCTGCCATATTGGCAAATAGGTCCCAAGCTTCTTTTTCTGCTAAAATGCCCATCTTGAAATTATTTATAGAACCCATCTTCTCCAATACATCTAAGTCTCTTGCTGTGAACATTAGTTTACATCCTCCACGATCCGCTTTAGAAGGAATACCGATAGTCTTGAGATCAAAATCTTTCCAAATATTGTCTAAAATTAAAAGGATCTTCTTGCCGTTCCCCAATCTCTCATATAACTTATCTGCTCTTTCAGTCTCGTTACCGAATGTTATGCCCAACTTCTCTGCAATTCCTGTTTGAACCTTTTTTCTATCCAAATTTTGTGTTACCTGTAAGACAAGAATAAGATGGCCAGTTTAAGAATAACAAACAGAGAAAAATAATTCTGTTTTATAGCTATTTTATTTTCTTTCATTTGTCTATTAGTAATTTTACTCAAATAATAGCAATCATATAAATAATTATCACTCGATATAATCATAAGAAAGTTCAAATATACCTCAACAAAAACAATGTCCTCAAATAATTTATCCTTCTTCGCTTCCCCACCAACTTTCTGCACAAGAGTGGTCTTCCCAGTACCACCCATCCCATAAACACCAATCATGTACACATTCTCATCACTTAATGCATCCCATACATTCTTCATAATGGAGGTTCTTGATTCGAGTACCAAATAATGTTCACTAGGTACAAGCCGGATATCTTGTGGAATAATAGCAAAGGCAATTTCACTGAATTCCTTTTCTTGCTTGAGGAGTAGATCAATATCATCGCGGATTAATTTGAAAGCTTTCTTGCTTTGTTTGTAGTTGGACCACAATCCCTTAAAACATCGAGGGTTGTTTGCTTTCTCTTGAATCAACTTCTCTGCTTCTGTAATTGTCTTCTCTACATCCTTCAGCCAACTTTTAACTTTCGGTTTGATCTTTTCCACATTTCTTTCAGCAGCAGTAACCTTATCTTGAACTTCGTCTCTTGTATTCGTCATTTCCTTAACTTTGTTTTCCAGCTTTTTGAAATTGGTACTGTAGTTGTACAAGTACTTGAATTGACGCCAAATTGGAACAGCCAACCACTTGCCAACTTCAAGGACAGGACTCAACACACCACCAATACTTCCGGCAACATCAACCATTTTTAAAAAGTTTTTTTTTTTTTTCAAGTTTGAAAAACAGATGAGAAGTACAGCAAATGAAAAAAAATCACAGAACAAGAGTAAACACAATTGTCGAAATTAATAATAAATAAGAGAAACGTGAAAAAAATTCTAGTAAACGAGAAAAAACCGAATGCAAGATTTTTTTTTTTCTTATGAAATGAGAAATATTGAAACAGAATTTTTTTTCAAAAATAAAGAGAATCGGAAATTGGCAAAAATAAAATTTGAAATAAAGAAAGCAAAAGAGCGAAAGTAGCAGGGCAAGTAAGGTACAACTGAAGAAATCGAAGGATATGGGTTCAGAGAGGTTTGTGAGAGAAGGAATTTTTGAGTGGTTTCTGAATGATTGAGAGAAGAGAACTGAAGATGGAAACAGATTTCAGTGAAGGAGAATCCATTGGTCATGATTCATTATCAACTCAAAGTTCCACAAAATTCAAATGATTTGACACGGAAACTTACACCTTGTGAACACAATATTTGTTAGAGAACAAGACCACACTATTTGATAAATTAACCCCATAAAAGCAAACGCATCTTCCAAGGCAGCACCCACATGATAATGATTGTACTCTTAAAATTAATAGCAGGTTTGGCCAGCTTGCATTTACATTTCAACAATCGTATTTCAATGTACAAACCTTCACGACAATTATTATTTTAGACATAGAGGACACTAGGAGCCCGTGAACATGGCTCGTGCAGGATTTTTCAGAAAAGTAAAGTAAAGTTAAGCACGTAGCATCGTTGTCCTGACCAAAAGTGAAAGGTGGTACAGAGTTGTGGTCCTGGGTCACCAGTTGTCATTAAAGTGAATGGGTGATGATGAAGCATTAGATGCTCCATCATGTGAACCATGTGTTTTTAAATGGTTTTACATAGAATTATTAGAACCGGATAAAATTAGTTGGTTTGATTGGTTCATCTATAAATTTGCTCTTTGTTTGATCCGATTCATCTAAAAATATATATATATTAAAATGGTAATAAATACTATTAAAAGATTATAATTGATTATTTTATTAAAAGTTAAAAAATTATCATAAAAAATAAACAAATATTAATTAAAAAGAGAAGATTTACTAAAAATAAACAAACTTTAATTAGAGAGAAGAGTTGAATTAAATTGATTTTGGTATGTTGAAATAAGTCAATTATTTATATAAGTATTTTTAATAAGAGAAAGCTAGATGAGTGAAGGAAAGAGTGTTGGTGCTTTAGGAAAGATGAATCTGAGAATGTCAAACAGTATGATCTTGTGCTATAATGATAGATTGGAATTTTAAAATATTAGAACAGATAACTCTTACTTGAATTAAGTCATCTCTTTCACATCTAGTTGAGAATTATAAATTTAGTTTAACTGAGTCTAAACCGATTACACTAAGTTAGAGAAAATCCTAGATCCAGTAATCAATTTCAAAACCACTGTTTTGAGGTAAGTAAAATGTTTAATATTAATATATTATTATTGAATTTCAAACTCATGATTTCTTGTTTTGGTGTCCTTACTAATCCTCAATCTTGCTGATAATGCTACCTTCTGGAGGTCATTTGTATACTTTTTATTTTTTTTTTTGTGAGGTGAAACATTTATTTTAGTTAAACCATTCATTTTGTATATAACAAGAAATTACTTTTTTTATTTAATCAGACTAGAACTGATTATATCAAATAAGTGAAAAACTTAAATCCTTGTTACAGAAAAAAAAAAAAAGTAAAAAATTTGATATAAATCTATTTTCAATAAATTAGGAATACATACATCCCTTGTTTGAATACACTCTTCATTACTGCTCAATCTTTCTTAGGCAGCTATTTGCCTCCAATTTATTTTCTTTGCAATTCCATATACTATTTGATAAATTGGCAAAAGTAGGTAGACAATTAATCCGACAAAAACAAACATATTTTCCAAGCAATAGCCACATGATAGTGATCGTGCTCTTAAAGATAACAGCACGTCAAACCAGCCTAAGTTCACATTTCAACAATCATATTTCTATGTATTTAGTTTGCAATTGAGATTGAATTTATGGTGGGTGAAATTCAAAATGACTCTCTTATCATTGTGATTTTGGTAATAAAAAAACTTTATTTGAGTTGAATTATCTTTTTAAAATAGAAATCACCATAATCTATATCCACTATAATAGGTAAATTAAAAATTTAATTTTAAAATGTTAGCGAGAGAATTTGAATTCTTATTTTTTTGTGCTTTAAATCTCTTGCATTATCTCCATTCAAGGCAATTGCTCATAATTTTAATGTGAATGATTCATAAAGTTCCATGAAATTCAATTGATTTAACAAAAGGAAAACTCACTACCATGTGAAAGATTATATTTTTAGTGGAAATTGAAAGGGAAGATGATAGGGAAGAAAAATGAGACCCACATCATCTACCAATAGAGAGATAAAGGGAGGGTATTAATTTTAACAGGGTCACTTTATTTGACAATATTTGGTTGCTTGGACCCTTTCATTAATGGAGTTTCATCCCCATGATCGGTCCTATTTCTTTCTTGATTATATCTGAGTTAAAATCAAATTATTTAGTTATGAGTTGTGCCAAAGTTTTATGTGCTTAAATAGGTTAATTCAATTTTTAAAAAAATGATTTGATTCAAATAAAATATTTTAAATAAAAAAGGTCAATATAACTTCAAAGGTACAATTAGAGTAAAATAATTAAAAAATAAAAATCTTATATAATTTCTGAATCAATAAAAATACAAATTTACTGTTAATAACCTATTAGTAAATAATTATATTTTATAATATTATGAATTAATGAATATTTATCTATATAAATTATTGTATATTATAGTTACAAAAGACTTAAACTATATATTGCAATTGAATGGATTAAATTTTCACATTTTTTTAATTAAAAATGACTTTTGTTTTGAAAAAACAAAATTTTATTAATTTTATTAAATATACCAAACTGATTATCTCAGCTAAATTCACAAAACAATTTTGATAGGCCTTCAAGAGGAGTAATTTATCATTTTAGCCTGGGTTGTACAGACCTAAAATGAGCTTAACTTATGATTAGTGCTATCCTCCTCTACAGAAAAATGAGGGTAGGTTATTTTTAGGTCTTTTTTTTAAAGGACTCATTGCTTTTGTAAATACATATGTTTTCCTTAAAAAAACAATGAAATGATGAGAATTTGCTAGACATTTTCAAGTAATCAATGAATAAATATGACATTTATTTGCTAATCATTATTGAGTTTATTTAACTTAAATTTAAATTTAAAAAATTAACATATGACAAATAGAGGTCGGGAGCCCTGATAAACACAAAAAATGAATAGAATTACTATCAACCCTAATCCAAATGAATTATGTTAGATATATACAACATTATCAATTCAAGTCAAAAATTATTCTTGAGGTTACTATTATTAATGTTACATTAATATTAATTAAAAGTATATTTAAACTAAGTCAAGCAAAGCTTGAACAAGAGTCAACTTGACATTAAACTCAATTAGTTTGATTAATGATGAGTTTATTGAAGAAGTCATCGAAAATGAAGAGAATTAGTTACCAAAGATGAAAAAGAAGAATTATAAAAAAAAGAAAACAAAGCCTTTGAAGAAGATAATAAGTTATTATAGAAGTTGAATCTATTGGCAACTTGACTAAGTCAAACTATCTTGACTCAATCTCAAGTTAAGATTGCTCTTGTTGCAGTTTCACTTGTTTGAGCTTAACACTGAGCCAAACAAGAGCCAACTCGAATCTCATCCAATAGCCCTAATGTTAAGTAAAAATCATAATAATCGAATTGTATATTATATCATGTATTAAAAATTTAATTGTCTACATCGTGTATCATATCATATTGTAGAACACACCATTTAAAAAAACAAAATATTAAAAAAAAAATTTAATTTAGGTATCATCATTTTAAAAAATATTACAAACACATTTTAAATTTTTTGTATACATCTTCATAATATCATCATTTAAAAAAAAATGTATTAATATGAATTAATAATATATATCATATCATATAATATATATTATATCATATGATATATTTATTTTATTATATTAATTTAATACATTTTACGTTATGAATTATTTTCATCAGTAATTTTTGTGGGGTTTCTGAACGATTCTGCGAAGAAAACTGAAGATGATATAAGAATTTTTGATTGACAGATTTCGGTGACTAACTCAAAGTCGCACGAAATTCAACTCACCACCGTGTGAACACAATAATTGTTAAAGAAAAAGGGTATTGTAAATTGACTTATTGACCACTGACCACACTTCTTTAGCTTCTAACTGAGAGCCGTCTTATTTGGGTAAACTCATCTTTACTTCGCACTCTATTTGTATCTATCTTCTTTGCAATTTCACACATTATTTGATAAATTGTTAATAGTAGATGGACAATTAATCTGACCAAAGCAAATGCATCTTCCAAGGCAGCACCTGCAGGACTCTGACTGTACTCCTACAATTAATAGTAGGCCAGGCCAGCTTGCAGTTACATTTCAACAATTGTATGTCAATGTACGGACCTTCAGGACAATTATTACAGATATAGAGGACAGTCAGAGCCCATGAACACATGGCTCGTACAAGATGTTTCACAAAAGTAAAGTAAAGTTAAGCACATAGCATCGTTGTTCTGGCCAAAAGTAAAAGATGGTACAAAGATTTTTGGAATATTATATTATATATTACATAATATATAATATAATATAAAATATATTATATTATAATATTATATTATATAATTATATTATAATTAAAATATATAATATAAAATTTTATATTATATATTTTAATTAACATTTAAAGATTAAAATTAAAAAAAAATTTTACTTTAATTAAAAAAAAAAGTGAAAGTTATTGTTGGTTTCGTCAACCCTTGAAGATATATACATATAAGGGTTGGCAACGCCAACCCTTATTATATTATATATAAATATAATATTATATTATATATTATAATGATATTATAATATATTATATATTATATTAATATAATAATATATTATATTATATATCATAATATAAAATATTATATATATTATTATAATATTATATTATATATAAAATATTATAATATTAATATTATAATATATAGTATTATTATATTTATATAATATATTATAATATTATATACTATAATATTATAATATATTATAATTTATATAATTAAATTATAATATTATTATAATATTATATTATATATATAATATAATATATAATATAATATTATATATAAAAAATATATTATATTATATATAATATATATAATTATTACCAAGGGTTGGCGGCATCGCCAACCCTTGGCGTCCCTTGGTTATATATATTATATATATATAATATATAATATATAATATTATATAATATATATAATTAAAATATTATAATTATATTATATATAATATTATAATATATAATAATATAATATATAATATATATTATAATAATATAAAAAAAAGAGGGTTGGCGTTGACCCTCTTTTCTGTTTTAATTAAATTTTTTTTAAAAGACAACCCTTTTTATTTTTTTAATTAAAATATTTTTGTTTAAAAA
Source organism: Mangifera indica (assembly GCF_011075055.1). Classification (NCBI taxonomy): domain Eukaryota; kingdom Viridiplantae; phylum Streptophyta; class Magnoliopsida; order Sapindales; family Anacardiaceae; genus Mangifera; species Mangifera indica. Next base: position 5,634,118 of record NC_058138.1, read on the forward strand.
ATATGAATACCCACCCTTTTTAATTTTTTAAATTAAATTTTAATTTAATTCAAATTTAAATTAATTTAATTTGATTGGATTAATTTGAAATTTGATCCAAATTTAAATTAATACAATAAAAAACAGAAGAAAATGATACTAAAAAAAAATTAATAAGGGTGGGTGTTCATATTTTTTAAACAAAAATAATTAATAAGGGTGGCCAACCCTCTTTTTTTTATATATTATTATAATATATATTATAATATATATATAAATATATTATAATATAATATTAATATATTATAATATATATAATATGTATTAATATATATTAATATATTATAATATTATATTATAATATATAATTATAATATTTTAATTATATATATAATATATTATAATATTATATATTATATATTATATATATAACCAAGGGTTGGCGATGCCGCCAACCCTGGGTTATAATTATATATATTATATATAATATAATATTATAAAATATTTTATAATATATATAATATAATATAATATAATATATATTATATAAAATTTTATATAACATATAATATAATATATATAATATAATATAAAATATATATTATATTATATACATTATATAATATTATATATTATAATATATAATATATTATATATTATAATATATTATATATTATATATTATAATATAAAATTTTATATAATATATATAATATAATATATAATATTATAATATTAATATTAATAATTCTTCAGATTAATATATTATAATATAACCTATTTGATATATTTTATTATATATTATATAATATATTATAATATATAATTATATATATAATTATAATTATAATATAATATTATTAAAATATTACTAATATTTGTTTCCACGGGTTGGCTGAAACGCTAACCCTTGGCATTTAATATATATATTATATTATATTAAAACAGGCAAAGGACGTCAACCCTTTGCCTATTTTAATTTTTTTTGAGGGTTGGCTTGGCGTTCGTTAACGCCAACCTTCAAAAATTAAAAAAGGGTTGGCATGTGGCCAACCCATGCCAGCCCTTTTTAATTTTTTTTTTTTCAGTTTTTTTAATTAAATACTTATCTTATTTGTTAAAGTTGAAATCTAAAATTTATAAAATAAAATTTCATAGGTCTGCCAACCAACCAGTTTTTTTTTTTAGATTTTTTTTCTGCTAACCTTTTTATTTTTTTCAATAAAAAATTCTTAATGTGAAATCTATTTCTTTTTTCAGTTTTTTTCTTTTATTTTTGAAACATTTATTTTATTTTCTGCATGATTCCTTTATCATTTTGGAAAAAGAGGAAGAAGAGAGAAAAAAGTTACAGAGAAGAAGAAAGAGAATTTGTGCATAAAAGATTGAAAAGGGGTATTTTGAGAAAGATGATTACTGTTGTGGTATATTTGTAAAAGCTTTAGGATAGGTGGTATTTTTATATACACGGAATAAAATAGTGGTAAAAATTTTAATATCCCAAGATTTTTTATACAGCGTTGTGGTCCTGGGTCATTAAAGTAAAATGGGTGATAAAGCAATAGATCCTCCATAATGTAAACCATGCGTTTTGTAATGCCAATCCACTCTAATAATTGGTTTTACAAATATGTAATCAGATTAATTAAAGTTTTAATTTTAAAATCTCGTCAAAAATATTTGACTCTCTCCTTGTTTGTAATTTCCTTGATTTTCCCTTTACGCGATTGCTTGTATCTTTAATTCAATAATTCATCATCTTCTCAAAGTTTCACATAATTCAATTGATTTGATAATGATAACTCACTGTATATAAACACAATATTTTTAGTGATATTCAAAAGGAAAGACAAGAGAGGAAAAAATTGAAGATGAAGGAAATAGTGTACCTTAAGAGAGAAAAATACATTTTTGTCCTTCTAATTTGAATGATTACTTTTTACTCAAATTGTTTCAAATATTATTATAATTTTTAACATTCTCTTTACAAATTATTATTATTTTAGTATTATTCCTCTTTCAATCTTTTACAAGTAATTTCCCTTGGCTGCTAGTAATTAAACTGGGCAAAAATGGATATTATAGGCCAAAAAGTCCTATTTCAAATTTCAAACTCAAGGCCTTGTATTATTTTTGCTGTTTGTGAGCACTTCCCTGATAGTGTAATAACAATTATTTTTTCGAGTTACTTGAGTCTGAATAGGCCACACTTTAAAAAAAAAAAAAGTAAATTCCCACCCAAAGTTCATTTACACACCCAAAGAACGTCTCTGATATAAACAATGTTCTTCATCCGGAAACATGTCAGAAAAGGGGAAAGAGAGAGTGAAACTAGCCAGTAAATTTGTAAGAACCCTTGATATATAACCCAAGGATTATATGGTCAGTCATTTCTAACTATTTTCTTGTTAAAACAAAATTTACTGGTTTCATTTGGTCTTTGACAAGTTTAGTTTTTAGGTTGTATATCTGGTAGTAATACTCTATATGGAAGCTTTTCTATGTTTCTATTATACAAATTGGAGTGTCTTAATACTATCAGTTTTAATAATCTTGATTATATAATTGATTCAATTAGAGGTTTTCTTTGTCTTTTAGATAGGGTTTTAATTTGAGACTTGAATCAAGTAAATATCTTATCATACTTTATTTCTTGTTGTTATGCTTTATTATCTATAATCTTGAATACTTCTTATTATTAATATTCGATTGATTGACCCTTGGTCAAGATAAACACCCGGCAACATCAATCATTTTTCTTTTAACTTATTTTTCAAGTTTGAAAAAAGAGAAATTAATGAATAAGAGAAATGAACTTTAATTCTAGTAAACCAAATAAGATATAACCTCAAGTCTTCTTTTTTTAATTTCTTGAAGACACCGGAATTTAAAAGGATTTTGTTTTTTCAAAGAAAAGAAGAACCAGAAATAAAGAATAAATAAATAAAGGTAACAGGGCAACTAAGGTGCCAATTCAAGAAACCAGAGGATATGGTTTTAGAGAGGTTTGTGAGTGAAAGAGCTTTCGAGCGTTTTCTGTATGATTGAGGGAAGAATACTGAAGATGGAGAGAGATTTAAGTGAAAAAGAATCAATTGCTCATGATTAATTATCAACTCAAAGTTCTACGAAATTCAATTGATTTAACAAGGAAAACTCACTATCATGTGAAGAGAATAGCTTTAGTGGTATTTGACCTATTTAGTAAAAATGCGAATTATTCACATTCTAGTTTAACTAGCATTTTAAATACGTTGTTTCAACTTTTTGAATTCAAATCATATTAAAAACGTATTTTATATGTTTTCGGAATTAAACGAGTATTTTTGCCATATTTTATGTTTTTTGTTTTTATATGAATTTTTAAAGTACAAAAATGTTCCTTACATTTTCAATTAATTACTATTATGTCATAACTATATAAAAAAAAAAAACTCAATTTTTTGTCATCCAAATCTCTAACCTCTCTTAATAATTTTTTATGATGATAAAATCTTGATTATATGTTATATTATATTATGTTTAATAGTCAATTAGGTACTTCACATTTGAATTGTTAATCAAAAGATCTATTAAAAGTGATAAAATTATTATTAATATTATCATATTTTTAAAAATATATTATTGATGATGTGTCATATTAAACTCATATATATACATTTCGCATATTTATTTTATGATAATTTTTTTATAAATATATTTTTCATCATTTACTTATTATATTTATATAATTTTCGTTTTTACTTTGAAGGGAAGATGAGAGAGAACAAAATTGAGACCCACCAATAGAAAGATAAAGGGAGGGTATGTGTTTTAGTAGAGTCACTTTACTTGACAATATCAGATTGGTTGGACCCTTTCATTAATGGAGATCCCATTTCTCAGGGATACACATCTTATCTGTTGGGTTCAATGTATTTTATTTTCTTTTTCTTCTTATTTTACTTTTTTTGAGAAATTTTATTTGAGCTTGTTGAATCTCAAGAATTATTCTCTCTGTAAAAAATATCATTTTGTTACAGTGATACATAATAATCACGTCTCAAACCTTTTGTTTTTGTTGTTTTTTAAAGTTATCATAAAAAGTAGTTAATTTATTTTAGGCCAAAGGACTTATCCCAACTCAAATTTTAATGTGTTTTCAAAATTTTATTTATGGGGTTTAAAAATTTAAAATCCCATTGATGAACTAATTATCATTAAAATTTTTTGTTAGGATTAAGAATAAAATCGTTATTTTATCAATAATATTAAAAATATATAATTTTATCTCATTCTCTCAAATTTTTAAAACTAACATTTCATCTTTCAACTTTAGACTTTGAAAAATAACTTTTTTTCTCCAGATCTCCATGATTTGCTGCAACTTTGAAAATATATTAATTTATTTTAAATAATTGATTGAATACATTGTTGACTAAGTAGATTTTATCAAAAATTTTAAATTAAAAATAATTTTAATGCAAATGATTCATAATGTCTCATGAAATTCAATTGTTTAACAAGGGAAACTCACTACCTTGCGAAGAAAATTAAGACCCACTAATAAAGTGATAAAGGGAGGGTATGTGTTTTAGTAGAGTCACTTGACTTGATTGCTTAAACCTTTTCATTAATGGAGTTTCATTCTCATAATTAATCTCATTACTTTACAATTTATAATTGGGTTGGAATCTGATATATTAAAATTAAATTATTTAGATATGAAATCATTTATTATTATTATTTTATTTGTTTGGATGAGTTAGTTCAATTATACAAGAATAATTGGATTCAAATAATATTTTTTAATTAAAATAAACTAATTCAATTTTATGAGGTAATCTAGTTTAAATAAGTCTTTTATTAAAAAAAAAATACAAATCCCATATAATTTTATAGACGATAAAAATATAAATTTAGTGAATAATTATATTTTATAATATTATGAGTTAATGAATATTTACCTATATAAATTAAGATTTAAATTTTGGTTTTCAATTAAACGATTGAATCAATCAATGGAAACTCAGCACAATATGAACACAATATTTGTTAAAGAAAAAGAGAATTATATAGTTGACTTATTGACCATTGACCACACTTCTTTGGCTTCTAATTGCATTAATAGAGTCCAAAATCACTCACATCAGATTAAAAAAATCTTGAGGTCAATAACTAGTTCTAAAATACATTTTCGTGGCAGCAGCCATGTGGCAGTGACTGTTTATCAAAAGGTTAAACGCTTATATTTCTTTTATTGAATATATTAAACAAATATAATTAAATATATTTATTTTATTTCAGTTGATATCTTTAATAGTAAACACGGAAAACTTAATCTTTCTAATAAGAGAATTTAGAAGTTTAATCTATTTAATTAAAACAAATAAAATTTAATCATTTCAATAACAAAAATGTTATAACTTGACATCACCAAATGTTCTTACATATATATATATATAGAGTCTCAAGAATGAAATTAATCAAATCTTATAGAATGAATACGATTTCATAATTGCCAGTGACCCTAGCTTATGAAAATTTGTATGATTGGATAATATTATTATAATACCTCATATGATTATATTATTTCTGATAGAGTTAAAGGTAAAATCGTTATTTTACCTATAATATTAAAATAATTAAAATTATATATCATTTTCTCCTTTGGTTTGGAAAACTAACAATTTTATCCTAAGATTAAAGTTTGAAAAATTCACTTTTCCCCTCTAAGGTTTGATATCTTGGAATTCGGTCACTTCCTCTGATGAATGATGCCCTCCTCTCTAGTATTTCTCTCTTGATAATGTTTCTCTCCCAAATGACAAAAACTTCGTTTGGATAACAAAAGATGATGCTTCATCGTCCTTTATTTTCGTTTGTTGTCTCTAAAAGAAAAGAGAGACGACGATAGAGATGTTGACTAGGTCTAGATTGGAAATTGGCAGTCGTCACGTGGGTGGAGAGATGAAGAAAAAAGCATAGGAATTTGGAAGGAAAGTCACTTTTTAAAGTTGAGAGTCAGGGTGAAATACAATTTTCAAATCCTGGAGGAGGGAAAAATGAGATAAAATTATATTTTTTTAATATTATTATTAAAATAATGATTTTATCTTTATATTTAATGACAATTTTAACGAAAGTTTACAGATAGGTGAATGCTTGAGTTTTTGAGCTGTCACATGTGTACTTTTAAGATTGAGCTAAAACTTTAATAAAAAATAGTCCTTTGGCCTTTCTTTATAATTTATACTTGGGTTGAAATCTAATATATTACAATCAAATTATTTAGATATGGAATCAATTAGTATTTTTTAACTTGTTTGGATGAGTCAGTTCAATTATAAAAAAATAATTAGATTCAAATAATATTTTTTATTAAAATAAATTGATTCAATTATAGAAAGATAATCTAGTTTAAATAAGTCTTTTATTAAAAAAATTATGCAAATCCCATATAATTTTTTAAAATATAAAAATATAAATTTGGTGAATAATTATATTTTATAATATTATGAGTTAATGAATTTTTACCTATATAAATTGGGATTTAATGTTGATTTTCAATCAGACAGATTAAATTTTCAAAATTTTTTTATTTGAATGACTTTTTTTATTTAAAAAAAAAAACTAAATTTTTATGATTTTTTATTAAATATATTGAACTAATCATCTTGCCTAAATTCATAAACAATATTGAAAAGGCGATTGTTTGTCAAACATGATCAAGTAATCGATGACTAAATATATAACTGAGCAATATTATGTATACCTATTTTTGGTATACAATTTATATATATAATGATGTGTCATCATATAATTAGGTGATTTTAAAATATGTGTCATCATATGATAAAGAAATATCTAATCACATGACAACACCTCATTTGTGTATATAAATTGTATACCAAAATTAGGTACACATAGTTTTATTGTGTATAATTTATCTGCAATTATTATTTAATTGGCTCAACGTAAATTTAAAATTTACCCGTAAAAATAGCATTTCCTCATGTTATATTAATGATAATTGATATGTTATGAAATAGAAATTAACTTACACAGGATGCAATCCAGTGAAAGCTCTATCTCTTGGGTTTCTTAACAATAAGCCACATGATGCAAGGAATCTGCATGCATTTCATCCAATAATTGTTATTTATTTGGCCTAAAGAAAGAAAATAATCAAGATGCAATCAGATTCATTCTTCACAACTAACGAAATATGATGTTGATGAAGATACAAGTCTCCCTAGCAATCCTTCAAAAAAGGGATTACAGATCCCAGCAAATGCTGTAAAAGCTGCACATATATACAAAATAAATTAATATAATCTTATTTTTCTTGGGGCTGACCACACCGCTTCACAATAATTATACCAAATAAATTAAAAGTTTAATCTTAAAATATCGTAGACCATACAAATCCAGAATACCAGCCCAATGAATGTTTTGCAATGTTCAAAAGACGGATTTCTCAAGCACCATTGTGATCAGTGATCAATTCCAAATTCTAGCTCAAGAATCTCGATCTTTGAATGGGCATGAATATTGCTTTCACATGCCCTTTCAGTGCCTGTTACATCCTATTGCAGATAACATAGAGGAAATAGAACTTTTGTCAAGGAGTTATGTTAAAAAAGGTTAATATGAAGTGGCAGAGGAATAAATTTGAATATGGCAAAATATGAAGTGCCTGTTACATCCAATTTCAATTCTGTATAATGAAACTACTTAAATAAGACACGTCCACCGTCATCAAAGAAATAGCGATTATCACAAACACTTGATCGTGATGAAGAGATAGCTTTGGTAATTAAAAAATTATATAAAAACAATAAAAAACTGTAATGTTATTTTAAAAAAAAAATTGTGTGTGTGTATATATATATGTATATAAATATACAAACCATTTGACAATATTAAATTTGAATTTACATGCATCTAGTTTGTGGTGACTCAAGTGGTGGAGATGATGACATTTAGGATGATAATGGTGAGAGTGGTAAATGTGAGTCGACGTTGACAATAATAATGGTGAGAGTGGTGAACATGAGCTTCAAAAGTTAATCAAGGCTTAACGCTAGAGATCTTTAAAAGAAACTCAAGAAGATGCTTCTTGAAGAAGCAAAATTATTGGGTCTTCGTTACCCCATGAATAACAAGGATGAAAATGATTACGATCACGGGTTTGAAGTCCAATTATTCAGCAACCCTTAGATGAGGACTATGATATTATATGTGACAATCTCTCTAAAATTCTTATTATTAAGTGACAAGGTGAACGACTATATCCTAACCATTTGGCTTATTTAATCTGAACATCAAGCCAAGCAAAAGCCAGCTTAAATCACATCCAATGGCCAAATATTAAGTGAAAATCATTAATGATAATAGGCCAAGGGATATATTCCCACCCAAGATATAGTGAAATCCTAAATTCTCACCTTCCAACTTTCAAAAACCCAAATACCCATTTATAACCAAATTTTTGTTAAAAATTTCAATTAAGGTTAGAGGTAAAACCGTCATTCAACAAAAAAATTAAAGTTTCATCACATTTTCTTCTCCTATATTTAAAAACTTACATTTTCCCCCTAACCCAAGGTTTGAAAAGTGACAAACCCCCCTAGGTTTGTTCCTCTTCCTCTGATGCCTATTTCTCTTTCCTCGGCCATCGGCCATCCTCCCTTCCTCCGTTATCTTTCCTCCAATCTTTGTCCCTTGCCTCTCCAACCATCTTCAATTAGAGACGAAGACGAAGACGAAATCATCTTTGTCTCAAACGAAGACAATCGGTCTTCATCGAGACAAAGATGATTTCGTTTTCGTCTCCAACCAAAGATGACTGGAAAGGCTAGGGAGAGAGACTAGAGGAGAGATAAGGAGGGAAGGGAGGATGACCGATGGCCGGAGAAGGAGAAGTCAGAGTTAGAGGGAGAGAAACAAACCCTAGGGGGGTTTTTGTCACTTTTCAAACCTTGGGTTAGGGGAAAATGTAAGTTTTTAAATATGGAGGATGAAAATATGATGAAATTTTAATTTTTTTGCTAAATAATAGTTTTATCTCTAACCTTAATTGAAATTTTTAATAGAAATTTGATTGTGGGTGGATGTTTGAGTTTTTGAAAATTGGAGAGTGGGAGTTTTGGATTTCACTATATCTTGGGTGGGAAAAAGTCTTTTGGCCATAATAATATTATTACAGATATAAATGTCACCATGCCAATTTTATGGGGCTGGAGATACAGCCCATAAAAAGCCCAATGGGCCTTTTCCCCTACTTCAACCCAAAACTTACCCAATTGACAAGAATAAAAACGTCACAACATTACACTAAGGTCCCAGATTCAATCTCAATCACTTTTAGGTCAGTGATTAAGCTTCCTTGTATTGCTTATTTCAGGTTTCTGATTACCAAACAAAAAATCAATCTTTAAGGAATAAGCTATACCCGGATAATCCTATCCGGGTTTTGGATAGCACTGGCGATTTGAACTCTGCTGTGAAGATATTTAAATGAGTATCTCTCGAATAAGGGTTTCAACACACTGCTGCTACTTATGATCAGATAATTTTGAAGTTGGATTTAGCTGGAAATGTTGAACAAATGGAGGGCTTTTGGAAAATTTGTGAAAGATAAGTACCCAAATGCAAAACACGTTGTGATTTCATTAGTTGAATTGTTTGTTAAACATAATAGGGTGAAGGAGGCAATAAGGGTTCTTGTGAGTATGATTTTGGGTGATTTTAAGCCCGCAGTTGATGTATTTAATGTTTTGTTAGGTGCTATTGTGAAGAAGAAGAGGGGTTTTGAAGACGTGGTGTTTGTTTATTAGGAGATGGTAAAAGTAGGAGTTTTACTAAATGTCGTTACTTTGAACTATTTGTTGGAGGTTTTATTTGAAAATAGTAGGATTGAGTCTGCTTTGGATCAGTTTAGGAGAATGAACAAGAAAGGGTTTAGTCCTAGTAGTAGGAATTATGAGATAATAATAAAAGGCCTTATTTTGAGCAATCGACTGGATGATTCGGTTATCATTTTAGGCGAGATGTTTAATGCTGGATTTGAGCCGGAATTAAGTTTCTATACCTGTATAATACCACTGTTTTGTAGGGGAAATGAACTAGAGGAGGGAATCCAACTGTTAAGGTTGATGAGAGCTTCAAATCTTTTACCAGATGAGTTGATTTACACGGAATTGATTAGATGTATGTGTAAGAACCATAGATTAGACGATGCAAATAATCTTCTTGAAGAGATGATCGAAAACGGTAGAACACCTTTTGTTGATGTGCTTGCTGATCTAGTAGTAGACCTTTGTGCAATAGGAAAATTTGACGAAGCTATGAATTTCTTGGAAGACAAATGTGGTTACATAACTTCTCCATACAACGCTATGCTTGAAGGTTGTTGCAATGCTGGTAAATTTTTTCTGGCGTAAAGTATCTTGGACAAAATGGCCGAGAGAATAACTGATTGTGATTCTTGGAATATTCTAATCAGATGGCTTTGCGAGAATACGGAAATAAAGGAAAGCGAATGAACTTCTTAGTAGAATGATTATAATTTCCATAGTTCCTGACTCTGTCACATACTCAGCTCTTGTTGTAGGCAACTGTTGATTGAGAAAGTATGAGGATGCTCTGTCGGTCTTCGATCGTGGTTCTATAAAAAATTGGGTTTTGGATTCTATATCTTATTTGGAGTTAGTGGAAGGTCTTTGCCAGGCGAGAATGATCATGGAGGCTGCTGAAATTTTTCATTACGTGTCGAAGAACGGATGCTCCCTCCATCCTTCTTCTTACAATATGCTGATAGGCAGCATGTGTGTAATGGGACAAGTGGATAAAGCACTTAGGCTACGGGGTTTGGCTTACAGTTCTGATACTTCTTATACTACTTTAACTTACACTACAATTATGCATGGATTGTCAAAATTAAAAATGGCTATAGGACAAATGGTAATTCTCTCAAAATGTTGGTGGACAGTTGTGCTCTTGTTGTGCTGTGTGTTGTTTGGCTAGCCAATCTCACTTGCACATGGTTTTAAGTGGGATTGATAAACTAGTTTCTAATAATGATATTTTGGATTCATCTATGCGTAACACACTAATCAATAGCCTCTGGAAAGAGGGTCTAAAATGTAGGGCTTCCCGATTATTGGATCTGATGTTGGAAAATGGGTGGGTATCAGATGCTACAACTCATGGACTGTTGGTTGGCTCTTTTATCAACAGAGATACAGATGGTGAAACATTTGCATATGAGGTTCAATACAAGATAGTTTTAGCAACATTCTCGCATAGGGATTTGGAAATACATGACAAATTCCCTTGGTTGACAATGAAACTGTAATTAGAAAGTTTCTAAATTACCCTGGTGGGAAACTCACCATGATGAGATGTAAGCTTCTTTGGGATCATATTTTGCAGTTTTGGTCGAGTTGCATGAGAAATCAGTCTAAAATGCCATTTGATTGTAAACATAGCCAGATTACTTTACCCAGCCATCCTATAATCTGTGACATGATGCCACTGCATTTAAATTCCAAAAAGAAACTTATTTGTCGAAATCTGTATAAATGTTGTGGCATCATAAGCTTTTTGGTCCACTGTTTTTTTTAAGTGCTTGTGCTTTGTTCTTTCTATTATTTCCTGTCAGTTCGATTGTTATTATGGTGCAATATGTTCAATATGCACTCGGGAAATCTCCTTGTTCTGTTAAGTCATTCTTGATATGATTTCAATGAAGTTAGCGCTAGGGTATTTAATTTGACTCAAGCCAATTTCTGAAAAATGATCCTGTGGTCCATTACATTATTGTTCATATTTAGCTTCAATATTACCTTATGATTTAGAATTGTCTTTATGTATTAGATAATTATCAAAGAAAAAAATTTTTAATTCCCTTCCAATGCAGAAGCTTAACATCACTTGTTTTACTTTCACAGATATCAAGCAGTGCCCTAATAAGTTTGAATTGGTAACAACTTGACCGTCAGACTATTTGGAATCGTATATTTTGGGTAGCATGAAGAGGGCAGAAAGATTATAATCAGCAAAGGATTGGGGTCTAAGGGAAGACTGGAATTGCAACCTGCAGGCCACAGATTGTTGACCATTGTTTAGCAGCTGAAGTTCCATTCTTTGACAGTAAGATTGTTGTTGAACTCTATCCAACCACAGTTGCCAGAAAAGCAGTGTTCATCAAGTTCTAGTCATTGATGGAAACTTTAACCTGTAACTTGGTTGAAGAGTGACAGAGTTAGTACAAGTTTTCATCAGCTGAAATTCTCACCAAGGAAATGGAAATTTAAATGACAAATTCAAGATACAAATTGGTGTAAAGTGACAATATAGTTAATGACAAATAAAAAAAGCTGTAATCTAACATCATTGCTCAAATGGGCATATATATATATGAGTCATGACTTAGCTTGTCTCTCCTAATATTAATTCCTGGGTTTGTCCTAGAATCTACTATACTACGTAATTTGTATTATATTTTGAGGAATTGTGTTTTTTGGATTGCAGATTTTCAGGAATTTCAATGAATATTTTATGGGCTTTTTTGGTTGAATGAGCTGGGGTTAAGGATGCAAGTGACCAGAAAATTCTAGTGGACCTGTTATTCTAGGTGACCTTCAAATATAATGTTAATATCTGGAGATAAAGGTGCCTCCAATGCTCTCCATCAATTGAGAATGAGAAGATACAACATTTTGTTTGCTCAGCTGCAGAAAGTCTTGGCTCTTCTCCTTGTAGTCACCAAGATCATATGGCTCAAGACAAGTCTTGTGGCTGGAGCTGAGGTCCTTCGTTTACAACTAAAACCGGTAACAAATTTCAGTCCCTAATAATATGCCTTTTGCTCATGTAGAAGTTCTCTACTTGGGAAATCCTAATGAGAAATTCAGTAGCAGTGCACTAGTTGATATTCAGCAAGATCAAGAAACCCGTAAATTGTCACCGCCCTGTCCTAAGTATAATCCCAAGAGTTCTGTCATGGGCTTTGCCCAGATGGATTTGTTCATTTCAATCTTGCTCGGAATGGTTATAGAATTCATTATCCACCATAGCCTTTAGTGCCAAATAGTCACCCTAATCAGCCTTGCAGTTCTGTCCAAAAAGGTAGTGAAGTCACTGTTAGGGTCAAAGTCTTCATTCGAAAGGAAAAATGAGGTCAAAAGTGGCAACAGCTGGTGGCAAATTAAGAGAGACAGATGTCAAGCAGCAGGCTGGAAATGGAGCTGGAGACATGCAGCAGAATGGGAATAGAGCAACAAATCAGCGTGCACCCAAGGATGATACTGCAGCTTTGCAGCAGAAGCAGGGGACTATGAATGTAGGTAGAACGGAAGAGGTGGCAACACAGGATAGGCCAAACAGCTATGTGGGAAATGAGCTTGACATAGACTTGGAAAGGAGGAGGAAGGAGGCAGACAAGATTTTTAAAGGAAAAGGAAAAATGGGAGAGACCCAGCCTCTCGAAAGCTGGAGAACTTAGTTGGCTGCTCATGTTATTTTGTTGCTGTATTTGGTTACTTTGCCGTTTCCAGTTCTTTGGTTGATCTATGTAAAAGATTGAAAGTAATAGCCTCAGAATTAGTTGTATTTTATTTCAAAATATTTCTCAATACAAGCAATTTATTCCATCATTTGAGTGACAATATTTTGCAGTACATTCACAATTCTATTTTCGTTCTCTGTCCTTAAGTTGTTGCTGTTGAGGTGTGTTTCTGTTGTTGGAAAATAGTCTGTGGAGCTGAGTTGCTTGAGTGGGTTGTGCTAGTGCTTCAGGCCTGTAACAAACCTAGTATCAGAACATGACTAGAATGGAAAATAGAGTGGAGAACTTGGAGAGAGATATGACGGCCGTGAAGGAGGGAATGGGGGAAATGAGGTCTCAAATGGGAGAGTTGAGCTCTCGGATGGGAGACATGGGTTCAGACATGGACATCATAAAGGGATATCTTCGGGACTTGAAGGAATCGACTTTAGGTAGTGAAGGAGCAGATACAGGGAAGACCCCAGTGCAACCAGAGTAGTCGCTCTTGTACTCACCTTTGGTCGAAGGAATGTCAGCGCCGCCAGTGGGGAGAACCAAAAATGTTGTGGTGGAACAACGGACTAACCAGAGTGGTCTAACTAGGGAAGAGCAGATAGGAGGCAACCGGAGAGACCTTCAATATCGCCGCTTGGATTTACCTTTATTTAATGGAGAAGAGGCACTAGACTAGGTGTCAAGGGTAGGCTTAGATATGATCAGAGTCAGTTCGATTTGACTCAAATTCGTTCAATTTAAATTCAAATTGAATTTGAGTTAAAAGATTTGACTCATTTTTTAAATCGAGCCAAGAAATGTTCAACTTGATTCAGTTCGAATCAATAGTTCAAGTTTGTGATTCAATTCGATTTGAGTCAATTCGAATTCAACAGTTTGAATTTGTGGCTTGGTTTGGTTGGAATCTATAGCTAGAATAAAAATTTTTAAATATTATTTAGGTAAAACAATATTATTTTGTCAATGAACCATGAATTCGAGCTAAACTGAGTTAAAAATTTGAACCATTAAATCGAACTACAAAATTAAACGAAACTCAAATTGAAGCTGATTCATTTTTCATCTGAACTGAACTCCAATCAAACTTAATTTTGGCTCTATGAACTTTAGTTGAATAATTTTCTATTTAAGCTGAACTTGAATAAGGGATGCTTGGGTTCGATTCAGTTCGAATTCACCTTTAGTCAAAGATGGAATGATATTTCATATGAATAGGTTGAAGGAGCAGGAACGACTCACAACACTTGATAGATGTATGGAGGAAGAAGCCCTTCATTAGTTACAATGGCACGAAAAAAGGCAAGCCTTCGTCGCCTTGGAAGAATTCAAGAGGGAGTTGTTGCGCCGTTTCTCACCACCGAATGAAAGGTCGCCACAAGACGCACTTGATTCGAGAATACCGCTCCTGATTTGAGTTGTTGTCATTGGCGATAGAAGGGTTGTCGGAGGAGATTCTACAAGTAGTGTTCATGAATGGCTTATTAAAAGAGATCCGAGAAGAGGTGAAACTCTTCCATTCTTGTTCCTTGGAAGAGATGATGGACAGAGAACGACAGATCGAAAAGAAAAACGTTGTCATCTATGGGAAATATGCTCTGCGTCCTAGAAAGAATTACCTTAAAGGATCAAGTAGGTCGACTCGACCATCCTACAACCCACAACCCAACCCAACGTTTACAAACCCAAGCACCACCATGGTTATCACCAGCGCTTGGCCCACTAACCAATCACTTACTAGCCCAACACACCTCTGTAATAGCACCCAAACTAGACTCCATTTCCACCCAAACTCCAGTCACACACTAGGCCCAAACTACACACAAAATGACCCATGCCCCTCTTCCTCCAACAAACACGAAACTCAGCCAAACATCGCCTATGCGTTTAGGGCTTCTGCTAGCTTCGACGCCTCCACATCGTTTCCCTAACGTGATAATAATTTTCAAAGGCTTTCAAATGAGGAATACAAAGTGAAAATCGAGAAGGGCCGTTGTTTTCGTTGTGACAAAAAATTCGTCCCAGGTCACCGGTACAGATTCCGTCAGCTTTGAATCATGATTTCTAGTGAAGACCAAGAAGAAGCAACTGAGACAGTCGAAGAGGAAGGAGAAGCAAGTGAATCTTAACGTTAGTTCTATGGTGGGGATCCGTTCGTTGAAGTTAATGAAAATGGGTGGGCAAATTAAAGGAAGGCCGGTTATAGTATTAATAGACAGTGGGGCAACGCATAACTTCACATTGGAGAGTATTGTGAAGGCACTAAAAATTCCAGTGGTCGCTGCACGATTCGTTGTAGCTCTCGGAGATGACAGAAAAATCAAAGGAGTTAGAAAGTGTGAGAACATCACCTTGTTGCTTCAGCGGGTTACAATTGAATAACACATCTTGTTGTCCAGATTGAGAGGGGTGGATGTAATTTTGGGGATCGATTGGTTGCACCAATTCAGAGAGGTCAAAATTAATTGGAAGGAACAAACCATGCGATATCACTGAGAGGAGAAATGAATAGAGTTGAAGGGGAATTTCTGGTTAGCCATGTTAGAGACATCTCTCAAAGCCTTGGTGAAGTTTGTGAGCGAAGGAGAGGAAGGATATTGGGTGGAGCTGTAACAGGGGACAAAAGACAACGTGGAAATGAGAATAAATCATTTAGAGGTGGCAGAAATTTTGAATGAGTTTGATGATTTATTTAAGGAATCCAGAGGTTTCCCTCCAAAAAGAGCCCAGGATCACGCCATCACTCTACTGAAGGGATCGCAACCTCCAAACCTGTGCCCATGTAGATTCCCCTACTATCAGAAGAATGAAATTGAGTGCATTGTGCAAGAAATGATAACAGTCGAAATCATACGTCTTAGTGTTAGTCCTTTTGTCAACCTAGTTATTTTGGTAAGAAAAAAGACGGCGGATGGAGATTTTGTGTAGATTATAAAGCGCTAAACCGAGTGACCACTCTGAACAAGTTCTCGATGCCGACCATTGATGAACTATTAGACAAATAAGTGGAGGCAGCAGTCTTCAGTAAATTGGATCTGAAATTTGGCTACTACCAAATTAGAATAAGAGAAGGGGATGAGGAGAAAACAACCTTCCAAACACATGTAGGGCACTACAAATTTTTGGTAATGTCATTTGGGCTAAGCAACGCACTTGCCACCTTCCAGAATTTGATGAATTCCGTCTTTTGAACATACTTGCGGAAGTTCGTTTGGGTTTTTTTGACGATATTTTCATCGACAGTAGGGGGTTCAAGGACCATATTTGGCATTTACGGGTGGTAATGAATGTGCTGTGAGACAATATATTAGTTGTTAATAAGAAGAAGTACTCATTTGATCAGGATAAAATCAAATATTCAGGCCATGTGGTGTTGAGAAATGGAGTCGAAGCAGACCCTACAAAAATCCGAGATATGGAGAGCTGCCCGTGCCTAGTGATATTAGGGATTTGTAAGGCTTCCTTATGAATTTACTTAAGAAAAATGCTTTCAAATGAGTGGAGGAGTCGCAGAGAGCATTTGAATCAAAGAGCATTTGAATCAATGAAGACTGCAATGCTACCTGTTCTAGTATTGGCTATGCTGGATTTTACGAGGGAATTCATTGTTGAAACCAATGCTTTTGGGGTTGGTTTGGGTGCTGTTCTGATGCAGGAAGGGAGACCAGTGGCGTTCTTAGGCAGGGTGCTTTCTCCATAAAATTAAGGGAAGTCTATTTACGAGTGAGAATTAATGGCCATTGTGTTAGCCTTCTAGAAACAGTGCCACAACCTTCTAAGGAGGCATTTCAAGGTTTGAACGGATCAACGGAGCTCGAAATTCCTATTGGAGTAAAAGGTGCTGAGCCATGATCAACAAAGGTGGTTAGTCAAGATGTTCAGGTTCGATTTTGAGATAATATACCACCCAAGATGTGAAAATAAAGCTACAGACACGCTATCCTGGAATCCTAAATTCGTGAAAGAGATTTGGGCATTTTTAGTTACACAAGTGCTAGGAAGTGGAGAAATTCAGTAGGAAGTGGAAGAGAGTGAGAAGCTGCAAAAAATAATTCAGGAGCACAAAAGCAATCGCACGACTCATCAAAAATACTCACTGAAGGGAAATATTCTGCTGTATAAAAGGAAGGCTGGTTTCACCACGTGATTCCAGATTCCTTCCAATCCTTTTAACTGAGTTTCATTCTTCTAATTATGGGGTCATTCCGGTTTCTATAGGACTTATAAAAAAGTTGTTGCAACTTTATATTGGGAAGGAATGAAAGGAGATATAAAAAAATTTGTAATAGAATGTGATACCTGTCAACGTATGAAGTATGAGGCCATTGTTCCCACTTACTACAACCTCTCCCTATTCCCGATAAAATTTGGGAGAACTTGTTAATGGATTTTATTTTAGGGCTACCAAAGGTAAAGGGAATTGATACTATTTTTTGGTTATTGACCATCTCTCAAAATATGGACACTTTTTGGCGTTATGACATCCATTCACAGTAAAATACGTGGCTAAGGTCTTCATTAAGGAAATTGTACGCCTTTATGGGTTTCCTAGATCTATCGTGATGGATAGGGATCAAGTTTTTATGAGTGGATTTTGGAGGGAATTATCTAAGGCAACAGACTCTACTCTGAAATTCAGCTTGACATATCACCTGCAAATAGACAGACAAACCAAGGTGGTCAATTGAAGTATCGAAACGTACCTCTATCGTTTTTGCAGTGGACAATTGAAAGAATGGCCAAAATGGTTAGTTTGGGTAGAATATTGGTATAATACGTCTTTTCTGCTAGAAACCCAACACTTATTCAACTAAAATACAAAAAACATAATAAACCAAAACTATTTCATTAATAAAAAGATTACAAAGATAAACCGAACACTTCGAAGAGTTCGGAACCTCCCATTTTTCGACAGTTCGAGGTGCCAAAGATCTCCCACAATTAGCCAAGGATGACTGCCCTCAAATAAAACCCTAATATATTTTTTTCTTCCCCTCTTTTGAAATCCAAAACATATTTTTATAATAGAAATTGACCGTTGCATTGAGGACAAGTGTCTCAATCTTAGCATTTTCCTTCCCTTTAAAATCATCTTGTATGAGTTTTTTCTTTTTTTTTTCAGTTGTGCCCTATGTCATTCTCCTGCCTTTTCTCTTTTTTTTTTTAATAATTGTGCCACTTGTCTCTTGTTTTACAAATTTGCCTGCTAGCCCACTATTTTTACTTTTTTTTTAAAATTGTTTACAATTGTCCTTTTTCTTTTCCTTCTTTAATATTTTTTCTCTCTCCTTCGTCCTTCTTTCTTCTACTTTCTCTCTGCATTTTCTCCTTTTTGCCCTCTGTAATTTTTTTTCTTTAGGCTTTTGCTGACATTTTGTTTTCATCTCCTTCTTCTTTTTCTGTTTTTGTTTTTTTTTTGACATTTTTCCAGCATGTAACCATCGACTTATTTCTCCCTGTGATGATTCTTCTTCGAGTTAGCCTCCTCCGTGAACATTTTCTGGCGACTCTTCACTTTTCCAACCATCATCTATCTTTCTCGCTGGATCGAATGCTTTAATACCATTTTGTTAGAAATCTAACTCTTATTCAACTAAAACACAAAAAAATAATAAACCAAAACTATTTTATTAATAAAAAAATTACAAAGATAAACCGAATATTTCGAGGAGTTCGGGACCTCCCATTTTCTGGCCATTCGAGATGCCGAAGACCTCCCACAATCAGCCAAGGATGACTGCCTCAAATAAAACCCTAATATATTTTCTTCTTCCCCTCTTTGAAACCCAAAATATATATTTATAATATAAATTGACTATTGGATTGAGGACAAGTGTCTCAATCCTAACATTTTCATAGATTAACAGGAATGATTCCGTTTAAAGCTATCTATGGGAGGGATCCTCTTACAATTTTTAGGTGGATGGATGAAGATTCAAGGATAGAAGAGGTAAACACTCTAATTAAAGAACGAAACTTATTGTTGGATGAACTTAAAACTAATCTGCACAGAGCTCAAAAATGAATGAAGAAAACAGCAGATAGGCAGTGTAGAGAAGTCATTTTCAATGTGAGTGATTAGGTTTTCTCAAGCTCTAACCCTATCAGTTAAGGTCATAGGCAGTGCGCTTGAATAAGAAGTTGAGCCCTCGGTTCTACAGTCCATATGAGGTAATAAAAAAATAGGCCAGGTTTCTTATAGATTGAGGCTTCCCGAGTCAGCAAAAATTCATCTTGTATTCTATGTCTCACAACTAAAAAATTAGTTGGGTTCGACAGCAATGAGTCAGCCTCTACCAGAGGGGTTGTGTGAGGAGGGAGAGTTAATAGTGCAACCTGAAGTTGTGAAGGACTTCAGATACTCTCAACAAGGGGATTTAGAACTGCTCGTTCAATGGAAACAGCTTCCTGAGTTTAAGAGTTCCCGTGAACTATATGAGAATGTTAGAAGGCTCTTCCCATAACTACACCTTAAGGACAAGGTACCTTTGGATGGGCGGGGCAATGTTAGGGCCAAAGTCTACATTCAAAAGAAAGGAAAAAAGGGGGGACAAAAGTGACAACAGCTGGCAACAAATAAAGAGAGACAGATGTCAAGCAGCAGGCTGGAAATAGAGCTGGAGGCATGATGCAGAATGGGAATAGAGCAACAGATCAACGTGCACCCAGGGATGATATTGCAGCTTTGCGGCAGAAGCAGGGGACCATGAATGTAGGTAGAACTGAAGAGGTGGCAACACAGGATAGGCAAAACAGCTATGTGGGAAATGAGCTTGATATAGACTTGGAAAGGAGGAGAAAGGAGGCAAACAAGATTTTGAAAGGAAAAGGAAAAATGGAAGAGACCCAGCCTCTCAAAGGCTGGAAACTTAGCTACTCATTTTATTTTCTTGCTGTATTTGGTTACTTTGCCATTTCCAGTTGTTTTGCTGATCTATGTAAAAGACTGAAAGTAATAGCCTCAGAATAAGTAGTATTTCATTTCAGAATAATTCTCAATACAAGCAGTTTATTCCATAATTTGAGTTACAATATTCTGCGGTACATTTACAATTCTATTTCATTCTCTGTCCTTGAGTTGTTGCTGCTGCTGAGGTGTGTTTCTGTTGTTGTAAAATAGTCTGCAGAGCTGAGTTGCTTGAGTGGGTTTTGGTAGTGCTTCAGGTCATGAATCTGAAGCCTGCATTGTTAAGTCGCAAAATGGACACAGAGCTTAGGAACCTATCGTTTTCTTCACCAGTAAACTCCATTAACATTTCTAGTATTGCCATATGAGGGACACAAGGGTGTCCAAAACCTTAACATTGAACTCCTTGAAAAGCTAGGAAGCACGGATGGGGTGTGATTCTGCTTTTCTGAAACGTTTCGGAAACCAAAATGGCCTGAATCTGGTACGAAACATTTTGGGCCTGTCTCGGTTATTTAAAAGAAACATGAAACACGTTTTATATTTAGAAAAAAGGGAAGCTTGTTTCGCTTTTGTGCATTTCCAGTCCACAGTAACCTAACCTTCTCCTCTCTGTCTTTGGCGTCTTGTCTCCTCACTGTCTCCGGTGTCCCAAATCCTCTCCTCTCTGGCAATTCGAAGTCTTGGCAAACTCTCCTCTTCGGTGCATCAGTTCTTTGACGATGTGTTCAGCTTCATCAGTGCATCAATGGCGTGAACTCGCCTCCTCTTTGGCATCTTGAAATCTCTGTGAAGTTTAGAACAGCTGTCTTCATGAACGCATCTAATCTGGTACGTAGTTCTTCATATCTGATTGAGACATTCTTTGTTGTTTGATTAATGGGTAGCAGCAAGCAGTTTTTTAGTGGCACCGAGTACCTTGAGTTGGTTATGGAATTTCTTACAAGATACAACTTTCAGCTAGATAGGCTATGAGTGATCATAACTGATCTGTTGAAACACTGAAATACATGCACTCACTGTTAAATTTAAGCCAAGCTTACCTGAGCCTAACCTATTTGGATCCTTCTAAAAACAAATTTTCTTAGAAGTTGATTGTTCTTTACATTGTATCATGTGCATCCTAGGTTTTTTCATCTGTTCAAGTGTTTCACTCACTATGTTGTCTCCGTTATCGATTAGTCCTGGCGTGGCCTTTTAGTTGCCTGTTCGGTCTCTTTTTGCAAAGGCCCATGATACACTTTTCAAAGATTTAGTACGGTTTTAGCCTCTTTCAAAATTTTTATTTTATTAATATAAATTTCTATGTTCTCTATTGTAGCCTGTTCAGTTTGTATTATAATCCCATTTTCCCTATTGTTACTAGTATTCTTTTGATTGGTCAGATTTTAAACCTGGAAAGGTCAGTTATGATTTATTCAGTTTAAACCTTTAAGAAATGTGGTTAAATTGCTTGCAACTCTTTTTTTTTTGCAATATTATGATTGGATGTACCCATTTTAAGTACATAAATATATACCCACTTATATATGTCATCACATAATTGAGTAATTTTGAATTAATAATAAAACAACATCCAATCATGTGATGACACATATAAATATGTACATAGTTGTATACCTAAAATGGGTATAAATAATATTGTTCATTTTTTATTTTCCTTTTAATATGCAAAAGATATTTAAAAAAATAAAAACCCAAATGGGTTCATAAATTTAGAAATTAAAAAATTAACATAACACTAATAGGGGTTGAGAACCCTAATTTTTAAAAAATGAATACAGTTACTATAACCCTAATCCAAATAAATATTATCATATTTGTGTCATATTATCGAGTCAAGTGAAAAGATTACTTCCTTGTTACTATTATTAATGTTGTATTAATATTGTTTAACGATAGATTTGAGTCAATCGAGCTTGAACAAGGGTCAATTAGAGATCAAGCTTGACTCATCCAATTGATAATGAGTTTGTTGATGAAGTTTTTGGCTAAGAATAAAGATTGTCCGAAATGAGGAATAATAATTGCTGAAAAAGAGAAAAAAATCACTTGAGATAATGAAAAATTATTGAAAATGATGATTTTATTGATGAGTTGGTTGAGTCGAACTGACTTGAGTAAACTCAAGTAGGGGTACCCTTGCCTAACATTAAGCTAGGCAAAAGCTCACTCAAATCATGTGCATATTGATATCTTAGATAACCTCGAATTGATGCCAGTATGCAAATTTTATAAGGATAGAGATGCAGCCCAAAAAGCCCAATGGGCCTATCCCCTACTTCCCCGCAAAACTAACCCAAATGACAACAACAAAAACGAAAATAGAAGGAAAATTAATTAAATTAAAATTTTTTTAATCTGCCTAAACAATATTACATGAATATAATCAAGAAATAACATTATGTTGAGCCCTTATATACAAATTAGGTTTCACCACAGTTAACTCGTATGAAACGCCATCTCTCCTCCAACTTTTCTATGGTTTCGCTCATTTTTTCTTCAAAATGAATTTTCAGTTTAGTATTAATTGATTGTTGTGATATTTTAAAGAATTTTGCTTAACTTTTTGGTTCTGGTAAAAATGTGCATATTTCAGGTTGAATATTGTGTTCTTGGGTTTAAAATTGGTTATTGCTTGATGGAAAATGTTTATTCGTTAATCTAGGTTGTGATTTAAGCGAACAAAATGTTGTTGATGGAAAATATCGATTTTTCATTAGTAGAAACTATTACGTTTAAATTTCAAATTAGTAGAATCCAACTAAACTGAATTTATAATTTCAAAATTCTGAGCAAATATTCAAAGACTACATGCATTGAATCAAAACTTATATTTTCCCAAATTGTAAATGAAAATAAGTTATTTTTTTCTTGAAATGTTTCGCAAACAATTCTCCCAGGGTGTAGGATTCATTACTAGTTATCACACAATTTTGCATGAAAAATCAAATATAATTTATAAGTCAAGCATTGTAAAGTTTTCAAAATCCGTTGTGAGTCTTCTTATCCTAGTTTTCTTCACCGTCTCAGTTGCTTCATTCTTAATTCTCAGCTTTTCTCTCGCATCTTTGCAACCTCACAATTAGTTATTACTCCTGTATGGTTAATTGAAACAACATTGAAACTTCCACGAATAGTTTTATAGTTTTAATTTGACATTTTTATTTCAACATTAGTCCAAAGTTTGATTGGTTTTATTTCATCATCTTCTATTTCAGGTGGAGACCATCCATAACTACCAAAATCCATACTTTCTTGTAATTGATTTTAATACCATCTTTATTCGTGTCTTCCAATGTAAATAATTAGTCTTATCTAATATAGGTGGCCTAATAGTGAATCTACCTTCCCAAAACATATTCATTATGAGAAATAACAAAAAAAAAAAGTAATAAATGTGCAACCAATCAGTGAGTAAATTTATTGAATATAAAAAATTCAGAACCTACTTTAGTGCCAATTGTAAAGAATAAAAGTTGTTTATGACCACAATACATGGACACAATATGTGTATGTAGTAAATGTGGTCATGTATCTAATAACACATACAGTGAAAAATATAAACGAGCATTAAATGTAATTGGGATAAATGAATTTAACATGTTCGGTTATTAGCACAGCTTATATCTATGAGACTAAGTCCAAAAATCTTAGATTTACTATAACCAAATTAATCAATACACCAAATTTTTCAACAACAAATTGGTAGAGCATAAATTAAAAAATTAAACGTCGATTAACAAAAAGTTACGTAAATTTGAAGAACACGGGTATCTCACTTGTTCATCACTTAAGCATTCAAATTAGTTCAAAATGTTCAAGTTCTCCTTGAACATTTATCCGAACTCTCTTCAATTTGAGAAATGTTAAAATCTCTTCAATTTTTAGTCATCATCCAGCCTTCTGTAGTGTAGTGTTTTCTATTAAAAAAATACTAAAACAAAATCAGTGAAATAGCACTGAATATAAGAAACCCGAAGAACATTGTAAGCTTCAAAAGCATGAATAATATTCATGTTAATTTAAAATATAGGAGAAGGCGGTTTATACGGTAAACTTCATGCCATGAATTTGTTGCACTTGTCAAAATAGTTTATAATACACCAGGTTAATTGTGCCAGAAAATAGTTTTTTGTTTTTGGGCAAGAAAAAGTATTTATAAACAAGGCAACATACTCTCCAAAAGAGGACAACGAGTACAACCTAAGCTCATCCTACCAGGGGAGAAAAGTAAGTATGCCTGAGGCAAACAACACAGAAGACTAGAAAATTTTCCCTTTTGAAGACCTATCTAAGTTCCTACGAATAAGAGTTCAAGAGGAGTAACAACCTAAGTCTGAACATTTCATCTAAACAAAATCACACAAGCCACCAAACAACAAGAATCTAATCATCCTTGCCAATCGCTGTCTCAAAAAATCCAGATGGAAATTTACTCCTATCGACCGTAAAAAAGCTGCAAAGGCTGATAAGCCACGACCTCAACAACCACAAAGGTCTCAGCGAATTCAACGGCCAAATCAGAAGTATATGGACTAAGTCATGGGCAGCAACGTTCACAAAGAAGGAGTTACAGTTGCAGTTATGGTCTCATTTATGATGGCACGTAAATAGCCATTTTTTCTGCACGTTGTTATTTAAGTTGCCATGAATTAGTTTCTGTTTTATGCATGTAGGTTGTGGTCGCAATAATAGGAAAGGTTGTAGGAATCTTTTGTATTTAAACACTTCTAATGAATAAAGAAAGGCAGAGAAAAATTTCCCAAACATTGTGGTTTGTTCTCACCCGAAGAGAGCTATTTGCTAGTTTAATATATTAAGCTTGGACTGGGACCTACTAGTGGTATCAGAGCCAAACTTCAATGGCAACCAACAGGGAATGGATTGAACAGGTGGAAGCTGGGCTAGGACGACTTCAAGACAGCATGAGTTGGATAGAACTTGGCCTCACCGAAAAGTTGCATCAAATGGAAGAAACCATCCACAAATTATCAGAAGCCTTGTTGTCCACCCGAGAAGGATCCAATACCAGCACTAATGATCATCATGACCGTTTCAAAAACACGAGTGACAACTATCGAGATCAAATAGACGGAAGCCGACATGTCTTTTCGTCCAAATTAGCTAAGCTGGAATTTTTGAGGTACTCCGACGACGACCCAACAGAATGGTTCAACAGAGTGGAACAATTTTTTGAATACCAAGGCACCACAGCAAGCCAAAGGGTGTCGCTAGCGTCATTCCATTTAGAGGGGGAAGCGAATCAAGGGTGGCAGTGGTTACACCGCTCATACAAGGAGGAAGGACGAGAAATAACCTCGGCAAAATTTTTAGAAGAACTCTGGGCTTGTTTCGGACCAACGAAGTGCAAAGACTTTGATGAGGCTTTATCACGGGTGAAACAAGTGGGCACGTTACGAGATTATCAACGAGAATTTGAAAAGCTGGGAAATCAGGTTCAAGGATAGACGCAAAAAACGCTGGTTGGGACATTTATAAGTGGTCTGAACTCAGAAATCGTCGACGACATTCGAATGTTCAAACCCAAATCATTAAAGGAAACAATCAATTTGGCACGAATGAGAGATGACTAACTTAATTGACAGCGAAGGCTCATAAGACCACCATCGACTAACCGTTTAAAATCAGACTATTCTTCCCCAACAAAATCCAAATCAGCATCAACTATGAGACGTCTCACTTGGGAGGAAATGCAGAAGAGGCGTGCACAAGGCCTCTGTTTTAGTTGTGATGAAAAATTTGCTCTAGGTCATAAGTGTCGAGGACCTCAACTATTATTGCTAGTAGGGGATTCTAGTGTAAATATGGAAGCAGATCTAGATGAAGAGATAGAAGACATTGTCACCAATAATCAAACTCAATCTGAAATCATTCTCCATGCACTCACCGGATGGACATCTTCCAAAACCTAAGTAGCACGGAAACTTATAACAGGATGCGTTTCCACGTTTCGGAAACGTTTCCGTTTCCGAAACTTTCCGAAACTTGTAGGAAACGTTTCGGGTTATTTCAAAATTTTTGAAAAATTTTAAAACACGTTTATTTTAGAAGAAAAATCGTAAAATCGATTAAACACATATCTTTTATATTTTCAAATCAAAAATGTCTTTAAATCTCATATTGAATTCATCTCCTCTCTACTTTTTGATGTGTTACTCATCTCTTCCCCAACATATCATATAGATTGATGTGTATTGTTGTTTTTTTCTTAAATATCTATATGTGTTTGCTTAAAAACAATTTATAATAGGTTCTATGATTATATTTTATAGTATTATTTCTCCTCATTCTTTTTTTATTATTTATTTTTATATTATATAAGTTTATGTATTTTTATTATAAAAAATTTAGTATTTATTAAAAAACCCTTATATTTTTCATATTTATAAGTTTCCCCACGTTTCCGTTTCCTATATTTTTAAAAAAATGCGTTTCTACGTTTCCGTTTCCGCGTTTCCACGTTTCTCCGTTTCCGTTTCCCTGCTACATAGTCCAAAACCATGTGAATTACAGCAAAGATTGGGCATCACGAGGTGGTTGTTCTCATCGACAGTGGTTCCACTCATAATTTTATTAGCGAAAAGATAACTGATAAATTGCACTTACCTACAATCCCAACTGAGCCATTCACCGTCAAAGTAGCCAACAGAAAACCATTAATGTGCAAAGGGATATTTGAACACATGTCTGTGATACTCCAAGGTATTCCTTTCTCTTTAACACTTTACCCTTTACCACTAACTGGGTTGGACTTGGTCCTAAGAGTACAATGGTTAGAACAACTAGGTACAGTGATATGCAATTGGAAGAAAATGACAATGGAGTTCCAATGGGGAGAATGAACACATCGACTACAAGGCACTGATATTTAACCTATTCAAGCGGCACCTATGAATGCTATTTCAAAGGAATTATGACATGGAAGTTTGGTGTTTGCCATCTGCCTATGAACTACAACCAATAACGAACAACAAGAAATTCACCCAGACATGCGATAGATAGGGCTGGACTCGAGCCGAGCCAACTCGAGCTTGAGCTCTGCTAGGCTCGATTCGAGCCCGAAACGAGCCAGGCTCTGCTCGGCTCGATCGAGCTCGAGTTGGCTGGGTAGATTTTTTTTAAAAATTTTTTATACAAAATGACATCGTTTTGATAATGAAAAACGAGCCGAACTGAGCCGAGCAGAGCCAAACCAAAAACGAGCCGAACTCGAGCCGCCTATATATAAACCGAGTCGAGCTCGGCTCGGCTCGAATCCAACCCTAGCGATAGATGCTTAAAGAGTTTGAGGATATTTTTTAGGAGCCAAACTAACTACCCCCAGAAAGGGAGATTGACCACCGATTACCCTCAAGGAAGGAACTTAACCCATCAATGTGAGACCCTACAGGTATGCCTATTTTCAAAAAGCTGAAATTGAAAAACAAGTTCATGACATGTTAAAATTGGGGCTTATAAGACCAAGTACTAGTCTTTTTTCATCTCTTGTTTTATTGGTTAAGAAAAAAAGATGGCACATGGCATTTTTGTACTGACTATCAAGCACTTAATGTCGTAACCATCAAAGATCGCTTTCCAATTCCTACAGTTGATGACATGCTTGATAAGTTTTATAGGGCAAATTACTTTACTAAACTCGACTTTCGAGCCGGCTACCATCAGGTACGAGTGCGCCCTCCAGATATTCCTAAAACTACTTTTCGAACTCATAATAGTCATTATGAATATTTAGTCATGCCTTTTGGCCTTTCTAATGCACCATCTGCTTTTTAATCAATTATGAATTCTATCTTTCGACCATACCTTCGCAAATTTGTTTTAGTCTTTTTTGATGACATTTTGATTTATAGCCCCAATTGGAACACGCATCTTGAACATGTTAAACAAGCCTTTGAAATTTTGAGGCAGCACAATTTTTTTGTTAAAATTAGCAAATGTGCCTTTGGCTAGCAAGAGTTGGAGTATTTAGGCCATATTGTCACCCCTCAAGGTGTTATGGTAGATCAAAGCAAAATTAGAGCAATGCTCAATTGGCCCTGACCTACTAATGTATCTGAATTGTGTGGATTCTTAGGCCTTATAGGTTATTACAGAAAGTTTGTTCATAACTACGGCACCATTGCTCAACCACTTACCAATCTGTTAAAGAAAAGACAATTCACATGGACGGAGGATGCCGAAACAACATTCCAAGCACTTAAACAGACTATGACTTCAACTCCTACATTAGCTATGCCTAATTTTAATGAACCTTTTGTCATTGAGTCTGATGCTTTAGGAGAGGGAATTGGTGCAGTTCTCACTCAGCAGGGAAAACCAATAGCCTTTATGAGCTGAGCTTTGGGAGTGTCCAAACGGTCGTGGTCTATTTATGCCCGAGAGATGCTGGCCATTGTTCATGCCATTCAAACCTGGTGACCATATCTATTGGGATGAAAGTTCTACATCCAAATAGATCAACGAAGCCTTAAATGCTTGCTAGAGCAGCGAATAGCAACACCGGAGCAGTAAGAACTGGGTCGTAAAGTTGCTTGGATATGACTATGAAATCACTTACAAACCGGGTCAAGAGAACTCAGCAGCAAATGCACTTTCCAAAGTCATGGGCAGCCCTTCTCTTAATGTTTTATTCACTTCTCAAGCTCCACTTTGGGATGAACTAAAAACAGAGGCTATTGGACATCCATACATGGAAAAGATTGGCAAATTAGCAATTAAAAAGCCAAGTGTTCCTTACACATGGAGAAATGGACTGGTATGCTATAAAAACAGGGTGGTGCTACCTCCAAATTTATCATTAATTAAAAAGCTACTGCAAGAATTCCATGATTCTTATATTGGTGGTTATTCCGGAGTGTTGCAGACATACAAAAGACTTGCTCAACAATTTTATTGGCCCTCGATGTTCTGAATAGTGCAGGAGTACGTCTCTGCTTGTGATGTTTACCAAAGAATTAAATCTGAAATGCTGGCACCAACGGGACTTTTACAACCTTTGCCTACTCTATGTCAAGTATAGGATGACATTACAATGGACTTCATCGAAGGACTTCCGACTTCTAATGGCAAAAATACAATCCTGGTGGTGGTCGATTGATTGAGTAAATCGGTGCATTTTCTGACCTTAACCCATCCTTTCACGACCAAAATGGTAGCTGAAAAATTTGTTGATGGCATAGTCAAGCTGTATGGAATGCCCCAATCAATCATTAGTGATCAAGACCCAGTGCTCATTAGTCATTTTTGGCAAGAGTTCTTCAAGCTATCAGGCACAAAGTTAAACATGAGCTCCTCATACCACCCTCAAACAGACGGGCAATCCGAAGTTGTCAATCGGTGTCTTGAACAATATCTTTGCTACTTTGTCCATCATCAACCATGCAAATGGACTTCATTTCTTCCATGGGCTGAGTTTTGGTATAACATAACATACCACACTTCCACAGGGATGACTCCTTTTCAAGCTTTGTATGGACGACTACCTCCAACCATTTCGCGCTACCTGATCGGTATGCCTCATGTTCATAAAGTGGACCAAAATCTAGCATCCCGAGATGACATATTGAACCAACTAAAAATCAATTTACATTCGGCTATCAACTGCAAGAAGCAAGTAGCTGATTCAAAATGGCATAACATTGAGTATCAAGTCAGTGACTTGGTCCTTCTTCGACTACACCCTTATCGGCAACAAATGATCTTTCACCGAGCTTCTCAAAAATTAGCATGTTGATTCTATGATCCGTTTTCGATTGAGCAACGAGTGGGCAAGGTTGCTTATAAATTAAAGCTTCCTGAATTATCCAAAATTCATCCAATTTTTCATGTTTTGCTGCTTAAGAAGAAAGTAGGCGAATCCAAAACTGCTGCAATTAATCTGCCACTAACAGATGATGATGGAGCAGTTGTTTTAGAACCTGCTGCTATTCTAGATACACAATGGGTTAAAAAAGGCTCGCGTTTTGTTGAAGAAAGTCTTGTTAAATGGAAACGCCTATCGGTCGATGATGCTACTTGGGAAGAGACTGCAGTCTTACAGGATCGATTCATAAACTTGAACCTTGAGGACAAGGTTCCAGTGAAAGACGAGGGTATTGATAAGCCACGACCTCAACAACAACGAAGGTCTCAGTGAATTCAACGATCAAATCAGAAGTATATGGACTAAGTCATGGGCAGCGACGTTCACAAAGAAGGAGTCACAGTTGCAATTATGGTCTCATTTATGATGGCACGTAAATAACCATTTTTTCTGCACGTTGTTATTTAAGTTGCCATGAATTAGTTTCTGTTTTATGCATGTAGGTTGTGGTCGCAATAATAGGAAAGGTTGTAGGAATCTTTTGTATTTAAACACTTCTAATGAATAAAGAAAGGCAGAGAAAAATTTCCCAAACATTGCGGTTTGTTCTCACCCGAAGAGAGCTATTTGCTATTTAATATATTAAGCTTGGACTGGGACCTACCAGCTTGCATTTACATCTGCATTTCAACAATCGTATTTTAATGTACAGACCTTCAGAACAATTATTTTAGACATAGAGGACACTAAGAGCCCATGAACAGATGGCTCGCGGACATAGAGGACACTAAGATATTTCACAAAAGCAAAGTAAAGTTAAGCACATAGCATCTTTGTCCTGACAAAAAGTAAAAGATGGTACAAAGATTCTTTGTACAGCGTTGTGGACAGAAACGGATAATTCCTCTTTCAATATTTTACAAGTCAATTCCCTCGACTGCTAGTAATTAAACTGGACAAAAACGGATATTATAGGCGGAAAAGTCCTATTTCATATTTCAAACTCGAGGCCTTGTATTATTTCAAGCTACTGGAGTCTGAATAGGCCACACTTTTTAAGGCTATGTTGCATTTGCTTTCTGCTTCGGCATTTGTGCAATGAGAAGTCTGTTTTACCCACCCAAAGTTCATTTTCACACACTATTTGATAAATTGTTAAAAATAGATAAACAATTAATCGGACAAAAGCAAACTCATCTTCTTGGCAGCACCCCTATGACGACGACTATACTTTTTAAATTAGGGAAAAGAACTATTTTCCATCCAAATTTTAGCCCAATCTCAAACCCATATTTATGAGGGTTAAAAAATTTAAACTTTCATCCATAACCAAACTTCTGTTAATTTTTTTTTTAAATAAAGGGATAAAATAGTTATTTTATTGTTTATATTAAAAAATTATAAAGTTAATTATTTCTCCCTTAGTTTTAGAAACTAACATTTTACCTTTATCTAAAATTTTTAAACTTTAAAAAGTAACATTTTCACCCTCAAACCTAGGGTTTCCATATTTTTTCAAATTCAGCTGTCCCCCATAACTTTCAAAAATAGTAGTTTCACCCTTACTCTTGAACTTCATATTCCGACGTCATCTCTGGCCTCCCATTCTCGTGGTGTGATGAAAATATCTTTATCTCCTCGTCGCACGGTGCCACAAAGAGATGAAGATTTCTTCATCGCACCACCCAGACGACGAAGCTCATCCCGTTGTCCAGAAGCGATGATGAAGGACGATGAAGCATTGTCTTCGTCTATTCTTTAGGTCTGAATAACTCTTTGTTGTCCTTTGTAGCTAGAGATAGAAGATTGATGGAAAGCGTCAGTGGTTGGTGGTGGCCGGAGAAGGAAGGAAACCCTAGGAGTGAAATATAAACTTTTCAAACTTTGAGAATGAGTTGAGGTGTTAGTTTTTAAAACCTAGAGGGGGGAATGATAAAAATTTTAAAGTTTTAAAGTTTATAGGTAAAATAACGATTTTACCCTTGTCTCTAACTAAAAATTTGGACGGTAGTTTGGTTATAGGTGAAAATTTGGGTTTTTTATCTCCTATAGGTATAAGTTTGAGATTGAGCTAAAATTTGGGTGGAATAGTCTTTTTCCCTTTAAAATTAATAGCAAGCGAGGCCAGCTTGCATCTACATTCCAACAATGTAATTCAATTTCTGTAGTGGGGCTCATAACTTAAAAAAAAAAATATAAAACTTTACATTGAGTTAGATTATATTTTAGGATAGATTTTATTACAACCAAACAATATCAGGTTAGTCTGCATTTACATTTCAACATTTGTAATCGGAGGTATAACTTTCTTTTTAACAAAGTAACTTTATGGGAGTTGCATATATATATATATATATATATATATATATATATATGCAAATTTATCACAATTTAATAAGTAAAATTCAAATTTAGTGATTAATTTCACAATGATTTTAGTAGATTAATTAAAATTTAAATATTGAAGTCTCAGCAAAGAAATTTGACTCTCTTATGTTCATAATTTTCTCAATTTCTCTCATAACTTTGATGTAAATCATCTTGACACATTTGTCTGTAATGAAAATAACGTTTTTCGTCAGGAGACGTACCAAAAAAGGGGAAGGAGAGAGTGAAACTGGCCAGTAAAATTGATTTGGAAACAGTTGCAGCAAAGGAATGATATTAAAAATAAGTTAATAACCAAAAATGAACTCTATTAATCATCAATTAGGCATACCAAGTCCAATGAAAGAGTTATCTCATATCTTCCTCCAGTGGTTGGTGAATCCCATGCCATGAGGAGCATCAATTTAACTTCTGAAACATCTCCATTTAGTGGATCATCATCCTATATAAAAATGAGAATAATAATATAGGTAAATATAAGTATGAAATAATATTTATCTTTTACCGAATGCTTTTCAAGGATAGAGTGACAATGAGGTATAGAAAAATACAAAAATTAGCAAGACAATTCCATTTGACTTGCAGAGTCACAAATCTAAAGGAAAATAAGTGAGTGTGTGTATTTATATAAGTACTAAACTATGGCCTTTTTTTTTTTTTCCCAATTAAAGGAGTTGAATTTTTAGATTTTTATATTGGCGGTACCTATTAAACGCAATTAGACATATTTACTTTGTTTTAGTTTGATACTTTTAATAATAAATAATATAACTTTACCTTTAATGAAAAAAATTAAAAATTTTATTTTTTCAAGAAAAAACAAAATTTAATCATTTAAAAAAAAAGAGCTTATAATTCGATATGAGTGAATGTTGTTATATATATAAAATATGAAATTAATTAGACCTTCTAGAATGAATACAACTTCATGGTTATTACTAACCCTAACATGTGAAAATTTATATGACTGGATAATATTACTATAATATCTCATATGATTATACCATTTCAATCTTACCTTATGATATATAAAGTAGTCCTTTAAATCATTAATCTTAAATATATACCCAAAACCCATTTAATCGATTGAATTTGTTATGAATTATGTTGAAAAAGAAATGTAAACTTATTTAATATCACACACTTACCATATGGTTGTGTAGTCTGCTATAATGGGTATGATAGTCATTTTGTGTGATAAACATTTATAACAACCCTCGGTATATAACCCAACAATTATACAGTCGGTCTTGTGTAAATATTTTCTTGTTAAGAGAAAATTTATTGGTTTTATTTGATCTTTGACAAGTTTAGTTTTTAGGTTGTATATCTAGTAGTGATACTCTATGTGGAAGCTTTTCCATGTTTCTATTATACAAAGTGGAGTGTCTTAATACTATCGGTTTTAATAATCTTGATTCTATGATTGATTCAATTAGAGGTTTTCTCTAACTTTTAGATAGGGTTTTAATTTGAGACTTGAATCAAGTAAATATCGTATCATACTTTTATTTCTTGTTGTTATGCTTTATTATCTATAATCTTGAATACTTCTTGTTATTACTATTCGATTGACTAATCCTTAGTCAAGATAAACACCCGGCAACGTCAATCATTTTTCTTTTAACTTATTTTTCAAGTCTGAAAAAAGAGAAATTAATGAATAAGAGAAATGAACTTTAATTCTAGTAAACCAGATAAGATATAACCGAAAGTATATGCCTTTTTCTTCTTTCTTGAAGATACCAGAAATATTTAAAAGGATTTTGTCTTTTCAAAGAAAAGGAGAACTGGAAATAGAAAATAAATAAATAAATAAAGGTAACAGGGCAATTATGGTGCCAATTCAAGAAACCAGAGGAAGTGGTTCCAAAGAGGCTTGTGAGAGAAGGAATTTTTGAGCGGCTTCTGAATAATTTGATAGAAGCAAAACTGAAGATGGATAGAGATTTCAGTGAAGAAGAATCAGTTGCTCATGATTCATTATCAACTCAGAGTTCTACAAAATTCAATTGATTCAAGAAGGGAAACTCAGTACTGTGTGAACAAAATATTTTTAGTGGTATTTGACCTATTTAATAAAAACGTGAATTATTTACATTTTCGCTTAATTTGCATTTTAAACATGTTGTTTCGAATTTTTGAACTCAAAACATATTAAACAAATATTTTTGTCATATGTTATGTTTTCTGTTTTTTATGAATTTTTAAAGTACAAAAATGTCTCTTATATTTTCAATTAATTACTATTATATCTTAAATATATAATACAAAAAACTTAATTTTTTTGTCATCCAAATGTCTAACCTCTTCTGATAATTTTTTATGATGATTGAATCTTAATTATATATTAGGTTTAATAGTCAATTATATATTTTATATTTGAATTGTTGACTAAAAGATCTATTAAAAGTGTTAAAATTATTATTAATATTGTCATATTTTCAAAAAATATATTATTGACGATGTGTTATATTAAATATGTATAAACACATTCTCTATTTTTTTCATATCTAAATTTTATAACTTTTGTTTAAAAATATTTTTTTCATCATTTATGTATTATACTTACATAATTTCCTTCTTTTTTCTTTTTTCGGCTTCATATTTACTAACTAAGTTATTTGAAAGGGACGATGAGAGAGAAGGAAATTGAAAATTGAGACCCACCAACAGAGAGATAAAGGGAAGGTATGTGTTTTAGTAGGGTCACTCTAATTGACAATATCATGCCGCTTAGACCCTTGTATTAATAAAGCTCCCATTTCTTAGTAGATACACATCTCTCTATTGTCTTCTTTCTTGACTTTTGGGGTCAATATATTTTATTTTCTTTTTCTTCTCATTTTACTATTTTTGAGAAATTTTTCTTGAGCTTATTGAATCTAGAAGATTATTCTCTCTGAAAAAAAAAAAATCCTTTAGTTACAATGATATATAATAATCACGACTCAAACTTTTTTTTTTTTAAAGTTATCATATAAAGTAGTTAATTTATTTTAATATAATTGATTGAATACGTTATTGACTAAATAGATTTTATCAAAAAATTTAAATTAAAATATTTTATTTATAGTCCATCCTAAATTTTTAATTAGTAATTTAGTTACTCTATTAATGAACTAAAAACTTATAAATTTAACAAAACTCTCGTCCCATTAAAGTACAACAACATAAATCTTTTGATTCTTCTAATTTAAAACCTTAAATGTAAATCTTAAACTCTAAACTATGTGAGAATTCAAGTCAAACTCATTTAAACTTAATTAAGTGTCTAACTTGAAGACTTAAATGGTCAAGCTCAAATTGAAAAAGGATCAATTCGTTAACCTTAAGCAAAACTCAAGATTGATGTTGATGATGGAACTTGGTTCTTTGAAGACTCTTCTATACTTTATCAATACTATTACTTATCATCTCAAATAAATAAAACTC
Organism: Mangifera indica; assembly: GCF_011075055.1. Lineage (NCBI taxonomy): Eukaryota > Viridiplantae > Streptophyta > Magnoliopsida > Sapindales > Anacardiaceae > Mangifera > Mangifera indica. The sequence continues at coordinate 5,670,198 of NC_058138.1, forward strand.
AATCGAAAAATTTTAAAATAAACCTAACCTCAAATAAACCCATATTATTGATTGCAGTTATAACATATATTTTACCATATTTAGAGGGTGAAAAACATTGTTTAGGGAGTAAGGACGCACACATGGAATCATCATCTCTACCAATAAAAATATCACCGAGAAGGCATGTTCTAATGCTTCAAGTGCAGATTCACCATTCTCATATCTGTTTTATCCTAACAATTAGTTGCCTGAGAATGCGGGTGATGATGGTGGAAAGATTGAGAAAAGAATTAATTAAGAGGGCTCAATAAGCTACGGTGGTACAGTTTCTCTAATAGTGAGTCATGTAATTGGGAATTTGCCTTGTTGGGCTATTGTTCTTGTATGTCTTATTCAAGAGTTTGTGGTAAGGATGAAAATGGCTATGGTTTTGAGAAGGGAAGGAAAGAGTGTTGATGCTTTAGGAAAGATGAATATGAGAATGCCGAGTGATATGATCTTGTGCTATAATGATAGACTGGAATTTCAAAATATGAGAGCATATAACTCTTACTTGAGTTAAATCATCTCTTTCACATCTAGTTGAGAGTTATAAATTCAGTTTAACTGAGTCTAAACTGATTACACTAAGTTAGAGAAAACTCTGGATCCAGCAATCAATCTTAAAAGCACTGTTTTAGGTAAGTGAAAAGTTTGATCTTAATATATCATCACTGAATTTCAAACTTATGTTTTCTTGCTTCAGTGTCTTTACTACTAAAGTTATCCTTTGGAGGTCATTTGTATACTTTTTTTTTTTTTGGTGTGGATAAACATTTGCTTTAGTTAAACCATTCATTTTGTATATAACAAGCAATTACTTTTTTTATTTAATTAGAGTATAGCTGATTACATCAAATAAGAGAAAAACTTGAATCTAATGATTGTCTACCCTTGTCTGGATACACGCATCATTACCGGTCAATCTTTCTTGGGTGGTTATTTGCTTCCAATTCATTTTCTTTGCAATTCCACACACTATTTGATAAGTTGTCAAAACTAGGTAGACAATAATCCGACAAAGACAAACTTATTTTCCAAAGCAATAGTCACATGACAGTGACTGTCCTTTTAAAGATAATAGCACACAAGGCCAACCTGCATTTACATTTCAACAACCATATTTCAATGTATTTAGTTTGCAATTGAGATTGAATTTATAGTAGGTGAAACTCGAAATGACTCTCTAACCATTATGATTTTGATAATAAAAAAACTTTATTTGAGTTTAATTATCTTTTTAAAATAAAATTTACTACAATTAAGCAGATGATAGCTTAAGTTCAGTCATCTATTTTATAGCTATTATAATAGATAAATTAAAATTTTAATTTTAAAATATTATAAAAAAATTTTGAATTCTTACTTTCTTGTCCTTTAAATCCCTTGCATCATCCACATTCAAGGCAACAATTGTTCATAATTTTCATGCAAATAATTTATAAAGTACCACAAAATTCAATTGATTTAATAAGGGAAACTCACTAGCATGCGATGAGAATAGTTTTAATGGTATATGAAATGAAAGATGAGAGAGAAGAAAATTGAGACCCACCAATAGAGAGATAAAGGGAGGGTATGAATTTTAGTAGGGTTACTTTACTTAACAATGTAAGGTTGCTTAAACCCTTTCATTAATGGAGTTTCATCCTCAATTGGTCTCATTTCTTTACAGATTATACCTGAGTTAAAATAAAATTGTTTAGTTTTGAGTTGTTGCTGATGTTTTATGTGCTTAAATCGGTTAATTCAATTTTTAAAAAAATTGATTCAAATAAATTTTTTTAATTAAAAAGTCAATATAACTTCAAAGTACAATCCAAGTAAAATAATTTTAAATATATATATATATATATATATATATATATATATAAATCTTATATAATTTTTGAATCAATAATAATATAAATTTACTGCTATAACTCATTAGTAAATAATTATATATTATAATACTATGATGAGTTAACAAATATTTATCTATATAAATTGTTATTTATTATAGTTATAAAAGATTTAAACGTTACTTTACAATCCAATGGATTAAATTTTCAAAATTTTTATTAAAATGACTTTTAAAAAAAAAAACTAAATTTTAATTATTTTTATTAAATGTACCAAACTAATTATCTTGACTAAATTCACAAAACAATTTTGATGAGTCATTTGTTGTTTTGGCCTTGGTTATATAGACCTAGGTTGAGCTTAGCTTGTGGTTTGTGCTATCCTCCCATATGGAAAAATGAGTGTAGGTTATTTTAAAGTCATCTCTTTAAAGGACACATTGCCTTTGTTAATTCATATATTTTCTGAAAAAAAATTGAAAAAACGAGAATGTCCTCGACATTTTCAAGTAATCAACGACTAAACATAACGTTTATCTGTCAATCATTATTGAGTAGGTTCAACTTAAATTTAAATTTGAAAAATTGACATACCACAAAAAGAGGTCGAGAGCCCTAATAAACATAACAAATGAATACAATTATACTATCAGCCCTAATCCAAATAAATTATGTTAGATATATGCCACATTATTAAGTCAAGTCAAAAATTACTCTTAAGGTTTCCATTATTAATGTTACATTTGTACTAATTAGTGTGAATAACTTTGAAGTATTTTTTTAAATATATTAAAAGAATAAATTTACATCAATATATATAGGAAATTCTAAATCCTAATTAGGAAAGATAATATATATTTTCCTATTTTACAAAAATACAATTAGTCTAATTATTAGCTTCCTAATTTAGAAATACAGTTCAACACTCCCCCTCAAGCTAGAGCATACAAATCATATACACCACGCTTATTACAAATAAATTCAATATGAGAACTCCTAAGAGACTTAATAAGGATACTTGCAAGTTGATTATTGGAGCTGACATGGTTGGTAGTTATACAACCCGATAAAATCTTTTCTCAAATGAAATGACAATATATTTTTATATGTTTCGTCATTTCATGGAATACTAGATTAGAAGCAATATGAAGTGTTGTCTGATTGTCACAAAGAAACTTCATTTGTGATATATCTGTAAATTTTAACTCTTGAGTCAATTGTTTCAACCATACAAGCTCACAAGTAGCCAATATCATAGCACGGTATTCTACCTCTATACTAGATCTAGCAACAACATCTTGCTTTTTACTTTTTCATGAAACCAAGTTGCCACCAACAAGAATACAATATCCTAAAGTCAAGCATCTATTAGATAGAGATCATGCCCAATCAGCATCAGCATATCTAACAATCTGAGTATGACCTCTGTCTTCATAGAGTAATCTTTTTCTTAATGCTCTTTTAATTACCTTAAGATTCGAATAGTTGTATCCCAATAAGAATCACATGGAGATTAGAGGAACTGACTAACAACACTAACTGGAAATGAGATATCTAGTCTTGTGATAGTCAGGTAGTTGAGTTTGCCTACTAACCTCCGATATTTTCTAGGGTCTACAAGTGGCTCCCCCTGTCCTGGCATAAGTTTAGCATTAGGGTCTGTAAGAGAATTAATGGGTTTACAATCCAACATCTTTGTCTCTTCCAAGATATCAAAAACATACTTCTTTTACTTGTCTTAGACTGAACAACTTCTATTGCAAGAAAGTATCTAAGTGTTTCTAAGTCCTTGGTCTAGAAATGATCAAATATATGCTACTTTAAGTGATTGATACCCTCATAATTGTCACTAGTGATAACAATGTCATCACTATAAACAACCAAATAAATGCACTTCCCTCATGATATGTGTCTGTAAAAAACAGAATGATTCGACTCACATCGAGTCATACTAAATTCTTGAATAATTATACTAAAGCATCCAAACCAGACACGTGAAGATTATTTTAGACCATATAATGAGTGTCAAAGTTTACAAACCAAATCAGACTCTCCCTAAGCAACAAAACTAGATGGTTGCTCCATATATATCTTCTCCTGAAACTCGCCATGAAAAAAAACATTTTTTATGTCTAATTGAAATAAGGGCCAATGACGAATGGCAACCATAGATAAGAATAACCGAACGAAGGACATTTTGGCCATTAGAGAGAATGTGTCACTATAATCCAAACCATAGACCTAAGTACAACCCTTGGATAACTAACCTGGTTTTAAAATGATCAACAATACAATAAAGACCAGTTTTGACCATGTAAACCCAACGACAGCCAACAGTGGAGTGACTCAGAGGTAATTTAACCAACTCCTAAGTACCATTATGATGTAATGTAGTCATTTCCTCCACCATTGCTTGCCTCCAGCTTGGATTTGAAAAAGCCTCACTAATAGATTTAGGAACTAAAATGGAGGATAAAGAGGATACAAAGACATGATATGGTGAGGATAAATGATAATAACTAAGAAAAGTATAATTAGGATGAGGGTTATGAGAGGATTTTATATCTTTACAAATGTCAATAAGAAACTAGTCATCAAGAGGTAGGACCTTAGTCGGGCTAGATGCAAGAATGGGAAATGAGTTAACAGGAGCTGTTGGATCAATAGAAGTGATATCAATACCTACAAGAGAATCAGTGGTTTGGGGAATAAGTTCTAGATTTTGTATGGGTGCAAATTGTGGAATAATTATAAGACATACATCGAGAGTAGGAATAAAAGTAGATAATGAAAGACTTTCAGTGACATGAGATTAAATTTCAGAGGAAGAGAAGTAAGGAGAGAAATTGAAGAAAGTGACATTAGTGGAATTAAAGTAACGATATGTCGTAAGAAAGTAACATTTGTAACCTTTCTGAAGACAAGAATAACTAAGGAATATACATTTGGACTTAGTAGGTAATTTATCATGACCTGGGGAAAGGTTATGTACAAAACATGTGCAACCAAAGACACATGGAGGAATAGTGTATAAAGGACTAGTAGGGAAGAGAATTGAATAAGGAATTTGATTTTGCAATACTAAAGAGGGCATGCGATTAATGAGATAATAGACAGTGAGAACTGCATTAGCCCAAAAATGCATAAGAGCATGTGAATGCAACAATAATGTATGAGCAATGAATGGAGACAAAACTTTAGCGGGTTTGACAGTGAGATAATTTCGGTCTCTTTAGTATGAGCATGACCACCAAAAAATAACAAAGTCATGGTAATCAGAGAAACAGTCGAAAAAAGGACTTGGATCCATTGGAGAATGAGTTGAGAACGCCAAACAAATTTAAAAGGTCTAATATAAGCTCTAATACCATGTGAATAACTTTGAAGTATTTTTTATACATACTAAAAGAATAAATTTACATAAATATATATAGGAAATTCTAAATCCTAATTTAGGAAAGATAATATGTACTTTCCTATTTTACAAAGATACAATCAACCTAATTGTTAACTATCTAATTTAGAGATACAACTCAACAATTAGGAGTGAAATCAAGCTAAGCTTGAATAAGAGTCAATTTGACATTGAACTCGATTTGTTCAATTAATGATGAGTTTGTTGAAGAAGTCATCGAAAATGATAAAGAATAATCACCGAAGATGAAGAAGAAGAATCATTAAAAAAGAAAAAACCAAATTCTTTGATGAAGATAATAAGTTACTAAAGAAGATGAATCTGTTGATGACTCGATTAAGTCAAGCTACCTTGACTCAATCTCAAGTTAGGGCTACCCTTGTTAGAGTTTGACTCATTTGAGTTTTACACTAAGCCAAACAAGAGTCAGCTTGAATCCATCTAATAGCCCTAATATTAAGTAAAAATCATGACAGTAGCATTGTGTATTGTATTGTATATTAAAAACTTAATTATCTATATCGTGTATCATATCTCATTGTAGAATACACCTTTTAAAAAATAAAATAATAAAATTTTAATTTACACATCATCATTTTTAAAATTATCACAAACACTTCTAAAATTTTAAAATTCTCATATACACCCCCACAACATATTATTTTCTTGAAAAAAATGCATCATTCTGAATCGATAATACGTATCATATCGTATAATATATTTATTGTATCGTATTAATTTAATACACCTTAGGATACGAATTGTTTTTCACCTATATCTTATTATGTTGTAAGATATGTATTGTGTATTGTAGACAATAGCAGAGTTGAGATTTTTGTTGAGGGGGGCCCTCTTAGTGAAAACTTATGAAAACCCACCAAACATTGAATAAAGAAATAATGTACTAAAAGAAAGAATACAATAACACAACTAATTTTTTTAAGCGAAAAAAGCTCTTCAATGCGAAGTAAGGAAAAAAAATATAAGAATTTAACAATTCACTTAAATCCAATATAATACAAAATATTTTCAACAACTACAATTCACAAAAAATATTTTATACAAATTTAGAGTTAAATCACAATTTTAACATAATTGAAATACATAAACAAAGAGACGAATTCAAATAACTATATAAGTTTACAAACTAAATCAGACTCCCCTTAAGCAACAAAATCAAGCGGTTGCTCAATATATATCTCCTCTTTAAGCTCACCATGAAGAAAGACATTTTTTGTCTATCCGAAATAAGGGCTAATGACGAATGGTAGCCATAGATAAGAATAATCAAGCGAAAGACATTTTGGCTAGTGGAGAGAATGTGTCACCATAATCCAAACCATAGACTTGAGTATAGCCTTTGACAACTAACCTGGCTTTAAGATGATTGACAGTACAATAAGGACCAATCTTGACCGTGTAAACCAAATGACAACTAACAGTGGAGTGACCCGGAGGTAATTTAACCAACTCCCAAGTACCATAATGATGTAATATAGTCATTTCATCCACCATTGCTTGCCTTTAGGTTAGATTTGAAAAAGCCTTACTAATAGATTTAGGAATTGAAATGGAGGATAAAGAGGATACAAAGGTATGAGATAGTGAGGATAGATGATGATAATTAAGAAAAGTGTAAATAAGATAAGGGTTACGAGAGGATCTTACAACTTTACGGATGGTAATAAGAAATTGGTCATCAGGAGGTAGGATCTCAGTCAAGTTAGATACAAGAGCAGGAAGTGAGTTAACAGGAGCCGTTGGATCAATAGAAGTCATATCAGTACCTGTAAGAGAATTAATGGTCTGGGGAACAAGTTCTAGATTTTGTGTAGGTGTAGATTGTGGAACTACTGTAAGACATACATCAAAAGTAGGAATAAAAGTATGTAATAAAAGAGTCTTAATGACATCGAGAGTAGGAATAAAAGTAAGTAAAGAGAAGACTTAAAGAAAGTGACATTAGTGGAATTAAAGTAATGGCATGTCAAAGGAGAGTAACATTTGTAATCTTTCTGAAGACGAGAATAATTAAGGAATACACATTTGATAGACCTAGCAAATAATTTAGCATGACCTGAGGAAAAGTTATATACAAAACATGTGCAACCAAAGACACGTAGAGAAATAGTGTATAAAGGACCAGTAGGGAAGAAAATTGAATAAGGAATCTGATTTTGCAATATTGAAGAGGGCATCCGATTAATGAGATAACAGACAATGAGAACTGCATCAGCCCAAAGAAGCATAAGAGCATATGAATATAACAATAATGTACGAGCAGTGAACAGAGACTGAACTTCAAAGGGTTTGATAGTGAGATAATTCTGGTCTCTTTGGTATGAGCACGACCACTGGAAAATAACAATGTCACGATGATCGGAGAAACAATCGAAAAAAGGACTTGGATCCATCGGAGAATGAGTTGAGAATGCCAAAACAATTTAAAAGGCCTAATATAGACTCTGATACCATGTGAATAATTCTGAAGTATTTTTTATATATACTAAAAGAATGAATTTACATCAATATATATAGAAAATTCTAAATCCTAATTTAGGAAAGATAATATGTACTTTCCTATTTTACAAAGATACAATCAACCTAATTGTTAACTTCTTAATTTAAAGATACAACTCAACAATTAGGAGTGAATTCAAACTGAGTCAAGCTAAGTTTGAATAAGAGTTAATTTGACATTGAACTCGATTTGTTCAATTAATGATGAGTTTGTTGAAGAAGTCATTGAAAATGATATGTTTAAATATTTAAATATCAATTATTTAAAAAAGAAAGTAAATTAAAATGATGTATTTGAATTGATCCTTAAAAAATATTAAGAAATTTAAATTAATCATTCTAAGTAAAAACTTGTTGACTTTTTTTACTTTCTTAGTTGGAAATGTTGATAGCATATTGACCTTACAATTAACTCTCAATTACTTTATAAGGGATTTCTGAAAATTGATCAAGCTTTTGGGTTTTAATAATATTTCCCTTAATTTTAGGGGATAAGACGTCCAAACGGTATATTTATTTTGAAAAGAATTTTTCCTATTATCATAAATGTGCATTTAAAAGTAATCAATTTTGATCATTGTGGAATTGCTAAAAAATTAAGGCTAATTTGTACCTTATATGATTGACTTCTTTTCATCTCATTCTAAAAAGGGAAATTATAAAAAATAGCCAAAATTGAGGGGGTCTAAGCGAAATTACCCAAAAAACTAAGGTTTAAGCAAAAATGCCTAGGTTTTGTGAAATGACGAAACTGCCCCCATATATAAACACAACAAATTTCATCACTTCCCACGGTCATTTTACTGTGCAAATTCAAAGAAAATTCAAACTTTCCACTTTCCCACGGTCAAACCTCATTTTCGCCGATTTTCTTGCTTTCCGGCAACTGCAAATAGCAAAAAAGGTTAGTATATCTCCGTAATCTTGTTTGGATCAAGTTATTGCTCATATTATTGAGATTTGATTGAGATTTTTCGGTTTAAAATTTTAGGGTTTAGGGTTTGAACAATGCTTAAAATGTTTTGATTCTTGGTTATTTTCATTGAATTGATTGAGGGGTTTTGTGTTATACAATGTGTAGATTTGATTTATGTGAAAATCGGAGGCCGAACCGACCAAAATTTGGTCGAAAATGGCTGCCAAAAGGATGGCAGTCCGACCGTGGGAACAGTGTTTCCCACGGTCAAACGATTTTTCCCACGGTCAGTAGACATTGACCGTGGTTTAGGGGGGTAAAATGGCTTTTTTAAAATATTGGGGTGTCGGGGAGAGTCCTTAGCCCACGTCGGGTTTTTTTGGAATTGCCCACGTGACCGTGGGTTTGGGAAAATTACAAAATTGCCCCTCTATATAAACATAGCAAAATTTCATTTCTTCCCACGATAATATTTGCGATTTTACTGTACAATTCAAAGAAAATTCCAAAGCTTCCCACTCTCCCACGGTCATCCCACAGTGAACCTCATTTCCGTCGATTTTCTTGCTTTCCGACAATTGCAAATGGCAAAGAAGGTTAGTATATCTCCCGTAATCTTGTTTGGATCAAGTTATTGCTCGTATTATTGAGATTTGATTGAAATTTTTTGGTTTGAAATTTTAGGGTTTAGGGTTTGAACAATACTTAAAATGTTTTGATTCTTGGTTATTTTTGTTGAATTGATTGAGGGTTTTTGTATTATACAATGTGTAGATTTGATTTATGTGGAAATCGGAGGCTGAAATGACCAAAATTTGGTCGAAAATGGCTGCCGAAAGGATCGGCAGTCTGACTATGGGAACAGTGTTTCCCACGGTCAAACGATTTATCCCACGGTCAACAGATATTGCTACAGTATTTCCCACGGTCAGCAGACATTGACCGTGGATTCAGATAACAGAGGGTTTCTGTACTTGAAACGAATTAACAATTTTCTTTTCTTCTAAATATGCAGATTGGTGTTGACCGAAAGGACCTCGAAAAAGTGTTCATACAGCTTACAGTAGAGTTTCTGTCTAAGCAGGTGAGCGATCTGTTGTAATTTATATGTTTCTTTATTTAATTGTATCTAAATGTTTATTTACTTTTTGCTGCAATTCATGGGCACAACTTGGGGTAGCCCAATCCAAATCAGACATTTCTTGTCAGCCTAAAATTATTTATCTAATCGTCTATCACTCAGTGTTGATTAATCTCTTTGGTCTTTATCATTTTTTTATTTTGTTTAAGGGGTTGCAGGTGGTTTCTTTACATCAGATTTTTAGTTACATATGACCATAAATAGTGCATTTGCTTTTATACAATATGATCCTGACATATTATGTTCTTACGTGCTGCAGAAATTTGAGGCATATGATTCAAAAGGTGCTGTTGTTGCTGGAGATAAAACAAAGGAGGTATTACTATAATAAATTTTTGGATGATGCAAAAGTGTTTCTAAATAGTCTTGTATATAACAATTTGATGCACCTCATGTATCTTCCGCATCTTACACAGAATGACTACTTCTGAAAATTGCAAAAGTACTTCATTTGTTATGTGGCATATCTTAACCTTCTAGGGGGTATCATTGATGGAATATTTACATTTTCTCAGGTTCTTGTCTGTGACATCTGTGTACTTGAAAAATCTCTCTTTCATCCTGGAGCTTATTGGCGTCTTTGTGGGCGGATTAATGTTTAACCTCACTATGTTTGACTAATCATCATTCTGCGTAACAGATTACTAGTGCAATGGTATATTTTGTTACCCAATTTTGTAGACTGAAAATTTTGTAATTTATTTAATCTATTTATGACAATATGCACTTTTTTTTTTTTGTGCACTCAGTTTGAGACCTGGATTCAGAGGAATAAATTCAAATTTTGTATTTCCCAATTTACTAATCTTCGGTGAAATTCGAAAAAACAGAACTAAAATTCGAATTCTAAAAGTTGAAAAACCCTAGAATGACAACAATCGAAAATTCTTCGAAAATCTGAAAAATACAAGTCGATATATCGTAAAACAGTAAAATTAAAAAAAACGGAACTGAAATTTGAATTCTAAAAGTTGAAATACCTTAAAATGGTAACAATCGAAAAATTCTTCAGAAATCTGAAAAATACGAATCGATATATCGTAAAATGGTAAAATTCGAAAAAACGGAATTAAAATTCGAATTCTAAAAGTTGAAAAACCCTAGAACGATGACAATCAAAAAATTCTTCGAAAATCTAAAAAATATGAGTCGATATATCGTAAAATGGTGAATTTCGAAAAAAAGGAATTGAAATTCGAATTCTAAAAGTTGAAAAACCTTAGAATGACAACAATCGAAAAATTCTTCAGAAATCTGGAAAATACGAGTCGATATATCAAAATGCCCCCCAAATTTTAATAACATTTCATTTGACCCCTCAATTATATATTCCTAAAATTTATTTATAATCCTCTTATAATGTTTAATATTAAAATACCCCCTAATTTTAATAAAATTTCATTTAACCATTTCTAGTGAGTGAGAAGGTTTATATAAATGAAGGGAAGGGTATTTTTGCCATTCTAAAAAAAGTCATGGGCATTTTTGCTTAGGAATAATGAATTTGTCTATTTTTGCTTGAAAATAGTGATTTTGGACATTTTTGCTTAATAGGAGGGTATTTTGGCCATTTTTAATAATTTCCCTTCTAAAAAACATAGAACAATAAAACTTGTTATTGAATCTATATGTTACATTTCCTTTTAAACTAGAGTTCATTTTGTTAGATATTTCTTAATTCTCAAACATTTAAACTATAATAATTATACAATTAATACTACATGACATTCATTGACACCTACACGAAACCATGGACAATTCATTCTCAAACATTTGTATATAAGTTTTTGTTATGTTGAAGCAAATATAAATTCCTCATTTATAATCACAAAATTTAAAAATATTTAACCCAAAAATTTTATAAATGAATGTTAGCACCAGCTAGCCAATAGCTACACTAAAATACTATTTAAATTAAAGCAGAAACTTCTAATTTAACCTGTAATATTTTGGACACATAAAGTATAAACATAATAGAGGTACTAGAAATGTCAATCAAACATTGCATAATCAAACAATTACAAATTATAAGAAAATTACATATATATATATACAAGGCATTCAAATTCATCTTTTTCTGCTGCTAATTCATAAGAAAATTATGTTTTTTTTATGGCCAAAACACTTATTCCCACCCAAGGTTTGACTAATTGACAGACTCTTACCTACTAAGTTTTAAAAACACCCAAACACCCACCAATCATCCAATTCTATTAATGTATTCTATTAGTTTAAAGGATAAATTACTTATTTACCCTTTTTAAGTATAATAACCAGAATACCTGTATAATTATATAATTGAATATACAAAATTACCCTTTATATAAAAATTCAAGTTTAAACAACATAATTAATAATAATTTGCCAATGTGATTTTTTGATTTACCGAATTCAAGGTAAAATATGTTAACTTAATTGCATTATATTAATTTGTATTACAATTTTTTAAATTTGTAAACAGTCATAATACATTTCAAATATTTTGTGTCTGTTATAATATATATAACAGACACAAAATTTTCTTTGAGGAAAAAAGAAAAAGAAAAAACTTATTGAAAATGTTGGGGAGTTGAGTCAGACCTTTTCTCGAATACGTCAACGACACCATTGTTATTTGCAGCACCATCAAGCTACATGCAGAAAAATCATCAAAATAATCACAACACTGAACACACATAATAATCACAAAAATGGGAGGACGAATAGAGAGATTGTAACCATCAAAATATGAAAGATTGTAAACAGCCGTTAAAATGCATCTCAATTGATAGATCATTACATCAAGAATCATAAAACGTATCTATTTGCACCATTGGATCAACTATAAACATCAAATCTTGATTTTTCAGATGAAAGAATAGAGAGAGAATAGAGCCTGCAGTGAAAGAAAACTGCAGATATTTTAGTGAAGGGGAGCCCAAGAGGCAGATTTTTAATTACTGCTCAAATTGTCGTTTTTACCCTTACTTATGATAGAATTCTATAATGTTAATTGTTGATTGGTGGGGATATGGGTTTTTAAAACTTAATGGGTAGGATTAGTAATACATAAAACCTTGGGTGGGATCAAGTATTTTGGCCTTTTCTTATTTAACTTCAATTAGAAAACACTTTTACTTGTGGGCTCCATCAGTTTGGGTTGGTAGTAATCTGAACTTGTTCATGAGCGCCTTCAATGGGGATTAAGCTTTTATCGGTAACATTATCAAGCAAAATCCTCACTTTCGTGTGCTAATACAGTCCAAGTTACTGATTATGAAGCAAAAATTCAATCTTTGAGGAATAAGCTATACCCGTCTTATCCGGGTTTCGGATAACACTGGCGACTCGAACTCTGCTGTAAAGATATTTAAATGGGTATCTCTCCAAAAGGAGTTTCAACATGCCTAATACTTATAGTAAGATAAATTTGTAGTTTATGAGAATGAACAAAAAAGGGTGCAGTCTTAATAATATAAGTTAGCCTCTAGATAAGAATTTCGGTTTTCTAATTCATAATTTATTTGCTTTTTTGTGTAAATAATTCATAAAAAAATGATTTAACTCATCATTGTTGTTAATCTTTCTTGGGCGGCTATTTGCTTCCAATTTCTTTTTTTTGCAATTCGATACACTATTTAACAAAATGTCAAAACCAGGTAGACATTTAATCCGACAAAAACAAACACATTTTCCAAATATTAGCCACATGATAGTGACTATGCTTTTAAAGATAATAGCACGTTAAGCCAACTTGTGTTTACATTTCAATAACCATATTTTAATGTATTTAGTTTGCAATTGAGATTAAATTTATTGTAGGGGAAACTCTAAATGACTCTCTAACCACTATGATTTTGGTAATAAATAAATTTTATTTGAATTAAATCATTTTTTTAAAACAACATTCACTACAACTAAATAGATGAAAGCTTAAGTTCAGTTATCAATCTTATATTCATTATAATAGGTAAATTAAAAAGTTTAATTTTAAAATATTATCAAAAAAAATATTTGAATTCTTACTTTTTTGTGCTTTAAATCCTTTGCATTATCCCTATTTGAAGCAATTGCTCCTCTATTATGTGAAGAGAATATTTTTAGTGGTATTTAAAATGGAAGATGAGAGAGAAGAAAATTGAGACCTACCAATAGTAGGGAGGGTATAAATTTTAATAGGGTTATTAAATTTTACAATGTTTGATTGCTTAAACCCTTTCATTAATGGAGTTTCATCCTCATAATTGGTCCCATTTATTTAAAGATTATAGCTAAGTTAAAATCAAATTATTTAGTTATTAGTTGGTTGTCAAAGTTTGAGGTGCTTAAATCGGTTAATTCAATTTTAAAAAAAATAAATTTGATACAAATAAAATTTTTTGATTAAAAAAGTCAGTATAACTTCAAAAGTACAATTCGAGTTAAATAATCTAAAAAATTATTCAATTAATAAAAATACAAATTTACTGTTAATAACCCATAAGTAGATAATTATATTTTATAATATTATAAGTTAATAAATATTTATCTAAGTAAATTGTTATTTAGTATAGATACAAAAGATTTAAACTTTATTTTACACTGAGCCGAAAGAGAGTCAACTTGGATCTCGTCTAATAGTCCTAATATTAAGTAAAAATCATGATAGTCGAATCGCTTATTGTATTTATATTGAAAACTTAATTGTCTATATCATATATCATATCATATTGTAAAATATACCTTTTAAAAAATAAAATAACGAAATTTTAATAAAATAATGAAATTTAAATTTACAAGTCATCATTTTAAAGAATATTACAATACATCTAAAATTTTAAAATTTCTCATATACACCCCTATGGCACATCATTTTCTCTAAAAATTTATATTAATTCGAATCGATAATACATATCGTGTTATAAGATATTTATCGTATCGTATTATACATTCATCATATCGTATTAATTTGATACGGCTTAAAATATGAATTCTTTTCCACCTGTATTATATTACATTGTAGGATACGTATCGTGTATCGTACACAATGATGGACCCAAAATTTTTGTTAAAAGGGGTTTTCCTAGTAAAAACTTATAAAAACGCACCAAAGATTGAATAAAAGAAATAATGTACTAAAAGAAAGAATATAATAACACAACTAATTTATTTATGCGAAAAAAGCTCTTCAATGTGAAGTAAGCAAAAAAAAAATTGTGGGAATTTAACTATTCACTTAAATCTAATATAATAAAAAAAATGTTTACAACAACTGTAATCCATAAGAAATATTTTATACAAATTTAGAGTTCAATCACAATCTAACATAAATGAAATACACAAACAAAGAGATGAATTCAAACAAGCATACAAGTAATAGATCTTTAGACTGCATAACTCAAATGTAATTGTTAAAATCAAAATTCAATTGTTCATATTAAAGATCCACTTATCTCGTTGTATATGATCAAAAAATTAAGTTATAATAGTATGTCTAAATATTTAAACATTTGGATATCAGTTATTTAAAAATAAAAACAAATTAAAATATTTAATTTCAATTATTTAAAAATGAAAGCAAATTAAAATGGTATATTTGGATTGATCCTTAAGACAATTAAGAAATTTAAATTAATCATTTAAAATATTGGTAGCTTATTGGCCTTACAACTAACTCTTAGTTACTTTAGAATGGATTTCTGAAAATTGATCAAACTTCTCCGTTTTAATAATATTTCTCTTAATTTTAGGGGATAAGACATACAAATAGTATCTTTGTTTTGAAAACAATTTTGCCTATTCTCATCGGTGTGCATTTAAAATTAATCAATTTTGATTATTATGGAATTGCTTAAAAATTAAGTTTAATTTTCATCTTATATGATTGACTTCTTTTCATCTTGTTCGAAAAAATATAGAACAATAAAACTTGTTATTGAATTTATATGTTACCTTTCCTTTTACAACTAGAGTTCACTTTATAATATATTTCTTAATTCTCAATCATTTATGCGCAATAAACTATAATAATTATACAATTAATACTAAATGACATTCATTGACACCTACACGCTTAGAGATGTCAAATGAGTCGGGCCGTAAAAACACAAAAGAAAGTCTGACATGAAAGGGCTTGGCCCACTATAAAAGCAAGTCAGGCTAGGCCCATGGGTTGTCTGAGTCTGGTTGTGGGCCTAGGCACAAGCTCATGGGTTGGCTCTAATTCTATTCACAATTTTAAAATATATTATAATATAATTAATTAATTAATATATAAAAAATTATAAATATGAGATAATCAAAAATTTTAAACTTAAAAAAATGAATTGAGTTTATAATCAAAAATTTTAAACTTTAAAAAATGAATTGAGTTTTTTGTATCAATGATCAATCTTATATGTATGAGATAATCAAAATTTTAGTTTAATTAAAACATTTTACTTAACTTTTTTTTATAATGAGTAAAGGAAGTAAATGATTTTATTCTTTTAGATATAAAACTCTTTACAAAGTGCAAAAAATATAAGTGCAAAACTCATACTTTTAAAAGAATACAACCACTCACTATAAATAAATGTTAAGTAAAGTAGAAGGTTTAATTAAACTCAAGTTTTGAAATCCACATTAGTGAGATTAATAATGAGAACTCAACTCACTTATTATAAATAAATTTGTCTTATTTTTAATCACAATTTAACTTCTTAATATGTTTTCTTTTATTAGAAAAAATAATTTAGATAAATCATTTAATTAAACAATATTTTTTTATTAAAGTTAATGGACTGACTTGTTACTATAGGCCTAGACCTGGCCCATAACTGTAATGCTTGGTCAGACCCTATGTATATAGGGTCGGTTTGTGGGCCTCAAGTTTTCTTTGGATCGGTTTGATTTGTACATTCTGCTATTATACAGGCTCTAGCTTAGTCTAGCCTGTAAGCCTCGTAAGTCTTGCTAATGTCAACCCAGTTTGGTCTACTATCATCTCTAACTATGCTAAAATATCTGTCATAATAACTAAAATAATATTCAATTAAAAATCTTAAATATGTAAACTTGCATACCTTAACTTAAAGCTAAAAGATTAAATTGAAAAGTTAAAAGTGAAATAAATTTATGATTTTATAATAAGAAAGAACATAGAGAGTGTGAAGAATATGCGTATATGTGTGTTTATATATATGTATATATATATTCAAACATCGGGACATTCAAATTCATATTTTTCTATTATGGATTCATAAGAAAATTACGTTTTTACATTTAACTTCAATTCAAAAATAATTTATTTGAGGGCTCCATTAGTTTGGGTTGGTAGTAGTCTTTAAGGTGGCAAGTGAGCTTGATCATATTTTTTGTTGAATTGAGGGTGGGCTTTGACATCAATTTTCAATATTTTTCTTAATTTGAGGTAAATCTGGTCTATTCTTACAAAGCTCAGATCTATTCTTTATAATAGCATACTGATAATCATGATAAAATTTATTAATGATATTAAAACAAATGTTGCTATGCAAATTTTATAAGGTAAAGATGCAGCCCATAAAAGCTCAATTGGCCTATTCCCCTACTTCAACCCAAAACTTATCCAAATAACAGCAATAAAGACAAGATGGCAAACCCGCGAAAATATTCTCCTTTACAAACAGTGTAATAGATTCCCGGACTCAATCTCTATCACTGGTAGTCAGTGATTAAGCTTCCGTGTATTGCTTATTTCAGGTCTTAATATTCTCTTATTTTTGTTTAGGGTGCTGTTTGAGTGATGCCAAATTGTAACTTGTTCATGAGCGCCTTCAATGTCGATTAAGCTTTTATCTTTAACATTTTCAAGCAAAATCCTCAAATGGGTTAATTTAACTGCCCGTATATACTCACTTTCGTCTGCCAATGCACTGCAAGTTACTGATTATGAAGCAAAGATTCAATCTTTAAGAAATAAGCCATACCCGCATAATCTTATCCGGGTTATGGATAGCACTGGCGACTTGAACTCTGCCGTGAAGATATTTGAATAGTTATTTCTCCGAAAAGGGTTTCAACACAGCTGATACTTATGGTAAAACAATTTTGTAGTTTAGGAGAATGAACAAGAAAGGGTGTAGTCCTAATAGTAGAAGTTTTGGGATAATAATTATAAAAGGTCTTATTTTGAGCAAGCGAGTGGATCATTCGGTTATCATTTTAGGCAAGATTTCATGCTGGATTTGAGCTTAAATTAAGTTTCTATACCGTATAATACCACTGTTTTGTAGGGGAAAAAAAAAACTAGGAGAGGTAATCCGACTGTTAAGGTTGATGAGAGCTTCAAATCTTTTGCCAGATGGGTTGATTTATAGGGAGTTAATTAGATGCACGAGCGAGACACATACGTTAGATGATGCGAATTATCTTCTTGAAGAGATGATGGAAAACGGTAGAACACCTGCTGTTGATGTGCTTGTTGATCTAGTAGTAGGCCTTTGTGCTACGCTTGAAGGCTGCTGCAATGCTGGTAAAGTTTTTTGGCAAAAAGTATCCTGGACAAAATGGATGAGAGAAAGATAACCGATTGTGATTCTTGGAATATTCTAATCATATGGCTTTCTGAGAATATGGAAATAAGGAAAACTGATGAACTTCTTTGTAGAATGTTTATATTTTCCATAATTTCTGACTCTGCGACATACTCAGCTCTTGTTGTAGGCAACTGTTGGTTGAGAAAGTATGAGGATGCTCTGTAGGTGTTCCATCGGGTTTGTATCAAAAATTAGGTTCTGGATTCTATATTTTATTAGGACTTATGGAGAGCCTTTGCCAGGCAGGAAAGATTTGGAGGCTGCTGAAGTATTTCATGTCATGTAGAAGAACAGATGCTCCCTCAGTCCTTCTTACAATATGCTGATAGGTGGCATGTGTAGCATGGGACAAGTGGATAAAGCAATTAGGCTACGGGGTTTTTCTTACAGTCCCAAATTACTTTTTATGTTGAAAATTATAACCCTAACTTGATTTTTTTTGTATTGTATTGTGTTAGGTTAATAGGTCATGTCAAATTTTATTAGGTCTATTCGTATTGATAAAATTAATGATATAGACAATACACCTTTTTAAACTAAATTAAACATATAATTAGGAGTGGATACAAACCGAGCCAAGCTCGAACACCACTTTGCTTAAGAATCAAGTCGAGCTCACTTCTGATACTAGGTTGACTTAATATGGATGTAGCTTTTATAGAAACAATGTTATTAAGAGTTTGTATGCACGTGAATAGTTTGTGTAATTTTATCATAGTGGACAATATTATTCAAGGGTGAGAAAAAATAAGATTTGATAACCTGTTAAAGCATCGATAGAGTTGGATTTAGGTTGAGTTTAAACATGGTCAGACTTGAATCCTAAATAATAAGTTTTAGTTCATTCAAACTAATTAAAGATGTTGTTAGAGGTTGTCATTAAGATGAGTGTCACCAATGAGATAAACAGTAACATTGATGAGATGAAGAGCATAGTCGAAGGGAGATTTAAGATGAATTTGAGTTAAGCTATCAAATTGAAACTCCAACATGAATTCAATACAAATTAAGTTAAACACTAATTTGAGTCAAGATGGTTTGGTTTGAATGTAACCTTAGTTATAGATTTTCTTCAAGTCCATCGTTAATCTAGCCTTCCATGGGCCTCATTTGGGCTTGCTTCCACAATAACTTGTTTGGGTTAACCAAATCTATTCTATGAGTTGCCCATTTTGTTCTTATAGATATTAAGAACCACTAACACTTTAAGGGAGCGTTTGGTTGGAGGTTAATAAATATTACTTTAATAATTTATCTTTTATTACCTACATTACTTTGGTTTATAAGAATGATGATATAACAGTTAATATAAGAGGTAATATGATTACCACCTCCACAAGGTAATCTTAATTTTATTATAGTTATATTCTTATTTTTTTCTTTTTATGCAAAAAAATCTCATTTCAATTAATATAACCTATAACATAGAAATATTTTAGAATAATTGTACCCAAGGACATTTAAGTAAAATAACATACTAGTATCTTTGATTACCTCTAACAAAATACAATAATTATTTATGCATAATTATTTTTACTAAATTTTATTAAACATAATAATAATTTATATTTAGTAATCTTCAATGTAATCTTTCAATTTTAATAATAAAATATTTTTCAAACCAAACATCTGTCAAAGATAAGAATAAAACAATAATAATTTGTAAAATGAAGTTCAAAATATAATATTTGAAACAATCGGGCTAACATAAAATAATTTATAACCATAAGGATGAAAAAATTATCTCAAAATCTTTCTCTCGTTTCCAGGCTGTTATTCTTCTTTTGGCCTCTAGACAATGTCCATGTCTAGTCAAAGTCTCACAGCTCTCTCTAGCTGGAAAACACTCAATCAAGCTAAATGAATGTACATTTTTATTCTTGTTGGACCTTAGATGTTTTGATTTAAGTCGATTTAGAATTTTTTTTAATTTAATTTTTATAGGCAGATTAACCAACCAGAATTAGGGTGATACTGTTCACCCAATTAGCAGCCTAAAATATCAATCACCGATTGGCTCTTATTTGAGTGTGGCTTAGTTTGAATCCACTTTTATTTACATGATATTGGAGCAATCCATAAGTTTGAGTACTGTGTGTTGTTTGTGCATGAGTGAAGTTGAATTTTTCACTTGGTTATGAATACTTGAATGTATGGGAATAGAATTTTTAAGTAGCTTTCGAATTTTCTTGATTTAATTTCTATAGTTAGGACAACCTACTAGAATTAGGGTGATAATGTTCACCCTATTGGCCACCTAAAATATTGATCATTGATTGGCTCTTATTTGGGTGTGGTTTAGTTCGAATTCACTTTTACTTACCAAAATATTGGTAGTTCATTTATTAAATATATCTTGACTTTGCACAATTCATATTATATAGAGGGATGGGTTCAAATTGAGTTTGAACATAGTTGGACTTGAATCTTAAATAATTAGTTTGAGTTTGATTGAATTAGTTAAAAGTATTGTTAAAGGTCATTGTTAAAATGAGAGTTACCGACTAGATAAATAATGTTATCAACATAATGAATAATAATATTGACAAAATAAAAAGCGTTGTTAAAGAAAAATTTGAGCTAAACTCCAATCGAGTTATCAAATTGAAACGCCAACATAAATTCAACACAAATTGAGTCAAACACTAATTCAAGTCAAGATTATTTGGTTTGAATCTACTCCTAATTATAGATTCAAATTGAGTCCATCATTAATTACTCCAACATTCTATGGGCTTGATTAGGGCTTGCTTCCACAATAGCTTGTTATTCTATAGTTTGACCATTTTGTTCTTATAAGCAATGGCTTCCACCAACACCATTTAAAGGATAAAAATAAAACAATTTGATAAAAAGAAGGTTCAAAATATAATATTTGAAATAATCAGACTAAATGTAAAAAATTTGAAACCATAAGGATGAGAAAAAATTTATCTCAAGCCTTTCTCACGTTTCTAGTCTCTTCTTCTTCTTCTACTTGTCTTTGTGAACAATGTCAATGTCTTGTCAAAGTCTCTATAGTTGGAAAACACTCAATCAAACTAACAGAATTTACATTTCAATCAATCTTCACGTGTTAGGTTTCCACTGTCTTCTTCAATTATTCACACTACAGTTAATAGACTTTTACTAATATCTCTTCATCCTATTTAGTTTTTCTTCTCTCGTAATCATTTAGAAACCACCCAAAATTACATTCACAGGCAATTTCACAATAAAAACAAAAAACAAGAAAAAGGAGGAGGAGGAGAAGAAGAAGAAGAAGACAAAAGAAAGGAAGAGAAGAAGAAAAAACAAGAATTACCAGCAGAACTCAGGCAATTTCACAATGTCAGCATTTCACCACATACACTAGCATAACAATTCAACACTTGAAATCACAAAAGCAGGTGTGAACATGGGAAACATAGCAGCATAAATTGACATAATACAGATTCAAGGCAATTTCACAAGATAGCAATTCTCAGAGAGCAACCACAACAGAGAATGTCATACATTGGCATTGTAACAACATGTCTCAACTGCGTGAACTTGCAAGGAATTTCAGAGATTTGATGAAATATCTGAACAAATAACAGCAAATAACAGATATGTTGTAGATTGAGTGAAATGAATATAACGTTAAAGGGTGAGTTTACGTTACATACTTCCATTAAATATTTTAGCTATTGTGCTCATTCTTTTTTACAGCACACAAAAGTAAGTTTAATAGCTTCAAAAAATTTTCAAAATTACATATGTATTAAAAATGACTAATTTACATATAATATTTTAATTTTTATGATACATCATCATTTTATATAAGAGTGTACATGATCTGGTTTGATATGATTTAAAATTTTTTTTAAACTAAACTAAAAAAACAATTTAAAAAATTTTTAAATCAAATTAAATAAAATCAAACTAAAAAAATATAGTTTAGTCTGAATTAAATTATACTTTGAATTTATTAAAATCATTCCCTTTAAATATAATTATTTAATAAATTTATAATTTTTTAGAATATAATATAAATATATAAAATAAATATGAATTATATATACAATATAAATATAAAAAAAAGATAAAATAAAAATGAAAAAATAAGTTGTATATCTTATTATTTATTCAAAAATTATGTCAAATATAATTATATATATTTTAAAGAAAATATGATTTATAATGTGATTCAGTTTGAAAATTATCTAAACTATAATCTAAATTGAAAATCAATTTCTAAAAATTTATCAATCTAAACCAAATAATTTTATAAATTAAATTAAATCAAATCATAATTTTTAAATGATTTAGTTTGGTTTTATAGTTTAAACCAAATTATGCACATCCTAATTTTGCAAGTGTAGTCCAACTATATTTCCCAAATGATGGGGGATAATGAAAATTAGAAAGCCTCAAGGGAGGCAAGTGAATTTTACCGATTAGTGGATAATCCGAACCTGATTCCAAAGCTGTAGCTTATAAATGACAAAGTCCAAACCTAGCGCTTGAGTTTGACTTGTGGCGCGGCAAATCAAAAATTTGGCTAGTGGTTGGCTTTATGCCAAGTCACCTCCATCACAAATACGCTCATTTGGGCTTTAAAATCTTATTTATGGTTAGGCCCAAAGACTTCTTCCCACCCAAGTGTAGTAAAATCTCAAATATATATTTACTAACTTTTAAAAATATAAGCACTTATTTATCATCAAACTTTTATTAAAATTTTATGTTATAGGTAAAGTTAAAAAATTATTTTATCAATAATATTAAAAAAACTATAATTTTATTCTTCCCCATTGACAAAGATATATCTTTGTCGACAGAGACGAAAAGACGTATATTACCATTTTCAAAATTAAAAAAAATTTAAAAATGATATGAAATTATTAGTTTTCAAAATATGGGGAGAAAAAAGAATGAAATTATAACTTTTTAAATATTATAAATAAAATGATGGTTTTACCTTAAACCATAAAAATAAAATTCCAATTGAAATTGAGTGATGGGTGGGTGTTTTGATTTGAAAATCAATAGGTATGTATTTAAGATTTCACTATATCTTAGGTCAGAATTTAAGTCTTTAAGCCTTATGGTTATTTGTGGGCCGGGTCATATCCACCATTTACAATTTCTATTAATTAAATTAAATGTTACAAAAATGAGTTTATAATAATATTTAGTTTTATCATCTTTGAAAGATGATGAAGTTTGTGATCCACCATCTCAAAATTATTAATATTATGAGTACATATTTTTTTTGTATATAATTTAGATATACAGATGATATATTTTTATTACATATATAAAAAAAAGAGAGAGAGATTACAACAACGATTTTTTTTTAATTTTAGTATTATCAAGAAACCATTAAAGAACATATTAAACTTGAGAGATGTCAAATTAAAATAATAAATTTCCCAATAGACTTGTTATATTATATGTTTTTAGTCTACTTTTTTTAATTATATATTGTTAATAAAACATAATGTTTTTATGAAACCATCTTTGGATATATTTAGAAATCTATTTTTGAGCTAAAATGTATTTCTTATAAAATTAAAAAAATCATTAAATATCTAACTTATAGTATAACAAATTAATGAATTTTCATTGCACAATCATGTGAATTATTAAGATCATAGTTATCAAAAATCCTACGATATACAAAATGTATTTTATAATATGATATAATACAAATGAAAAACGATATGTATCATAAAGTATATCGACTTAATACGATACAGTAAACGTAGTGTATGATACGATATGTATCATACAATATAATATATATTATCTATACAAATCAATATATCTTTTTAGAGAAATTAATGATGTAATAGGAGTATATATGAGAAATTTTAAAATTTTGAAAGTATTTATGATATTTTCTAAAATGATAATGTGTCAATTAGAATTTTTATTATTTTATTTTAAAAAAAAATGTATTATGCGATACAATAATAGATACATGATATAAAAAATTAAATTTTTTATACACAATACGACTATCATGATTAAGATAGTTATAAGTTATTAGTATGAAGAAAACTAGAAATTGAATTTTCTAATATGATATTTTTTTTATGCATATTATGGGTGTGATTCTCTAATTATTATTATTATTATAAAAATATTATTCATTATTGGACTAAACCCTTCTTAGTTGGATTTTTCCTAACTAATAATCTCATTGCATAAAATAAAAACATAATATAATATTTTGGTCCATCAACCTCACAATCAACTATGTTGAATTCGGTTTGCTTTTACTTAGCCCAAAAAAAAAAACTACGGTTGGATTTGTACTGTCCCTAAATAAGACTCAATTTAAATTTAATTTAAACCCATTCAAATTAGCTCAGATGACAAACGGTAACATTAGCAAGAAGAAGAGTCGTTTTTAGATAAAAAAAGTCACAAAAAAATCATCAGAAAAGAAAATTTTCGATATGACAACACTAACGAGCCTCAAACCTGAGCCAAGCTAAAACTTCAATTCGAGTTTAACACACCTAAGACTAACATGGATTCAAGTTTGAACCAATTTGGCTTGAATCCACCTCTACATTAAACATATTTCTTTTTTCTTTTCATTTTCTAAATCTCTTAAATTCAAACATGCTAATGTTAACATCAATCATATATTCAAGTACGAGTACATTCAAACAAAACTCGACAAGGGTGAACTCGAATTTGACTCAAACTTATTTGAACCATCTCAAATGGTAAATGGTAACATCAACAAGAAAAAGATTCGCCAAAGAAGAGAAAAATCACCAAAGAATAAAAAATTGTCAAAGAAGTAGAATTGTTGAAAAACAAAATTTTCAATGCAACAATACTGACGAATCCTTGAGCTTGAGTTAAACTAAAACTTCAATTTAAGTTTAACTCATTCTAGCTTAAAATAGACTCGAACCCAAGACAACTTGGTTCAAATCCACCCTTTTATTTAACGTAAACATAAATTTCTTTTTACTTCTTCCGAATCTCTTAAATCCAAACAAACCATCTTATTGGTTACATAATATATCGTACAAGTTTTCACCTTTGATCAAACCTTGACCACGATCCCTGGAACATGATCCTAAGGAGAAAACTGGCTGAAGAATGTCCAACCATTTTTATATCCAAGAACTTGCTCAACCATGAGAAAGAGACTTTTTGTGCATAGAACCAACCAACTGATAAGTGCATACTGTGTTGGCATGTGTGAAATACACACCTTTTTTTTTTTAACACGATAACATTAGGAATAATACAATATAAACTTATAATGAATACCAATGATGATTTATTACCATGTAATTAAATGTTACTTTATCCTTAATTCAAAATTACTCAATTATATAGTAATATATCATTATTGTTCAAATTAAAACTTATTATAAGTATACATAATTTTATTAATAATGTTAGACAATAGCACAGTAGTAAGACGTGGAAGACTGAAGACCGAAACTCTCGAACTGGGATCAGTCATTTTTACTATTAGTTGCTTTATCAAAGAGGAAACCCTCACAAAACTGATAAAGTGAACGAAGATGATACAGCACTCAAAAGCGCAAGAAATGTGATAAATTGAACACAGTTTTTTTGTTCATTACCAAAACATACAGACATGTGATAGGGCCGGACCAGAATGGTGTTAGGAGCACTTAGCCAAGCATGCATCCCATTCTTGAGGTCTGTATTCAGAAACTGCCTCTGCAGGATCGGCTGCCTTAATAATTCCACCACCCACAATGATAATGTCGCTGCCCCTATAGTATATAACCTGGAAAATCATTTTTCTAACAAGTTAATGAAGTTGACAATGTCTACCCAAAAGACAACATCGCATGGCCATTGTACAATTCTGCAATTAGTTGGTTAGAGAAATTTATGCCCTGTTCGGACTACCATTGATTGGTCCACAGAATTTGAAATTCTATTTTTATTTCTTGTGGCTACTTAAATAATTATGCCAAATTGCTGAAAATGTACATCTAAATTGAAAACAAAAATTGTAATCATCAGCCATATAGTTATGATATGTGCTGATCCTTCCTGTTCTAGTGAAAAAGAAAAATGGTGTTCCCAATGCAGGAGAGCTAATGAGGACAGCAGAATTTACAGGATGTGGAGTATTGTACTGCCGAGATTATCACCACCCTTTGCCATTTGAACTCCAGGGGTTGCATGAATAAATGCTGGATTGACCATTACCCCTGACCATGATGCTGGATTAACTGAGATGAAGCCGATGACAAAGTCATAGTGATCCTCAGCAATTTTCACAGCTGCAGCTGGGTACTCTCCTGTTGCCAAGTTACCAGCTGAACTCATTTCAGCAAGCAGCAACAAGCCCCTACCACGAGGCAAACCCTAAATGCATCGAGAGTGAGCAAAGCAATAGAAAAGGATAAGTTGAGCCATACTAAAAGTCAGATATTAGTTACAGTTTATACTAATCTTCAATTTCAGTCCATAGACGATTCTGGGTCCAGAAATTATATGAGCATTAATTATATCAGCCCATTCCAGTATACGGAATACACCTCTGAATACAACAGAACCAATAGGCCTCAGGCCAGGGCAAGGATATACAAAGAAGATATTGAGAAAAATAAAAGATGCCAAGTCTTACCCTTCATACTGCATAGTCACAGTATTACCAATGTCTGCAAACTTACGATCTTCAAATATTAGGAAATTATGTTTTCTGCAATCTTCAGGAGAATAATAAACATTTTTAGATGTAACTTGACAATAAATATAATTAACAAATAATTCAAAAAATGCGCTGAACTACAATGCAGATATAGTATGATTATTTGGCCAAAAGAAGTTCGGGGATTTAGTGCTCAGAGTTTGGCAAGGTGAAATCAGGCAATATATCAACATGGGTTTTCAATAAGCAGATCTCTGGTCCAACCTACGTAAGAGTTCAAAAATAAATCAGAAAAAAAATGCATATTTTCTTATAAACCAGATGATAAAGCAGTTTATTTTATATCCGTCGAATGGCAAACAAGGTTATAATCAATTGTCAATAAAGTCCTAAAACAATTACAAAAATAAGTAAACGCAGATCAAATATCATAAAGCAAACTGCTTAATCTCAGGAACAAGGCAACCGAAAATGCTACTCTAAAGTGAAAAACCTGGCATCGACCAGATCAATCCACAAATAAATCAGGCAAAAACTTCAGACCTAACTCAAGATTAGCAACCAACCTCCCACCCCCATGTGCATTTGCCGGTCCTATCTTTGAAGCCACATCATGTTACTTCAAAACACATGTTTTAATAAAACAATCTTTCTTTTCCCAAATATATGCTTTACCAGATCCCAGTAACATTACTGGGCACACGGTGGTTACAAGTAACAATATTTTAGTTAACAAGCCAAACTTTCAAATTCAAATATAACACTTGAAGAAACAAAAAATTTGGACTTTGACTCTTAAACCCTAAAACCCAATTTTCTATTCTAAGCTAAAAGCAATGATTGTCATAATTATAAAAAAAAATCAAAAACAGAAACACTAAGACCTTGTCAGCAATTTGTAGAACTCAGAAGCAGTGGCAACATCTGCAGCCAAACACAAGTTACTTTCCTTCTTCACCATTACTTCAAACAGCTTCTTCCCCATTTCATTCTTCATCAATTTCAATCTCTCCTCATATCTCAAACCCCTAACCCGAAACCTCGCCCTAGCCCCAGCCCCAATATTGGGCACCTCCACCTTCTTATTCTCCTCCAAAAAATTCATCACCACACGCTGCATCTCTTCATCGACCTTCCCCTTCTCCCTCAAAATCCTCACTATCTCACTCAACATAATCATCGAATGCAATTCAATCCCATTCTCCTTCAAATTCTCCCTCCCGCCCTGCTCTCTGTCGATCAAAACAACGGCGTCTTTAACAACAAGTCCCGCAGCACGGAGAGGCGCCGCCGTCTCGAGCACGGAGGTGCCACTGGTGACCAAATCTTCGATGATTAAGCAGGTCTTGGAGGCTTGAAGGTGCCCTCGATGGCTTTGGAGGTGCCGTAGTCTTTGATTTCTTTACGGCGCATGAGCATGGGGATGTCGTTGGAAATGGAGACGCAGGTGGCGATGGGAAGGGCGGTGTAGGGGACGCCGCAGACGGTGTCGTATCGGGTGGAGGAGGGGAGGGAGGATATGATGCTGGAGGATATTTGGCGGAGGAGGAAGGGGTAGGAGACGATGAGACGGAGGTCGATGTAGACGGGGGAGGAGATGCCGGATTTTAGCTTGAAGTTTCCGAATTTGACTGCGGAGATTTCATGGAGTTGGAGGATGAGAGACTCCATAGCCGACATTGTTTTGAGTCTGGAGTGGCGGCGGACGGAGGAGCCGAGGAGGAAGAGGAAGATGAAGTGAATGCTGTACTCCGGAGACTACGGTGTTTATTAAATTAGGGGGTTTCTTTGTCAGAGATACGATTTGAGGGTGTTTTCAGTTTGATCATAAATTTGATTAATAAACCATGATTGGATTATACTTAATTTTTAATTTAAAACCTCCTGATTATATTAACACATTACACTAATAGCAAACAATGATTGGAGAAGGAGTTAATATTTTTTATTAAACACAAACAAATAGTCAAATAAACAATGAAAACATAAAGGATAAGAGTTTGGAAAATATTCAGGAATTTAGGGTGGTCAGAGTTTTTCATCTCAATCCTCCTAAATTATATAATAATATATTATTTATTATATTTTAAATTATATATATTATTAATATATATAATTTTATCATTTTGAAAAAATTATTAATCTCCGAGGAGAAAATAAAATAACCAAGAATATAATAGGCAAATGACTATTTTTCATTCAAATTTTGACTACAACTTTTATTTTTTCACAGATTTGACATAATCAAACATTATTTTTAATACTCAAAAGATATATATTATTTATTATAATATAATACATAATATTATTTATATCTCTTATAGTACAAACAAAATATTTTCATTTTAATTATTTTATATATATATATTTTTTTCAGACTAAATTCTTGGTTGTTGGAAAACATCTTAGGAAAGCCAACAAAGCTGGACGTGTTTGGGGCTTATGTGGGCAACAAGGGATTTTAGAGTTGGTGAAAATAATAAAATTCAACTAAAACAAAGCTCGACAATAATAAATCAAAGTGAGAAACGACAAATCCTCCAATGTTTTTTATATAATTTTTAGTTTTTATAAATATTAATAGGGATAGATAAAAAAATTTATAACCTTTTTATGGGTAAAATTATTGTTTAACTTTATTATAGATAAAAAGTTTATCCTTTTATATACTTTATAAAAAAAATCATCTTTTTATAATGAAAAATAGTGATTCGATTCGAATATCATATACATAAAAACCTATAGGATCATGTGATAATGAATAGGAAATATCCACATAATTATTTAAAAATTTCCACCCATTCTATTCTCCGTTGACAAAAAAATAAAAAAATGTAGTTGACTAACGGTTGACTGTCTCCTTTTGGAATTAGAATTTAGTGGATTTTGAACTAACGTATATTTCCATTTTGTTGTGCTATGATCAAGTGGGCTAGATGCTGACCTAATTTACAGAACTGGGAGTTTTTTTTTTTTTTTTTTTAAATTTTACTAATTTTATTTTTTTAATTTTACTAATTTTACATTTTAAATAATATGCAAATTGTTGTGATTTTTTTTTAAAATTTTACTAATTTTATATTTTAAACTGGGAGTTTACTAGTTTGATAGTTAGACAACCCAAAAAGATGACCATGTAAAATTATTTGTACAAATAATGAGGACAACTTGTGAAAAAATAATACTACGTCATTATGTTATCAGGTGATTTTGAATTAAAGATAAAATAATACAAAATTATACAATAATATATCAATATTTATACATAAATTTGTGTCTATTATTAATACACGTATATAATGCTACTCACCTGCTAAATACAAATTTTTTTTTGAAAAAAATTTAATACAAATTAATTTATATCATATTTATATATAAAAATTCAAGAATAAATTTTTCCACACACAAACAGGCGCTTGTAATAGAATCAATAATAATTTATCAAATAAATAAAAAAATTATGCAAAAAAAAAAGAATTGAATTCAAACCGAACTGAATCTAAATATAGACTTATTCAAACTTAAGTTTGACTTAAATTCATAATAAATAACTCAAACTCGAACTCGTTTAATATGATTGAATATATAGTAATAGAGTTGCTGATGAATTGAATAATATTATCAACATGATATATGATATTACAGAAAGAAAATTCAAATTGAATTTGAACTAATTATTAAACTAAAATTTAAATTTAAATTTGATTTAAATTAAACCAAATATCAAATCAAATCAAACAACTATTCCTCCTCTCTTTTTCTTTAATTGATTAAAATTTCTCTCAACTGAAAATTCGATTAAATAACTTGAATGCTCTTGAGATATTTGTGCAGGTGTTACAATTTATAAGATTCAAATTAAATTTAAGTTTAATTATTGAATTGATCATGCCGTCCCCCATGCGAACCAAATTGGTTTGAACCTATTCATGAAGAAAGAATCTGAAGATGTAGCATCATTAAGTCAAATCAGCCCATTAGGGAAATTCCATATTTGAAAATGACCTAAAAACAAAAAGTTAGTGGTTGTAATAGAAAATTTCATGCTATTGGCTTTGAGATAAAACGTGAAGAAAGGTTTCTGTCGTTCTACAATTATTGAACCAATAAGGAACCGCCACATCAGGTTGTCTGACATGCACAAGCTCCATCATTGGCCCCTGAAATTCATGGAAAAATATTCCTATCATTTTTGCATGTGAAATCAAAAGCACATACTAAGTAATAGTCGTCGGTCTACCATCTAATGAAGCTACTTGTTCCATCAATCTTTGCAAAATTTTCTCCCCTTCACCCTCAATGTGTAATAATAATTTATTATCTTATTTAATTCGTTTGGTAATAAAAAATATTATTTAGATAATTTAAAGGTAATATGAAATAATCTAATTGTTAATTACAATTTTTCCCTCATTTATTATTATTTTAGATAAAAACATCTTATTATTTAAATAAAATAACAATAAAATTATGTGTATTAATTATAATATATAAATGGTATGTCATCGTATAATTTTGAATTAAAGATAAAATAATATTAAATTATGAAATAATATATCATCTATATATATAAATTATATAAAATAAATAAATACACATAATATTACTTTTAAAATAATAAATAGCCTTTAACCTTTGCAGTCTTTCCTCTTTCACAACCTCACTCACCAAGATCTCTATTTCTTGGTTGCATCGCCCTCACTTACGTCACTAAAACTCTGTGGTTGACTTTATGAGACTGTCCCTTTTTTGTTGTCACCACCCTTTTGTTTTCCACCGGATCACCATCACCACTTTGATATTGCCCTCCACCTAATCCCATGACATTGCTTTCTCGATGTTGATCCAAGGTGGGTCAACATACCTTAACCATAAGTGTTAGACTCTTTATTCAATCCACACATTTGATTTACTACAATTTATCCTAATCCATTTCTCTCAAATCTCCCACCTTTGATTTGTTGTAGTTTCCCGCTAACATATTTTAGGGTATTTCAAAAAAGTAATATTTTTTTATTATTTTATTATTACCAATCAAATACCATAATTATTTATATATATTAATTAATTGAACAAACAATGTTCTAATAACGTGAACCGAGGTGGGCCTCGATTCAAAAAAGATGAAAGACTAAAAAGTTTGATACGTAATAATCCTCTAGATAATTTCGTAGGCTCAAATTTCATTTAAGATAATAAAAAATTACTCAATCCAAAAGCATTCTTAGTGTTTAAGAATAATATTTGGACCCACAGGGACTAAAATGCAAAGAATCAAAAGTCTCGTATGCATGGAAATTAAAGAAAATGAATCAAGTAGACTTGACCTAGTCATCCCCCAGACCACAGGTAAAGCACCGAAGCATATACTTACAATGCACCTATATATATAGATTTTTAGAAAAGGCTAGACATTACTGGTCCATTCTTTGCTCTTTGCTTCTTGAACTCATCTTCTTCAGCGTTAAGTTTTACATCTATATAGAGAACAGCTGTTGAACGAAGAAGGAGATGGAGATTTCAGCCAGGGAAGTTGGAGGAGCAGTTGCAGAGAAGCAATATGTGAAGGCTAAGACTTCAGTGTGGTGGGATATAGAGAATTGTCAGGTCCCAAAAGGGTGTGAGCCTCATGCAATTGCTCAGAATATCAGCTCTGCCGTTGCTAAGTTGAATTACTGTGGACCTTTGTCCATTTCTGCCTATGGTGACACCAATCGGATCCCTCAATCTGTGCAACATGCCCTTTCCAGCACCGGCATCTCCCTCAACCAAGTCCCTCCTGGTACCTCTTTCATCATCATATATAATTACCATCTTTCAACTTTACTTTTCTTGCTTTTACTGTTACGATTCTTAACTTATGCAGATGGAGTGCAGGTGAGAATAAGATTCTTATAACTCTAGACTCACAAAAAAATTTATTACTTACACTTAATTTTCTGTTTTGATCAGGATGAATTTGGGTTAACATTTCTAAATTTGATCTTACCGACTTAGTTTTCCTAGAATTTGCATTTTTTTTTAAGGAATTTTGTTTTTCTGGGTTGCAGATTTTCAGAAAATTCAATGAATATTTATGGGTTGTTTTCTTGAATGGGCAGGGGTTAAGGATGCAAGTGACAAGAAAATTCTAGTGGACATGTTGTTCTGGGCAGTGGACAATCCTGCACCTGCAAATATAATGTTAATTTTTGGAGATAGAGATTTCTCCAATGCTCTCCATTAATTGAGGATGAGAAGATACAACATTCTGCTTGCTCAACCGCAGAAAGCCTCAGCTCCTCTCCTTGCCGCTGCCAAGAGCATATGGCTCTGGACAAGTCTTGTGGCTGGAGGCCCTCCATTAACAACTAAATTTGGTAACAAAATTTCTGTCCCTAATGATATGCCTTTTGTTTATGTACAAGTTCCCCAATTAGGAAATCCTAATGAGAAATTTAGTAATAATACACTAGTTGATATTCTGGAAGATCAGAAACCACTAAATTATCACCACCTTGGTACTAATTATAATCCCAAGAGTTCCCTGATGGGGCCTTGCCTGGATGGATTTGCTCCTTTCGATGTTGTTCAGAATGGTTGTAGAAATCAATATCCACCACAGCCTTTAGGGCTAAACAATCTCCCTAATCAACCTCCTAGTGCTGTCCAAAAGGGTAGTGGAGTCACCAAATTTGATCCTACTAGCATGAATCCAAAGCCTGCATTATTGAGTCAGTCACAAAATGGACATATACAACATAGGAAGCTGTCGTTTTCTTCACCAGTGAACTCGATTAACATTCCTAGTAGTGTCATATGGGGGACGTCGGGGTGTCCAAAACCTTCTTATTGTGTCCAAAGCCTCACAGGTTCTGTGTTACTAACATTGAACTTCTTGAAAATTGAAAAGATAATGCCGACTGAAGGTAATATAATTGATTGCACTCGATATGGGGATCCAAAGCATCGGAGTATTGACATTAAAAAAGCCTTGGAAATTGTTGTTGATCAGCAGATGGTAGTGAAGCAAAAATTTGGAGCTATGAACTTGTATGTTGGTAAGAATGAGAAACTCTGGAAATGTGTGAACCCTATTGCTGGTAATCCTATGCAAATACCGGAAATGACATGGGAAAAAATTAAAAAGTTTCTGGTGTCTCCTGGAGGACAATCTGCAATAATGGCTTCTCAATGCAGGTAAATTTCCTTTGTTTGTTTAGTTTAGCCTTACTTAGCTTCTAGGATTTATAATTGGACTGTTTTTTCATTCTGTCTTGTGTGCTTTTGCATTTTTGTTTATAGGTATGAAGCCGGTACTATTTTGAAGAATATGTGCTTGACAGAGCTTACATTAGGTGACATACTTCAGATCTTGAACATGGTAACTACCATAAAGAAATGGATTATTCATAATCAAGCAGGATGGCAGCCGATTATCATCGCTGTTGCAAAGTGCGGCCCTGAATTAGGCACTAAATCTGGTTTATAAAGTTTTGACTAGCTATCCATGGTAAGGGAAAGGGGCCACTTGATAGTTTGAAGGGTATTAAGTGTATATAGATAGATGATTTGTTGCAATAAGGTTACTAAAAAGTCTCCTCATGCCAAGACCCATTCTGTAGATTTTCTAGTGATGAAAGTTCTTACACATGATGGATACCATCTAGATTTTAACGTTTTCAAGCTTGGAAAATAACGAGTTTCATAGTGTCAATACCGTTATTTTATGGTACCTGTTTGAAAACATTATTGAGTTAGTTCAATTATTTAAAATCCAAATAAAATATGTTAGATTTGTATCATATTGTTAAGTTGGATTCGAATTGAATTTGTTCGAGTTTGAAAACAATTTTGGCTTGAATGAGCCTGAAACAAGCTCAACTTAAATGAAATTAGGGGTGTTCAACTTGTTAAGTTTATGAGTTTGAAAATTTTCGATATGAATCAATTAAAACAACATTGTTTTGCTTAATACATATCAAAACAATTTTATTTTTGTCACTTTTTGCTTGAATTGAGCTTGAACTCAACCCAAATTCAACTCGATTCCCCTCAAGCAACTTTGAGACAAGTTCGAACTCAGTTTGATTTAAATTCAACTCTACATATCATCAAGTAAGTAAAAAATTACTTCTGAGGTTACCATTGTTAATGTTGCATTAATTAATATTAACTAGGGGGGGGATTACAAACAACAAAAACAAAAACAAAATCACAAACTCCCAAAGGCACTCTCAATTACAAACAATACCCTATTTACAAAGGCACAGTGAAGACATAAACCAAATTAAGATTTAACTAACTTACAAGAATTGTAACATATATGGCCTAAAATTCATCAACAACCTTAATTAAATGAGTAAATCATCATAAAAATCTCCAAATTACCATATTTCATTTTAAAACTAGATGGATTCGTGGATGAAATCTCTAACATGTTAAAGAAACACGAATTTCAAATTTCTAAAACTTAATGAAAAAATCTGATTTCATAATGTTAAAGAAACATATTGTTAGGATCTTTTCTTTCTAAAAATACTTAGATTCTATGGAAAAAAAAATTTTGGTAATTGTAGGAATGTTTGACTGTTTGACTTGTTTGTGTGATGGAATAATGTTTGATGGCATTATGAGTAGAGAGCATTATTATGTATGTAGTAATAACAAGAAAATTTAAAACATATCCAATCCAAAGAATAACATAAAATTGTGAAAATGTGTATGCGACCAGTGTATAAATCTACCAGTAGTAAATTATACAAGTTGGTTATAGTCACAACATGTATATAAATGCGCATTACATGTAGTGGGTGGGAACAATAATGATCACATGGTTTAACAACAAACATAGACTATATCGATGAGACCAAGTCTAAAAATCTCAAATTCACTATAACTAAATTGATCAATACAACTAGACACGTCAATTGGGTTGGGCTAAATGGAGGCCCGGCCCGAAGCACGAAAAAAGGCCCGGGCACGATAAAGCCCAGTGCCGGGCCCATGGGCCTACCGGGCCGGGCATAGAGCTTTAATATTAGGCTCATGGGCTGGCCCGGCCCGACCCGATACTGTTTATATGTATATGTATATATATATATATATATATATATATATATATATATATATTTTTTTTTTTTTCCTGGAGGCTGGGCATCAGAAGCTGCCTTGTGGCAGAAGCCTCTGCATAATTTAAAAAAAAATTTTTTTAAATAAATCTATTTTATTCATTTTTATTTTCACTTTTATTTATAAATCTTTTAATTACTCAATTTCAATTATTTCATTGTATTTTCAATTTCATTAACTCTCTTTCAAAAAATATCTAAATTCGTAAATAATAATTATTTATTTTTGAAGAATTCAGAGATTTAAATATAAAAGATGAGTAAATAAATATTATATAGTAGATATATTTTATTTATATTTTGTAATTTATACCGTATGTAAATTAATTTATTTGTACTATGTTATTAATTTATAATATTTTTCATCATATAACTACGATATTCTTCCGTCACAAGTGAGGGGTTATAAATAAAATATTCGAGATACTGTTATCAGTTTTAATAATTGAAAAAAATTTATATTAAAAAATGTTAATTAAAATTTAAAAAAAAAATTGATTAAATGGGTCGGGCCGACCCGATTAAAGCCTAACCCGGCCCGATTAAGACTCGTTATTATATGGGCCGGGCCTTGGGCTTTTATATTTTAATGGGCTGGCCCGGCCCGAAGGCCCGTTACTATTTAGGCCTGGCTCGGCCTATTAGCTCGATGGGCCGAGCCGGAGCCAGCCCGGCCCGGCCCATTGACATCTCTAAATACAACCAAAATTCTCAACAAAAAATTAAACGTCAATTAACAAAAAATTACATAGATTTGTAGAAGAACATGAACATCCCACTTGTTTATCACATAGACATCCAATTTAAGTGAAAATAGTCAAACTCCCCCTGTATATTCAACCAAACTCCCTTTCATTTGAAAAAGATTAAAATCCCTTTAATCTTTGATTATAATCTAACTTATAAATATGTGATATGTTAAAAGATATTGAAACAAAATTAGTGAAAATCGTTGTATAGAAGGAGTTTGAAGAACATTATAAGATTTAGGTGGTTTATTTATAGTAACTTCATGTCATAAATTGGTGCCACTTGTCTAAATAGATTATAATATACCTGTTTACTTGTGCCAGAAAAATAGGAAGTATAGTGTATTTCAAGTGTAGTAAAAAAAACTAACTTTTTCAAGTGATGGATATTTGTTTAAGAGTTATGATTACAAAGTGCATGCAATGCACACAAAATAACCTGTATACTATAAACATTCATGGACTCCAATATGAGAATACGCAGAAACACTTCCAACTCAAATATATACATATTTTTTGATAAGTAAATATATACATTAAAAACCCGAAAGGGGGCACAAAGACATCTAAGCTCATCCCACAAGATTGCCAAAAAACACTCCAAGTACAAGACATCACGAGCCCAATGGCTAAAACTCTCACTAAATTGCAAACCAACAACAAACTACTTAAGAACAGAGAGCGTACTTGAGACGACCAACTGAAATTAAAATAACCATGAACCCAGCACATCCAGCCGTGGCAGGACGCCAAAGACAGCAAGAAGAACCCAGCCAATGGTATGAAGCGTCAACCGGCACACACCTGATACAGCATGCAGCATCCCAGGAACCAGGAGCAAACACAGAAATGGACCAATGTGCAACCATTTCACTAAGAAGCAACTTACCGGAACCACAGCCAAGAGCCACCCGCGCAAAAACACCGTTGGAAGGCTCCAGGAGAGACAAGTAAAGATGCTGGGAGAGAAAGGATTAAGAAAGCAGCAACCATCAAACGTAGGAAGATGCCAGCAGAACCTGCAGCCAAGAACTCAAATTCGGCAGCAGTAAGGCAGCAAAAGCCCAACAAACCCAATGAACCCCAATGCAGGGGAGAACCAACAGGGGAGAGGGATGCAGGAATCAGCAACTCCACAGAAGGAGAAAGGAAAGAGAACAGGAGAGGATTTCTGCACCAAAGCAGCTGCAGAGAGCCAACCCAAGCCAAAATAGACTAGCAGCGGAACGGCGCCTCCACAGAACCCAAGAACTCACGGGAAGAAGCTAGACCGATGCAGAGGAGAACCACAGAGAGCCAGAGACCTCCAGGGAATTATAGAGGAAAAGGCTGAAAACACACCAGAAGATGGAAACAGGCAGGAAACATGGATTTGAGGCTAGAAACTTCAGAATCAAATATGGAAGTGAATATACTTGAGAATTAGCAAGACAATTTACACGATAAAAATGGCTCCATAGTTGTGACTGAGTCCAGCTCGTTCACAAAGTTAAATTAACAATGTAATCTGCAATACATTTCGGTGTTTGCTTCTTGACAGCAACCTGTGGAAAGATATATCAAGTCAAAGAAAAGATTACTACAAAAAGCGTATTTCTTACATCAGTGAAGAAGGTGCGGAGATAATGAATAGATATAATAGTAGGAACAGAGAAATTATCAAAATCAATGTCTTCGAATATCCACATAAAGTGATACCACGTCACACGAGAGATGTTGCGTATATACGAACATCCCACATCACAAGAATCCTTTTGGGTTGCAAAAACTCTGCTTTGCCAATTCATACAGTAGTCAATTACAATTGTTAATGAAAATCTTTAAAATTTAATGATATATAAAGGGTTATAGGATTTAACAACCACTACAACTGAAAGCACCAAAAAAGGCTAAACCCAGACCCACGAAAAAAAATTTGAACACGTGTACATTGTAATTGAATGTATAAGATCACTGCCTAGAATGCATTACCATTATGAAGAACCAGATGAGAAAAAGGCTTTAAAAAGGAAAAAAGGCTTTAACTCAGACAAATTCTTAACACTATGGCTCAAGCCATGACTGCTCATTTTGGGCTCGATTGAGCTGAGTTGACATTCGAGCTTAAGTCAGTTTAACTCAAATTAAACTCTTATCTTGTAGTTGTTATGATGGTTTGAAATTGATGGTAAAATGAAGCTATTAAGCCAGATATGAGAGCAAATTTGACATGAGTCATTGCCATTAGATAAGGGTGTTCAAAACTGGTTAACCAAACTAGCTTGACAATTTTTTGAATCGAATCGAATTGTTGGTTTGGAGAAAATCATAGACTAAAATCGAATTGAAAATATCAATTAACCAAACTGAATTTTCAATTAATCAGTTTTGAATCTTATTTTTATTATTTTTTCCAAGTTTTTTTTAAATAGGTTCAATATTTTATTAATTTTTAATTCAATTTTTTTTAAAACTGGTTTCATTCAGGTAACCTTTTATAAAAAATTGATAAACTAGATTTTAAAAATTTTTTAATTGGCATCTAAACTAATTTTTCAAATAACCTATTTTTCGGATCTATTTTTTATTCAAAATTTAGTTCGATCTAGTTATCGGATATTTTTAAACACTCTTACCATTAGACACCTCACTTTACCAAAATTTATATAATTGGCTAATGTCACTATAGTCCATTGAATTATTAATCAATATTATATTTAACCTTCCAATATCTTAAAATATAATACCCAAAATCTATTTAATCAATTGACTTCTTATGAATTATGTTTAAAAAGACAATGTAAACTCATCTAATACTAGACACTTACCATGTGACTTTGCAGTTTGCTACCATGGGACTCTTTCCCATAACCTTGCACAATCTGTAAACATAAAGAACAATGCATTATGGTTAAAACAAAAATTGTGGAAAATTATATTAGAAGATGCAGAATTTCGTCAATAAACACCTCACTACTACTTGAAATCATTTGATTACTGTAGCTTCTCACTTAGGATTTTAATTCAATACTAAAGACCATACATGATTGATTAGTGTTAATTCAATTAAGGAGAATGGAGAACTCTAATAAAAAATATATTGTTAAATAAATGAATACGTACCATTTTGTAATTGTTGTGTAACTGAATTTGGGTCACTTGAACAGTCATCATAGTTCACGCTTAGTAACCTTGGCATGCTTAAGCCTTCTCTAGAGAAAGTTTTCATCTTGGAGCATCTATCCACAAATAATGTTTCCAAGAATGGGAATTTTAAGGTGTAATTCCCATAGTAGAAGTGTGTGAGACTTTCCATACCATCCAAGGACAAGTCCTCCAATTTCTTAAAAACAATTTCACCATTCTCTATATCTCCCTCATTTGCTACTACTTCTACCATCATTTTACATTCGTGTATTGACAAACTTTCAAGACACACTAGACTTTTGGCTGTTGAGGATGTCATTAAGTTTTGCATTTTATTACAATGATATACTGTCAAAGTCCTTAGATTTTCAAAAGATTGTGAAGGCAACAACAAAGTAGTCAAATTGTGACAATAGTTGACATCCAAAGAATGAAGATTTTGAAGAACTGAATTTAGTTGGGAGTCTTGCTTTGAAATGTACTTTAAATTAAAAAGCCCCCACAATTCTAATTGTTTTAAGTTTGTGATTACTCCAATGTCCTCTTCACCTTCTCCAAACGAGAATAGTTCTTCGTATGAACTCACTTTCAATATAAGGTTTTCAAGACTGACAAATTTCTGAAGGATTTGAATCGGAATATATGTATATTCATCCATAATCAATTCAAGAGTTTCTATTTCGCAAAAGTGCTTTTGAAACTCTCCTTGCCAAATCGCCATTATATCCCTTCCATTTAATTCCAATGTCTTTATATTGGAGTCAACCTAAAGAAAAATCATGTGTCAATCAATTTTAAATTAATTTTATCTTAAAAACATACCAAAAAAAAAATAAATAAAGGAACCATGGAGAAAAAATATATATAATGAATTGATAGCCAGTGTATCCTAGTAAAGGGGCATGAAAATGTATGGTGACCACTAGTTAAATAATAATGCTCAATATTTGCACAAACTAATAGTTTTTATTATGTGGAATCAAGGTCAACATTTTAAAAACAAATTTATTATAATTAACACCCAAAATATATTATTATTAAAAAATTACAGAAATCTATTTAAGCTAATTAATTGAATGCATACCTGTTCTTTGTGTGCTTGTTGTATAGTTGAATTCAAGCCATTCCCTCCATTTTCTACCTCCTTTCCCTCATAATTGACTTTGTGTAACTTTGGTGTGCTTAACATTCCTTGAGAAAAAGACTTCATATTGGAGCATCCTTTTATAATTAACTCTTCCAAAGATGGGAAATTGAAAGAGTAATTCCCAGAGCAAAAGAATGAGAGAAAATGTAAATTTTCAAGTGACAATTTGTTCAAATTGTTAAAAACAACTTGTTCACTACTTGATGTTGCATCTCTCTCATTTTCTACAATTTCAAATAGCCTGTCACACCATGATATGCTCAATTCTCTCAATTGTACCAAGTTTCTAGCCATTGAAGGTGTCATTAAGTTAAAGAGCCAATCGCACCATTCTACCTGAAGAACTTTAAGATTCTGGGAAGAAGGTGTAGATAGCAGTGGACTCAAAGACATTTCACAACTCCAAACATCATTTAAATTACACTGATTTAGTCGAAGCTCTTTCACATTGTGAAATCTTTGAAAGAGTCCAAGTGGAATATAGGTTGGCTCATCGGCAGAGATTCTAAGAGTTTTAGATTGATTTTGCCAAGTAATTTCTACTAAATCATTCCGTAATTCAAATACCTCCAAATGAGAGTTGATCTACAAATTCATCAAAACAAAATTCAGTTAGTATTTGATATTCTTAAAACAAAACTTTAATCTAGTTACACTAATTTTGAATTTATCATCCTTTTTAATATGCATGCAAGTTGCACATTTTTCTCAAAGTAAAAATAAAAATTTATTGTTGATTTCTATAACCTGTTTAGTATGCATTCAAGTTGCAAATTTTTTTTGAGTAAAAACAAAATTTTATTGTTGATTTCTAAAATTATAATGGATAATATATTTTAAAAAATAGGACTTAAATGACTCTAATTGATATAATCCTAAAGAGAAAATTTTCAAATCAAATAACCACAAATTTTTCTAAACTTCAGTTCCAAAGGAAAGTCAAAGAAGATAAGAATTCCACAATTAAAGTTTTGAATAAAGTATTAAAACATATAGAGAGAAAATATTAATTCTTTTGCAAGAAGATATTCATACCTTATCGTCCAAGGAGATAGCTTTTAGATCTAAACTATCAGTTTCACTCTCCTCAATGCTGCTTTTGAAGCTCAGACATTTATCAGAATCTGTCACCACCAACTCCTTCAACTTTGGCAATTCTAAAGTATGCATTCCAGGATAGAAAGTTGTAAGATTTGGTAGATTCTCAAGCTTCAATATGGTTACATTTGGAAAGACAAAATTGACCACAGCATTTGCTCCTTCTTCTTTTGCAACAATCTCTTCTAAAGCCATACAATCCCTTATCTTTAGTTGTTGGAGTTGGTGGAGAGTTCTGGCAATGGTAGGTGGAAATGCGTATTTTATATTTCCACAATTCTGAAGGATCAAGTGTGTCAAATTTTGATAGAAGGAAGTTGGATGTTGGTCGTAGCAAATTTCTATAGAATTATCATTGTTGCAAATTTTGATGGAAGGATCAACTGAGATTTCCTGCATTAATTGTTTCAATTAGAAGCAGATGATTGTTTCAATATAAAGTTATTAAAAATTGCATAAATTCTTTGTCACTTCTTCTAAACTAACTAAATTTGCATAAATAAGTAATTATAGAAAACAAATTAATTGATTGCATATATACCTCGTCTTTATTTTTGCACAATCCACGTACGATTTTATTAAGATCATTCCCCTCATTCCCTATTTTCTCGTAATTGATACTGTGCAACTTTGGAGTGTTTAACATTGCTCGAGAAAAAGTCTTCAAATGAGGACATTCTTCTATAATTAATTCTTCTAGTGATGAAAAATTAAAAGAGTAATTTCCAAAGCAAAAACATTCGAGACTTTCTAACTCTGTAAGTGACAACAACTTCAAATTGTCAAAAACAATCTCACTACTTGTTGTTGTATCTCCCTCATTCCCTATTATTTCAAGCAGCATTTCACACCTAGATATTCTCAATTCTCTTAACTGCATCAAACTTCTAGCTGTTGAAGGCGTTATTAAGGTAAGTAATGCATTTGCACCGGTGACTTCGAGAACTTTAAGATTCTGTAAGGAAGCTGAAGATGGCACTAGACTCATCAATTTCTCACAATCCCATACACGTAGATCTTCAAGATTTGGAAGATTATATACACTCTTAATTTCTTTGTATTCATACGCAGATAGTTCAAGCTTTTTCACACTTTGAAATATTTGGAGGAGTCCAAGTGGAATATAAGCTGAGTCATCCTGCCCGATCCTAAGATATTTATCTTCACTCTCCCAAGTAATGCTTATCTCACCATTTGTCAATTCAAAATCCTCCAAATTGTGGTTGATCTACATATTCATAAAAAAAAAAAGTTTAATTGAAGACTTATTCGTTATTACATACTTTTTATTTTTTTGGAAAATCTTAATTTTTTCCTGTTTCCTCTTACTTCAGTCGTATATAAGATCAATAATAATGAAAAATCAGTCAACTCATTAAGCTGTCCAATAATAAGACAGACCATGCACCTATTAAATAATAAATATATTTCTAATAAAAAATAAAATTATTTTTTTGGCTTTTACAACTTAGCATTACGTCAACAATAAAATAAAATAAAAAAATAAAAGAGATGCTATAAATCACATAATGCAATTAAAATGTGTGACTCATATTAGATAGTGTCTATAGACAATTTTTTTCAAAATTGCAATAATATTTTGCTCCTGTCTATTCCCGTAACGGAATTGTCCAAATTCAATTGATCATTCAATTTTTTTTTTTAACAGATTTCGGTTCAAGCAAAAATAGACATTAAGAATCACATATTTAAAACAAGAGATTCGTACCTTATTCTCTGATATTGGAAGTGCACCCTTGTTGTTATCATCTGGCAAGCC
Organism: Mangifera indica; assembly: GCF_011075055.1. NCBI lineage: Eukaryota > Viridiplantae > Streptophyta > Magnoliopsida > Sapindales > Anacardiaceae > Mangifera > Mangifera indica. The sequence goes on from NC_058138.1 coordinate 5,714,210, forward strand.
CAAATATCTTAAAGTCAAATTTTCACACAAATCTATCTCCAACCTTTTGAACATCGAGAATTCTGAAGCATGTAATCCTGGATATAAAATTGTAAGTTTTGGTAGATATCTGAGCACCAATTCGGTTACCTTTGGAAAGATAGAATTAACAACAACTTCTGCTCCTTCTTCTTCTTCAACAATCTTCTCTAAAACCTCACAATTTATTATCTCTAGGCTTTGAAGTTGTCTGAGGCTTTTGGCTATAGAAAATGGAAACACATATGTCATCTTTTCACATCTTTTCAACTTCAATTGTTTCAAATTTTGAGAGAAAGTTGAAATTTGGCTGTCCCAAATCCTGCCCAAACTAATATCGTACAATACCAACGTTCTAAATTTGGTAAAATTAACCTGCAACCAAAATTAATTGTGGTTTTAATATACATGAACTTATATGAGAAGAAATTTAAAAAGAAATAATTTAATAAAATCAATTTGACAAAAATTGCATTGTATGGAGATTCAAGTGGACTTGGTAGTGAAATTGAATTGAAAATTTAAATCACTAGAAAAAAAAGAAGAAGAAAATGATAATACAATATCACAACTATATGTGAATAAATGTAAATAAGTATAAAAGAAAACAAGAATATATAATAGAGAAATACAAGAAATCAAACCTTTTCATTAAATAAAGGCGTGATTTCACTGGACTGCAAATCAAAATTTGAATCCTCAACATAGTTCTCATCTTCTGAAACTTCAGCCAACTCTAAGACTTCAACATTCTTGAATGCATTAAATTCTTCTAGTAACTTGATAGAATTAACTGCCAACGTCCTCTCATGTTCGCCATATTCTGGAAATAAGCTCCTTCTACGCTCCCAATAATTTCCTATTGATATTTTGTACCTTCTAGGCTCTTTGGCAAATAAGTTTTGAGGTAGCACCTTGCAATCTTTGACATTCAATTCTACACTTGTGAGATTTTTCAAGCTCTTTAATTCCATGAGTACTTCAACCTTCCATTGAATAGGGCATCCCTTTATGTGAAATTCTTCCAATTGCAATAATTTTGATATCACATTTGGCACAATAACATGCAACTGTCTACAATAGCTTAAATCTAATAATCTCAATTCAGTCAACTGACCTATTTCTATAGGCAACTCCTCAATAAATGATTGTCGCATGCTAAGGACTTTCAGTTTCTTTAACTCCCAGATAATAGCAACATCTTTAATTGTGCTATCATTTAAACATAGTGTTTGAAGGTTTTTCAAAAGATGAAGGGATGATGGCAATGACAATTGTTGCAATCCAGCTAAATTTAAAACTTTGAGCATCGGCATCACCTTGAAGAAGTCCTCTGGGATATTGAAATGAGAGTTTGGCATATAGAAATATTCAAGAGTTGGACAATCCAAATCATTGGGCCAAAGTTGACTAATAATAGTACTATTACCAGGGAGGGAGATTCTTGTGGATTTCTTGAGTTTATCTCTATTCTTCCAATCTCGTTCAATGTCATTTTTTGTTGTAAATACATGATGATCAACATATGCTATTATGATAGCAACATCACGGATAACATCATGCATAGCAAAATATTCGCTTGTAACCTCGCCAAGTAACAAACTAGCATCTTTGAGCTCATGAACCAAATTATCTAGTCGATCACGTGCATCTTCCATTGTCAAGTTAGCTCCTTCAAGTATATCAAGACACACAACATGTATGAACAGGTCTGAAATGGAAGCATAATTTTCCATTAGACTACAAATTAAAAATGTTTTCTTAAGTTCATTATTTCTTAAATACTTGTAACTTAAGGCTATTTTCATGTATTCCTCTTCTAGGAATCCTTCAAACTTGGATGGTGAAGGAGCTCTCAATTCTCTTAAGGCTGCTTTCCACTTGGATGGACGAGTCTTGGTTTTTAAAGCTTTAGCTATAGCACAAATAACGACAGGCAATCCTTTGCATTGCTTGCATACATCATTCGCTAGAGAATTCAGTTCACTTGTTTGAACAACATCACCTGTAATGAGAGTTAGGATTATACTAATTGCATTTTGTATTTACATGCATTCTGGGGATTTAAGAAAACTCAGAAAACATACAAATGAAAATTCTATAAGACAAGTTACCTGCCATATTGGCAAATAGGTCCCAAGCTTCTTTTTCTGCTAAAATGCCCATCTTGAAATTATTTATAGAACCCATCTTCTCCAATACATCTAAGTCTCTTGCTGTGAACATTAGTTTACATCCTCCATGATCCGCTTTAGAAGGAATACCGATAGTCTTGAGATCAAAATCTTTCCAAATATTGTCTAAAATTAAAAGGATCTTCTTGCCGTTCCCCAATCTCTCATATAACTTATCTGCTCTTTCAGTCTCGTTACTGAATTTTACGCCTAACTTGTCTGCAATTTCTGTTTGAACTTTTTTTATATCCAAATTTTGTGTTACCTATAAGACAAGAATAAGATGGCCAGTTTAAGAATAACAAAGAGAGAAAAATAATTCTGTTTTATAGCTATTTTATTTTCTTTCATTTGTCTATTAGTAATTTTACACAAATAATAGCAATCATATAAATAATTATCACTCGGTATAATCATAAGAAAGTTCAAACATACCTCAACAAAAACAATGTCCTCAAATAATTTCTTCGCTTCCCCACCAACTTTCTGCACAAGAGTGGTCTTCCCAATACCGCCCATCCCATAAACACCAATCATGTACACATTCTCATCATTTAATGCATCCCATACATTCTTCGTAATCGAGGTTCTTGATTCGAGTACCAAATAATCTTCACTAGTTACAAGCCGGATATCTTGTGGAATAGTAGCAAAGGAAATTTCACCGAATTCCTTTTCTTGCTGGAGGAGTAGATCAATATCATCGCGGATTAATTTGAAAGCTTTCTTGCTTTGTTTGTAGTTGGACCACAATCCCTTAAAACATCGAGGGTTGTTTGCTCTCTCTTGAATCAACTGCTCTGCTTCTGTAATTGTCTTCTCCAAATCCTTCAGCCAATCCTTAACTTTCGGTGTGATCTCTTCCACATTTCTTTCAGCAACAGTAACCTTACGCTGAACTTCGTCTCTTGTATTCGTCATCTCCTTAACTTTGTTTTCCAGCTTTTTGAAATTGGTACTGTGGTTGTACAAGTACTTGAATTGACGCCAAATTGGAACAGCCAACCACTTGCCAACTTCAAGGACAGGACTCAACACACCCCCAATACTTCCGGCAACATCAACCATTTTTAAAAAGTTTTTTTTTTTTCAAGTTTGAAAAACAGATGAGAAGTACAGCAAATGAAAAAAAATCACAGAACAAGAGTAAACACAATTGTCGAAATTAATAATAAATAAGAGAAACGTGAAAAAAATTCTAGTAAACGAGAAAAAACTGAATGCAAGATTTTTTTTTTCTTATGAAATGAGAAATATTGAAACAGAATTTTTTTTCAAAAATAAAGAGAATCGGAAATTGGCAAAAATAAAATTTGAAATAAAGAAAGCAAAAGAGCGAAAGTAGCAGGGCAAGTAAGGTACAACTGAAGAAATCGAAGGATATGGGTTCAGAGAGGTTTGTGAGAGAAGGAATTTTTGAGTGGTTTCTGAATGATTGAGAGAAGAGAACTGAAGATGGAAAGAGATTTCAGTGAAGGAGAATCAATTGGTCATGATTCATTATCAACTCAAAGTTCCACAAAATTCAAATGATTTGACAACGGAAACTTACACCGTGTGAACACAATATTTGTTAAAGAACAAGACCACACTATTTGATAAATTAACCCCATAAAAGCAAACGCATCTTCCAAGGCAACACCCACATGATAATGATTGTAGTCTTAAAATTAATAGCAGGTTTGGCCAGCTTGCATTTACATTTCAACAATCGTATTTCAATATACAGACCTTCACGACAATTATTATTTTGGGTAAGCACGAAGCATCGTTGTCCTGACCAAAAGTGAAAGGTGGTACAGAGTTGTGGTCCTGGGTCACCAGTTGTCATTAAAGTGAATGGGTGATGATGAAGCATTAGATGCTCCATCATGTGAACCATGTGTTTCGTAATGGTGATCTAGTCAAGTCTAATAATTGGTTTTATAAATATTTAATCAGATTAATTAAAATTTTAATTTCCCTATACTGCTTCTAATTAAACTGGACAAAAATGGATATTATAGGCCAAAAAGTCCTACTTCAAATTTCAAGCTCAAGGCCTTGTATTATTTTTGCCGTTTGTGAGTACTTCTCTCTCTGGTAGTGTAATAGCAATTATTTTTTCAAGTTACTTGAGTCTGAATATGGTGCATGTGCTTTCTGCTTCGGCATTTGTGCAATAAGAAGTCTATTTTAGGCCGAAGGACTTATTCCCACCCAAAGTTTTTTGTTTTTTTCTTAAAGTAAATTCCCACCCAAAGTTCATTTCCACACGCTATTTGATTAAGTGTTAAAAGTGGGTAGACAATTAATCGGACAAAAGCAAGCGCATCTTCTAGGCAACAGCCATTTGACAGTGGTTGTACTCTTAAAATAATAGCAAGCCAGGCCAGCTTGCATTTACATTTCAACCATTTATTTCAATGTTTTTAGTGGGGCTCATAACTTTAAAAAAAAAAACTTTTATATTGAGTTAGATTATATTTTAGGACAGATCTTATTACAATTGCTAATAATTTTGATGTGAATCATCCTAAAATGTTCATCTCTAATGAAAACAATGGTCTTCGACTAGAGACGTGCCCAAAAAGGGGGAGGAGAGAGTGAAACTGGTCAATAAAATTGATGTGGAAACAGTTGCAGCCAAGGAATGATATTAAAAATAAGTTAACAACCAACAGTGAACTCCATCAATTAGGCATACCAAGTCCAATGAAAGAGTTATCTCATATCTTACTCTAGTGGTTGTTGAATCCCATGCCATGAGGAGCATCGATTTAACTTCTGAAACATCTCCATTTAGTGGATCATCATCCTAAATAAAAATGAGAATAATAATATAGGTACACAAAAGTATGAAATAATAGTTATCCTTTTTCCGAATGCTTTTCAAGGATACAGTGATTTTGTGCTATAAATATTGGTAACAACCCTTGGTATATAACCCGAGGATTATATGGTCTGTTCTTTCTAACTACTTTCTTGTTAAGAGAAATTTATTGGTTTTATTCTATCTCTGATAAATTTAGTTTTTAGGTCGTATATCATACAATTTGGAGTGTCTTAATACTATCAGTTTTAATAATCTTGATTCTATAATTGATTCAATTAGAGGTTTTCTTAGTATTTCATATGGGGTTTTAATTTGAGACTTGAATTAAGTAGATATCTTGTCATACTTTATTTCTTGTTGTTATGCTTTATTATCTATAATCTTGCATATTTCTTGTTATTAATATTCGATTAATTGATCCTTAAACAAGATAAACACCCGGCAACATCAATCATTTTTCTTTTAATTTATTTTTCAAGTCTGAAAAAAGAGAAATTAATAAATAAGATAAATGAACCTTAATTCTAGTAAACCAGATAAGATATAACCAAAAGTATATGCCTTTTTCTTCTTTCTTGAAGATACCAGAAATATTTAAAAGGATTTTGTTTTTACAAAGAAAAGAAGAACCGGAAATAGAGAATCAATAAATAAAATAAAGGTAACAAGGCAACTAAGGCAACTAATCCTACAAAAACAAACACATCTTCCAAGGCAGCATCCACATGACTGTAACTGTACTCTTAAAATTTAATAAATAGCAGGCCAGGCCAGCTTGCATTTACATTGCAACAATCGTATTTCAATGTACAAACATTCAGAACGATTATTATAGACATAGAGGACAATAAGACCCCATGAACACATGGCTTGCACAAGATATTTCACAAAAGTAAAGTTAAGCACATAGCATCGTTGTCTGACCAAAAGTAAAAGGTAGTCACCACTTGTCATTAAAGTAAAGTAAAATGTGTTTTTAAATGGTTTTACATAGTATTATTAGAACCGGATAAAATTAGTTGGTTCGATTGGTTCATCTATAAATTTGCTCTTAGTTTGATTCGATTCATCTAAAAATATATATATATATGAAAATGGTAATAGATACTATTAAAAGATTATGATTGATTATTTTATTAAAAGTTAAAAAATTATCATAAAAAATAAACAAATATTAATTAAAAAGAGAAGACTTACTAAAAATAAATAAACATTAATTAGAGAGAAGAGTTGAATTAAATTGATTTTGGTATGTTGAAATAAGTCAATTATTTATATAAGTATTTTTAATAAGAGAAAGTTAGATGAGTGATATTAGATCATTACATTTAAATACATATTATTTATATTTAAAAAATATAATAATATTTAAAAAACAAATTATAATTTAAAAGCTGATTGAATCATTCAATTAAACTAATTGAATTATAAATTAATAAACTAATTAATTTAATTATCGATTCAATTCTAAAAACACTAATATTACAAACATCTAAACAAAATTAATTAAATTTTAATGTTAAAATCTCATAAAAAATATGTGATTCCCTTCTTATTTGTAATTTCCTCGATTTCCCCTTTAAACAAACAATTGCTCGTAACTTTAATGCAATCATTCATCATCTTTTCAAAGTTCCACGCAATTCACTTTATTTGACAATGGAAACTCACCAGAATATTTATCAAAGAAAAAGAGGATGGTAGAGTTAGAATATTATTGACTTATTGACCTCTGAATAAAATAGGTAGATTATTTAAACAAACTCATTTTTTAAGCAGCAGTGAATGTCTCTTTAAATAATTGAAATCGGATAATATTTTAAAGTCTATTGCCATGTAATATAGACATGGAGCTGATGAAGGAAGTGTAGAATGAAAGGAAATAATGTAGAAACTGAAATATCTCAACAACCATTTCAATGTTTTTATCTTCCCTGCTTTTTCTAGATTCATACCTGATAAATTGTTTGCATAATTTTTATTATTATTATTTTTGCAATTAACTCGTATTTGAGTTAAATTATCTATTTCACATTTAGTTGAGAGTTATGAATTCAGTTTAATTGAGTCTAAACTAATTATACTAAGTTAGAGAAAACCCTAGATCTAGTAATTAACCTCAAAACCATTATTTTAAATAAAGAGCTTAATATTAATATATTATTATTGAATTTCAAGCTCATGCTTTTTTGTTTCGGCGTCTTTACTAACCCTATATCTTGCTGCTAAAGCTATCCTTTGAAGGTCATTTTTATACTTCTCTTTTTTTTTTTAGGAGAAACATTTACTTTAGTTAAACCATTCATTTTGTATATAACATATAATTACTTTTTTTATTTAATAAGACTAAAACTGATTATCAAATAAGAGAAAAACTTAAAACCAATGATTGACTACCATTCTTACACCAAAATAAGTAAAAAAATTGATATTATATTTTCAATAAATTATGAATACATACGCCTCTTGTTCGGATACACTCATCATTACCACTCAATCTTTCTTGGGCGGCTATTTGCTTCCAAATTCTTCTCTTTGCAATTCCACACACTATTTAGTAAAATTTTCAAAAATAGGTAGACAATTAATTTAACAAAAATAAAGGTACTTTCCAAGCAACAACCACATGACAATGACTATGCTCTTAAAGACAATGGCATGCCAGACCAGCTTGTGTTTACATTTTGAAATGACTCTCTAATCCTTATGATTTTGACAATAAAGAAATTTTATTTGAATTTAATCATTATTTTAAAATAGAATTCATCACGACTAAGCACATGATAACTTAAATTCAGTCATTAATGTTATAATTATTATAATAAATAAATTAAAAATTTAATCTTAAAATATTATCAAAAGAATTTTGAATTCTTCCTTTCTTGTACTTTAAATTCCTTGCATTATCCCATTCGAGGCAATTGCTCATAATTTTAATGCAATAATTCATAAAGTTTCACAAAATTCAATTGATTTAATAGGGAAACTCACTACTGCACACAGAAAATATTTTCAATGGTATTTGAAAGGGAAGATGAGAGAGAAGAAAATTGAGATCCACCAATAGAGAGCTAAAGGGCAGGTATGAATTTTAATAGTGTCACTTTACTTGGCGATGTCAGATTGCTTGGACCCTTTCATTAATGGAGTTTCATCCTCATAATTGATCTCATTTCTTTATAATTTATAGTTGGGTTGAAATCTGATATATTAAAATTAAATTATTTAGATATGGAATCAGTTACTTTTTTTTTTTTTTTTTGGATGAGTTAGTTCAATTATAAAAGAATAATTGGATTCAAATAATACTTTTTAATTAAAATAAATTGATTCAATTTTAAATAGGTAATCTAGCTTTAGTAAGTCTTTGACTAAAAAAAATTATACAAATCACATATAATTTTATAAATGATAAAAATATAAATTTTGTGAATAATTACATTTTATAATATTATGATTTAATGAATATTTACCTATATAAATTGGGATTTTAATTTTGGTTTTCAATCAAATAGATTGAATTTTCAATCAATGGAAACTTAGCATGGTGTGAACACAATATTTGTTAAATAAAAATAGAATTATATAACTAATTTATTGATCACTGACCATCACGTGATGGATCTGGGTGAAGCGTGATGATTCGTCGTGCAACGGATCTTCAACTACTCCACTTTGAGTGGTTGCTTCATGGGTGAAAAAGGGTCTTTGGCTTCATATGCTTGAAGTTGTTGACTTTGTGGCAGATAAGAGGTTGGCCAGAGAACATTGTCGGAGAAGGAAGGAGATGGAATTAAACCCAAAGGAGGAAACTGTAACTTTTCAAACTTTTGAGTATAGCTAAATTATTAATTTTTTAAACAAAAAAGAAGAAATATAATAAAATTTTAATTTTTTAATATTATTGAGTTTGTTGAATCTTGAGGATTATTCTCTCTTTTTTAAAAATATCGTTTAGTTACAGTGATATCAAGCTTTTGCTTTTTTGTTTTTGTAAGTTATCATATAAAGTAGTTAATTTATTTTAATATAATTGACTGAATGCATTATTGATTAAATAGATTTTATAAAAAAATTTACATCTAATTGAGAGCTATAAATTCAACTTAATTGAGTTTGAATTGATCACATTAAATTAGAGAAAACCCTAAGTTTAATAATTAACCTCAAAACTACTATTCTAGGTAAGTAAAAAATTTGATATTAATATATCATCACTTATTTCAAACCTATGCTTTCTTGCTTGGGTGTCCCTATTAACCCTTCCCTTGCCCCTAAAGCTACCTTTTAGGGGTCATTTGCATACATTATTATTTTTTTCTTTTGTGGGGAGAAACTTTTACTTTAGTTAAATCATTCATTTTGCATATAATAAAGAATTACTTTTTTCACTTAATCAAACTTGAATGGATCACATCAAGTATGAAAGAAACTTGGGTCCAATGATTGTCTACATCCGTTTGCACCAAAAAAGTAAAAAATTTGATTACATACCTCTTACGTGGATACCATCACCTTGACAATCATCATTGGGCGGTTATTTGCATCCAATTTCTTTGCAATTCCACACACACGCTATTTGGTAAATTGTCAAAAGTAGTTAGACAATTAATCTGACAAAAATTTAAAAAAAAAATGCATCTTCCAGGCAGCACCCACATGACAGGCCAGCATGCGTTTTTACTTTTCAACAACCATATTTCAATGTATGTAGCTTGCTTGCATTCTGGAGACTGAATTGATTCACTGTGGTTAATGACTGAAATGGATGCAGAAGATGAATCCAATAAAAAAGGTTGCGGTGGTGTCTAGCAAAAATTGAATTTTTTTATAACTTTATTTTTGTAATTTTCTCTTTAGGTCAATTATAACGGCCAAATGCCCCCACCACTGATTAGTTGCCGGTTGAGATTTTTTTACTAAATCCTTGAATTTTTTAGCATATTGTAATTACAATTATACCCTTTAAGAATATAGTTAACTGGAAAACTTTGGATGGAAAATGGTAATTTGATATTTCTTGACTTAAAGATAGCGGTGCAAAATAGTGGTCATCCTTGTCCCAATTTCAACATTAATTAAAATCATTATGAAAAAAACAAATCTTTTTGAATTTAGACGGAAATACGACTTGACAAAGACTTAGGCTTGCCTTGACCTCTACAATTTAATACGCAGATTGAGATTGTATCTTTTTCAAGGAAGTTTCAGAAAAATTTGGGCCAAATTTCATATGGATTTGTGATCATATTCTTGTTGAGAGTTGAATATAATCCTTCCTTCAACCTCTATTAGTCTATTTCTTTCATATCCTCTTAACTTATGACCCTAAGGTTTGTATGTTGTCTACTCTTGAAAAGGCGGTTAGTAAATCTTAACATTTTTTTTTTAGTAAGTACTTTATTAAAAAGGTTTCACAAACATGAAAGAAATTTAAACTGAAGACTTCTCTCTAGAAATTTTAATACTTCATTAGTTTTGCTAACTCATTTTTTTATTGAATTTTCTTTGCAAATGTCAATCTTAACATCATTCCTAATTTCCTATTTGGAAAAGGCATAATATTAGCATAAAATGAACATAAATTGAAAGAATATTACATATAGACAAAATGGAATTACAGTTTACATAACCTTTGGCCTAATTATGTTGTCATGTTGTGACAACATCCTCTAGCTTGCTTATCCGGGTTTTAAAGTGTACTTGAAATTTTCTAATCAAGCTACAAAAAAGTTTGCTTAACTAGCCAACATTTGTTGAACACAATCCAAAATGTTTTCCGCATCAAATATGACAACATTTAGCTCATTGGGTTTGGCTATTTCTAATACAAGGGATGATCTAGCTACATGAATCTATTTACAAGCAAGGGTAGATGGTTGAATTTATCTCTTTTGTAACCTCTCCTAAACAATAGGTGTGTTACAGAAAAATGGCAAGAGTTCCACTATTTTAGAGGGCCCGGGAAAAATTTTTCTCTTTTTCATTATGCCCTATAACACTCCCAATTAGCAATTCGCATAAACCAGTCATACCAATCGACTGGATTTTCATCAACTTAATCACAATTAATCAAATAAGTACATAATAATAACAATTATAAAAATTATCACTCACAGAAACTTTATAATCAATTTTCATAACTAGCCATATATATGTACATATATAGATATAACTATACAAAATCATATATATACATATTCACCAATATCTACATCAAGTGTATATACATATATGCATATATTCACATATACATCAAAACATATATATATATATCAATAAAAATATGGTGTCTTCCTCCCTTAGCCTCATGTCTCATTAGTGCTCCCCGGGAACCTTTACTGCATTTCTTTACCTGTAAAATATTAAATTAAACGGAGTGAGCGACTATGACTCAGTAAGAAAATCATACTCAACACTTAAAGCATTTTATACCAGTACTAATCTTTTCTATTTTTTTTTTTCCATACTCAGCGTGTCTGAACTATTTACAACAGAATAATTGATACAGAACACGCATTTAGCACATATCATCATTCTTTTCTTTCACACATTTATTCCTTTCCTTATTATACAGATATGATTCACTCATTATGATTTATGCATGTATGAGTGTCATGACATTTCTATTTTCTGATCGTACATCTTTCTCAACTTTTTATCAACCACACAGGCTTGTATGCATAATTCTAATGCAAATGACTTTCATAAAATATTTACTAATTTGTTTCTCTCTTTTTCTCATTGACCTGTCTCGACTACATATGACAGTACTTGCAGTCACCATACAAAGTATAATTCTCTCTTACACGCATATTTTTTTTTCTTTGCTATCCACACAGTACAGCTGATATTTTTTTTTGGTTGTCCACACAGTACAACTAATATTTTTCTTTGGCTGTCCACACAGTACAGCTGATATTTTTCTTTACTGTTCACACAGTACAACTCATATTTTTATTTGCTATCCACACAGTACAGCTGGTTGTCCACACAGTACAACCGATATTTTCTTTGCTGTCCACACAGTACAGCTCGCGTGTAAAGATTTTAAGTATGTTTTCTACTTTCCTGTATCATATGAGTCATTATAAAACCAAAAATGTTTATTTTCCATTTTCTGAAAGCATGCATGACTTAGAAAATATTTTTCCTCTTTCTTTATTTTTTTCTAAATCTTGCATATGTTATGATTCCTCATGTATGCATATATAATCATAATATAAGATATACCCATTCATTATTTTCCCTTATTCTTTTCATTCCTTATCAAACATCATATTCTCTTCTCATGCATTTATATATCTCATACATTTAATTAATTTCAAAATATACAATGTAGGCTTAATATAAAGGTTATTACACATATTATGCACATAATTAAGCAAAATTAACCTATATCACATAAAATGACATTTTTGCCCTTATGGCCAAAATTTACCTTTTTACCCTTATGGCCAAAAATTACATCATGAATCCTAATGAATTTCTTTATCCTTTTAAGCATAAACACCTTAATTCTAATATCTTACACACTTATTTAAGTAAAGGTTATTTAAATAACCTAACTCAAATTTACTTCAAGTATGTAAAGTATGAAATTTTTACTTTTTCTTTGCTAATTTGGTGATTTAAGCTTATTCACCTTCCTTTCTTCTTCTTGGCAACCTTAATCAACTAAAAATATAATCATCCATCAAAATCCCAAATTTCACATATCTTAAAAATTAAATTTCTTACCTTAGAACTGATTAGAATTAACAGATCTACACTTTCTATAACTGGAGGCACTGGAAATTAAGTAGTTTAGCTAGGTTTTTGGATGAATTTTGGTTAAGGGAAGCTTTAGCTAAAAAAATAATGGAGTTCTCGGCAATTGATGAAGAGAATGAATAGGGTATATAATTTATAAGCCTTTTGGACCATTTTGCCCTTAACCTTTTCCATAAATTACTATTTTATCTTTAGCCAATTACCAAAAACCCTTAGCACCACCATATAATTTCAAGTGTGCCATTCAATTTTAATTCCCACTTTGTCCCTTGAATCTTTATAAAATGACCATTTTACCCCCTTTGAAAAATATTGCTCATTTAGCAGTTTTCTCTAATTCTTTTGCAATTTCTCTAAACAACAAATTATAAAATCCATTCTAGGGGTAATTTTGGAAGTGGAGTTTACTGACACACCTGAATTCGGATGTTATATTTCTTCCCCCCTTAAAAGAATTTCGTCCTCGAAATTTAAACAAATAAGTTGGGAAATCTCTCTTTCATTTGTTGCTCAACCTCCCATGTGGCTTCTTCCACCTTATGATTCTTCCATAATACTTTCACTAATGGAATTGTCTTATTTCGGAGCTCTTTTATTTTTTTGTCTAGTATCTGCACCGGTTGCTCCTCATAAGCTAAATCTTCTTTTAATTCCACATCATCTGATTTCAATACATGTGAAGGATCGCTAATGTACTTTCTCAATAAAGAAATATGAAATACATTATGAACTCGATCCATACTAGGTGAAAGTGCAAGTCTATAAGCCACCTTGCCCACTCTTTCTAAAATTTCAAATGGGCCAACAAATCTTGGAGTAAGTTTCCCTTTTCTTCCAAATCTCATCACGTGTTTGTAAGGGGCTACTTTCACAAAAACTTTGTCACCCGGTTGAAACTCTATTTCTTTCCTTTTCAAATATGCATAGCTCTTTTGTCTGTCCTGAGCTTGCTTCAATCTAGTCTTGATAGTCTTTATATCTTCCACCATCCTCTGGGTTAACTCAGGCCCAAGAACTTGACTTAAATCATTTCGCTCTCCTATGTCATCCCAATGTAATGGAGATCTACACTTTCTTCCATAAAGAGCCTCATATGGTGCCATTTTAATGGTAGACTGGTAACTATTATTATATGCAAATTCGATCAATGGAATCATTTCATGTCAGGTCATTTTATAATCTAAACAACAGACCCTTAACATATCCTCTAGTATTTGATTCACCCTCTCTATTTGACCATCTGTTTGAGGATGATATGCTGTGCTAACTGCCAACCTCGTACCCAATGCTCTTTGTAAGCTACCCCAAAAAGCTGAAACAAATTTGGGATCTCTATCTGACACAATAGTTTTGGGTACGCCATGTAATCTCACAATCTCCCGTATATAAATCTGGACCAATTGATCTGAAGCAAAACTATCTTTCACTGGAATAAAATGGGCCGACTTAGTCAATCTATCTACAATCACCCATAATGCATTATAGCCTTTTTGTACTCGAGGTAGGCCAATGATGAAATCCATTGAAATATCTTCCCACTTCCATTCAGGAACACTAAGTGGGTGAAGTAAACCCGAAGGTCTCTGATGCTCAGCCTTGACCTGTTGACATACCAAGCACTTAGCTATATAGTCTCCAATATCTTTCTTCATACCTATCCACCAATAAGTTTTCTTTAAATCCTGATACATCTTTACTCCTCTAGGGTGGGCAGTGTAAAGTGTATCATGTGCTTCACTCAAGATTTTCTTTCTCAATTCTAGATCTTGGGGAATACATACCCTGTTTCTGAACTTGAGCACTCCATCTATCATTTGAAACTCAGTTGCTTTCCCTTCATATATCTGTTGACTTATTTTCTGGCACCACAAATCTTCTACTTGCTTTTCTTTTATTTCATTGAAGAGATTAGGTTGAATTTCCAATCTGGCCACTTGACTTCTTATCACCTCAATCTGTTCCCTCTGAAACTCTTTCTGTAACTCTATCTGAATGGTGAGATGAGCTATGGCAATCTTTCTACTCAAGGTATCGGCTACCACATTTGCTTTACCCAGTTGATATTTAATATCACATTCATAATCTTTGACTAGCTCTAACCATCTTCTTTGTCTCATATTCAAGTCTTTTTGAGTGAAGAAATATTTTAGACTTTTATGGTCGGTGTAGATATTACATTTAATTCCATATAAATAATGCCTCCAAATTTTTAAAGCAAAAACCACTGCTGCTAACTCTAAATCATGGGTAGGGTAGCGTGTTTCATAATCTTTTAACTGTCGAGAGGCATACGCTATCACCTTACCCTTTTGCATTAACACGGCTCCCAAGCCATTATACGAGGCATCACAATAAATATCATAATCTACACCTTCCTCTGGTAATACTAAAATAGGAGTTGTAGTCAACCGCCTTTTTAGTTCTTGGAAACTCTTTTCACAAGCATCAGTCCATAGAAAAGGAGTTCCTTGCTTGGTAAGAGCTATAAGTGGTTTGGCCAACCGGGCAAAACCTTGAAAAAATCTTCTGTAATAGTCGGCTAGCCCTAAAAAGCTTCTGATCTCTTTCACAGTCTTTGGTCTCGCCCATTCAAGTATTGTTTCCACTTTACTGGGGTCTACAGCTATACCTTCCTTAGTAACCACGTGTCCCAAAAATACTACTCGATCCAACCAGAATTCACACTTAGAGAATTTGGCATACAATTTCTTTTCTTTCAATCTTTGTAGCACAAATCTCAAGTGTTTGGCATGTTCTACTTCTGATCTAGAATATATCAAGATATCATCAATAAATACCACCAGAAATTTGTCAAGGCAATCATGAAATACCTGATTCATTAAATCCATAAAGATTGCTAGAGCATTAGTCAATCCAAAGGGCATTACCACAAACTCGTAGTGCTCGTAATGGGTCTGAAAAACTGTCTTTGGAATATCTTACTCTACAATCCTCACCTGGTGATAACCTGACCTCAAGTCAATTCTGGAAAACACAGAAGCTTCTTTCAATTGATCAAATAAATCATCAATTCGAGGCAACGGGTATTTATTCTTCACTGTTAGTTTATTCAACTCTCTGTAATCTATGCACGTACGAAGCGACCCATCTTTCTTTTTGACAAATAGTATGGGTGCTCCCCAAGGAGAGTGGTTGGGTCTAATAAAACCCTTATCTAAAAGTTCTTGCAACTGTTTCTTTAATTCTTGTAATTCAGCTGGAGCCATTCGGTAAGGGGCTTTTGAAATTGGGGCTGAGCCAGGTTCTAACTCTATACTAAACTCCAACTCTCTCTCTGGAGGTAAACTTGGTAGCTCATCAGGAAAGACATCTGAGAAATCTCGTACTATTGGAACATCCTGAACACTCAATCTTTGGATATCAGACTCATGCACCACATGAGCTAAATATCCTGTACACCCCTTTTTCAATAATTTTTGTGCTTTTACATTACTGATCATCATACTAGGCTTATGACCTTCTCCGAAATTAAAGTAATCCCCATGATCAAGTTGGAATCGAGCCTTTTTCTTTCTACAGTCAATCTCGACTCCATATCTTTCTAAGAAATCCATGCCTAAGATAATATCAAAATCGGGTATATAAAAAACAATCAAGTCCACCTTTAACTCTCTCCCATGTATCACTACCCTCTGGTCTTTTAACATATTATCTGTAATCACACTCCCACCATCTGGCATCTCAACTCTAATGGAATAGGTAGATCTAACAGGTATTAAACCTATCCTTTTAATAACCCCTGGTGCAATAAAGGAGTGTGTAGCTCCTGAATCAATCAATGCATATAAAGAAACAGAGTGGAAAAAGAGCTGACCAGTAACTGCAGATGGGCTAGCCTCTGCCTGACTATGGGTAGCTGCATAGACTCGTGCGTTAGTACCTCTCCCTGGTTGCACTGGCGGAATTAGGCTTTGTGGTGGTTGTATCTGAACTGGCACTTCGGTACTTTGACAATCTTTTGCTATATGCCCTGGCTGTCGACATCTATAACAAATCACATGTTTCTGCTGGTACCAACATTCCCCACTATGACATCTCCCACAAATCTGACACTGGGGAATATTTTCTTTTCTAGGCCTCTTGTCACTCTTCCAACCTTTTCTACTTGCTTTTGACTGGAATTTTCTTTTTCCCCTATTGTTTCTAAAACTGGAGCCGATTGAACTACCCCCTGATGCTGTAGTAGGTGCTAAAATAGTCAATGAAGCAAGTAAAGCTGACCGACTTGGCATCACTGTCTGGGGTGCTATCAATGATAAAGGTGTTGACATAGAAGGTGTATTCTTGGGTAGCTTATTAACATATACCTCCAACCTTAATGCTCTCTCCAATGCCTCTTCATAAGTTTGAGGAGGTTGTGGTCCAGCTAGCACATGCAAGGCTATCTCCGGTCTAAAGCCCTAAAGAAATCTGTCCAACCGAAGACTAGGGGTACTTATCATACCTGGAGCAAAACTGGCTAAGACATCAAAACGGGTAGAGTAATCCTTTACTGAACCCTCTCCCTGCTGTAAAGAAATGAACTCTTGAACTTTGACTGCTACTACATCAACTGTTCTGTATTGGGCCTCAAATACCCTTCTAAAGTCTTTCCAGGTTATCAGATCCACATTTCTGGTTTCTTTAACTAGGTCCCACCATACGCGGGCCTCTCCCCTCATCAAGAAACTAGCATACCGAACTTTTTCTCTATCAGTCATAGGGAATAAATCCATAGTACTTTCCACCTGCTTGATCCATTCATCAGCCACTAAAGGATCTTTAGTACCTTTAAATTCAGGAGGGATATGCTGATTAGGTAAGGAATAAATGGGCTCAAGTCGCCTTTGAGCTCTAATTTCTCCTCTCCCTTCATTCCTCATTTCATTTCTGATTTCTTCTATGACTTCCTCACGAATCTCACTTCTAATCTCATCTCGAATGGCATCTCTGGCTATATTTTCAGGTATGGGTCTATCTTGACTCTCAGTCAACACCTGACGGATTATATCTCTTATTTCTACTAGCCCAAATCCTGAACCAACTGACGGGATAGGGTTAGACGGTTCTCCCGTCTCTCTCTGAATACCCCTTCCACGACCCCATCCTCGTCCTCGTCCTCGTCTTGTGGTACTTATCATCTAATAACTATATAAGTGTAATTACATAATATTCTATTATTTGAATACAGGTAAAGAAAACAACTTACTGCAGTCGATTCTCGGGAGCTGATCTGTGAGACATGAGGGGCACTTTTGTAATACTATAATGCAAAACCATATATAAATATTATATTATATTACAACACATTATATTATATCTTCCTTTAAGCGCCCAAAATCACGCTCTGATACCAAAAATGTAACCTCTCCTAAACAATAGGTGTGTTACAGAAAAATGGCAAGAGTTCCACTATTTTAGAGGGCCTGGGGAAAATTTTTCTCTTTTTCATTATGCCCTATAACACTCCCAATTAGCAATTCGCATAAACCAGTCATACCAATCGACTGGATTTTCATCAACTTAATCACAATTCATCAAATAAGTACATAATAATAACAATTATAAAAATTATCACCCACAGAAACTTTATAATCAATTTTCATAACTAGCCATATATATGTACATATATAGATATAGCTATACAAAATCATATATATACATATTCACCAATATCTACATCAAGTGTATATACATATATGCATATATTCACATATACATCAAAACATATATATATCAATAAAAATATGGTGTCTTCCTCCCTTAGCCTCATGTCTCATTAGTGCTCCCCGGGAACCTTTACTGCATTTCTTTACCTGTAAAATATTAAATTAAACGGAGTGAGCGACTATGGCTCAGTAAAAAAATCATACTCAACACTTAAAGCATTTTATACCAGTACTAATCTTTTCTAATTTTTTTTTTCCATACTCAGCGTGTCTGAATTATTTACAACAGAATAATTGATACAGAACACGCATTTAGCACATATCATCATTCTTTTCTTTCACACATTTATTCCTTTCCTTATTATACAGATATGATTCACTCATTATGATTTATGCATGTATGAGTGTCATGACATTTCTATTTTCTGATCGTACATCTTTCTCAACTTTTTATCAGCCACACAGGCTTGTATGCATAATTCTAATGCAAATGACTTTCATAAAATATTTACTAATTTGTTTCTCTCTCTTTCTCATTGACCGGTCTCGACTACATATGACAGTACTTGCAGTCATCATACAAAGTATAATTCTCTCTTACACGCATATTTTTTTTTCTTTGCTATCCACACAGTACAGCTGATATTTTTTTTTAGCTGTCCACACAGTACAGCTAATATTTTTCTTTGGCTGTCCACACAGTACAGCTGATATTTTTTTTTTTGCTGTTCACACAGTACAGCTCATATTTTTATTTGTTGTCCACACAGTACAGCTGGTTGTCCACACAGTACAACCGATATTTTCTTTGCTGTCCATACAGTACAGCTCGCGTGTAAGGATTTTAAGTATGTTTTCTGCTTTCCTGTATCATATGAGTCATTATAAAACCAAAAATATTTATTTTCCATTTTCTGAAAGCATGCATGACTTAGAAAATATTTTTCCTCTTTCTTTATTTTTTTCTAAATCTTGCATATGTTATGATTCCTCATGTATGCGTATATAATCATAATATAAGATATACCCATTCATTGTTTTCCCTTATTCTTTTCATTCCTTATCAAACATCATATTCTCTTCTCATGCATTTATATATCTCATACATTTAATTAATTTCAAAATATACAATGTAGGCTTAATATAAAGGTTATTACACATATTATGCACATAATTAAGCAAAATTAACCTATATCACATAAAATGACATTTTTGCCCTTATGGCCAAAATTTACCTTTTTACCCTTATGGCCAAAAATTACATCATGAATCCTAATGAATTTCTTTATCCTTTTGAGCATAAATCACCTTAATTCTAATACCTTACACACTTATATAAGTAAAGGTTATTTAAATAACCTAACTCAAATTTACTTCAAGTATGTAAAGTATGAAATTCTTACCTTTTCTTTGCTAATTTGGTGATTTAAGCTTATTCACCTTCCTTTCTTCTTCTTGGCAACCTTAATCAACCAAAAATATAATCATCCATCAAAATCACAAATTTCACATATCTTAAAAATTAAATTTCTTATCTTTGAACTGATCAGAATTAACAGATCTACACTTTCTATAACTGGAGGCACTGGAAATTAGGTGGTTTAGCTAGGTTTTTGGATGAATTTTGGTTAAGGGAAGCTTTAGCTAAAAAAATAATGGAGTTCTCGGCAATTGATGAAGAGAATGAATAGAGTATATAATTTATAAGCCTTTTGGACCATTTTGCCCTTAACCTTTTCCAGAAATTACTATTTTATCCTTAGCCAATTACCAAAAACCCTTAGCACCACCATATAATTTCAAGTGTGCCATTCAATTTTAATTCCCACTTTGTCCCTTGAATCTTTATAAAATGACCATTTTACCCCCTTTGAAAAATATTGCTCATTTAGCAGTTTTCTCTAATTCTTTTGCAATTTCTCTAAACAACAAATTATAAAATCCATTCTAGGGGTAATTTTGGAAGTGGAGTTTACTGACACACCTGAATTCGGATGTTACATCTTTGTCATGGTCAGCATCATTAAACACTAGAGAGCTGGCACATCAAGTGTTTGTTTAAGTGCCTTCAAGAATTCCAGTTGACAAACATACCAATTTGCCTTCCTTTCATAAGCATTCGTAACTAGTGTGACATTTACTTTGACTTGGTAATGGATGTTAATGAGAAGTTAAACTTTTACACTTGAAATGTTGTTAAGTTACATACATGCATTCCAATCAATATCTAGTTTGCATCTTCCCACTTAGAGGTGTTTTTATACCTTTATTTTACCATCTAAGGGAATTTTGATGTTTTCTTGAACTCCACCAAACTCCTTAAATTATCCAAGGTCTTGTGTATCTTGATCTACAAAACCATAGTCAAGGTCCTGAATTTGACAATATATGACAAATACAATAATATATACAATCCAAAAACCTAAAATGTTAGTGAAAAACCCATTATATTATACATAGTAATTGAAGGGAAAGAGGTTGTCTTCTTATTTAATACGATGATTGAGATTACATCTTCTTCAATGAAGTTTCAAAGAAATTTGATTCATGAAGCATGGCCCATGTGCAAATGTTGTCATCTATAATCTTCTTCAATGAAGTTTTAGAGAAATTTGGTTCATAAAGCAAGGGCCATGTTCAAATGTTGTCATCTATAATCTGAAACATGAGTGACCTTCTACTTATGAACTCAATTTTCTAATTTCTTCTTGTAAATCAATGCATTCCAATATTCTATACTAATGTATTACATGTAAAATATGTTTTCTAGTCCACCATAGGGCAAGTAAGGTACAAACTGAAGAAATCGAAGGATATGGGTTTAAAGAGGTTTGTGAGAGAAGGAATTTCTGAATAGTTTCTGAATGATTGAGAGAAGAAAACTGAAGATCGAGAAAGATTTCATTGAAGAAGAATCAATTGGTCATGATTGATTATCAACTCAAAGTTTCACAAAATTCAATTGATTTGACAATAGAAACTTACCATTGTGTAAACATAGGACCACACTATTTGATAAATTTATTAAAACACCATTCTTTTAATTATTATTTTCTTTCATAATAATTTATATATTCTCAATGCCTCAAACAAAGTCAACTCGATTTGAATTAATGTTTGGTTTGATTCGAATTAAATTTAATCTAAATTTTAAATTTGATAGGTCGATCAGAGATGTGAGAAAAAGGGTTCAAACAAAAAAGCAAACTTCTCATTTTCAAAGTTAATTCAATAGGTCATAGGTGTGTAAATAAGATTTTCAAAGTTAATGGGGAGAAACTTGGGAAACCAACATACTTTGGGGGGTTGGGGGGAATAAGTCCTTTGGCCATTAGAATATTATTGACTTGTTGACCTCAAAATAAAGTAAGTACATTATTTAAACAAACTCATTTTCCAAGCAGCAGTGAATGCCTCTTCAAACAATTCATTTGTATCTTCCCTGCTTTTTCTAGATTCATATTTGATAAATTCATTTGTATACAATTACTTTTTTGTGAGGAAAAACATTTACTGTAATTAAACCATTCATTTTGCATATAACAAAGAATTTTTTTTTTTTATTTAATCATATTAGAACTAATTATCAAATAAGAGAAATACTTAAATCCAATGATGGACTACTATTGTTACACCAAAAAAGGTAAAAAATTTGATATTATATTTTCAATAAATTATGAATTCATACACCACTTGTTTGGATAGACTCATCATTACTACTTAATCTTTCTTGGATGGCTATTTGCTTCAAATTTCTTTTCTTTGCAATTCCACACATTATTTGATAAATTGTCAAAAGCGGGTAGACAATTAATCCAATAAAACAAACGTATTTTCCAAGCAACAACCACATGATAGTGACTATGCTCTTAAAGATAATAGCACGCCAAGCCAGCCTGCATTTATATTTCAACAACCATATTATAATATATCTAGTTTGTAATTGAGATTGAATTTATCACAAGTGAAACTTGAAATGACAAAGACCCACCAATAGAGAGATAAAGGGAGGGTATGAATTTTAGTAGGGTCACTTTACTTGACAATGTCTGACTGCTTGAACTCTTTCATTAATGAAATTCGATCCTCATAATTAGTCTCCTTTTTTAAAGATTATACTTGAGTTAAAATCAAATTATTTATTTATTGGTTGGTTGTCAAAGTTTGAAGTGCTTAAATTGGTTAATTCAATTTAAAAAAAAAAATTGATTCAAATAAAATTTTTTAATTAAAAAAAGTCAATATAACCTCAAAGGTGCAATGCAAGTTAAATCATCTAAAAAATTATTTAATCAATAAAAATACAAATTTACTGTTAATAACCCGTAAGTAAATAATTATATTTTATAATATTATGGGTTAATAAATATTTATCTATGTAAATTGTTATTTATTATAGATACAAAAGATTTAAACTTTATTTTACACTGAGCCGAACAAGAATTGGCTTAGATCTGGTCCAATAGCCCTAATATTAAGTTAAAATCATGATAGTCGAATTACGTATTGTATCGTATATTTAAAACTTAATTATCTATATTGTATATTATATTGTATTGTAGAATACACCTTTTAACAAATAAAATAACAAAATATTAATAAAATAATGAGATTTAAATTTATATGTTATCTTTTTAACAAATATCACTAACACCTCTAAAATTTTAAAATTTTTCATATTCACCCTTATAACACATCATTTTCTCTAAAAATGTGCATCAATTCGAATGAATAATACATATTGTGTCATAGGATATGTATTGTATCGTATTTTATATTCATCATATCGTATTAATTTGATACATTTTAAGATACAAATAATTTTTTACTTGTATTATATTATATTATATTGTAGGATATGTATCGTATATCATACGTAATGATGAATCCAAGATTTTTGTTAGAAGGGGCTCTCCTAGTGAAAACTTATGAAAAACCCACCAAACATTGAATAAATGAAATAGTGTACTAAAAGAAAAAATATAAAACATGTCTAATTTATTTATGCGAAAAAAGCTCTTCAATATGAAGTCAGCAAAAAAAATTGTGGAAATTTAACAATTCACTTAAATCCAATATGATAAAAGAAATGTTTACAACAATCACAATTCAAAAAAAAATATTTTACACTGTATAACTCAAATGCAGTTATTAAAATCAAAACTCAATTGTCCATATTAAAGATCCACTCATCTCGTTGTGTATGATTAAAAAATTAAGTTATAATGGTATATCTAAAGATTTAAATATTTGAATATCAATTATTTAAAAATAAAAACAAATTAAAATATTTAAATTTCAATTATTTAAAAATAAAAACAAATTAAAATGGTATATTTGAATTGATCCTTAAAACAATTAAGAAATTTAAATTAATCATTTGAATTATTGGTAGCTTATTGACCTTACAATTTGCTCTCAGTTACTTTAGAGGGGGTTTCTGAAAATTGATCTAACTTTTCAGTTTTAACAATATTTCTTTTAATTTTAGGGGAGAAGACATCCAAATAGTATCTTTGTTTTGAAAACAATTTTGTCTGTTCTCATCAATGTGCATTTAAAATTAATCAATTTTAATTATTATGGATTTGCTTAAAAATTAAGTTTAATTTGCATCTTATATGATTGACTTCTTTTCATCTCATTCGAAAAAATCTAAAACAATAAAACTTGTTATTGAATCTATATGTTACCTTTCCTTTTACAACTAGAGTTCATTTTGTAATATATTTCTTAATTCTCAAACATTTATGCCTAATAAACTATAATAATTATACAATTAATACTAAATAACATTCATTGACACCTACACGCTTAAAGGTGTCAAATGAGTCCGGCTGTGAAAACCCAAAAGAAAGTCTAACACTAAAGGGCTTGGCCCACTATAAAGTGAGCGAGCCAGGCTAGGCCCATGGGTTGTCTGAGTCTGGTTGTGGGCCTAGGCACAAGCTCATGGGTTGGCTCTGATACTATTCACAATTTTAAAATATATTATAATATAATTAATTAATTAATATATAAAAAATTATAAATATGAGATAATCAAAAATTATAAATAAAAATTTTAGACTTAAAAAAATGAATTGAGTTTTTTGTATCAATGATCAATCTCATATATATGAGATAATCAAAATTTTAGTTTGATTAAAACATTTTACTTAACTTTTTTTTTATAATGGGTAAAGGAAGTAAATGATTTTATTCTTTTAGATCTAAGACTCTTTACAAAGTGCAAAAATATAAGTGCAAAACTCATACATCTAAAAGAATGCAATCACTCACTATTGTCACTCACTATAAATAAATGTTAAGTAAAGTAAAAGGTTTAATTAAACTCAAGTTTTGAAATCCACATTGGTGAGATTAATAATGAGAACTCAACTCACCTATTATAAATAAATTTGTCTTATTTTTAATCACAATTTAACTTCTTAATATGTTTTCTTTTATTAGAAAAAATAATTTAGATAAATCATTTAATTAAAAAATATTTTTTATTAAAGTTAATGGACTGACTTGTTACTATAGACCTAGACCTGACCTATTACTGTAATGTTTGGTCAGGCCCTATATATGTAGGGTTGGTTTGTGGGTCTCAAGCTTTCTTTGGATCGGTTTGATTTATACAATCTGCTATTGTGCAGGCTCTAGCTCAATCTAGCCTGTAGGCCTCGTAAGTCTTGCTAATGTCAACCCAGTTTGGTCTACTACCATCTCTAACTATGCTAAAATATCTCTCATAATAACTAAAATAATATTCAATTAAAAATCTTAAATATGTGCATACCTTAACTTAAAGCTAAAAGATTAAATTGAAAAGTTAAAAGTAAAATAAATTTATGATTTTATAATAAGAAAGAACATAGAGATTGTGAAGAATATGTGTATATGTGTGTTTATATATGTATATATATATATATATTCAAACGTGGGGACATTCAAATTCATATTTTTTTGTTTTGGATTCATAAGAAAGTTATGTTTTTACATTAAACTTCAATTCAAAAGAAATTTACTTGTGGGCTCCATTAGTTTGGGTTGGTAGTGATCTTTAAGGTGGCAAGTGAGTTTGATCATATCTTGAAATTAAAGTGGACTATAAAGAGGTTTCTTTTTTGGTTGAATTGAGGGTGGGCTTTGACATCAATTTTCAATATTTTTCTTAATTTGAGGGTAAATCTGGTCTATTCTCACAAAGCTCAGATCTATTCTTTATAATAGCAT
Organism: Mangifera indica; assembly: GCF_011075055.1. NCBI lineage: Eukaryota > Viridiplantae > Streptophyta > Magnoliopsida > Sapindales > Anacardiaceae > Mangifera > Mangifera indica. The sequence continues at coordinate 5,739,883 of NC_058138.1, forward strand.
ACTGATAATCATGATAAAATTTATTAATGATATTAATACAAATGTTGCTATGCAAACTTTATAAGGTAAAGATGCAGCCCATAAAAGCCCAATGGGCCTATTCCCCTACTTCAACCCAAAACTTATCCAAATAACAGCAATAAAAACAAGATGGCAAACCCGCGAATGTATTCTCCTTTACAAACAGTGTAGTAGATTCCTGGACTCAATCTCTATCACTGGTAGTCAGTGATTGAGCTTCCGTGCATTGCTTATTCCAAGTCTTAATATTCTCTTATTTTTGTTTAGGGTGCTGTTTGAGTGATGCCAAATTGTCTTAACTTGTTCATGAGCGCCTTCAATGGCGAGTAAGTTTTTATCTTTAACATTTTCAAGCAAAATCCTCAAATTGGTTAATTTAACTGCCTGTATATCCTCACTTTCGTGTGCTAATGCACTGCAAGTTACTGATTATGAAGCAAAGATTCAATCTTTGAGGAATAAGCCATACCCGGATAATCTTATCCGGGTTTTGGATAGCACTGGCGACTTGAACGCGGCTCTGAAGATATTTAAATGGGTATCTCTCCAAAAAGGGTTTCAACACAGCTGATACTTATGGTAAGATAATTTTGTAGTTTCGTAGAATGAACAAGAAAGGGTGCAGTCCTAGTAGTAGAAGTTTTGAGATAATAATTATAAAAGGTCTTATTTTGAGCAATCGAGTGGATCATTCGGTTATCATTTTAGGCAAGATTTTATGCTGGATTTGAGCTGAAATTAAGTTTCTATACCGTATAATACCACTGTTTTGTAGGGAAAAAAAAAAACTAGGGGAGGTAATCCAACTCTTAAGGTTGATGAGAGCTTCAAATCTTTTGCCAGATGGGTTGATTTATAGGGAGTTAATTAGATGCACGAGTGAGACCCATACGTTAGATGATGCGAATTCTCTTCTTGAAGAGATGATGGAAAACTGTAGAACACCTGCTGTTGATGTGCTTGTTGATCTAGTAGTAGGCCTTTGTGCTATGCTTGAAGGCTGCTGCAATGCTGGTAAAGCTTTTTTGGCAAAAAAGTATCCTGGACAAAATGGATGAGAGAAAGATAACAGATTGTGATTCTTGGAATATTCTAATCACATGGCTTTCTGAGAATATGGAAATAAGGAAAACTGATGAACTTCTTTGTAGAATGTTTATATTTTCCATAGTTCCTGACTCTGCGACATACTCAGCTCTTGTTGTAGGCAACTGTTGGTTGAGAAAGTATGAGGATGCTCTGTAGGTGTTCCATCGGGTTTGTATCAAAAATTGGGTTCTGGATTCTATATTTTATTAGGACTTATGGAGAGCCTTTGCCAGGCAGGAAAGATTTGGAGGCTGCTGAAGTATTTCATGTCATGTAGAAGAACAGATGCTCCCTCAGTCCTTACAATATGCTGATAGGTGGCATGTGTAGCATGGGACAAGTGGATAAAGCAATTTGGCTACGGGGTTTTTCTTACAGTTCTAATACTTCTTATACTACTCTAACTTACACGACAATCATGCATGGATTGTCAAAATTAAAAATGGCTATAGGACTAATGGTAATTCTCTCACAAATTTTGGTGGACAGTTGTGCTATAGATGTGGAGGTATATTGCATCCTCATACAAAGCATGAGTGCACAAAATTGAACTAAGGATTCTGCTTTCTTTTTCAATGTGCTGGTTAATGAGGGTTTAGTGCCTGACCAAGAAAGAATGCATACACTTCTGTGTTGTTTGGCTAGCCAATCTGACTTGCACATGGTTTTAAGTGGGATTGATAAACTAGTTTCTAATAGTGATACTTTGGATTCATCTATGTGTAACATACTTATCAATGGCCTCTGGAAAGAGGGTCTAAAATGTGAGGCATCCTGATTATTGGATCTGATGTTGGAAAAAGGTTGGGTACCAGATGCTATAACTCACAGACTGTTGGTTGGGTCTTTGGATTCAATGCAAGAAATGAAACTGTAATTAGAAAGTTTCTAAATTACTCTGGTGGAAAACTCGCCATGATGGGATGTAAGCTTCTTTGGGATCTAATTTAGCAGTTTTGGTCGAGTTGCACTGGAAATCAGTCTATAATGTCATATGATTGTAAAATTGCCTGATTAGTTGTACTTTACCTAGCCATCTTATAATCTGTGACATGATGCCATTGCATTGTAAATTCCAAAGAGAAACTTATTTGTCAAAATCTCCATAAACGTTGTGGCATCATAAGCTTTTTGGTCCACTGTATTTTTTTGTTAAGTACTTGTGGTCAATATGCACTTGGGAAATCTCCTTTTGCTAAGTCATGCTTGATAGGATATCAATGAGGGTAGTGCTAGGGTATTTAATTTGAGTCAAGTCAATTTCTGAAAAATGATCTTGTGGTCCATTACATTTTTGTCTATATTTAACTTCAATTTTACTGTATGATTTAGAATTGTTTTTATATATTGGATAAATATCGAAGAAAAAATTTTTCAGTTTCCCTCCAAAGCAGAAGCTTAACATTACTTATTTTACTTTTTGTTCGGACTCACATTTATGTGTTCTGTAGGAAGAGAAATCAAAAGAAGAAATTATTTCCCAAGACGCGGCAGCCAAGGAGGTCCACCACAAACAAAAGCAGCAGATGACAAACATGAGGAGACTGAAGCTGTGATGGAACAGGAGGCAAATAAAAGGGGAGAAGGAGGGCAAGAGTCTCCTTAGAGAAAGAATTTGAAGAAGTAGAAGGAGAGTTGCAGGTCTCTCAAAAAACTGCATGGCACTTTGATGTATGTCGTGTAATGTGAACCAGCTTGTCTTTCAAGCATTCAGAAAACTTGTATTGAAACTTTGATGTAAACTTGTTCTCATTACAGAAAATTAATAAAGACTACATTTCCAGTATTTGTTCTGAGTTACATTTCTAATACGTGTTTCTGCTATTTACATTGCTGAGTTATGTGGAATCGTATATTTTGGGTAGCATGAAGAGGGCAAAAAGATTATAATCAGCAAAGGATTGAGGTCTTAGGGAAGCTGGAATTGCGACCTGCAGTCCAGAGATCGTTGACCATTATTTAGCAGCTGAAGTTCATTCTTCGACAGTAAGATTGTTGTTGAACTCTATCCAATGACAGTTATTGACCTCCATGGCTTGATTTCATAAAAAATGGAGAAGCTGAATCCCCACACTTATTGACCTCAAAATAAAGTAGTTTAGATTATTTAAACAAACTCATTTTCCAAGTAGCAGTGAATGTCTCTTCAAATAATTGAAATCGGATAATATTTTAAAGTCTATTGCTATGTAATATAGATACGGAGCTGATGAAGGAAGTGCATAATGAAAGGAATTAATGTAGAAACTGAAATATCTCAACAACCAGTTCAATGTTTTTATCTTCCCTGCTTTTTCTAGATTCATACATGATAAATTCGTTTGCATAACCTTTTTATCTTTTTGCAATTAATTCTTACTTGAGTTAAATCACTTATTTCACATTTAACTGATAGTTATAAATTCAATTTAATTAAGTTTGAATCGATTATACTAAATTAGATAAAATCTTAAATTTAGTAATTAACCTCAAGACCATTGTTTTAGGTAAGTAAAGATTTTGATATTAATAGATCATTACTAAATTTTAAACTCATGTTTTTTGGTTTCGATGTTCTTACTTTTTTGTGTGAAAAGCTTTATTACATACGTAAAGTATGTTCACAAATTGTGCCATAACCAATGTGTATCATTTCAATTGATATGATTAGAGCAGACTCTGAATTTTCTATATTCAATAAATCTATTCACTAATTGGTTTTAAACTTTTTATTATCTTGGGTTTTCTGTTAATTTTAATAATCTTTATAATGGATATATTTCGTGAAGGTGGATCAATACAAGGGTATCCATATTAGAAGAAATTAACTGTGGATATTGAAAGTCAAGAATAAGACTCTCTTAAAAACTATTGAGAGAAAGTATGAATTTTTGTTAATATAATCGGTAAAGATGAATGGGAGAAGAGCGTAAAAAAAACCAGGGCTCGGCCCATGCAAGCTGCCATGGGTAGCTTATCTATTATCACTACACAATTCACATACCTTATGTATTATCTTCATTTTTTATTACTTTTCCTTAAAATTATCTCATTTCATTAATTTATAGCATATTTATGTTTTTTTTTAGGGAAATCATAATTTAAAATTAATAAAATTATACGTATATATTTTTATAAATAATTTGGATATATAGATAATGTGTTATCATTTAATCAGATAATTTTAAATTAAAAATTAAGTACTATTCAATTACATAATAACACATCATCTATGTATTCAAAATATGTACAAAAAATATGTATATATAACATTGCTTATTTGAAATTGAATGAAATTGCTTAGGAAAAAGATTTATTTCATTCCTCTATCTCAAATGTGAGATAAATTAGTAAATAAACAATAGGATTATTGTCAAAATAAATCATTTGTCAACCAAATACAACTTAGAATATGAAAACAAAAAAAATATATTTTGTTTCCACAGGATCATATGTTGGTAATATTTTTTATGTATTCATTTCCCAAATTATTTCTTCAAAAGAAAGAAGATGAAAAAAATAAATTATATTAATTGTTATGATATTATAAAACAATTATTGCCATTGTACAGATTATGTGCGAAAATGGTGGACAACTACGCAATTTACAGTCAAAACACGGTAGGTTAATCTCGTGTTTGTCAGCCGTCACGTAACGTAGTGTACAATTTACATAGCTTTCCTTCAAGCTCGCCTTGCTCCAAGCTTTACCGAGTCCGTGGCTTCAGCCTCAGCCATGTCGGTGTCCTCACTTTTATATTGCCATTAAAGCTATCCGTTAAAGGTCCTTTGCATACTTTTTTTTTTTTGTGTAAAAAAAATCTGTTTTAATTAAACCATTCATTTTATATATAACAAAGAATTACTTTCAATTGCTTTTCTTTGCAATTTCACATACTATTTGATAAATTGTCAAAAGTAGATAGACAATTAATCCATTATAAACAAACATATTTTCCAAGTAGTAGCTACATGACAATGACTATGCTCTTAAAGATAATAGCACGCTAGGCCACTTTGCGTTTACATTTCAACAACCATATTATAATATATCTAGTTTGAAATTGAAATTGAATTTATCATAGGTGAAATTCAAAATGACTAAGACCCACCAATAGACAGATAAATGTCTCAACAACCATTTCAATGTTTGTATCTTCCCTGCTTTTTCTAGATTCATACTTGATAAATTCATTTGTATACAATTTATTTGTTGAGGAAAAACTGTTACTTTAGTTAAACCATTTATGTTGTATATACCAAAGAATTATTTTCTTTTTATTTAATCAAATTATAACTGATTATCAAATAAGTGAAAAACTTAAATCTAATGATTGACTACCATTGTTACACCAAAAAAAGAAAAAAATTTGATATTATATTTTCAATAAATTATGAATACACATGCCCCTTGTTTGGACAGACTCATCATTATATTTTCAATAAAATTTCTCTTCTTTGCAATTCCACACACTATTTGATAAATTGTCAAAAGTAGGTAGATAATTACTTCGACAAAAACAAATGCAGTTTCCAAGCAGCAGCCACATGACAATGACTGTGCTCTTAAAGATAATAGCACGTTAGGCCACCCTGCATTTACATTTCAACAAACATATTACAATGTTGGAGCATATTCATCCAAAAATGCAACAAAAAAACCAAAAAATCAAAAACTGTTTTTACTATTTATTTAGTATGTGCAGTTTTTTTGTTTTTCAAATTTAACATCCAAATGATCTTCAATTCACACCGAAGTTATATCAATGCAAAAAGGACTCAAAGAACTTTCTATCAAGTTATGGTAGCCCTCAAGATTCAATAGATAAAGTGGTCAAAATACTGATCAAATTCAGTGGCAGAAAACGTAATTATAGTGCAACTCTTTGTCATAAGCAAAATTATCACATATACACACTCTAATTTGGATTTCTAAGGAAACATAAAATGTAACCAAGATATAAAGGAAAGTTTCACCAACTTTGGGGTCTTCCACCACCAATCTTCCGCCAAGAATGATTAGATAAAAGAAATGAGATAAAAGCCAACAAAGTTTTTTTTAAATTTTCATTCAAAATGCCAACCAACCAATTACAATGAAGATCTATCTTTTTATATAAGAGGCACAGATGACAATGATACAATATCTTTCACAAAAGTTAACTAAAATTTGCATGAATTAAGCTAAGCTATTCATTCTAAACCAAGCTCATACATAGTAATTAACTAAAAACAAAAATTAGTTTTTTTTTTTTAACTTTAGGAATGATGTTTCCTAATTAGAACAATCAAATTCTAATTTAGTTTCAATGTAACTAAAAACCAATTTTGGGCTCTTTGGGCTTCTCGAAATGATGCTTGAACATTTGGGCCATTGATGGACTTCTAAAGTCACACTTTTGGATCAATTAGAGCAAACTATAGGTTTTGGGCCAAAATTGAAGGTGCAATGCTTCCTTTGCTTGAGATTTGCTAGAGTTTCATTCTTCTTGGCTTTAAAAGTTGCATGGAGACTTAAGGATGACTTGAAACCCAAAAATGACAATGAAGCCGTGTATACATCAAATGTATCTAGTTTGCAATTGAAATTGAATTTATCGTAGGTGAAACCCAAAATGACAAAGACCCACCAATAGAGAGATAAAGGGAGGGCATGAATTTTAGTAGGATCACTTTACTTGACAATATTAGGCTATTTGGACCCTTTTATTATGAGGTTACATCCTCATAATTGGTCTCGTTTCTTTACATATTATATATGAGTTAAAATAAAATTATTTAGTTATGAGTCGATTGCCGAGGTTTTATGTGTTTAAATAGGTTAATTCAATTTTAAAAAATAATTTGATTCAAATAAAATTTTTAATTTAAAAAGTCAATATAACTTCAGAGTACAATTTGAGTAAAACAATTTATATATATATATATATATATATATATATATATATATATATATATATATATATATATATATATATATATAAATCTTATATAATTTTTGAATCAATAAAAATATAAATTTATTGTTATAACACATTAGTAAATAATTATATTTTATAATATTATGAGTTAATGAATATTTATCTATATAAATTGTTGTTTATTATAATCATAAAAGATTTAAACTTTACTTTACAATCAAATAGATTGAATTTTTAAAATTTTTTTATTAAAATGACTTTTTAAAAAAAAAACTAAACTTTAATTATTTTTATTAAGTGTACCGAACTAATTATCTTGACTAAATTCACAAAACAATTTTGATAAACCTTCAAGAGGAGTATTTTGTCACTTTAGCCTTGGTTGTACCGGCCTAAGTTGAGTTTATCTTGTGGTTTGTGGTATCATCCCGTATGGAAAAGTGAGTGTAGGTTATTTCTAAGTTATCTTTGTAAAGGACACATTGCTTTTGTTAATACATATATATTCTTAAAAAAAAATTGAAAAAACGCAAATCCCCCAAGACATTTTCAAGTAATCAACGACTAAACATGACATTTATCGATCAATCATTATTGAATTGGTTCAACTTAAATTTAAATTTGAAAATTTGACAAACCACAAATAGAGGTCAAGAGCCCTAATAAACACACTGAATGAATACAGTTATACTATCAACCCTAACCCAAATAAATTATGTTAGATATATGCCATATTATTAAGTTAAGTGAAAAATTATTAAAGTTATTAAAGAAGGTGAATTTGTTGATGACTCGATTAAGTCAAATTGCTTGACTCAATCTCAAGTTGGGACTACTCTTATTGAAGTTTGACTTGTTTGAGCTTAACACTAGGCCAAACAAGAGCCAACACTGATCTCATCAAATAGCCCTAATATTAAGTAAAAATCATGATAATCAAATTACGTATTGTATCGTATATTAAACTTAATTATCTGTATCATGTATCAAATCGTATTATGGAATACACCTTTTAAAAAATAAAATAATGAAAGTTTAATTTACACGTCATCATTTTAAAAATATTACAAACACTCCTAAAATTTTAAAATTTCTCGTGTACACCCTTACAACATCATTGTTTTATTTAAAAAGGTATATCAATCTAAATTATTAATATGTATTGTATCATAAAATATGTATCGTATCGTATAATACATTCATTATATCTTATTAATTTAACACACCTTAGGATACAAATTATTTTTCATATGTATCATATTGTATTGTAGGATACATATCATGTATCGTAGGCAATAGCGGATCCAATATTTTTGTTAAGGAAGGCCTACATAGTGAAAACTTATGAAAACCCACCAAACATGGAATAAAAGAAATAATACAATAACACAACTAATTTTTTTTAAGCAAAAGAAGCTCTTCAATGCGAAGTGAGCCAAAAAAAAAAAGCATGAGAATTTAATGATCCATTTAAATCTAATATAATAAAAAATATTTACAACAACCGCAATACACAAAAAATATTTCACACAACTTTAGAGTTAAATTACAATTTTAACATAAATGAAATACATAAACAATGAGATGAATTCAAATAACTATATAAGTAATAGATCTTTGGACTGTATAACTCAAATGCAATTTTTAAAATCAAAACTCAATTCTCAATATTAAAGATCCACTCACCTCATTGTGTATGATTAAAAAAGTTAAGTTATAATGGTATGCCTAAATATTTAAATATTTGAATATCAATTATTTAAAAATGAAAACAAATTAGAATATTTGAATTTCAATTATTTAAAAATGAAAGTAAATTAAAATGGTATATTTGAATTGATCCTTAAAAAATATTAAGAAATTTAAATTAGTCATCATAAGTAAAAACTTGTTGACTTTTTTTTACTTTCTTAGATGGAAATGTTGGTAGCTTATTGACCTTACAATTTTGCCTATTCTCATCAATGTGCATTTAAAAGTAATCAATTTTTATCATTATGGAATTGCTTAAAAATTAAGGTTAATTTGCACCTTATATGATTGACTTCTTTCCATCTCATTCTAAAAAACCTAGAACAATACAACTTGATATTGAATCTATATGTTACCTTTCCTTTTACAACTAGAGTTCATTTTGTAATTTATTTCTTAATTCTCAAACATTTATGCCTAGCAAACTATAATAATTATACAATTAATACTACATGACATTCATTGACACCAACACGAAACCATGGATAATTGATAACAGTTTGTATATAAGTTTTTGTAATTACAAAACTTTAAAATATTTAATAGAAAAATTTTTAAAATGAATGTTAGCACCAGCTAGCCAACAACAACACTAAAATACTATTCAAAATAAAGCAGAAACTTCTGATTTAGCCTGTAATATTTTGGACACATAAGTATCAATATAATAGAGGGACTAAAAATGCCAATCAAACATTGCCGTATCTGTTCAATAAAAATATTTAATGATTCTGTTAGTTTAAAGGATTAAATTACTTATTTACCCTTCTTAAGTATAATAACCAAAATACCTGCATAATTATATAATTGAATATACAAAATTACCCTTTATATAAAAATTCAAGTTTACACAACATAATTAATAATAATTTACCAATATGATTTTTTGAGTTACCGAATTCAAGGTAAAATATGTTAACTTAATTGCATTATATTAATTTGTATTACAATTTTTTAAATTTGTAAACAATCATAGTACATTTCAAATATTTTGTGTCTGTTATAATATATATATAACAGAGACAAAATTTTCTCTGAGGAAAAAAGAAAAAGAAAAAACTTATTGACAATGTTGGGGAGTTGAGTCAGGCCTTTTCTCGAATATGTGAACGACACCATTGTTATTTGCAACATCATCAAGGTACATGCAGAAAAACCATCAAAATAATCACAACACTGAACACACATAATAATCACAAAAATGCGAGGACGAATAGAGAGATTGTAACCATCAAAATATGAAAGATTGTAAACTGCCGTTAAAATGCATCTGAATCGATAGATCATTACATCAAGAATCATAAAACGTATCTATTTGCACCATTGGATCAACTATAAACATCAAATCTTGATTTTTCAGATGAAAGAATAGAGAGAGAATAGAGCCTGCAGTGAAAGAAAACTACAGATATTTTAGTGAAGGGGAGCCAAGGAGTCGGATTTTTAATTACTGCTCAAATTGTCGTTTTTACCCTTACTTATGATAGAATTAGTTAATGTTAATTGTTGCAGTAAAACTATGTATACTCATTTTTTATACACAATTTGTATACACAGATGAGGTGTTATTATGTAATTAGATATTTTTTTATTATATGATGACACATATTTTAAAATCACCTAATTACATGATAACAAATCACTATGTACATAAATTGTGTACCAAAAATATATACATATAGCATTGCTCTAATTGTTGATAGGTGGGGATATAGGTTTTAAAACTTGATGGGTGGGGCTTTGACAATGCGTAAAACCTTGGGTGGGAAAGTCCTTTGGCTTTTTTTTATTTAATTTACTTGTGGACCCCATCAGTTTGGGTTGGTAGTAATCTTAACTTGTTCATGAGCGCCTTCAATGGCAATTAAACTTTTATTGTTAACACTTTCAAGCAAAATCCTCACTTTCATGTGCTAATACACTCCAAGTTACTGATTATGAAGCAAAGATTCAATCTTTGAGGAATAAGCCATACCCAGATAATCTTATCCGGGTTTCGAATAGCACTAATGACTTGAACTGTGCTGTGAAGATATTTAAATGAGTCTCCAAAACGGGTTTCAACACAGTTGATACTTATGGTAAGATAAATTTATAGTTTATGAGAATGAATAAGAAAGGGTGTAGTCCTAATAGTATAAGTTAATTCATAGATGAGTGTTTAAGTTTTTGAATCGTTGCGGATATATTTTTGAGATTAAATTAAAACTTGGGTGAGAAATAGTCTTTTGCACCACCCCGCACCCCCAAAACAACCATTTTAATGTTTGCATCATCCCTGCTTTTTCTAGATTCATACCCAATAAATTTGATTGTCTACCATTATTGCTTCAAAAAAGTAAAAAATTTAATATTATATTTTGAATAAATTATGAATGCATACGCCCCTTGATTGATTGCACTCATCATTGCCGCTCAATCTGTCTTGGGCAGCTATTTACTTCCAATTTCTTTTCTTTACAATTCCACCTACTATTTGATAAAATGTCAAAAGTAGGTAGACAATTAATCCGACAAAAGCAAACACATTTTCCAAGCAATAGCCACATAATAGTGACTATGCTTTTAAAGATAATAGCACGCTAGGTCAGCCTGTGTTTACATTTCAATAAACATATGTTGATGTATCTAATTTGCAATTGTGATTAAATTTGTCGCAATTGAAACTTAAAATGACTCTCTAACCAATGTGATTTTGATAATAAAAAATTTTTATTTGAGTTAAATCATCTTTTAAAATAGAATTCACTATAACTAAATAGATACAAACTCAAGTTCAGTTATCAATCTTATAACTACTATAACATATAAATTAAAAAGTTTAATTTTAAAATATTATCAAAAAAAATATTTGAATTCTTACTTTCTTCTGCTTTAAATCCTTTGCATTATCCCCATTTGAGGCAATTGCTCTTCTACCATGTGAAAAGAATATTTTTAATGGTATTTGAAAGGGAAGATGAGAAAGAAGAAAATTGAGACTTACCAATAATAGGGAGGGTATGAATTTTAATAGGGTCATTTTATTTAATAATGTCTGACTACTTAAATCCTTTCATTAATAGAGTTTCATCCTCATAATTGTCTCATTTATTTAAAGATTATAATAGAGTTAAAATCGAATTGTTTAGTTATTAGTTGGTTGTCAAAGTTTGAGATGCTTAAATCGGTTAATTCAATTTAAAAAACAAAATTTGGTTCAAATAAAATTTTTTGAATAAAAAAGTCAATATAACTTCGAAAGTATAATCCAAGTTAAATAATCTAAAGAATTATTCAATCAATAAAAATATAAGTTTACTGTTAATAACCCATAAGTAAATAATTATATTTTATAATATTATGAGTTAATACATATTTATCTATGTAAATTGTTATTTATTATAGATACAAAAGATTTAAATGTTATTTTACATTGAGCCGAACAAGAGTAAGCTCGGATCTTGTCAAATAGCCCTAATATTAAATAAAAATCATGATAGTCGAATCACTTATTGTGTTTATATTAAAAACTTAATTGCCTATATCGTGTATCATATCGTATTATAAAATATATATTTTAAAAAATAATATAACAAAATATTAATAAAATAATGAAATTTGAATTTACATGTCATCATTTTAAATAATATCACAAACACATTTAAAATTTTAAAATTTCTCTAGCACATCATTTTCTCTAAAAATGTAATCAATTCAAATTGATAATACATATTGTATCATAAGATATGTACCAGATCGTATTATACATTCATTATAACATATTAATTTGATATACCTTAATATACGAATCTTTTTCCACTTGAATCACATTATATTGTAGGGTACGTATTGTGTCTCGTTTGCAATGACGAATCCAAGATTTTTGTTAAAAGGGGCTTTCCTAGTGAAAACTTATGAAAATGCACCAAACATTAAATAAAAGAAATAATGTACTGAAAGAAACAATATAGTAACACAACTAATTTATTTATGTGAAAAAAGCTCTTTAATGTGAAGCAAAAATAATTGTGGGAATTTAACGATTCACTTAAATCCAATATAATAAAAAAATGTTTACAACAACAACAATACATAAGAAATACTTTATACAAATTTAGAGTTCAATCACAATCTAACATAAATGAAATACACAAACAAAGAGATGAATTCAAATAACCATATAAGTAGCAAATCTTTAGACTATATAACTCAAATGCAGTTGTTAAAATCAAAACTCAATTGTCCATATTTCTCGTTGTCCATATGATATACATTCATTATATCATATTAAAGATCCACTTATCTCGTTGTATATGATCAAAACATTAAGTTATAATAGTATGTCTAAATAATTAAACATTTGAATATCAATTATTTAAAAATAAAAACAAATTAGAATATTTAAATTTCAATTATTTAAAAATGAAAGCAAATTAAAATGGTAAATTTGGATTGATCCTTAAGACAATTAAGAAATTTAAATTAATCATTTGAAAAATTGGTAGCTTATTGGCCTTACAACTAACTCTTAGTTACTTTAGAGGGGATTTCTGAAAATTGATCAAACTTTTTGGTTTTAATAATATTTCTCTTAATTTTAGGGGATGAGACATCCAAATGGTATCTTTGTTTTGAAAACAATTTTGCCTATTCTCATCAATGTGCATTTAAAAGTAATCAATTTTGATTATTATGGAATTGCTTAAAAATTAAGTTTAATTTGCAGCTTATATGATTGACTTCTTTTCAACAATAAAACTTGTTATTGAATCTATATGTTACCTTTCCTTTTACAATTAGAGTTTATTTTGTAATATATTTTTTAATTCTCAAACATTTATGCTTAGTAAACTATAATAATTATATACTACATGATATTCAATGACACCTACACAGAACCATTGACAATTGATAGTAGTTTGTATATAAGTTTTTGTTATGTTGAAACAAATACAAATTCCTCGTTTGTAATAACAAAGCTTAAAAATATTTAACTAAAAAATTTTATAAATGAATGTTAACATTGACTAGCCAACAATTACGCTTAGAGGTGTCAAATGAGTCAGGTTGTGAAAACTCGGGAAAAAAGCCTAACACGAAAGAGCTTGGCCTGTTATAAAAGCGAGCCAGAGTGGGCCCGTGGGCTATCCAACTTTGGTTGTGGGCCTAAGCATAAGCCCATGGGCTAGCTCGATACTATTCAAAAATTAAAAAAATACTATAATATAATTAATTAATTAATATATAAAAAATTATAAATATTGATAAGAAATAAAAATTTTAGACTTAAAAAAATGAATTGAGTTCTTTGTATCAATTATCAATCTCACATGTATGAGATAATCAAAATTTTAGCTTGATTGAAATATTTTACTTAATCTTTATTTATAATAGGTGAAAGAAGTGAATAATTTTATTATTTTAGATATAGGACTCTTTGCAAAGTGCAAAAATATAAGTGTAAAAGTCTCACATCTAAAAGAATTCAATCACTCATTCTCTTCACTTACTATAAATAAATGCTAAACTAAATAAAAGGTTCAACTAAACTCAAGTTTCGGAACTCATATTAGTGAGACTAATAATGAGAACTCAACCCACCTATTATAAACAAATTTGTCTTATTTTTAATTACAATTTAATTTTCTAACATATTTTCTTTTATTAGAAAATTTAATTTAGATAAATTATTTAATTAAAAAATTATTGTTGTTACTATAGGTCTTGACTTGACCCATTACTATAAGGCTTTATAAAACCCTATATACATAAGGTCAATTTGTGGCCCTCAAGCTTCTTTTAGGTTTGGCCTGATTTGTAAAACTTGCTACTGTATGGGCTCTAGACGTGGTCTGGCTTATAGGCCTTATAGGTCTTGTTAATGTTGACCTAATTTGACCTATTGCTATCTCTAACTATGCTAAAATATCTTTGATAATAACTAAAATAATATTCAATTAAAAATCTTAAATATGTAAAAATCTTAAAAATAATATTCAACTAAAGCTAAAAGATTGAATTGAAAAGTTTAAAGTAAAATAAATTTATGATTTTATAACAAGATAGAACTTAGAGAGTGTGAAGAATATGTGTATATGTGTGTGTTTATATATATATATATTCAAACGTTGAGACATTAAAATTCATAATTTTTTGTTTAACTTCAATTAAAAAAACATTTACTTGTGGGCTCCATCAGTTTGGGTTGGTGGTAATATTTAAGGTGACAAGTGAAGTTGACCATATCTTTGAATTAAAGTGGACTATAAAGAGATTTCCTTTTCTGTTGAATTGAGGGTGGGCTTTGACACCAATTTTCAATTTTTTTCATAATTTATGGGTAAACCTAGGTCTATTCTCATAAAACTCAGATCTATCCTATATAATAGTATACTGGTAACCATGATAAAATTTATTAATGATATTAATACAAATGTTGCTATGCAAATTTTATAAGGTAGAGATGCAGCCCATAAAAGCCCAATGGGCCTATTCCCCCTACTTCAACCCAAAACTTATCCAAATGGCAACAATAAAAACAAAATCTCAAACTCGCGGAGGAGTTCTCTCTTACAAACAGTGCAATACAATAGATTCTCGGCCTCAATCTCTATCACTGATAGTCAGCGATTAAGCTTCCGTGTATTGCTTATTTCAAGTCTTAATTTTCTTTTATTTTTGTTTAGGGTGTTGTTTCAGTGATGCCAAATTGTCTTAACTTGTTCATGAGCGCCTTCAATGGCGATTAAGCTTTTATCTTTAACATTTTCAAGCAAAATCCTCAAATGGGTTAATTTAACTGCCTGTATATCATCACTTTTGTGTGCTAATGCACTGCAAGTTACTGATTATGAAGCAAAGATTCAATCTTTGAGGAATCAGCCATACCTGGATAATCTTATCCGGGTTTTGGATAGCACTAGCGACTTGAACTCTGCTGTGAAGATATTTAAATGAGTATCTCTCCAAAAAGGGTTTCAACACAGCTGATACTTATGGTAAGATAATTTTGTAGTTTAGGAGAATGAACAAGAAAGGGTGTAGTCCTAATAGTAGTTTTGAGATAATAATTATAAACGGTCTTATTTTGAGCAATCGAGTGGATGATTCGGTTATCATTTTAGGCGAGATTTTATGTTGGATTTGAGCTGAAATTAAGTTTCTATACCTGTAAAATACCACTGTTTTGTAGGGATAAAAAAACTAGGGGAGGGAATCCGACTGTTAAGGTTGATGAGAACTTCAAATCTTTTGCCAGATGGGTTGATTTTTAGGGAGTTAATTAGATGCACGTGTGAGATCCATACGTTAGATGATGCGAATTATCTTCTTGAAGAGATGATGGAAAACGGTAGAACACCTGCTGTTGATGTGTTTGTTGATCTAGTAGTAGGACTTTGTGCTATGCTTGAAGGCTGCTGCAATGCTGGTAAAGTTTTTTTGGCAAAAAGTATCCTGGACAAAATGGATGAGAGAAACATAACTGATTGTGATTCTTGGAATATTCTAATCATATGGCTTTCTGAGATTATGGAAATAAGGAAAGCTGATGAAATCTTTGTAGAATGTTTATATTTTCCATAGTTCCTGACTCTGCGACATACTCAGCTTTTGTTGTAGGCAACTGTCGGTTGAGAAAGTATGAGGATGCTCTGCAGGCATTCCATCGGGTTTGTATCAAAAATTGGGTTCTGGATTCTATATCTTATTAGGACTCATGGAAAGCCTTTGCCAGGCAAGAAAAATTTGGAGGCTGCTGAAGTATTTCATGTCATGTCGAAGAACAGATGCTCCCTCAGTCCTTCTTACAGTATGCTGATAGGTTGCATGTATAGCATGGGACAAGTGGATAAAGCAATTAGGCTACGGGGTTTTTCTTACAGTTCTAATACTTTTTATACTACTCTAACTTACACGACAATCATGCATGGATTGTCAAAATTAAAAATGGCTATAGGACTAATGGTAATTCTCTCACAAATTTTGGTGGACAGTTGTGCTATAGATGTGGAAGTATATTGCATCCTCATACAAAGCATGAGTGCACAAAATTGAACTAAGGATTCTGCTTTCTTTTTCAATGTGCTGGTTCATGAGGGTTTAGTGTCTGACCAAGAAACAATGCATACTCTTCTGTGTTGTTTGGCTAGCCAATCTGACTTGCGCATGGTTTTAAGTGGGATTGATAAACTAGTTTCTAATAGTGATACTTTGGATTCATCTATGTGTAACATACTTATCAATGGCCTCTGGAAAGAGGGTCTAAAATGTGAGGCATCCTGATTATCGGATCTGATGTTGGAAAAAAGGTTGGGTACCAGATGCTATAACTCACGGACTGTTGGTTGGGTCTTTCTATTCAATGCAAGAAATGAAACTGTAATTAGAAAGTTTCTAAATTACCCTGGTGGAAAACTTGCCATGATGGGATGTAAGCTTCTTTGGGATCTAATGTAGCCGTTTTGGTTGAGTTGCATGACAAATCAGTCTATAATGGCATATGATTGTAAACATGCCAGATTAGTTGTTCTTTACCTGGCTATCTTATAATCTGTGACATGATGCTACTGCATTGTAAATTCCAAAGGGAAACTTATTTGTCGAAATCTCTATAAATGTTGTGGAATCATTAGCTTTTTGGTCCACTGTATTTTTTTGTGTAGTACTTGTGCTTTGCTCAATTGTTATTATGGTGTAATATGCTCAATACGCACTTGGGAAATCTCCTTGTTCTGTTAAGTCATACTTGATATACTATCAATGAAGTTAGTGCTACGGTATTTAATTTGACTCAGGTCAATTTCTGAAAAATGATCCTGTGGTACATTGCATTTCTGCCCATATCTAGCTTCAATTTTACCGTAAGATTTAGAATTGTTTTTATATATTGGATAAATATGAAAGAAAAAAATTTTCAATTCCCTTCCAATGCAGAATCTTAACATTACTTATTTTACTTTCACAGATATCAAGCAGTGCCCTAATAAGTTTGAACTGGTTATCAACTTGTCCATCAGACTATTTGGATTCATAGTTTTTGAGTAGAATGAAGAGGGCAGAAAGATTATAATCAGAAAAGGATTGAGGTATGAGGGAAGACTGGAATTGCAACCTGCAGGCTAGAGATTGTTGCATATTTAGCAGCTGAAGTTCATTCTTCAACAATAAGATTGTTGTTGAACTCTATCCGACCACAGTTGCTACAGAAGCAGTTTTCATCAAGTTCTAGTCATTGATGTAAACTTTTACCGGTTACTTCGTTGAAGAGTGACAGTTGGTACAAGTTTTCTTCAGCTGAAATTCTCACCAAGGAAATGGAAATTGAAATGATTAATTTAAGATACAAATTGCTGTAAAGTAACAATATAGTTAATGACTAATAAAAAAAGCTATAATTTAACTTGATTGCTCCAATGGGCATATATATGACTTAGCTTGTGTCTCCTAATATTAATTTCTGGGTTTGTCCTCGAATCTGATATACTGCCTAATCTGTGTTATATTTTGAGGAATTGTGTTTTCTGGGTTGCAGATTTTCAAGATTATTAATGAATATTTATGGGTAGTTTTGTTGAATAAGCAGAGTTTAAGGATGCAAGTGACAAGAAAATTCTAGTAGACCTGTTGTTCCAGGCAACCTGCAAATGTAATGTTAATGTCTGGAGATCGAGATTTCTCCAATGCTCTCTGTCAATTGAGGATGAGAAGATACAACATTTTGCTTGCTCAGCTGCGAAAAGTCTTGGCTCTTCTCCTTGCAGTCACCAAGATCATATGGCTCTTCACGAGTCTTGTGGCTTGGGACCCTTGTTTACGACTAAAATTGGTAACAAATTTCAGTCCCTAATGATATGCCTTTTGCTCATGTACAAGTTCCCTCCCTCGTGAATCCTAATCAGAAATTCAGTAATAGTGCTCTAGTTGATATGCTGGAAGATGAAGAAACCTGTAAATTATCACCACCCTGGTACTAATTATAATCCCAAGAGTTCTGTTATGGGCCTTGCCTGGACAAATTTGCTCATTTCAACCTCGCTTAAAATGGTTATCGAAATCATTATCCACCACAGTCTTTAATGCCCAACAATCGCCCTAATTGTAATCAACTCGTAGTTCTGTCCAAAAAGGTAGTGAAGTCACCAAATTTGATCCTATTAGCATGAATCCGAAGCCTAGATTTTGAAGTAAGTTGCAAAATGGACATATAGAGCATAGGAGGCTGTTGTTTTTGTCACTAGTAAACTCAATTAACATTTCTAGTAGTGTCATATGGGGAATGCAAGGGTGTCCAAAACCTTCTTATTATGTCCAAAGTTGTATAGGTGTAGTGTTCCTAGCATTGAACTCCTTGAAAAGTAAGATGATAATGGCAACTGAAGGTAATATGGTCGATTGCATTTGATGTGGGGAGCAAATGCATCGGAATATTGTAATTAAAAGGTCCTTGGAAATTGATATTGATCAGTACATGGTAGTGAAGCAAAACATTGGAGCTATGAACTTGTATGTTGATAAGAATGAGAAACTCTGGAAATGTGTGAACCCTATTGTTGGTAATCCTACACAAATCTCAGAAATGACATGGGAAAGAATTAAAAAGCTTCTGATGTCTCCTGGAGGACAATCTGCAATAATGGCTTCTCAATGCAGGTAAATTTTTTTTTGGTTGTTTAGATTAGCCTTTCTTGGCTTCTAGGATTTATAAGCGGACTGTTTTTTTATTCTGTCTTGTGTGCTTTTGCATTTTTGTTTATAGGTATGAAGTTGGTGCTACATTGAAGAATTTGTGCTTGACAGAGTTTACATTAGGTGACATATTTCAGATCTTGAATATGGTAATTACCATAAAGAAATGGATTATTCATAATCAAGCTGGATGGCAGCCGTTTATCATTGCTGTTGCAGAGTGCAGCCCTGAATTAGGCTCTAAATCTGGTTCACAAAGTTTCAATCTTGCTATCCATGGTAAGTTAAAGGGGCCACTTGATAGTTCGAAAGGTATTAAGTGTATATAGATAGATGATTTGTTGCAATAAGGTTCCTAAAACAAAAGTCTTCTTGTGCCAAGACTCATTATGTAGGTTTACTAATGATGAAAGTTGTTACACATGATGGCTACTGTCTAGATTTTCAATTAGAAGTTTCAAGTGAAAATTTGCTAGATGTGTCAAAGAGTATACAATGCAAGGCTCTGAGGTACAAGAAACTGATCATCTGCTCTGCATCTTCCGGATTCTATCAACAATTGCAAGGATGATCCTGCTGTTTCCACATTTCGATGAAACATATTTCTATAGAAAAATTTCCTGCCTCTCATATAATTCGTGGTGCCATGAGAACTCTAAATGCAAGGCCTAATTTAAAAGTGGCATTTGAAGATGCAAGAGTTTGGTTAGTTTGCAGAGAAGCAGATGACACAATTTACAGAAATTTATGAAAAAAACATCCAAATGTAAATTAGATAAACATAGAAAATGTTCTGGTGGAAGCTTCTCATTCTCCTATGATCACATCATACTATGACGGTATCAAGATGAGTCACGCAAAGGTTGCACAATGCTGTAAAGTTCTTTTTTTTCCGTATTCTCAGAATAAATAGATTTATAAATTCATCCCTCTGCAGCATCAGTATAGCAGTTGGCCACTGTATTTGCTGTACTTCTTTGAAAGCTGTATGGTTCTTAGAGCTTGTGAAACCATTATTCCCTTGGCTATAATCGTTATATTGAAGTCTCCTGTATGCAAACTTTGATAGAAAGATCAAGTGTTTCTTATTTTTGCCCCCGTTTGGATAGTGCTTCCACTTTTGCATTGAAGCTTTTCTTGCTGTTAAATTGCCGCTAGTTTTAAGGTTTTCAAGCTTGGAAAATAGAAAGTTTCATACTGTAAATACCAATATTTTATGGTACTTATTTGAAAACATTATTGAGTTGGTTCATAAATTTAAAATCCAAATAAAATATGTTAGATTTATGTTATATTATTAGGTTATATTTGAATCAAGTTTAAAAAATAATTGGCTCAAACAAACCCTAAATAAGTTCAACTGAAACAAACTCGGGCTCTAATTCAAGAATTAAATATTTTGAGCTTAAACTTTAGAGGTGTTCACTTTGCCAAGTTTATGAATTTGGAAATTTTTTATATGAATTAATTAAAATGATATCGTTTTAATCAATACACATTAAAATAATGTCATTTTAGTTATTTTTTGCTTGATTCGAACTCGAACTCAAGCCAAACTCGACTTGACCTCTCTCAAGAGCAACTTTGAAACAAGTTTAAACTCAATTTGATTCGAAGCCAACCCTACATATTATCAACTAAGTTAAAAATTACTTCCTAAGTTATCATTATTGATGTTGCATTAATTAACATTTATAGATATTTTAGATAATCTCACAAAAATATCACTATGCAAATTCTATAGGGTTAGAGATGCAGCTCAAAAAAGCCCAATGGGCATTTCCCCCTACTTCAACCCAAAACTAGTCCAAATGACAACCATAAAAACAAAAACAAAATCACAAACTCATGGAGACGTTCTCAATTACAAACAATACCTTATATACAATGGCCACAATGAAAATATAAATCAAATTAATATTTTATTATTATATAATTAAATATTTTTTATCATTATAAAATCATCCATTCCTAAAACATTATAATTAGTACACATAATTTTACTCTTTATCAAATTATTTATCATAATATTTTCAACATTATTAATACAAATTTGATGCATTATCAAAGATTGTTGAAGTTCTTCCTATTGTGGTTATAAAAATCGGATTGGACCAATCTGTTTGACTAATCGAACCGCCATCCTTTATGCAAAACAAAAACACTTGATCTGAAAACTGTTTTTGTAGTTTGATTACTTTCATTTGCCTTTGGACTGGCAATTAGGCACCAATTTATGATTAGAATCCAATTGGAATGCTAGTTTATATTGCATATTATTAATCCAAAAAAAATAGCATAAATAAAAGTTTGAACCAACACCATTTGATTTCCATACATGTTTAAAAAACACAAGTTCCTAATATCTAGAATGCAATGGAAAAGTTAAGTTCGACAACAGCTCCAATAAAATCCCTAATTTTAACTCTTCACTCCAACTTGCTTTTACAGTGCTTATCTTAGACTCATTAGAATATCTTTTGGCTTGAGTTTGACTCAAATATAATATGATTCGATTTAATTTGATTTGACTCAACTTGATGGTTGGATTCGTTTGACTCAAAATTGATATAGCTTTATTTGGTTTGGATTTATAGTTCAAAACGAACAAAACCTTTTGACTTAAATTTAGTTTGAATTCAAATTAAACAATAATTCGAATAGAATCAAATCGAGATTTACATTTAATTACTTTATTGGTAATTTACATTGAATTATTTAATTAAATTCGAATCAAATTAAATTTAGTATAATACAATGTATGTACGGTTCATATCTAGACCTAAACCCTAACACAATCCGAGATAAAATCGTGTCAAAATTTCTCAATCCTAAATCAAACCGAAATATTGTCGGGGTTGACCTGACCGAATTTGAATTAACCTAAACTATATAATAAGTAAAGACATGTGAAAACACATATAATAACATAATTTGTTACAAAAAAATGCATTTTGTCAAATTCTAAGGAATAACACAATTTATTACACAATAATACACAAAAAAAAAAACATTTTAACATGAAATGATATTTTTTCAAAACAAAATTGAGCTATTTCAAATTGATACTAAAGGGGCATTTGGTTCACTGTATTAAAAATTATTTTAATAATTTGTTTTTTATTATTAACATTATTTTATTTGGTTTGTCATTAATAAAAAATTTTGGTAATTTTTTATAACCAATAGTAATATGGTAGGTAATATAAAATATAATATGATTACCACTTCTACTTTAGCTATTAATAGATTATCATGATAATCTTAACTTTAGTACTATTATATCCTTATTAATTTTTATGACAAAATTACATTTATTTTTAATTAATATAACAAGTAATATAAAGAATATTATAAAATAATTATATTGAAGGGCATTTAATTAAAATTATGTCTTAGTTTTTTTTATTATATCCAACCAAACACAATAATTATTTATACTTGCCAATTTTTATCAATATAATAATAATAATTTATACCTAATAATTTTCTAGGATATCTATCTTTATGGCAATCTTTCATTTTTTGTAACAAAAGATTATTTAAACCAAACATTACATAATAGTTTATCTATTGTCGTTTTATATGATTAATTGTAAGGATAAAAAAACAAAATATTATAATCAATAACCCAAGCAGATCTACAACTTCAATTTTAAAATAATGCAATTGATAACCAACAAGATTGACAACCAACAAGATTAACAACCATTTGTCAAATATTTTAAAATTTTAATTTTCAATTCATATGATGAATGTCATTCTCATAAATATTAAAATTATTAACAAGTGTATGAATATGACACTCCAAACATAATAATTACAAATTAATAATACTTATAACACATGAAAAAGAAAATACAAATAGTTTTTTATAGGTCTCCCAAAAGGAGTTATTAAATTAAAATGAATGTCTTTGGGTAATGCATATTTTCTTTTTAATGATAAAATATTGATTTCTTTGTTGATTCAAGTTAGGGAATATATCTTTTATGAATTGAAACTTTTTTGGTTAAATGAAAAAAAATAAAGGATGTTGATTTTTTTTTTTAACTATTATGATGTTATGCAATATTTTATTTAAAATTTTCGGGTTAGTTCGGGTCAATTCAAGTTGGCCTCGTGTCAACCCTAACCCAACCCAATTTTTCAAGGGTCAATCCTAATCCGTCCCAAATTACTTTTTATGTTGAAAATTATAACCTTAACTTGAATTTTTTTGTATTGTATTATGTCAGATTAATAGGTCGTGTCAAATTTTATTAGGTCTATTCGTATTGATAAAATTAACAATATAGACCAATACACCTTTTAAAACTAAATTAAACATATAATTAGGAGTGGATACAAACCAAGCCAAGCTCGAACACCACTTTGCTTAAGAATCAAGTTGAGCTCACTTTCGATACTACGCTGACTTAATATGGATGTAGCTTTTATAGAAACAATGTTATTAAAAGTTTGTATGCACGTAAATAGTTTGTGTAATTTTATCATGGTGGACAATATGATTCAAAGGCAAGAAAAAATAAGATTTGATAACCTGTTAAAACATAGATAAAGTTGGATTTAGGTTGAGCCTGAACATAGTCAGACTTGAATCCTAAATAATAAGTTTTAGTTCATTCGAACTAATTAAAGATGTTGTTAGACGTTATCATTGAGATGAGTGTCACCAACGCGATAAACAGTAACATTGACGAGATGAAGAGCGTAGTCGAAGGTAGATTTAAGATGACTTTGAGTTAAGCTATCAAATTGAAACTCTAACATGAATTCAATTCGAATTAAGTTAAACACTAATTTGAGTCAAGATGGTTTGGATTAAGTGCAACCTTAGTTATAGATTTTGTTCAAGTCCATCACTAATCTAGCCTTCCATGGGCCTTGTTTGGGCTTGCTTCCACAATAACTTGTTTGGGTTAACCAAATCTATTCTATGAGTTGCCCATTTTGTTCTTATAGATATTGAGAATCACTAACACCTAAGGGAGCGTTTGGTTGGGGGTTAAGAAATATTACTTTAATAATTTATCTTTTATTATTTATATTACTTTGATTTATAAGAATGATGATATAGTAGTTAATATAAGAGGTAATCTGATTACCACCTCCATAAGGTAATCTTAATTTTATTATAATTATATTCTTATTTATTGTTTTTTTATGCAAAAAAATCACATTTTAATTAATATAACCTATAACATAGAAATATTTTAGAATAATTGTACCCAAAAACATTTAAGTAAAATAACATACTAGTATCTTTGATTACCTCTAACCAAATACAATAATTATTTATGCATACTTATTTTTACTAAATTTTATCAAATATAATAATAATTTATATTTAGTAATCCTCAAGGTAATTTTTTAATTTTGATAATAAAATATTTTTCAAACCAAACATCTGTTAAAGATAAGAATAAAACAATAATAATTTGTAAAATGAAGTTCAAAATATAATAGTTGAAACAATCAGGCTAACATGTAATAATTTATAAACATAAGGAGGAAAAATTATCTCAAAATCTTTCTCTCATTTCCAGGCTGTTATTCTTCTTTTGGCCTCTAAACAATGTCCATGTCTAGTCAAAGTCTCACAGCCCTCTCTACCTAGAAAGCACTCAACCAAGCTAAATGAATGTACATTTTTATTCTTGTTGGACCTTAGATGTTTTGATTTAAGTCAATTTAGAATTTTTTTTTTATTTAATTTTTATAGGCAGATTAACCAACCAGAATTAGGGTGATACTGTTCATCCAATTGGCAGCCTAAAATATCAATCACTGATTGGCTCTTATTTGAGTGTGGCTTAGTTCAAATCCACTTTTATTTACATGATATTAGAGCAATCCATAAGTTTGAGTACTGTGTGTCTATGCATGAGTGAAGTTGAATTTTTCACTTGGTTATGAATACTTGAATGTATGGGAATAGAAATTTTAAGTAGCTTTCGAATTTTCTTGATTTAATTTCTATAGTTAGGACAACCTACTAGAATTAGGGTGATACTGTTCACCAAATTGGCCACCTAAAATATTGATCATTGATTGGCTTTTATTTGGGTGTGGTATAGTTCGAATTCACTTTTACTTACCAATATATTGGTAGTTCATTTATTAAATATATCTTGACTTTGCACAATTCATATTATATAGAGGGATGGGTTCAAATTGAGTCTGAACATAGTTGGACTTGAATTTTAAATAATTAGTTTGAGTTTGATTGAATTGGTTAAAAGTATTGTTAAAGGTCATTGTTAAAATGAGAGTTACTGACTAGATGAATAATGTTATCAACATAATGAACAATAATATTGACAAAATAAAGAGCGTTGTTAAAGAAAAATTTGAGCTAAACTCCAATCGAGTTATCAAATTGAAACACCAACATAAATTCAACACAAATTGAGTCAAACACTAATTCAAGTCAAGATGATTTAGTTTGAATCTACTCCTAGTTATAGATTCAAATTGAGTCCATCATTAATTACTCCAACATTCTATGGGCTTGATTAGGGCTTGCTTCCACAATAGCTTGTTATTCTATAGTTTGACCATTTTGTTCTTATAAGCAATGGCTTCCACCAACACCATTTAAAGGATAAAAATAAAACAATTTGATAAAAAGAAGGTTCAAAATATAGTATTTGAAACAATCAAACTAAATGTAAAAAATTTGAAACCATAAGGATGAGAAAAAATTTATCTCAAGCCTTTCTCGCGTTTTTAGTCCTTCTTCTACTGGTCTTTGTGAACAATGCCAATGTCTTGTCAAAGTCTCTATAGTTGGAAAATACTCAATCAAACTGACAGAATTTACATTTCAATCAATCTTCACGTGTTAGGTCTTCACTGTCTTTTTCAATCATTCACACTACAGTTAATAGAGTTTTATTGTAATATCTCTTCATCCTATTTAGTTTTTTCTTCTCTTGTAATCATTTAGAAACCACCCAAAATTACATTCACAGGCAATTTCACGATAAAAACAAAAAACAACAAAAAGGAGGAGGAGGAGAAGAAGATGACAAAAGAAAGGAAGAGAAGAAGAAAAACAAGAATTACCAGAACTCAGGCAATTTCACAATGTCAGCATTTCACCACATACACTAGCATAACAATTCAACACTTGAAATCACAAAAGCAGGTGTGAACATGGGAAACATAGCAGCATAAATTGACATAATACACATTCAAGGCAATTTCACAAGATAGCAATTCTCAGAGAGCAAACACAACAGAGAATGTCATACATTGGCATTGTAACAACATGTCTCAACTGCGTGAACTTGCAAGGAATTTCTGAGATTTGATGAAATATCTAAACAAATAATAGCAAATAACAGATATGTTGTAGATTGAGTGAAATGAATATCAGATCTAAAGAAATAGTATAGATCTAAAGGCAAATATGTAGATCTACAATATTAATATTAATAAAGACAATCCAGCTGCTATGCCAATGACTTGCAAAAAAATCTTAAAGTCGAAGCCAATAACCCATAGCCTTTAGTTATGTCTTTGTAGCCCCTCACATGTACCGAGGGAGATTTTTTTTTTCTTTTGAACTTTTGTTTTGAAAAAGTTTTCTATAAATGCATAAAATATTGAGGCTTGTACGCCGATTTGGGCTGTTGGGCTTTTGGCCTGCGGTCTTTTTGAAATTTACATTATTATTAGCATACAATAATTTTAGGTAAGTCTAACGTTAAAGGGTGAGTTTACGTTACATACTTCCATTAAATATTTTATGATACATCTTCTTTTTATATAAAGGTGTGTATGGTCTGGTTTGATACAATTTAAAAAAAATTTAAAACTAAACTAAAAAAACAATTTAGAAAATTTTTAAATCAAACCAAATAAAACTAAACTAAAAAAATATGGTTTAGTCCGAATTAAATTATGCTTTGAATTTATTAAAATCATTCCCTTCTAAATATAATTATTTAATAAATTTATAATTTTTTAGAATATAATATAAATATTTAAAATAAATATGAATTATATATACAATATAAATATAAAAAAAGATAAAATAAAAATGAAAAAATAAGTCATATATCTTATTACTTATTCAAAAATTATGTCAAATACAATTATATATATTTTAAAGAAAATATGATTTATAGTGTGGTTCAATTTGAAAATCATTCCAACTATAATCTAAATTGAAAATCGATTTTTAAAAATTTATCAACCTAAACCAAATAATTTTATAAATCAAATTATAATTTTCAAACAATTTAGTTTGGTTTTACAGTTTAAACAAAATTATACACACCCTAATTTTACAAGTGTAGTCCAACTATATTTCCCAAACGATGGGGGATAATGAAAATTAGAAAGCCTCAAGGGAGGCAAGTGAATTTTACCGATTAGTGGAGAATCCGAACCTGAAAGATGTCATTGTCAAATTAAAACATAATCCAAGCCTCAAGAAACCATTAAAAAAACATATTAAACTTGAAAGATGTCAAATTAAAATATTAAATTTCCCAATAGACTTGTTATATTTTATGTTTTTAGTCTACTTTTTTTTTAATTATATATTGTTAATAAAACATAATGTTTTTATGAAACCATGTTTGGATATATTTAGAAATCTATTTTTGAGCTAAAATGTATTTCTTATAAAATTAAAAAAATCATTAAATATCTAACTTATGGTATAACAAATTAATGAATTTTCATTGCACAATCATATGAATTATTAAGACCATAGTTATAAAAAATCCTACGATATACGATATGTATTTTATGATGTAATACAATGCAAGTGAAAAACGATATGTATCATAAAATGTATCGACTGAATACGATACAGTAAACGTAGTGTACGATACAATATGTATCATTCAATATAATATATATTATCGAAACAAATCAATACATCTTTTTAGAGAAATTGATGATGTAATAGAAGTATATATGAAAAATTTTAAAATTTTGAAAGTATTTGTGATATTTTCTAAAATGATAACGTGTCAATTAGGATTTTTATTATTTTATTTTTTTAAAAAGTGTATTATGCGATACAATAATAGATACATGATATAAAAAATTAAATTTTCCATACACAATACGACTATCATGATTAAGATAGTTATAAGTTATTAGTATGAAGAAAACTAGAAATTGAATTTTCTAATATGATATTTTTTTTATACATATTATGGGTGTGAATCTCTAATTATTATTATTATTATGAAAATATTATTCATTATTGGACTAAACCCTTCTTAGTTGGATTTTTTCTAACTAATAATCTCATTGTATAAAATAAAAACATAATATAGTATTTTGGTCCGTCAATCTCACAATCAACTATGGTTGAATTAGGTTTGCTTTTACTTAGCCAAAAAAAAAAAACTACGGTTGGATTTTTACCGTTCCTAAATAAGACTCAATTTAAATTTAATTTAAACCTATTCAGATTAGCTCAAATGATAAACGGTAACATTAGCGAGAAGAAGAGTCGTTTTTAGAAAAAAAAAAGTCACAAAAAAATCATTGAAAAGAAAATTTTCAATATGACAACACTGACGAGCCTCAAACTTGAGCCAAGCTAAGACTTCAATTCGAGTTTAACTCACTCAAGACTAACATGGATTCAAGTTTGAACCAATTCAGTTTATATCCACCTCTACATTAAACGTATTTCTTTTTTCTTTTCATTTTCTAAATCTCTTAAATTCAAACATGCTAATGTTAACATCAATTATACATTCAAGTACGAGTACATTCAAACCAAACTCGACAAGGGTGAACTTCATATTCAACTCAAACTTATTTGAACCATCTCAAATGGTAAATAGTAACATCAACAAGAAAAAGATTCGCCAAAGAATAAAAAAGTTGTCAAAGAAGCAAAATCGTTGAAAAACAAAATTTTCAATGCAACAATACTGACGAATCCTTGAACTTGAGTTAAACTAAAAGTTCAATTTAAGTTTGACTCATTCTAGCCTAAAATAGACTCAAACCCAAGACAACTTGGTTCAAATCCACCCTTTTATTCAACGTAAACATAAATTTTTTTTTACTTCTTCTGAATCTCTTAAATCCAAACATACCATCTTATATGTTACATAATATATTGTACAAGTTTTCACCTTTGATCAAACCTTGACCACGATCCCTGGAACATGATCCTAAGGAGAAAACTGGCTGAAGAATGTCCAACCATTTTTATATCCAAGAACTTGCTCAACCATGAGAAAGAGACTTTTTGTGCATAGAACCAACTGATAAGTGCATACCGTGTTAGCATGTGTGAAATACACACTTTTTTTTTTTTTCAACACGATAACATTAGGAATAATACTATATAAACTTATAATGAATACCAATAATGATTTATTATCATGTAATTAAGTGTTATTTTATCCTTAATTCAAAATTACTCAATTATATAATGATACATCATTATTACTCAAATTGAAACTTATTATAAGTATACATAATTTTATTAATAATGTTAGACAATAGCACAGTAGTAAGACATGGAAGACTGAAGACCGAAACTCTCAAACTGGGATCAGTCATTTTTACTGTTAGTTGCTTTATCAAAGGGGAAACCATCACAAAACTGATAAAGTGAACAAAGAAGATGCTGCACTCAAAAGCGCAAGCAATGTGATAAATTGAACACAGTTCTTTTGTTCATTACCAAAACATACAGACATGTGATAGGGCTGAAGCAGATTGGTGTTAGGAGCACTTAGCCAAGTATGCATCCCATTCTTGAGGTCTGTATTCAGAAGCTGCCTCTGCAGGATCGGCTGCCTTTATAATTCCACCACCCACAATGATAATGTCGCTGCCCCTATAGTATATAACCTGGAAAATCATTTTTCTAACAAGTTAATGAAGTTGACAATGTCTACCCAAAAGACAACATCGCATGGCCATTGTACAATTCTGCAATTAGTTGGTTAGAGAAATTTATGCCCTGTTTGGACTACCATTGATTGGTCCCCAGAATTTGAAATTCTATTTTTATTTCTTGTGGCTACTTAAATTATTATGCCAAATTGCTGAAAATGTACATCTAAATGGAAAACAAAAATTGTCATCATCAGCCATATAGTTATGATATGTGCCGATCCTTCCTGTTCTAGTGAAAAAAAAAATGGTGTTCCCAATGCAGGAGAGCTAATGAGGACAGCAGAATTTACAGAATGTGGAGTATCGTACTGCTGGCCGAGATTATCACCACCCTTTACCATTTGAACTACAGGGGTTGCATGAATAAATGCTGGATTGACCAGTACCCCTGACCATGATGCTGGATTAACTGAGATGAAGCCGATGACAAAGTCATAGTGATCCTCAGCAATTTTCACAGCTGCGGCTGGGTACTCTCCTGTTGCCAAGTTACCAGCTGAACTCATTTCAGCAAGCAGCAACAAGCCCCTACCACGAGGCAAACCCTAAATACATCGAGAGTGAGCAAAGCAATAGAAAAGGATAAGTTGAGCCATACTAAAATTCAGATATTAGATACAGTTTATACTAATCTTCAATTTCAGTCCATAGACGATTCTGGGTCCAGAAATTATGTGAACATTAATTATATCAGCCCATTCCAGCATACGGAATACACCTCTGAATACAACAGAACCAACAGGCCTCATGCCAGGGCAAGGATATACAAAGAAGATATTGAGAAAAATAAAAATGCCAAGTCTTACCCTTCATACCGCATAGTCACAGTATTACCAATGTCTGCAAACT
Source organism: Mangifera indica (assembly GCF_011075055.1). NCBI lineage: Eukaryota > Viridiplantae > Streptophyta > Magnoliopsida > Sapindales > Anacardiaceae > Mangifera > Mangifera indica. The sequence goes on from NC_058138.1 coordinate 5,771,058, forward strand.
TACGATCTTCAAATATTAGGAAATTATCCTTTTCTGCAATCTTCAGGAGAATAATAAACATCTTTAGATGTAACTTGACAATAAATATAATTAACAAATAATTCAAAAAATGGGCTGAACTACAATGCAGATATAGTATGATTATTTGGCCAAAAGAAGTTCGGGGATTTAGTGCTCGGAGTTTGGCAAGGTGAAATCAGGCAACATATCAACATGGGTTTTCAATAAGCAGATCTCTGGTCCAACCTACATAAGAGTTCAAAAATAAATCAGAAAAAAAGATGCATATTTTCTTATAAACCAGATGATAAAGCAGTTTATTTTATATCCGTCGAATGGCAAACAAGGTTATAACCAATTGTCAATAAAGTCCTAAAACAATTACATAAATAAGTAAACACAGATCAAATATCATAAAGCAAACTGCTTAATCTCAGGAACAAGGCAACCAAAAATGCTACTCTAAAGTGAAAAACCTGGCATTGACCAGATCAATCCACAAATAAATCAGGGAAAAACATCAGACCTAACTCAAGATCAGCAACCAACCTCCCACCCCCATGTGCATTTGCCGGTCCTATCTTTAAAGCCACATCATGTTACTTCAAAACAGATGTTTTAGTAAAACAATCTTTCTTTTCCCAAAAATATGCTTTACCAGATCCCAGTAACATTACTGGGCACACGATGGTTACAAGTAACCATATTTTAGTTAAGAAGCCAAACTTTCAAATTCAAATATAACACTTGAAGAACAAAAAATTGGGACTTTGACTCTTAAACCCTAAAACCCAATTTTCTATTCTAAGCTAAAAACAATGACTGTCATAATTAGAAAAAAAAATCAAAAACAGAAACACTAAGACCTTGTCAGCAATTTGTAGAACTCAGAAGCAGTGGCAACATCTGCAGCCAAACACAAGTTACTTTCCTTCTTCACCATTACTTCAAACAGCTTCTTCCCCATTTCATTCTTCATCAATTTCAATCTCTCCTCATATCTCAAACCCCTAACACTAACCTCGCCCTAGCCCCAGCGCCAATATTGGGCACCCCCACCTTCTTATTCTCCTCCAAAAAATTCATCACCACACGCTGCATCTCTTCATCGACCTTCCCCTTCTCCCTCAAAACCCTCACTATCTCACTCAACATAATCATCGAATGCAATTCAATCCCATTCTCCTTCAAATTCTCCCTCCCGCCCTGCTCTCTATCGATCAAAACAACGGCGTCTGTAACAACAAGTCCCGCAGCACGGAGAGGCGCCGCCATCTCGAGCACGGAGGTGCCACTGGTGACCAAATCTTCGATAATTAAGCAGGTCTCGGAGGCTTGAAGGTGCCCTCGATGGCTTTGGAGGTGCCGTAGTCTTTGATTTCTTTACGGCGCATGAGCATGGGGATGTCGTTGGAAATGGAGACGCAGGTGGCGATGGGAAGGGCGGTGTCGGGGACGCCGCAGACGGTGTCGTATCGGGTGGAGGAGGGGAGGGAGGAGATGATGCTGGAGGATATTTGGCGGAGGAGGGAGGGGTAGGAGACGATGAGACGGAGGTCGATGTAGACGGGGGAGGAGATGCCGGATTTTAGCTTGAAGTTTCCGAATTTGACTGCGGAGATTTCATGGAGTTGGAGGATGAGAGACTCCATAACCGACATTGTTTTGAGTCTGGAGTGGCGGCGGACGGAGGAGCCGAGGAGGAAGAGGAAGATGAAGCGAATGCTGTTCTTCGGGGATACAATTTGAGGGTGTTTTTAGTTTGATCATAAATTTGATTAATAAACCATGATTGGATTATACTTAATTTTTAATTTAAAACCTCCTGATTATATTAACACATTACACTAATAGCAAACAATGATTGGAGCAGGGGTTAATATTTTTTATTAAACACAAACAAATAGTCAAATAAACAATGAAAACATAAAGGATAAGAGTTTAGAAAATATTTAGGAATTTAGAGTGGTTCAGAGCTTTTCATCTCAATCCTTCTACATCTATTTCTTCAGACAACCAATTTGAAGTTTTTATTCGAATCACTTTTAGATTATATTAATCGGCTCAAGATTTTGCTCTTTTATAGTAATAATATGAGATTTCGGCAAAGTATAATTAGAAAAAAGATTTACATATATAATATGCCTCTATTAGGTTGATTTTACTAATGTGTATAAATGTTTCTCTTAAAGATATAAGTTTTTGGTTTCTATAGAAATATTAGAAGCTTAAAGATTGAGATAAGAATTTTTGAATGCTTTGGATATGTTCTCTAACCCTTTTGACTTCAGTTCAACTTGTTTATATACCCTTGAGACTTGAAAGATCCGTTGGATTAATTTTACTAGTCGATGACTTGTGAAGAGGATGTTTTAAGCGTGAGGACGAGTATTCTCTTACACATCCCTGCTTTGGCGGCTTCAAAATAGTTATCCAACAGTTGAATTCTTGAAACTTGCCATTCAAGGGATAAGTGTCTCTTCTTTCAGGATAGGCGTACTACCTTGCTCCTTAAAATTTCAAAGAGCATCAATCATGAGAGGATAGGCAAGGGACAAGTTTCCCAATGTGATGACTTTGTTAATCGTCCTAGTTATGTTTGTTAATGCATTGGAGAGGGAATGAACATTCCATGGTTGTCATCCAGTATGGGATGAGAGTTTCTTTGCTTAGGACTGGTGTCCCTATTCATTTAGAAAACATTCCCAAGAGCTTCAAACTCTTGACAACGGGCAAGGCATTAATAAAAGGATTGACATCTCATTTGGAACGGGCTCCCCATATATGGGGAGGGGTATCCCTGACCTAAAAAGTTATACAATTGCATTTCGTCCATTTTTCGGTCATTCGAATTTTATGTCATAAACTTTGTTAGCTCAATAATTATTAATTTTCAATATTAATCTTAGTTTTGGCATAATCAAAACACTTAGGGGTTCAACAATCTCCCCATTCTTGATTGATGACAAAACATATGTTTAAGCAAGAAAAAAAAAATCAATTTAGAGAGTTTATAAAACTTTAAAAATCAATTTAATGAAAAGTTGCCCTTTACTTTAACAATATAAATCGATTTGGTTTTAACTCATTTTATTTCAATTTATTTAACTCTTTCAAAAATCAAACTCATTTAACTATTTTCAAATTCAATAAGACATATAAGTCATTTTTATTTAAAAAATGACCAATCTTGGTTCATATAAGTCATTTTTATTTGAAAAAAAGGCCAATCTCTCCCTCTTTTTGTCATAAATAAAAAAAAAATTAATAGAGTTTTCACTGTTTTTCGGATATCCCAAAATGGTAAACAACAGAAAAACACTCCTAATATCAATCAACAACAACCAACTTCTTAATATCATAATCAACAACAATGAACCAATCACCAACAAACATCATCAACGAAAAATCCATAATATTCATAATATGAGTCATAACATAGCATCAAAAAAAAATGTTTTATAAGCATGCATGATAAAGTAAACATAACAAATGAAACATGAGTCAAAATATACATAAATACATGTTTCTCAAAAGACTATGCAAAATGATGATGTAATAAGATGAAAAATGTGAATGGAGAATCAAGGCTCATCCTTTAAAGGTGGAGGCATATTGTTGAAACCGGGGTGATAGTCACGAATATGCTATTGAAGAAAAGATTCCATGGAATGGAGACGCTGATCATAACCTTGCATATCATGACTCAACCTATGCGGAGATTCATTTATAAAGCTTATAAATCCAAGCATAGGGTCCTGAAAAGAAGATGACTTAGAATTTGAAACTGAATATAATAGGCCAAATGACTATTTCCCATCCAAATTTCGACGACTACTTTTATTTTTGGCACATCAGTCATAATCAACCATAATTTTTAATATTCAAAAGATTTATATAATTTATTATAATATAATGTAATAAGCTTAATATCATTTATATCTCTTATATTACAAGCAAAATACTTTCACTTTAATTATTTTATATTTTTTTATTTTTCTTACTAAATTCTTGGTTGTTGAAAAAAGCCAACAAAGTTGGACGTGTTTGGGGCTTATGTGGGCAACAAGGTATTTTAGAGTTGGTGAAAATAATAAGATCCAACTGAAACAAAGCGAAGCGACAAATCCTCAAATGTTTTTTATATAATTTTTAGTTTTTATAAAAATTAATCAAAGATGGATAAAATAATTTATAACCATTTTAGAGATAAAATTGTTATGTAACTTCATTATAAACAAAACGTTTATCTTTTTTTACATTTTATAAAAGAAAAAATTAACTGATTATATCAACAAACTAAATAAATAAATGAGATAATAGACTTTTCACATTTATATGATATAAAATCATCCTTTTATCAAATTTTGGATGAAAAATAGTGATTCGGTTCGAATATAATATACATAAAAGCCTTTAGGATCATGTGATAATGAATAGGAAACACCCACATAATTATTTAAAAATTTCCGCCCATTCTATACTCCATTGACAAAAAAATTAAAATATAGTTGACTAACAGTTGACTCTCTCCTTTTGGAATTTAGAATTTAGTGGATTTTGAACCAACATATATTTCCATTTTGTTGGGCTATGATCAAGTGGGCTGGTTGGTGACAATTGTTATGCAAATTGGGAAATTAAGTTTCTTGGAAGAAAGTGGGCTATGATCAAGTGGGCTAACCTAATTTACAAAACTGGGATTTTTTTTTATTTTATATTTTAAATAATATGCAAATTGTTGTGACTTTTTCTTTTAAATTTTACTAATTTTATATTTTAAACTGGGAGTTTACTGGATTGATGGTTAGACAACCCAAAAAGATGACCATGTAAAATTATTTGTACAAATAATGAGGACAGCTTGTAAAAAAATAATACTACGTCATTATGTCATCAGGTGATTTTGAATTAAAGATAAAATAATACAGAATTATACAGTAATATATCAATATTTATACATAAATTTGTGTCTATTATTAATACACGTATGTAATGCTACTCACTTGCTAAATACAATTTTTTTTTGAAAAAACTTTAATACAAATTAATTTATATCATATTTATATATAAAAATTCAAGAATAAATTTTTCCACACACAAAACAGACACTTGTAATAAAATCAATGATAATTTATCAAATAAATAAAAAAATTATGCAAAAAAAGAGGGATTGAATTCAAACCAAACAGAATCTAACTAGACTTATTCGAACTTGTTTGATTAAATTTATAATGTATAACTCAATCTCGAACTCGTTTAATATGACTGAATATATAGTAATAGAGTTGTTGATGAGTTAAATAATATTATCGATATGATATATAATATTACTGAAAGAAAATTCAAATTGAATTTGAACCAATTATTAAACTGAAACTTTAACTTAAATTAAATTTGAATTAAACCAAATATCAAATCAAATAACTATTCTTTGTCTCTTTTTCTTTAATTAATTAATATTTCTCTCAACTGAAAATTTAATTAAATAACTTGAATGCTCTTGAGATATTTGTGTAAAATTTAAATTAAATTTAAGTTAAACTATTGAGTTAAAACTCAAATTTGAACTTAATCATATCATACTCCATTTGAACCAAATTGGCTTGAACCTATTCGTGAAGAAAGAATCAGAAGATGTAACATCATTAAGTCAAATCAGTCCATTAGGGAAATTCCACATTTGAAAATTTCATGCTATTGGCTTTGAGATAAAACGTGAAGAAAGGTTTCTATCGTTCTAAAATTATTGAACCAATAAGGAACTGCCACATCAGGTTGTCTGACGTGCACGAGCTCCATCATTGGCCCCTGAAATTCATAGAAAAATATTCCTATTATTTTTGCATGTGTAGTCAAAAGCACATACTAAATAATAGTCGTTGGTCCTCTATCTAAAGAACCCACTTGTTCCATCAATCTTTGCAAAATTTTCTCCCCTTCACCTTCAATGTGTAATCTCGAGTTACAACTGGCTGAGAAGTTCGTGGACACGTTTGGTTTCAAATAATTTTTCATTATTATTATATTATCTTATTTAGTTGGTTAAATAATAAAAAATATTATTTAAAATTTAAAGGTAATATGAAATAATCTAATTATTAATTACAATTTTCTCTTATTGATTATTATTTTAGGATAAAAACATCTTATTATTTAAATAAAATAATAATAAAATTATATATATTTATTGTAGTATACAAATGATATACAAATGGTATATCATTGTATAATTTTAAATTAAAGATAAAATAATATATCATCTGTATATATAAATTATTTATAAAAATGAGTACATATAATATTACTCTAAAATAATAAGTAACCCTTAACCTTTGCAATCTTTCCTCTTTCACAACGTCATTCACCAAGATTTCTATTTCTTGGTTGCATCGCCCTCACTTACATCACTAAAACTCTCTGGTTGGCTTCATGAGACTGTCCCTTTTTTGTTGTCACCACCCTTTTGTTTTCCACTGGATCACCATCACCACTTTGATATTGCCCTCCACCTAATCCCATGATATTGCTTTCTCGATGTTGATCCAAGGTAGGTCAACATACCTTAACCATAAGTGTTAGACTCTTTATTCAATCCACAAATTTTGATTTACTACAATTTATCCTATTCCATTTCTCTCAAATCTCCCACCTTTGATTTGTTGTAGTTTACCACTAACATATTTTAGGGTATTTCAAAAAAGTAATTTTTTTTATTATTTTATTATTACCAATCAAATACCATAATTATTTATATATGTTAATTAATTGAACAAACAATGTTCTAATAACGTAAACCGAGTTGGGCCTCGATTCAAAAAAAATGAAGACTAAAAAGTCTGATACCTAATAATCTTCTAGATAATTTCGTAGGCTCAAATTTCATTTAAGATAATAAAAAATTACTCAATCCAAAAGCATTCTTAGTGTTTAAGAATAATATTTGGACCCACAGGGACTAAAATGCAAAGAATCAAAAGTCTCGTATGCATGGAAATTAAAGAAAATGAATCAAGTAGACTTGACCTGGTCATCCCCCAGACCACAGGTAAAGCACCGAAGCATACACTTACAATGCACCTATATATATAGATTTTTAGAAAAGGCTAGACATTACTGGTCCATTCTTTGCTCTTTGCTTCTTGAACTCATCTTCTTCAGCGTTAAGTTTTACATCTATATAGAGAACAGCTGTTGAACAAAGAAGGAGGTGGAGATTTCAGCCATGGGAGTTGGAGGAGGAGTTGCAGAGAAACAATATGTGAAGGCTAAGACTTCAGTGTGGTGGGATATAGAGAATTGTCAGGTCCCAAAGGGGTGTGAGCCTCATGCAATTGCTCAGAATATCAGCTCTGCCGTTGCTAAGTTGAATTACTGTGGACCTTTGTCCATTTCTGCCTATGGTGACACCAATCGGATCCCTCAATCTGTGCAACATGCCCTTTCCAGCACCGGCATCTCCCTCAACCAAGTCCCTCCTGGTACCTCTTTCATCATCATATATAATTACCATCTTTCAACTTTACTTTTCTTGCTTTTACTGTTACGATTCTTAACTTAAACAGATGGAGTGCAGGTGAGATTAAGATTCTTATAACTCTAGACTCACAAAAAATTTTATTACTTACACTTAATTTCCTGTTTTGATCAGGATGAATTTGGATTAACATTTCTAAATTTGATCTTACCGACTTAGTTTTCCTAGAATTTGCATTTTTTTTTGAGGAATTTTGTTTTTCTGGGTTGCAGATTTTTAGGAAATTCAATGAATATTTATGGGTTGTTTTGTTGAATGAGCAGGGGTTAAGGATGCAAGTGACAAGAAAATTCTAGTGGACATGTTGTTCTGGGCAGTGGACAATCCTGCACCTGCAAATATAATGTTAATTTCCGGAGATAGAGATTTCTCCAATGCTCTCCATCAATTGAGGATGAGAAGATACAACATTCTGCTTGCTCAACCGCAGAAAGCCTCGGCTCCTCTCCTTGCCGCTGCCAAGAGCATATGGCTCTGGACAAGTCTTGTGGCTGGAGGCCCTCCATTAACAACTAAACTTGGTAACAAAATTTCTGTCCCTAATGATATGCCTTTTGTTCATGTACAAGTTCCCCAATTAGGAAATCCTAATGAGAAATTTAGTAATGATGCACTAGTTGATATTCTGGAAGATCAGAAACCACTAAATTATCACCACCCTGGTACTAATTATAATCCCAAGAGTTCCCTGATGGGGCCTTGCCCGGATGGATTTGCTCCTTTCAGTGTTGTTCAGAATGGTTGTAGAAATCAATATCCACCACAGCCTTTAGGGCTAAACAATCTCCCTAATCAACCTCCTAGTGCTGTCCAAAAGGGTAGTGGAGTCACCAAATTTGATCCTACTAGCATGAATCCAAAGCCTGCATTATTGAGTCAGTCACAAAATGGACATATACAGCATAGGAAGCTGTCGTTTTCTTCACCAGTAAACTCGATTAACATTCCTAGTAGTGTCATATGGGGGACGTCGGGGTGTCCAAAACCTTCTTATTGTGTCCAAAGCCTCACAGGTTTTGTGTTACTAACATTGAACTTCTTGAAAATTGAAAAGATAATGCCGACTGAAGGTAATATAATTGATTGCATTCAATATGGGGATCCAAAGCATCGGAGTATTGACATTAAAAAAGCCTTGGAAATTGCTGTTGATCAGCAGATGGTAGTGAAGCAAAAATTTGGAGCTATGAACTTGTATGTTGGTAAGAATGAGAAACTCTGGAAATGTGTGAACCCTATTGCTGGTAATCCTATGCAAATACCGGAAATGACATGGGAAAAAATTAAAAAGTTTCTGGTGTCTCCTGGAGGACAATCTGCAATAATGGCTTCTCAATGCAGGTAAATTTCCTTTGTTTGTTTAGTTTAGCCTTACTTAGCTTCTAGGATTTATAATTGGACTGTTTTTTCATTCTGTCTTGTGTGCTTTTGCATTTTTGTTTATAGGTATGAAGCCGGTACTATTTTGAAGAATATGTGCTTGACAGAGCTTACATTAGGTGACATACTTCAGATCTTGAACATGGTAATTACCATAAAGAAATGGATTATTCATAATCAAGCAGGATGGCAGCCGATTATCATTGCTGTTGCAAAGTGCAGCCCTGAATTAGGCACTAAATCTGGTTTATAAAGTTTTGACTAGCTATCCATGGTAAGGGAAAGGGGCCACTTGATAGTTTGAAGGGTATTAAGTGTATATAGATAGATGATTTGTTGCAATAAGGTTACTAAAAAGTCTCCTCATGCCAAGACTCATTCTGTAGATTTACTAGTGATGAAAGTTCTTACACATGATGGATACCATCTAGATTTTCGATTAGAGATGAAGTTTCAATTGAAAATTTGCTTGATGTGTCAAAGAGTATACAATGCCAGGCTCTGAGGTAGAAGAAATTGATCATCATCTTCTGGATTCTATCGACAATTGCAAGGATGATCTTGCTGCTTCCAAATTTGGATGGAATATTTCTGCAGAAAAATTTCCTACCTCTCATATAGTTCGTGGTGCCATGAGAACTCTAAATGCAAGGCGTGATTTAAAAGTGGCATTGAAGAAGCAAGAGTTTGGTTAGTTTGCACAGAAGCAGATGACACAAATTACAGAAATTTATGAAAAAAACATCCAAATGCAATTAGATAAACATAGAAAATGTTCTGGTGGAAGCTACTCATTCTCCTCTGATCACATCATTTTAAGAAGATATTAAGATGAGCCACGCGAAAGTTACACAATGCCGTAAAGTTCTTCCTAATAGAATTCCCGAGCATGTGTTGAATTAACAAGTCTTTGTTCTTCTTATTGTCGGGTATTCTCAGAATAAATGGATTTGTAAATTCATTCCTCTGCAGCATAAGTTTAGCTGTTTGCCACTGTATTTGCTATTCTTCTTTGAAAGCTGTATGGTTCTCAGAGCTTTTGAAACCATTAGTCCTTTGGTTATAATCCTTATATTTAAGTCTCCTGTATGCAAACTTTGGTAGAAAAATCAAGTGTTTCTTATTTTTGCCCCCATTTGGATAGTGCTTTCGCTTTTGCAGTGAAACTTTTCTTTCTGTTAAATTGCTGCCAGTTTTAAGGTTTTCAAGCTTGGAAAATAACGAGCTTCATAGTGTCAATACCAATATTTTATGGTACTTGTTTGAAAACATTATTGAGTTAGTTCAATTATTTAAAATCCAAATAAAATATGTTAGATTTGTATCATATTATTAGGTTGGATTTGAATTGAATTTGTTCGAGTTTGAAAACAAATTTGGTTGGAATGAGCCTGAAACAAGCTCGGCTTAAATGAAATTAGGGGTGTTCAACTTGTTAAGTTTATGAGTTTGAAAATTTTCGATATGAATTGATTAAAATAACATTGTTTTGCTCAATATATATCAAAACAATTTTATTTTTATCATTTTTTGCTTAAATTGAGCTTGAACTCAACCCAAACTCAACCCGATTTCTCTCAAGAGAGCTAAAATCAAGCAACTTTGAAACAAGTTCGAACTTGGTTTGATTCAAATTCAACTCTACATATCATCCAGTAAGTAAAAAATTACTCCGAGGTTACTATTGTTAATGTTGCATTAATTAATATTAACTAGGGGTGGATTACAAACAACAAAAAAAAAAACAAAACAAAATCACAAACTCCCAGAGGCACTCTCAATTATAACAAACAATACCCTATTTACAAAGGCACAGTAAAAACATAAACCAAATTAAGATTTAACTAACTTACAAGAATTGTAATATATATGGCCTAAAATTCATCAACAACCTTAATTAAATGAGGAAATCATCATAAAAATCTCCAAATTACCATACTTCATTTTAAAACTAGATGGATTTGTGGATAAAATCTCCAACATGTTAAAGAAACACGAGTTTCAAATTTCTAAAGCTTGACGAAAAAGTCTGATTTCATAATGTTAAAGAAACATATTGTTAAGATCTTTTCTTTCTAAAAATACTTAGATTCTATGAAAAAAAAATTTGGTGATTGTCGGAAAGTATGTCAATTATATGTGACTGTTTGACTTGTTTGCGTGATGGCATAATGAGTAGAGAGCATTATTATGTATGTAGTAATAACAAGAAAATTTAAAACATATCCAATCCAAAGAATAACATAAAATTGTGAAAATGTGTATGCATTAAAATAAATCTACACCAATTGTAAATTATACAAGTTTGTTATGGTCAAAATATGTATATAAACGAGCATTAGATGCAGTGGGTGGGAACAATAATGATCACATAATTCAACTATAAACATAGTCTATATCAATGAGACCAAGTCTGAAAATCTCAAATTCACTATAACTAAATTGATCGATACAACCAAAATTCTCAACAACAAATCATCAAAGCATAAACTAAAATATTAAACCTCAATTAACAAAAAATTACACATATTTGTAGAAGAACACGAACATCCCTCTCATTTATCACATAGACATTCAACTTAAGTGAAAATGGTCAAGCTCCCCCTATACATTCAACCAAACTCCCTTTAATTTGAAAAAGATTGAAATCTCTTCAACTTTTGCTCATCATCTGACTTATAAATATGTGATCTATTAAAAGATATTGAAACAAAATTAGTGAAAAACGTTGTATAGAAGGAGCTTGAAGAACATTATAAGATTTGGAAGAATGAATAATATTTATGTCAATTTAAAATAAAGGAGAAGCTGGTTTATGTATAGTAACTTCATGTCATAAATTGGTGCCACTTGTCTAAATAGATTACAATATACCTGTTTACTTGTGCCAGAAAAATAGGAAGTATAGTGTATTTCAAGTGTAGTAAAAAAAACTAACTTTTTCAAGTGATAGATATTTGTATAAGAATTATGATTACAAAGCGCATGCAATGCACACAAAATAGCCTGTATTCTATAAACATTCATGGTTTGCAGTCAAGAATTTACATCCTAGATCACAGGACTCCAATACGAGAATACGCAGAAACACTTCCAACTCAAATATATATATATACTTTTGATAAGTAAATATATATACATTAAAAACACTCCAAGTACAAGACATCACGAGCCCAATGGCTAAAACTCTCACTTAATTGCAAACCAACAACAAACCACTTAAGAACAGAAAGCGTACTTGAGATGACCAACTGAAATTAAAATAACCATGAACCCAGCACATGGCAGGACGCCAAAGACAGCAAGAAGAACCCAGCCAACAGTATGAAGCGTCAACCGGCACACACCTGATACAGCATGCAGCATCCCAGGAACCAGAAGCAAATACAGAAATGGACCAATGTGCAACCATTTCACTAAGAAGCAACTTACTGGAACCACAACCAAGAACCACCCACGCAAAAACACTGCTGGAATGCTCCAGGAGGGAAAAGAAAAGACGCTGGGAGAGAAAGGAGTAAGAAAGCAGCAACCATCAAACGGAGGAAGGTGCCAGCAGAACTGGTAGCCAAGAACTTAAATTCGGCAGCAGCAAGGGAGCAAATGCCAACAAACCCAATGAACCCCAATGCAGGAGAGAACTGACAGCGGAGAGGGATGCAGGAATCAGCAACTCCAGAGGAGGACAAGGGCAAGAGAACAGGAGAGTATTTCAGCACCGAAGCAGCTGCAGAGAGCCAACCCAAGCCAAAATAGACCAGCAGCAGAACGCCGCCTCCACAGGACCCAAGAACTCACGGGAAGAAGCTAGGCCGATGCAAAGGAGAACCACAGAGAGCCAGAGACCTCTAGGGAATTATAGAGAAAAGGCTGAAAACACACCAGAAGATGGAAACAGGCAGGAAACATGGATTTGAGACTAGAAACTTCAGAATCAAACGTGGAAGTGAATATACTTTGAAAATTAGCAAGACAGTTTACACGATAAATATGGCCCCATAGTTGTGACTGAGTCCAGCCGGTTTACAAGTTACATCAACAATGTAATCTGCAATACATTTCAGCGTTCTCTTCTTAACAGACACCTGTGGAAGGATATATCCAAGTCAAAGAAAAGATTGCTACAAAAAGCATATTTCCCACATCAGCGATTAAGGTGCAGAGATAACGAACGGACAGAATATTGGGAACAGAGAAATTATCAAAAGCAACATCTTCGAATATCCACATAAAGTTATACCAATGTGTAACATCATAGGGGAATTCCGCATTGACAAAACACAAGAGATATTGCTTATATATGAACATCCCACGTCTAGACCTGACCACAGTTCATGAACTGATGGTTTTGGTTCGGAACCACCGATTCATGATTCGAAAAAATAAAAACTCTGAATCGAAACCGTCACAGGATGATTTGTAATTGGTTTGGAGCAGACGGTTCCGGTTCATAGCCCGGTTCAAAACCTACATTAAACCATCGGTTCTAATTTATGACCCCGATTTATTTTTTTAATTAATAATTATAATAATTAAGAATAAAAAATATAAAAACGCTTAGATTTAATTTTTCAATTAAATTTTCTACGCATCCATTTGAGGTTTATAAGCATCAAAGTCTTGATAGTTCTATTTACTATTTTTCGAGAATGAATAAAATAAATTATATAAGTAATTATAAAAGATAATGAAAAAAATAATAAATAATAAATAAAATTAATTATAGAGATAAATTCTATAATTAATTATGAAATTGTATAATAAAAAATAATAATAATTAAATTATATAAATTAAAATTAGAATTGATAAAAATAAAAGGGGAATTTAATTAAATTTGAGATAATTTGATTGAGAGAGTATTAAGAATTAAGAGAATGAGAAATGAGAGATTTGAAAAATTGAATAATATTTATAAACAAAATTTTATATTAAAATTTTTTTTAAAAAAAGCCAAACTGCCATATTTTATACATTTGCAGGGGACCGGTCCCCGCAAATGTTTTTGAAGCAGCCATATTTTAGATTTTGCAGGGAACCCGGTCCTTGTAAATGTTTAAAATATGGCGGTCCCTTGCAAGCATTTGCTGGTTCATGTAAAAAACACTGGTTTATGAATTTTTGAACCGTTGGTTCATGAAATCGGACATGAATCAATGGTTCCACGGTTTGAAAATATTAAAACCGAAACCTAACCGTCAAAATCAGGTTTTGATTCCAGTTCCGGTTTTGAACAGGCTGGTTTCGGTCCAGTGTACGGGCCAAACCGGCCCGTGGCCAGGACTAATCCTTTCGGGTTGCAAAAACTCTGCTTTGCTAATTCATACAGTAGTCAATTACGGTTGTTAATGAATCTTTAAAATTTAATGATATATAAAGGGTTAAAGGATTTAACCACCACTACAACTGAATGCAACAAAAAAGACCAAACCCGGACCCGGTAAAAAAAATTTGAACACGTGTACATTATAATTGACTGTATAAGATCACTGCCTAGAATGCATTGCCGTTATGAAGAACAACCACATGAGAAAAAGGCTTTAAAAAGGAAAAAGGATTAAACTCAGACAAATTCTTAACACTATGGCTCAAGCCATGACGCTCATTTTGGGCTCGATTGAACTAAGTTGACATTTGAGCTCAAGTCAGTTTGGCTCAAATCAAACTCTTATCATGTAGTTGTTATGACGGTTTGAAATTGATGATAAAATGAAGCTACTAAGCTAGATACCAGAGCAAACTTGACATGAGTCATTGCCATTAGATAAAGGTGTTCAAAACTGGTTAATTGAATCAGTTTATGATTTGGAGAAAATCATAAACTGAAATCGAATTGAAAATATCAATTAACCAAACCGAATTTTCAATTAATCGGTTTTGAATCTTATTTTCATTATTTTTTTTCAATATTTTTAAATAGGTTCAATATTTTATTAATTTTTAATTCAATTTTTTTTAAAACCGGTTTCATTCGGTTAACCTTTTATAAAAAATTGATAAACCAGATTTTTCTATTTTTTTTAATTGGTACCTAAACTAGTTTTTCAAATAACTTAATTTTTGTATCGATTTTTTATTTAAAAATCAATTCGATTTAGTTACAGAATTTTTTTAAACACCCTTTCCATTAGACCCCTAACTCTACCAAAATTTATATGATTAGCTAATGTCACTATAGTCCATTGAATTATTAATTAATATTATATTTAACCTTCCCATATCTTAAAATATAATACCCAAAATCTATTTAGTCAATTGACTTCTTATGAATTATGTTTAAAAAGACAATGTAAACTCATCTAATACCACACACTTACCAATTGACTTTGTAGTTTGCTACTATGGGAATCTTTCCCATAACCTTGCACAATCTGTAATCATAGAGAACAATGCATTAATTGTAAAAACAAAAATTGTGGAAAATTATATTAGAAGACGAAGAATTACGTCAATAAACACCTCACTACTACTTGAAATCACTTGAAATTACTATAGCTTCTCACTTTGAGGATTTTGATTCAATAGTAAAGACCATACAAGATTGATTATTGTTAATTCAATTAAGGAGAATGAAGAACTCTAATAAAAAATATATTGTTAAATAAATGAATACGTACCATTTTGTAATTGTTGTGTAACTGAATTTCGGTCACTTGAACAATCTTTAAAGTTCACCCTTAGTAACCCTGGCATGCTTAAGCCTCCTCTAGAGAAAGTTTTCATTTTAGAGCATCCATCCACTTCTAAGTCTTCCAAGAATGGGAATTTTAAGGTGTAATTCCCAGAGTAGAAGTGTGTGAGACTTTCCATACCACCCAAAGACAAGTACTTCAATTTCTTAAAAACAATTTCACCATTCTCTATATCTCCCTCAGTTGCTAATACTTCTACCATCATTTCACATTTGTGTATTGACAAACTTTCAAGACACACTAGACTTTTGGCTGTTGAGGATGTCATTAAGTTTTGCATTCCATTACAATGATGTACCCTCAAAGTCTTTAGATTTTCAAAAGATTGTGAAGGCAGCAGCAAAGTAGTCAAATTGTGACAATAGTTTACATATAAAGAACGAAGATTTTGAAGAATTGAGTTCAGTCGGGAGTCTTGCTTTGAAATGCACTTTAAATTAAAAAGCCCCCACAATTTTAATTGTTTTAAGTTTGTGATTACTCCAATGTCCTCTTCACCTTCTCCAAACGAGAATAGTTCTTTGTATGAACTCACTTTCAATATGAGTTTTTCAAGACTGACAAATTTCTGAAGGACTTGAATCGGAATATATTTGTATTCATCCATAATCAATTTAAGAGTTTCTACCATGCAAAAGTTCTCTTGAAAGTCTCCTTGCCAAATCGCCATGATATCCTTTCCATTTAAATTCAATGTCCTTATATTGGAGCCAACCTAAATAAAAAACATGTGTCAATCAATTTAAAATTAATTTTATCTTAAAAACATATAAAAAATTTAAATATGTTCAACAAGAGCAAAGGAGAAAAAAAAAATATAATGAATTGATAGCCTGTTGTACCCTAGTAAAGGGGCTGAAATGTGTGGTGACCACTAGTTAAATAATAACACTTAGTATATGCACAAACTAATATTCTTTTTATGTGGAATCAAGGTCAACATTTTTAAAACAAATTTATTATAATTAACACCCAAAATATATTATTATTAAAAATTGCAGAAATCTATTTAAGTTAATTAATTGAATGCATACCTTTTTTTTGTGTAGTTGTTGTATAGTTGAATTCAAGTCATTCCCTCCAATTTCTACCTCCTCTTTCTCATAATTGATTTTGTGTAACATTGGTGTGCTTACCATTCCTTGAGAAAAAGGCCTCATATTGGAGCATCCTTTTATAATTAACTCTTCCATAGATGGGAAATTGAGAGAGTAATTCCCAGAGCAAAAGAATGAGAGGCCATCTAAATATTCAAGTGATAATTTATTCAAATTGTTAAAAACAACTTGTTCACTACTCGACATTGCATCTCCCTCGTTTTCTAATATTTCAATCAACATTTCACAATTTGATATTCTCAATTCTCTTAATTGCACCAAACTTCTAGCCATTGAAGGTGTTGTTAAGTTAACCAACCCATGGCAACCTTCTACCTTAAGAACTTTAAGATTTTGGAAAGAAGGTGTAGATGATAGTAGTGGACTCAACAACTTTTGACAATGAGATACATCTAGAACTTCAAGACTTTGAAGATCCAATTGCCTCTTAATTTCTCTGTAATCACAGCAAATTAGTTTAAGCTCTTTCAAATTGTGAAATCTTTGAAAATGTCCAAGTGGAATATACGCTGACTCATCCCAAGAGATAAAAAGAGATTTAGATTGCTTTTTCCAAGTAAATTTTGTTGAAGCATTCCATAATTCAAATACCTCCAAATGGGAGTTAATCTACAAATTCATCAAAACAAAATTCAGTTAGTATTTGATATTCTTAAAACAAAACTTTAATCCAGTTACACTAATTTTGAATTTATCATCCTTTTTAGTATGCATGCAAGTTGCACATTTTTCTCAAAGTAAAAATAAAAATTTATTGTTGATTTCTATAACCTGTTTAGTATGCATTCAAGTTGCAAATTTTTTTTGAGTAAAAACAAAATTTTATTGTTGATTTCTAAAATTATAATGGATAATATATTTTAAAAAATAGGACTTAAATGACTCTAATTGATATAATCCTAAAGAGAAAATTTTCAAATCAAATAACCATGAATTTTTCTAAACTTCAGTTCCAAAGGAAAGTCAAAGAAGATAAGAATTCCACAATTAAAGTTTTGAATAAAGTGTTAAAACATATAGAGAGAAAATATTAATTCTTTTGCAAGAAGATATTCATACCTTATCGTCCAAGGAGATAGCTTTTACATCTAAACTATCAATTTCACTCTCCTCAATGCTGCTTTTGAAGCTCAGACATTTGTCACAATTTGTCACCACCAACTCCTTCAACTTTGGCAATTCTAAAGTATGTATTTCAGGATAGAAAGTTGTAAGATTTGGTAGATTCTCAAGCTTCAATATGGTTACATTCGGAAAGACAAAATTGACCACAGCATTTGCTCCTTCTTCTTTTGCAACAATCTCTTCTAAAGCCATACAATCCCCTATCTTTAGTTGTTGGAGTTGGTGGAGAGTTCTGGCAATGGTAGGTGGAAATACAAATTTTATATTTCCACAATTCCAAAAGATCAGCTGTGTCAAGTTTTGATAGAAGGAAGTTGGATGTTGGTCGTAGCAAATTTCTATAGAATTATCATTTTGGAATGCCTTGTACTTGAGATCAACTGGGATTTCCTGCATTAATTGTTTCAATTAGAAGTTGATAATTGTTTCAATATAAAGTAATTAAAAATTGCATAAATTCTTTGTCACTTTTCCTAAACTAACTAAACTTGCATAAATAAGTAATTATAGAAAACAAATTAATTGATTGCATATATACCTCGTCTTTATTTTTGCACAATCCACGTACGATTTTATTAAGATCATTCCCCTCATTCCCTATTTCCTTGTAATTGACACTGTGCAACGTTGGAGTGTTTATCATTGCTCGAGAAAAAGTCTTCAAATTAGGACATTCTTCTATAATTAATTCTTCTAGTGATGAAAAATTGAAAGAGTAATTCCCAGAGCAAAAACATATAAGACTTTCTAACTTCGTAAGTGACAACAACTTCAAATTGTCAAAAACAATTTCGCTACTTGTTGTTGTATCTCCCTCATTCTCTATTATTTCAAGCAGCAATGTACATTCAGATATTCTCAATTCTCTTAACTGCATCAAACTTCTAGCTGTTGAAGGCGTTGTTAAGGTAAGTAATGCATTTGCATTGGCGACCTCGAGAACTTTAAGATTCTGTAAGGAAGCTGAAGATGGCACTAGACTCATCAATTTCGTACAATCCCATATATGTAGATCTTCAAGATTTGGAAGATTAGATACACTCTTAATTTCTTTGTATTTACACTCATCTAGTTTAAGCTTTTTCACACTTTGAAATCTTTGGAGGAGTCCAAGTGGAATATATGCTGAGTCATCGTACCAGATTGTAAGAGATTTATCTGGACCCTGCCAAGTAATGTTTCTCGCACCATTCGTCAATTCAGAATCCTCCAAATTATGGTTGATCTACATATTCATTAAAAAAAAAAAAGTTTAATTAAAGACTTATTCGTTATTACATACTTTATATTTTTTTGGAAAATCTTAATTTTTTCCTGTTTCCTCTTACTTCAGTCGTATATAAGATCAATAATAATGAAAAATCAGTCAACTCATTAAGCTTTCCAATAATAAGACAGACCATGCACCTATTAAATAATAAATATATTTCTAATAAAAAATAAAATTATTTTTTTGGCTTTTACAACTTAGCATTACGTCAACAAAAAAATAAAATAAAAAAATAAAAGAGATGCTATAAATCACATAATGCAATTAAAATGTGTGACTCATTAGATAGTGTAATGCAATTAAAATGTGTGACTCATATTAGATAGTGTCTATAGACAATTTTTGTCAAAATTGCAATAATATTTTGCTCCTGTCTATTCCCGTAACGAAATTGTCCAAATTCAATTGATCATTCAATTTTTTTTTTTTTACAGATTTCGGTTCAAGCAAAAATAGACATTAAGAATCACATATTTAAAACAAGAGATTCGTACCTTATTCTCTGATATTGGAAGTGCACCCTTCTTGTTATCATCTTGCAAGCCCAAATATCTTGAAGTAAAATTTTCACAATTTTTTATCTTCAACCTTTTGAACATCGAGAATTCTGAAGCATGTATTCCTGGATATAAAATTGTAAGTTTTGGTAGATTTGTGAGCACCAATTCGGTTACCTGTGGAAAGATAGAATTAACAACAACTTCTGCTCCTTCTTCTTCTTCAACAATCTTCTCTAAAACCTTACAATTTATTATCTCTAGGCTTTGAAGTTGTCTGAGGCTTTTGGCTATAGAAAATGGAAACACATATGTCATCTTTTCACATCTTTTCAACTTCAATTGTTTCAAATTTTGAGAGAAAGTTGAAATTTGGCTGTCCCAAATCCTTCCCAAATTGTACAATACCGACATTGTAAATTTGGTAAAATTAACCTGCAACCAAAGTTAATTGTGGTTTTAATATACATTAACTTATATGAGAAGAAATTTCAAAAGAAATAATTTAATAAAATCAATTTGACAGAAATTGCATTGGATGGAGATTCAACTGGACTTGGTAGTGAAATTGAATTGAAAATTTAAATCACTAGAAAAAAAAAAGAAGAAAATAATAATACAATATCACAACTATATGCGAATAAATGTAAATAAGTATAAAAGAAAACAAGAATATATAATAGAGAAATACAAGAAATCAAACCTTTTCATTAAATAAAGGCGTGATTTCATTGGACTGCAAATCAAATTTTGAATCCTCAACATAGTTCTCATCTTCTGAAAAATTAGCTAACCGTAAGTCTTCAACATTCTTGAATCCATGTAGTTCTTCTAGTAACCTGATAGAATTAATTTGAACTTCCAACATCCTCTCATGTTTGTCATCTTCTGGAAATTGGTCCCAATAATTTCCTACTGATACTTTGTACCTTCTAGGCTCTTTGGCAAATAAGTTTTGAGGTAGCACCTTGCAATCTCTGACATCCAATTCTACACTTGTGAGATTTTTCAAGCTCTTTAATTCCATGAGTACTTCAACCTTCCATTGAATAAGGCATCCCTTTATGTGAAATTCTTCCAATTGCAACAATTTTGATATCACATTTGGCACAATAACTTGCAATTTTCTACAGTTGCTTAAATTTAATAACCTCAGTTCAGTCAGTTGACCTATTTCTGTAGGTAACTCCTTAATAAATGAATGTTGCAAGCTAAGGACTTTTAGTTTCTTTAACTTTCCAATAATAGCAACATCTATAATTGTGCTATCATTTAAACATAGTGTTTGAAGGTTTTTCAAAAGATGAAGGGATGATGGCAATGACAATTGGTGCAATCCAGCTAAATTTAAAACTTTGAGCATCGGCATCACCTTGAAGAAGTCCTCTGGGATATTGAAATGAGAGTTTGGCATATAGAAATATTCAAGAGTTGGACAATCCAAATCATTAGGCCAAAGTTGACTAATAACAGTACTATTACCAGGGAGGGAGATTCTTGTGGATTTCTTGAGTTTATCTCTATTCTTCCAATCTCGTTCAATGTCATTTTTTGTTGTAAATACATGATGATCAACGTATGCTATTGTTATAGCAACATCACGGATAACATCATGCATAGCAAAATATTTGCTTGTAACCTTGCCAAGTAACAAATTAGCATCTTTGAGGTCATGAACCAATTTATCCAGTCGATCACGTGCGCCTTCCATTGTCAAGTTAGCTCCTTGAAGTATATCAAGACACACAACATGCATGAACAAGTCTGAAATGGAAGCATTATTTTCCATTAGACTACAAATTAAAAATGTTTTCTTAAGTTCATTATTTCTTAGATACTTGTAACTTAAGGCTATTTTCATGTATTCCTCTTCTAGGAATCCTTCAAACTTGGATGGCGAAGGAGCTGTCAATTCTTGTAAGGCTACTTTCCACTCAGATGGACGAGTCTTGGTCTTTAATGCTTTAGCTATAGCACAAATAACGACAGGCAACCCTTTGCATTGCTTGCATACATCATTTGCTAGAGAATTTAGTTCTCTTGTTTGAATAACATCACCTGTAATGAGAGTTAGGATTATACTAATTGCATTTTTTATTTACATGCATTCTGGGGATTTAAGAAAACTCAGAAAACATACAAGTGAAAATTCTATAAGACAAGTTACCTGCCATATTGGCAAATAGGTCCCAAGCTTCTTTTTCTACTAAAATGCCCATCTTGAAATTATTTATAGAACCCATCTTCTCCAATACATCTAAGTCTCTTGCTGTGAACATTAGTTTACATCCTCCACGATCCGCTTTAGAAGGAATACCGATAGTCTTGAGATCAAAATCTTTCCAAATATTGTCTAAAATTAAAAGGATCTTCTTGCCGTTCCTCAATCTCTCATATAACTTATCTGCTCTTTCAGTCTCGTTACTGAATTTTACGCCTAACTTGTCTGCAATTTCTGTTTGAACTTTTTTTATATCCAAATTTTGTGTTACCTATAAGACAAGAATAAGATGGCCAGTTTAAGAATAACAAAGAGAGAAAAATAATTCTGTTTTATAGCTATTTTATTTTCTTTCATTTGTCTATTAGTAATTTTACACAAATAATAGCAATCATATAAATAATTATCACTCGGTATAATCATAAGAAAGTTCAAACATACCTCAACAAAAACAATGTCCTCAAATAATTTCTTCGCTTCCCCACCAACTTTCTGCACAAGAGTGGTCTTCCCAATACCGCCCATCCCATAAACACCAATCATGTACACATTCTCATCATTTAATGCATCCCATACATTCTTCGTAATCGAGGTTCTTGATTCGAGTACCAAATAATCTTCACTAGTTACAAGCCGGATATCTTGTGGAATAGTAGCAAAGGAAATTTCACCGAATTCCTTTTCTTGCTGGAGGAGTAGATCAATATCATCGCGGATTAATTTGAAAGCTTTCTTGCTTTGTTTGTAGTTGGACCACAATCCCTTAAAACATCGAGGGTTGTTTGCTTTCTCTTGAATCAACTGCTCTGCTTCTGAAATTGCCTTGTTCACATCCTTCTGCCAATTCTTAACATTTTGTCTGATCTCTTCCACATTTCTTTCGGCAGCAGTAACCTTATGTTGAACTTCGTCTCTTGTATTCTTTAGCTTCTCAACTTGTTGTTCCAGATTTTTGAAATTGGTATTGTAGTTGTACAAATACTTGAATTGACGCCAAATCGGAGCAGCCAACCACTTGCCAACTTCAAGGACAGGACTCAACACACCCCCAATACTTCCGGCAACATCAACCATTTTTAAAATTTTTTTTTTTTTAAGTTTGAAAAACAGATGAGAAGTACAGCAAATGAAAAAAAATCACAGAACAAGAGTAAACACAATTGTCGAAATTAATAATAAATAAGAGAAATGTAAAAAAAAAAAAAAAATTTCTAGTAAACGAGAAATAACAGATTGCAAAGATTTTTTTTTTCTTTTTAAGAAATGAGAAATATTGAAACGGATTTTTTTTTCAAAAATAAAGAGAAACGGAAATAGGCAAAAATATAATTTGAAATAAAGAAAGTAAAAGAGCGAAAGTAGCAGGGCAAGCAAGGTACAAACTGAAGAAATCTGAAGGATATGGGTTCAGAGAGGTTTGTGAGAGAAGGAATTTTTGAGTGGTTTCTGAATGATTGAGAGAAGAGAACTGAAGATGGAGAGAGATTTCAGTGAAGGAGAATCAATTGGTCATGATTCATTATCAACTCAAAGTTCCACAAAATTCAAATGATTTGACAACGGAAACTTACACCGTGTGAACACAATATTTGTTCAAGAACAAGACCACGCTATTTGATAAATTAATCCCATAAAAGCAAACGCATCTTCCAAGGCAGCACCCACCTGACTGTGACTGTGACTGTACTCTTTAAATTAATAGCAGGTTTGGCCAGCTTGTATTTACATTTCAACAATCGTATTTCAATGGACAGAGGACAATTATTATTTTAGACATGGAGAACACTAAGTGCCCGTGAACACATGGCGCGTACAGGATATTTCACAAAAGTAAAGTAAAGTAAAGTAAAGTTAAGCATGTAGCATCGTTGTCCTGACCAAAAGTGAAAGGTGGTACAAACATTCTTTGTACAGAGCTGTGGTCCTGGGTCACCAGTTGTCATTAAAGTGAATGGGTGATGATGAAGCATTAGATGCTCCATCATGTGAACCATGTGTTTCGTAATGGTGATCTAGTCAAGTCTAATAATTGGTTTTACAAATATTTAATCAGATTAATTAAGATTTTAATTTTAAAATCTGGCAAAAAAATTTGACTCTCCTCTTTTTTGTAATTTCCTCGTTTCCCCTTTAGGCAATTGCTCGTAACTTGAATGCAATCATTCATCATCTTCTCAAAGTTCCATGCAATTCAATTAATTTGACAATAGAAACTCACCGCCGTATAAACACAATATTTTGAGAAGTATTTGAAGGGAAAGACACAAGAGAAGAAAATTGAATATTATTATATCATAGTATTATTCCTCTCTCGATTTTTTACAAATAATTTCCCTATACTGCTACTAATTAAACTGGACAAAAATGGATATTATAGGCCAAAAAGTCCTCCTTCAAATTTCAAGCTCAAGGCCTTGTATTATTTTTGCCGTTTGTGAGTACTTCTCTGGTAGTGTAATAGCAATTATTTTTTCAAGTTACTTGAGTCTGAATATGGTGCATGTGCTTTCTGCTTCGGCATTTGTGCAATAAGAAGTCTATTTTAGGCCGAAGGACTTATTCCCACGCAAAGTTTTTTGTTTTTTTCTTAAAGTAAATTCCCACCCAAAGTTCGTTTCCACACGCTATTTGATAAAGTGTTAAAAGTGGGTAGACAATTAGTCGGACAAAAGCAAGCGCATCTTCTAGGCAACAGCCATATGACAGTGGCTGTACTCTTAAAATATTAGCAAGCCAGGCCAGCTTGCATTTACATTTCAACCATTTATTTCAATGTTTTTAGTGGGGCTCATAACTTAAAAAAAAAAAACTTTTATATTGAGTTAGATTATATTTTAGGACAGATCTTATTACAATTGCTAATAATTTTGATGTGAATCATCCTAAAACGTTCATCTCTAATGAAAACAATGGTCTTCGACTAGAGACGTGCCCAAAAAGGGGGAGGAGAGAGTGAAACTGGTCAATAAAATTGATGTGGAAACAGTTGCAGCAAAGGAATGATGTTAAAAATAAGTTAACAACCAACAGTGAACTCCATCAATTAGGCATACCAAGTCCAATGAAAGAGTTATCTCATATCTTACTCTAGTGGTTGTTGAATCCCATGCCATGAGGAGCATCGATTTAACTTCTGAAACATCTCCATTTAGTGGATCATCATCCTAAATAAAAATGAGAATAATAATATAGGTACACAAAAGTATGAAATAATAGTTATCCTTTTTCCGAATGCTTTTCAAGGATACAGTGATTTTGTCCGACAAATATTTGTAACAACCCTTGGTATATAACCCAAGGATTATATGGTCTGTTCTTTCTAACTACTTTCTTGTTAAGAGAAATTTATTGGTTTTATTCTATCTTTGATAAGTTTAGTTTTTAGGTCGTATATCATACAATTTGGAGTGTCTTAATACTATTAGTTTTAATAATCTTGATTCTATAATTGATTCAATTAGAGGTTTTCTTAATATTTCATATAGGGTTTTAATTTGAGACTTGAATTAAGTAGATATCTTGTCATACTTTATTTTTTGTTGTTATGCTTTATTATCTATAATCTTGCATATTTCTTGTTATTAATATTCGATTAATTGATCCTTAATCAAGATAGACACCCGGCAACATCAATCATTTTTCTTTTAATTTATTTTTCAAGTCTGAAAAACAGAAAAATTAATAAATAAGAGAAATGAACCTTAATTATAGTAAACTAGATAAGATATAACCAAAAGTATATGCCTTTTTCTTCTTTCTTGAAGATACCAGAAATATTTAAAAGGATTTTGTTTTTTCAAAGAAAAGAAGAACCGGAAATAGAGAATAAATAAAAAAAATAAAGGTAACAAGGCAACTAAGGCAACTAATCCGACAAAAACAAACACATCTTCCAAGGCAGCATCCACATGACTATAATTGTACTCTTAAAATTAATAGCAGGCCAGACGAGCTTGCATTTACATTTCAACAATCGTATTTCAATGTACAGACATTCAGAACGATTATTACAGACATAGAGGACAATAAGACCCCATGAACACATGGCTTGCACAAGATATTTCACAAAAGTAAAGTTAAGCACATAGCATCGTTGTCTGACCAAAAGTAAAAGGTAGTCACCACTTGTCATTAAAGTGAATGGGTGATGATGAAGCATTAGATGCTCCATCATGTGAACCATGTGTTTTTAAATGGTTTTACATAGTATTATTAGAACCGGATAAAATTAGTTGGTTCAATTGGTTCATCTATAAATTTGCTCTTAGTTTGATTCGATTCATCTACAAATATATATATATATTAAAATGGTAATAGATACTATTAAAAGATTATAAAGTTAAAAAATTATCATAAAAAATAAACAAATATTAATTAAAAAGAGAAGACTTACTAAAAATAAACAAACATTAATTAGAGAGAAGAGTTGAATTAAATTGATTTTGGTATGTTGAAATAAGTCAATTATTTATATAAGTATTTTTAATAAGAGAAAGCTAGATGAGTGATATTAGATCATTATATTTAAATACATATTATTTATATTTAAAAAATATAATAATATTTAAAAAACAAATTATAATTTAAAAACTGATTGAATCATTCAATTAAACTAATTGAATTATAAATTAATAAACTAATTAATTTAACTATCGATTCAATTTTAAAAACACTAATATTACAAACATCTAAACAAAATTAATTAAAATTTTAATGTTAAAATCTCATAAAAAATATGTGATTCCCTTCTTATTTGTAATTTCCTCGATTTCCCCTTTAAACAAACAATTGCTCGTAACTTTAATGCAATCATTCATCATCTTTTCAAAGTTCCACGCAATTCACTTTATTTGACAATGGAAACTCACCAGAATATTCATCAAAGAAAAAGAGGACGGTAGAGTTAGAATATTATTGACTTATTGACCTCAGAATAAAATAGGTAGATTATTTAAACAAACTCATTTTTCAAGCAGTAGTGAATGTCTCTTTAAATAATTGAAATCGGATAATATTTTAAAGTCTATTGCCATGTAATAGACTTTAAAATATGGAGCTGATGAAGGAAGTGCAGAATGAAAGGAAATAATGTAGAAACTGAAATATCTCAACTACCATTTCAATGTTTTTATCTTCCCTACTTTTTCTAGATTCATACCTAATAAATTGTTTGCATAATTTTTATAATTATTATTTTTGCAATTAACTCGTATTTGAGTTAAATTATCTATTTCACATTTAGTTGAGAGTTATGAATTCAGTTTAATTGAGTCTAAACTAATTATACTAAGTTAGAGAAAACCTTAGATCTAGTAATTAACCTCAAAACCATTATTTTAAATAAAGAGCTTAATATTAATATATTATTATTGAATTTCAAGCTCATGCTTTTTTGTTTCGGCGTCTTTACTAACCCTTTATCTTGCTGCTAAAGCTATCCTTTGAAGGTCATTTTTATACTTCTTTTTTTTTTTTTTAGGAGAAACATTTACTTTAGTTAAACCATTCATTTTGTATATAACATATAATTACTTTTTTTATTTAATAAGACTATAACTGATTATCAAATAAGAGAAAAACTTAAAACCAATGATTGACTACCATTGTTACACCAAAATAAGTAAAAAATTTGATATTATATTTTCAATAAATTATGAATACATACGCCTCTTGTTTGGATACACTCATCATTACCACTCAATCTTTCTTGGGCGGCTATTTGCTTCCAAATTCTTCTCTTTGCAATTCCACACACTATTTAGTAAAATTTTCAAAAATAGATAGACAATTAATTTAACAAAAATAAAGGTACTTTCCAAGCAACAACCACATGACAATGACTATGCTCTTAGAGACAATGGCATGCCAGACCAGCTTGTGTTTACACTTTGAAATGACTCTCTAATCCTTATGATTTTGACAATAAAGAAATTTTATTTGAATTTAATCATTATTTTAAAATAGAATTCATCACGACTAAGCACATGATAACTTAAATTCAGTCAACAATTTTATAATTATTATAATAACTAAATTAAAAATTTAATCTTAAAATATTATCAAAAGAATTTTGAATTCTTCCTTTCTTGTACTTTAAATTCCTTGCATTATCCCATTCGAGGCAATTGCTCATAATTTTAATGCAATAATTCATAAAGTTCCACAAAATTCAATTGATTTAATTAGGGTTGGATTCAAAGTGAGCTTATTCGGGCTCGAAACGAGCTTTGCTGGAATGAACCCGAGCCCGAGCTTGCCTTGAACGAGCCCGAACATAAACGTGAGCCTAAATTTTAAGCATAAACGAACACGAGCCTGAATACGAACACCAATTAAACGAGCTGAGCTCGGCTCGCTAGCCGTTCACTCAAATGAAAAAACATTTAACTAAAAACGAGCCAAAAATGAGCTGGGCCTTGTTCAGGCTTAGCTCGGCTCGTATCCAACCCTAGATTTAACAGGGAAACTCACTACTGCACACATAGAATATTTTTAATGGTATTTGAAAGGGAAAATGACAGAGAAGAAAATTGAGACCCACCAATAGAGAGATAAAGGGCAAGCATGAATTTTAGTAGTGTCACTTTACTTGACAATGTCAGACTGCTTGGACCCTTTCATCAATGGAGTTTCATCCTCATACTTGATCCCATTTCTTTATACTTTATAGTTGGGTTGAAATCTGATATATTAAAATTAAATTATTTAGATATGGAATCAGTTACTATTTTTTTTTTTTGTTTGGATGAGTTAGTTCAATTATAAAAGAATAATTGGATTCAAATAATACTTTTTAATTAAAATAAATTGATTCAATTTTAAAGAGGTAATCTAGCTTTAGTAAGTCTTTGATTAAAAAAAAATATACAAATCACATATAATTTAATAAACGATAAAAATATAAATTTCGTGAATAATTATATTTTATAATATTATGATTTAATGAATATTTACCTATATAAATTGGGATTTTAATTTTGGTTTTCAATCAATGGAAACTCAGCACGGTGTGAACACAATATTTGTTAAATAAAAATAGAATTATATAACTGATTTATTGATCACTGACCATCGCGTGACGGATCTGGGTGAAGCGTGATGATTCGTTGTACAACGGATCTTCAACTACTCCACTTTGAGTGGTTGCTTCATGGGTGAAAAAGGGTCTTTGGCTTCGTAAGCTTGAAGTTGTCAACTTTGTGGCAGAAAAGAGGTTAGTCAAAGAACATTGTCGGAGAAGAAAAGAGATGGAATTAAACCCAAAGGGGGAAACCGTAACTTTTCAAACTTTTGTGTATAGCTAAATTATTGGTTTTTTAAACAAAAGGGGAGAAATATAATAAAATTTTAATTTTTTAATATTATTGATTAAATAAATTTTTTACTCTGATAATTAATAGTAAGTTTTAATAGAAATTAAGTGATTAGTGGATATTTGAGTTTTTAAAACTTATCGAGTAAGAGGTATAAATAAATCAAACCTTGGGTGGGAAAAAGTCTTTTGGCCTTTGATAAATTGGTAAAAGTAGGTGGACAATTATAAAAACAAATGCATCTTCCAAGGCAGCAGGCACAATATTTTTAGTGGTATTTGAAGGCGAAGATGGGAGGGAAGAAAATTGAAAGATAAAGAGAGTAGAGGCCCACCAACAGGGTAGAGACAAGGATGTTTGAACAATTCCACCTACGAAACTTTGACAAGACATTGTTTAGAGAGAAATGATGCTTTTTAGGGTATTTGAAAGGAAAGATAAAAGAGAAGAAAATTGAGACCCACCAATAGAGAGATAAAGAGAGGGTATGCGTTTTAGTAGGGTCATTTTATTTGACAAAATCAGACTACTTAGGCCATTTCTTTAACGGAGTTCCCTTTCTTAATAAATACACACCTTTCTTGCTGTCTTCTTTCTTGACTTTTGGGTCAGTATATTTTATTTTCTCTTTCTTCTCATTTTACCATTTTTAAGAAATTTTATTTGAGCTTGTTGAATCTCGAGGATTATTCTCTCTTTTTAAAAAATATCCTTTAGTTACAGTGATATCAAGCTTTTGCTTTTTGTTTTTGTAAGTTATCATATAAAGTAGTTAATTCATTTTAATATAATTGACTGAATGCATTATTGATTAAATAGATTTTATAAAAAATTTTACATCTAATTGAGAGTTATAAATTCGACTTAACTGAGTTTGAATTGAATTTGAACTGATCACATTAAATTAGAGAAAATCTTAAGTTTAATAATTAACCTCAAAACTATTATTCTAGGTAAGTAAAAAATTTGATATTAATATATCATCACTTATTTCAAACCCAGGCTTTCTTGTTTGAGTGTCCCTCCCTTGCCCCTAAAGCTATCTTTTAGCATTATTATTTTTTTCTTTTGTGGGGAGAAACTTTTACTTTAGTTAAATCATTCATTTTGCATATAATAAAGAATTACTTTTTTCATTTAATCAAACTTGAATCGATCATATCAAGTAAGAAAGAAACTTGGGTCCAATGATTGTCCACATTCGTATGCACCAAAAAAGTAAAAAATTTGATTACACACCATCACCTTGACAATCATCATTGGGCGGCAAAAATTAAAATCATTCATTTTGCATATAATAAAGAATTGATTCATTTTGCACCAAAAATTAAAAAATTTAGTTAAATCATTCATTTTGCATATAATAAAGAATTGATTCACAGTGGTTAATGACTGAAATGGATGCAGAAGATGAATCCAATAAAAAAGGTTGCGGTGGTGTCTAGCAAAAATTGAATTTTTTTATAATTTTATTTTTGTAATTTTCTCTTTAGGTCAATTACAATGGCCAAATGCCCCCACCACTGATTAGTTGCCGGTTGATATTTTTTGACTAAATCCTTGAATTTTTTAGCATATTGTAATTGCGATTATACCCTTTACAGAATATTGTTAACTGGAAAATTTTGGATGGAAAATGGTAATTTGATATTTTTTGACTTAAAGATAGTCGTTATCCTTATCCCAATTTCAACATTAATTAAAAGCATTATGAAAAAAACAAATCTTTTTGAATTTAGACGGAAATACGACTTGACAAAGACTTAGGCTTGCCTTGACCTCTACAATTTAATGCGCAGATTGAGATTGTATCATTTTCAAGGAAGTTTCAGGAAAATTTGGGCCAAATTTCATATGGATTTGTGATCATATTATTGTTCAAAGTTGAATATAATCCTTCCTAGAACCTTTATTAGTCTATTGTTCAAAGGTTTGTATGTTGTCTACTCTTGAAAATGCAGTTAGTTAATCTTAACATTTTTTTTTGGTAAGTGATTAATTAAAAATGTTTCACAAACATGAAAGAAACTTAAACTAAAGACTTCTCTCTATAAATTTTAATACTGCACTAGTTTTGTTAACTCATTTTTTTATTGAATTTTCTTTGCAAATGCCAATCTTAACATCATTCCTAATTTCCTACTGGGAAAAGGCATAATATTAGCATAAAATGAACATAAATTGAAAGAATATTACATGTAGACAAAATGGAATTACATTTTACATAACCTTTGGCCTAATTATGTTGTCATCTCTAGCTTGCTTATCTGGGTTTTAAAGTGAGCTTGAAATTTGCTAATCAAGCTACAAGAAAGTTTGCTTGCCAACATTTGTTGAACACGATCCAAAATGTTTTCTGCATCAAATATGACAACATTTAGCTCATTGGGTTTGGCTATTTCTAATACAAGGGATGATCTAGCTACATGAATCTATTTAGGAGCAAGGGTAGATGGTTGAATTCATCTTTTTGTCATGGTCAACATCATTAAAAACTAGAGAGCTGACACATCTAACTATTTGTTCAAGTGCCTTCAAGAATTCTAGTTGATAAACATACCAATTTGCCTTCCTTTCATAAGCATTCGTATCTAGTGTGACATTTACTTTGGCCTGGTAATGGATGTTAATGAGAAGTTAAACTTTTACACTTCAAATGTTGTTAAGTTACATACATGCATTCCAATCAATATCTAGTTTGCATCTTCCCACGTAGAGGTGTTTCTATACCTTTATTTTACCATCTAAGGGAATTTTGATGTTTTCTTGAACTCCACCAAACTCCTTAAATTAGAGAGAAAAGTTGAATTAAATTGATTTTGGTATGTTGAAATAAGTCAATTATTTATATAAGTATTTTTAATAAGAGAAAGCTAGATGAGTGATATTAGATCATTATATTTAAATACATATTATTTATATTTAAAAAATATAATAATATTTAAAAAACAAATTATAATTTAAAAACTGATTGAATCATTCAATTAAACTAATTGAATTATAAATTAATAAACTAATTAATTTAATTATCGATTCAATTTTAAAAACACTAATATTACAAACATCTAAACAAAATTAATTAAAATTTTAATGTTAAAATCTCATAAAAAATATGTGATTCCCTTCTTAGTTGTAATTTCCTCGATTTCCCCTTTAAACAAACAATTGCTCGTAACTTTAATGCAATCATTCATCATCTTTTCAAAGTTCCACGCAATTCACTTTATTTGACAATGGAAACTCACCAGAATATTTATCAAAGAAAAAGAGGATGGTAGAGTTAGAATATTATTGACTTATTGACCTCAGAATAAAATAGGTAGATTATTTAAACAAACTCATTTTTCAAGCAGCAGTGAATGTCTCTTTAAATAATTGAAATCGGATAATATTTTAAAGTCTATTGCCATGTAATAGACTTTAAAATATGGAGCTGATGAAGGAAGTGCAGAATGAAAGGAAATAATGTAGAAACTGAGATATCTCAACAACCATTTCAATGTTTTTATCTTCCTTACTTTTTCTAGATTCATACCTGATAAATTGTTTGCATAATTTTTATTATTATTATTTTTGCAATTAACTCGTATTTGAGTTAAATTATCTATTTCACATTTAGTTGAGAGTTATGAATTCAGTTTAATTGAGTCTAAACTAATTGCACTAAGTTAGAGAAAACCCTAGATCTAGTAATTAACCTCAAAACCATTATTTTAAATAAAGAGCTTAATATTAATATATTATTATTGAATTTCAAGCTCATGCTTTTTAGTTTCGGCGTCTTTACTAACCCTCTATCTTGCTGCTAAAGCTAGCCTTTGGAGGTCATTTTTATACTTCTCTTGTTTTTTTAGGAGAAACATTTACTTTAGTTAAACCATTCATTTTGTATATAACATATAATTACTTTTTTTATTTAATAAGACTAAAACTGATTATCAAATAAGAGAAAAACTTAAAACCAATGATTGACTACCATTGTTACACCAAAATAAGTAAAAAATTTGATATTATATTTTCAATAAATTATGAATACATACGCCTCTTGTTTGGATACACTCATCATTACCACTCAATCGTTCTTGGGCGGCTATTTGCTTCCAAATTCTTCTCTTTGCAATTCCACACACTATTTAGTAAAATTTTCAAAAATAGGTAGACAATTAATTTAACAAAAATAAAGGTACTTTCCAAGCAACAACCACATGACAATGACTATGTTCTTAAAGACAATGGCATGCCAGACCAGCTTGTGTTTACATTTTGAAATGACTCTCTAATAATTATGATTTTGATAATAAAGAAATTTTATTTGAATTTAATCATTATTTTAAAATAGAATTCATCACGACTAAGCACATGATAACTTAAATTTAGTCAACAATTTTATAATTATTATAATAAATAAATTAAAATTTTAATCTTAAAATATTATCAAAAGAATTTTGAATTCTTCCTTTCTTGTACTTTAAATTCCTTGCATTATCCCATTCGAGGCAATTGCTCATAATTTTAATGCAATAATTCATAAAGTTTTACAAAATTCAATTGATTTAATAGGGAAACTCACTACTGCACACAGAAAATATTTTCAATGGTATTTGAAAGGGAAGATGAGAGAGAAGAAAATTGAGATCCACCAATAGAGAGATAAAGGGCAGGTATGAATTTTAGTAGTGTCACTTTACTTGACGATATCAGATTGCTTGGACCCTTTCATTAATGGAGTTTCATCCTCATAATTGATCTCATTTCTTTATAATTTATAGTTGGGTTGAAATCTGATATATTAAAATTAAATTATTTAGATATGGAATCAGTTACTATTTTTTTTTTGTTTGGATGAGTTAGTTCAATTATAAAAGAATAATTGGATTCAAATAATACTTTTTAATTAAAATAAATTGATTCAATTTTAATGAGGTAATCTAGCTTTAGTAAGTCTTTGACTAAAAAAAATTATACAAATCACATATAATTTTATAAACAATAAAAATATAAATTTCGTGAATAATTACATTTTATAATATTATGATTTAATGATTATTTACCTATATAAATTGGGATTTTAATTTTGGTTTTCAATCAAATAGATTGAATTTTCAGTCAATGGAAACTTAGCATGGTGTGAACACAATATTTGTTAAATAAAAATAGAATTATATAACTAATTTATTGATCACTGACCATCGCATGATGGATCTGGGTGAAGCGTGATGATTCGTCGTGCAACGGATCTTCAACTACTCCACTTTGAGTGGTTGCTTCATGGGTGAAAAAGGGTCTTTGGCTCCATATGCTTGAAGTTGTTGACTTTGTGGCAGATAAGAGGTTGGCCAGAGAACATTGTCGGAGAAGGAAGGAGATGGAATTAAACCCAAAGGAGGAAACTGTAACTTTTCAAACTTTTGAGTATAGCTAAATTATTAATTTTTTAAACAAAAAAGAAGAAATATAATAAAATTTTAATTTTTTAATATTATTGATTAAATAACCTTTTTATACTTATAATTAATAGTAAATTTTAACAAAAATTAGATGATTAGTGAATATTTGAGTTTTTAAAACTGATCTAGTGAGAGGTATAAATAAATCAAGCCTTGGGTGGGAAAAGTCTTTTGGCCTTTGATAAATTGTTAAAAGTAGGTGGACAATTATAAAAACAAATGCATCTTCTAAGGTAACGGGCATAATATTTTTAGTGGTATCTGAAGGCGAAGATGGGAGGGAAGAAAATTGAAAGATAAAGAGAGTAGAGGCCCACCAACAGGGTAGAGACAAGGATGTTTGAACAATTCCACCTACGAAACTTTGACAAGACATTGTTTAGAGAGAAATGATGTTTTTTAGGGTATTTGAAAGGAAAGATAAGAGAGAAGAAAATTGAGACCCACCGATAGAGAGATAAAGAGATGGTATGTGTTTTAGTAGGGTCACTTTATTTGACAAAATCGGAGTGCTTAGGTCATTTATTTAATGGAGTTCCCTTTTCTTAATAGATACACATTTTTCTTGTTGTCTTCTTTCTTGACTTTAATATATTTTATTTTATTTTCCTTCTCATATTATCAATTTTGAGAAATTTTATTTGACTTTGTTGAATCTTGAGGATTATTCTCTCTTTTTAAAAAATATCGTTTAGTTACAGTGATATCAAGCTTTTGCTTTTTTGTTTTTATAAGTTATTATATAAAGTAGTTAATTTATTTTAATATAATTGACTGAATGCATTATTGATTAAATAGATTTTATAAAAAGATTTACATCTAATTGAGAGCTATAAATTCAACTTAATTGAGTTTGAATTAATCACATTAAATTAGAGAAAACCCTAAGTTTAATAATTAACCTCAAAACTACTATTCTAGGTAAGTAAAAAATTTGATATTAATATATCATCACTTATTTCAAACCTATGCTTTCTTGCTTGAGTGTCCCTATTAACCCCTCCCTTGCCCCTAAAGCTACCTTTTAGGGGTCATTTGCATACATTATTATTTTTTTCTTTTGTGGGGAGAAACTTTTACTTTAGTTAAATCATTCATTTTGCATATAATAAAGAATTACTTTTTTCACTTAATCAAACTTGAATGGATCACATCAAGTAAGAAAGAAACTTGGGTCCAATGATTGTCTACATCCGTTTGCACCAAAAAAGTAAAAAATTTGATTACATACCTCTTACGTGGATACCATCACCTTGACAATCATCATTGGGCGGTTATTTGCATCCAATTTTTTTGCAATTCCACACACACGCTATTTGGTAAATTGTCAAAAGTAGTTAGACAATTAATCTGACAAAAATTTAAAAAAAAAATGCATCTTCCAGGCCGCACCCACATGACAGGCCAGCATGCGTTTTTACTTTCAACAACCATATTTCAATGTATGTAGCTTGCTTGCATTCTGGAGACTGAATTGATTCGCTGTGGTTAATGACTGAAATGGATGCAGAAGATGAATCCAATAAAAAAGGTTGCGGTGGTGTCTAGCAAAAATTGAATTTTTTTATAACTTTATTTTTGTAATTTTCTCTTTAGGTCAATTATAACGGCCAAATGCCCCCACCACTAATTAGTTGATATTTTTTACTAAATCCTTGAATTTTTTAGCATATTGTAATTACAATTATACCCTTTAAGAATATACTTAA
The DNA here is from genome assembly GCF_011075055.1 of Mangifera indica. Classification (NCBI taxonomy): domain Eukaryota; kingdom Viridiplantae; phylum Streptophyta; class Magnoliopsida; order Sapindales; family Anacardiaceae; genus Mangifera; species Mangifera indica. The sequence goes on from NC_058138.1 coordinate 5,807,365, forward strand.
CTGGAAAACTTTGGATGGAAAATGGTAATTTGATATTTCTTGACTTAAAGATAGTGGTGGAAAATAGTGGTCATCCTTGTCCCAATTTCAACATTAATTAAAAGCATTATGAAAAAAACAAATCTTTTTGAATTTGGACGGAAATACGATTTGACAAAGACTTAGGCTTGCCTTGACCTCTACAATTTAATACGCAGATTGAGATTGTATCTTTTTCAAGGAAGTTTCAGAAAAATTTGGGCCAAATTTCTTATGGATTTGTGATCATATTCTTGTTGAGAGTTGAATATAATCCTTCCTACAACCTCTATTAGTCTATTTCTTTCATATCCTCTTAACTTATGACCCTAAGGTTTGTATGTTGTCTACTCTTGAAAAAGCGGTTAGTAAATCTTAACATTTTTTTTTTAGTAAGTATTTTATTAAAAAGGTTTCACAAACATGAAAGAAATTTAAACTGAAGACTTCTCTCTAGGAATTTTAATACTTCATTAGTTTTGCTAACTCATTTTTTTATTGAATTTTCTTTGCAAATGTCAATCTTAACATCATTCCTAATTTCCTATTTGGAAAAGGCATAATATTAGCATAAAATGAACATAAATTGAAAGAATATTACATATAGACAAAATAGAATTACGGTTTACATAACCTTTGGCCTAATTATGTTGTCATGTTGTGACAAAATCCTCTAGCTTGCTTATCTGGGTTTTAAAGTGTGCTTGAAATTTTCTAATCAAGCTACAAAAAAGTTTGCTTAACTTGCCAACATTTGTTGAACGCGATCCAAAATGTTTTCCGCATCAAATATGACAACATTTAGTTCATTGGGTTTGGCTATTTCTAATACAAGGGATGATCTAGCTACATGAATCTATTTAGAAGCAAGGGTAGATGGTTGAATTCATCTCTTTGTCATGGTCAGCATCATTAAACACTAGAGAGCTGGCACATCAAGTGTTTGTTCAAGTGCCTTCAAGAATTCCAGTTGACAAACATACCAATTTGCCTTCCTTTCATAAGCATTCGTAACTAGTGTGACATTTACTTTGGCCTGGTAATGGATGTTAATGAGAAGTTAAACTTTTACACTTGAAATGTTGTTAAGTTACATACATGCATTCCAATCAATATCCAGTTTGCATCTTCCCACTTAGAGGTGTTTCTATACCTTTATTTTACCATCTAAGGGAATTTTGATGTTTTCTTGAACTCCACCAAACTCCTTAAATTATCCAAGGTCTTGTGTATCTTGATCTACAAAACCATAGTCAAGGTCCTGAATTTGACAATATAGGACAAATACAATAATATATACAATCCAAAAACCTAAAATGTTAGTGAAAAACCCATCATATTATACATAGTAATTGGAGGGAAAGATGTTGTCTTCTTATTTAATACGATGATTGAGATTACATCTTCTTCAATGAAGTTTCAAAGAAATTTGGTTCATGAAGCAAGGCCCATTGCAAATGTTGTCATCTATAATCTTCTTCAATGAAGTTTTAAAGAAATTTGGTTCATAAAGCAAGGGCCATGTTCAAATGTTGTACTCTATAATCTGAAACATGAGTGACCTTCTACTTATGAACTCAATTTTCTAATTTCTTCTTGTAAATCAATGCATTCCAATATTCTATACTAATGTATTACATGTAAAATATGTTTTCTAGTCCACCACAGGGCAAGTAAGGTACAAACTGAAGAAATCAAAGGATATGGGTTGAAAGAGGTTTGTGAGAGAAGGAATTTCTGAATACATTATGAATACATACACCACTTGTTTGGATAGACTCATCATTACTACTTAATCTTTCTTGGGTGGCTATTTGCTTCCAATTTCTTTTCTTTGCAATTCCATGCACTATTTGATAAATTGTAAAAAGTGGGTAGACAATTAATTCGATAAAACAAACGCATTTTCCAAGCAGCAACCACATGATAGTGACTATGCTCTTAAAGATAATAACACGCCAGACCAACGTGCATTTATATTTCAACAACCATATTACAATATATTTAGTTTGTAATTGAGATTGAATTTATCACGAGTGAAACTCGAAATGACAAAGACCCACCAATAGAGAGGTAAAGGGAGGGTATGAATTTTAGTAGGGTCACTTTACTTGACAATGTCTGACTGCTTAAACTTTTTCATTAATGGAATTCAATCCTCATAATTAGTCTCCTTTTTTAAAGATTATACCTGAGTTAAAATCAAATTATTTATTTATTGGTTGGTTGTCAAAGTTTGAAGTGCTTAAATTGGTTAATTCAATTTTTAAAAAAAATTGATTCAAATAAAAATTTTTAATTAAAAAAAGTCTATATAACCTCAAAGGTACAATCCAAGTTAAATAATCTAAAAAATTATTTAATCAATAAAAATACAAATTTACTGTTAATAACCCGTAAGTAAATAATCATATTTTATAATATTATGGGTTAATAAATATTTATCTATGTAAATTGTTATTTATTATAGATACAAAAGATTTAAACTTTATTTTACACTGAGCTGAACAAGAGTTGGCTCAGATCTGGTCCAATAGCCCTAATATTAAATAAAAATCATGATAGTCGAATTGCGTATTGTATCGTATATTTAAAACTTAATTATCTGTATTGTATATTTTATCGTATTGTAGAATATACTTTTTAACAAATAAAATAACAAAATATTAATAAAATAACGAGATTTAAATTTACACGTCATCATTTTAACAAATATCACTAACACCTCTAAAATTTTAAAATTTTTCATATTCACCCTTATAACACATCATTTTCTCTAAAAATGTGCATCAATTCAAATGAATAATACATATTATGTCATAGGATATGTATTGTATCGTATTATATATTCATCATATCGTATTAATTTGTTACACCTTAAGATACGAATCATTTTTTACTTGTATTATATTATATTGTAGGATATGTATCGTGTATCATACGCAATGACGAATCTAAGATTTTTGTTAAAAGGGGCTCTCCTAGTGAAAACTTATGACAAATCCACCAAACATTGAATAAATGAAATAATGTACTAAAAGAAAAAAAATATAAAACACATCTAATTTATTTATGCAAAAAAAGCTCTTCAATATGAAGTCAGCAAAAAAAATTGTGGGAATTTAACAATTCACTTAAATCCAATATGATAAAAGAAATGTTTACAACAACCCCAATCCATAAAAAATATTTTACATTGTATAACTTAAATGCAGTTATTAAAATCAAAACTCAATTGTCCATATTAAAGATCCACTCATCTCGTTGTGGATGATCAAAAAAATCAAGTTATAATGGTATGTGTAAATATTTAAATATTTGAATATCAATTATTTAAAAATAAAAACAAATTAAAATGGTATATTTGAATTGATCCTTAAAACAATTAAGAAATTTAAATTAATCATTTAAATTATTGGTAGCTTATTGACCTTACAATTTACTCTTAGTTACTTTAGATGGGATTTCTAAAAATTGATCAAACTTTTCAGTTTTAACAATATTTCTTTTAATTTTAGGGGATAAGACATCCAAATGGTATCTTTGTTCTAAAAAAAACTTTCGGTTTTGCCTGTTCTCATCAATGTGCATTTAAAATTAATCAATTTTAATTATTATGGAATTGCTTAAAAATTAAGTTTAATTTGCATCTTATATGATTTACTTCGTTTCATCTCATTCAAAAAAATCTAAAACAATAAAACTTGTTATTGAATCTATATGTTACCTTTCCTTTTACAACTAGAGTTCATTTTGTAATATATTTCTTAATTCTCAAACATTTATGCCTAGTAAACTATAATAATTATACAATTAAATTACATGACATTCAATAACACCTACATGGAACAATTGATAATTGATAGTAGTTTGTATATACGTTTTTGTTTTGTTGAAGCAAATACAAATTTCTTGTTTGTAATTACAAAGCTTAAAATCATTTAACCAAAAAAAATTTATAAATGAATGTTAACATTGGCTAGCCAACAACTATACTTAGAGGTGTCAAATGAGTTAGGTTGTGGAAGCCCAGGAGAAAGACCCTACACAAAAGGGCTTGGCCTGCTATAAAAGCGAGCTAGGTTGGGCCCAGGGACTATCCAAGTCCAACGTTGGGCCTAGGCATGAGCTGGTCTTTATACAGTTCACAATTTTAAAAAATATTATAACATAATTAATTAATTAATAAACAAAAAATTATAAATATTTATAAGAAATAAAAATTTTAGACTTAAAAAAATGAATTAAGTTTTTTGTATTAATTATCAATCTCACATGTACGGAATAATCAAAATTTTAGTTTGATTAAAATACTTTACTTAACTTTTATTTATAATAGGTGAAGGAAGTGAATGATTTTATTCTTTTAGATATGAGACTCTTTGCAAAGTGTAAAAAGTCAAGTGCAAAAGTCTCACATCTAAAAAAATATAATCACTCACTCTCTTCACTTACTATAAATAAATGTTAAACAAAGTAAAAGGTTCAACTAAACTCAAGTTTTGGAAACCATAATAGTGAGATTGATAATAAAAACTCAACTCAACTATTATAAATAAATTTGTCTTATTTTTAATCACAATTTAATTTCCTAACATGTGTTCTTTTATTAAAAAACATAATTTAGATAAATTATTTAATTAAAAAATTATTTTTTTAATTAAAGTTAGGCTGACTTGTTATTATAGGCCTAAACTTGGTTCATTACTGTAAGACTTGGCTAGACTCTATGTATTCGTGGGCCTCAAGTTTTCTTTGATTTGGCTTGATTCGTAAAGCCTGTTACTGTATAAACCCTAGGCTCGGCCTAGCTTGTGGGTCCCGTGGGTCTTTCTGGGATCAACTCCGTTTGGCCCATTGCCACCTCTAACTATGCTAAAATATCTCAAAAGAACATTATGAGATATTTAAACACTGAGACATTCAAATTGATATTTTTTTACTATGGATTCAAAAGAAAATTATGTTTTTTCATTTAACTTCAATTTAAAAAAAAATTTACCTGCGGGCTTCATCAGTTTGGATTGATAGTAATATTTAAGGTGACAAGTGAGCTTGACCATATTTTGGAATTGAAGTGGACTATATAAATGTTTTCTCTTTTTTTTAATTGAGGGTGGGCTTTGACATCAATTTTCAATATTTTTCTTAATTTGAGAGTAAACCTGGGTCTATTCCCCCAAAACTCAAATCTAATATTTACCGTAATATTTGATAATCATGATAAAATTTATTAATGATATTAATACAAAGGTTGCCATTCAAATTTTACGGGGTAGAAATGCAGCCCATAAAAGCCCAATGGGCTTATTCCCCTACTTCAACCCAAAACTTATCCAAACGGCAATAAAAACAAAATCTCTTTTTCAAACAGTGCAATAGATTCCCGTACTCAATCTCTATCACTGATAGTCGCTGATTAAGCTTCCGTGTATTGCTTATTTCAAGTCTTAATTTTCTTTTAGTTTTGTTTAGGGTGCTGTTTGAGTGATACCAAATTGTCTTAACTTGTTCATGAGCGCCTTCAATGACGATTAAGCTTTTATCTTTAACATTTTCAAGCAAAATCCTCAAATGGGTTAATTTAACTGCCCGTATATCCTCACTTTCGTCTGCTAATGCACTGCAAGTTACTGATTATGAAGCAAAGATTCAATCTTTGAGAAACAAGCCATACCCGTATGATCTTATCCGGGTTTTGGATAGCACTGGCGACTTGAACTCTGCTGTGAAGATATTTAAATAGCTATTTCTCCAAAAGGCTTTCAACACAGCTGATACTTATGGTAAGACAATTTTGTAGTTTAGGAGAATGAACAAGAAAGGGTGTAGTCCTAATAGTAGAAGTTTTGAGATAATAATTATAAAAGGTCTTATTTTGAGCAATCGAGTGGATGATTCGGTTATCATTTTAGGCGAGATTTTATGCTGGATTTGAGCTGAAATTAAGTTTCTATACCTGTATAATACCACTGTTTTGTAGGGAAAAAAAAACTAGGGGAGGGAATCCGACTGTTAAGGTTGATGAGAGCTTCCAATCCTTAGCCAGATGGGTTGATTTATAGGGAGTTAATTAGATGCACGTGTGAGACCCATACTTTAGATGATGCGAATTATCTTCTTGAAGAGATGATGGAAAACGGTAGAACACCTGCTGTTGATGTGCTTGTTGATCTAGTAGTAGACTTTGTGCTATGCTTGAAGGCTGCTGCAATGCTGGTAAAGCTATTTTGGCAAAAAGTATCCCGGACAAAATGGATGAGAGAAACATAACTGATTGTGCTTCTTGGAATATTCTAATCGTATGACCTTATGAGAATATGGAAATAAGGAAAGCGAATGAACTTCTTTGTAGAATGTTAATATTTTCCATAGTTCCTGACTCTGCAACATACTCAGCTCTTGTTGTAGCCAACTGTCGATTGAGAAAGTATGAGGATGCTCTTCTGTTGTTCCATTGGGTTTGTATCGAAAATTGGGTTCTAGATTCTATATCTTATTAGGACTTATGGAGAGCCTTTGCCAGGCAGGAAAGATTTGGAGGCTGTTGAAGTATTTCATTACATGTCGAAGAACAGATGCTCCCTCAGTCCTTACAATATGCTGATAGGTGGCATGTGTAACATGGGACAAGTGGATAAAGCAATTAGGCTACAGGGTTTTGCTTACAGTTCTAATACTCCTTATACTACTCGAACTTACACGACAATCATGCATGGATTGTCAAAATTAAAAATGGCTAAAGGACTAATGGTAATTCTTTCACAAATGTTGGTGGACGGTTGTGCTGTTGATGTGGAAGTATATTGCATCCTCATACACAGCATGAGTGCACAAACTGAACTAAGGATTCTGCTTTCTTTTTCAATGTGATGGTTAATGAGGGTTTAGTGCCTGACCGAGAAACAATGCATACTCTTCCATGTTGTTTGGCTAGCTAATCTCACTTGCACATGGTTTTAAGTGGGATTGATAAACTAGTTTCTAATAGTGATATTTTGGATTCATCTATGTATAACATACTAATCAACAGCCTCCGGAAAGAGGGTCTAAAAAGTGAGGCTTCCCGATTATTGGATCTGATGTTAGAAAAAGGTTGGGTACCAGATGCTACAACGCACGGACTGTTGGTTGGGTCTTTTATCAAAAGAGATACAGATGGCGAAACATTTGCATATGAGGATTCCATGCAAGATAGTGTTAGCAACATTCTTGCCGAGGGAATGGGAAATACATGACAAGTTCCCATAGTTGACAATGAAACTATAATTAGAAAGTTTCTAAATTACCCTGGTGGAAAACTCGCCATGATGGGATGTAAGCTTCTTTGGGATCCAATTTTGCAGTTTCTGCTGAGTTGCATATGAAATCAATCAATAATGGCATTTTATTTACCCAGCCATCTTATAATCTGTGACATGATGCCACTGCATTGTAAATTCCAAAAAGAAACTTTTTTGTTGAAATCTCCAAAAGCGTCGTGGCATCATATGCTTTTTGGTCCACTGTATTTTTTGTTATGTATTTGTGCTTTGCTCTTTTCATTATTTCCTGTCAGTCTAATTGTTATTATGGTGCAATATGTTCAATATGCACTTGGGAAATCTCCTTGTTCTGTTAAGTCATACTTGATATGATATCAATGAAATTAGTGGTCGGGTATTTAATTTGACTCAAGTCAATTTCTGAAAAATGATCCTGTGATCCATTACATTATTGCCTGTATTTAGCTTCAATTTTACTTTATGATTTAGAATTGTTTGTATATATTGGATACATATCAAAGAAAAAATTTTTATTTTCACAGATATCAAGTAGTGCCCTAATAAGTTTGAATTGGTATCAACTTGTCCATCAGACTATTTGGAATTGTATTTTAAGGTAGCATGAAGAGGGCAGAAAGATTATAATCAGCAAAGGATTGAGGTCCAAGGGAAGACTGGAATCGCAACCTTCAGGCCAGAGATTGTTGACCATTATTTAGCAGCTGAAGTTCATTCTTTGACAGTAAGATTGTTGTTGCACTCTATCCAACAACATTTGCCACAGAAGCAGTTTTCATCAAGTTCTAGTCAATGATGGAAACTTTTACCGGTAACTTGGTTAAAGAGTGACAGAGTTATTACAAGTTTTCATCAGCTGAAATTCTCACCAAGGAAATGGAAATTGAAATAATAGATTCAAGATAAAATTGGTGTAAAGTGGCAATATAGTTAATGACTAATAATAAAAGCTCTAATTTAACTTGATTGCTCAAATGGGCATATATATATATATATGAATCATGACTTAGCTTGTCTCTCCTAATATTAATTCCTGGGGTTGTCCTCAAATCTGATGTACTACCTAATTTGTGTTATATTTTGAGGAATTTGGTTTTCTAGGTTACATATTTTCAGGCATTTTAATGAATATTTATGGGTTATTTTGTTGAATAAGCAAAGGTTAAGGATGCAAGTGACAAGGAAATTCTAGTGGACCTGTTGTTCTGGGTGACCCACAAATATGATGTTAATGTCTGGAGATAGAGATGTCTCCAATGCTCTCCATTAATTGAGGATGAGAAGATACAACATTCGGCTTGCTCAACTGCAGAATGCCTTGGCTCTTCTCCTTGCAGTCAGCAAGATCATATGGCTTTGGACAAGTCTTGTGGCCGGAGGCCCTTCATTAATGACTAAAATTGGTAGCAAATTTCAGTCCCTAATGGTATGCCTTTTGCTCATGTACAAGTTCCCTAATTGGGAAATCCTAAAGAGATTCAGTAATAGTGGCCTAGTTGATATTTTGGAAGATCAAGAAACCTGTAAATTATCACCACCCTGGTACTAATTATAATTCCAAGAGTTCTGTTATGGGCCTTGCCCGGATGGATTTGCTCATTTCAACCTTGCTTAGAATGGTTATAGAAATCATTATCCACCAGCCTTTAGTGCCAAACAATCACCCTAATCATCTTCATAGTTCTGTCCAAAAAGGTAGTGAGGTCACCAATTTTGATCGTATTAGCATGAATCTGAAGCCGGCATTGTTGAGTCAGTCGCAAAATGGACATATAGAGCATCGGAAGCTGTCGTTTTCTTCAACAGTGAACTCGATTAACTTGTCTAGTAGTGTCATATGAGGGACGTCAGGATGTCCAAAACCTTCTAATTATGTCCAAAGCCTTACAGGTGTTGTGTTACTAACGTTTAACTCCTTGAAAGTTGAAAAGATAATATCAATTGAAAGTAATATAATCTATTACATTCGATATGGAGATCCAAAGCATCAGAATACTGACATTAAAAAGGCCTTGGAAATTGCTGTTGATCTGCAGATAGTAGTGAAACAGAAAATTGGAGCTATGAACTTGTATGCTGGTAAGAAGGAGAAACTTTGGAAATGTGTGAACCCTATTGCTGGTAATCCTATGCAAATCTCGGAAATGACATGGAAAAGAATCAAAAAGTTTCTGGTGTCTCTTAAGGGGACATCTGCAATAATGGCTTCTCAATGCAGGTAGGTTTCCTTTGCTTGTTTAGTTTAGCCTTACTTAGCTTCTGACATTTCTAATTGGACTGTTTTTTTATTGTCTTGTGTGCTTTTGCATTTTCATTTATAGGTATGAAGCCAGTACTATTTTGAAGAATATGTGCTTGACAGAGCTTACATTAGGTGACATACTTCAGATCTTGAACATGGTAATTACCATAAAGAAATGAATTATTCATAATCAAGCAGGATGGCAGCCCATCATCATCGCTGTTGAAGAGCGCAGCCCTGAATTGGGCACGATATCTGGTTCATAAAGGTTTGACTTAGCTATCTGTGGTAAGGGAAAGGAGCCTCTTGATAGTTTGAAACAAACTGAGTGTAAATTGATAGATGATTTGTTGCAATAAGGTTGGTAAACAGTAAGTCTCCTTGTGCTAAGACTCATTCTGTAGATTTACTGGTGATGAAAGTTGTTACACATGATGGCTACTGTCTAGATTTTTTATTAGAGATGATGTTTCTAGTGAAAGTTTGCTAGATGTGTCAAAGAGTATACAATGCAAGGCTCTGAGGTACAAGAAATTGATCATCTGTTGCATCTTCTGGATTCTATCGACAATTGCAAGGATGATCGTGCTGTTTCCAAATTTTGATGAAACATATTTATGCAGAAAAATTTCCTACCTCTCATATAGTTCATGGTGCCATAAGAACTCTAAATGCAAGGCCTGATTTAAAAGTGGCATTGAAGAGGCAAGAGTTTGGGTAGTTTGCAGAGAAGCAGATGACACAAATTACAGAAATTTATGAAAAAAACATCCAACTGTAATTAGATAAACATAAAAAATGTTCTGCTGGAAGCTACTCGTTCTCCTATGATCACATCATACTATGAAGACATCAAGATGAGCCACGTGAAGGTTACACAATGCTGTAAAGTTCTTCCGAATAGAATTCTTGAGCATGTGTCGAATCAACGGGTCTTTGTTCTTATTATTTTCGGGTATTCTCAGAATAAGCAGATTTGTAAATTCATCCCTTTGCAGCATCAGTTTAGCAGTTTGCCACTGTATTTGCTGTACTTCTTTGAAAGCTGTATGGTTCTTAGAGCTCGTAAAATCATTTGTCCCTTGGCTATAATCCCTATATTTAAGTCTCCTGTGTGCAAACTTTGATAGAAAAATCAAGTGTTTCTTATTTTTGCCCCCATTTGTATAGTGCTTTCACTTTTGCATTGAAACTTTTCTTTCTGTTAAATTGCTGCCAGGTTTAAGGTTTGCAAGCTTGGAAGATAGCAAGTTTCATACTGTAAACGCCAATATCTTATGGTAATTATTTGAAAACAAAATTGAGTTGGTTCATAAATTTAAAATTTAGAAATTGATATAACACAAACAGTTCTTTGTTTGTGCAACTGTGTAGCCTTTTGGGTGAATTCCTGCCTTTGTCTTTGCTGCGCAGGTATAGCAGCTTTGATCACCTGTCCCTTGCAGTTCTAGTTTTTTTATTTTCTAGTGCAATTTTTAGTCCGTTGTAGGCCTCGTTCTGCTTTTTTTTTAAGGCCAGAAGCAGTTCTTGTTTGCCTTCCAAATACTATTTTTTGTACTGTTAGGATGGGAATTTTTGTATAGCATAGACAAGTTGGTTAAGCTTACACTTGTAATGAGTGTTGTAAAGGTTTTGTTTGTTTCTTCTTTTGAATTCCATCGTAGTAAAAACTTTGATAGGTATTCAAAAGGAGATGTTGTTAGTCTCTTTAACTCTTCTTGTGAAGGTCTTGACTTGCCTTAGTCTGTGTTTTGGGCTGTCCTCCTTGTTAGGAAAGATGAGTGTTGGTTGTTCCTGAATTCTCATGCTAGAAGACTCGTTGTTTTTGTTAATACATGCTTTTACTTACCAAAAAAAAAAAGGATATAGCACAAACAAGTGATAAGAACTCAATAGACAAAAAAAATGAAAAAAATTATCACAAAGCCTACTCCAAATAAATCATGTTATATTTGCATCATATTATCAAGTCAAGTAAAAAATTACTTCCCTGTTACCATTATTAATGTTTGCACTAAATAAGCAAAGTTGGACTCGATTTAAATCGAGTTGAGCTTGAATAAAGGCTAACTTGAGATAGAGCTTGACTTGTTCGATTGACAATAATTTTATTAGAGAAGTTGTTAGAGAAAATGAAGAAGAGTTATTGGAGATAAAAAAGAAAAATAATCAAAGAGAAAGAAAACTCGTGAGAGAAGATAAATTTGTTAATAACTCAATTGAACCAAACTAACTTGACTCAATCTTGAATTAAGGCTATCTCTATTTAAGCTCAAGGTCCAATCATTTAAGCTGAATACCAAGCCAAGCAAGAGCCAAATTGGATATCATCCACCTGTAATATTAACTAACAATTATTATGATGATAACATTATAAATATCATATTTTATATAATCTCACATAAATGTCACTATGCAAATTTTATAGGGCTAGAGATGCAGCCTGGAAAAGCCCAATAGACATGTCCCCCTACTTCAACCCAAAACTAATGCAAATGAGAACAACAAAAACAAAATCACAAAGTCGCAGAGGCATTCTCAATTACAAACTATGCCCTATATACAAAGGCCACAGGGCAAACATAAACCAAATTAAGATTTCACTAAGTTACTAGAATTGAAATATATATGGCTTAAAATAGACCTAGCAAAATCTGACACGACCCGTTGATTTGATATGATACGACAAAAAAAAATTGAATTAGAGTTATTATTTTTTATATGAAAAGTAGTTTAGGCCGTGTTTGGATTGACCCTTAAAAAATCGAATCGAGTTAAGGTTGACATGAAGCTAACTCGAATTGATCTAAACTAACTTGAACATTTTAAACAAAATATTATATAACATCATTACGGTAAAAAATCTCTAATATCTTTTATTTTCTTCATTTGATATAAAGAGTTTCAATCCACAAAATTTCTATCCCTAATTTGAATCAACAAATAAATTGACATTGTATCACTAAACACAAAATTTGCACCACCCAAAGACATTCATTTAATTTAATAACTCTTTTTGGAAAAATTGTAAAAGACTATTTGTAGTTTTTTTTTTGTTGGTGTGTTATAAGTACTATTGATTTGAACTTATTATGTTTGATATGTCATATATTTGTTAATAGTTTTAATATATATAATAGTTACATTCATCATATGGATTGAAAATTAAATTTAAATATTTAACAAATAGTTGTTAATTTTATTATATATCAATGACATTATTTTAAAATTAAAGTTACAAAGTTACTTGGATTGTTAATTATAATATTCTATTGTTTATCCTTACTAGAGGTGTGTATAATTAGGTTCAAATTGTAAAACTGGACTAAACCATTTAAAAATTATGGTTTGGTTTGTCAAATGGTTCAATTTTGGTTGACAAATTTTTAAAAAATAGATTTCAGCTTGTGTTATGGTATAGACGATTTTCAAACCAAACCAAACTCTAAATTGTATATTTTTTAAACACATATACAATTATATTTGATAATTTTTTTTAATAAGTAATTAGGTGCACAACTTATTTTTTTCATATTTATTTTGTCATTTTCTTTACATGTATATTTTATACATATTTCATATTTATTTTACATATTAATATTATATTCTAGAAAACTACAATTCAATTAATTTTATAAAATTATATATATTTATAAATAAATGATTTTAATACGTTCAAACCGTAATCTAAATCGGATCAAACTGTTAATTTTTTGGTTTGAAACCTAATATGGTTTGGTTTGAAAAATTTCTAAACCGTTTTTTCAATTTGGTTTGAAAAAGCTTTTAGACCATACTAAATTGGATTGTATACATCCCTAATTCTATAATTAATCATATAAAGTGATAAGCAGACTATTATTATTAACTTGAAATAAAACAATTTGGTAAGTATGTGTTTTTTTTTGTATTATTTCGTAGCAAATTGTGTTATTTTTTTATATTTGACAAAATGCATTGTTTCGCTAAAAATCAGATCATTACCTATTGCGTTTTGACACAACTTTACTTGTTACATAGTTTGGGTTATTTCGAGTCAAATCAACATGAAAATATTTCAGTTCGATTTAGGGTTGAAAATTTTTGACACAATTCTATTTCAGGTTCGGCTAGGGTTTAAGGTCTTTAACGTGAAACCTGAATTGATAAGATATGAACACGATCTAATGACACGAATTGTTAGGTTTAGCTTAAAATTCGTCAACAACCTTATTTAAATTACAAAATCATCATAAAAATCTCTAAATTACTATACTTTATTTTCAAACTAGATGGATTCATGGATAAATATTTGATTAGACCAAAATAAAAACACAAATTTATAAGCTTAGCACTTTTATGAAACAATAAAATTATGTGCGATGGATCTGACAAAATTTGACACAAACCGTTAATTTAACATGATATGAAAAAATTTGAGTTAGGGTTATGATTTTTGACTTGAAAATAGTTCAAATTGGATTTAGATTGACCCAAAAAAATTAGGTTGTGTTTGGAGTGACAGGAAACCAATCCGAAAATTGTACTCATGAAGCATAACAATTTCCCTCACATAGATTTGACCAAACTTATTTGTACTCATGATGTCCTTGACTGCTATTAAGTGTGCCATCTTGGTCAATCGGTCAACTATAACCCACAATGCATTATATCCTCCTCTGACCCTTGATAACTTAACTATAAAGTCTATCGATATGTGTTCCTATTTTCACTTAAAGATACTGAATGGTTACAACAATCCGAATGGTCTCTAATATTTGGCTTTAACCTACTGACAAACTAAACATTTAGGCACGAAATCCATTATATCTCTCCTCATTCCTGACCACCAAAATGATCTCCTTAGATCCTAGTATATCTTTACACTCTCAAGATGAGCAGTGTAAAGAGAACTGTGGGCTCAGTGAGGATCATATCTCTTAAGCTCTCCTCTCAAGGAACATATATTCTTTCTCTGAACCTTAAGATGCCCTCAACCATACTGAAATTGGTCTTGGCATCTTGAGTAATTCTTTACCTTATCTATATACACCTCTTATCTGAAGCTTAGGCTACATAGATCTCATCCAGAATAGTTGACTAAATCTGAAGGCCTACCAATTTCTATATGAGCACCTCAATCTGTTCTCTCACCAACTCTTGCTACAACTTATGGTGAGTGGTAATCAGTAATAGGACTATTTTTCTGCTTAGAGCATCAATAACCACATTGGTCTTACCTGGGTGGTATTAAATCTCACAATCATAGTAATTTACTAGTTTTAACCACCATCTTTGTCTCATATTAAGTTCCTTCTAAGTGATGAAATAGTTGAGACTTTTGCGATTCGTGTAGATATTACTCTTTATCCTATATAGATAATGCCGCCATATCTTAAGAGCGAACATAAAGGCTACCAACTCAAGGTCATGTATCGAGTACTTGGTCCTATACTCCTTTAATTTCTTGGAAGCATAAGCTATTACCTTACCTTTCTATATTAACACTATTTCCAAGCCTTGATGTAAGGCATCTGTATAGAAGTCATACTCTTCACCCTCTTCTAGCAAAGCTAGAATGAGAATTGATGTCAATCTCCTATTTAGCTCTTGGCTACTTTACTCATTAGCATTCGACCATTTGAAAGAAACATCCTAATGAGTTAGTCATATGAGCGGTTAGGCTAACTTGGCAAATCCCTTAATAAAGCACCTATAATAACCTACTAAGCTGAGAAAACTTTTAACCTCCTTGACTGTCTTAGGCCTCTACCACTCTAATACAACTTTGATTTTGCTGGGTCTACTAATATATCATTTGCTAAAACCATATGCTCGAGGAATGCCACTTTGTCCAACTAGAAGTCATACTTGGAGAACTTAGCATATAATTGTTTCTCTCTTAGTCTCTAGAGCACAAATCTTAAATGTTGTTTATGGTCCTCTCAAGTTCCAGAATATAACAGGATGTCATCAATAAACACCACTAAGATCTTATTTAAACAATCCTGGAACAACTTGTCATGAGTCCATAAATATTATCAAGGCATTGGTCAATTCGAAAGGCATGACTACAAACTTATAATACTTATATCTAGTTTTAAAGGCATTCTTAGGTATATCATACTCTACTCGTTTGGTTTGATGAACCCACTATATAACCATTCTTATAACTATTTTTTAACTCTTGTAGCTCAGTTGGGGCCATTTTGTAAGGTGCTTTGGAAATCGACGGTATGCCTAAGGTTAGCTCAATACTAAACTCTAACTTTTTCTTAAGTGCCAACCCTAGAAGATTGTCAAGGAACAAATTTGGAAAATTTTGCACCCCTAGAGTATCTGTTAACTACGTGCGCTAGGTACACCATCCATCCCTTATTTAACATTCTCTTGGCCTTGACACTATTGATTATTATGCTAAAAACTCGATCTTCACTAAAGTTAAACTGCGTGCCATTATATAAGTTGAATTTAACTTTTTTCTTTCTGTAGTTTATTTCTTCACCATATCTGCTCAAAAAGTCCATATCGATTATCATGTCAAACTCGAGCATGTCTATTACTATTAAGTTCACAACCATATCATAGCCATTTAGAGAAATTGACTCTTAAATTAGCATTTAACTGTTGTAAACCTTATCCCCATCTGATATAAGGAACGATTGTAGGCTTTAGTCCTAGTCTTTTTATTATGCTTCTAGCAATGAAACAGTATGGGACATTAGAGTCAACTAAAGTATATAAAGGGCAAGTATGAAATGTTAACTGACTTGTCATTGTTGTAGGCCTGAAATCAGTTTGAGTCTGTGTAGTTGTAAATACTCATGTTGCTGGGTTGTGTACTATCAAGTAAAGTGACCAGGCTGCTTACATTTTTAGCATAAGTTCTATCTACCTAAGTACTCATCAATATGCCTCTGGCCATATCTAAGACATGTAAGGGGATTATCGATTCTAGGTTAATTCTCTCTCCTCTGTTTTTTACCTCTCAAATTCTTCTTGTTCTTAAGTTGGAAAGGTCTCTTACATTTGTTGTCTCTAGTTGGACCATCTCAGTTGCCATTTATAGTCATTTGACTCTACCTCTACACTTAGGCTATTGACATAAGCTTCTCTGACAACTCTTTGTCCCTAGTCCTCTATTGCCTTATGGTCTCCAACCTTAAAGTAAACCAACAACCTTTAAAAAATATCTAAAAAGATTATCTCCCATCAGTATATCTTTGGTTATGTCAAATAAGAGCTTTCCAAAGAATACCTCTAGTTTGCCTCTGTCTGAGTTAGCTACACCTGGTGCATATTTGGCTAAGGAGTTTAGCTTAGTTAAGAACTTTTTGAATATCATGTTCTTTTTATTTAAGATGAAAGAACTCTTGTGCCTTCATATAGATAACATCTATTAATACATACTCCATCTTAAAGGCTTATCTAAAGTTAGCCCATGTAATTTTTGACACTCAATAGGTTCTACACTACATTTACCACCAAACCTGAGCATCATATTTCAATAGAAGGTTGACATACTAGATTTTAACAGTATCGATCATAGAGTAGATCCTTATGACATCCTTCACTGCTTCTGGCCATTCCTCAACTGGTAATCCTTTTGATACTACACTCCCTTTGAAATCTAGAGGCTGATGATGACTAAATAGGTTGTAAATGGGATATGATTAACTTTTGCTGCTACCTATGATCTTTACTTGAGGTGCTCTTATAATCACCTTATCTTGTTAGAAGGGTATCTCTATATCTAAAGGCTACTTTAACATTGGTAGGGCATGAGCTAGGTGCCTAACACTATCTGATACTTATTGTTTTGGCTCAAGATCTCTTCTATAATCTGGCAAATGGTAGCACTGTCAATGGTGTCATAACTTATATACCAAATGTTTGTTCTTAAGCCTTAACTTAACTCCTCTCCTAGCTAGAGATCTCTGGGGCATTTCTAATCAGCCTTCTAGATCTTTTTATACTAAAATGACAATAAACTTTAGGCATATGTTACTTTAAACTGAAAGTAGGTCTAATGTACTTACATTGATAGGTGTGCGGGGGCGATCGATGCTACACGAAGGGGTTACTTTCCTTACTTAACTTTATATGTAATTTTAGACACATACATAAAACTTATCACTTTTTTGGGTACCAAGATCATGCTCTAATACCATAAATGTAACAACCCTCACCAAATACATACCCTTGATTAGAATATGACTGAAGAAACATGTAAACTAGAGCATTTAATTCATAATCTTACAATTAATGTATGATCACTACAACTAAAGGTGCAAAAAGGTGATAACCCAAAATAACACCTTATTTATTTAAAGTATATATAAAACGTATATGAAATCCATACATAAGAAAAGGGTACTAAAATATTAATATTGTATCTGAATGATCCAAAATAAAATAATAATAATAATAAGGCCAAATGACTATTTCCTACCCAAGGTATGCTACAATCTCAAGTTTCCACCCTTTATATTTGATAATACCAAACACCCACCCATAAACAGTTAAAATTAACGGAACCCTAACCCCTTGAAATTTTATCTCTTTTTACCCTCCTAAAATTTAAAAACTAAAAGTTTTCCCCAGCCTGAGTTTTCAAAAATGGCAGTTTCAGCCTAGGGTTTCTTTTTGAAATCTCCAACGACATCTCCGACTTTATTATTGATGACCTTTCCCTTTTAAAGCATCCTCTCCTTTTGATGATCTCTTTTCTCCATTTTGGACACCCGATCAATGTCAGAGAAGCCTTAGAAGACAAAGGACTTTGTTAGGGAAGACGAAGAACTTCATCTTCCAAAGCTTCTTTGACATTGATCAGGTGTCTAAATAGGAGGAAAGAGATTACTGAAAGGAGAGGATGCTTCAGGAAGGAGAGGCCATCGACAATGAAGTCGAAGATGTCATCGAAGATTTCAAAAAGAAACCCTAGGGTGAAACTACCATTTTTTAAAACTTAGGCTAGGGGAAACTTTTAGTTTTTAAAGTTTAGGGAGGTAAAATAAGATTATATTTTAGTTTATTTTTAATATTATAGAGAAAATGACAATTTTACCCTTTTCACCGTTAATTTTAACTGCTCATGGATGAGTGTTTGGTATTATCAAAGATAAAGGGTGGAAACTTGAGATTACAACATACCTTGGGTGGGAAATAGTCCTTTGGCCTAATAATAATAATAATAATAAATGGAAAAGAAGTCCAAAATAATAATCATGCCCCTCATGTAGTTGCTTGTTAGACAGCTAATCCTTCACCTATCTCACTGGTCACCTATACCTACAAAACATACAAAAGGGAGCATATGTGTAAAACATTCAGTAAGTGGTGGCCTTTTGACACCCAAATTAATATAATAAAACTTATAAGAAACCGACATTCCATTTGTAAGTTAGATGTGGTCATGATTAAACATCTTGGTACCTTAATATTGGTAATCTAAAGCTTGTGAAGACCTAAGCTAGAAATGGCATATCTGATACCTTAGTGAAAGCTTAAGACACCTTATGTGTCACTAACTATCTTACATTGCACATATTGCATACGACTAATTGGGACACCTTGATCACATAGGAGAATCTCTGGTAGCAGGTCATTCCCTCACCACATAAATTAATCAAAACTATTGTCCAACCATCTAGGGATGATGCTACCTCAAGTACATATATGGTGTATCCTACTGATTATGTGAGGAAGAACTAGAAGCTACATCCTTACCATACACACTTGAACTGAACTAAGTGGCTCGAGTGCATAATGTATCTCATGGGTATTTGACCCTAATGCTTTCATGGTTATCATCACTTACGCACATAGCTAAAGGCTATTTAGATGTGTAACACTATCCTTAGGTTTTTTTACTTTTGAACCAAATTCAACTCTGTCTGAGTTTGTGCCATCATCTACTTAGTCAAACACTCATTCTATGCCTTTCTTACTTAATTTATGGTGCTTCTTTAATCTTTCTTCTTGGTTCTTCCATTCTCTGCACATAACTTAAGGGTAAAATTATCTTTTAATTCTTCTTAAAGGTACACAATCGTGTGTTGGTCAACCCATGCCCCGTATGCCTTCCAATAGACATACACGAATGTGTGGCAATATGCATATGACCTTGTATAGAGCAGATACACACAAAGAGTTGCTCTAACCACACTCATGTACATCGAGTCACGTGCACCAAGTCACATGATCCTAAATACATGTTATCCATTTTTGGAAAGCCATACACAAGTATGCATTCTATACTATACAACCGTGCATGTCTTTCTTTAGAACTAGTGTAGAAAACACAAAGATTCCTAATTTTCTGAAGCGACACATAAACATGTATAAAACCATACACGATCGTGTATTACGATTTAGAAATCCTGTACTAGAATTTCTACGTTGTTTAGATCATCAATTAGACAAAACTATCACTACCAGGACATAAACAACCATTTCTAGACATACTAAACATGTCATTCATGCTATTATTTTACCATTAAAGACATACATAATCTCAATACATAAATTTTTTCCATAATAACATCATTCAAGCATAGCTTTTTATCCAATCAACATACCAATTATTTATATAATGTATTAGCAGATTCATAAGTATATTTATATACTTTAATGGCTAACAATCTCCCCCTAAGATCATGTATAACATGCACAATTCATTCAAAGTCATAAGATAATGATTCATAGTATGGTAGTCAACTTGTATATTAAAAACATAATTTTTTTATAAAGTATATCATATCATATGATATGTCTTTTTAAATAAAATAATAATAAATTTGTAAAAAATAAGTTAAAGTTTTTTTTAATATTTTTCCTTTTGTATTCCATGTCAATCTAATGTAACTAGTGTTTCTAATCAAAATATAAATTAAAGACTAAAATTATCTCATCAAATTGTAACTAACTTAGTCAAGAAAATAGTATAGGAAAATAATTTAGAATTAAATTTCATCATGAAAAAAAATAATGCAATCAAAACAATAAACAGAAATATAAATTTATATGTCAAACACCTAACTTTACCATAGAAAAATCATTCTTACTTCAAACTTTAATATATCCTTAAATAATACATCCATTAACCAAATAAAAACAACCAAGACATTTTATATTCAACTTTTTACTCTTGAAGGAACTTAACTTTTCCTCTCAATCATTCAAGAGTAAAAAGGAATCGCTAGAAATATATCAAGCAAAAATCTTAATATCTTCTTATCAATCATTCATATCATTAAAATTAATGTCAATATCTATATCTCCATTATTGTTATCACTATCATGTAAAATAGGTAACTCATCTTCCTTTTCAGTTTCTCTATCTTCTTCATGCATAGCTTCTATTTCATTCTCTTCAACCATTTTTTCCTTACCTTTTTTGTTGCTAGCATTCAAATTCCTTGGTCCTATAAAGAAATCATCAAACCATCAATATATATATTACATTCAATTTTATATTAGAAGGATAGTTAAATTAAGAGAAATTAAATCAATTAGACTAAACAATAGGGGCTTAAGTGAATTTGCCAAAAAATTATAGATTAAGCAAAAATGCCCTATTTTGTTGTAATGACCAAAATGCCCTTATATAAAAACCAAAAAAATTCCCATTATGATCATTAGGTTCATATGCTAAATTAGTAAAAAGTTTACCATAATGGGTCTTTATCTACTGCTACAATTTAGGACATAATTTTTCGGTTTCCTTGGAAGTTTCTTTCTTACACAAGTATCTCATGACTAATACTCCCAATAGTTTGGTCTGACAAATTTTCCATATCTATGTTTGTATCACAATCTAAATCCTCAAGTCCTATTTCTTCTATTAAGTGATTAAGATTATTAGGTAAGTATCTTCGTGGCTTTTTTGCTTAGCCTTTTCTTTTCAATGTAAGGAAGATTCTTTTTGTAAAATAAGACATCCTTTGTTTCAGATATTTTTTTGATTTTAATTCAAAAACCTCATAGCCCTTTTTGCCTAAGATTTAACTAAATAAGACACATTCCCTGGCTTTTGTGCCAAATTTATCTAGTGGTCAAGGCTTGACATACAAGTAACATAAGCAACTTACAACGCAAAGATGAAGATGATCAAGAATGTTTCTTTTTTTTGAAAAAGTTAAAATTTTTATAAATAAAAAAAGAGTACAAAATAAGAGAGATACTCCAAGCAAAATTATAGAAGACTAAAAAACAAAATACAATGAGCATGTAGGCTCTTAAAAAACTATAACAAACTAAATAAAAGCCATAAAACAACAATAGAAACATGCAGGCTAAAACAGAAAAACCTAACTAAGTAACTACCATATAGCTCGATACTATGGTGGTATCTCATAACTGTGCTCCAAGGAAATGATCTTAATGCGAACCACATCACATATATCCGAAACAATCTCACGGTGATGCCAATAAACATGATGGAACACTTGATTATTCCTTTCATACCATATAAAGTAAACAACGACTGACAAGGATAATCGAGAAAGAAAATGTTAAAAGTCCCTTTTTTGCTTGAGGTGCAAGGATGCCTAGTGTACAACTAAGGACTATGAGAAACTCGACCAGGCCAAAAGAGTCTTGGCTATGATTTCCCTCCAAATAGTGGTAGAGAAATCATAACTAAAAAAGAATGGTCATAAGTCTCTATAGTTGACCCATACATGATACAGACTATGGAGATACTCCAAGCAAAGATGAAGATGATCAAGAATGTTTCTTTTTTTTGAAAAAGTTAAAATTTTTATAAATAAAAAAAGAGTACAAAATAAGAGAGATACTCCAAGCAAAATTATAGAAGACTAAAAAACAAAATACAATGAGCATGTAGGCTCTTAAAAAACTATAACAAACTAAATAAAAGCCATAAAACAACAATAGAAACATGCAGGCTAAAACAGAAAAACCTAACTAAGTAACTACCATATAGCTCGATACTATGGTGGTATCTCATAACTGTGCTCCAAGGAAATGATCTTAATGCGAACCATATCACATATATCCGAAACAATCTCACGGTGATGCCAATAAACATGATGGAACACTTGATTATTCCTTTCATACCATATAAAGTAAACAACGACTGACAAGGATAATCGAGAAAGAAAATGTTAAAAGTCCCTTTTTTGCTTGAGGTGCAAGGATGCCTAGTGTACAACTAAGGACTATGAGAAACTCGACCAGGCCAAAAGAGTCTTGGCTATGATTTCCCTCCAAATAGTGGTAGAGAAATCATAACTAAAAAAGAATGGTCATAAGTCTCTATAGTTGACCCATACATGATACAGACTATGGACTGCAAAACCTTATGATGTTGAAGGTGACAATATGGGAAACTAAAAGTACGAAATATCTTTAGTATTTTAAGGGGAGGCTGGATTGAAAGCAAAGTGCCCTGCAACTTGAACTAAAAGTTTATGCTTTTTTTTCCGCAAAACCATTTTGTTGAGGTGTGTGTAGACAAAAAGTTTGATGCACCATCCCATGTTCGAGAAGAAAATTTTGAAATTTTGGTGACAAAAATCTAGTTGATCAAACATGACTCCTTTAACAAATTTGTTAAATTGAATTTTAGCCATTTTGACAAAATATTGAAATTACATTGGTGCTTCTCTGTTAGTTTCAATCAAGTAAACCCACGTCCTCATGAGCGATCATCAACTATTCTTAATGTACTAAATCTGTAACCTCTCTGAACCAATAGGTGTGTTACAAAAAAATGACAAAAGTTCCTCTATTTTTTTAGGACTCGAGGAAAATTTTTTTCTATTATGTCCTGTAACACTCTTAATTAACAATTCACACAAACCAGTCCTACCAATCGACTGGATTTTCATCACATAATTATAATAAACAAAATAAATACTTATTAGTAACCATAATAAAAATTAGCACCCACAGAAACTTTATAACCAATTTCAATAACTAGCCATATATATATACATATATAGATATATATATATATATATACACAATCACATATATACATATAGGAAATAACATATATAGATATATATACCAATATTTATATCAAGTATATATTTATGCATATATTCACATATACATCAAGGCATAAAAATCAACAAAAACATGGTGCTTTTCTCCTTTAGCCTCATGTCTCACTAGTGCTCCCTTGAAACCTTTGCTGCAACTCTTTACCTGTAAAATATTAAATTAAACGGAGTGAGCGACCATGACTCAGTAAGAAAATCATACTTAATATTCAAAGCATTTCATACTAGTACTAATCTATTCCATACTCAGCGTGTCTGGGTTATTCACAGACAAAATAATTGACACGGAACACGCTTTAAACACATATCATAATTCTCTTCTTTCACCCATTTATTCATTTCCTTACTATACAAATATGATTCACTTGTTATGATTTATACATGTATGAGTGTCATGACTTTTCTATTTTTTGATCATACATCTTTCTCAACTCTTTATCAGCCATATTAGCTTACATGTATGATTCTAATGCAAATGACTTAAATAAAATATTTGCTAATTCTTTCTTTCTTTTTTTTTTTTGTCAAATATTTTCATTGACCAGTCTAAACTACATATGACAGTACTCGCAGTCACCATACAAGGTACAATCTCCTCTTACACGCATATTTCATTATTTTTTTCTTTGTTGTCCACACAGTATAGCTGATATTTTTCTTTATTGTCCACACAATACAATCGATATCTTTCTTTGCTGTCCACACAATACAGCTCGCTTATAAGAATTTTAAGCATGTTTTCTATTTTCCTGTATCATATGAGTCATTATAAAGCCAAAAACATTTGTTTTCTATTTTCTGAAAAAATGCATAACTTAGAAAATGTTTTTCCTCTTTCTTTATTTTTCTGAAATTATGCATATGCTATGACTCCTCACGTATGTATGTATAACCATAACATAAAATATGCCTATTCATTATTTTTCCTTATTCTTTTCACTCTTTATCAAACATCATATTATTTCCTCATGCATTTATATATATCTCATGCATTGAATTAATTTCAAAATATACAATATAGGCTTAATATAAGGGTTATTACACATATCATGCACATAATTAAGCAAAATTAACCTATATCACATAAAATGACGTTTTTGCCCTTATGGATAAAATTACATGCTTACCCTTAATGCCAATTCTTTCATCAATTTATCATTTCTCATATATTCAACACACAAAATCCACTAAGCTAACCCTAGGAATATGAAATGTCTAAAATACCCTTATAGCCAAAAATTACATCATGAATCCTAATGAATTTCTTTATCCTTTTAAGCATAAATCACCTTAATTCTAATACCTTACACACTTATACAGGTAAAAGTTATTTAAATAACCTAACTCAAATTACTTCGAGTATGTAAAGTATGAAATTCTTACATTTTCTTTGGTAATTAGGTTATTTAAGCTTATCCTCATTCTTTTCTTCTTCCTAGCAACCTTAATCAACCAAAAATATAATCATCCATCAAAACTCTAAACTTCACATCTTTTAAAAATTAAATTTTTTACCTTAAAACTTACCGGGATTGATAGATCTACACTTTTTATAATTGGAGGCTTTGAAAATTAGGTGGTTTAGCTAGGGTTTTTTTGATGAATTTTTGCTTGAAGGAAAACTTTAGCTAAAATTATGGAGATTCTCGGCCAAGGAAGAAGAAAATGAATAGTTGGTTGGTTTTATAAGCTTTTTGGACTAATTTACCCTTGATCTTTTCCATAAATGACTATTTTATCCTTAGTCAATTACCAAAAACCCTTAGCACCACCATAGAATTTCAGGTGTGCCATTCAATTTAAATTCCCACTTTGTCTTTTAAATCCTTCTAGAATGACCATTTTACCCCCTTTGAAAATTATTGCTCATTTAGTAACTTTCTATAATTCTTTTACAATTTCTTTAAACAACAAGATATAAAATCAACTCTAGGGGTAGTTTTGAAAGTAGAGTTCACTGACATACCTGAATCCGAGTGTTACAAAATATGACTTGCCATTGAGTGTTTTTGTGTTATAGGATCCCCAAGTGTCTAAATGTACTAAATCAAACATATTTTTAAATCTCTTATTACTTAAAGAAAAAACATATCTAGTTTGTTTTGTCCAATGCCAAACATCAGAAGACATCTTCTTTTAGCTAGATTTATCAATATTATAGAATTCCTTTATTCTTTGAAATTGAATATGCCTACGCCTCATAGGAAGGATTTCAATGTCCAAATTTAGTCTTGCTGAATTTATTATAAGTTTAGGTTCTTTATGGAGGTAATAAAGTCTTATTAGTTTACCCATTCCAATAGTCTTCTTGGAGTAAGATCTTGCAAAACAAATACATTAGTTCCAAAAATAATTTTACAATTAGAGTCTTTAGTGGGCTTTCTAATTGAGACCACATTGCCATTAAAATTAGACATCAATAAGGCATCCTTAATTAAGACAAATAATATGAGTTATTTTTGCCATTCCAATGGCTTCTACATTAGCTTGTTCATCAGTAGGAAGTGTAACCTACAATTATTTTACTAGTTTTGTTATAAATTCAAGTAATGCAACATTGAATACAATGTGATCCAAAGCTCCACTATCTAATATACAACCTTGGTGTTTAAAAGAGAATTTAGATATATCACCAACAAAATTCACCACGATAACTTCTTATTTTTCTTCTCCAAGATCCATCAACCAATCGAATTGTTTTTTAGTGAGATTTCTTGGGCTCAATCGCATTGGTTGTAGCACTTAACTTCTATGTGTCCAAAGGCTACTCAAATACCATGATATAAAACATAATATAATGAGAATAATTCTTTCACCTGCCTTGAAACACTATCATATGTACATTATATAAATTGAGGGAGTAGTTGTAATTCATGAGCTAAAGTGTACAACAAAGGAACAAAATAATGGGTATTGATTATAGAATCGATCACCAAATAGTCTTCCTTGATCTTAGCCGATTTTAGGAGTGAATAATTGTGGGAATTGTCCAGATTCATAACAAAAACAACTTTCTCTGTATAAATATTAAGAATCAAATAAATAAGTGAAAATTAGTTAATGTACCTGACTTTAGTCAATTTGTAATATAATAATCCTTAGGCAGCTTTCATGACCCGGCCACCACCCTTCCAATACACAGCTATAATTCTTCAATTTAGCACATTGCTTCACCACGTATCTTTTCAATTTCATCAAAAATCTACCATATATTTGTGTTTAAAGTTAATTGGCTAAGTATCAAAGTACTAAATTTCTCTGGTTACTTTTCATGCTTATACAACAAATCAACATAGTTGATTAGTTTTGGGTTGAAATAGGAAAATAGGCCCTTTGGGCTGTTATGGCTGCATCTCTAACCCTATAAAAATTTTCATGGTGACATCTATATCAATAATGATATTATCATTAATGAATTTTACTTAATAGTAAATATTAGGCCCATTGGACGCATTCAAGCCAGCTCTTACTTGACTAGGTGATGAGGAACTCTCCTCGGGCTAAACCTCCGTTATCTAATAACCAATTTCATAATCATTATTTGTAAGTTAATATTTAATCTTGATATAGACTCACTGAATCTTGTACCCAAGACCTCCTTCTTAAGGATTCCCAGCTATCATCGCTCCAACTATCCTTAGGAGTCTTCTTCAAAGATTTTGCTTTACCGCTCATACTACTGCTTGGGGTGAAGTGTTCTATCATTACATCAAGCCTAAAAGTTTGATGTGGTCAATTCAGCTATAAACTATAAAGAAAGGGATCAATTATGCCTATGAGTTTATCAGGTATGAAACTAGAATCAGCAGGGAAGATACAAACATTGAAATGGTTGTTGACATAATTCAGTTTCTACAATATTTCTTTTCATTTTGCACTTCCATCGTCACTTGCTTATCTATATTACATAGCAGTAGACTTTGAAATATTATCCGATTTCCATTATTGTTACTTTCAGAATTTCAGGGTGGCATGATATTTATTTGAAGAGTGCGTTCACTGCTGCTTGGAAAACGCGTTTGTTTAAATAATCTTCCTGCTTTATTATGAGGTCAATAAGTCAATTCCACCATCCTCTTTTTATTTAATATATATTCTGGTGAGTTTCCGTTGTTAAATCAATTGAATTTCGTGGAAACAACTCAAACCTCTTCATCTCCATCAACTGAGAACGCGTTTGATAATGAATTATTCGCAGTAAAGTTATAAGCAATTGATACTGAAATCTCTCTCCATCTTCAGTTTTCTTCTCTGAGTCATTCAGAAACCACTCAAATATACTTTCACTCACAAACCTCTCTGAAACCAGTGCCCTTGGTTTCTTGCTTACCCTAAAATCTTCTTTATTTCACCTATTTTCCTTACTTTATTTAAGTTTGCACCTTGGTTGTCCTGTTATTATCTGTGTTTCAGTTATTTTCATTTGCCTTGCTTCTCTACCGTTTTTCAAACTTGAAAAAAAGTTTTAAAAAATGGTTGATGTTGCCGGGAATATTGGAAGTGTGTTGAGTCCTGTTCTCGAAGTTGGCAAGTGGTTGGCTGCCCCCATTTGGCATCAATTAAAGTATTTGTACAACTACAATACCAACTTCAAAAATTTGGAAAAACAAGTCGATAAGCTGAAGAATACAAGAGAAGAAGTCCAGCGTAAGGTTATTGCTGCTGAAAGAAACGTAGAAAAGATCAGACAGAATGTTAAGGACTGGCAGAAGGATGTGGAGAAGACAATTACAAAAGCAGAGCAATTGATTCAAGGGAAAGAAAAAATCCCTGGATGTTTCAAGGGATTGTGCCCCAACTACAAACAAAGCAAGAGAGCTTTCAAATTAAAGCGGGATGAAATTGATCCTCTCCTCAAGCAAGAAAAGGAATTTGATCAAGTTTCCTTTCCTACTATTCAACAAGATATCTGGCTTAGATCTAGTGAAGATTATTTGACGTTCGAAACTCCACTGTGAAGCATGTATGGGACGCTTTAAATGATGACAATGTGTACATGATTGGTGTTTATGGGATGGGTGGTATTGGGAAGACCACTCTTGTGCAGGAGGTTGGCAGAAAAGCAGAGAAGGATAAGCTATTTGAGGACATTGTTTTTGTTGAGGTAATGTTTGAACTTTCTTATGGTTATTTTGAGTGATAATTATTTATATGATTGGTATTACTTGAGTCAAATTAATAATAGACAAATGAAAGAAAATAAAATAGTTATTACTTTACAATTATTTTTTCTCTGTTTGTTGTTCTTGAGCTGGCCATATTATTCTTGTCTTTAGGTGACACAAACTTTCGATATAAAAAGGGTTCAAACAGAAATTGGAGACAAGCTAGGCGTAAAATTCAGTAACGAGAGTGAAAGAGCAAATAAGTTATATGAGAGATTGAAGAGTGGTAAGAAGATCCTTCTAATTTTAGACAATATTTGGGAAAATGTTGATCTCAAGACTATTGGTATTCCTTCTAAAATGGATCGTGGAGGATGTCAACTAATATTCACGACAAGAAACTTAGATGTATTAGAACAGATGGGTTCCACAAATAATTTCAAGATGGGTATTTTAGAAGAAGGTGAAGCATGGAACCTATTCGTGAAGATGGCAGGTAATCTTGTAGAATTTTCACTTGTATATTTTTTTAGTTTCCCCACTGTAATATTATAACATCCAGATATATTGATGTAGTTCTCATTATTACAGAATTTTCACAACTTCAATTGTCTTAACAAATAAATTTTAAGTTTACTGGAATCACCTATTGTTAAGTTGGTAATTTGCTTTTCGTTTGTCATTTGACATTATTAAATCCAAAGTATGAGTGTAAATACAAATGCAATTAATATAATTCTAATCCTAGCTTTCTTTGCAGGTGATGTTATTCAAACATCTGAATTGAATTCTCTACCGAATGATGTATGCAAGGAATGCGGAGGGGTGCCCATTGTGATTTGTACTATAGCAAAAACATTAAAATACAAGAGTCATCCATCTGTGTGGAAAGTGGCCTTGCAAGAATTGAAAGCACTTTCAACAACTAAGAGTCACTCATCAATGTTAGGTCAAGCAAGGGTAGCCCCAACTTGAGATTAAGTCAAGCTAGTTCGACCCAATCAAATTGTCCGCAGAATCATCTTCTCTGACGACATTTCATTTGATGACTTTTCATATTTTTTAATGATGTTTTTCTTTTCCAATAATTATTCTTCTTCATTTTCGGCAACTCTTCTTCTTCTCCAAAGACTTCTCTAGCAAACTCATTGTCAATCAAAAGAGTCAAGTTTGATCTTCTTGAGGCTTGACTCATTTTAGCTTTAAACGATATTAGTGCAACATTAATAATGGTAACCTGAGAAATAATTTTTTAACTTGACTATATAATATGACACAATTCTGAAATAATTTACTTGGATTAGGGTTCATAGAAACTGTATTCATTTTTTTTTTTTAAAATAAAGTTTCTCAAACCCTGTTAGTGTCATGTTAAATTTTTTATTTTAAAATTTATGAACCAACACAATAATGTTTTCAAGTACCATAAAAAGTTGGTATTTGTAGTATGAAACTTGTCTTCAATGATATTATATGTAAATTGATAGCAACACATGATGATACATATTGTCTCTGTACATTATAATAACGCCTTCCGATTTCACATTTGGTAATTTAGTAAGTTATTTCAGTGGAACAAGTAACACTATAGATAGATAGTGTATCTAACACCAAATTTGCTATTTTCCAAGCTTGGAAACCTTAAAACTGACACCAATTTACCTGAAAGAAAAATTTAATTTAAGGTTTATAGTCAAGGACCACGAAGAATTACAAACAATGATAGGCCGACTGGAAACCAATAGCCAGTCCAGTTCGAGGTAAAAATAAGTAAATTTGTTTGCAATGTTTAGTTTGGAACTCAAACCCAAACTTGAATCATTGTCTGATAGACTGACTGGAAACCAATAGCTAGTCATAAATCATTTTTGGTTTTCCTTTTTAAATATCTTTTGGATATTATAAGGAATATAAAAAAATTTGCATTTATTAAGACTCAAACCCAAAATCATTTTAATGAACATATTTTGTGTGTTGAGAATCTTGGATATTCCTAAAATAAAATATTGAAAATCCTAAATATTCCCAAAATCAAGGATTGAGAATTTTGAATATTCCTGAAGTCAAGGATTCAACTCAAGAAATAGTTGACTCACGATTTCAGCATCAGCAATTTTCCACAAGTTTTATTTACATTATTTTTATTGTAATTGTAAATTACTATTATTGTTTTAGATTCTTTTTTGTATAAAACCATGTGCAGAGAATATTACAAAACATAACATAATAAACAGAAAAAAATTTTATTGTGTAAATTTTATGTGGTATCAGAGCAGCCACAATCTTGATACAGAATGACCACCAAATTCGTAATCAATAAAGGATGATCCAGCAAGAAAGAGAAAGCCCCTCATTACATGCTGAATAATGCCGACAGACCAAGAGATCAACTAGTATCCTATCCTTTGAAAGGATCTAACAATCCAACATGGCGTAGGACCATAATGAATGCATTGGCATCCAAACACAAGATTCGTTTTGTGGATGGAAAACTGAAAAAGCCGTCTGCTGATGATCCTGAGGTAGAATATTGGGTGATATGTAATTCCATGGTAATGTGGCGGATTTTGAATTCACTTAATGAGGAGCTACATGAGAGTGTTGCGTATCATGAAACAACACTCGACATGTGGAAAAAATTGGAAGAACGTTTTTCTCAAGGAAGTGGAACTCGTATTTAGGAAACTAAGAGGGAAATTGCAAGCACTTAACAAGGGGACATGACAATTTCCCATTATTATGCAAAGATGAGAGGACTTTGGGAGCAACTTGCTAGATTTGTGTAACCACACGCTAATGGATGCACAGGTTGTGTTTGTGGTGTTGGAGCAAAAGAAAAAGAGGAGGAACAACTGCACCAGTTCCTTATGGGACTTAATGAGGCTTATAGCGTAGTGAGATCAAACCTATTATGTAAAGACCCCTTGCCTTCCTTGTCTAATGCATACTCATTCCTTGCATCAGAAGATATCACCATGGCACAACCTACTGTTGATGTTGCCGCTTTCAAAATAAATTCTCATAACTCTAAGGGGAAAGAGCAAAAACAAGAAGCCAAAATGTGAGCATTGCAAGAAGCTTGGACATACGAAGGACAATTGGTTTGAAATCATTGGTTATCCTTCCAACTAGAAAAATAAGACAAGAAAAGGGAAGCACATGGTCAATGTTGTCATCACGAAACAAAACGAAAGGAAACAAGGACAATTCTTCTCATTAAATTCAGGAGATCTAACACAGAGGTAGTATGACAAACTAATGAAGCTAGTAACAAAAGAAGTAGTAATTCTTCTAAAAACTCTTATAATTATAATAGTTGGATTTTGGATAGTGGGGCGTCTGACCACATTGTATTAGACACCACTCTTTCAAGATATGATCGAAAGCTAAGAACCAAAATTCATGTGACACTTCCGAATGGAGAAAAAGTAGTCATGGATAGAGTTGGAGTTATGGAAATAAGTCATAATATATGGTTGAAGGATGTCCTATATATACCCAACTTTAATTGTAACTTAATCTCCATTAATAAAGTTGTCAAGATGCAAATTGCAACATTGTATTCACACCTACTGGTTGTTCACTATAGGTCCTTCCAAGCAAGAGGATGAATAGAACGGGGTGAATTACAGGGTGGCCTTTATTACCTTGAGCCAAAACCAATAGCAAATTGTGTCCAAAGTTGATATAGAAATTCTACATTGTAGGCCTGGTCATGCTTCTTTTTAGAAAATAAAAGATGTGTTTGATGTTGATGTATAAAAAATAAAGACAGAATTATGTGATACCTGTCAAAGAGCTAGACAAACTCATCATGTTTTTCCTATTAGCAATAATAAATCCAATGATGTTTTTGAACTATTACATTTAGATACTTAAGGCCTCTACAATTTTAATACTCATTTGGGAGCATTGTATTTTCTTACGATCATTGATGATTATTCACAATCTACTTGGATTTATTTGATGAAAAACAAGGGAGACAAACCTATTTTTTTTTTTTTAGCATTTTGTTAAAATGGTTGTAACTTAATCTAACAAATAGGTCAAATGTGTGAGATCAGATAATGTAGCAGAATTCTTATCAAAGGGATTTCATAGTTTTCTCTCAAACCATGGCATTATCTGTCAAACATCATGTCCACACATGCCTCAACAAAATGGAATGGTTGAACGCAAACACAGGCACTTGTTGGAAGTAACACAAGCACTACAGTTTTAATCCAATTTACGATTCAGTTATCGAGGAGAATATGCTTTGGTAGAAACACTTATCATTAATTTGGTCATCACATGAATTTTTTTTTTCCTATAAGAGGCCAAATTATAAACAATTAAAAGCATTTGATTAGTTATGTTATGCATATGTCAAGTCAAAATATTTAGGCAAGTTTGCTGCAAAGGCTTGCAAATGTGTTTTCCTTGGTTACAGTTCAAGAAAGAAAGGTTATAAAGTCATAGATTTGGATACACGAAAAATATACGCGTCACGAGATATAGTCTTTTACAAAGATGTGTTCCCTTTCCAAGATCAAGACATACCACAACAAGCATCACAACCCAAGGTACAAGATCTATGGGTTGAAGAATTTGATTTTGAAGAAAAAAGTGAAGAAGTTCATGAGGAATCAGAAGTGAACGTAGAAAACAATAAAAAAAGGGGAGATGATGCCAACTAGATACAATGATTATGTTCTAAGCCATGTGAAGACCTTGGCAACCTCTGTACATCACCAAGCCTTTTTCATACCTCTAGAACTTGGTAACAATCTTAAACAAAGATATGATTTACATACACATAAGTTTATGATTATAGGGAATGATTTTCAAATACAAACTGAGCCATTAAGCTATGAAGAGGTTGTACAACATCTGAATTGGCAAAATACTATTAATATGGAGTTAGCAGTATTAAGGCTAGTAAAGCATAAAGTATTGTTCCATTATCGAAAGGTAAGAAAACCCTTAGATTGAAATGGGTTTATAAAATTAAGCACGACATAGATGGAACCATTGAAAGGTACAAGATGTCGTCTCGTGCCCAAAGGATATAGCCATACACAGGGGTTAGATTAAGATAAAAACATTTGCCCTAGTTGCTAAATTTGCAATAGTAAAGTGTTTTCTCACAGTAGTTGCAATTAAAATATGAGAGTTGCACCAACTTGACATCAATAATGCATTCCTTATTGGCAACCTTGAAAATGAAGTTTTCATGAAACTTCCCCAAAGGGTTGAGAACCATGACAAATGTATGGTTTGCAAGCTCAACAAGTCTTTATATAGGTTGAAACAAAACTGTCGTCAATGGTTTAGTAAGCTTTTTGATGCACTACTTAAGTATGGCTTTAAACAAATTTTCTTTCACAACTTATTATTCACAATGAATGATAAAAATTATAAGATGATTGTGCTCGTATATGTTGATGACTTTATCATGGCAAGCAATAATTCAAGTAGTATCTCCATACTTGTTTCTAGATTAAAGACTTAGGGAAACTCCATTATTTTCTTGGTTTGGAGATTATTCATACTAATCATGGTATTTATCTCAGCCAACAAAAATACATTCATGACATTGTTGCAGAAGTTGGTCTTGGAAATGTTAAAGTAACTATAATACCCATTCTGCAACAACATGGTATTTTTCGCTAAAGAAGGAGCTTTGTTAGAAGATACTTCAGCTTATCAGTGGATTATTGGTAATCTCTCTTATCTCACTTTAACTAGGCTTGATTTGACATATGAAGTTCACTTGCTTTCTTAGTTTTTGCAATGCCTTTAACAACCTCATATGGACTTAGCAAAACGTGCAGTTGCTTACATCAACTCAACGCCAATACAAGGTCTATTTTATCTTGAGGACAACAAGCTTATTTCATATGCCTATTATGATTTAGACTAGAGCACATGTCCAATAACAAGACATTCAGTCATGGGTTTTGTTACATGTCTTGGCGACTCCCTAGTAACCTAACGCTCCAAGAAACAAAACATGATTTCTTTTTCATCTACTAAAGTTGAATATCGAGCCATGGTGAAAACTATTAAAGCAACAATGTGGCTTATCAACTTGCTCAAAGAAATGTTTATTGATGTCCCTCGACCTATTGATATATTTTGTGATAAGAAGGCTACCATTTACATTGCTTCCAATGTTGTTTTTCATAAACGAATGAAATATCTTGAAGTTGACTATCATTATATTCGACTTAAATACCAAACTAAGCTTTTAAATCTGGTATACATCTCCTCCCATGATAACTCACCGATCTTTTCACCAAAGCACTTGGCAATACACAATTCCATTTGATCATGCATGATATAGGTTTGAGAGAGGTCCCACACCAACTTGAAGGAGGCTATAGGAATATCCATTTCCAATTTTAGCAAACTAGGATGTGTTGCTCTCCTACATCAGCTTAAGAGAGGCTATTGGGAATCTTAGATATTCCCAAAATCAAATATTGAGAATCTTGAATATTCGCAAAATCAAGGATTGAGAATTTTGAATATTCTTGAAATCAGGGATTCAAATCAAGAAATAGTTAACTCACATGATATCAATATCAACAAATTTTCCATAAGTTTTACATTTTTTTTCTTGTAATTGTAAATTGCCATTGTTGTTTTAGATTTTTTTGTATAAAACCACATATAGAGAACATTATAAAATGCAGCATAATAAATAGAAAACAATTTATTATGTAAATTTTGTAGTGTGTCATTTAGTCTAATTCACTTAACTAAATGTAATTCAAATTTTATAATTAATGATCAAGAAAACAAAGTTTTTTTTGATATTCATTATAATATTTAGTCCAACAGTAACTTAATCTCACCACCAATTCAACTAGTTTGATCACCCATTGACTTTGATTAACCTTTTCATGTGGTCAAAGTGCAATCCGAGTCTAAAAATATTGTGAAAAATCGTTAAACTGATAGTAAGTTCACAATTCCATTTATTATGAGAAAACTCAAAAACAAAAAGAACAAATACTTGTATTCAACATATGGGCAAAAATTCTATTCAACCAAGAAAAACTTTACAGAATTGTTCAATTTTTGTGTCCCTAATCTTGATATCATTGCAGATTTATCAGGTTCCTCTAACATTTTCTATGTTCATCTAATTACATTTAGATGAAAATTAGGCCTTGCACTTATAGTTGTAACAACACCATGAACTATTGAGAGATAGGAAATTTGCCTTTCCACATAACAGTTTTCATTAATGGGAATGGATAATAAATGGACGAATGGACTTTTCAAACCTCAAGGGTAGAAAATCGCCACTCAACCTATTATTTATATTATGTTAGCTGATAGTGAAATATGATGAAACAAATTGCCTCTGCTTATTGCAACAAAATGCCATTCAATTTTACATTTGGTAATTTAATAAGTTTAGAGTATGAAGTAAGATCGTAGATGATAGATTGACATTAGATTTGCTATTTTTCTCTAGCTCGAAAATCATAAAATTTGCGGTAGATTAACATAAATAGAAGATTGAAAGTTAAGGTTCATAGTCTAGGGACTGGTGGTTTCCCAACGGCTAAAACCATAAAACTTTCAAAGAATTACAACAAATACATTGACAACAACTAAATTGATAAATTAACTAATTCAATTATTCTAAAGTTACCCAAAAATTAGAAGAATAAAAACTTGTTGATTTAGAATATGCTTAAGAATTCTACTCAAAGAACTTTATAGCATTGTGCAATTTTAGCATGATTCATTCTTGATATCCTTATAGTTTACAACAAAAATCTCATATTATTTGTTGAAATCAATCACCACGTCTATTATAAGTCTTTATGACAATACATCCAAGGTTGTTGTTGCCTAGTCAGTGGGTGAGGACCTACTCCTTAGTTAGTAGGTGAGAGTTGCAAAAGGTAGCATCACTGAGCTAGTAGCATTGTTTAACTACTCGATACCTACTCCTTACTTGTGTAATAGATAAGGTGTATCCAATTAGACACTACTTTCAAGAATAAAAAATTTAGTAAAGCTTGGCTTAGTAATAAGAATCCTAACAGGGTTAGGTAACTGGATGATAGTCATAGTATATATCAACACATTATTATCTCATAAGAGTGTCATGGTAAAATAACAGTTTATTAGCAAATAAATTCACTATAATAAGAGAGGTCATGAAAGATTGAAATAATATTGATCTTAGACTAGTTTGTTTGTTTGGTTATTGTTTATATATATGAAGACTATTAGGTCCGGGCCTACCCATGATAGGTCAACCCTATTCAGTTTAATTTAACTGCCAAGGGCAGTTATAAAAGGGATTTAAAGGGCAGTTAGACATATATAAATTGTCCAAACTGTCTCCCCAATAATGAATGCTATTTTTTATAGAAGAAAATTCTTCTTCTATGCACTATACAGAAACTAAAAACAAGGCTCATAAAGATCATGCCTCCTAAAAAGAAAAGCAATACGTGAGGCAAATTGGATCGTGGAAACGACTAATATCAACTCCTTACATCGTATTATTTTTGGTATGCTAATTGACTTTGCGTATGCTAATTTAATATTTATAGATTTTCACAAAACGTATTTTTGGTATGATTGTTCCTAACATTGGTATCAAAGCCTAGGATGTGTATATGCAATGTTATTTATGAATAAAATTACGTATTCTGTAGAAATTTAGAATCTTGATTTTGATTTTATGATTGAATTATGTTTAAAACTTCATTTGGGCACAAATTCAATTCGACCAAAATTGCACAAAATTGGTGACATGAAACATGTTGGATGGTTGATTGAAATTTTTTCACATGCATTGAAATTAAAATCACATAGAATTAATGCTAGAATTGATGAAAATCAAGACCAAAAAACATGTTCATTAAGTCGTCGTATTGCTAGAATCTGACAACTTTGGTGGTCACCATTGGTACAAGAACGACTTCTGACTAGTGGGCTATAAAAGCTTCATGGTGTTGTCATCGAAAAATGGTTAAAAGATGGTAAATTAAAGACATTCTAGGGTTTATCATGAGAACTAGGTTGAAACTGAGTTGGGAAAACTAAATTGCCCAATACATTGGTCAATGGGTTGGTCAAAACCCATCGATTAATAGGTCAACCCCCATGGTCAACTGGGTTCCACCTGAACTAATCAATGCCCACATAGGTCAGTTAATCGATCAACGATCAAAAGTTGACCATTACCATCGACTGATGTGTGTGAGTGCTTAATCATTTCTCCCAATGCGTGTAACTCACTCTCAATAAATGAAAGTGCATACGACTCATTTCTGGCACTATTTCAATGTATGCAAGTGCGTGCAACATTGACTTAGCAAGTGAAAACACATAGGCCCTTATTTTGGTGTGTGATCACCTCTTTCCAGCGCGTTTTGGTGCATTAAACTATTTTTTAGATCTTGGCAGTTGTGTAATGCTTAGATCTATACATGAGATATGTTTCATGGGTCCAACGAAACGTAAAGACATGTAATACCTCATTCTGACTCCCAAAAACACATATTGGTGTTTTGAAACATATATTTCTAATTCATGTAAGTTTGTTAACTAAGGGCCATCACATTGCATGTTAAGACTATATATATAATTTGTTGCATTCTCTTAATTGGAAAAGAGATAGTACATAGTCTAATAATATCGATGCACAAATATGAGCCTCATAATCAATGATCTTGTTTAGGACAAAAATTAGAAATCTCTTGAGATTGAGTGGATACACTACACCTTGCTAAAGAGCGATTCTTAGTAATGTACAAAAGAAAATTCACTGTATTGACGTTATTCCCAAATGCAAGGTATTTGACATAATGCAAATTTCATAGAGACTTTATCATGGATAAAGTGACTCTGAAAACAATATAAGTTGATGAAATAGTTCTAATCAAAATAAATGATACATTTGTTGTCTCATATTTTATATTTGTTAAATGTGGAAATTATGAGATTTGTGCAATTTAGTGAAATTGTCATCTAGAATTAATATTGATGCAATTAGATTAAAGTTTAAAATGTCAAGCATTTGTGTTATGAAAGATGATTAGGAACATAGTGAACTTTCAATTTTGTGCCTTATGTGAGATATTTTGAATTTTAATGTGTAATTACGACAATTAATGTATGTTTGATTGCGTTGATAGAGTTGTGTCTGCTATATATCTCTATGATATAGTTAACCATAACATCCTAGGAAATGATGGTTGATTTGAATGAGAATGATACTGAATAAGGATAATTCCAACATGTGAAATTTAAAATGCATAATATCCTTGTGAGTAAAAGGCTTTAGAGGGTATAGATTAGGTTAAGATAGATTCATAAATAACTAAGGGATAGAAGCCCAAATGGTGCCTTACATAAATATGATGTGGACGCACATTACACATGTAAGAAGCAAGACTCACTTCGTGTGATATCTTGATCAATTTCATAAATAACACTCTGGTATATGAGTACGAGTAATGCTCAATTGCATATGCCATAAGTATGGTTTTTTAATTAAAAAGTTTGAAAGAATTGCAATCTCTAAATTAAGGCAGTTGATTGTTGAATTTGATTAAATATCAAATATGATAATAGAGCTAAAGTCAGCTAGGTGCAACCTGACAAATGAATAGTAGGTTCATTTAATAGAGTGATCTTTTCTCAAAAGTGAGAGCATATGAAGTGCATATAAGCCACAATAAGTATAGAAAGACTTTTATTGGTTGTTCTTGCCATATAAAATAGAGTACAAATGCTTTTGAGGTAGTTAGACTAGGTTACGAGAAGGAGGTCGTATAATGCTAAAAAAACAAGAATAAGGAATTGAAATGAGAGAGTGGCAAACATATTAGAAAAGAGATAGAAACAAGATGTATAATTACAATAGAAGCAACAAGAATTATGTTGCTTGTGAATGAACAGAGCTAAAAATGATATTGCCCTATGTAGATTATGGATTCAGATGTCATTATCCAAGTATCTCATGATAGAAGATCTTTAGTAGATTTTTGTCAAATTTTGAAGAAAGTGAATTGGATGTATGTAGGTAATAACACAAGAGTTGTGGCAAGAGGAATAAACACGAGCAAATAAGTTTTGCGAGGTGGTCAAATCCTTTACCTATATAAAATCCAATATACTTTAAATATTTTATGACTCTTGGTCAAAGTACTTGTTCTTCTTAACCTAGGATATAATTTGAATTTATCTAGGTGTTTTATCAAAATGAGATATAATTGATTTCTATAAATTTGGTTTGTTGATTGAATGGTTAAATGGTATTTGTCGCCCTATATATTGATAATGTAAGTTTTTCATTATTTGTTTCTCCTAGATGTATGAATATGAATGCAAATATCTAACATGCTAGATTAGGGCACGTTAAGCAAGATTGATTGAATAAATTGGCCCATGAAAGTTTATTAGGAACTTTCACATAAATAGAACTACTCACGTGTGAACATTGCCTAGCTAGAAAAACTTTTAGAAAACCATTTGACAAAGCTATAAAAGTTTGATTTCCTTTGCAATTTATATACTTAGATATATGTTTTCCTATGAATGTAAAATTTTTGAGAAAGTATCTCATATTTCATTACTAGTCTTGATTAAAATGCTCGATTCGGTCTTGTCTACTTGATCTCCCATAAGTCAAAAGAATTAGACTGCTTTAGACATTAGATATATAACTGAGGTTGAAAATCAATTAGACAAAATAGATAAGAGTTTTAAGAACTCATTAAAGTCTTGAGTATTTATCTGAAAAGTTTGAGGAATCGATTAATGAAAAAAAAGGAACAGTATGACAACTAATGATTCTAAACACTTCGCACTAAATGGTGTAGCAAAAGAGAGTAATTGGGCTCTATTGGAAATGGTTAGGTCAATTAAGGTGCAAGCAAAACATTAAGTCACCTTATGATGATATAACATTAATTACTGCTAGTGTACTTAACTGAGTACCTACTAAATTAGTTGTTTCCACTCCGTATGAGTTATGGTCAAGTAGAAAACTTGAGTTAATTGATTGCAACCTTAGTGGTTAGTAATGTTTATCCATAGCATTTCCTATAAGTTTGAACAACTAAGACTGAAAAGAAAGAAATGTATCTTTATTAGATACGTTGAACACTCTAAAGGATATGTGTTCATTATGGAGAATTCCACTAGAAGATTAACTGAATTTGTCTTATGAGATGCTACATTCATATAGGATATTTTTCGTAATAGGGATGATGTTGATAAAAGGTTTCATTTGAATGAGATAAGAGAAGAATGAAGATAGGTAAATCTTAGCAACCATTAGTTAAAGTCTTAAGAGATAATACCTATACTTATTCTAGACAGTGGAAGCAAATGCAATTGAGTTCCAACCTATTTTAGATAGTGGAAGTAATGATCTTCAATTGTTTGCTTCATCCATTCAACCTAGTGGGAGCATTGAGATTAAGCTTGAATCTATTTTGGATAATAAGAGCGATGATTTTCAACTGCATAGGAATGGTTGTTCAAAAATATTCTAATGACGTTTTAAAATGAAAATGGGGTTTTCACAACCATTCCTCAAGATGATAAAGAACCTAAAATTGTAAAAGAAATTGTCTTATCCCTAGATAAGGAAAAATGTTAAGATGTATTAGAAGAAACGATGAAATACATAGAAAACAAACCAATTCTAAGTTTTGGTTGACTCACCATCGAATTGAAAATCCATTAGGAATAAATAGGTTTTTTGGAATCAATCATTAGGCGGATGACTTAATAAATAGATATAATTTCATTTTATAGTGAAAAACTATAGCCAATGAGTAGGTATAGATTGTGAAGAAGGATATTTTTTGTCATTTATAAAATATACTTCAATGTGTTTAATTCTAGCTGTAGTAACACATTTGAATTTAAAATTACACTAGATGAATATCAAGACAACTTTTCTTAGTGGAGAACTCAACAAAGAAATTTGTGTGAAACGAGATATAAATCTCATTGTTATAGGTATGAAACGTAGAGTGTGCAAGCTCCAATAATGTTAAATGACCTAAAACTGTCTTTTAGATATTGGTACTTGAAATTTCATAAGTGTGAATATTTTATGACTTTAAGATGATTAATCAAGACCACCATGTCTACGTGATGAAGTTTGATGACAAATTTGTAATTCCATCAATGAGTGTGAGGATGTGTAGATAGCTAAAATAACTTGAAGTGATAATTATCAAATGATAGTTGTCCATACTTTTGATTTATAGGATGTGGGATAGTTGGATTACGTATTGTGAATTAAAATCCAAACGGATGTGTTAAATGATGAATTATTGAGCCAAGAGATATGTTCCAAAACTTAAGATAAAAGTACAGGAATGTAAATAGTTACCTATTTAAATGTCATCGGATGTATTATGTATGCTTTAATGCATACATGTTTAAATTTTTGTTTTGAATACATGTATTATGTATTCAAAATTCTTAATTTAAACTTAGTTGTTTTTCTAGTCATGTTCCATAGACCGAATCATGCATAGCCATAGGTTTCAAGTTAAGATAGCAACACTAAGAGTAAACATCAAATAACAGCAAAAAGTCAAAAGGTACCAACATGAGGTAATCCTCATAAAGTCTCACACAGTAAAGGAGCAGAGATTCATCCTTCCATTACTTTAAATGGTCATCTTATTTATGCATACATGGTATGAATCATGTGCTACAATGTATTTCTATTCAAAATGTCATTACCAATACTATGCAGATCTTAGTTCAGTCGTTGTCCTTAGCGTCTAACCTAAGTTCTTAATCATCTCTTCAATCTTATAGGTATTACTATATTAAAAACTCACATCTGGCATTCACAGGTGATTTGGATGTGGGGAATCCAAATTGATTATTTTCAAATTCATCAAATCATGACCTCATCTTAATTAATTATCAAGGCGACATATCCAATAATTTGTTTCTTGAGTAACTCTCATATTCTAAATACACTATTTCAGCAGTATCAATCTCAAGAAACATGTCTCATCTTTGCACACTTTACTTAGTGTCAAAGGTGATTATTCATGTGAGTGATCCAATCAAATTTGTGTGATATTATCATCTATTTGAGCTTTCAAAAACAATGTATATATCAATAAACGCCAAGAATTCAAACACATAAATTAAAATAAATTCAAATTCTTTAATGTTCTAACATTGTGTTACGAGTACAATATATACTCAATAAGTTATCTATCAAATTCTACGTAAATTAAGAGACTTAACATGTGCAAGATATATATCTCTCAAGATCGATTTGGTTAAAGGATCAACAACTATATTACGCATAGAAATATATTGTACCATTACTTTCTTCTTTGAAATGATGCCTCTGACAAAGTTATATTTAGTGTCGATATGTTTGGTTCTATTATGGAATTTGAGATGCTTTGTGAAAGCTATCATAGCTTGATTATTATAATATACAACTATTGGACTAATTACTTTGTCCTGTATACCCAAATTCTCAAAAAATCTTTTCAACCAAACAGCTTCTTGCACAGCAACAGAACATGCTACAAATTCTGTTTCTATTATAGATAAAGCTATGCACGTCTGTTTCTTACTACTTCAAGATATGGTGCCATTTTATAGTAAGAAAACATAACCAGAAG
Source organism: Mangifera indica (assembly GCF_011075055.1). NCBI lineage: Eukaryota > Viridiplantae > Streptophyta > Magnoliopsida > Sapindales > Anacardiaceae > Mangifera > Mangifera indica. The sequence continues at coordinate 5,850,673 of NC_058138.1, forward strand.
TTGATTTGCATTGGCCCAAATCACCACTTTGGTCAGCATCCGAATAGCCAACGATATGCAAAACTGATACTTGATATCATAAACAATAATCCATAGTGCCTTTCAAATATCTCAATATTCTTTTGACAGCCTTCTAGTGTTCTCGTCTTGGATTTGATTGGTATCGACTAACCATTATGACAACAAAGTAAATATTAGGGAGAGTAGGCATCTTGCGTACATAAGACTTCCAATCGCACTTGAATAAGTAACTATGGACATTTCATTTATTTCGTTTTGAGTCTTTGTACACAAATCTTGGCTCAACAAATTGCCTTTTAACATAGGATTATCTAGGGTTTGCAGTTTGCTATGTTGAATCATTCTAGAATCTTTTGGATATAACACTCTTTTGACAGAGCCAAAAGTCTCTTAAAAAGATCCTTTTTTATTTTAATACCTAAAATATAATCTGCTTTACCCATATCCTTCATGTTAAAATTTATAGATAACTAATTTTTAATGATCATCACATACTCCAAATTACTTCCAACTAATAGCACATCATCCACATAACAAGACAGAATTGCAAACTTGTCATTAGACTTTTTCACATAGACACAGTAGTCTTGTTTTAGCATCTTAAAATTGTAAGACAATATTGTCTTATGAACTTTTAAGTACCATTGTCTTGATGACTGTTTTAGGCCATATATCAATCTTTAGAGCTTGCATACTTTGTGCTCTTGGCCTTTTACCATAAAACCTATAGGCTGATCCATATAGATTTCTTCGTCAAGTTCTCTATTGAGAAAAGTTGTCTTGACATCCATTTGATGCAATTCTAGATCTAAGTATGCTATTATAGCTAAAATAACATGGATTGAAGTAAATCTCACAATAGGTAAAAAAACTTCTTCATAATCTATACCTTTGTCAAGTTCGCCATTAGACGAGCTTTGTATCTTTCTATTGAGCCATTCATCTTAAGTTTAATTTTGAGGATCCATTTATTCCCAAAAAGTTTTTGACTCGATAGTAAGTCCACCAAACTCTAAACTTGGTTAATTTCCATGGATTTCATTTCTTCCTCTAATGTTTTTTGACGTCTTTCTTCATTAAAGGATGATAGAGCTTCTTTGATATTTTTAAGCTTATCATATTCAGGAAAAGTAGTTATGAAAACTTCATTTTCAATTTTGAAACTTCTCTTAGGGATTCTAGAATGTTCACTCCTAGCAATTAAGGATCTTTGCTCCTAATATCCGAAATAGGTTAGAGTTCAATCTCATTACTTTTACTATCTAGAATAGGTAAAGACATTACCTTTTGTGACATAACTAATAGTTGTTGAGACAAACCTTCTCCACATTCCTCTTATGTCTTATACGGATGAAGACTTTTATCAATATCACCCTTTTTAGGAAATTCGTCTTCTATGAAGGTCGTATGTCTAGATTCTATTTCAATCATTCTTCAATTATAATATTCTCCTATGAATACGTACCATTTGGAGTCTTTAGAGTATCTTATAAAGATACATTTCTTGCCTCTTGGTCCCAATTTTTTAAATTTATGGAATGTGTCATGGATGTATGTGGTTGACCGCTAGGGTCGCATTATATTCAACTTTGATTTTTTACCTGTCTATAACTCATAAAGAGTGGAAGTTACAGACTTAGAAGGCACTTGGTTAAGTATATAAGTCACAGTTAATAGAGCATCTCACAAATATAAAATTAGAAGATTAGCTTGCACCATTATAGACCTAACCATTTCTAACAGAGTTCAGTTCCTTCTTACTACTACACCATTTTGTTACAAAGTTCTGGGAATCGTTAGTTGTCTCATAATACCTTTTCTACTACATAATTATTCAAATTCAGTAGATAAATATTTATGACCTTAATCAGTTTTTAAAGTTTTTATTCTTTTGTCTAACTAATTCTCATCCTCATTTATATAATGTCTAAAATAATCTATTGTTTTTGACTTATGAAAGATCAAATAAATATAACCAAAGTGTGAAAAATCATCTATGAAAGTGATGAAAAAGAATGCTCATTTTCTAACTCTGACATTCATAGGACCATAAATATCTAAGTGTACAAGTTGCAAAGGAATTTTAGCTTTAATAGCTTTGTAGAAAGGTTTTTTGGTAGTTTTTCCTACAAAGCAATGCTCATAAATAGGTAGATCTAGTTTCATAACAGGTCCTCGTAAACCTTCATAAGCCAGTTTGTTTACTCTTTCTTGGCCATTATGCCCTAATCTAGCATGCCATTTATTTGCATCCATATCTAGACTACTAGGAGTTACAAATAACAAAAAACTGATAGAATTATCATTATTACAAAATAAGGTGTCTAGCACCATAAAACCTTTATATAGAAATCTAGATCCATAAAACACATTATTATAATAAAGTTTAACCAAGTTTCAAGAAAAAGTTAAACAATATTCTAGTTTTAACAGCATTATTGCAAAGACCAAATTTCGTTGAATTTCTAGAACATACAGGACATCATGTAGGTATAATGTTTGACCACCGCGCAAAACCAATTTGCATATGCCCATTCCTTTTACTTCAACTTTAACATTATTACCTACATAAACCTATCGTGATTCCCTTAGTATCTGACGAAATTCCACAAAAGTGTCTCTATTATAAGCTATATGGTTTGTGGCTCCTGAGTCTACAATCCATATAAGATGAGATTCAATTAAGAAAATAGTACTAAAAACATAAATCTCACAATTTAAGACAAGAAAAGTCAATACCTTCTTTGGCTCTATGCATTCACGAGCAAAGTGACCCTTGTTCCTATAGTTATAACATGTCAAATTTGTCTTATCTCTTTTCTCAGAGTGCTTGCTTCTTTGGCACTCAAATCATTTGTTCTTGTTCACAGGTCATTGTATGATCTCTTTCTTTTTTCTTGATTTGCGTCATTTACGCTTGTAGCTAGAAAACTTCCTTGAACTAGACTTAGTAACATATGCATAAGCATTTGGTCCAATGACCTCTAAGTGCTCAACTTTAATTTAAGATGGTGAGCAATGTCATCAAAAGTCTTAACGTTATCATTATGAGTCATATTCACTTTTATATGCTTCCAACTATCAGGTAGAGATTATATAATAGCCCGCACTTGTTGTTCATTAGTCAGATTATACCCAACCTTTTTCAACTTAGTTATCATGTTTGACATTTCCCTCAGATGTTGTTTTATCAGCTTAAATACATATTAAAATTAATAGTCAACTATCTTAGTTTAGAGATAGTTGTTCCTCCAAACTTCTCCTTGAATGCCATCTATATAATATTTATAGTTTCAAATTACTCATATTGATAAACAATATCATCATTCATTGAGCTAATAAAAATTCCTCTACCAATTAAATCTTTCTTTTTCCAGGCATTATAAGCATCCATGACATGTTTATGTTGGGCATTGTTAGGATTTTACCCCTCAGCTAGCTGGGGCTTTTCCATGACTTGATTAACAACCTCCAAGGCATCATGTTCATCTAGGATATAATGCATTTTCATTCTCCATATGTTATTATTGTTCCCATTTAGTCTCTCTGTTATTCAAATCGGCAATAACATTTTTCGAAGCCATTTCTATATAACTACAGAGATATGCCAACACAACACCAATAATAAAATATATACACATTTTATTATCACAATTGTGCATTAAAAATTAAAATATTTCATATAAGACATAGAGTTGAAAGTTTACTATGTTCCTAATCATCGTCTATGACATGAATGTTTCATGTTTTAACAATTAATCCAATTGTGTCATTATATATTCTAGACAAAAAATTAAATTATACCAATCTCAGAATTCCTACATATAATAAAAATACATATTGAATCAACATATGGTTCAATATATCCATAATTCAAAGAGGTTCAACACAACAACATATTAACATGTAAAAAAATAAGCATGAAAATAAATATAAACATGAAATTCAAACACTTCAATGACTAGGACCATTCTTGACTAGAACCAGAGTCTGAACCATCTTTGATTCGAGGCGTATAATTATTGAAACATGGCATTTTAACAATCAAATGTTCTTCATATCAATGCCAATCCTGGGGACTGTAAACCTCTTCAGTTTTTTCAATGATCCTCGGAGTAACTTTATCCAATATAAAGTTCCTACATTGTTTGCGATAGCCAATATGCCTCGTACTTCGCTAATTTAGGAAAATAGAAAAAACTATTGATTTTCTTATGTTTATAACAATGTTTTGCTCTTCTGCCTTTTGTAACTTATACAAATAATACCAAAAGTTTAATACTTTCTTGTCATCCCAAATAATATTGGTAATTATTTGGGTCCAATGATTAGGCATCGACATCAAAAGGTCATATATCCTTTCATTATTAGTTAGGTATATGCCTTCATTTCTCAATTCTAATATCCTCCTAGTCATGGTCCAAATGTAAGTAAAGAAGTTGTGCTTTGGATTCATCTTATAGTTTAGATAATAGTTCTTAGTCAACATGTTCACTTTATATATGACTAACAAATGGACAATAATAAATTACATATGCATAACAATATAAACAACACATGTTCACATGTTTAGCAATATATAATTCAAAACCATGACTCGAAAAACATATCTAAGTGTTCAATTCATGCAAAAATAGATCATAGAGAATAGAATTTGAGTTAATCCAAGTAGCCAGATGCATACAAAAACATGCACGTGCTCTTACGCGTTGGAGAGCCAACTCACGTGCTTCCACACATTGAAAAATGTCCTCATGTGCTTCCATATGCTATCACACGTCGATAACAATCCTCACGGATTGATCAAATGTTGAACATTGATAATCCAACCCATGGGGTTATGATTCGGGTCGAATAAACTCGATTGACTAAATGGTTTAACCTATTGACTGATGGGTTTTGACTAACTTGTTAACTGATAGGTTAAGTAATCAAGTTTTCCCAACTCGATTGCAACCCGTGTTGCAGTATGAACGCTAGGCATTTCGATGGCAAAATTAACCATTTTTCAACCATCCAACGATGGCGATTTCATAGGGCTTTTGAAGCCTATGACATGGCAATTCAGTTCTATGTATTTTCTAATGAAAAAGTCACCCAATTTTGGCAAATTCAATGCATGAACTTCACAGTTTTGGGTGAAAAACTTGCCACTGAAAATTGCTCAATTTCATGTGAATTTGCTGCTATCTTTTATAGCTAAACATGCATCTCATGTCCAGAATTTATCCTAACATGATTCTAGGCATCAATTTCACAAAATTGCAATGAATTCATCAACAATTAAAACACAATTATACGCATTTAGATATAAAAATAACACTGTTCATGCCAATTTAATTTCTAAACATGCTTCCAAATCATGTTTATGTCACCAATATCACAATTACACAAATAAAACAAGGCTCTGATACCAATGTTAGCGAAAATAAAAATATTTAGGATCATAGAAAAAGATACTTGGATTAGATATCGAAAACTTTGATGATGATCGGTGATCCAATGCACTCTTATTAGAATCCACAACACACCTTGCTTGATTTGCTTTCCTATTTTCTGTGAAGATTTCTTACAGGTGAAGAGAAAAATGATAGAGAGAGCGTTCTAAGAATTGAGCATGAGATTAAACTTCCCAATGGAAGTTACGTTATTTTTATTAAAAAGAAAGTAACAATTAACTTCAATAACTGCTAAGAACAAAAGAGTCATTCTCACTTGTAAGGGTTAATTTTGTCTTTCTAACCCTAATGGATCAGGTCAACCCATCATGGATGGACCTGATCCAATAGATAAATATTAATAATTATAACACTCAATCACATGATGATACCTATAAGTATGTACTCATATATGCATTTACAGTGGGTATCCATAGTATTACCTTTTATATCTTAACCGTTGGAGGACCTAAGCTTAGGCTTAGAGTCGCCATGGTCACTAAAAATGCCATAATTTTTTCTAAACAAGAAGAGAAGAATGCAAAATTCTTGAGCTTATACTAATTAAACAACAGCCAACAACAACTAACACTGTTATGATGATTGCAACTGATCAAATTAAATATAGAAGATTTAAAGAAAAATGATGGTAGTCCTAAAAATAAGACTTAGATCAAAATTGAATAAAAATAAAATATACAAATTCAATGAAAAAATTATGAAATCTATGGGGTCAATGTGAGATTTTATAATATATATACACACACACACGCACCCACATTTTGCAAAGTTAAGGGGTCAACTCACTCCATTACCCCAAAATGTAATGGTATACAAAAGTGTAGGCCATTTGACCACAATTTGATGATTGTACCAATTTGTGTATCAAGCTTCATAGCTCACTCTCCACATACGCAAATCACGCTTCTACAATCAAAATTATTTTAGAAAGATTTTTGACGGCTTTTGTCGGTGTTGGGTTTATCAGCTTGTGACCTTGCTTCGCCACATAAGGAAAATAAAAGAAAGGCCAAAAGTCTTGTTCCCACTTTAAGGTATAGTGAAATCCTAAAGTAATTCCCTTCAACTTTTGAAAGCCCAAACACCCATCTGTGAGCAAAATTCTGCTAAAAAACTCAATTAAAGTTAAGGGCAAAATTATCTTAATAATAATATTAAAAAATTATATAATTAATTACATTTCCCCCTTAGGTTTTAAAAACTAATATTTCACCCCTGGATAGAACTTTTCAATTTTGAAAAATCACATCCCCCCACCCAAAACCTAGGGTTTTTCTTCTTCATCTCTTCTTCCACCATCCCCATCTCCGACAACAGTTGAATACACCCTAAACCATTGTTGTCGAAGTCTTCTCACCATCTGACCATAGAAAGTTGAATTTTCTAACGAAAATCATTTGAAAATCTAGACAATTTTCATCTTGTGACAACGTCCAGACAAAAATCTTTCAAATTTTTAGACTATTTTTGTTTGCATTTCTAGTCGATGTGGCTTGAAGAGAGACAGTAGAACTTTTCTTTATAAATTAGGGTTGAAAGCATCATTGTCAACCACTGGATGGTGATCGAAGTTGGGAGGAAGAAAACCCTAAGTTTGGGGAGGAAGGGGATGCTACTTTTCAAAATTTGAAAACTTTAGGTTAGGGTAAAGTTGTTAATTTTTAAAATTTAGGAGGGAAAATATAATGAATATTATTTTTTAAATTTTTTTATTAAATAGCATTTTTTTTTGTTAACTCGAGGGAACTATTGTAGTATACTCGAGGGACCATAACCACCTAGACTCGTAACTACAGCCTAGGCAAATCAAGGGATAAACTTTATTGTGGTATATCACGCTTGGGGTCACTCGAACCCTAGACATTTATAAATGACCCTTCATCACTTACGCCAACCCGAGGTCTAATTGAATAATGATTTTGCCCTTAACTTTTATTGAGTTTTTTAAATGAAATTTTGCTTATGGGTGGGTGTTTGAGTTTTCAAAAATTGGAAAGACTTATTTTGAGATTTCACTATACCTTCGGTGGGTTCAAGTCATTTGGCCTAAAAGAAAATACAAAAAGTGAAAGGAATAAAAAAATGGGTTTATTTGCCTAGCAACACCACCTCTAAAGAGAATTTGGTTAGTGTTACTAGGTTACCATAAAAAAATGGGTTTATTTTTTTAATATTAAAAAAAAGGTCTTTAACAGAAAAAAATTGTTGTTAAAAGTATATTTTTCATTGTTAAAATTCTTTAATGATGAAAAAATTTCATTACCAACCATCAGTTATAACCTCCATTGTTAGAAGTATTAACAACAAAAAAAACAGTCATGTCATTGATATAAATAGCAAGAGATATAGTCTCATTGTTAAAAATAGTAATAACAATAGGTATTTTGATCACTAAAACATTATGTCGGGTCATTGAAAATAATAACAACGATAAATATTATCATCATTATAATAATATTTACCAGTCATTAAATATAATATCAATAATAAATATTCCTGTCGTTATAACAATATTTATTTATCACTAAATATAATATCAATGATAAATATTTACGTCGTTATAATTATATTTACTGGTTACTAAACTTTCGTCGTTATAAGTAAATACACCAATCACTATACATAATACTAACAATAAATATTATTGCTTACTAAACATAAAATCAGTGATAAATATTTATATCGAATTACCTATATATAATGATCAATAAAATAACAACAAAAATCATGAACAAATTATATCAAATCAACCATAATGTCAATCTAACAATCAAATGAAAATATAGATTATGCAATAAAAAAAATTCATAAAAAGTCTTTCATTTATCTAATATCAATAATCATTCCAAAAGTTACAAAAACATAAAGAACAAATATATCAATAATGAGATAGCTAAGGAAACAAAATAGATTTCATAAATACAAAAGATCATCAATCCCTAGATTATCTTGTAAGAGGTTTAAGAATACAATACCCATCCAACAAAAATTGCCAAAATGTTTTCGTATTGTCTAGCTTTAAACATTGCTTTGAAAAAATTTACTCATTTGGTAAAAAAAAACAAAAAAAGATACACTTTAGGATTAGATGTCTCTCCATGTCTTGTCTTGTCTTGACTCACTCTTCTTTATCTATCATAGTGATGGGATCATCCCTTTCACTCTAAACTCGTATTAGAGAATAGTCAATCAGACAAAATATTACTTATAGATTTATGCAATGTTGAACTTGGTAAGAAGATACTCATAGAATGAATAAGTCTAAAGGAGTTCCCATTATCACGTATAATAAGTAAATCACTCTTTTTATCTCTTCTTCTTGGAATTGTGACCTATAAGAAACACATTGACTCTTACAACATAAATGTTGGCCTAAAGTAACCAATAGATCAAAAATAAAAGAAAAAAGACTGTTTATTGAGATGTTAGATGAAGGTGTGTGTCCTGATGTCTTGACATTTAGTGTGCTCCTAAAAGAGCTCTGCAAGAAGAGGAAGTCAATGGGTTGAGAGGAGTTTTTTGATACAATGATGAGTAAGGAATGCAAGCCTAATGAATATAGCTAGAAGGATACCATTGGGAATGAAATTATACCATTTGTGCCCAGTTTAACAGAAAAAGGAGAGATCTAGTGATGTATTTTTTTTTATTGGTGATTGGATTTGGATTAGTCGGAACTGACGGGGCTTGAACCCGCAGATTCCACCTTGACAGGGCAGTGCTTTGACCAATTGAACTACAATCCCGGGAAAATAAAACTCACCACATACATATTCTTATGATTTCATTCAAACCATTTCTACTACTTCGATGAATTGGTATTGCAAGAATCCAAAAGTTATACAAGCTATGAGTCTTTATTCAAAGGGTGTTAGGCCAGGCCACAGGTTGTTACTTATAACACATCGCTAATAAGTCTTTTTATTAATTACATGTAAAGATAAATATGCAAGAAAACTATCTGGGGAGCTACAACTAAATAATGTTCCACCCAATTTAATTACATATAATATTTTTATTGTTGGGCTCTGCAAAAATGCGCTGTTGAACTATTTCATACTTCTGAAAATAGAAACTTTCAGCCTGAAATCATCTCTTTCTATTGTCTCATTGATGGAATATGCAAAACAGGGAAACTTGAAAAATCTTGGGAGCTATTTCATAGATTGCACATCCTCAAACAACTGAAAAATTGAGGACACTAGTTTCAAATTATTATATCTAGATACTCCAACCTTTACCATTTAGCATAAACATGATGTCTAACAGGTAAGTTTACTATCAAAAATCCAGAATGTATAACATAAGAGAGAAACAACAAAAAGATGAAACCAATGATTCAGTAGTTGATGCAAGTAGAGCTCTTGAGATCAATCACATAAAAACAATTTCATTGCATACACTTTAAATTATATCCTTGTGATTTAGTCATGGATATTACTCCTTGAAGAACACCAGAAGTTCCACCAAGAACTGGAAGCAGAGCGAAAAACAAACCCACAGCACAATCCAGACTCTCATTTGCCATTAATCACACTGGGTCGGTCTGGAGACTGCACTAAGCAGCTCAGCCAGGTACTTTATAAATAGCTGAAAAGAAGTAAAAATAAACAAATAAATGTATGTATATATCATTTATATGACTAGTACAGATATATGTGTGTGTGTATATTTATATATATTTTTCAGAATATCCAACTGATGGCAAGATGGAATGACTCTCATTTGCTATCAATCACACTGGGTCGATCTGGAGACCGCACTAAGCAGCTCAGACAGGTTCATTATAAATAGCTGAAAAGAAGTAAACATAAACAAATAAATGTATGTATATATCATTTATATCACTAGTACAGAAATATATATGTATATATTTCAGAATATACAGCTGATGGCAAGATGGAATGAAAGACACCAGTAACATATTCCAACCTTCAGCCATCGAATAGGTGGCCCACCGTAAAGAGGTGGTCATAATATACATGATAATATTGCACCAAGTTTTTTAAAGTGTTCAGCAATTTTAACTTACTATTCTCATTGATTTGAGGGAGACTACCAACTTCCGTGAGAAGGGTTAAGAAGGGGGGAGGCACAGTCCTAAAAAAGACACATAACAACAGTTTTTAAAAAAAAAAAAAGGGGAGGAGCCAAGGTCGACTTCAATGCATCACAAAATGGTCAAAAAAGTTCATTCTATAAAGAAACCAAAAATATATGTACAACTGAAGTTAAAATGTTTTATGAGGAATGGAGAAATATATTATAATGCACCAGCACATTGCATTAATTTGTATTTCAGTTTCTATAATAACTGTACGTATACAGTTTCTACAGGATTCAACCTCAGCTACTACTTGAACAAGCATTTCCTAGATGAATTCTTTATCTTTAGTGGAGATCTATTACCAATGCAATAATGTGAAATATGAAATCATGTCATGCAATAAATGTGATCTACAGCTAGCCATAAAATGAAAAAAAAAAAAAAATAGTGAGATATGAAACTTCATGGAAAGGTCAACAATAAAGAACAACGATGACAAACAAAATTTTTAGCATCTGATTACTACCAGGATATAAATTATATTAACAAAATCACATCACTGTGGCAAAATATTACCACTGTAGTTGAAGACACTGACGGCAAGGCACCAACAATTACCCCTTCTGAAACCTTACCACCACACAACTGCAAAAGGCAAATAGATGTATTCATAAAAAACTCAAAGCATAATATCAATGAACATAGCAGTAGCAAACATAATAAAAAGAGATGTGCATGCAACATAATAAATCAATAAACATGCTGACATGAAAATCAAATCAACGGTTCCAAGCCTCTCTGAAGAAACCACATACAAACATTGAGAATCAAATGATAGCTTAGCTTGACAATCAATGGTTCATCACCACCAACGTGCCTCTCCCAAATTTTATACCGCCTGCACAAACACAACGGCAACTTAGTCTATCAAAAATAATAATAACAATAACAATTAAGAATAATACGCATCAAAATTTACAAAATGAAAAGAAAAATTTCCTCAAAAATAATGATGCATGAACGCAACTCCCTGAGTTCTCCATCATCAAAACTGAAGAATCACGAATCGTCGTTTTAGATTTTGCTCCTTAGTTTACACACATTCATCAAATCATAGGCATTAGTAATTTTAGTTACAACAAAAAATCAATTCTACATACACCATTACTGAACTACTCAAAGCTCATACACGATAGTAACCTACTTTACTCTCAGACTTAATTTCTCTCCATTTCACATCCACTGCCTTGGTATCATCCATAAGCGGCAAAAAGATGATGGAAACAAACAGCTACTCAAACATCATACACGATAGTAATATATATTGCCCCAACAACCTTAGACTTTGTTTTCTCCACATTTAACATCTATTACTTTCACATCATCCATAGACCACACAGAACTATAGAAACAAATAGCCAAATGTACATATACCGAAACAAAACTCCCAAGACATGATACATATTAGTAATATAACTAACTTCAGCAGACCCTGGAAAGTATTTCTCCACATTTCCATGTCCACCTGTTGCAGACCTGGAACAAGGCAGCAGGATTTCCCAGCTCACAACACTTTTACAGCAACTTCACTCAACTTCCTCAAGCAATACGTGTAGAATAATCACAAGGGAACAATATTTGTTGTGCAAATCTGATATTGATAAATATATTTTTTGGAAATGTAAATGGGATATTTTTGTATTCAATATTTTGGAATGATATACAAAAGTTCTAGTTCTTCTGCACTCTTTTTACAATAAAACAGTGAAATAAGCAAATAACACGACAACTAAATCACTATTTGTGAATATTAATCAAAATAGCCGAAACAACAACCAGATTGACTTGATGTATCCACACCTATTTCCTCCAGCTTTTGAGAGGTTGGTACTCTCCTATATAATATTTTTCCTTCAAAATGTTTTCCTCCCCCTTTCTTTCTCCCCTTCAGGTCTATATCAATTTCCCCTCTTTCATTAATGCTTGGCCAATCCTGAGTTGCCACCTCACCAATGATGTATGTACTGATGGTCCCCTGTCTCTATGGATCTAAAGTAGAGTCTTCCTTGTGTGTGCATTGGACTGTTTCTCCTTCCATAGCCTGCTATCTGCCTTCTGTTTTTGTACCTTTAGTCTACTAGTTGCCAACTGTTTTATCTAATCTATTGCCAGGTGTCTCCATGTTATTTCTTCTCATGCTTCTCTTCCTTGTATAAACTTTGGACCTAACATTACCCCGCCCATCCAGAGGCACCTTATCCTCTAGGTGTAGGTGGGGAAAAAGCCTCCTAACATTCTTGTAGAGCTCCCATGATGATTCAAACTCTAGTAGGTGCTTACATTTGATTAATAACTCCAAGTTCCCTGGAAGAGAATATCGAAAGTCTTTCACTAATTCAGGTTGTACCATTAGCTCTCCATCTTCACATAAACCTTTTGGCAGAGGTTGGCTTTCAGCTACTGTACCAATTTGTTTTTTTAGCTACAACACATGAAATATGGGATGAATTTTAGCCAATGTTGGAAGCTTTAATTTATAAGCAACTTGACCAATTTTCTCTCCAATCTTGAAAAGGCCATAAAATCGGAGGCTTAGTTTTTCATTCAGATGTGATGCCAATGAATGAAATCGATATGGTTAAAGCTTCAAAAAGACCCAATCTCATTCAACAAACTCAACCTCTTTGTGATCTCTGTCTGTTATCCCCTTCATGCGTTCCTGTGCCCTCTAGCACTAAGTTTCTCTTTCTAATGAGAGCATTTACTCTTTCTATCCTTGAGTCTTCCTCAAACCATCTAAAAAATGGAGGGGGATCCCTCCCATATAAGACTTTGAATGGTGTCATCCTGGTTGAACAATAGAAGGAGGTATTATACTAATATTCTGCCTAAGTTAACCATCTAAGCCATTCTCATGGTTTCTCACTGCAAAAGCATCAAAGATAAGTCTCGATACTTCTATTGACGACCCTCGTTTGTCCATCCGTTTGAGTATGGTATGTCAAGCTGAATTTAAAAGTCATCCCTATGACCTTAAATAATTCTTTCCAGAAATTACTCATAAAGATTTTGTCTCTATCAGTTACGATTGGCTTTGAGAACCCATGAAGATGTGCTATCTCTCTAATAAATACCTTTGCCACATATTTAGCAGTGAATGGGTGTTTCAAGGTCACGAAATGCCCATATTTAGAGAGCTGATCAACTACCACCATAATTGAATCAATTCCCTTCAACTTCGATAGCCCCAAAATAAAATCCATTGATAATTCTTTCCATATTTGATTAGGAATAGGCAGTGGATGTAACAACCCTGCTGGAGACATGACCTCATACTTCATTTGTTGGCATACGTAGCATTTTGACACAATTTTTTTATATCTTTCACCATGCCTTCCTAATATAAATTTTTGTAAGTCCTGTAGAAACTAGAATGGCTCCCATAAGTAGAAGAATCAAACTCGATAGTTAGAGAGGGAACAAACCTGGAAATTTTTATTAGCACCAACCTTCCTTTATATAATAGTATGTCTCCCAACAATGTATAATTTTTTATGAGCCAATGGATTAATTTTCAACTCAATAACCACTTTTAGCAACCTTTCATCTTTATCGACTTCTAGTTAAATTTCTTCCCTTCCCATTATGTACGTCACTGAGTAGGCTTGTAATTCCTCCATAAATTTTAGATTTTGTGACGATGTGTCAATCGCCTTGTTCTCACATCCGAGGAGATACACAATCTCGAAATCGAATCCCAACATTTTAACAAGCCATTTTTGTTGATCATAGTTTAATACTTTCTATTCGAACAAGAATTTTAAGCTTCACTGATCCATACGAATCTTGAAATGCCTCTCTAAAAAATAGTGTTACCATTTCTGAAACGCGAGCATGATTGCCATCAACTTCCTTTCATATATAAACTTGCATTAGTTTCGTGGAGAAAGAGTTTTACTTAAGAATGCCACTAGTCTCCCTTACTGCATCAAGACAGCTCCCAAACCCACCCCTAAAGCATCGGTTTTAACTATAAACTCCTTCATAAAGTCTAGCATGGCTAGAACTAGCATTGTCACCATGGCCCTTTTTAAAGCTTCAAAAGCTCTCTGTGAGTCTTCCCCCTAACAGAAGGCATTTTTCTTGAGTAGGTTGGTTAATGGCTCAGTGATCTTTCCATATCCCTAGACAAACTTACGATAGTAACCTGTTAACCCGAGGAATCCTCTAAGATCTCTAATCTCCTTTGGTCTCAACCAATTCTCCATATCTCTTATCTTCTGTGGGTTAACTTCCACCCTATTCTTGGACACTATATGGCCTAGATATTCTATCAGTCCTTGTTCGAATTAGCATTTTTTTGTTGACGATGAGCTAATGGTCTCGAAGCAAACTCAACACTACTTGTAAGTGCCACAAATGATCCTTAATCTCTTGACTATAAATCAGTATATCATCAAAAAATACAAGAACGAATTTTCGCAAATAAGGGCAATAAATTGTGTTAATCAAGTTTTGAAAGGTGGTAGGAGCGTTGCTTAGGCTGAAGGGCATTATTAGAAACTTGTAATGCCTTTCATGAGTTCAGAAAACAGTTTTCTCTATATCTTCCTCCCTCACACAGATTTGGTGGTACCCAGATTTAAGATCCAACTTGCTAAAAATCGTTGCACCTATTAATTCATCGATCATCGGCATTAGAAATTTATTAGGAATGGTTACTCGATTTAAGGCTTGATAGTCGACACAAAATCATTATCCTCCATCTTTTTTCTTCACTAAAATAATGGGACTCACAAAATGACTCAAACTGGTGCAGATTATACCAGTTGCCATCATCTTCTACATAATTCACTAAATCTCTTTTTTCTAGAAGTAAGGACATCTGTATGCCACAAATTTAGGGGTTGAACTTCTTCTTTCAATGTAATTGCGTGATCTTGGGGTCTTTTGGGAGGTAAGCCCTTTGGTTTTCTAAATAAATTCTTAAATTCTCTGAGTATCTCTTCCATTGTAGGTGGGATTTTCTCTACTTCTGAATCTTTCTCATTTATCTTCGTAACCGCCTTTACCCAATATCCTTTTTCTTCAGAGCTGATTGATTTCACTAATGATTGCAAAGACATTTCCCTTATCATCAAAGATGCTTCTCCCTTTAATACAATTCTTTTCCCTTCCCAATTATACCACATTGTTTGCTTTCTTTAATTAGTCTTAAGTTCACCCAATTGATGTAGCCAATCCATACCCAATATCATATCCACCCCTTCGAGTCGAAAAAGGAGAAAATCCTATGTAATCTGCACCTCCTATATCCACAATGTGACCCTCTCACATTTTCCTTTCCATTGGACCTTATGATAATCTCCTAGCACAATAGCAAAACTGGTACTTTTCACTAGAATTTTCAACTCATTTACTAGTCTCTCTGAAAGAAAGTTGTAGGTAGCTCTATTGTCCATCAGCATAATCACACTTTTCCTTTCGATTTCACCAATCATTTCTAGAGTCTTTAGGTTCCCAATGCCCACAATTAAACTGACATTGAGGCTTATGGTCATCTTCATCCCTTCAGCTTCCCTCTCTTCTTCTGTTTTTATTCCCTTCCTTTACTCTTCTTCACTATAAATCATTATTCAGAGTTGACAAAATTGGCATTGGTGACTAAGGACGAATTTTTCATCACAGTGAAAGCTAAGCCCTCTTTTAACCTTGGCATGAAACTCTTCATCTATGAGGCGCTGATAGTTACCTTCATGTCATGGAAATAAGGTTGATGCTCCAAAACTCATTGGAGATCTAAAAGTGGATGCTTTGTTTGTTAGAGAAGAATGTGGGGTTATAAGAGGGATGATTGGATCCGAGTTAGTTGTTTTGATTTGGGTTTGTATGTGTTCATGTCTAGGCTACATTAGAGATAAGGGTTGGACTGGTTATTGTAGTGTAATGGGGTCTAGCATTTAGGTTACTAGTGGCTGAAGGAACTGGGTTGGATTGAGCTACGTAAGAAGAACAGGTTGACTTAGTTGTGTTTTTAGGATAAACTTGCCCTAGACACAATACGTATTTAGTGTCAATTACGTTTTATCTTCTCTACCTATCTTGCCCTGTCCATCATCTACTCTCAAGTGCATAGATAGACAACTTCACTTCTTCCCTAACCTTCTTAATCAATCCATTCATAAACATTACTTTCAACGTGTCTTCAGACAACCTTATAATGGTTGTCGATAGTAGTTTAAACTTAGAGTGGTATTCACGGATAGTTCTAGTCTGATACAGTGAGAACAATCTAGTAGAGGGAACTATTGTAGAACCTCCTACTTCAAGTCATCCCTGCAGACGAATGCTTGGCATTTCTTCCTTTATTATAAATAGTGGAGTGTTTTACCTTCTATACAAGCACCAACAATTGAAAGACACTCTTGTTTCATTAAACAGTTCATATTGAAGTATTTTTCAACTTTTAACACCCAATCCAGGGCCCCTTTCTATATTAAACAGTAGAAGGTCCAAACATTGGTATTGTAAATCCCTCTTGTTGCCTCTTATTTGTTCTTCCCCTACTAGCATGTTTTGGTTCATCATTTCCTTTCCCACAACTTCTTTTGTCCTTCCTAATGGTGGTTCAGATGGTTCCCCCTATTGACGATGAGTACGAGATAGAGGTTTCTAGATGCATTGGTGCCTTGTCATTATCTTTACCATCTTTACCAAGAGTTATCTTTCTAAGATCTCTCAAGTACTCTTTAATAGTCTCCATATCAGAGCCCATGTTTCTTATTCTAGAATTCAACTCCTCTATCTGTATTTTTATTTCATCCATTCCTTCTTTTGTTGTAGACATTTCTTTCTCTAATGTTTCAACTCGCGTCTCCATTCTCATTGCCATGTTGTGATACCACGTTTGTTGCAGACCTGGAATAAGGTAGCAGGATTTCTCAGCTCACAACACTTCTATAGCAACTTCACTCAACTTTCGCAAACAATACGTGTAGAATAATCACAAGGGAACAATATTTGTTATGCAAATCTGATATTGATATATATATATATTTTTTGGAAATGCAAATGGGATATTTTTGTATTCAATATTTTGGAATGACATACAAAAGTTTTAGTTCTTTTGCACTCTTTTTACAATAAAACAGTGAAATAAGCAAATAACACGACAACTAAATCACTATTTATGAATATTAATCAAAATAGCCAAAACAACAGCTGGAATGACTTGACGTATCCACACCTAATTCCTCAAACTTTCAAGAGGTTGAAACTCTCCCATATACTATTTTTCCTTTAAAATGCTCTCCTCCCCCTTTTTTTCTCCCCTCCAAGTCTATATCAATTTCTCTTTTTTCATTAATGCTAAGCCAATCCTGAGTTACCACCTCGTGAATGATGTTCGTACTAATGGTCCCTTGTTTCTGTAGATCTGTAATAGTGTCTCCCTTGTGTGCGCACTAGGCTGTTTCTCCTTCCATAGCTTACTGTCAACTCTTTATTTTTGTACCTTTAGTCTGCTGGTTACCAACTGTTCTATCTAATCTGTCGCCAGGTGTCTCCACGTTATTTTCTTTCTTGTTTCTCTTCTTTGCATAAACTTTAGACCAAACACCATCACCTTCAACTTATTCATAAACCACAAACAACAATCAAACAAACATCTAATTTTACAACTAACGGTTCAAAAAAGCGAAAACCACATGCACATTTCTAAATCAAATCTTCCACCGACCTTTGCAGTTCATTGCTTCTACATTTTCACAATCAGTACCTCCATATAATCAATAAAAATGTGCAAGATTATCAAAACTAACACTGAATTTATCAATTCACACAATTTGCTCAGATGTATGGAAACGAATCAATCAAGATCAATCAAAACAACTAAAATGAAAAAGAAAGAAAGAAAAAAAAGGATCGGTAATACCTCAGTAGATGAGCCATAGACCTCGCATAAAATGACTCTCTCAAGGTCGTTAATGCTCTTCAATGCTCAACGAAAGCTTGCCATTGTCGGAGGAGGTCAAGCGATCCTTGGATAGATCTTTTTCTATGTCTTTGGGTCAAACAGAATCTAGTGGAATTGTGTGGGAGAATTTATAGGAGATTGAGACTGCAAGAAAGTTTAATATTTTTTCAATGATTTTTGGCTCTACGAATTATGGATTGGACTTTCAGATAATCCTACCTCCCTTTACGTTTTTTTTTCTTTTGTTATTAATTAATCTATTTCATAAAAATTTTCATAAGATTTTTTTATTAAATAGATTAATTAATATTCATAATAAATAAAAAAATGTTTATATTGACTAAAAAAATATATATTTATATATATATGTCTAAAAATGAAAAAAGGGGGTGTCTAAGTTTGGTTCAGATTAATATTTTATATACCTATAAGACGAATAATGATGACTTTGTAAACTTTTTAAGTGAGAAAATTAAAAATATGTCATTGAAAGTATAAGACCAATAAGGACAGGACATTTATCCCTTCTTAAAGACAATTTTCTTTTTGTAGTGACACTTCCAACTCTAATCTTTCTTTGAACTTCTTCTACAATTTAGATTATCATGTTCAATATGCTTAATAAGCTTCTCTATAAACGCACAACTCTCAGGCCTTTGGTATTGAGGGAAAGGAGGAATTGGAGACATGGACATCGTTCTTGAGCTATTGCCATAACTGCATTGGTGATATCTCAAACTTGGCCATTTTTTCATATTGGCATCCTACAATCATTGTTTCAATGGCAAACGTGTCACCTTATGTCATTCACAGTTATTGTAACCACCATACCAAAGGTAACATGCATTCTCACTATAGAAAAACCAAGCATATTGAATGATTATTTAATTTATTATATAAATATATTTATATGATATTTATATATATATATATATATATATAATCCATAAACTAAGTGCGAAAAGTGTGAGAATGTTATATTATATAAATATATTTATGCAAATATTATATTATATTTATATAATATAATATAAATATATTTATAATATATTATATATATAATATAATATAATATTTATATAAATATTTTTATATACATATTTTTTATATTTATGACAAACAACTGTTTTTATTCAATTTTTTAATTCATAATTCAGATAATTTTTGAAATATTGAAATCTTGCACTTTACACTTGCACTCATCGCACTCACACTCTTAGCGTTTGTACTTGCACTCTTCATACTTGTATCTGTTTTGCTTTTCGTTTTAATCTGAATATATCAACGATCAAACTAAAAATCAATCTATTTTCAAACAAGTTTATGAATATTTCGATTCATAAGTTATCAAACTTACAATCAATGTGATGATGTTGGAGTATGCTACTGAAAAAAATACGACTGAAAGAAGATAATTACCAGAGAGGGGTATTATTAAAATAAATATTGAGTTTGTTTAAAAAAGTAAATTCATTAAAAGTTTGCCTCAAAAGATTTAGGTGCAAAATTTTATACTTGTTTTAATTAATATCTCTTTTAATATAATTGACTGAATACGTTATTGACTAAATAGATTTTATCAAAAGTTTTAAATTAAAATATTCTATTTTTACAATACATCGTGAATTTTTCATTAGTTATTTAATTACTCTGTTAATGAACTAAAAACTTGTAAATTCAACAAAACTCTCCTCCAATTAAATTACAATAACATGAATCCTTTTATTTTTTAATTAAAAATCTTAAATATAAATTTAAACTCTAAACTAAGGGAGAATTCAAGTCAAACTCGTTCAAACTTAGTTTAGTCTTTAACTTGAAGACTTAAACAATTGAGCTCAAATTGAAAAACGATCAATCTGTTAACCTTAAACAAAGCTCAAGATTGATGTTGACGATGGAACTTGGTTCTTTGAAGATTCTCCTATACTTTATCAATACTATTACTTATCATCTCAAATAAACAAAACTTGACAAAAAAATTTTAAATTAAACCTAACCTCCAATAAACCCATATCATTGATTGCAATTATACGAAATTTTACATATATTTTGTCATATTTAGAGGGTGAAAACATTGTTTAGGTAATAAGGATGCACACATGAGATCATCATCTCTACCAATAAAAGTATCACTGAGAAGGTGTGTTCTGATGCTTCAAGTGCAAATTCACCATTCTCATATCTATTTTATCCTAACAATTAGCCGCTTGAGAATGCGGGTGATGATGGTGGAAAGATTGAGAAAGAAATTAATTAAGAGGGCTCGGTAAGCTAGGGTGTTATAGTTGCTATAATAGTGAGTCATGTAATTGGGAATTTGCCTTGTTGGGTTGTTGTTCTTGTATATGTTATTCAAAGGTTTGTGGTAAAGATGAAAATGGTTATGGTTTTGAGAAGGGAAAGAAGAGAAGGAAAGAGTGTTGCTTTAGGAAAAATGAATTTGAGAATGTCAAGCAATATGATCTTGTGTTATAAGGATATATTGGAATTTCAAAATATGAGAGCAGATAACTCTTACTTGAGTTAGATCACCTCTTTCACATCTAGTCAAGAGTTATAAATTCAATTTAATTGAATCTAAATCGATTATACTAAGTTAGAGAAAACCCTAAATCCAATAATCAATCTCAAAACCACTTTCTTAGGTAAGTGAAAAGTTTGATATTAATATATCATTACCGAATTTTAACTCATGCTTTCTTGTTTCAGTGTCCCTACTAACCCTCTATCTTGTCACTAAAACTACCATTTGGAGGTTATTTGTATACAATTTGTTTTTGGTGAGAAGAAACATTTACTTTAGTTAAAACGTTCATTTTGCATATAACAAGATTACCTTTTTGATTTAATCAAACTTGAACCGATTACATCAAATAAAAGAAAATTTTAAATCCAATGATTGTCTACCATTGTTACACCAAAAAAGTGAAAATTTTTATATTCTATTTTCAATAAATTATGAATACATAGGCCCTCATTTGGATACACTCATCATTACCACTTAAATCTTTCTTGGGCAGCTATTTGCTTACAATTTATTTTCGTTGCAATTGCACACACTATTTAATAAATTGTCGAAAGTAGGTAGACAATTAATCTGACAAAAACAAACGCAGTTTCCAAGCAGTAATCACATGACAGTGACTCTGCTCTTAAAGATAATAGCACATCAGGTCAACCTGCGTTTACATTTCAATAACCATATGTCAATGTATCTAGTTTGCAATTGGATTGAATTTATCACAGGTGAAACTTAAAATGACTCTCTAACCATTATGATTTTGATAACAAAAAAGTTTTATTTGAGTTGATTCATTATTTTAAAATAAAATTTACTACAATTAAGTAGATGATAGTTTAAGTTTAGTTATCAATCTTATAATCATTATAAAAAATAAATTAAAAATTTATTTTCTTTTAAATTAAAAATTATTAAAAAATATAAATTTTTACTTTCTTATACTTTGAATTCCTTGCACTATCCCCATTCAAGGCAATTACTCATAATTTTAATGCGAATGATTCATAAAATTCCATGAAATTTAATTGTTTAATAAGGGAAACTCACTACCTTCTGAAAAAAATTAAGACCCACATATAGAGACAGAAAGGGAGAGAATGTGTTTTAGTGGGGTCACTTGACTTGACTTAACTTGACAATGTCAAGCTGCTTGACACTTCCATCAATGAAATCCTCATTTCTCAATATAGTTCACATTTTCTCTGTTGTCATCTTCTTCTCTATAGGGGTCAATATATTTTATTTTCTTTTTCTTCTAATATTACTTTTCCTAAAAAATTTTAGATTAGTGTGTTGAATCTCGAGGATTATTCTCTCTGTAAATAAAATCCTTTGATTACACTGATTCTCAAACTTTTGCTTTTGTTGTTTTTTTAAATTTAGTTAATTCATTTTAATATCATTTTTTGAATATGTTATCCTTGAGAGAATATAATTTAGTTTAAATTATAAAATCAAATTAAATTATTTAAAAATTATAATTTAATTTAAGTTAAAACTTTCTAAACCAATATTTTGAGTTTGTGTTATAATTTGAATAATTTTCAAATTAAATTAAACGATAAATCATATTTTTCTAAAAGGCACACACACATATATAGAGAATTTTCTAATAAGCAATTAAATATATAATTTTGTTTTTATATTTATTTTCTCATTTTCTTTACATAAAAATGATATATATATTTTATATTTATTTTATCAATAAAACTTTGTATACTTAAGGTAATAAGTATACACTTAATACGTGTTTAAATGAGTTTGAATAAAAAATAAAATAATGTTCAATTACGTGATACCACACATAAGTGTATATTTATTTATGCACTTAAAGAAAATACGCATAGAAGCTATACGGCTTTCTTCTTTCTTTATTGCTTTTCTTCAGTTCAAGGGCTACAAAGTTTGGTCTCTTATGGGAATTCTTTCCCTGTGTCTTTGCTAAATGAGATTGGCAAGTTTAAGTACCTTCAAACTCTAATAGATTTATCACTTGAAAAACTTGATCGATCTCTCATTCAATAACTTGAATGGTTCAATCCCTAGCAACAAGTAAATTTTGTCTAGTATGCACGGAGCTGTTCATTTGTCCCATAGTTTATTCAGTGGTTCAATTCAAGCTAGTTTAGGAAATCTTCTTGAGAAGGTTTATATTGATCAATTCTAACTTATAACAATTTGAGTGGACCAATTCCCCAAAGCCATGTTGTGATGTTCAAGTGCAAATTCACCATCCTCATGATTTGACAAGGGAAACTCACTGTGTGAAGAGAATAATTGAAGAGAAAGAGAGTAGAGACCCACCAATAGAGAGAGAGAAATAGAGGGCATGTGTTTTATTACGGTCACTTGGTTATTTGAAACATTTCACTAATGGAGTTTCATCCTTGTAATTGATAAAAAAAAATCAAATATCTATCCAAAATTTAGTTTATTGTTGCGCACTCAAAAATTTTTATTAGAACTAAAGATAAAATTATTATTTATTAGTAATATTAAAATAATTAAAATTATATCACATTTTTATCTTTGTTTGAAAAATTAATAATTTCTCTTAAAATTAAAATGACTTTATATATTAAAAGAACTAAATTATTATTATTTTTTATGAAGTATATCAAACTAATCATCTTAATTAAATTCATAAAACAACATCAAAAAGACGATATCAAATAATCGGCAACTAAACATATCATTTATCTGCTATCATTATTGGGCTGGTTCAAGGTAAAGTTAAAATTTGCCCACAACAATAGCATTTCCTCATGTTATATTAATAATAATTGATATGTTATGAAATAGAAATTAACTTACACAGGATGCAATCCAGTGAAAGCTCCTTCACTTGGGTTTCTTAACAATAAGCCACATGATGCAAGGAATCTGCATTCATTTCATCCAGTAATTATTATTTATTTGGCTTAAAGAAAGAAAATAATTAAGATGAAATCAGATTCATTCTTCACAATTAACGAAATATGATGTTGATGAAAATACAAGTCTCCCTAGCAATCCTTCAAAAAAGGGATTCCAGATCCCAACAAATGCTGTAAAAGCTGCACATATCCACAGAATAAATTAATATAATCTTATTTTTTTTGAGGTTAACCACACCGTGTTTTGTAACTGATCTCACAACAACTACAATAAATAAATTAAAAATTTAATTTTAAAATGTTGTGAACCACACAGCTCCAGAATACCAACCCAATGAATGTTTTGTAATGTTCAAAAGATGGATTTCTCAAGCATCATTGTGATCAGTGATCAATTCCAAACTCTAGCTCGAGAATCTCGCTCTTTGAATGGGCATGAATATTGCTTTCACATGATCTTTCAGTGCCTGTGAGGATGAAGAGCCGGTTAGTTCCCGTTGCGGATAACATAGGGGAAATAGAACTTTAGTCAAGGAGTTATTTAAACAAAGGTTAATATGAAGTGGCAGAGGAATAAATTTGAATATGGCAAATTATAGTTCATGTATGTTTTTTGGTGACTATCTAATAAGTTTCTAGTTACAAAATAATTAAATTAAGGCCAAAAGACTAATTCCCACCCAAGTTTTAGTGAAATCGCACAGTCTCAACCTCCAACTTTCAAAAACTCAAAGTTCCACTCATTATCTAACTTCTATTAGAATTTTTTATTAGAGTTAAGAGTAAACTGTCATTTTATTAATAATTTTTAAAAAATTATAAAATTTCCCCCAGGTTTTGAAAACTGACAACTTCACCTTTATCTAAATATTTTCAATTTTGAAAAGCGACTATCTCCTTCCCCCCCACCCCCCCAACAACCAAGGTTTTTTTTTCCTCCCACAGTTCCTGGCTCTGCGACATACTCAGCTGTTGTTGTAGGCAACTGTCAATTGAGAAAGTATGAGGATGCTGTGCAGGTGTTCCATCCAGTTTGTATTGAAAATTGGGTTCTGGATTCTATATCTTATTAGGAGTTATGGAGAGCCTTTGCCAGGCAAGAATGATTTGGAAGCTGCTGAAGTATTTCATTACATGTCGAAGAACAGATGCTCCCTCAATCCTTCTTCTTACAATATGCTGATAGGCAGCATGTGTAGCATGGGACAAGTGGAAAATGCAATTAGGCTATGGGGTCTTGCTTACAGTTCTAATACTTCTTATACTACTCTAACTTACACGACAATCATGCATGGATTGTCAATATTAAAAATGGCTAAAGGACTAATGGTAATTCTCTCACAAATTTTGGTGGACATTGTGCTATTGATGTAGAAGTATGTTGCATCCTCATACAAAGCATGAATGCATAAAAGTGAACTAAGGATTCTGCTTTCTTTTTCAATGTGATGGCTAATGAGGGTTTAGTGCCTGACCAAGAAACAATGCATACTTTTCTGTGTTGTTTGGCTAGCCAATCTGACTTGCACATGGTTTTAAGTGGGATTGATAAACTAGT
Organism: Mangifera indica; assembly: GCF_011075055.1. Taxonomy (NCBI): domain Eukaryota; kingdom Viridiplantae; phylum Streptophyta; class Magnoliopsida; order Sapindales; family Anacardiaceae; genus Mangifera; species Mangifera indica. Next base: position 5,876,133 of record NC_058138.1, read on the forward strand.
TTCTAATAGTGATACTTTGGATTCATCTATGTATAACCTACTTATCAATGGCCTTTGGAAAGAGGGTTTAAAATGTGAGGCATCCTGATTATTGGATCTGATTTTGGAAAAAGGTTGGGTATCGGATGCTACAACTCATGGACTGTTGATTGGGTCTTTGGATTCAATGCAAGAAATGAAACTGTAATTAGAAAGTTTCTAAATTACCCTGGTGGAAAACTTGCCGTGATGGGATGTAAGCTTCTTTGGGATCTAATTTAGCAGTTTTGGTCGAGCTGCATTAGAAATTAGTCTATAATGTCATATGACTGTAAGCATGCCAGATTAGTTGTTCTTTACCTAGCCATCTTATAATCTGCGACATGATACCACTGCATTGTAAATTCCAAAGAGAAACTTATTTGTCAAAATCTCCATAAACGTTGTGGCATCATAAGCTTTTTGGTTCACTGTATTTTTTGTTCAGTACTTGTGCTTTGTTCTTTTCATTATTTCCTGTCAGTTTAATTATTATTGTGGTGCAATATGTTCAATATGCACCCGGGAAATCTCCTTGTTCTGTTAAGTCATACTTGATATGCTATCAATGAAGTTAGTGCTAGGGTATTTAATTTGACTCAAGTCAATTTCTGAAAAATGATACTGTGGTCCATTACATTTCTGCCTATATTTAGCTTTAATTTTACCGTATGATTTAGAATTGTTTTTATATGTTGGATAAATGCGAAAGAAAAAAATTTTCAATTCCCTTCCAATGCAGAAGCTTAACATTACTTATTTTACTTTCACAGATATCAAGCAGTGCCCTAATAAGTTTGAACTGGTTATCAACTTGTCCATCAGACTATTTGGAATCGTATTTTTTGGGTAGAATGAAGAGGGCAGAAAGATTATAATCAGGAAAGGATTGAGGTCTGAGAGAAGACTGCAATTGCAGCCTGCAGGCTAGAGATTGTTGCATTATTTAGCAGCTGAAGTTCATTCTTCAACAATAAGATTGTTGTTGAACTCTATCCAGCCACAGTTGCTACAGAAGCAGTTTTCATCAACTTCTAGTCATTTTACTAGCAACTTGGTTGAAGAGTGACCGATGGTACAATTTTTCTTCAGCTGAAATTCTCACCAAGGAAACGGAAATTGAAATGATAGATTCAAAATATAAATTGGTGTAAAGTGACAATATAGTTAATCACTAATAAAAAAGCTGTAATTTAACTTGATTGCTCAAATGGGCATATACTCTCCTAATATTAATTCCTGGGTTTGTCCTCGAATCTGATATACTACCTATTGGATCCGGTCCACTCATGATGGGTTGACTCGATCCATTAGGGTTATAAGGTTAACCCATGATAGGCAATATTACAATATTGCCCTTGGCAGTTATTTTTAATAACTGCCACTCCCTCTTTTATTTAAATAGAATGTAACTTCCATTGGGAAGTTAACATAAGCATAACTAAAGCAAAACAGAAATAGCATTACAGTACTCTTCCAAATCAATTCTCTGGAAGAATTCTTGTAGAAACGAGAGAGAAAATCAGTAAATTGTGTTGTGGACATTTCCAGGAGTGCATCAGATCACCAAATCATCATCAATTGTCAGATTCAGGCAACCGGGTATGTTTTCTATGATCTTGGAATTAGTTTGATTTTGCTTACATTGGTATCAGAGCCACTTATATCTGTGCAATTGTGATGCTGGTGATATAAACATGATTAGGAAGCATGTTTAGGGATTGAATTTACGTGAACAGTATTTTATTTATTAAATAATGTGTACGGATGATTTTGCTTATTGATGGATTGGTTGCAATTTTGTGAAATTGATGCTTAGAATCATGTTAGGATGACTCCTGGATATTAGTTTCATGATTAATTAAAAAAAAATTGCACGAAATCACATGAAATTGGACAAAATTTAGTGGTCTATGTTTCACCCAAAAACCGTGACATTCATGCATTTAATTCGCCAAAATACGGTGACTTCGTCACCTGAAATTTGATGTATCTTCATCGTCGTGTCACAGGCTTCAAAAGCCCTATGAAATTGTTGCTAGAGGTTGGCCGGAAGACGGCCAATTTTGCCATCACAGAGTTAGGGTTCATACTGCGTCGTGGGTTACAATCGGGTTGGGAAAACCCAATTGCCCGATCCGAATGGTCAACAGTTTAACCTGTTTAGTCAACCGAGTCGATCCAACCCAGATCCTGACCCATGGTAACCTGATCAACTATTAACTGGTCAATGGTCAAACTATTGACCAATCAACGGTCAGCGCTTTGACTGTGCGTGAGTGCACGTGGAGGCACGTGAGGATCAGGTTCCCGCGCGTGGTGGCGCGTGACACGCATGAATAGAGTTGTCCAACACGTGGAAGCGCGTGAGACAGTATTTTGGTGAGTGGGAGCACGTGGATGCTTCTATTTATGTTGGGCAGCTTATATTAGCTTAAATTCAATTATGTGTGATCTGTTTATGCATGAATTAAACACTTATAGGTGTTATTTTGATCATGTTTTTGAATTATACTTTGCTAAACATGTGAACATGTGTTGTTTATATTGTTATGCATGTATAATTTATTATTGTCCATTTGTTGGTCATATATATAGGGTGAGCATGTTGACTAAAGACTATTATCTGAACTATAAGAAGAATCCGAAGCATAACTTACACACTCACATTTGGACCATGACTGAAAGAATATTACAATTAAAAGCTGAGGACATATCCCTTACTCATAATGAAAAGATTTATGGACTATTGATGTCATTACCTGATAATTGGTCCGATGTAGTCACTAAGATTATCCAAGATGACAAGAAAGTATTGAATTTTTGGGATTATGTGTATGAGTTACAAAAGGCAGAAGAGCGGAACATTGTTATGAATATAAGGAAAACAACAGCTCTTTTTATTTTCCCAAATCAGCGGAGTGCGAGGCATGTTGGCTATCGCAAACAATTCAAAAACTTTATATTAGATAAAGTTACTCCGAGGATTATTGAAAAAACAGAGAAAGTTTATTGTTTCCGAAATTGGTATCGAGTTGAAGATCGATTGATTGTTAAAATGCCATGTTTTAATAATTATAAAGCTCGAATCAAAGAAAGTTCAGATTCTAGTTCAAGTCAAGATTAGTCATAGTTGTTGAATTTCATGTCCATATTTGTTTCATGCGTATTTGTTTATTTTTGAATTATGATTATGTTGAACTCTCAATGTTGATATAATATATATGTTTTATGGATTATTTGTGGGAACTCTGAGACTGGTAGAATTAAATTATTCTCGTCTGGAATATATATTAACGCGATTGGATTAATTGTTAAAATGTGAAACATTTGTGTCATAGATGATGATTAGGAACATAGTGAACTTTCGACTCTATGCCTTATGTGACATTTTAATCTTTAATGCACAATTGCGACAATAAAATGTGTATATATCTTATTGTTGGTGTTGTATTGCGTATCTCTATAGTTATATATTGAAATGGCTTCGAAAAACATAATTGCCGATTTGAATAAGGGAGAAAGATTGAATGGAGACAATTATAAAATATGGTGAATGAGAATACACTATATCCTAGATGAACAGGATGCCTTGGAGGCTGTTAATCAGGTAATAGATGAGCCCCAATTGGCTGAGGGGCAGAATCCTAATAATGCCCAACATAGGCATAATATGGACGCTTATAATTCCTGGAAAAAAAAAGATTTGACTGCCAGAGGAATACTCATCAGCTCAATGAATGATGATATTGCTTATCAGTATGAGCAATTTGAAACTGCAAATGCTATGTGGGTAGCATTGACAGAAAAGTTTGGAGGAACGACTGTCTCTAAACTACGGCAGTTGACCATCAAGTTCGACACATATAAGAAAGTTCCCAATAAGCCGATGAAGCAACATCTGAGGGAAATGTCAAACATGATAACTGAGCTGAAGAAAGTTGGGCATGAATTGACTGATGAACAGCAAGTGCAGGCTGTTATATGATCTATTCTTGATAGTTGGGAGCACATGAAGGTGACCATGACTTATAATGATAATATCAGGACTTTTGATGATACTGCTCACCATCTTGAACTGGAAGCTGAGTGCCTAGAGGTTGCTAGACTAAATGCTCAAGCATATGTTGCTGAGTCCAGTTCGAAGAAGTTTTCTGGCTATAAGAGAAAATGGTGAAAATCAGGAAAAGGAAAAGAGATCGTCCAAGGACCTTTGAACAAGAACAAACGGTTCAAGCGCAAAAGAGGCAAGCGTTATGGGAAAAGAGATAAGTCTAAACTGACTTGTTATAACTGTGGTAACAAGGGTCATTTCGCCCGTGAATGCACGAAGCCGAAAAAGGTATTGTCTTATCTTGTCTCAAATTATGAGATGTATGTTTCTAGTACTATTTTCTCAACTGAATCTCATCCTATATGGACTGTAGACTCAGGAGCCATAGACCATGTAGCTCGTGATAGAGACACTTTCATAGAATTTCGTCGAATACCGAGGGAAACACAGTGGATATATGTAGGTAATAATACCAAAGTTAAGTGAAAGGAATGGGCATATGCAAATTGGTTTTGCACGATGGTTAAACCTTGTACCTACATGATGTTTTATATGCTCCAGAAATTCGATGAAATCTGGTCTCTGTAATGGTTCTGTTAAAACTGGGATATTGTTTTATTTTCTCTGAAAACTTGGTTAAACTTTTTTATAACGATATGTTTTATGGATGTGTTATAGTGTTGGACACCTTAAATTGTATTAATAATAATATTATTAGTTTTTCTTTATTTGCGATTCCTAATAGTCTAGATGTGGTGCAAATAAATGGCATGCTAGATTAGGGCATATTGGCCAAGAGAGAATGAACAGACTGGCCCGTGAAGGTTTATTAGGACCTATCACAAAAGTAGATTTGCTTATTTATGAGCATTGTCTATTAGGAAAAACTACTAGAAAACCTTTTGACAAAGCTATTAGAGTTGAAGTTCCTCTGCAACTTATACACTCAGATATTTATAGACCTATGAATGTTAGAGCTAGAAAAGGAGCATTCTATTTCATCACTTTCATAGATGATTATTCACGTTTTGGTTATGTCTATTTGATCTCCCATAAGTCAGAAGCAATAGATTGCTTTAGACATTATATGAATGAGGTTGAAAATCAGTTGGACAAAAGAATAAAAGCCTTAAGAACTATCGAGGTCGTGAATATTTATCAACCGAATTTAAGGAATTATGTAGTGAAAAAGGAATTATGAGGCAATTGACGATTCCCAAAACTCCACAACAAAATGGTGCAGCGGAAAGACGAAATCGAACACTGTTGGAAATGGTTAGGTCTATGATGGCGCAAGCAAATCTTCCAATTTTGTATTGGGGAGATGTTTTATTGACTGCGACTTATATACTTAACCGTGTGCCTACTAAGTCAGTAACTTCTACACCTTATAAGTTATGGACAGGTAGAAAACCTGAATTAAATATGATGCGCCTTTGAGGGTCTACTACATATATCCATGACACATTCCATAAATTCAGAAAATTGGGTCCAAGAGGTAAGAAATGTATCTTTATAAGATACTCTGAACACCCAAAGGGTACGTGTTCATAAGAGAAGACTCTGATGGAAGAGTAACTGAAATAGAATCTCGAGATGTGACATTCATAGAAAATGAATTTCCTAAAAATGGTGATATCGATAAAAGTTTTTATCTATATGAAACGGAAGAGGAATGTGGAGAAGGTTCGTCCCAGCGACCATTAGTTATGTCACAAGAGACGATGTCTCTACCTGTTATAGGTAGTGGAAGCAATGGGGTTTTGCTCCAACTTATTTCAGATAGTGGGAGTGAAAATCCTCAATTGCGTAGAAGTGAACATTCTCGAATTCTTAAGAGACGTTTTGAAATTGAAAATGAAGTTTTCATAACTACTCCTCCGAAAGACGATGAGCCTAAAAATATCAAAGAAGCGCTATCATCCCTTAATAAAGAAAAATGGCAAAAAACATTAGAGGAAAAAATGAAATCCATGGAACTTAACCAAGTTTGGAGTCTAGTGGACTTACTGCCGAATCGAAAACCCATTGGGAATAAATGGATTCTCAAAATTAAACGAAAGGCGGATGGCTCAATAGATAGATACAAAGCTCGTCTAGTGGCAAAAGGCTAAACTCAACAAGAAGGTATAGATTATGAAGAAACCTTTTTGCCTGTTGTGAGGTTTACTTCAATCCGTGTCATTCTAGCTATAGTAGCACACCTAGATCTATAATTGCATCAGATGGATGTCAAAACAACTTTTCTTAATGGAGAGCTTGATGAAGAAATCTACATGGATCAGCCTGTAGGTTTTGTGATAAAAGGCCAAGAGCGCAAAGTATGCAAGCTCCAAAAATCTATATATGGCCTAAAACAGTCATCAAGGCAATGGTACTTAAAATTTCATAAGGCGATATTGTCTTATAATTTTAAGATGTTAGAACAAGATCATTGTGTCTATGTGAAAAGGTCTGATGACAAGTTTGCAATTCTATCTCTTTATGTGGATGATGTGCTGATAGCTGGGAGTGATTTGGAATATGTGATGGGCATTAAAAATTGGTTATCTGCAAATTTTGACATGAAGGATATGGGTGAAGCAGATTATATTTTAGGAATAAAAATCAAAAGGGATCGTTCAAAAAGACTTTTGGCTCTGTCACAAGAGCGTTATATATTCAATATGGGAAACTACAAGCCCATAGATAATCCTATGTCTATAGGTAATTCATTGAGCGAAGACTTATGTCTAAAGACTCAAAACGAAAGAAATGAAACGTCTCTAGTACCTTATTCAAATGTGGTTGGAAGTCTCATATATGCGATGATGTGTACTCGTCCTAATATATGCTTTGTTGTCGGATTGGTCAATCGATATCAATCAAATCTAGGAAGGGAACACTGGAAGGCTGTAAAGAGGATATTGAGATATCTGAAAGGCACTGTGGATTATTGTTTATACTACCAAGGAAAGGATTTGTGTATCGTTGGCTATTTGAATGCTAACTGGGGTGGTGACTTGGACCAACACAAATCAACTTCAAGTTATGCTTTCTTACTCCAAAATGGCGCTATATCTTGGAGCAGTAAGAAACAAACATGCATAGCCTTATCCACAATAGAAGTAGAATTTGTAACATGTTTTGCTGCTATGCAAGAAGCTATTTGGTTAAAAAGATTTTTTGAAAATTTGGGTGTAATGGACACATTAGTTAGTCCTACAGTTATGCATTGTGATAATCAAGCTGCGATAGCTTTCACCAAGGATCCCAAATTCTACAATAGAACAAAACATATCGACACCAGATATAACTTTGTCAGAGACATCATTTCAAAGAAAGAAGTGATGGTACAATATATTTCTACGCATAACAGATTGCTGATCCTCTAACTAAATCGATCTCAAGAGATATATATTTTGCACATGTTAAGTCCCTGGGCTTGCGTAGAATATGATAGATGACTTGTTGAGTATATATTGTACTAGTAACACAATGTTAGAACATCAAAGAGTTTGAATTTATTTTATGTGTTTGAATTCATGGTGTTTATAGATATACACATTGTTTATTTTTGAAATCTCAACAAGATGATAATGTCACACAAGTTTGATTAGCTCTCTCACACGAGCAATCGCCTTTGACGCTGAGACGACCGAATATAACCTTTGAATATCATTAATGTAGAGTAATTTAGCTTGATTCCAAATATCAACACATGTTCTATAGGCCTTGTAAATAGGATAGAGAGATGGATCAATAGATTGTCATAACAAACTACACAATGACGCATCAGTTTTGGCCCAACTAGCTTTATCGATCTCAGTTTCTTTTAAATTAGTAGCTCTAATGGTCAAATGGTCTTTTAAACCTTGTCCTGTGAACCGTAATTCTACAGATGTAGCCCATGATGTGTAATTGACACTTCCTAATAACTTTTCAGTAGTAATAATAGGAAGAGAGAGAAATGGAGTAAATGCACCTGATTTTGAAGATCTTTCACCAGCCATTAATAAGAAATAGCAAATTCAACACTGTTTGATTTTTTCGGCAACGACAACGTTGACGGACAGTGAAGAGATTATGTGATGATTACTCGCTGGAGTCTTTTGAGTTCAACAGTGCCAACGATGTAGGCAATGCACACCAGAAAAACAGATCAGAGATGGCGATCCAAGACAGAGACAACCAGCACGTGCAACCAATTCCTATGACTGATGACAATAGAGTCACCACAAACTGACTCGCTAGTGTCTTCTGAGTAGACTGGAAGAGGTGGTGTCGACGCACGCTCGCTAGAGAAGCAGATCAATGATAGAGGCTATCGAGAAGTCTGATGGTGGGTGACAGCACGTGTGTCAATGGATAACAGCTCTCTTTTCAGGGTGTTGATGACAAAGTCGTTCTGATCACAATGATGTAGACACAGCGATCAGAAAATGACAGAAGCATGGTGGTCGAAAAGAAAAGTCGAAAAATGATGCAAACTTCACTGGAAAATAAATCAAGATTATCGAAAAAAATCTTAGAAGCCTAATATTGGCTCTAATACCATGTGAATAATTCTTGAGAATATTTTTCTATATTGAAAGAGTGAATTTACATCAATAGTTATATGAAATTCTAAATCCTACTCTATGAAAGATTATATGTATTTTCCTAGTTTACAAAGATACAATCTCCCTAATTATTTGCTTCCTAATTTAAAGATACAACTCAACAGTCTATTCTCAATATCACTTGTTGCACTCCTATATCAACTTTCCACCACTAGTTGTACCCAACGTTTGGCTTAGCACTCTCTAATGTATTATTGCAAGTATATGTGATATCTCTTACACTCTCCATACTTGCTGCTTTTATCATAACATTATGGAATAAGGTCGAGACACTAGGCTTTCCTATTGAAACCCCAATTTTATTTCACATCTCTAATAGTTTTATTATTGCATTAATTCAATTTGAAAAAAGAAAGATAAAAGAATTATAAAATAAAAAATATTTCAGTTTTCATGGATAAATTTATGAAAACAAGTCAAATATAAATCATGAAAATCATATCACAATATCGATGAAAATCCATGTTAATGTCTCTAAATTGATAAATATAGCATTATTAAAAGCTTTTGGAAGTTGTGGAAAGAATCTTTGGACAAAAAAATTAGAAATAATTCTGGAAGCAACTGTTTTTGACCTTATTCTAATAACGTAATTTGTAGCTGTGCTGTCACAAGAATGTCTATAAATTGTTCTTTACACATAACTTAGAAAGTAGAGAAATAATAAAATAAAAATAATGTGGAAGCTGAAGATTTCAGAAGGAAATGATGGATGTGTTAAAAGTGTAAACAATCACACAGGCAGACAGTTCTGGGAATTTAAACCAGAGCTTGGAACACCTGAAGAAAAAGCACAAGTTGAAATTCTTCGGAAGCACTTCACCAAAAATCGCTTTCAACAAAAGCATAGTTCTGATCTTATTATGAGACTTCAGGTAAATTCATTATATTTAGATTATAGTTATATATTTTTTGATGGTCATTTTGAAGTTTTTTATTATTATAGTATGCAAAGGAGAATCCGTGTGAGATGAATTTGCTTCCTGAGAAAGTGAAAATAACAAGTGAAGAAGAAATAACAGAGGAATTGGTGGCTAATACATTGAGAAGAAGCCTGAGATTCTATTCAATTCTTCAAACTGAGGATGGCTTCTGGCCTGGCGATTATGGTGGCCCTTTGTTTCTTCTTCCTGCCTTGGTATGCTTGCTATTAGACATATTTATTTTATCTTTATATTCCCTTATTTTGTTCTATTTTCATTCTAACGTATAGGTTCATAGGAAAATCCTTGGATTACGTTTATTATTTTTGAGAAGGCAGGAAAATTTTGGAAATGGGTGCCTTTTGTTGAGATGGCTAACCAGCCTTTCCTTATATTTAATTTTAGCAATAATATTCTCTGTGCTACTTTTTTTTCTAATTTTAAATAATCTTTTAATTAGTTGATTGTAATGATATATTATTTTGATAATTTATTTTTTATTATTAATATTACTTTTTTATTTATAAATAATAAAATATTATAGTAACTTTTATTACCAATAATGATATGATAGGTATTATAAGCATAAATTTTGTTATCAAATTCACTTTATATATTAAAAAATTATTAAAGTAATTTTCATTTTGTTACAATTATATTCTTATTTATTAATTTTTTAAGGCAAAAATACTTTCTTTTTTAATTAACATAACAAGTAATACGAAATATATTTTTGAATAATTATACCCAAATATATTTAAACAAAATAGTATTTTGGTTTTATTTTATTATATCTAAATAAATACAATAATTATTTATACTTACCAATTTTTATTAAACTAATATAAATTTATATTCAATAATCTTTAAGATAATCTATTTTATTTTTTTAATAAAAGATTACCCAACTATCTTAACGTGAAATAATTAGATGAGCGAATATAAAAAGTGAATTGACTAAATATTGAATTAAAATAAAGAGTATGACAGTGAAAGTGTATTGTCGGATTAATCCAATAATCTATGTCAAGTTTTTCATTAAAGGACACTTAAACAAGTTGGCATCAAGAGGAAAGAAGTATTCTTTGATTCTTATCTTATAGAATCAGAAACTAATTTGTTGTTAAGTGACAAAAGGCATCCATCCCGCACGTAGAAACAGGCATATCACAACCATCTCATGATAAATAAAAGGCCAAAAGACTTATTCCTACCCAAGGTATAGTGAAATCCCAAACTCCCACCTTCCAACTTTCAAAAACCCAAACACTCACTTATTACCAAATTTTTGTTAAAAATTTCAGTTAGAGTTAAAGGTAAAACCGTTATTTATAAAAAAAAGTTAAAGTTTTATCACATTTTCTTTTCCTATATTTAAAAACTTATATTTTCCCTCACCCAAAGTTTGAAAAGTGCAAAAACCCTCTAGCATTTGTTCCTCTTCCTTCGACACTGATTTCTCCTTCTCTGGCCATCAGTTGTCCTCTCTCCCTCTCCCTCCGGTCTCTCTCACTTGCCTCTTTGACCATCTTCGATCAAAGAGGAAGATGATCGGTCTTCATCTGAGATGAAAAGGATGAGTCTTCATCTGAAAGACGAAGACGATGCATCATAATCTTAGACAAAGACCGTCTGTCTTCATCTACAATAGAAAAAGACTGGAGAGGCAAAGAAGAGAGACCGAAAAAGAGATAAGGGGTGAGGGAGGACGAGCAACAACCAAGGAAGGAGAAATCAGTGCCAAAGGAAGAGGAACAAACCCTAAGGGGGTTTTTGCACTTTTCAAACTTTGGTTGGCGAAAATGTAAATTTTTATGTATGAGAGAGGAAAATGTAATAAAATTTTAATTTTTTTAATAAATAAAGATTTTATCCTTAATTTTAAATGAGAATTTTTTACAGAAATTTGGTTATAGGTAGGTGTTTGGGGTTTTGAAAGTTAGAGGATGAGACTTGGGATTTCACTATACCTTGAGTGGGAATAAGTCCTTTGGCCTAAATAAAATTCTATTCCTTTTCAAAATTTGTCCTTGCCCCCACATTGTCACGCCCACAAACTTTGTTTATTTATTGTACTTAATTATTGTACAATTATAAATCTTTAATTGGATATATGAATATTTATTTATGATGAAATTGAGTTGATGATGGCAAGATTACTAAATCAATAAATTTGAACGAAATAAAGAATATTATTTCTAGCCCTTACCTTGCTCAAAGATTGTTAAAAAATAAAACTAATAGAATTAATAATTGTTAGACATAATTAAACATTGCTTAACAATATAAGAGATTATTTATAATATGATGAGCTTGCTAATAAAAATGAACAATGATCTTCCAAAAGTTTCATGATTAAAGAATAAAGCAATTGCACACAAGACGAAGTAAAATAATGATAGATTTTTTTTTTTTTTAATAATTGTTTAGGTGATTGGCGTATATGTTACTGGAGCCTTAGATCCAATACTACATTTGGGACATCGGAAAGAGATGCTACGCTATTTGTATAACCACCAGGTATTTATTTGTTAATTTCTTTCAGATTTTTTTGATCAAGTGGTATACAATTCAACTTACTGAATAAAAAATATTGTAGAATAAAGATGGGGGTTGGGGATTACATATAGAAGGATGCAGCACAATGTTTTGTGCAACACTCTCCTATGTCGCTCTAACATTGCTTGGAGAAGAAATGGATGGTGGCGATGGCGCCATGGAGAAAGCTCGAAAGTGGATCATTGATCGGGGTGGTGTTACTTCCATTCCATCTTGGGGAAAGATGTGGCTTTCGGTTTGTTTTGTTTATTTATTTATTTTCTTTTCTCATAATAATTCAATAATATTACAATAATTTATATAAATTACAAATATAATTTGTAGATACTTGGTGTATACGAGTGGAGTGGTAACAATCCTTTACTCCCCGAGATGTGGGTTGTGCCTAAGTTTGTTCCGATTCATCCAGAACGGATGTGGTGTCACAGTCGAATGGTATATTTGGCAATGTCATATTTATATGGCAAGAGATTTGTGGGAACAATTAATCTTCTTATAATTTCTCTTAGAAGAGAGCTTTTCACTCTTCCTTATCACTATGTTGATTGGGATCATGCCAGAAATCAATGTGCCAAAGTACGTATTTATTTCTATCTCTATCTCTCTCTATTTTCTACCTACCAATATTATTATCAAATATCAATCTTCTATACTTATTATCTTTGCATGTCACTTTCATATTATATTATTTCTTTGTTTTTATCTCTATCTCTGCCTTTATGAGATTATATGCATGATTATTCATATATTAGTAAAATAATTGAACACTAGATCCAATTAGATTTAAGATTTAAGGGTAAAATCAAATACACAACAACTTCTACTCTTTTTCAGCTCATATTGTTTGTCTCATTCAACCATATATTTTTCTATTCAATGGGATTGCAGTACTACATATCTAATTTTTATATAGTTCAATTAAACTATAGCTCTACCTAGAAGTCTCCTTGCTTACAATTCATTACTAATTGAAATATTTGCATATTTGATTATTAGGAGGGCCTTTACTACCCTCACCCAATGATACAAGACATAATATGGAGTTGTATTGACAAGTTTGTGGAACCTCTTCTAATGAAATGGCCTATGCGTAAGTTGATGAGAGAAGCTGCTCTCAAAACAATAATCAAACACATCCACCATGAAGATGAAACCACTCACTATATATGCCTTGGACCTGTTAATAAAATACTCAACATGGTGTGTTGTTGGGTGGAGGACCCTGATTCTCTACCTTTTAAGCTTCACCTTCCAAGAATTAAAGACTATCTTTGGATAGCTGAAAATGGAATGAAAATGCAAGGCTACAATGGATCTCAATTCTGGGATGCTGCTTTTACTGTTCAAGCGATCCTTTCTACTAACCTTCTTCATTCAGAATATGCTGCTTTGTCCATGCTTAAGAAAGCACACAATTTCATCAAAACTACTCAAGTATGTGAAAGGTTTCATTATAAATAATGTGCCAGCATAATGGAAATAATAAAACAATGTTTACCCACTTTGATTAGGATAAAGTAACACTCAATCACGTAATGATACATAATTGGGTATCTATTTATGTACATAAAATTGGTATATATAGTATTACTATAATGAAAATTTATAGTAATTTGTTTATAATTTATGTATATAAATATTTCACTTGAAAACTAATCTATTTTGAATCTTCTTTTTCAATTTAAATTAGGTTCGAGCAGATAGCTCAGATGATGTGAGTTATTGGTATCGCCACATTTCTAAGGGAGGATGGCCATTCTCTACTCTAGATAATGGTTGGCCTGTGTCAGATTGCACTGCTGAAGGATTAAAGGTACCATAATTCAACTTACTTTTTAATTATGTATTTTAATTCATTTATTTTAAAGTTTTAAACCAATGTTAAAATATTCATCACAGGCAGCAATCTTGTTGTCGCAAATGCCTTCTAATATTGTGGGAGAAGCAATACCAATAAATCAATTATACGACACCGTTAATGTGATTTTATCCTTGCAGGTATTTAAGAATGTGAATGATGAATTAATATATAAGCAAAAACTAACTAATGGAATTTTGTATGCATTCTAATAGAACAAAAATGGAGGTTTTGCGTCATATGAACTCACAAGATCTTATGCATGGTTGGAGGTATGTAATTCATAAATATAAATTAATCTCAACTTGGATTAATCAAATTAAATTATTTAAATTTTAACCACGGTAAAATATTATATGCTTCTGTTCTATCTTCCTCAGATAATGAATCCGGCTGAAATATTTGGAGATATTATGATAGATTATCAGTAAGATCATACAACTCAATATATTTATCAATGAATGGTGATCGAAATTATTAATTAAAACTTAACATATATACAGGTATGTGGAATGCACATCAGCAGCAATTCAAGGCCTAAAGTCATTCATGAAAAAGTATCCAGGCCATCGAACAAAAGAAATAGAAATATCGATTGCAAAGGCAGTCAAGTTCATTGAAAGCATACAACAACCAGATGGCTCATGGTAAAAACTATACAACACCCTGCTAATATACAAACATTGGTTAAAATTGGTCAAACGTTTTATTTCTATAATATTGAGAGGAAAAAAGAAAGAATTAATGTTGTGGAATGAATAAAAATAGGTATGGGAGTTGGGGATTGTGTTTCACTTATGGAACATGGTTTGGAATAAAAGGGTTGGTGAGTAGTGGAAAGACATATGGAAGTAACAATAGCATCAAAAAGGCATGTGAGTTTTTGTTATCAAGGCAACTTCCTTGTGGAGGCTGGGGAGAGAGCTACCTTTCAAGCCAAAACAAGGTCAGAAAGCTATTGAAACCAAACCCCTTTATCTATTCAATAAAGCTATGTATATATAATATTTAGTATATAGTTAGGTTCACAAAAAATACGTCATTATGTGATTAGGTGATTTTAAATTAAAAATTAAATATTATGCAATCACATGATAATATATCATCTTTATACCTAATTGTGTACTTAAAGTTTGTGCATTTGTAATTCTAAAATAAAGAGTGATATACGATTTCTGTAAATAAATAGGTATATACAAATCTTCCAGGAAACAAAGCACATCTAGTAAACACTGCATGGGCAATGTTAGCTCTCATTGAGGCAGGCCAGGTATGTATATGAATAACATTATACTTTTCTTTTAATTAAAATAAAACAATCATTTTTTTTTTGGGTTGTGAATTAGGGCTATAGAGATCCAGTTCCATTGCATCGTGCAGCTAAAGTGCTCATTGATTTGCAAATGGAAAATGGAGATTTCCCACAACAGGTAACTAACATACTTTTCTTCAACAACTGAGGTGCAAGTTTCCTTTTTGCATTTTGACCAAACTAATTTATACCTTTTTCAAAAAGTTTTCCTAATAACAAATTAAGTACAAGCCATGCTTTTATTTCATTACCCATGAACTACTTAATTTGCAATATAGTACATACTCTTAATTTCAAAGACATTAATGTGTTCACTTTGTTTTTATATTGATAGGAAATCATTGGACTCTTAACAAGAATTGCATGATAAGTTATTCAGCTTATAGAAATATCTTTCCCATATGGGCTCTGGGAGAATATCGCAATCGTGTGTTGTTGTCATCTAAAGAATATTAAATGTACATTTTAAAAAAATAATAATAATAACACTCCCCACAACTAGGGGTAAAATTGCAAAATGTAACGTAACAAGTTTCTTTTTACGCATATTTTAACTGGTGGTAAAAAATGTTTATATTGTAGATGTATTTGACAAATCATGAATATTTGTAATAACATATTTTAGGTTGTGTTGTATAATGTTGTATGCATATATATTGTATTATGTGATCATATTTCTAAAATACAAACCTTATTATCTGGATATACATGACAGTTTATTTATCTTCATTTGTTGATATGATATTTTTGTTATTATTATATTAATTATATTTTGACATTACGTTATTCTGATATGATATTATTTTTATTTTTTGATCATATCTAAGTATATGATATTATTTTTGTATTTTGTCCATAATTATTTTGAAGGGACAATTGTGTTATTTCATGGTAGAGAAGGTGAACATCTTTGGACATAAGTGTTGATCATATATATGATCTTCTTTAGTTTTAGTTACAGCCTAAGTATTATATATATATATATATATACACACACACACATACATGAATTTTCTGATATATTTTGTTCAAGTTTGTCTTTGTTTGTGTTGAATCTTAATGTTTTGATGATGATAAAAATCTAAGTTAATTTACTAATATGTCCAAAGAATGTTGAAATACATTACAAAATAGACAAAATGTGAAATTTGCAAATAAATATGGATCAACAAAATATTGGTGAAAACTAGTCGCGCATGAGTAAACTATGATCAACCATGCATCAACCATTCAACCTTCTAGAAATAAAATGATATCATCCAGCCATGACCTAAAATAAATATTCATGCTTTTAAAAATAAATTTAGTTCGCCCATGAACTTGAGCAATAAATGTCCCAGTTGGGACATTTGAAACTTGTCCCGCGTATGACCTCTCTCCTTACATTTTCTTGTCAAATGTCATCTCTAACCAATTGCCTGCCACCATGTGTCTAAGAAAGCTTCAAATATTGTCATGTGTCTATTTCCATTAAATGTCCCAGTTTAGACATTTGAAAACCTTCTCAGCCGTAACATTTTCATTTGAATTGTTGTCAAATTTGTCCAATGCGTCACTGTCATGTGTCAAAATATTTATTGTCCAAGTCAGATTATTCTGAAAATTATCCCAATTGTGACATTTTCATCTGAATTACTATCAGATTTGTCCAATGCATTACTACCACATGTCAAAATATTTATTTTCCCAGTCAGCCTATTCTGAAAATTACCCCAACCGTGGTGCAAAATCTAGTATAAGTGTGATACGTGTAAAATTTGTCGCTTCTGTGCAATTTTTTTCAAAGCTTTCCAGCCATGTCATTCTTAAAATTAAACTTATATTTCAACTGTGCACAACCTCGCATATACTCGTTCAAGCTTTTAGATTGTTTTTTAAACTCAGAAATAAAGCAAGCCACCTATGACACGATTTCACTGTCCATGTTAAAAGTTATCCGTTGAAACATTTAAACCTATCCATTGCAACTCTGATCGAGGTCCTTTTTTCTTTGTTGAATTTTTTCAGAAGATTGTCGACGAAAACTTAACCCAATAGGAATCAAAATATCTCTATAAATTTGGCTTCAAATTGAAAAGTAGGGTGATGAGAAAAAGGGAGAAGAAAAATCAAAAGAAGCAAAACGGAAAAACTAAAAACATTATTACTTTGATTTCTTTGTAACTCTCTGTGAGCTTCAAACTTTTATTTTTTGAGAGTTTTGTTCACTTAAACTTGTTTATATCTTGTAATCAAATATTGTGAGCATAATCCTATATCAACTAGTGTAGTGGGTGAAATCTCAGATATACTACTTGTAGAAAATTGTTCAAGAGATACTAAAACTCCAAGACGGTTTGCTTAGAGAAGTGGACGTAAGAGGCTTGCAAAAGAAAGCTTTGAACCACTCTAAATGAGCATTTCTATAACTCTCTCTCCTTAAATATTATTTGTTATTATTGATATTTATTGTTATTTATTGTTGTTATTATTGATATTTATTGTTGTAGTTAATATTGACATTCGTTGTTACTGTTATTAGTTATTTCAGCTTGTTATTTGTCTCTGTTGCTGTTATTGTTTATTCCTGCTTTAAAGTTTATTACTATTGAATTTATTATTGGTATTTTAGTTGTGTGGTTTGTAAAGTTTGCTTTAGAATTTGTTACAGTGTATCATTTAATTTATTTTTAAGAATCTATTTACCCCTATCTAGGTTCATATTAGCCATTACAAAAGTGTTTAACAATTGGTATTAGAGTTTGGACTTTAGTTTTATTAAAATCTAACGATTTTTAGAGATACGATCCAATTTCTTAGTGGCTAATACACTTACTCCTATTTTTGCTGAAGGGCAATGCACCATTAAGCCTCCCTTATTTTGTGGAACAAATTATACCCAATGGAAAATTAGAATGAGGCTTCATGTTAGGTCTATTGACTTTAAATTATGGAAAATTATTGAACATGGTGATTTAGTGCTAATAGACCCTAGAACTAATGAACCTAAAAATGAAATGGATTTTAATGATGAAGATGAAAAGATGATGAGCTTAAATGCTAAAGCTATTAATATCTTATTTTGTGCTCCTGATGGTAAAGAATTTAATAGGGTATCGACTTATGAGTCTACTAAAGAAGTTTGGACCATACTCCAAACCACATATGAAGGAACAAGCCAAGTTAAAAGTCAAAAATCAAGCTTCTCTTTCGAGAATATGAATTATTTGAAATGAAGTTCGAAGAAAATATGACCAACATGTACAAATGATTTTCTAACTTAGTGAACGATCTTAAGGGCTCAGAAAGAGTTTTGAGATGATCGAATTGGTAAAGAAGATTTTGAGATCATTACGAAATTTGTGGACCATAAAGGTAACGACTATTAAGGAGTCTAAGGATCTTAGCAAGATGGGAATAGATGAACTCATAAGAAGTCTTCTTAACTATGAAATGAAAAGAAAACCAAAGGAAAAAGAAGTTAAAACTAAAAGAGATATTACATTAAAGGTTATGGATGAAAAGGAAGAGAAAGAAAATTCTTCCATGGATGAGGATGACGTGAGTCTCTTAGCTAAAAAGTTTAGCAAATTTCTATCAAGATCAAAGAGGAACAAAGGAAAAGGGTTTGTTAGAAAAAGAAGAACAAAGGAAGAGGTCGAAAAGAGCAACGATGATATAATATGTTATGAATGCAAGAAACTAGGCTATATTCGCCAAGATTGTCCTCTGAAAAAGAAGAAGAAGGATAAAAAGGAGAAGAGATTCAAGAAGAAAGTGTTTGTTGCCACTTGAAGTGGAAACAACGACTCAAGTGATGAAAGTAAGTCAAAGGAATAAAAAGCCAACATATGTTTCATGGCCAAGAGTGATTCAGAAGATGAGGTAAATGATTCAAACTCATACTCTTTGCATGAATTACAAGATGCATTTGAAAATTTGATGGATGAGTATGAAAACATAAAAGCAAAGTATAAATCATTAAAGAAAAAATTAATTTGCATTAAAAAAGACATGATATACTTTCACGTGATCATGATGAGTTGACTAAGAAATATGATATTGTTTGAAGTGAAAAGGATTTATGCCAAAAAGAATTAACATGCATGTAAGAGGAACATGAAGAATTAAAGAAAAAGTTATCTAGTTCAAATGAATTATTTTGAAAATTTTAAAATAGGTACTAAGAGGTTGGATGAGATGCTTGTATCTAAAAAAAGTGGTCCTAATAAAGAAGGATTAGGGTATAATGGAAGTAACCTTTTTCAAACACATGTTGGCTTTTAAAGAAACCTCATGCATTACGTATGAAATGCAAATTTTGTTCATTCATTGGGCATACTATTAGACATTGTCTAATTAGGAATGGTAAACCTTTCAAAGTAAAAAAGGTTTAGGTTCCTAAAGGGACACATAAAACTAACGTTGTTAGACCCAAAACTATTTGGGTACCAAAAAGTAAATAGATAAACTTATCTTGTAGGCTTGTTTATTATCTTCTTTGAGTTCCTCTAGCAAGTAGTATGTAGATAGTGGATGCTCAAGACATATGAGAAGAGATAGGAGTTTATTCTCTTCTTTGAAGGATACAGATGGAGGTAATGTCAACTTTAAAGATAACTCCAAAGGAAAAGCTATTGGCATTGGCATCATAGGTAACTCTTATTTTTCAATAAATGATGTTTTACTTGTTAAAGGTCTTAGGTATAATTTACTTAGCATAAGTCAATTGTGTGACAAGGGCTGCAAGATTAATTTTTACTCTTAATGTTATGAAATTGTTAATGCTAGCACAAACACAATTACATTCATTGGGCATAGGCATTCAAATGTGTATATGATAGACTTGCATGACATTGCATCTAAAGACCTATGTCTCATGTCAACCAAGGAGGAAGACATATGGTTATGGCATAGAAGGTTAAGACATACAAGTATTGACGTTCTTCAAAAGCTTTCAAAAAGAAACTTAGTGAAAGGTCTGCCAGAATTAGTTTTCAAAAAGGACCATGTGTGTGATGTTTGCATGAAAGGAAAATAAACAAGAATTTGTTTTAAGTCTAAAGATTATGTTTCAACTTCAAAACCTCTTCAACTTTTACATATAGATTTGTGTGTATCATCTAGAACTACAAGCCTAGGTGGAAAGCATTATTGTTTTGTAATTGTTGATAATTTTTCAAGATTTACTTGGATCTTGCTTCTTGCAAATAAAAGTTATGCATTCCATGCATTGGAACCATTTGTTAGGAAATTGTAAAATCAAGTAGGTTATGTAATTCCATGCATTAGAAGTGATCATGGAAAAGAGTTTGAGAATTCAAATTTTGAAATGTTTTGTAATGAACATGGCATTGAACAAAACTTTTCGACACCTAGGATAGCTTAACAAAATAGAGTTGTTGAGAGAAGAAATAGGATACTTGTAGAAATGCCTAAGACCATGTTATGTGAAAATGATTTACCTAAGTATTTTTGGGGTGAAGTCATTAACACTTCATGTTACATTATAAATAGAGTCATGATTAGGCTGATTCTCAAGAAAACTCCTTATGAGTTATTCAAAGGAAGAAAACCTAATATTGCATATTTTCATCGCTCTAGGTGTAAATGTTTTGTATTAAATAATGGTAAGGATGACTTAGGAAAATTTGATGCAAAGTCGGATGAAACAATTTTCCTAGGTTACTCTTTCTCATTCAAAGCATATAGAGTCTTCAACAAAAAAACTCTCTTAGTTGAAGAATCTATCCATATGATATTTGATGAATGTTTTAAGTGTGTAGAGAATACAAATGAAGATAAAGTCATTAAACTCATAGAAAATCTACAAATCAAGGACTCATCTCAACCAAAGGAAGAGAAAGAAGATCATCAAGTTAAGGTTGATGACCAAAATGATGAACTCATACAATCTCAAGAACCATAAAAAGAGATCTTATATCTAAGGGTGAAGGGTGAAGTGAAAAAAGAAAGGATTATTGGAGATCCTACCTAAGAAGTAAAAACTAAAGCTTCATTAAGAAACGCATGCCAATTTGTGGCATTCTTGTCACAAATGGAGCCCAAGAAGGTAGAGAAAGCTTTTAAAGATGAAAGTTGGATGCTTGCAATGCAAGAAGAGTTGGACTAATTTGAGAGAAGTAATGTTTGGGAACTAGTTCCAAGGCCAATGAATCATCCTACCATTAGCATAAAATGCGTATATCGAAACAAGATAGATGAGTCTGACATTGTTATTCGAAACAAAGCAAGACTAGTCACTTAAGGGTACTCTTAAGAGGAAAGTATTGATTTTGATGAAACTTATGCACTCGTAACTAGACTAGAAGCAATTAGGATGTTGCTTGCATATGCATGTCATTTTGATTTCAAATTATTTCATATGTATGTTAAGAGTGTTTTTTTAAATAGTTTTATTCAAGAAGAGGTTTATGTTAAACAACCTCCTGGTTTCGAAAATCATGAATTTTCAAATCATGTGTTTAGATTAAAAAAGGCTTTATATGGTTTAAAGCAAGCTCCAAGAGCTTGGTATAAAAGATTAAGTCTTTTCTTAATTAAAAATGCTTTTTCAGAAGGAAAAGTAGATATTATCTTATTTATAAAAAGACATATGCAAGACATTTTGATTGTTCAAATTTATATTGACGATGTCATCTTTAGTGCTACTAATGAGTCTCTTTGTAGAGAATTTTCTAAGATGATTTTGAAATGAGCATCATGGGAGAGCGGAATTACTTTTTAGGACTTCAAATCAAATAAACAAAGGAAGGGATTTTGCTTCACCAAGCCAAATATGTCAAAGACCTTCTTAAAAGTTTTAACATGCAAGATGCTAAAGAGCAACCCACTCCCATGAGCACTTCTCTAAAATTAGATATGGATGAAGGAGGTAAAAGTATTGAAATCAAAACATATAGAAGCATGATAGGTGCATTATTATATTTAACCACATCTAGACCCGATATCATGTTTAGTGTATACATGTGTGCACGTTTTCAAGCGAATCCTAAGAAATCACATCTTAATGTTGTGAAACAAATCATGAGATATCTTAAGGGAACCCAAAATATTGGTTTATAGTACTTTAAGGGATCTTCATTCGAATTACAAGCATTTTTGGATGCTGATTTCGAAGGATGTCGAATAGATAGAAAAAGCACAAGTGGCACTTGTTATTTTTTAGGTAATATGTTTGTCTCTTGGTTTTCAAAGAAACAAAATTCAGTGGCAACCTTTACTACAGAAGTCGAATAAGTTTCCGCAGCTAGTTGTTGTGCACAACTCTTATGGATGAAATAAAAACTTATGGATTTTGGTTTTGAAATGAAAAACATCCTAATATTTTGTGACAATAGAAGTGTTATTCAACTTTCCAAAAATTCTATCTTGCATTCTAGGATAAACCATATACATATTAGACAGAATTTTTTGCGTGATCATGTCAGTAAGGGTGATATTTGAATTAAATTTATTGATACTAATAATCAACTTACTGATATTTTTACTAAGCCTTTTGATAAGGATTGTTTTTGCTTTATTTGAAGAGAGCTTGGTATGATTAACATAAGTCAAGTAAGTTTTTAATGCCCTTATTCATATAAATTTGTGAATATGATATCTTGTTTAACTATGATATTAACTATGTGATGTTTGTGCTTGTTAAGATGAATGTGGATGATTTGTGATCATTTATAAATGTTTTTCCATTCATACAGCATAAAAGCATAATACAAATTCTAATCAAATCAATTCGAACCTGTGTTCAAAGTTAATCGAATCTCGAATTATATCAAGTATCCTCGATTCGATCAAAATATTCAAATTTCATATATTTTGATAAATATATATTTTTTTTAAACCAGTCTACATTTTATACAGTGTATATAGTTTATTGTTTCTATTGTAATTGTTTGAAGACCTTGATCTAGAAAGGCTTCAATTTTTTTTGCACTAACAAAAATCACTTATATTCATTTAAAAAAGAAATGCATAGATCACGTGTCACAGTGGGCATGGAAATCATGCCATCCATGACCATATATTCACACAATTAAAAAACTGTATTGTATATATAATTTTTTTTGTCTTTTAGTGTCACATGTTTTATTACTTCTATTTAATTTTTTGCCTTGTTGTCACATGTGTTATTACTTTCACCCTCTTTTTTTTTGCCTTGTCACCACATGTTTTATTACTTTCATCTATTTACTTCCATTCATTTGCCTTGTTGACATACACTTTCTTCATTTTCTTTCCTTGCTTCATTTTGCTCCAGTGTGCTTCATTTGGCTCTAGTTTGCACCATTTTGCTTCATTTAAAAAAAAAACAATTCTCACAAGGACAACACTCTTAGCATACTCACATCATATTGCATTTCTTCACAGAAGATTCTTGTTGATAAGCTCTCACGGTTTAGTCTCGAATTCATCTTGATTCTCACAAATTTGTGTCTACGAAAAGATTTCAAATCCTTAGTATTGTGATTCATCTTCATGGCTCCAAGAACTAGAGATAATCCTCAATCATATTATAATATTCTTGTTGGAAGTGATGACCAAAGGGCTTGCTTGAGTGAAATTAGAAATAGGAAAATTTTTATCAGAAGGTGTGTATTCTTGCCTATTTAGAGGAAATTGGTATTGTTGATCCGTTTATGAAGATTGCAAATCGGATGAAATGGAGAAATCTATTTTTCATGAGACTTAATATGTATGAAAATTTAGTTTACAAGTTTTACAGTTCTCTGAAAGTAGGTATGGATGCTAAACATTAAATTGTAAACTACACTATGAAATTCATATTGCATGGACATGATTTCAATGTTACTCTAGAAATGCTTGATGAATGGTTGGAATGTGATTGTGATGGAATAATAAGTGTTTCAAAAACATTTAATCATTCTGTAGCTTGGAATGCGTTAGAAGGTCAAGAAACTTGTTATTCTCACCTGTCTAAGTCTAGAAAGCTGAATAATTTAGTCTATAAGGTACTTCATAGGATAATTACCTATACCCTAAATGCTCGAACAGACTTTAATGGGTCTATATCAATTCGTGACTTACAATTGGTATTTGCTATTTAACATGGAATTTAAGTTGATACTATTTGTTGGCTTATCCATCGATTGTACCTTATTAAATATGATGATCATACAATTCAGTTTGGCATGATCATATCTTTCATTGCAAGTAAACTTGGATTAAACCTTGCAGACGAAAATCCAAAGTACCTTATACAATTTAGAGATCTAGACCTCCTTTCAACTTAATCCTTGATAAAAATGGAATTGATCGAACAAACTGATCAAGGAGACTACCAATTTAAAACTTACTGTCTAAGGCATCAAAGAATTATTGATTATGAAGAAGAACAAATTTCTTCTGAGTATTAAGTTCCTCTACCACCTCGTAATCTTCAAAGATCAAATTTTCAGACTAAAATATCACCTAGAATGAGAGGTGAAGAGATGATGAACTCATTCCAAACTCAATATGCCAATATGATGAACTTCATGAACAAAGGATTTCAGGCTCTCCATCTTCGTCTGGATGGCATATATGAAAGGCAAGATCATATCATGCCTAAACAACAACGCTTAAAAGAAGATCATGAGAATTTTCAACAAAAAGTTCATGATTGGATGCATCATCATTTGTGACCATGCACTTCATATTTTTTGCATTTCATAATCTTAGTTTCTTATTTTTGCTATATTTTGATGATGACACTCATTTCTTATATATTGACATTGATATTGCTATTAAATGTTGTTGTTGTTGTTTATGCTTTTCTAATTTGATTCCTTGTGATAATATTATGGATGGTATGGATTAGCTTTATTATTGATGTTGATATTGGCAGTTGTTTCTTCTATTAGTCATTTTGAGCTATTCGAAAAATCTAAAAAATTCTGTCAAGTTTTTTTTTTATATATATATAACAAAAAGGGGGACAGGTTAGGCTAATAACTTATTGAATATGCAAGAAATTTATCCGTTTGGTATTGCCTACTTATAATTCTACTTGATTATTAAATTAGTTTCTTACTTGCTGCTAATTCTGATGTCCATTTTTTCTTATTGCTAACAAACAAGGAGAGAAATTAGTAAAAGAAATATTTTTACGGCTTAAAGTGAGGGGGAGTAAGGATGAGTAACTGTGATTTATATTTAATTTTTTTTATTTTGTATTATATTTTTCTTTTAAACTAGATTTTTGTCATCAATCAAAAAGGGAGATTGTTGAATCTTAATGTTTTAATGATAACAAAAATCTAAGTTTAATTTACTAATATGCCCAAAGAATGTTGAAATGCATTACAAGATGGACAAAATGTGAAATTTGCAGATAAATTTGGGTAAAGAAAATATTGGTGAAAATTGGTTACTCGTGACCAAATTGTGATCAAACTGTGCATCAACCATTCAGCCTTCTGGAAATAAAATGATATCGTCCAACCATGACCTAAAATAAATATTCATGCTTTTAAATATAAATTTAGTTAACCAAATCAACTGAATTAATTTTTTTTTAACCTTGAGCATTAAATGTCCCAGTTGGGACATTTGAAAATTGTCCCACCCATGATCTCTTTCCTCACATTTTCTTGCAAGTGTCATCTCTAACCAATTGTTTGTCATCATGTGTCCAAGAAAGCTTCAAATATTGTCAATATGTCTAATTCCATTAAATGTCCCAACTGGGACATTTGAAAACCTTCTCAGCTATGACATTTTCATCTAAATTGTTGTCAGATTTGTCTAATGCGTTACTGTCATGTGTCAAAATATTTATTGTCCCAGTCGGACTTTCTGAAAATTATCCCTGCCATGACATTTTTATCTGAATTACTATTAGAATTGTCCAATGCGTTACTACCATATATCAAAATATTTATTGTCTCAATCAGCTCATTTTGAAAATTATCCCAACAGTGACACAGAATCTAGTATAAGTGTGACATGCGTAAAGTTTGTCACTCCAGTGTAATTTTTTTCAAAGTTTTCCAATTGTGTCATTTTTAAAATAAAACCTATATTTCAATCGTGCGCAACCCAACATATACCCGTTCAAGCTTCTAGATTGTTTTTTAATCACAGAAATAAAGCAAGTCGCCCATGACACGATTTTTTCACCTATGCTAAAAGTTATTTGTAACATTTAAACCTATTCGTTACAACTCTGATTAAGGTCCTCTTTTCTTTGCCGAATTTTTAAGAAGATTGTCAACGAAAACTCAACCGAGTGGGAATCAAAATGTCTCTATAAATTTGGCTTCAAATTGAAGAGTAGGGTGATGAGAAAAAGGGAGAAGAAAAATCGAAAGAAGCAAAAAGGAAAAACTAAAAACATTATTACTTTGATTTTTTTGTAACTCTCCATGAGCTTCAAACTTTTGTTTTTTGAGAGTTTTGTTCGCTTAAACTTGTTCATATCTTGTAATCAAATATTGTGGGCCCAATCCCGTATCAACTAGTGTAGTGGGTGAAATCCCAGGTATACTACTTGTAGAAAATTCTTCAAGAGATAATGAAACTCCAAGACGGTTTGCTTGAAGAAGTCCACGTCAGAGGCTTGCAAGAGAAAGCTCTGAACCACTCTAAATGAGCATTTTTACAACTCTATCTCCTTAAATATTATCTGTTATTATTTATATTTATTGTTATTCATTGTTGTTATTATTGATATTTATTGATATTTATTGTTGTAGTTACTATTGACATTTATTGTTACTGTTATTAGTTATTTCAGCTTGTCTCTGTTGCTGTTATTGTTTATTCCTACTTTAAAGTTTATTACTATTGAATTTGTTGTTGGCATTTCAGTTGTGTGGTTTGTAAAGTTTGCTCTGGAATTTGTTAGAGTGTATCATTTAATTTATTTTTAAGAACCGATTCACCCCCCCTCTAGGTTCATTTTAGTCATTACAAGAGTGTTTAACAGTTTGTAACCTAGTATTGCATTTTTATTACTCAAATATTTTCTTAATTATTCTAATAGGTTTACCTTTTTATATATATCATAGATTTGTTTTTGTTTGAACCTCAGTATCTAAAAGGATTTCGACATAAAACATTTAAGGGGATCATAAACTGTATCCTAAGCAAGATGTTTATAAAAGTTTTAGATTTGTGTAAAGCAATTATCAAGAGAGTTTAGGAGCTAGTTGAATGGGCTAGTGAGCTTGTTTGTTTGAGGTATCTTCCTAACTGCATTTGATGCTTTTGTAGGTACATATGGCATATGAAAACAGAAATAGGCAATAGAATTATTTGTAGTCGATTATCATGTGAATATGTGTACAAACAAACTCACACAGGGTGTTAGAAAATTTGACACTAACATTGGTGGCTCCTTCAATTTGACAACAATGGAATTTAGTTAAAAACGACCTTTGATCCAAGGGTAAGATAACACTTTGTTATCCATATGAAGCACAAGTGATGGAAGCTAAGAATGAACACACTAGGTCCATTAGAATCTCTGTTAATGGTCAAGGTGAGAAGGTTGACATGCGTGATAATATGTGTATGGCTGAAAAGTTCTAAAAGCTCGTGCACCCGATCCTTATCTTATCCCTTCAAACTTTATCCAGATTTTGAGATATTATGACATTTATAATAATTGACACTATAAAAATATTTAATGACATTTCTTTTATGATATATAATTAAAAGTCACTAAAATTATAAGAAGTCAAAAAAATTAGTAACTTATTATGATATTTATAATAATTGATATTATAGAAATATTTAGTGACATTTCTGTTATAATATTTATATTAAAGTGTATTACAAATTATGAGAAATCAAAAAATTTAATATGCATTGTGATATTTATAATAATTGTCACTATAAGATCTTTATTTCCATTCTAAATTAAAACTCGTAAGTCAACTATTAATTTATATTTATCCAATTTTTTTTTCTTTAAACTGTCTGCCGCAAACATGAGGGATTCAACAATTTGCACTCATCTCCGTTTAGGTGAAAAAGACAAGAGAGTTGATGAATTCTAATTTTTAAATTAGTTCATAGGATTTGGTTATGCAGGGTAAGGCGATTCATATAATTTGTGTACTTTATTAGAAAATAAAATTTTCATTGAAAATAAGGGAAAGCATAAAAGAGGTAATAGAATTGACAATGTTGATAGCTGAATTCAATCATTTCATGATTGAAGAAGGTTAGGTCCCTTACCAATAATGATCAAAATAGTTGTACATCATTAATATATTGGGGTGCCATGTGGGTTAATCACTTGGGCACTCTCCCCTTACAAACTAGTTTTAAGAGTACGAGTTAATGTGCAAAGACATAAACACTTACAATGGGATAGAAAAAACCACAAAATGGAATAGATTAGACGCAGACAAGTGAAAATCTTAAAGGTGATACATCCATACTATACTTCCCTTGTGAACGTCATCTTATATGTGCATAAATTTTGTGATAAACTCACATTTTAAAGTGATTTCAAACTAAATATACCATTAGATATCTTAACCAAATCATTACTTTTATGTTTTACAGTTCATTATTCTAGTTCATTCCGCAGTTGAATCGCTCGTGCTCTAACCTTTCACACCAGAGTTGTCTTTGTCCATTTTTAAACCAGATAAGCAAAAATGATTACACCAGTTTCAATGGCTATTTTCTCTTTTTTGTTTAAAATTTATAATACAATATACGCCGGAAAATTAAGCCAATTCTGTAAATCAAACACAGTAAATTACATACCTGAAATTCTCTTTTGTTTAATCTGTGTTGTAAGCGATCCAAAACGTAATCAAATTAATTTTTACAACACTATTTGCCTAGTACTTTGTCAATTTCGATTCTGTGACATTCAGCATATTTCATGTTTTGGGAGGGTTACGTTTTTTGGTGTTGTTCTCCTATATATGCATTAACTAGAGAAAGCGGTAGTTTTTAGGACATTATATATATGTTTAACTACCTCTAACTACTTCTTTAACTGCTCCTCCAACTGCGGATGGCAGTTTATGTAATTGGGTCAGGTTGACCCATTTTGAGTGGATTCAAACTGAATATCTCCTAGTCACATATGATGAGATATTCAAACCAAATATTTAAACACAAAATTCATACAATGAAACATTTCATATTTACAAATATGTTGTTTGATTTTACTAGCAACCTGCACTTGAGAGCTTATTAATATGTATTCGTTAGAAATAACATAGTCACTTCAATCCTAAAAAAATGATCAATTGTTAGTTTCATTATACCCTAGACTTATTGATAATTCCAATCTTTTTAATCCCTCAAAATAATTGTTATATCTCTCTATGTATATATGATCAAGTCATATCTCTCATATGATCGACAAGATCAGTAGGCCAATGGATACATATAATAAATAAGTCTTTCTCTTCTACTAGAAATTCTCAATTTAAACTTAATTGTTTTTCTATCCACGTTCTATAGACCGAATCATACATAGCCATGGGAAACAAACTAAGATAGCAAAACACTAAGAATAAATATTAAATAATAGTAAAGAGTCTAAGAGTACCAATATAAGGTAAGCATTATAAAGTATCACACAGTGAGGAAGTAAGGATTTACTCACTCACGACTTTTATTGGTCGACTATGCATATATGGTGTGGAACGTCTACTACAGGGTATATTCTCCTTAAATATCATACATCAACACTGTATAAATATGAGTTTAGTTGTTATACCCAACTTTTAACTTGCATTCTTAAACATCTTCAAACTTGCAAGTAATTATTAAAAATTTACATATGATATTCACAAGTTATTTGGATATAAGAAATCCAAAGCGATCATTGTCAAATATATCTATCTATGACCTCATCTTAACTAATTCTCAAGATGACATTTCGACTTTAATAATTCTTTTCTCAATAAATATGTCTTATCTTCACTTGCTCTTTCAGTTTCAAAGGTGATTCCCTGTATGAGTTAGTCAATCTATAACTTGTGTGACATTATAATCTTGTTGAGCTTCCAAAGAAACTAATGTGTATATAGTGAAACACCAAGAATTTTAGGTTGCAAAATCAAAACAAAATGAACTTGAATTCATAGTTTTTGATATCGTGTCTCAAGTACAATATATAAGTTTAACAACTTATCAATTACAGTCTACATAACCTAATAGATTTAACATATACAAGATATACTAGGGATGACAACGGGGAGGGGATCTCAATCCCCATCCCCTTCCCCATAGGAGATATCAATCCCTGTCCCTAGCCCGTCCCCATCCCCTCTCCATCCTCGCGGGGAAAAATCCCCTTCCCGTACCCGCAAAAAAAAAATCTTTTTTTTACCTTCTAAACACAATATAAATATCTTAAATAATATAATTAAATAAAATTAACATTAACCCACTATTTCAAATATCACAAATATAATATATTAACTACTTTAATATGTACAACAAAAACCTAAATAAATTTGAAAAACATAAATAATTTAAAACTATAAAAATATATTAGTATTTTAAATAAATATATTAATATAAAGGGATGGGGATGGAAGCGGGATGAGGAGGAGACACATGTATCCCCATCCCCAACCCATCCCCGATTGCGGGGATTTTTTTCATCCCAGTCCTCTTCTTCTTCCCCGTTTCTACTGCGGAATCCCTTCCCCGTTAGGGTCGAGAAAGGTCGGGGCCCATAAAGTTGTGCCCAAATTGCCATCCCTAAGATATACCTCTCTCATAATAGGTTTGGTTGAAGGATCAACAACTACGTGGTACATAGAAATATATTGTACGCTCATTTTTCTTTTAAAAATGATGTCTCTTATAAAATTGTATCTAGTGTCAATATGTTTGATCTACTATAAAATTTGGAATCTTTTGTAAAAATTATCGTAACTTGATTATCACAATGGACAGCTAGCGGTCTAACAATATTGTCTTATATACTCGAATTCATAAAAAGTATTCTTAACCAAACAGCTTCTTACATAGTTGTTGAACAGACTATAAACTTGGCCTCAATTATGGATAAGACTATGCATGCCAGAAATGGATTTGCATTAGTCTAAATCACCTCCTTAGTCGACATTTGAACAGCTAACCAAACGCAAATCTAATCCTTGACAACAAAAACAATAATCCATAAAGCCTTTTCGATGTCTTAATATCTTCTTGATAGTTTTCAATGCTCTTTTCCAAGGTTTGACTAATATCAACTAACCAACTTAACAATAAAACAAATGTTAGGGCATTTATACATCATATCATACATAAGATTTCAAATAGAATTTGAATTAGGAACTAGGGACATTTCATTTATCTCATCTTGAGTCTTGAGATACATTTCTTGGCTTAACAATTTACCTTTTGACGCAAGAGTATATACGAGTTTGTAGTTTATCATATTGAATCATTATAGAATTTTTCAAATGTAATGCTCTTGTGATAGAGCTAAAAGTTTCTTCAAATGATCCCTCTTAATTTTAATATCTAATATGTATTTTGCCTCACCTATATTGTTCATGTCAAAATTCAAGATAAACAACTCTTAATAGTC
Organism: Mangifera indica; assembly: GCF_011075055.1. NCBI lineage: Eukaryota > Viridiplantae > Streptophyta > Magnoliopsida > Sapindales > Anacardiaceae > Mangifera > Mangifera indica. Next base: position 5,907,983 of record NC_058138.1, read on the forward strand.
ATCATATACTTCAAATAGTTTCTAGTTATTAAGACATCATTCTTGTAAAGAGATAGATTTGCAAACTTGTCATTAGATTTTTTCACATAGATACAATGGCCTTGTACAATTATTTTAAAATCCCAATCATTATTGCCTTATGAAATTTTAAATACCATTGTTTGGTGACTGTTTTAGGCCATATATTGATCTTTGAAGGTTGCATGCTTTACACTTTTGGCCTTTTACAACAAAACCTACAGGTTGTTCTAAGTAGATTTCTTTGTCAAACTTTCCATTAGAGAAAGTTGTCTTGACATCCATCTAATACAACTCTAAATCAAATGTACTATTACAGCTAAAATCAAACGAATTGAAGTAAAACTTATAACTAGCAAAAGGTTGCTTCATAATTTATATCTTCCTACTAGGTATAACATTTCACCACAAGGTGAGCTTTGTATCTATCTATTGAGTCATCCATCTAACATTTGATTTTGAGAATCCACTTATTCCCAATGGCTTTTTGACACAATGGTAAGTTAACCAAACTCTAGACTTAATTTATTTCCGTGGATTTCATCTCTTCTTTTAATATTTCTTGCCATTTTCTTTTATTGTTTTAGGTTTTTCATCATCTTGATGATTGGTAGTAAAAACCTTGTTTTCAATTTTAAAATGTTGCTTAGGTACTTTTAGATGACCACTCTTATGTAATGGAGGATTATCATTTCCACTATCAAAACTAGTTGTAGCTCAGTCTCATTACTCCCATTTGGTTAAGATGGATGAGACAATTTCTTATTACTTCCACTATCTAGAACAAGTAAAAGTCTTGTTTCTTGAGACTCAACTAATGGTCATTGAGACGTATCTACTCCTCATTCTTCTTTCATCTCATATAGATGAAGACCTTTATTAATATCATTTCTATTAGAAAAAACATTTCTTATAAATGTAACATCTTTAGATTCAATTTCAATTATTTTACCATCTAACTCCTCCCCAATGAACACATACCCTTTGGATTATTCAGATTATCTTATAAAGATACTTTTCTTTTTTCTTGTTCCCAATTTTTTAAACAAATAGGAAAAGTCATAGGTAAATGTAGCTAATCCCCGAGGTCACAATTAATTTAAATCAAATTTTTTACCTATCTATAACTCATAGAGAGTGGAAGCAACTAATTTAGAAAACACTTGGTTAAATATAAAGACAATAGTTAATGGTATATCACCCCAAAATTGTATTGGTATATTTGCCTGCATCATTATTAACCTAGTCATTTTTTATAGAGTTTTATTTCTCTTTTCTGCTACACTATTTTGTTGCAAAGTTCTTAGAATTATTAGTTGTCTTATTATTCTTTTTCATTACATAGCTCCTTGAACTTTTCAAACAAATACTCACAACCTCGGTTAGTTCATAAAACTTTTATTCTTTTATCTAATTGATTCTCAACCCATTTATATAGCAGCTAAAATAATCTATTGCTTCTAAATTATGAGAGATAAAGTAAACATGACTAAATCAAGTAGAAGTGTGCACAATCTAGTTTTCAAACCATATGAGCTAAATATCTCATACACCTATTTTTTAATAATTTTTACGCCTTTACACTGTTGATTATCATACTAGGCTGATGGCCCTCTCCAAAACTAAAGTGATGCCTATTGTCGAGTTAGAATTAAGCCTTTTTCTTTCTACAGTCAATCTCGACTCCATATCTTTCTAAAAATTCTATGCCCAGGATAACATCAAAATCAAGCATATCAAAGACAATCAAGTCCACTTTTAACTCTCTCCCATGTATCACTACCTTCTACTACCTTAACATCTTATTAGTAATCACACTTCCACCATCCGACATCTCAACTCTAATGGAATGGGTACATCTAACAGGCACTAAACCTACCTTTTCAATAACCCCCAATACAATAAAAGAGTGTATGGCTCCTGAATCAATCAATGCATACAAGGAAATAAAGTGCAATAAGAGCTGACTAGTAACAACAAATGTGCTAGCCTCCACCTGACTATAGGTAGCTGTATAGACTCGTGCATTAGTACCTCTCCCTGGTTGCACTAATAGAATTAGGATTTGTTATGGCTGTATCAGGATTGGCACCTCGGTACTCTAGTAATCCTTTGCTATATACCCTGGTTGTCGGCATCTATAACAAATCACCTACTTCTATTGGTACCAACATTCCCCACTATGATATCTCCCACAAATCTAACACTAGGGAATATTTTATTTTTAAGGTTTCTTGTCACTTTTTCTGTCTTTTCTATTTGCTTTTGATTGGAATTTTCTTTTTCCCCTATTGTTTATGAAACTAGAGACCATTAAACTACCCCCTGATGTTGTAGCAGGTGCTAAAATAGTTAATGAAGTAGGTAGAGCTGACTAACTTGACATCATTGTCTGGGGTACTGTCACTGATTGAGTTATTCTCATGGAAGATGCATTTCTGGGTAGCTTATTAACATATACCTCCAACCTTAATGCTCTCTCCAATGCCTCTCCATAAGTTTGAGGAGGTTGTGGTCTAGCTAACACATGTAAGGCTATCTCCGGTCTAAGGCCCTAAAGAAATATGTTCAATCAGAGACTAGGTGTACTCACCATACCTTGAGCAAAACTAGATAGAACATCAAAACGGGTAAAATAATCCTTTACTGAACCCTTCCCCTACTGTAAAGAAATGAACTCCTGAACTTTGACTGTTATCACATCAGTTGTTTTGTATTAGGCCTCAAATGCCTTTCTGAAGTCCTGTCAGGTCATCAGATCCACATTTTTGGTTTCTTTAACTAGGTCCCACCATATGCAGGCCTCTCCCCTCATCAAGAAACTGGTATACTGAACTTTTTCTCTATCGATCATAGGAAACAAATCCATGGTACTTTTCACCTGCTTAATCCACTCATCAGCCACTAAAGGATCTTTAGTACCTTTAAATTCAAGAGGGGTATGCTAACTGGGTAAAGAATAAATAGGCTCAAACCGCCTTTGAGCTCCAACTTCTCCTCTCCCTTCATTCCTCCTTTTATTTCTGATTTCTTCTATGACCTCTTCATGAATCTCACTTCTAATCTCATCTCGGATGACATCTCTAGCTATATTTTCAAGTGTGGTTCTATCTTGACTCTCGATCAACACCTGATAAACTATATCTCTGATTTCTGCTAGCCCAAATCCTGAACCACCTGATGGGGTAGGGTTAGATGGTTCTCTCATCTCTCTCTGTATACCCCTTCCACGATCTCGTCCTCGTCTTATGGTACTCCTCATCTAATAACTGCATACGTGTAACTACATAAGGATTTTATCATTCTATTATTTGAATACAGGCAAAGAAAATAACTTACTACAGTTAATTCTCGAGAGTTGATCTATAAGACAAAAGGGGCACCTATGCAATACTAGAATGCAAAACTATATATATAAATATTATATTACAACATATTCTATTAATATAATATAATATAATATTTAGATACTTCCTATAGTAATTTAGAAACTCGCCATGATTGGTCCTAGTAAACCTTTATGGGTCAGTCTGTTTATTCTTTTTTGGCCAATGTGCCTTAATCTAGCATGTCATTTATTTGCATCCACATCTAAACTATTAGGAGTTGCAAATAACGAAGAACTGATAGAATTATCATTATTACAAAATAAGGTGTCTAGCACCATAAAATCTTCATATAGAAATCCAGATCCAAAAAACACATTATCATAATAAAGTTTAACCAAGTTTCTAGAGAAAGTTAAAAAATATCCTAGTTTTAGCAGCACCATTACAGAGACCAAATTTCGTCGAATTTCTAGAGCATATAGGACATCATGTAGGTATAATGTTTGACCACCGAGCAAAACCAATTTGCATGTGCTCATTCCTTTTACTTCAACTTTAGCATTATTACCTACATAAATCTATTGCATTTCGCTTATTATTTGATGAAATTCTAGAAAATGTCTTTATTATGAGCTATATGGTTTATGGCTTTTAAGTCTACAATCCACATAGGATGAGATTCAGTTAAGAAAACAATATTGCAAACATAAATCTCACAATTTGAGACAAGATAAGTCAATACCGTCTTTGGCTTCATGCATTCATGAGCGAAGTGACCCTTGTTTCCATAGTTATAATAGGTCAGATTTGTCGTATCTCTTACTTAGAGCGCTTGCCTCTTTTACACTTGAATCGTTTATTCTTATTCACAGATTCTTGTATGATCTCTTTCTCTTTTCTGGATTAACGCCATTTACGTTTGTAGCCAAAAAATTTCCTTGAATTGGACTCCATAACATATGCATAAGCAATTGGTCTGGTAGCCTCTGGACACTCAACTTCCAATTTAAGATGGCGAGTGTAATATTGACCTTTTAATTATTATTATTATTATTATTTAAATAGGATAAGATTTAAATTTTAGGGGATAAAGTAAGTTTAATTTTTAAAAATATTTTATTAGGTAAAAGCAAGATAATAGTTAAATTTTCCATAAAGAGATGAGATATTTTATTTGTGATAAATGTGGATTAATTTTAAAACTTATCTTTAAAGAAAAACAAAATCAATATTAATAAAGGGGGAGAGAGGATTTTCTTTTCTTTTTTTTTTAAAAAACAAAGAGCAAGGTTTTGAGTAATGATTTTAGGAGGAGAAGAATTGTGAGTGGGAGACTAAAGTAGTGAAGCAGTGTTGTTGCTATAATTTTATTGCATTAAGGTATGCCTCAATATGTTTTTTAATTTATTTTGATATATAGGTGTTTTATGATTTGAGGATTAGGGTTTCTTTTTTTTTATAGAATTCAACTCAGTTTTGCATTATAAATTGTTTGTTTTATGATAGTTTTATATTAGTTTTTAAATTTACTAAAAATAAAAGAAAATTATATACCTTTGATTCTCTTTTATTTTATATATTGATTTCATTTTATGAAAAGAAAGAAAAAATAATACAAATTTTTAGTAATTTGTTGATATCTTAATTTTGTAAATTTAAATAGATAGTTTATATTACTATGGGCCTAATGATAATAATTTGAGAAAAGAAATTTTGAGTGAAGCTTATGAATCTGCTTATAGCGTTCATCTAGGGAGTACTAAAATGTATCGTGATTTGAGAAATAACTTTTGGTGGAGAAACATGAAGAGTGATATTGCTGATTTTGTCTCTAAATGTTTAGTGTGCCAACAAGTAAAGATTGAAAATCAAAGACCTGGGGGACCTTTACAGCCCTTGCCTATTCCTGAATGGAAATGGGACCATATTACTATGGATTTTGTGAGTGGCTTGCCTCGTTCAAAAAGGGGATTTGATTCTATATGGGTGGTGGTTGATCGTTTAACTAAATCAACACATTTCTTGGTAGTGAAAACCACTTATAATATGTTTCAGTTGGTTGCCTTATTTATTCGAGAGGTTGTGAGATTGCATGGAGTTCTTCAATCTATTGTGTCAGATAGAGATGCACGTTTCACCTCTAAATTTTGGGCAAGTTTGCACCAAAATCTTGGGACAAAGCTTAGTTTTAGCACCGCTTTTCATCTTCAAACTGATGGTCAATCTGAAAGGATTATCCAAACCCTTAAAGATATGTTGAAAGCATGTATGCTAGACTTAGGTGGTTATTGGGAAGAGCATTTACCCCTAATAGAGTTTGCTTATAATAACAATTTCCACTCTAGTATTGGTATGGCTCCTTATAAAGCTTTGTATGGTCGGAAGTGTAGATCACCTATTTGTTGGGATGAAGTGGGAGAAAGGAAGTTGCTAGGACCAGAGCTTGTTCAGATTACATCTGATAAAATTAAGTTGATTAGAGAAAGGTTTCGCACAACTCAAAGTAGACGAAAGAGTTATGCTAATCATCGTAGGCAAGAGTTGGAGTTTGAGGTTGGGGATTTTATTTTTCTGAAGGTGTCACCTTGGAAGGGAATTTTTCGGTTTGGAAAGAGAGAAAAGCTAAGCTATGGGTTTATAGGGCCATTCGAAATTTTGGAGAGGATTGGTACAGTTGCATACTATGTGGCCTTACCACCAAGTCTCTTAAGGCTTCACAATGTATTTCATGTTTCAACATTAAGGAAATATTTGGTTGACCCGTCCCATGTTTTAGACTATCAACCAATCCAAATCTCTGAAGATATGTCATATGAAAAGCAAGCCTTAGAAATCATTGATAGAAAGGAGCAATTTCTAAGTAATAAAGTTATTCCATTTGTAAAAGTGCGTTGGAGAAATCACTTGTTAGAAGAGGTCACGTGGGAGCAAGAGGCTGAAATAAAGGAGAAGTATCCTCAACTCTTTGAAGCTTTAGATGTGTACTAATTTAAAGGACAAAAATTTTTTTTAGGGGTAGGGGGGAGAATTGTAATATTCACCTTTTAATTATTATTATTATTATTATTTAAATAGGATAAGATTTAAATTTTAGGGGATAAAGTAAGTTTAATTTTTAAAAATATTTTATTGGGTAAAAACAAGATAATAGTTAAATTTTCCATAAAGAGATAAGATATTTTATATGTGATAAATGTAGATTTATTTTAAAACTTATCTTTAAAGAAAAACAAAATCAATATTAATAAAGGGAGAGAGAGGATTTTCTTTTTTTTTTTTTTTTTTTAACAAAGAGCAAGGCTTTTGAGTAATGATTTTAGGAGGAGAAGAATTGTGAGTAGAAGACTAAAGTAGTGAAGCAGTATTGTTGATATAAGTTTATTGCATTAAGGTATGTCTCAATATTTTTTTTAATTTATTTTGACATATAGGTGTTTTATGATTTGAGGATTAGGGTTTCTTTTTTTTTTTAGAATTCAACTCAATTTTGCATTATAAATTATTTGTTTCATGATAGTTTTATATTAGTTTGTAAATTTACTAAAAACAAAAGAAAATTATATACCTTTGATTTTTATATATTGATTTCATTTTATGAAAAGAAAGAAAAAATAATACAAATTTTTAGTAATTTGTTGATATCTTAATTTTGTAAATTTAAATAGATACTTTATACTATTTGAAAAATTGTAAAAAAAAAAATTATTTGAGACATTACAGAGAGTTATTAACTATTTTATGAAATTTTCTAATTTCCTAAATTATAAAAATTTCTTAGAATTAGCTAAAATTTTTAAATGATAAACATGAAATTTTTAATGAAGTTCATGCTTGTAAAAGATTTATTTATTTTTACATACATTTTTTTATCGTTTTCAATTTAAATATTTTTTTTATATAAATCAATATGTCTAGTTATGTCATGAAAATTTTAATAATTTTATCAATTTAATATAATTTATTAAAATTGTTAAAGTATTGAGTGTTAAACCTGAAATTTATTTGACAGAATTTGTGACCAGTAAAGAAATATAATTTTTAGTTTCTTTTTGAATTAACTGTGACTTGAATTTTTTTTTTATAATTAAATTAGCCTGTATGGTTTAATTCTGGAAGTTTTCAAAATTTTATAAATTATATGTTATCTACTAAAATTATTATAAGAGTATATGTTCAACCTGGAATATTTTTGACAGTGTTAATGATCTGTGATAAAAATTCAGTTTTACATGACTTTTAAAATATTTTTTGGTTCATATTTTTTTGATAGAAACGTCAATATGTTAAGTTTATATGTGCAAACGTTCGTGAATTTTCGAGTTATATAGAATTTTATAAAATTGCTGGAAGCTTGAACTGTCAAACTTGAAAACTGTTGTTGTGTTCATGAGCTGTGGCGGAAGTAATTTTTTGAGAAGTTTATAGATATTTTTTAAAGCTGAATAATTTTTGGGTAAACCATCTATATGTCTTCTTTGTCCCTACAAAGTTTTGTAACATTTCAACTTGCGTAGAAATTTATAAAATTCATAGAACAAAGGTTATACAGTGTAAACATGTGTTAGTTAGGTCTAGGATTAGTCATCTTAGACACTCTTAGAATTTGTAAAATTAGTTTTGGAATTGAGGATTTTCAGCGGGATTTAAGGATATTACTAAGAGTATTATTACAATTTGATAGCTTAGATCTTATAAGGGTTTGTTTAGACTTTTGCTGTTAGTCGAGGTAAGTAGAAACTATTCTTTTTGTATACATATGAATGTTAAATGTTTGGAAATGATAGTCAAATCTGAAAGATTTTGTTTTCATAAGTTGTATAATATTTATATAAATGTTTTCTATCAAACCCTAAGAATTTCTACAAATGTTTTGTTTATATAATATAGATATTTCTTTGATTTATACATATAATTGTTTTGTTCACATACATGGATTGTAAGTTATAAAATATTTCTGTATACTTTTTGTTCCACTCAAAATTTGATTACTTAGACATTGATTCAGTAAAATTATTTATGGTACATTTATGATCTGAAATTTTGTTTATATATGCGGTTTTGATTCATTATCCATAGTCTTTGAATATCTCCTCTGAACTCTGAAACCATAAGTTTGGTCCAGCTGGATTATTTGTTTTGTTGTACACATTTTTGAAATTCTGGCCAGGTCACCAAGAGTACAGGTCACACTACATGACAAAAATCTAAAATAAATTTTGACTTAAGTTTGGTAGTTTGAAAGATTCTGAAATAATTTATTTATTTATTTGTGGTTTTATATGTGTAAGCACTTTGTTTTCTGTTTGACCTTTTTTTATTTGATTTTCTTCATAAATATTTGAATTAAATGTTTAAGTATGCATATATAACGTTTAGCTTCTGCTTATCGAGTTGACGGCTCACCCCTCATCATTAACATTTTTCAGATTAAAGATGTTATAAAGTGTGATTTTCTGTTTAGCATTTGGGGAATAAAGAATAAGAGGAGTTAGATGGGAAGATTGGCTAAAAGAAAAAATAAAATTAGTTTAGTAACTATTTGATTGTATGTTTTGTTTGAAAGATTTTTTTTTTTCTCATGTTTTTGTGGTTGAAAAACTTTGTATTCAAAACTTGACTTTATTTAAGGGATTCTTGAAGTCTTTTGAAGTCATATGTTTTATTATAGCTTTGGGGTGTTACAGCGAGCAATGTCATCAAAAGTCTTGATGTTGTCATTATGAGTCATATTTACTTTTATGTGCCCCTAACTATCAGGTAGAGATTGCATAACAACCTGCACTTGTTGTTCATCAATCAGATCACGTCTAGCCTTCATCAGCTTAGTTATCATGTTTGGCATTTCCCTTAGATATTGCTTCATCGGCTTATTAGGAATTTTCTTATACGTATCAAACTTGATAGCCAATTGTCTTAGTTTGAAGATGGTCGTTCCTCCAATCTTCTCTTTCAATGCTACCTATATAGCATTTGCAGTTTCAAATTGCTCATATTGATTAGTAATATCATCATTCATTGAGCTGATGAGAATACCTCTAGTAGTTAAATCTTTCTTTTCCAGGCATTATAAACGTCCATGACACGCTTATGTTAGACATTATTAGGGTTTTACCCCTCAGCCAATTGGGACTCTTCCATGACTTGATTAACAACCTACAAGGCATCTTGTTCATCTAGGATATAATGCATTCTCATTCTCCATATTTTATAATTGTCCCCATTCAGTCTTTCTCCCTTTTTCAAATAGGCAATAATGCTTTTCAAAGCCATTTTTATATAACTACAGAGATATGCCAACACAACACCAACAATAAGATAAATACACATTTTATTGTCACAATTGTACATTAAAAATTAAAATGTTTCACATAAGGCATAAAGTCGAAAGTTTACTATGTTCCCAATCATCGTCTATGACACAAATGTTCCATATTTTAATAATTAATCTAATCGCGTTAATGTATATTCTAGACAAGAATAATTAAATTCGACCATTCTTAGAATTCCCACAAGTAATCATAATATATCCATAAATTCAAAGAGGTTCAATACAATAACATATTAACAAGTAAAGAAATAAGCATAAAAATAAATATAAACATGAAATTCAAACACTTCAATTACTAGGACCATTCTTAACTAGAACCAAAGTCTAAACCATCTTTGATCCGAGGCATATAATTGTTGAAACATGGCATTTTAACAATTAAACGTTCTTTATATCGATACCGATCCCGAGGACTATAAACCTCTTCAGTTTTTTCAATGATCCTCAAAGTAACTTTATCCAATATAAAGTTCCTACATTGTTTGTGATAGCCAACATGTCTCGCACTTTGCTGATTTAGGAAAATAGAAAGAGCTATTGATTTTCGTATGTTTATAACAATATTTCGCTCTTCTACCTTTTGTAACTCATACAAACAATCCCAAAAGTTTAATACTTTCTTATCATCCTAGATAATATTGGTAATTATTTAGGTCCAATGATCAGGCATCGACATCAAAAAGCCATATATCCTTTCATTATAAGTTAGGTATATGCTTTTATTTCTCAATTCTAATATTCTCCTAGTCATGGTCAAAATGTGAGTGAAGAAGTTATGCTTTGAATTCATCTTGTAGTTCAAATAGTAGTCCTTAGTTAACATGTTCACTCTGTATATGACAAACAAATGGACAACAATAAATTACATATGCATAACAATATAAACAACACATGTTCACATGTTTAGCAATGTATAATTCTAAATCATGACTCGAAAAACACCTCTAAGTGTTCAATTCATGCAAAAACAAATCACACAGAATAGAATCTGAGTTAATCCAAGTGACCAAATGCGTACAAAAACATACACGTGCTCTTAGGCGTTGCCTCACGCCAGAGAACCAATCTTACATGCCTTCACATGCTTCCACTTGCAGAAAAATGTCGTCATGTGCCGAGAACAATCCTCATGCTTTAATCAAACGTTGAAAGTTGATAGTCCAACCCATGGGGTTATGATCCGGGTCAGGTAAACCTGGATGACTAAACAATTTAATCCATTGAATGACGAGTTTTAACCAACCTGTTAACTGATAGGTCAGGTAATCAAGTTTTCCCAACCCAATTGCAACCTGTGTTGCAGTATGAACCCTAGGCATTTCAACTACAAAATTGACCATTTTTCAGCCATCTAACAACTGCAATTTCATAAGGCTTTTGCAGCCCGTGACATGGCTATTCAGATTTATGTATTTTCTAATGAAAAAGTCATCGGATTTTGACAAATTCAATGCATGAACTTCATGGTTTTGGGTGAAAAACGTGCCATTGAAAATCATTCAATTTCATGGAATTTGGTGCTATCTTTTATAACTTATCATGCATCTCATATCCAAAATTCATCCTAACATGATTCTAGGCATCAATTTCACAAAATTGCAACAAATTCATCAACAATTAGAACACATCCGTATGCATTTGTATATAAAAATAACACTGTTCACACCAATTAATTTCTAAACATGCTTCCAAATCATGTTTATATCACCAACATCACAATTACACAAATAAAATAAGGCTTTGATACCAATGTTAGTGAAAATAAAAAAAATCAAGATCATAGAAAAAGCATACCTGGATTAGATATCTGAAACTCTGATGATGATCGGTAATCCAATGCACTCTTATTAGAATCCACAACACTCTTTGCTTGATTTGCTTTCCTGTTTCTGTGAAGATTTCTTACAGGTGAAGAGAGCGCTCTGAGAGTTGAGCATGAGATTAAACTTCCCAATGGAATTTACATTGTTTTTATTAAAAAGAGAACATAAGATTAAACTTCGCAATGGAAGTTACGTTATTTTTATTAAAAAGAGAGTAACAATTAACTTCAATAACTGATAAGGGCAAAAGAGTCATTTTTACTTATAAGGGTTAATTTTGTCTTTTGAACCCTAATGGATTGGGTCAACCCATCATGGGTGAACCAGATCCAATAGATAAATATTACTATTATAATTATAACACTCAATCACATGATGATACATATAAGTGTGTACTCATTTATACATTCACACTGAGTATGCATAGTATTACTTTTTATATCTTAACCATTGGAGGACCTAAGCTTAGGCTTAGAGTTGCCATGGTCACTAAAGATGCCATAATTTTTTTTTCTAAACAAGAAGGGAAGAATGCAAAATTCTTGAGCTTATCCTGATTAAACAACAGCCAACAATAGCCAACACTGTTATGATGATTGTAGCTGATCAAATTAAATATAGAAAATTTGAAGAAAAATGATGGCAGTCCAGAAAATAAGACCTAGATCAAAATTGAAAAAAAATAAAATATAAAAATTTAATGAAAAAATTGTGAAATCTAAGGGGTCAATGTGAAATTTTATAATATACATACACACACACGCACATTTTGCAAAGTTAAGGGGTCAACTTGCCCCATTACCCCAAAATGTAATGGTATACCAAAAGTGTAGGCCATTTGACCACAATTTGATGATTGTACCAATTTTTTACGATATTATATTCACTATTGTTAGGATGTGACATGCCCATAAATAAAAACTTAGGAGGTCAAGATTGAATAAGTAATATATAAGATGTTTTATGAAAAAATAATGAAATCTAATGGGGATCAATGTGAAATATTACAAGGTATAATATTTTATATAGACTAAATTAGAATTTTTTTCAAACCCCTTTGACCCTATAGGCCTGCCATTGGAAGATGAAAATGTAAAGTGGTACCTGTTAATGTTTTTCCCTTTTACACTATTTATAAAATAAAAATTATCGGATGTGAAATGCTGAAAGACAAAAGGGACCAAGTTGTATGACACCTCAGCTTTGGCATATTTTTATAAAGAAACATGTATATAATATTGGATGGGGGTGGCATTTCATAGCAATATAAGGATCTATAGGTGATGAGATATTATTGGCCCTTTCATCTTTTTCTAACAGTAAACGACATGAGATATTATTCTGAAGTCGTATCAACTAACTTCAGAATATTTTTTAAATATCCACCCATCCAATTGTGTTAGTATTTTTTATTAATTTTATTATAAATTACTGATTTACCTTATTTTTAGTATAATAACAAAAAAAAAAAACAATTTCTAAATTCTAACTACAGTAGCACATTAGAGCCCTAAAAATTGAAAACCATCAATTTAACCAAATCCACATACTAAAAACAACAGGAAAATTCCTTCAACTGTTCATCTATGGCTTCAATTTTAACAAAACAAAAGTGTAATAATATCTCCCCGTCATGCTTCAACTGTTCCTCCTCTCCTCTTTAATACTGTCCAGGGCGTTATTTTGTTGCAACTGGCCCATCTCTGATTTTTGCTGCAACAATCTAGCTGCAGCAACCCTAGCTTCAATCTCTTTCCATCTCTCTTCCAGGGTTTTCGTTGCTTTTCCTGGCTTGAACTTCATGGGTCCTTAGTCACTCATCTGATACGAATCAAACTAAACTTCTCCTCACCAGTCCCTAAGATCTTCATCCAAGTGGAAAACGATGCATTGTTCGATTTCTGTATCAAGTTCCATAGCTCACTCTACACATGCACAAATTGTGCTTCTACAATCAAAACTTTTTCAGAAAGATTTTTGATGGCCTTTGTCGGTATTGGGTTTATCAACTTTGTGGCCTTGCCTCGCCACATGAGGAAAATAAAAGGAAGGCCAAAAGACTTGTTCCCACCTAAGGTATAGTGAAATTCTAAAGTGATCCCCTCCAACTTTTGAAAACCTAAACACCCATCTGTGAGTAAAATTTTGCTAAAAAACTTAATTAAAGTTAAGGGCAAAATTATCTTAATAATAATATTAAAAACTATATAATCATTTACATTTCCTCCTTAGGTTTTAAAAACTAACATTTCACCTCTGGATAAAGTTTTTCAATTTTGAAAAATCACATTCCCCCCCCCCCCCCTAAACCTAGAGTTTTTCTTCTTCACCTCTCCAACCACCATCTCCATCTCCATCTCCGAAGATAGTCGAATACACCCTAAACTGTTCCTGTCGAAGTCTTCTCACCATCTGACCATAGAAAGTTGAATTTTCAGAGGAAAATCGTTTGGAAATCTAGACAATTTTCGTCTTGTGAAGACATCTGGATAAAAATCTTCTGAATTTTTAGACTATTTTTGTTTGGATTTCTAGGCAATATGGCTCGAAGAGAGACAATCGAACTTTTCTTTATATATTAGGGTTGAAAGCGTCATTGCCAGTGGTTGGATAGTAGTCGAAGTTGGGAGGAAGAAAACCCTAAGTTTTGAGGGGGGTGGGAATCTACTTTTCAAAGTTTGAAAACTTTAGGCTAGGGTGAAGTTGTTAATTTTTAAAACTTAGGATGAAAAATATAATGAATTTTATGTTTTTAAAATTTTTTATTAAATAATAGTTTTTTTTTTTGTTAACTCAGGGGAACCATTGTAGTAAACCCCGAGGAACCATAGCCACCTAGACCCATAACTATGGCTCGGGTAAATCAAGGGATAAACTTTATTGTGGAATATCACATTTGGGGCCACCTAAACCCTAGACGTTTGCAAATGACCCTTGACCCTTCATCACTTAGGCCAACTCTTGGGGTTTAATTAAATGATGATTTTACCCTTAACTTTTATTGAGTTTTTTAAACAAAATTTTGTTCATGGGTGAGTGTTTAGGTTTTCGAAAGTTGGAGAGGATTACTTTAGGATTTTGCTATACCTTCAGTGGGATCAAGTCATTTGGCCTAAAAGGAAATACAAAAAGTGAAGGAACAAAAAAATGGGTTTATTTGGCTAGCAACACCACCTCTAAAAAGAATTTGGTCAGTGTTACTAGGTTATCATAAAAAAATGGGTTTATTGTTTTTAATATTATAAAAAGAGGTCTTTAATAGAAAAAAAAATAGTTGTTAAAAGTATGTTTTTCATTGTTAAAATTCTTTAATGATGAAAAAAATCTCGTTGCCAACAATCATTTATAACCTCCACTGTTAGAAGTATTAACAACAAAAAAACAGTCATGTCGTTAATATAAATAACAAGGGATACATGTCTCATTGTTAAAAATAGTAATAATAATGAATATTTTGGTCGCTAAAACAATACATTGGGTCGTTGAAAATAATATCAACGATAAATATTCTCATCATTACAATAATATTTACCAATCACTAAACATAATATTAATAATGAATATTTCTGTCGTTATAACAATATTTACTGATCACTAAATATAATATCAATAATGAATATTTATGTCGTTATAATTATATTTACTAGTCACTAAACTTTTCATCGTTTTCAGTAAATACACCAATCACTATACATAATACTAATAATAGATATAACTACTTGCTAAACAAAAAATCGATGAAAATATTTCTGTCGTAATACCTATATATAATGATCAATAAAATAACAACAAAAGTTGTGAACAAATTATATCGAATCAACCATAATGTCAATCCAACAATCAAATGAAAATATAGGTTATACAATAAAAATAAATTCATAAGAAGTCTTTCATTTATCTAATCAATAATCATTCCAAAAGTTACAAAAAACATAAAGAAAAAACATATCAATAATAAAATAGCTAAGGAAACAAAATAGATTTCATAGAAACAAAGGATCATCAATCCCAAGATTATCATGTATGAGGTTTAAGGATACAACACCCATCTAACAAAAATTGCCAAAATTCTTTCATATTGTCTAGCTTTAAGCATTGTTTGGAAAAAATTTAATCATTTATCTATGTCTTGACCCACTCTTCTTTATCTATCACAGTGATGGGATCATCCCTTACACTCTAAACCCGTACTAGAGAATAGTGAATCAGACAAAATATTATTTATAAATTTATACAATGTTGAACTTGGTAAAGAGATACTCACAATAAGAATAAGTTTAAAGGAGTTCCCATTATCACGTATAACAAGTAAATCAATCTTTTTATCTCTTTTTCTTGGAATTGTGACCTATAAGAAACACATTTACTCTTAAAACATAAATAGATTAATTAATATTCATAATAAATAAACACATTGATGCTTTTTTTTCTATTGTTATTAATAAATCTATTTCATAAAAATTTTCATAAGTTTTTTTTTATTAAATAGATTAATTAATATTCATAATAAATAAAAAAAATGTTTATATTGACTAAAAATATATATATAAATGTCTAAAAATAAAGTAAGGGGTGTTCGAGTTTGGTTAAAATTGTATCAATCTCTAATATTTTATATACCTATAAGACCAATAATGATGAGTTTGTAAGCTTTTTTAGTGAGAAAATTAAAAATCCGTCATTGAAAGTATAAGACTAATAAAGACGGGACATTTATCCCTCCTTAAAGACAATTCTCTTTTTGTAGTGACACTTCCAACTCAAATCTTTCTTTGAACTTCCTCTACAATTTAGATTATCATGTTCAATATGCTAAATAAGCCTCTCTATAAACACACAACTCTCAACTAGACCAAGCTTAGTAATATCAACCATGCACCCTCAACCCCTTACCATCCATAATCTATATATGTGTATTTTTTTTCCTTTTTTTTTTTTTTTGTGTAAACACAAGAATAGTTGTATAATTCTCAATATTTCATATGAAGAAATTACAATCATTATATTAGGGAATGAAAACCTAATTTAGGAAGGACTATCAATACATTCTTGTTTTACATGATACAATTACCTAATCCTATTTTAGAGAAATCCTAACCTAATATGTACAACTCAACACTCCCCCTCAAGCTGGAGCATATAAACCATATGCACCAAACTTGTTACAAAAGAACTCAGTATGAGGACAAACTTAGTGAGAACATCTACAAGTTGATCATTGGAGCTGATATGATTGGTCATGATACATCTAAACAATTTTGCATATAACAAGATTAATCTTTTTATATAATTAAACTTGAACTAATTACATCAAATTAGAGAAAAACTTAAATCCAATAATTGTCTACCATTGTTACACCAAAAAAGTGAAAAATTTGATATATATTTTCATTAAATTAAGAATACATAGACCCTTCATTTGGATACACTCATATTACCGCTAAATCTTTCTTGGGCAGCTATTTGCTTGCAATTTCTTTTCTTTGCAATTGCACACACTATTTAATGGATCCTTCTACACAATCTGTACCTTCTTATTGGATATAGATTTTCACTATAAAGCGAAATTATATCTATTTATTGAGTCATCCGCCTTACGATTGATCCAAGAAACTTATTCATTTTCAATGAATTTTTGATCCAATGGTAAGTCAACCAAAACCTAAATTGGTTTGTTTTCTTTATATTCCATCTCTTTTTTCAATGCATTTCAAAAATTTTCTTATCAAAAGATGAGACAATTTCTTTTATTATTTCAGGTTCTTCATCATCTTGAGGAGTGGTTATGAAAATCTCATTTTCAATTGAAAATGTCACTTGAATACTTTTGGATGTCCACTCTTATGCAATTGAGAATTAATGCTCCCATTATCCGAAATAGATTAAAGCTTAATCTCACTGCTCCCACTAGGTTAAGATAAACAAAACAAGCAATTATGGATCATTACTCCCACTATCCGAAATAGGTTGAAGCTCAATTGTATTTGTTCCCACTATTTAGAACAAATATAGATCTTATATCTTATAACTCAACTAATGGTCATTAAGATATACCCATCCTTATTCGTTTCTCATCTCATTCAAATGAAACCTTTTATCAACATTATCCCTATTAAGAAAAATATCCTCTATGAATGTAGTATCTCATAATACAAGTTCAGTTAACCTTCCAATGGAATCCTCCCTAATGAACACATACCCTTTGAAGTGTTCAGCGTATCTGGTAAAGATACATTCATTTCTTCTCAGTCCCAATTGTTCAAACTTATGGGAAAAGCTATGGATAGACATTGCTAACCACTAAGGTTACAATCAATTAACTCAAGTTTTCTACCTGACCATAACTCATAAGGAGTAGAAGCAACTGGTTTAGTAGGCAATTGGTTAAGTACTCAAACAGCAATAAACATCATATCAACACAAAGTGACTTGACGTTTTATTTGCGCCTTCATTGACTTAACCATTTCCAATAAAGTTTAGTTACTTTTCTTTGTTACACTGGTTGTTGCGAAGTTTTGAAATTACTATTTACCATACTATTTATTTTTTATTACTTAGTTTCTTGAACGTTTTGGACAAATACTCAAGACCTAAGTGAGTTCTTAAAACTCTTATCTATTTTGTTTAATTGATTCTCAACCTCAATTATATATAGTGTCTAAAGTAGTCTACTGTTTCTGACTTATAGGAGATCAAACAGACAAGATGAATCAAGCATTGTTATCGATACTAGTAATAAAATATGAGATACATTCTCAAACTTTACATTCATAGGAAAACATATACCTAAGTATATATAAATTGCAAAGGAAGTCAAAATTTTATAGCTTTGTCGAATGGTTTTCTAGAAGTTTTTCCAACTAGGCAATACTAACATGAGAACAGTTCTAATAATGTGAAAGTTCCTAATAAACTTTTATAGGCCAATTTATTTAACCCATTTTGGCCAACATGTCCTAATTCAACATGTTATATATTTGCATTCATATCCATACATATAGAAGAAGCAAATAATGAAAAACTTAACATTATTAGAATGTAAGATGACAAACATCATATAACCATTCAACCAACAAACCAAAACTATAGAAGTCAATTCTATCACATTTCAATAAAACACCCAGAGAAATTCAAATTATATCCTAGTTTAAAAAGAACAAATACTTTGACCAAGATTTGGTGAATATTTAGAGCATATTGAATTACGTGTAGGTATAGGATTTGACCACCTTGCAAAACTTATTTGCTTGTGTCTATTCCTCTTACTACAACCCTTGTGTTGTTGCCTACATACATCCAATTCACTTTATTCCAAATTCAAAAGAAATATACTAAAGATCTTCTATCATGAACTACTTGGTCAGTGGCTTCTGAGTCCATAATCCATGTAGGATAATACTCAGTTAATATCATAGTAGTAGAAAACAAAGTTTCATTACTTTATGTTGAACAAGACTATCATTTTCAGCTTTATTCATTCACAAGCGATACAATTCTTGTTGCATCTATTGTAACTATTCATCTTGTTTTTGTCTTTTCTTCTAGTATTTTTGCCATTCTTCTCATTTCAATTCCTTGTTCTTATTCTTTGAGCATTATACGATCTCCTTCTTGTATTAGGACTTGAGCCACTCATTTTTAAAACTTGATTTTGTACCGTATACACGAGTACTAAGTTCAGCTGCTTTAAGGGCGCTTGTCCTCTAATTCTATGTGGCAAGAACAACTAACAAAAGTCTTTCTTTTCTTATTGTAGGTCATATGTACCATCATACGCTCCTACTATCAAGAAGGGATCGCTTTTCTAAATGAACCTATTGTTCATGTATCAGGTTACCTGTAGCTGACTTTAGTTTCATAATCAGATTTGACATTTAATCAAATTTAACAATCAACTGTCTTTATTTAGGGACTACAGTTCCTTCAAACTTTCAATTGAAACCATACTTATGACATATGCAGTTGAACATTACTGGTACTCATATACCAGATCGTTATTCATGAAACTGACCAAGATATCACACTAAGTGAGCCTTGCTTCTTACATGCATGATGTGCGTCCATATCACGTTTATGTAAGGTACTGATTAGGTTTCTATCCCTTAGTTAGCCATGACTCTATCTTAACTTGATCTACAGCCTCCAAAGCCTTTTTGCTCATCTAGGATATTATGCATTCTAAATATCATACATTAAAATTCTCCCTATTCAGCATCATTCTCATTCAAATCAGCCATTAGTTTATAGGATGTTATGGTTAACTAGATCACAGAGATATCTATATTAGACACAACGCTATCAATGCAATCAAATACACATCAATTGTCACAATTACGTATTAAAATTTTAAAATAACTCACATAAGACACAAAATCGAAAATTTACTATGTTCCCAATCATCTTCTATAATACAAATGTTCAACATTTTAAACTTTAATCTAATTGAGCCAATATTAATTCTGGATGAGAATTTCATTAAATTCTAATAATCTCAGAATACTCACAATTTAACAAATATATATGATACAACTCGTATTGATCTTTAAGTCACTTTATCCATGATAAAGTCTATATGAAATTTGAGTTAGGTCAAATACCTTGCATTTCGTTAATTTTGGGAATAACGTCAAAGTAGTGGATATCCCTTCTTACATTAATAAGCGTTGCTTTATAGCAAGCTATAATGAATCCACCTATCCCAAAAATTTCAAATTCTTGTCCCAAACAAGATCATTGATTACAGGGCTTATATTCATGCATGGATATTATCTCTTTTCCAATTAAGAGAATTCAACAGAGTATTGATAGTTTCAACATGCAATGTGATGGTCCCTAGTCAACAAACTTGCATGAAGCAGAAACATAGATTTTGAAACACCAATATGTGTTTTCGGAGAGTTGGAATGAGGTATTACATGTCTTTATGCACCATAAGACCCATGGAACACATCTCATATATATATTCGAGTATTACACAACTTTCAAGGATCGAAAAACAAGTTTCATTCATCAAAACGCATTGGAAAGGGATCAAAAAATGACTTTGCACGTTCCTCCATGTGTCGTAAAAGAGTTAGCACACACTAGGAATGAGTCAAACGCACCATCACGCACCAAAGTAAGACTGTCACGTGTACGCACGCGCCTAGAATGAGTCAAACCCGCCATCATGCATTGGAATCAGACTGTCATTAGCTTTCATTGACTCACACATGCCGCCACGTGCCAAAGTAAGGTTGTCACGCGCGCAAATGCCTTGGTCAACAGTATGGTCAACCTTTGGACCATTGACCAGTAAATTGACCCGATGGGTGTTGACTGGTATAGGTTGAACTGGTTGAGTCAATAGGTTGACCCATTAACTAACGGCTCTTGACCAACCCATTAACTAAATGGGTCGGGTAATCGGGTTTTTCCAACCTGATTTCGACCCTGAAATCACGCATAAACCCTAAATTTTTATCCATTCAATTAACTAACTTTCGATGAGAAAACCATGGGGCTTTTGTATCCCAGGCGATGGCCAGATGAATTGGTCAAAACAGCATTAATTCAAGTCAACCCAGCTTTTGTATCCCAGGCTAGAAAAAACACGCCTTAGGTCTTGTTTTTTTGGTCAATTTTCATCGATTCCAACATTAATTTAAGTTGTTTTTCAATTTAAAACATGTAATACCATTCCAATCATTCATCCAACATGTTTCCCAACAACAATTTCATGCAATTTTGGTCGAATTAAATTCGTGCCCGAAAATGAATTTTTTAATTCAACATTCAATATACAAATTCTAATTTACAGAATATATGCAATACGATTCACAGAAAACATAACAAATGCATATCCTAGCTCTGATACCAATGTTGGAATAATTAAATATGTCAGGATCAAATTCTATGGATTCTATAAATAAAGATTTGTGTACCCGTTTTAATTTTTGATGAAGCGTCTTTGAATACTGTACAAGGTGTTGACATTAGTCTATTTCCAGGACGTCATTTGCCTATGAATTGATTTTTATTTGGGAGACAAATTTATTGTGCATTGGTTTTTTTGCAGGAGAGGAAGAGAGATCTTTTCTTTAAAAAAAATGTTATATCCATAGGCAGACAGTTTGGACAATTTATATATGTCCAACTGCCCTCCAACTCCCTCTTATAACTGCCATTGGCAATTATATTGAATCAAGTTGGATCGACCCGTCATGAATGGACCCGAATCCAATATCTTGAAAAACTTGATCGATCTCTCATTCAATAACTTGAATGGTTCAATCCCTAGCAAGAAGGAAATTTTGTCCAATTTGCACGGAGTTGTTCATTTTTCCCATAGTTTATTCAGTGGTTCAATTCAAGCTAGTGTAGGAAATCTTCTTGAGACGGTTTATATTGATCAATTCTAACTTATAACAATTTGAGTGGACCGATTCCGCAAAGCCATGTTGTGATGGTCAAGTGCAAATTCACCATCCTCATGATTTGACAAGGGAAACTCATTGTGTGGAGAATAATTGAAGAGAAAGAGAGTAGAGACCCACCAATAGAGAAAGAGAGAGAAATAGAGGGTATGTGTTTTAGTATGGTCACTTGACTTGATTTGACAATATCAGGGTATTTGAAACCTTTCATTAATGGAATTCCATACTTATAATTGATAAAAAAAAATTTAAATATCTATCCAAAATTTAGTATATTGTTGCGCACTCAAAAATTTTTATTAAAATTAAATATAAAATTATTATTTATTAATAATATTAAAATAATTAAAATTATATTGCATTTTTATTTTTGTTTAAAAAACTAACAATTTCTCTTAAAATTAAAATGCCTTATATATTTAAAAAACTAAATTTTTATTAAACATATCAAACTAATCATCTTAATTAAATTCATAAAACAACATTAAAAAGACAATATCAAATAATCAGCGACTAAACATACCATTTATCTGCTTTCATTATTGGGTTGGTTCAACGTAAAGTTAAAAGTTATCCACAACAGTAGCATTTCCTCATGTTATATTAATGATAATTGATATGTTATGAAATAGAAATTAACTTATACAGGATGCAATCCAGTGAAAGCGCCAACTCTTGGGTTTCTTAACAATAAGCCACCTGATGCAAGGAATCTGCATTCGTTTCATCCAGTAATTATTATTTTTTTGGCTTAAAGAAAGAAAATAATTACGATGAAACCAGATTCATTCTTCCCATCTAACGAAATATGATGTTGATAAAAATACAAGTCTCCCAAAGAACCCTAGCAATCCTTCAAAAAAGGGATTCCAGATCCCAACAAATTCTGTAAAAGCTGCACATATTCACAGAATAAATTAATATAATCTTGTTTTTCTTGGGGTTGACTATACCGTGTTTAGTAACTGATCTCACAATAACTGCGATAAATAAGTTTAAAGTTTAATTTTAAAATGTTACAAACCACACAGCTCCAGAATACCAGCCCAAAGAATGTTTCGCAATGTTCAAAAGGTCGATTTCTCAAGCATCATTGTGATCAGTGATCAATTCCAAATTCTAGTTCAAGAATCCAATCTTTGAATGGGCATGAATATTGCTTTCACATGACCTTTCAGTGCCTGTGAGGATGAAGAGCCCGTTACTTCCTGTTGCGGATAACATAGAGGAAATAGAACTTTAGTCAAGGAGTTATGTAAACAAAGGTTAATATGGAGTGGCAGAGGAACAAACATGAATATGGCAAATTATACTTCATGTATGTTTTTGGTGGCTATCTGCTAGTTTCTAGTTACAAGGTAATTAAATTAAGGCCAAGAGACTAATTCCCACCTAAGTTTTAGTGAAACTCCAAATCCCACATGCTAACTTTCAAAAACTCAAAGTTCCACCCATCACTTAACTTCTGTTATAATTTTTTGTTAGAGTTAAGAGTAAAACCGTCATTTTATTAGTAATTTTTAAAAAATTATAAATTTTCTCCCAAGTTTTGAAAACTAACAACTTCACTTTTATCTAAACATTTTCAATTTTGAAAAGTGATTTTTCCCTCCCCCACTTAGTTTTTTTTTTCTCTCATTTGCAGCCACCACTCCATCTCCAGTGACCTTCTATTCTCACCCTCACCATCAGAATCAATCAACCGACCATCATGGGAAGTTGTAGGATGAAAAGACGAACGATTCCAATGGTGAGGGTGGGAAGAGGAATTTGCCAAAGATAGAGTGGTGGCCATAAAGGGGAGAGAAAAAAACATAGGTGTGGGGGCAAAATAATCACTTTTCAAAATTGTAAATGTTTAGGTAGATAAAAGTGAAGTTGTTAGTTTTCAAAATTTATATGAAAAATGAGATTAATTATAATTTTTTAAATATAACTGATAAAATGACGGTTTTAGTCTTAATTATAACAGAAATTAGGTGATGGATGAGATTTTAGGTTTTTGAAAGTTGACGGATGAGAGTTTAGGATTTCACTAAACCTTGGGTGGGAATAAGTCTTTTCGCCTTAAATTAATTACCAGTCCCATGATTTTTTTTAAAGCAATTAAAATATTGAGTCATAAGCTTTTAACTAATTTCGATACTGTATAATGAAACTGCTTAAATATGACACGTCCACTATCATCAAAGAAATAGCAATCATCACAAACATTTGATCGTGATGAAGAGATAGGCTTGGTAATTGAAAAAATTATATAAAAACACTAAAAAACTGTAAATTCATTTTTTTTAAATTGTGTGTACGTGTGTGTGTGTGTCTATATATATATATATATTAAGCATTTGACAATATTAAATTTGAATTTACATGCATATGATTTAGTTAGGACTGGTGACTCAAGTGGTGGAGATTAGGACATTTAGGATGATAATGGTGAGGTTGGTAACTGTGAGTCGATGTTGGCGATAATAATGGCGAGAGTGGTGAACGTGGGCTTCAAAAGTTAATTAAGGCTGAACACTAGATATTATTAAAAGAAACTCAAAAAGATGCTTCTTGAAGAAGCAAAATTATTGGGTCTCTCTATCCCATGAAGAAGAAGGATGGAAATGATTATAATCTCGGGTTCAAAAGTCTAGTTATTCGGCAACACTTAGATAAAGATTGTGATGCTACATGTGATAATCTCTCTAAGGTTCTTATTATTAAGTGACAAGTGAACGACTGTATCCCAACCATTTGGCTCATTTGAGCTGAACACCAAGCCAAGCAAAAGTCAGCTCAGATCGCATCCAATAGCCCAAATATTAAGTAAAAATCATTAATAATGATGCCATTATAGATATAAATGTCATTGTACAAATTTTATAGGGCTAAAGATGCAACCCATAAAAAGCCTAATAGGCCTGTTCCCCTACTTAACAGAAAACTTACCCAAATGACAGAAACCAAAACAGCACCACAATCAAAACACTAAATTCCCGGATTCAATCTCAGTCACTTTTAGATCAGTGATTAAGCTTCCTTGTACTGCATATTTCATTTCTGTTTTGTTAGGGTGCTGTTTGAGTGATGCCAAATTGTCTTAACTTGTTCATAAGCGCCTTCAATGGCCATTAAGCTTTCATCTTTATATGGTGAAAGATAAGTGCCGAAATGCACAAGCTCTTATTTCATTAGCTGGATTGTTTGTTAAACATAATAGGGTGAATAAGGCCTCAGTTGATGTATTTAATGTTTTGTTAGGTGCTATTATGGAGAAGAAGAAAGGTTTTGAAGATGTGGTGTTTATTCATAAGAAAATGGTAAAAGCAGGAGTTTTGCCAAATTTTGATACTCTGAA
This sequence comes from Mangifera indica, assembly GCF_011075055.1. NCBI lineage: Eukaryota > Viridiplantae > Streptophyta > Magnoliopsida > Sapindales > Anacardiaceae > Mangifera > Mangifera indica. The sequence continues at coordinate 5,933,243 of NC_058138.1, forward strand.
CTATTTGTTGGAGGTTTTATTTGAAAATAGTAGCATTGAGTCTGCTTTGGATCAGTAAGGAGAATGAACAAGAAAAGGTTTAGTCCTAATAGTAGGAATTTTGAGATAATAATAAAAGGTCTTATTTTGATCAATCAAGTGGATGATTCAGTTATCATTTTAGGCGAGATATCTAATGCTGGATCTGAGTTGGAATTAAGTTTCTATACTTGTATAATACCACTGTTTTGTGGGGAAAATAAACTAGAGGAGGAAATCCAACCTTTAAGGTTGATGAGAGCTTCAAATCTTTTGCCGATGAGTTGATTTATAAAGAGTTGATTAGATGTGTATGTGAGAACCATAGATTAGATGATGTGAATAATCTTCTTGAAGAGATGATGGAAAACAGTAGAACACTTGTTGTTGATGTGCTTGTTGATCTAGTAGTCGGACCTTGTGCAATAGGAAAATTTGATGAGGCTATGAATTTCTTGGAAGACAAATGTGGTCACATAACTTCTCCACACAACGCTATGCTTGAAGGTTGCTGCAATGTTGGTAAATTTTTTCTGGCGAAAAGTATCTTGGACAAAATGGCTGAGAGAAATACAACTGACTGTGATTCTTGGATATTATATTCATATAGCTTTGTGAGAATATGAAAATAATGAAAGCTAAACTTCATTTTTCTCCATATACAAATAACATATGACCAGTATAGCTTGTCTTACGAGATATGTTTAACCCTATATATATACACTACATGAATCACACGCATTTGTATTGGATTTGATTATGACGTCTTAGGTTAAAGGATTACTTTGTATACTAGTGCAATTTTACGATAAGTCATTGACTATGATTTACTGACCATGTGACTTATCGTTATTGGGTCATGTTCTTTAGCTGTTAATCCATACCAACATCGTAATGACATGACCATCATCATCACCACACTAATGTCATCTCATGGCATTCAACAAAGGTATTCGATATATCTACTATGTGATATAATTACCCCAGTTACGTCTGTTGTGCAGTGGAAATATAAAACACAATTTTTATACTATTGAATATAATAAATAATTAAAGCAGAAAATAAAATGCAAAAAAATAAAAGAAAGAGAACACAAGAATTTACGAGGTTCGGTAAATGTACCTACGTCCTTGGTGCCACTGACTACTTTCACTATCTTCAAAGAATAGTTACAAAGGAAAAATAAACTATTAGAGATCCCTAATAATAGGATTCTCTCAATACAATTGTGTATGACTACAATTGTCTTTGGGATGATTTTGAACTAAAACCAAGGCCTCTATTTATAGCCTTTGGTAAAATACAAAGAGATTAAATTAATAGATGTGGGACATAAAGAGCCAATTATTTCAACAATCTCCACTTTGGCAATTTAGCGCGTCCCACCAAATTTCCTTTATCCTTTCTTTTTTAGCGACGACTTCAAGTGCGCCTTTTGGCTCAATTTAAGCTTGTAGGATATTGATCAAGTTCAAACAATGATTGAACTTGATCGTTGTTACCACCTTGGTCATCATATCTATAGGGTTCTCAGCAGTCCCAACATACAATAACAGATAAATAAAAAACCTATCTTGTAGCCTGCGAAAATATACACAATTATCATACTTGCTTCTTGTGTACCTATGCTCCATCATGAATTGATCAAATTGCTTGTACCACTGTCTTGGTGACTGTTTTAGTCCATAAAGCGATCTCTTCAATTTGCAAACCCAATTCTCTTTATTAACAACCTTAAATCCTTCAGGCTGAGTCATGTAGATTTCCTCTTCCAAATTACCATGTAAAAATGCAATTTTCAAATCAAGTTGAACTAGTTCAAGATTCAATTGTGCTACCAAGGCCAACAAAATTCTAATAGAGGAATGTTTAACAATTGGAGAAAATACCTCATTGAAATCAATCCTTTCCTTTTGAGCATAACCTTTTGCTACCAACTTTGCCTTATAGCAAACATCTTCTTTGTTAGGAAATCCATCTTTTCTTGCATACACCCACTTACACCCAATTGCCTTCTTGTTCTTTGGTAATTGAACTAACTGCCAAGTTTCATTCTTCTGAAGGGATTGTAATTCCTCATCCATGGCTTTCTTCCACTTTTCAGCTTCTGAACTTTTGACTGCTTCTTTATAAGTGCAAGGAATATTATCATCTACAATTGGAAGTGCATAGGCCACCATATTAGCAAATCGAGCAGACTTACGTATTTCCCATTTTGGCCTATGTGATGCAATCGATTCTTGTTACTGCTGAGGTTCTTGGGTTAAAACCTCTCTATCTTCACTTTCCTCATCTGCCATTGGAGTATCACTATCATTTTTAACAACTCTGAATGGGTTTATTGTTGTGATTGTCTCAAACTCCACCTGTTGTGGAGTACACTCCACCTGCTATTGAGTATCATCGATCTTCTTAGTTACCTTCTTTAACATGGCAGATTCATCAAAGGTAACATCCCTACTGTGAATGATTTTCTTCAACTTTGGACACCAAAGATGATATCCTTTCACTTCAGAACTAATGCCCATAAAGATTGTTTTCTTTGCTCTTAGATCTAATTTAGATTCCTTTATATGATAATAGGCAGTAGAACCAAACACACGTAAGGAATCATAGCCATTAGCAGGTTTTCTAGACCATACCTCAAGAGGTGTTTTCCCTTCAATTGCAGTGGATGGTAAACGATTAATGAGATGACATGCATATGTAACAGCCTTAGCCCAAAATGGTTTACCCAACCTAGCATTGGACAATATACGTCTAACCTTCTCCAACAAGGTTCAATTCATGCGTTCAGCCACCTCATTCTATTATGGTGTTCTTTTGACTGATAAATGATGTACAATACCTTTAGCCTAACAAACTTAAAAAAACGGATCACTACTATACTCACCATCATTATCAGTCTTTAGTCGTTTGACCTTTCTGTCAGTCTTAGTTTCAACTATCTTTTTCCATTTTAGGAAAACACCTAATATGTCATTCTTCTTCTTTAAAGTGTACACCTATGTCTTTCCAAAAAAGTCATCAACAAAAGTAACAAAATAGTGTCTACCTCCCAAAGAAGTTGTCTTAGTAGGTCTCCACACATCAGAGTGAACATAATCCAAAATACCTTTAGTATTACGAATTACAGTACCAAATCTTACTTTTGTCTATTTTCCTAAGACACAATGCTTACAAAAATCCAACTTGCAGGTCTTTGCTCCTTTCAATAAGCCTTATTTTACCAAACTAAATAAGGTTTTTTCCCCTGCATGTCCCAAACACATATGCCAAAGTCTGGTTGTTTCATCATCTACATCTTTTCTAGATACTGTAGTTGCTAATCCAAAAAGTGTTCCACCATTATAATAATATAAGTTATTTCTTCTTATACCTTTCATTACTACAAGAGCACTAGAGATAACTTTCAAAACTTCATCTTGCATTGACACCTTGCAGCCTCTGGATTCCAAAACTCCCAAAGAGATGAGATTTTTCTTTAATTGTGGTACATGTTAAACGTCTGTCAGAACTGTAGTTGATCCATCATGAGTCTTTAAACGGATTGAACTTATTCCTTCAGTTTTGTAAGGACTATCATTACCCATGAAAACAACTCCATCATTTAGTTTTTCATAATTGAAGAACCATTCCTTGTGTGGACACATATGATAAGTACAACCCGAATCTAGAAGCCATTTATCATACTGAGATGTCGTTGGTAGACTTACTAGAGCAAAATCTAACTCATCTTCTTTAATTTCAACTACACATGAAGCAACTTTGGTCTTTCTTTTATCTTTCCTTTGTAACTTCGAACAATCTTTCTTCCAATGTCCCTTCTCTCGGTAAAAAGCATATTCATCTTAACTAGGTCTTTTTTGAGATCTATCCTTTCTTTCTTACTTTCGACTTTGACTTCATCCTCTTACAGTAAGGGCTTCAATAGTTATCTTTCTATTCTCTTGTTGATCTTTCTTTCGAATTTCATTATTATTCAAAGCAGCACATACCTTATCGTAAGTCACTTTCTCCTTTTCATGAAGTAATGTAATACTTAAATGATCCAATTCTTCAGGAAGAGATTCTAATAGAAGCATTGTTTTATCTTCATCTTCGAAGGTTTCATCTAGGTTCAGTAAATCAGCTATTAACTGGTTAAAAGTATTAATATAATCACTTATACTTGTACCAGGTTTCAATTGAAGACGAAACAGTCTTTTCTTCAAATAAAGTCTATTCTTATTACTCTTCTTCATATACTTGTTTTCTAATGTCTTCCACATTTTACTTGCAGACGTCTCTTTCATGAATGGATATTTCTGCTCTCTACAAAGATACATACGGATTGTACCACAAGCTTGATGGTTAATCCTCACTCATTCTTTCTCATCCATCTTCTCTAGTTTTTCCTCCTCCAAAGCTATATCAAGGTTTTCTTGACACAAGGCGTCCATCACTTCATATTGCCATAAGCCAAAATTGTTTCAACCATCAAATTTTTCCACATCAATTTTTGCGGTTGTCACAATTGTCTTTGTTGATGTCGATGTCATTTTTTGCTGACTACAATTTACTTGGTAGATAGTTTTTCAAATAACCAAGTTTCACAAAATTATATTCAATAGCTAAAACAAAATTACTATAACCTAAGATAGTAGTAAGTGCCAAAAAATGATAATATATGCACTAAAAAAGTACCTAGGAAAGATTGTTGGGGACAAAGCCTCCTTAAAAACCAATCTCCTTAGACAAAATTTTCCTAGACATGCACATAACCATATAAATAGCTACTCACTGTCCTAAGGCTCTGATATCACTTGTTGTGAAGTGGAAATATAAAACACAATTTCTATGCTATTGAATATAATAAATAATTAAAGCAAAAAATAAAATGTAGAAAAATAAAAAAAAGACAACACAAGAATTTACGAGGTTTGGTAAATGTACCTACGTCTTCGGCGCCGCTAACTACTTTTACTACCTTCAAAGAATAGTTACAAAGGAAAAATAAACTATTAGAGATCCCTAATAATAAGATTCTTTCAATACAATTGTCTTTGGGATGATTTTGAACTAAAACCAAGGTCTCTATTTATAGCCTTTGGTAAAATACAAAGAGATTAAATTAATAGATATGGGACATAAAGAGCCAATTATTTCAACAATGTCACATTTGTAAGGAACAATTCAATGACTCAATAAGTATATTAAGTAAGTCATCCAGACAGTTCACATATATACTTTATATCATCACAAATAAAGGAAACAACTTATGCATATGAACAAAAAACTACTTCTTTTATTAATAATTCACATAAATGTACATACAAGATTAAAATGCCCCTGAAACCGATAACACAAATAGTTCCTAGTGCATACATTAACAGCTAGTAAATTTTTTCTGGCGAAAAGTATCTTAGACAAAATGGCTGAGAGAAACATAACTGATTGTGATTCTTGGATATTATATTCATATAGCTTTGTGAGAATATGAAAATAATGAAAGCTAATGAACTTCTTTGTAGAATGTTTTTATTTTCCATAGTTCCTGACTCTGCGACATACTCAGCTCTTGTTGTAGTCAACTGTCAATCGAGAAAGTATGAGGATGCTCTGTAGTTGTTCCATCGAGTTTGTATTAAAAATTGGTTTCTGGATTCTATATCTTATTAGGAATTATGGAGAGCCTTTGCTAAACAGGTAAGATTTGGAGGCTGCTTAAGTATTTCATTACATGTCAAAGAACAGATGCTCCCTCAACCCCTCTTCTTACAATATGTTGATAGGCAGCATGTATAGCATGGGACAAGTGGATAAAGCAATTAGGCTACGGGGTTTTGCTTCCAGTTCTATACTTCTTATACTACTCTAACTTACATGACAATCATGCATGGATTATCAAAATTAAAAATGGCTAAAGGAATAATGGTAATTCTCTCACAAATTTTGGTGGACAATTGTGTTATTTATGTGGAAGTATATTACATCCTCATGCAAAGCATAAGTGCACAAAATTGAACTAAGGATTCTGCTTTCTTTTTCAATGTGATCGTTAATGAGGGTTTAGTGCCGAACCAAGAAACAATGCATACTCTTCAGTGTTGTTTGGCTGGCCAATCTGACTTGCTCATGGTTTCCATGTACAACATACTTATCAACGGCCTCTAGAAAGAGGGTCTAAAATGTCAGGCATACCGATTATTGGATCTAATGTTGGAAAAAGGTTGGGTACCAGATGTTACAACTCACAGACTGTTGGTTGGGTCTTTGGTCTCAATGCAAAAAATGAAACTGTAATTAGAAAGTTTCCAAATTACCCTAGTGGAAAACTTACCATGATGGGATGTAAGTAGGGCTAGATTTGAGCCAAGCTCGAGAGCTTGGCTCGGTTTACATATAGTTGAGCTCGAGCTCGTGAAAGCTAAGCTTGAACTCAACTCGAATTTGGCTCAGCTTGTTGTTCGTTATTAAAATGACGTTGTTTTAATACATATTGATCAAAATGACGTCGTTTTATATCAAAATTTTTAATTGGAAAATTTGGCAAGTAGTTCGAGCTCGAGCTTGAGCTCGTATAAGGCTCGTTCGAGCTGAGCTCAAGCTCGAGCTCGAACGGGCTCGTTTTGAGTTCAGCCCTAGATGTAAGCTTCTTTGGGATTTAAGCAGTTTTGGTCGAGTTGCATTAGAAATCAGTCTATAATGTCATACGATTGTAAAGCCAGATTAGTTGTTCTTTACCTAGCCATCCTATAATCTGTGACATGATGCCACTGCACTGTAAATTCCAAAGAGAAACTTATTTGTCGAAATCTCCATAAACGTTGTGGCATCATAAGCATTTTGGTCCACTGTATTTTTTGTTTAGTACTTGTGCTTTGCTCTTTTCATTATTTCCTGTCAGTTTAATTTTTATTATGGTGCAATATGTTCAATATGCACCCGGGAAATCTCCTTGTTCTGTTAAGTCATACTTGATATGCTATCAATGAAGTTAGTGCTTGGGTATTTAATTTGACTCAAGTCAATTTCTGAAAAATGATCCTGTGGTCCATGACCTTTCTGTTGAGAATTTTTCAGAAAAATTAAACTTGACTTTTCATCTTCAGCAGTGGGCAGAAACGTGCGGTGAATGTAAGGGACGTTTTGGGAAGGCAAATGGATGCCGTTTTGGGTGAATCAAACATGGATTTAAAGCTTATTAAGTCTAGTTTTAAATGGTGCAAGTTTCAGGTTCATTGAAGTTTTCTAAAGAAAGTTATAGCTATTTTAGTAACAGCTGCGCAGAAATAATATCTGCTGTTTAGACTTTTATTCTGCACGTTTTTTTAATGGTTAATAGCTGATGTTTAGGTATATAAAAAGACTTGTAATCAGTTGTTATGTGTGTGGATTTATGAAGTGAATATATAGAAATAAAAGCTTTGAAGTTAACTTTTTTCTTTCTTCCTCATTTGTGTTAAGAATCCATACTTGTAACTCACCATAGCTTCCAACAAATTGGTATCAGAGCCTTGTTAAAATGACGACCAAAACTAATATCACTTTCCAATACCCACAACTGACCAAAACAAACTATGATCGATGGGCGCTACGCATGAAGGCCATAATTGGGTCTCATGGCTTATGGGACAAAACTTGATGATAGGAGCAAGAAGATGGTGTTTATTGGCTATGTCGAGAACTCTAAAGGGTACAAATGTTTCGATCCCGTTTCCAAGAAAGTTGTGATTAGTAGAGATGTGAAATTTGAGGAAGATGCTTCATGGGATTGGAGTGTTCAAAAAGAAGAAACATATAGTTTTCTTCCATATTTGGGAGAAGACGAAAATGAAGACCAAGAGATTGAAGGCGAAAGTCCAACTTCTTTCACACCCACTTCTTCCTCAACAAGCTCAAGCAAACAACCTCAAAGATTTCAAAGCATAAGAGATCTCTATGATACTACCGAAAGAATAGACAGTGAGAATCTTTTTTGTCTATTTGCAAATGATGAATCTTTGAGTTTTGAAGAAGCTGCTAAAGACAAGAAATGGGTACAAGCTATGGAGGAAGAAATTCATTCCATTGAGAAAAATAACACTTGGGAGTTTGTCACACTACCAAGTGGTCATCAAGCAATTGGGGTTAAATGGGTTTATAAGCTAAAGAAAAATGCGAAAGGAGAAATTGAGAGTTATAAGGCGAGACTAGTTGCAAAAGGGTATAAACAAAATCATGGTGTGGATTATGAAGAAGTATTTGCTCCCGTTGCTCACTTAGAGACAATACGGTTATTGGTCGCTCTTGCAGCCCAAAACCAGTGGACAATTCATCAAATGGATGTAAAGTCAGCCTTTCTAAATGGTGCACTTGAAGAAGAAGTATATGTGGAACAACCGAATGGATTTACGGTTGAAGGTCATCAAGATAAGGTGTTAAGATTGAAGAAGGCGTTGTATGGCCTTAAACAAGCACCACGGGCTTGGTATAGTCGCCTTGACAAATATCTTCATAAGAATGGTTTCTTAAGATGTGTTCATGAATATGCACTTTATGTTAAAAAAGAGAAAGATGATATTTTATTTGTGTGCATTTATGTGGATGACCTTATTCTTACAGGAAATAATCCACAAGTGTATGATGATTTTAAGAAGGCGATGGCACGAGAATTTGAGATGAGTGACATGGGGCTTATGTCATATTATTTGGGGATAGAAGTAAAACAATGAAGTGACGGGATATTTATCTCTCAAGAGGCATATGCAAGAGAGATTATAAAGAAGTTTAGATGATAGATTGCAATCCCGTGAATACCCCAATGGAGTGCGGAGTAAAACTCTCCAAGAAGGATGGAGTAAGGAAAATTGATTCAACCACATTTCGAAGCCTTGTGGGAAGCCTAAGGTACTTGACATGTACTAGGCCCAATATATTATTTGTCGTGGGATTAGTGAGTCGGTTTATGGAGAATCCAAGTGGAGAACACATGCGAGCTGTAAAGAGAATTCTTCGATATTTAAAAGGTACTCTTGATTATGGCATTTTTTATACTTCTTCGAATGAGGCTCACTTAAAAGGATATTGTGATAGTGATTATGCCGGTGATATTGATGATCGGAAGAGTACTACCGGGTTTATATTTTTCTTTGGAGAAAATGCAATTTCATGGTGTTCAAAGAAACAATCAATTGTAACACTCTCAACATGTGAATCGGAGTATGTTTCTACAACTGCCGGTGCATGTCATGCGATGTGGCTAAGAAGATTGCTGGATGAACTTCATTTTGCTCAAAAAGAAGCAACTAAACTTATGGTGGACAACAAATCAGCCATTGCTCTTGCGAAAAATCCGGTGTTTCATGATCGAAGCAAGCATATAGATGCAAGGTTTCATTTTATTCGAGATTGCATTACCAACAAGGAGGTTGAGGTAGAGTATATCAAAACTCTTGATCAAATAGCTGATATTTTTACAAAACCCCATCAAGAAAGATAGATTTCAGCAGCTTAGAGAGATGATTGGAGTTGTGAAGAAGTCAAGTTTACAAGGGGGTGTTGAGAATTTTTCAGAAAAATTAAACTTGACTTCTCATCTTCAGCAGTGGGCAGAAACGTGCGGTGAATGTAAGGGACGTTTTGGGAAGCCAAACGGATGCCGTTTTGGGTGAATCAAATATGGATTTAAAGCTTATTAAGTCTAGTTTTAAATGGTGCAAGTTTCAGGTCCATTGAAGTTTTATAAAGAAAGTTATAGCTATTTTAGTAACAGCTGCGCAGAAATAATATCTGCTGTTTAGACTTTTATTCTGCACGTTTTTTTAATGGTTAATAGCTGATGTTTAGGTATATAAAAAGACTTGTAATCAGTTGTTATGTGTGTGGATTTATGAAGTGAATATATAGAAATAAAAGCTTTGAAGTTAACTTTTTTCTTTCTTCCTCATTTGGGTTAAGAATCCAGACTTGTAACTCACCATAGCTTCCCACACTTTCTGCCTATATTTAGCTTCAATTTTACTGTATGATTTAGAATTGTTTTTATATATTGGATAAATATGAAAGTAAAAAAATTTCAATTCCCTTCCAATGCAGAAGCTTAACATTACTTATTTTACTTTCACAGATATCAAGCAGTGCCCTAATAAGTTTGAACTGGTTATCAACTTATCCGTCAGACAATTTGGAATCGTATTTTTTGGGTAGAATGAAGAGGGCAGAAAGATTATAATCAGGAAAGGATTGAGGTCTGAGGGAAGACTGGAATTGCAACCTTCAGGCTAGAGATTGTTCCATTATTTAGCAGCTGAAGTTCATTCTTCAACAATAAGATTGTTGTTGAACTCTTATCCAACCACAGTTGCTACAGAAGCAGTTTTCATCAAGTTCTAGTCATTGATGTAAACTTTTACTGGTAACTTGGTTGAAGAGTGACAGTTGGTACAAGTCCTCTTCGGCTGAAATTCTTACCAAGGAAATGGAAATTGAAATGATAGATTCAAGATACAAATTGGTGTAAAGTGACAATATAGTTAATGACTAATAAAAAATGGTTGTATTTAACTTGATTGCTCAAATGGGCATATACTCTCCTAATATGAATTCCTGGGTTCGTCCTCAAATCTGATATACTACCTAATTTGTATTATATTTTGAGGAATTGTGTTTTCTGGGTTGCAGATTTTCGATGAATATTTATGGGTAGTTCTGTTGAATGAGCAGGGGTTAAGGATACAAGTGACAAGGAAATTCTAGTGGACCTATTGTTCTGGGCAACCTACAAATATAATGTTACTATCTGGAGATAGAGATTTTTCCGATGCTCCCAATCAATTGAGCATGAGAAGATACAACATTTTACCTGCTCAGCCATAGAAAACCTTGGCTCTTCTCCTTGCAATCACCAAGATCATATGGCTCTACACAAGTCTTGTGCTTGGGGGCCCTTCGTTTTCAACCAAAATTGGTAACAAATTTCAGTCCCTAATGATATGCCTTTTGCTCATGTACAAATTCCCTACTTGGTAAATCCTAAGAGAAATTCAGTAATAGTGCTCTAGTTGATATTTTGGAAGATGAAGAAACCTGTAAACTATCACTGTCCTGGTACTAATTATAATCCCAAGAGTTCTGTTATGGGCCTTGCCTAGACAGATTTGGTCATTTCAATCTTGCTTAGAATGGTTATCGAAGTCATTATCCACCACAACCTTTAATGCCAAACAACCGCCCTAATCATAATCAACCTCATAGTTCTATCCAAAAAGGTAGTGAAGTCACCAAATTTGATCCTATTAGCATGAATCCAAAGCCTAGCCTGTCAAGTAAGTTGCAAAATGGACATATAGAGCATTAACATTTCTAGTAGTGTCATATGGGGAACGCAAGAGTGTCCAAAACCTTCTTATTATGTCCAAAGTTGCATAGGTGTTGTGTTCCTAACATTGAACTCCTTGAAAAGTGAAATGATTATGCCAACTGAAGGTAATATAGTTGATTGCATTTGATATAGGGAGCCAATGCATCGGAATATTGTAATTAAAAAGTCCTTGGAAATTGCTATTGATCAGTAGATGATAGTGAAACAAAAACTTAGCTATGAACTTATACGTTGATAAGAATAAGAAACTCTAGAAATATGTGAACCCCATTTTTGGTAATCCTACACAAATCTTGGAAATGACATGGGAAAGAATTAAAAAGTTTTTGGTGTCTCCTGGAGGACAATCTGCAATAATGGCTTCTCAAAGCAGGTAAATTTCCTTTGCTTGTTTAGTTTAGCCTTACTTAGCTTTTGGGATTTGTAAGTGGACTGTTTTTTTATTCTGTCTTATGTGCTTTTGCATTTTTGTTTATAGGTATGAAGTCGGTGCTATATTGAAGAATATGTGCTTGACAGAGTTTACATTAGGTGACATACTTCAGATCTTGAATATGGTAATTACCATAAAGAAATGGATTAGTCGTAAGCAAGCTGGATGGCAGCCGATTATCATTGTTGTTGCAGAGTGCAGCCCTGAATGAGGCACTAAATCTGGTTCATAAAGTCTCAATCTTGCTATCCATGTTGAGGGAAAGGGGACACTTGATGGTTTGAAAGGTATCAAGTGTATATAGATAGATGATTTCTTGCAATAAGGTTACTAAAACAGAAGTCTTCTTGTGCCAGGACTCATTATGTAGATTTACCAGTGAAGAAAGTTGTTACACATGATGGCTACTGTCCAGATTTTCGATTTGAGACAAAGTTTCAAGTGAAAATTTGCTAGATGTGTGTCATAGAGTATACAATGCAAGGCTCTGAGGTACAAGAAATTGATCATCTGTTGCATCTTCTGGATTCTATCAACAATTGCAAGGATGATCCTGCTTTTTCCAAATTTCGATGAGACATATTTCTGTAGAAAAATTTCCTACCTCATACAATTCGTGGTGCCATGAGAACTCTTAATGCAAGGCCTGATTTAAAAGTGGCATTGAAGAGGCAAGAGTTTGGTTGGTTTGCGGAGAAGCAGATGACACAATTTACAGAAATTTATGGAAAAAACATCCAAATGTAACTTAGATAAACATAGAAAATATTTGGTGGAAGCTTCTCATTCTCCTATGATCACATCATACTGTCATGATATCAAGACGAGTCATGCAAAGCTTGCACAATGCTGTAAAGTTCTTCCGAATAGAATTCTTGAGCATGTGTCGAATCAAAGAGTCTTTGTTCTTCTTATTTTCGGTATTCTCAGAATAAATGGATTTATAGATTCATCTCTCAGCAGCATCAGTATAGCAGTTTGCCACTGTATTTGCTGTACTTCTTTGAAAGCTGTATGGTTCTCAGAGCTTGTGAAACCATTATTCCCTTGGCTATAATCCTTATATTTAAGTCTCCTGTATGCAAACTTTGATAGAAAGATCAAGTGTTTCTTATTTTTTCCCCCATTTGGATAGTGCTTCCACTTTTGCTTTGAAGCTTTTCTTGCTGTTAAATTGCTGCCAGTTTTAAGGTTTTCAAGCTTGGAAAATAGAAAGTTTCATACTGTAAACACCAATATTTTATGGTACTTATTTGAAAACATTATTGAGTTGGTTCATAAATTTAAAATCCAAATAAAATATGTCAGGTTTGTGTCATATTATTAGGTTGAATTTAAGTCGAGCTTAAAAAAGATTTAGCTCAAACAAGCCATAAGTGGGCTCAATGGAAACAAACTTAAGATCGAATTCAAGAATTAAATATTTTTGAGCTTAAACTTTAAAGGTGTTCGCCTTGCCAAGTTCACGAGCTTGAAAATTTTTTATATGAATCAATGAAAATAATATCATTTTGACCAATAAGCATCTGATGTTATTTTAATTATTTTTTGCTCAATTCAAGCTCAAACTCAAGCCAAACTCGATTTGAACCCTCTCAAGAACAACTTTGAGGCAAGCTTGAACTTGATTTGTTTCAAAACCAACCCTACATATTATTAACTAAGTTAAAAATTACTTCTTAAGTTACCATTATTAATGTTACATTAATTAATATTAACTAGAGGTGGATTTGAATTTAGCTGAACTAATTCCGAATAAACACTAGCATGAGATCAAACTCAACTTGATTGATTGAATAGGTTAGCGACTTGATCAAATCAAACTAACTTGACTCGATCTTGAATTAAGTCTATCCTTAAGTCTTGAATCATTTGAGCTGAATACCAAGCCAAGCAAAAACCAAATTGGATCTCATCTAACCGTAATATTAACTAAAAATCATTAAAGATGATAACATTTGTAGATATTTTAGATAATCTCATGTAAATGTCACTGTGCAAATTTTCTAGGTTAGAGATGCAGCACAGAAAAGCCCAATGGGCATTTCCCCCTACTTCAACCCAAAACTAATCTAAATAATAACAACAAAAACAAAAACAAAATCACAAACTAGCAGGCATTCTCAATTACAAACAATGCCCTATATACAATGGCTGCAGTGAAAATATAAATCAAATTAATATTTTATTATTATATGATTAAATATTATTTTATCACTACAAAATCATCCATTTTTAAAATGTTATAATTGGTACACATGATTTTACTCTTTATGAAATTATTTATCATAATATTTTCAACATTATTAATACAAATTTGATGCATTATCAAAGATTGTTGAAGTTCTTCCTATTATGGTTATAAAAATTGAATCGGACCGACCTGTTTGACTAGTCGAACCACCAGCCTCCATGCAAAACAAAAACAATTGATTGGAAAACTGTTTTAGCAGTTTGATTACTTTCATTTGCCTTTAGACTAGCGATTAGGCACCAATTGATGATTAAAACCTAGTCGGAATGCCGGTTTATATTGCATATTATTAATTAAAAGAAAAGAATAAATAAAAGTTTGAAACAACACCATTTGATTTTTATACGTGTTTAAAAAACACAAGTGTGAAGTATCTAAAATGCAATGGAAAAGTTGAGTTCGACAATAGCTCTAGTAAAATCCCTAATCTTAACTCTTCAATCTTCATATCACTTCATGTTTTCTTCTTTCTTTGTGTAATCGATTTCGTGAAGTTGGAATCTGATTTATAGAGACAACATTTAATAAGTGATGACAACAACGATTACAGTTTGTGATTATTTCAACCATGATAACTAATTGACAATAATTAATAAATGTCGAATGTCTCTTTAGATTGTCATTTCTATATTGTTCGAGTCTGTTCTTTCTAAAACCTTTATAAATTGTTGAAAATTTTCTACATTGTTACGATTTTTTCTATCTAAAAACAGTTAGATTTCATACAAAATTTTGCTAATTATAGGAATGTATGTTAATTATATGTGCGTGTTCAACTTGTTTGTGTGATTTAATAATGTTTGATAGCATTCTGAGTAGAGAACATCATTATGTATGTTGTAATAACAAGAAAATTTGAAATATATCCATCCCAAGAAATAATATAAAATAGTGAAAATGTGTAACCAATCAGTGTGTAGATCTACGCCAATTGTAAATGATAAAAGTTGGTTATGGTCGTAATACATATATAAATGAGCATTACACATAAACGGGACCAATAATTCTCAGACAGTTCAACTATAAATATAGTCTATATCCATGAAACCAAGTCCAAAAATCTAAAATCCACTATAACCAAATTAATCAACACAACAAAAACTTGCAGTAACAAATCATTAAAGCATAAACTAAAAAATTAAACATCAATTAACAAAAAGTTGCACAGAATATGAAGAAGAACACAAGCATCCCAATCATTTGTCACTTAAGCATCCAACTTAGGTTGATCATTCATCCAAACTCCCTCGGATTAAAAAAGATTGAAATCATTTCAACCTTTAGTCATCATCTAACTTCTAAATATGTGATTTGTCGAAAGATATTGAAACAGAATTAGTGAAAAACATTGTATAGAATGAGCCCGAAGAATATTATAAGATTTGGAAGAATGAATAATATTTAGATTAATTTAAAATATAGGAGAAGGTGGTTTACATGTATAGTAAACTTCACGTAATAAATTGGTGTCATTTGTCAAAATAAATTATAATATACCTGTTTACTCACTATGACAAATTTCATCAAGGTGATGAAAATTTTTGTCCCAAAAAGTTAAAAATTCATCTCAAAAAGTCAATCGGAATGAAAGATCAAACCATACAAAAATACATGTTACCAAAGGATAATTTTCATAAAAAAAAAAATCATCCCTAATAACTAGTCATTGTGGACAAAATAGTATTTTCTCATAAAATGATACATATTTTGAGGTGAAATTTTTTATTCATAAATGAATTATTTTGTACCAAATAACTGTATTTTATCCAAAAAAAGCATATTTAGAAACAAATTTTTTCGTCCTTGTTTGTGCAAAGAATTTGGACAAAATCTTTCATCATTGATTGTGTGGTAAATACTTGACAAAATTCTTGTTTTTAATTATATAATGAATTAGAGACAATTTTTGTCGGTCCTTGATTGTATAATAAATTGAAAACAAATTTTTTGTCCGTAATTATATAATAAATTAAGGATAAATTTTTTTATCTTTGATTGAATGGTGAATTGGAAACAAAAATTTTCATCTTTGATTGTGTGATAACTTGAGGATAATTTTTTTCATCCTTAATTGTATGATATATTAGGTACAAAATTTTTGTCCTTAATTGCATAGTAAATTTAGGAACAAAAATCTCGTTTTTGTTTTTATGGTGACATTGGAAGGAGAATTTTAATTTTAAATGAAAAATAATAGTCAAGTTGATCATTGACGTACAACAATTTATATTAAACATTTTTTCGACTAATTAACAAACATGTATTATTATCAAATTTTTACTACTAACTACAAATCAACTAATAACTAAGTAATAACAAAATATTGCATACCTAGAAATGTATTTATGGTCACATCTAATTATAACTAACTTATAAACAAAAGACATAGAAAGCGTCACTCATTAGTGGTAAAATAGTTGTACTTTCTTTGTTAATTGGATGTCTGATATGTTCGCCACTTTCTTCACTATTTTGGATGTCAAAAGAGGTACTACTCTTATATTAGTTGCATGTCAAAAGAAGCAAAATAAGCGTATGTAAGTTAGATAAGTCTACAACTAATTAGATGCATTCCCATGGATATACACATAAGCCTACAAATAAGTAGAAACGCATCACAGATTTAACTAATTCCTGTTCTGTATAGAAAAATGAAATTCTCTGATGGCAGCACTTCAACAAAATTGTAGCCAAATTGAAATGGCCACCCCTCTGTGTGAGAAGCAAAATCTACGAGTTCGTTATAACCATCTGGCAATGATGAGAGAACTTGCCGCTGTATTCAAGACCCCGCATTAAATGTCAAGAAGTTTCAAGCAAAACATATGGTCTTAAAGAAATGCTCCTCAAGTAGTACTCTAGGTCTACCAATTACCTGAGGAAGACCAGACCAGATCCAATCAGAAACCATTATTTAGGATTTTTATGATATAATTACCTGAGGTAAAATTACACCCTGCTCAAATGGCACATTCCAATCTTCCATAAAGTTAAATGTGATTAAAAAATGTGCCCCCCAGCCTCACCTCCATAATGCTAGTTGTAAGTTACAAAATAATCTCATAGAGTGTAGTAGCTACGTATCGATCAATTCAGTATACCAAGGCTAAAGAAAGAGTTACCTCATGGCTTACTTCAGTGGTTGCTGAATCCCATGCTATGAGGAGCATCAATTTCACTTCTGAATCATCTTCATTTATAGGATCACCATCCTGCATAAAAATGAGAATATTATAGGTAAACTTCGAGACAAAATATAAATGTAAAATAATAAAAAATTTACACTATAAATATAAGTATGAAATAAAAATTTTCTTTACTGAATGCTTTCCAAGGATACAGTGACAATAAGGCAAAGAAAAATACAGGAATTAGCAAAACAATTTACACGATAAATATGGCTCCATAGTTGTGACTGAGTCCAGCCGGTTTGCAAATTACATCAACAATATTTTTCAGTGTTTGCTTCTTTACAGTAACCTGTGGAAAATATTGCTACAAAAAGCATATTTTCCACCTCAGTGATGATGGTGCAGAGATAACGAATAGAGAGAATAATAGGAACAGAGAAATTATCAAAATCAACATTTTAAATTAACCAATTTTGAAACAAATTTCAAATAATTATACTATTTTTATTTGCTTTTTCTAATTTTTTAAAAAAATAACTTTATTATTTTATTAATTTCTTATTTGTTTTTTTAAATCAGTTTTGTTTGGTTAACAAGTTTTAAAAAAATTGACAAAACAATGAATTTCTTATTAATTGTTTGGTTATCCAAAACTAGTATTTCAAATAACTTATTTTTCGTTTCAAAGATCTACTCAATTCATTTATCAGATTTTTTAAACACCTCTACCATTAGATGCCTAGCTCTACCAAAATTTATATGGCAGGATAATATTACTAAAGTCCCTTAAATCATTAATCAGTATTACATTTAACCTTCCAATATCTTAAAATATAATACCCAAAATCTATTTAATCAATTGACTTTCCTATGAATTATCTATAAAAAGAAATATAAACTCATCTAGACCACACACTTACTAGACGACTTTGCAGTTTCCTAATATAGGAATCTTTCCCATAACTTTGCACAATCTGTTATCATAGAAAACAAGATGTTAATACTAAAAACAAAAACTGTAGAGAATTAAATCAGAAGATGAAGAATTTCGTTAGTAAACACCTCAATACTTGAAAAACATATAAATCCTAGTATTGTAACTTCTCACTTGGAGGATTTTGATTCAATACTAAAGACCATACAGGATTGATTAGTGTTAATTAAATTAAGGAGAATGGAGAACTCTAATAAAAAATATATCGTTAAATAAATTAATACGTACCATTTTGTAATTATTGTGTGATTGAATTTAGGTCACTCGAACAATTATTCTTGTTCATCTTTAGTAACCTTGGCATGCTTAAGCCTTCTCTAGAGAAAGTTTTCATCTTAGAGCATCCACTCACATATAATCCTTCCAAGAATGGGAATTTTAAGGTGTAATTCCCATAATAGAAGTGTGTGAGACTTTCTAAACCAAACAAGAACAAGTTCTTCAATTTCTCAAAAACAATTTCACCATTCTCTATATCTCCCTCATTTGCTAATACTTCTACCATCATTTCACATTCTTCTATTGACAAACTTTCAAGACACACTAGACCTTTGGTTGTTGAGGATGTCATTAAGTTTTGCATTCCATTACAATAACTTACACTCAAAGTCCCTAGATTTTCAAAAGATTGTGAAGGCAACAGCAAAGTAGTCAAATTGTGACAATAGTTTACATCTAAAGAATTAAGATTTTCAAGAATTGAGTTCAGTCAGGAGTCTTGCTTTGAAATACACTATAAATTAAAAACTCCCCTCAATTCTAATTGTTTTAACTTTATGAATACTTTAATGTTTTATTCACCTTCTCAAAATGAGGATAGTTCTTCATATGAACTCACTTTCAATTCGAGGTATTCAAGACTGATAAATTTATGAAGGATTTAAATTGAAATATATGTAGATTTCATCTTTAATCAATTCAAGAGTTTTTACTATGTAAAAGTTCTCCTGAAACTCTCTTTGCTAAACCGCTATGATATCCCTTCCATTTAATTTCAATGTCTTTATATTGGAATCAATCTAAAAAAAAATCATGTGTCAATCAATTTAAAATTAATTTTATCTTAAAAGCATATAATTTGAATATGTTCAACAGGAACCAAGGAGAAAAAATATATATATAATGAATTGATAGCTAGTTGTGTCCCAATAAAAAGGCGTGAAAATGTGTGGTGACCATTAGTTAAATAATAATGCTCAATATATGCACAAACTAATATTTTTTTATGTGGAATCAAGGTCAACATTTTTAAAAAAAATTTATTATAATTAACACCCAAGATATATTATTATACAAAATTGCAGAAATATATTTAAGCTAATTAATTGAATACATACCTTTTCTTTATGTGATTGTTGTATAGTTGTATTCAAGTCATTCCCTCCATTTTCTACCTCTTCTTCCTCATAATTAACTTTGTGTAACTTTGTCGTGCTCAACATTCCTTGAAAAAAAGACTTTATATTGGAACATCTTTCTATAACTAACTCTTTCAAAGATGAGAAATTGAAAGAGTAATTCCCAAAGCAAAACTATGAGAGACTATTTAAATATTCAAGTGACAACACTAGATGTTGCATCTCCCTCATTTTCTACTATTTCAAACAGCATGTGACGCTGTGATATTTTTAATTCTCTCAATTATACCAAGTTTATAGCTATGGAAGGTGTTGTTAAGTTAACCAATCCATTGTAACTTTCTACTTCAAGAACTTTAAGATTTTGGAAAGAAGGTGCAGATAGCAGTGGACTCAACAACTTTTCACGGGAAGAGACATCTAGAACTTCAAGACTTGGAAGATCTGATATCCTCTTAATTTCTTTGTACTTGCAGAATAATAGTTGAAGCTCTTTCATATTGTGAAATCTGTGAAGGGGTCCAAGTGGAATATATGTTGACTTATCCTCAGAGATTTTAAGAGATTTGCATTGTTTTTGCCAAGTAATTTCGGCTAAAGCATTCTGTAATTCAAATGCCTCCAAATGGGAGTCGATCTACAAATTCATCAAAACAAAATTCAGTTAGTATTTGATATTCTTAAAACAAAACTTTAATCTAGTTACACTAATTTTGAATTTATCATCCTTTTTAGAATGCATACAAGTTGCACATTTTTCCCAAAGTAAAAATAAAAATTTATTGTTGATTTCTATAACCTGTTTAGTATGCATTCAAGTTGCAAATTGTTTTTTGAGTAAAAATAAAATTTTATTGTTGATTTCTAAAATTATAATGGATAATATATTTTAACAAATAGGACTTAAATGACTCTAATTGATAGAATCCTAAAGAGAAAATTTTCAAATCAAATAACCATGAATTTTTCTAAACTTCAGTTCCAAAGGAAAATCAAAGAAGATAAGAATTCCACAATTAAAGTTTTGAATAAAATGTTAAAACATATAGAGAGAGAATATTAATTCTTTTTCAAGAAGATATTCATACCTTATCGTCCAATAAGATAGCTTTTGGATCTAAACTATCAATTTCACTCTCCTCAATGTTACTTTTGAAGCTTAGACATTTGGCACAATTTCTCACCACCAACTCCTTCAAGTTTGGCCATTCTAAAGTATGTATTTCAAGATAGAAAGTGGTAAGATCTGGTGGATTCTCAAGCTTCAATAAGGTTACATTCAGAAAGACAAAATTGACCACAACATTTGCTCCTTCTTTTGCAACAATCTCTTCTAAAGCCATACAATCTTGTATCATTAGTTGTTGGAGTTGGTGGAGAGTTTTGGCAATGGAAGGCAGAAATGCATATTTTATATTTCCACAATTCCAAAGGATCAAGTGTGTCAATTTTTCATAGAAGGAAGTTGGATGTTGGTTGTAGCAAATTACAATAGAATTATCATCTTGGAATGACTTGTACTTGAGATCAACTGAGATTTCTTACATTAATTGTTTCAATTAGAAGTTGATAATTGTTTCAATATAAAGTAATTAAAAATCACATTAATTCTTTGTCCCTTTTTCTAAACTAACTAAACTTGCATAAGTAAGTAATCACGAAAAACAAATTAATTGATTGCATACCTCGTCTTTCTTTTTGCACAATCCATGTATGATTTTATTAAAATCATTCCCCTCATTTTCTATTTCCATTTCCGCGTAATTGACTTTGTGCAACTTTGGAGTGCTTAGCATTCCTTGAGAGAAAGTCTTTGTATTGGGACATTTTCTTATAATTAATTCTTCTTGTGATGAGAAATTGAAAGAGTAATTCCCAATCCTCAATTTCCTACAATCCTCTACACATATATCTTCAAGATTTGGAAGATTAGATACACTCTTAATTTCTTTGTATTGACACACAGATAGTCTAAGCCTTTTCACACTTTGAAATCTTTGAAGGAGTCCAAATGGAATATTTGCTTTATCCAACGAGATATCAAGAGCTTTATATTGACTTTGCCATCTAATATTTCTCACACCATTGTGTAATGCAAATTCATACAAATTGTGGTTGATCTACATATTCATTAAAAAAAAGTTTAATTAATAACTTATTTTCTTGGAAAATTTTAATTTTTTCTGAAAATTTTAATTTTTTCCTGTTTCCTCTGAATTTAGTCATACGTAAGATTAATAGTAATGAAAAATCAGTCAACTCATTAAGCTTTCCAATAATAAGATAGACCATGCACCTATTAAATATATTTCTAATAAAAAATAAAATTATATTTTTGGTTTTCGCAACTTAGATTACTTCAACGCAAAAAAAAAAAACATAAAAATAAAAGAGATGCTATGATTCACATAATATGCAATTCAAATGTGTGACTCATATTAGATAGCGTCTATAGATAATTTGATTCAAAATTACGCTGATTTTTTGTTTAACAGAATTGTTCCGTAAGAGAATTGTCCAAATTCAATTGATCATTCTTTTTATTTTCTAGATTTTGGTTCAAGCAAAAATAGACATTAAGAATCACATATTTAAAACAAGAGATTTGTACTTTATTCTCTAAGCAAAGGAATTTTAACTCTAATATTGGAAGTGCACCATTCTTGTTATCATCTCGCAAGCCCAAATATCTCCAAGTCAAATTTTCACAATATTCTATCACCAACCTTTTTAACATCGGGAATTCTGAAGCATGTATTCCTGATAGAAAATTGTAAGTTTTGGTAGTCTTTTGAGCACCAATTCGGTTACTTGTGGAGAGATAGAATTAACAACAACTTATGCTCCTTCTTCTTCAACAATCTTTTCTAAAACCTTACAATCTATTATCTCTAGGCGTTGAAGTTGTTTGAGGCTTTTGGCTATGGAAACACATATGTCATCTCTCCAACTTCAATCGTTTCAAATTTTGAGAGGAAGTTGAAATTCGGTTGTCCCAAATCTTTTCCAAACTAATATTGTACAAAACTAACATCCTAAAATTGGTAAAAACAACTTGCAACCAAAGTTAATTATTGTTTCAATATATGTATGAACTTATATGAGAAGAAACTTAAAAAAATAATTTAATAAAATCAATTTGATAGAAATTATGTTATTATATGGACATTCAAGAGAAGGACTTGGCAGTGAAATTGAATTGAAAATTCAAATCACTAGAAAAAAAAAAAAAGAATTGCAAAAAGCGGTTTAAAGTTATAGTCAATCAAACCTTTTCATTGAACAGAGGCATGATTTCATTGGACTGCAAATGAAATTTTGAATCCTCAACATAGTCCTCATCATTTGAAAATTCAGCTAATTGTAAGAGTTCAACATTCTTGAATCCATGTAATTCTTCTAGTGACCTAATAGAATTAAATTGAACTTCCAACATCCTCAAAAGCTCATGTTCCCATAATGCTTAAGTTTGCCATATTCTCGAAATATTTTCCAAAAATCTCCTATTGGTATTTTGTACCTTTTAAGCTCTTTGGCAAATAAGTTTTTAGGTAGCGCCTTGTTATCTCTAACATCCAATTCTATACTCGTGAGATTAGAAAAAAGTTTTAACTCCTTGAGTACTTCAACCTTCCACTGAATAGGGCATCCCTTTATATGAAATTTTTTCAATTGCAATAATTTTGATATCACATTTGGTACGATAACTTGCAATTGTATACAATTGCTTAAATCTAATAACCTCAGTTCTGTCAGTTAACCTATTTCTATAGGTAACTCCTTAATAATTGAATGTTGCAAGCTAAGGACTTCTAATTTCTTTAGCTTTCCAATAATAGCAACATCTTTGATTGTGCTATCATCTAAACATAGTGTTTCAAGGTCTTTCAAAAGATGAAAGGATGACAACAATGACGGTTGGTGCAATCCAACTAAATTTAAAACTCTGAGCTTTGGCATCACAATGAAGAAATTCTGTGGGATTTTGACATGAGAGTTGGACATATAGAAATATTCAAGAGCTGGACAATCCAAATCCTTAGGCTGAGGTTGACTAATAATAATACTACTACCACGTAAAGAGATTTTTGTGCATATATTGAGTTTATTTTTATCCTTCCATTCTCGTTCAATGCCATTTTTTGATGTAAATACATGGTGATGAACTTATGCTATTGGTATAGCAACAACACGAATAGCATCATGCATAGCAAATTGTTCGCTTCTAAACCTGTCAAGTAACAAACTAGCATCTTTCAGGTTACAAACCAATTTATCCAATCTATTTCATGCATCTTTCATTGTCAAATTAACTCCTTCAAGTATATCCAAACACACAACATATTTGAATAAGTCTGAAACGGAAGTATTATTTTCCATTAGACTAGAAATTAAAAACGTTTTCTTGAGTTCTTCATCCCTTAAATCATTGTAACTTAAGGCCATCTTTATGTATTCCTTTTCTAGGAATCCCATGGACGTTGTTGGTGAAGGAGCTCTCAATTCTCACAATGCCACTTTCCAGTCAGATGGATGACTCTTGTTTTTTAATGCTTTTGCAATGCTACAAATGACGATGGGCAACTCTGTGCAGTCCTTGCATACATCATTCAATAGAGAATTCAATTCAGGTGTTTGAATAACATCACCTGCAAATAGAGCTAGGGTTATACTAATTGCATGTGTATTTACATGCATACTCTACATATCTGAAAATAAGAAAAGTTTAAAATAAGATTATACTAATTCCACCTTATAATTAATGTCAAATGACAAACAAAAAACAAATTACTAAGTCAACAATAGGAGATACCTCTAAACTTAAAATATATATGTTAAACAATTAAAATTGTGAAAATTCTATAAGGTTATAAAAATTAATAAATCTGGACGTTATAAAAATTGGGCAAACCAAGAAAACATATAAATGAAAATTCTATAACAAGATTACCAACCGTCTTCCTGAATAGGTTCCAAGCTTCTTCTTCTTCTAAAACGCCCATCTGAAAATTATTTGTGAAACCCATCTTCTCCAATACATCTAAATTTCTTGTCTTGAACTTTAGTTTCTTCTCCAATACATCTGGAACTCCTTTCCTTTCTGGAGGAGTGGATAATCATATAAATAATTATCACTCAAAATAATTATAAGAAAGCTCAAACATTATCACTCAAAATAATCATAAGAAAACTCAAAATAATCATAACAAAAACAATGTCCTCAAACAAATTATCCTTCTTTGCTTTCCTTCCAGCTTCCTGCACAAGAGTAGTCTTCCCAAGACCACCCATCCCATAAACACCAATCATGTACACATTCTCATCATTTAATGCATCCCATACATTCTTCACCATAGAGGTTCTTGCTTCGAATGCCAAATGATCTTCATTAGATCTAAGCCAGATATCTTGTGGAATAGTAGGAAAGGAAACTTGATCGAACTCCCTTTTTTTCTGGAGGAGTGGATCAATATCCTCCCGCTTTAATTTGAAAGCTTTCTTGCTCTGTTTGTAGTTGGACCACAATCCTTTGAAGCATTGAGCGTTATTTGCTTTCTCTTGAATCAACTGTTCTGCTTCTGTAATTGTCTTCTCCACATCCTTCTGCCAGTCCTTAACATTCTGTTTGATGACTTCCACATTTCTTTCAGCAGCAGTAACCTTAAGCTGGACTTCGTCTCTTGTATTTTTCAACTGCTCAACTTGTTTTTCCAGATTTTTGAAATTGGTATTGTAGTTGTACAAATACTTGAATTGACGCCAAATCGGAGCAGCCAACCACTTGCCAACTTCAAGGACAGGACTCAACACACCCCCGAAACTCCCGGCAACATCAACCATTTTTTTTTTAAAAAACTTTTTTTAAGTTTGAAAAACAGAAGAGAAGTGAAGCAAATGAAAATAACTAAAACACAGATAATAACAGGACAACTAAGGTGCAAAATCAAATAGATTAAGTAAGGGAAATAGGTGAAATAAAGAAGATTTGAGGGTAAACAAGAGACCAAGGGAACTAGTTTCAGAGAGGTTTGTGAGTGGAAGTATTTTTGAGTGGTTTCTGAATGATTAAGAGAGAACAAAACTGAAGACGATGAAGATAGATTACAATGAACACGATTCAATTGCTTTTAACTTTGCTGAGAACAACTTTCTCCATATATATATATATTAAGAATGAAATAAATAAGTGAATCTACCTGACTTTATGGGTAAATTTGTAATATGATAATCTAAGATACATTTATATATATATACATATATACATACATACGATGACATTTTAGTGACCATGGCGACTTTGTCCGTATTGATCCAGACATAAAATATTTTAAGAGGTATTTATTTAAATTTTAATAACATAATATTAGGATTTGGATGTGGTGATTTTGGCTACTTAAAGTTATTCATACAGACCAAATGGGGCTTGCAAGGAAATAGATGTGATGTGCAAAGGAATTTCAGAAAATAAAATATATCAGATTGTTGATGCATTAGCCAATCCTGAAATTTTCTTACAAAAAAAGCTATAATCCCATGTCCCCCATTGGTCAACACTTAAAATACTTCCTTCATTAAATTAATCTCAAAAACCAAATATGTATAAAAGATGATTAGTTATGTATCATTATAATTTTAACATTTATCCCAGTGTCAAACTAACTCTACTGAAATTCTTATCTAGTGTCTGACAGGCTACACCCTAAGTGTTACATGGGCAAGCAGTGGATATTGGGTAGTTAAACACTCCTTTTGAGCTCAGAGGCGTTGACCTCTATAACCCTCTACCTCCTAATTGGGAATGACTATTTCTCAATAGTTCATGGTGCTGTTAGAACTCCAAATGCAAGGCCTGATTTAAGAGTGGAAATTAGTTTTTGACATTGGTTGAATCTTCAATAAAAAGGCAATAGCTTTGGTTACTTTGCAGAGAAGCATATGACACAAATTAAAGAATTATATAAAGAAAACATCCAAATGTAATTAACTAAACATAGAAAATGTTCTGGTGCAAGCTATGCTTATTCTCCTATGATCAAATCAAACTATGAAGTTATCAAGATGAGTCATGCGAATATTGCACAATGTTGTAAAGATCTTCCAAGTAGAATTCTTAAGCATATGTTGAATCAAGGAGTCCTTATTCATCTCATTTTTAGGTATTCTCAAAATAATCGAATTTATTAATTCATCCCTCTATAACATTAGTTTATCTGTTGTTCTTAAAACACCATTCTTTTTATTATTATTTTCTTTCATAATAATTTATATACTGTCAGTGTCTTAAACAAAGTTAATTCGATTTGAATTAGTGTTTGGTTTGATTTGAACCGAATTTAATTTGATTGGAGATGTGAGAAAAAGGGTTCAAACAAGAAAAAGGGTTTAAACAAAAAAATGAATCAAATTATTCAAAAATTATGATTTAGCTTAGATTAGATTGAAGAATAGCTCGGTTTAATTTGAAATTTAAAATAAATAGTTTAAGAGAAATGAATTTTTTTCTAGTACATGAGAAATAACGGAAAGTGAGACTCTTTTTTTTATGAGGAAATAAGAAATATTGAAACCCAATTTTTTCTCAAAGAAAATGAGAACCCGAAATTTGGGGAAAGAAAGTTGAAATAAAGAAAGTGAAAAAGAGAAAGAATTCCATGAAATCCAATTGATTTGAGAATATTTGTTAAAGAAAAAGAGGAAGGTAGAATATTGTTGACTTATTGAGCTCAGAATAAAGAATAAAGTAGGTAGATTATTTAAACAAACGCATTTTCCAAGCACCAGAATAAAGTAGCTGAAACTTGGAAGGCCAAAGGAGTTCTTCTCACCCAAGGTTTGTTGAAATCTCAAATTAGTACCTACTAAATATTGAAAACTCAATTTCTCACCTGGTTAAAATTAACATCATCCATATAATGTTAAACATTATATTTTTTATATTTTCCCACCGTCACATAGTTCCACGGTTTCATTTTGAACCAAGTGGTTGGTGATTTGCTTGTGAAGCTTGCCATGGCAGCCCCAATGCCTCTCTCAGCCACCACTTCCAAGCCAACCATGGCAGCCACCATGCCTACCATAACCCCAGCTTCCGAACCACCTGAGGCGTCCACCGAGCCTCCAGAAAATTTATGCAAAACCGGAGAGAAAGATGGGCAATAACAGGATGGAACAGTTGCAGCGTCGATGGGCAACAGAAACTGGTGAACAAGTCGGGCAGATGAAACCAATGTCCATCTAGAGTTGAGAGAATTTTTAGAAAACCGAAGGGGAATAAGTTTTAAAAAAATTGTTAATTTTTTGTAAGAAGGTGAATAAAAATTTTTATTTATTTTAATATTATTAATTAAACCATAGATTTGTTCTTAAAATTAACTCATTTTGTTAATTTTAATACCTATAGATGGAATTTGATATTTAATATTTGACAATTATTGATTTAAAATTTCATCAAACCTTGGGTGAGAATAAACCTTTTGGCCAACTTGAAATGACTCTATAACCATGGATAGACAGAATATATTTGACTTATTGACCTCAAAATAAGGTAGGTAAATTATTTAGACAAATTTAAATACATGCATTTTCCAACCAGCAGAATTAACTCATGAATTATAACCTTTTTTTTATAATAAGAAAGCTTTATTTGAGCTGGGATATTTTTTGGGACAGAAGTTACCAATACCAAACAACTGAAATCTTAGATTTAATACCAAAAAATTTTAATCTATATTCTTTTATTTGAAATCTCCTCTATTGCCCTCTCCAGATAGTTACTTCTAATTTCAATTAACTCAAAGTTTTATAAAATTCAATTAATTTGACAATAAAACTCACCACCATGTGAATAAAATATTTTCAGTGGTATTTGAAAGGAAAGATAAGGGAGAAGAATAATGAAGATAAAGAAAGTAGAAACCTACCAATAGAGATAAAGGGAGAATATGTGCTTGGACCATTTCATTAATAGAGTTTCATCATCCCAATTGATCCAATTCCTTTATAATTAAAGTGAGAGAAGAAAATTGAACATACAAGAGATAAAGTAGGTTATGTGTTTGGAGTTACATCACCGTAATTGATCTCATTTATTTATATTTTCTAGTCGAGTTGAAATCCGTTATTTAAACATTAAAATCAAATTATTTTGTTATAGAGTCAGTTACTGTGCTTTCATTTGTTTAGACTAATTAGTTCAGTTTTAAAGGAAAAATTTGACTTAAATAAAATTTTTTAATTAAAAAAATCAATTTAATTTTAAAGAGACTGTCTAACTTAAAAAAAGATTTTTTGTTAAAACATTATATAATTTTTAGATCGACAAAAATAAAAATTTACTGTTAATAAATCAATAGTGAATAATTATTTTTTTATAATATTATGAGTTATTTATCTATATAAATTGTTGTTTATTACAATTACAAGAGATTTGAACTTTGTTTTTCAATCAAACATACTATGAAATGAAGATCGTATATGCCATTTTTGTGAGTTGTAAAAGATTGTTTATTTATACAATACAAATAAAACTATAAAAAGAGAAAAATCTATGCAATCATTATAATTAAGGTTAATCACTATAACTATGACTAAGATATTAATCTCTACAATTGAGGTTCAACTATTATGATAAGATTAATCATTACAATTAAGGATTAGCTATTATCAATCATGCAATAATTAAAAATATTATCTTATTGAGTATTAAATAATTATATTTTTCTGCTTTGATTTTTATTTTATTAGATTTTTTTGTTAATATAATTATCTATAAATTATGAGAGTTAAAGCGAAGGAGAAAGCGAAAGTGTTATAATATGTGATGAATTTTCCCATCATAGAAGGGATGTATACCTAACTTCATTTAATGTGAGCATTCAAACTTGTCGTGAGGCATGGGGAATTCCTTATAAAGCACCCCACCCCATTGCAATGTACAGATATTCCTCCTTTATTGCACACCATTCACTTGCTTATTCTACTTCTCTTCTCACTTTCATTTCTTTGCCTTTATATAAATATTTATGACATTATTGACCTTAGAATAAAGTAGTAGATTATTTAGACAAACGCATTTTCCAAGCAACGGTGAGTATCTCTTCAAATAAATATTACAATAATTGAAATCAGATGATATTTTAAAGTATACTGCTATGTAATATAGATATGGAGCTGTTGAAGGAAGTGCAAAATAAAAGGAAATATCATAGAAACTGAAATATCTCAACTAGGAAGGTGAAAAGATCTTCACTTGTTTGCTACGGAAGGAAAATAAGAAATTTCATACATAAGGTTATGAATAAATTCTTTTACTGAATTTATCGCCTCAAATTAAAAAGTTTACATGTGTTCTTTGTTGGATTGATGTCATATAAGAATCAGTCAAAATAATTTAAAATTAAATATAAATTAATAAAATTTAATAATTAATTTAAAAAAATTAATTTATTAATAAAAGACCTAATCGACTTGTTAAGAGCCCAATATGACACAACCTTCAAAAAAGCAGCTTGTGTCATGAGTCTTAGTGTTTACACAAGTTAACCTAACCCACAAGACTCATTATTATACGATCCTTGACCCAATCTACAAGTATAATGAATTGCACCAAAGTTAGCTCAACCAAGCCCAGTACGATCAAATGTTTTAATTTTGATTTCAATCGAACATATTGAAATTTCAAATTTTTTTTATTAAAATGATTTTTTATTGAAAAAACTAAATTATTACTTTTTTTTATTAAATGCATCGAATTAATCATCTTAACTAAATTCACAAAACAACATTAAAAAGGCAACTATCCATTAGACATTATCAAGTGATTGACGATTAAATATTTCATTTATTTGCCGATCACTATTGAGTTTGGTTTAATTAAAATTTAAAATTTAAAAATTAACAGACCACAAATAGAGGTTGAAAACCCTACTAAACACGAAAAATTAATACAATTACTATCAATCATGATCCAAATAAATTATGTCATTTATATGCCACATTATCAAGTAAAAAATTATTCCCAAGCTCCCTATTATTTAGGGGTGGACTAGGCTGAGTCAACTCAAACTTGAATAAAAGTCAACTTAACATTGAGTTTGATTTATTTGATTAATGATGAGTTTGTTGGAAAAATTGTAAAAAAATGAAAAATAATGGTTATCGGATATCAAGAAGAAGAATCTTTGGACAAAAAAAAAAAAACAAACCCTTTGAGGAAGATAAAAAGTTACCAAATAAGATGAATAGGTTAACAAGTCGATTAAGTCAACCTAGCTTGCCTCAATTGTGAGCTAGCATTGCCCCTGCTAAAGTTCAACTCAATTGGGCCGAACATCAGGCGGAGCAAGAGCTGCCTCAGAACGAGTTCAATGCCCTAATATTAAGTAAAAATAATTAATGATATAAATGTCGCTATATAAATTTTATAGGAGTAGAGATGCAGCCTATAAAAGTCCAATGGGCCAATTCCCCTGCTTCAACCCAAAACTTACCCGAATGACAGCAACAAAAACAAAATCGCAAACAATTCACAAGCAATACACTAAATTTCCGGATTCAATCTCAATCACTTTTGGGTCAGTGATTAAGCTGCCTGCTTATTTCAGGTTTTAATTTTCTTTTCTTTTTGTTTAGGGTGTTGTTTGAGTGATACCAAATAGTCTTAACTTGTTCATGAGCGCCTTCAATGGTCATTAAGCTTTCATCTTCAACATTTCCAAGCAAAATCCTCAAATGGGTTAATTTAACTGCCTGTATTTCTTCACTTTCGTGTGCTAGTACACTCCAAGTTACTGATTATGAAGCACAAATTCAATTTCTAAGGAATAAGCTATACCGGGATAATCCTATCCGGGTTTTGGATAGCACTGGCGACTTGAACTCCGCTGTGGAGACATTTAAATGAGTATCTCTCCAAAAAGGGTTTCAACACACTGCTGATACATATGGTAAGATAAGTTTGAAGCTGGGTTTAGCTGGAAATGTTGAACAAATGGAGTAGGGGTTTTGTCAAAATATGATGAAAGATAAGTGCCCAAATGCAAGAGAAGCTCTTATTTCATTAGTTGAATTGTTTGCTAAACATAATAGGTTGAATGAAGCAATAAGGGTTCTTGTAAGTATGATTTTGGGTGGTTTTAAGCCCCTCAGTTGATGTATTTAATGTTTGGTTAAGTGCTATTGTGAAGAAGAAGAGAAGTTTTGACGATGTGGTGTTTATTTATAAGGAGATGGTAAAAGCAGGAGTTTTGCCAAATGTTGTTACTTTGAACTGTTTGTTGGAGGTTTTATTTGAAAATAGTAGGACTGAGTCTGCTTTGGATCAGTTTAGGAGAATGCACAACAAAGGGTTTAGTCCTAATAGTAGGAATTTTGAGATAATATTAAAATGTCTTATTTTAAGCAATCAAGTGGATGATTTGGTTATCATTTTAGCCAAGATGTTTAATGCTGGATTTGAGCTGGAATTAAGTTTCTATACCTGTATAATACCACTGTTTTGTAGGGAAATTAAACGAGAGGAGGGAATCCAACTGTTAAGGTTGATGAGAGCTTCAAATCTTTTGCCGGATGAGTTGATTAGATGTATGTGTGAGAACCATAGATTAGATGATGTGAATAATCTTCTTGAAGAGATGATAGAAAATGGTAGAACACTCTTTGTTGATGTGCTTGTTGATCTAGTAGCAGGACTTTATGCAATAGGAAAATTCGATGTGGCTATGAATCTCTTGGAAGACAAATGTGGTTACATAACTTCTCCATGCAACACCATGCTTGAAGGTCATTGCAATGCTGGTCAATTTTTTCTGGCGAAAAGTATCTTTGACAAAATGGCTGAGAGAAACGTAAATATTCTAATCAGATGGCTTTGCGAGAATATGGAAATAAAGGAAAGCGAATGAACTTCTTAGTAGAATGATTATAATTTCCATAGTTCCCAACTCTGTCACATACTCAGCTCTTGTTGTAGGCAACTGTCGATTGAGAAAGTATGAGGATGCTCTGCCGGTGTTCCATCGGGGTTGTATCGAAAATTGGGTTTTGGATTCTATATCTTATTAGGAGTTAGTGGAAGGTCTTTGCCAGGCAGGAAGATCATGGAGGCTGCTGAAGTATTTCATTAAATGTCGAAGAATGGATTCTCCCTCCATCCTTCATCTTACAATATGCTGATAGGCAGCATGTGTGGCATGAGACAAGTGGATAAAGCAATTAGGCTACAGGGTTTGGCTTACAGTTCTGATACTTCTTATACTACTTTAACTGACACTACAATCAAGCATGGATTTGTCAAAATTAAAAATGGCTAAAGGACTAATGGTATTTCTCTCCCAAATGTTGGTGGACGGTTGTGCTCTTGTTGTGCTGTGTGTTCTTTGGCTAGCCAATCTCACTTGCACATGGTTGTAAGCAGGATTGATAAACTAGTTTCTTATAGTGATATTTTGGATTCATCTATTTATAACATACTAATCAATAGCTTCTGGAAAGAGGGTCTAAAAAGTTAGGCTTCCCATTTATTGGATCTGATGTTAGAAAAAGGTTGGGTACCAGATGCTACAACTCATGGACTGTTGGTTGGGTCTTTCATCAAAAGAGATACAGATGGTGAAACATTTACATATGAGGATTCCATGCAAGATGGTGTTAGCAACATTCTCTCTGAGGGATTGGGAAATACATGACAAGTTCCCATAGTTGACAATGAAACTGTAATTAGAAAGTATCTAAATCACCCTGGTGGAAAACTCACCATGATGGGATGTAAGCTTCTTTGGGATCTAATTTTTCAGTTTTGGTCAAGTTGCATGAGAAATCAGTCTATCATGGCATTTGATTTTAAACATGCCAGATTAGTTGTTATTTACCCAGCCATCTTATAATCTGTGACATGATGCCCCTGCATTGTAAATTCCAAAAGAAGAATTTATTTGTTGAAATCTTTGTAAATGTTGTGGCATCATAAGCTTTTTGGTCCACTGTATTTTTGTTTAGTGCTTGTGCTTTGCTCTTTTCATTATTTCCTGTCAGTTTAATTGTTATTATGGTGCAATATGCACTCTGGAATTCTCCTTGTTCTGTTTAGTCATATTTGATATGATATTAATGAAGTTAGTGCTAGGGTATTTAATTTGACTCAAGCCAATTTCTGAAAAATGATCCTGTGGTCCATTAACATTATTGTCGTATGGTTTAGAACTGTTTTTATATATTGGATAAATATCAAAGAAAAAAATTTTCAATCCTCTCCCAATATAAATATCAAAGAAAAAAATTTTCAATCCGCTCCCAATGCAGAAGCTTAACATTACTTATTTTACTTTCACAGATATCAAGCAGTGCCCTCATAAGTTTGAATTGGTTATCAACTTGTCCATCAGACTATTTGGAATCAGCAAAGGATGTAGGTCCGAGGGAAGACTGGAATTGCAACCTTCAAGGCAGTGATTGTTGACCATTATTTAGCAGCTGAAGTTCATTTTTCAACAATAAGATTGTTGTTGAACTCTATCCAACCACAGTTGCTATAGAAGCAATTTTCATCAAGTTCTAGTCATTGACGGAAACTTTTACTGGTAACTTGGTTGAAGAGTGACAAGAGTTAGTAAAAGTTTTCTTCGGCTGAAATTCTCACTAAGGAAATGGAAATTGAAATGATAGATTCAAGATACAAATTGGTGTAATTTACTTGATTGTTCAAATGGGCGTATATATGTGACTTGCCTTGTCTCTCCTCATATTAATTCCCATCTTTGTCCTTGAATCTGATAGACTGCCTAATTTGTATTATAGTCTGGGTTTCAGATTTTCAGGAATTTCAATGAATATTTATGGGTTGTTCTGTTGAATGAGCAGGGGTTAAGTATGCAAGTGATAAGGAAATTCTAGTGGACATATTGTTCTAGGTGACTTGCAAATATAATGTTAATATCTGGAGATAGAGATGCCTCCAATCCTCTCCATCAATTGAGGGTGAGAAGATACAGCATTCTGCTTGCTCAACTACAGAAAGCCTTGGCTCTTCTCCTTGTAGTCACTAAGATCATATGGCTCTAGACAAGTCTTGTGGCTGGAGGCCCTTCATTCACAACTAAAATTGGTAACAAATTTCAGTCCCTAATGATATGCCTTTTGCTCATGTACAAGTTCCCTACTTGGGAAATCCTAATGAGAAATTCAATAATAGTGCACTACTTGATATTCTGGAAGATCAAGAAACCTGTAACTTATCACCATCCTGGTACTAATTATAATCCCAAGATTTCTGTTATAGGCCTTGCCCAAATGGATTTGCTCTTTTCAACCTTGCTCAGAATCGTTATAGAAACCATTATCCACACGAACCTTTAGCGCTAAACAATCTCCCTAATCAACCTCCTAGTTCTGTCCAAAAAGGTAGTGGAGTCACCAAATGTGATCCTACCAGCATGAATCTGAAGCCTGCATTATTGAGTCAGTTGCAAAATGGACATATAAAGCATAGGAAGTTGTCGTTTTCTTCACCAGTGAACTCGATTAACATTCCTAGTAGTGTCATATGAGGGACGTTGGGGTGTCCAAAACCTTTTGATTATGTCCAAAGCCTTATAGGTGTTGTGTTACTAACACTGAACTCCTTGAAATTTGAAAAGATAATGCCGACTGAAGGTAATATAATCTATTTCTTTCGATATGGAGATCCCAAGCATCGGAATGCTGACATTAAAAGGCCTTGGAAATTGCTATTGATCAATAAATGGTAGTGAAGCAGAAAATTGGAGCTATGAACTTTTATGTTGGCAAGAATGAGAAACAATGGAAATGTGTGAACCCTATTATTGGTAATCCTATGCAAATCTCAGAGATAACAGGCGAAAGAAATAAAAAGTTTCCGGTGTCGCCTAGAGGGCAATCTGCAATAATGGCTTCTTAATGCAGGTAAATTTCCTTTGCTTGTTTAGTTTAGCCTTTCTTAGCTTCTGGGACTTGTAATTGGACTGTTTATTTATTCTGTCTTGTGTGCTTTTGCATTTTCGTTTATAGGTATGAAGCTGGTACTATTTTGAAGAATATGTGCTTGACAGAGCTTACATTAGGTGACATAGTTCAGATCTTGAACATGGTAATTACCATAAAGAAATGGATTATTCATAATCAAGCAGGATGGCAGCCATTTATCCTTGCTGTTACAGAGTGCAGCCCTGAATAAGGCGCTAAATCTGCTTCATAAAGTTTCGACCTAGCTATCCATGGTAAGGGAAAGGGGCCACTTGATAGTTTGACGGGTATTAAGTGTATATAGATAGATGGTTTGTTGCAATAAGGTTACTAAAACAAAAGTTTCCTTGTGCCAAGACTCATTCTGTAGATTTACTAGTGATGAAAGTTGTTACACATGATGGCTACTGTCTAGATTTTCGATTAGAGACGAAGTTTCAAGTGAAAATTTGCTAGATGTGTCAAAGAGTATACAATGCAAGGCTCTGAGGTACAAGAAAGTTGTTACACATGCAAGTTCTGTTTCCAAATTTCTATGAAACATATTTCTGCAGAAAATTTTCCTACCTCCCATATAGTTCGTGGTGCCATGAGAACTCTGAATGCAAGGCTTGATTTAAAAGTGGCATTGAAGATGCAAGAGTTTGGTTAATTTGCAGAGAAGCAGATTACACAAATTATAGAAATATGAAGAAAACATCCAAATGTAGGTAGATAAACATAGAAAATGTTCTGGTGATTCATTCTCCTATGATCACATCATACTATGAAGATATCAAGATGAGTCACTCGAAGGTTGCACAATGATGTAAAGTTCTTCCGAATAGAATTCTCGAGCATGAGTCGAATCAATGAGTCCTTGTTCTTCTTAGTTTGGGGTATTCTCAGAATAAACTGATTTGTAAATTCCTCCCTCTGCAGCATCAATTTAGCAGTTTGCCACTGTATTTGCGGTACTTTTTTGAAAGCTGTATGGTTCTCAAAGCTTGTGAAACCATTAGTCCCTTGGCTATAATCCTTATATTTAAGTCTCCTGTTTGCAAACTTTGATAGAAAAATCAGTTGTTTCTGATTTTTGCCCCCATTTGGATACTGCTTTCACTTTTGCATTGAAACTTTTCTTTCTGTAAAATTGCTGCCAGTTTTAAGGTTTTCAAGCTTGGAAAATAGCAAGTTTCGTACCATAAATGCCTATAATTTATGGTACTTATTTGAGAACATTACTGTGTTTAAAATTTAAAAATTGACATAGCACAAATAGGGGATAAGAACTCTGATAAACACAGAAAATGAAAACAATTATTATCAACCCTAATCCAAATAAATTATGTTAGATTTGTGTCATATTATCAAGTGAAAAATTACTTGCCATGTTACCATTATTAATGTTGCACTAACTAATATTCAATAAGGGTGGACTTGATTTGAGCCAAGTAGAACCCGAATAAGAGCTAGCTCGAGATAGAGCTAGCTCGAGATAGAGCTAGCTCGAGATAGAGCTTGACTTGCTTGATTGATAGCGATTTCATTGGAGTAGTTGTTAGAGAAAAAGAAGGGGTGTGCACGGTCTGGTTTTGTGTGATTGAGAGATTTTTCAAACCAAACTGAAAAAAACAGTTTGAAAAATTTTCAAATCAAATCAAACCATTTTAAGTTTCAAACAAAACCAAACCAAATTGAAAAAATACAGTTTTGTCCAGTCTGAATTAGGATTTGAACCATAGTTATCAATATCTTATGATACACAATATATATCCTACAATATGATACGATTTAATACAAAACAAGTATAAATAATACCAGTCAATATATTATATGATATGATATGTATATTACATTACAATACATATTACCGATATGAATTGATACACTTTTTTAGAGAAAATGATGATACAGTAGGATGTGTATAAATAATTTTAAAATGTTAAGGGGTTGTAATATTTTTCAACTTGATGATGTGTCAATTATAATTTTATAATATTTTATTTTTTAAAAGGCGTATCATACAATATAAGATACAATTCACAATATTAAAAATTAGATTTTTAATATATGATTCGACTATTATGGTTTGAACCTTTTAAAATAATTCATTTTTAAATATACATATATATTATTTAAAAAAATTAATTGAATTATAACTTTCTAAAACATAACATAAACATATAAAATAAATATGAAAAATATATACAATATACACGTAAAGAAAATGACAAAATAAATATAAAAAAAGTTGTACACCTAATTACTTATTAAAAAATTCTGTTAAACATAGTTTTTATATATATAAAATACGGTTCACGGTTTAGTTTAGTTTGGAAATCATCCAAACCTTAAACCCAAGCTAAAAAAAATAGTTTAAAAAACTTTTAACCCAAACCAAACCAAATTATAATTTTTTAGCAATTCAGTTTAGTTTTACGGTTTTAACCGAATTATACACACTCATAATTATTAAAGATGAAAAGAAGAATAGTTGGAAAAGAAGAAAGTTTATAAGAAAAGATAAATTTGTTGGTGATTCAATTGAATCGAGCTAGCTAAACTCAATCTTGAGTTAAGGCTATCCCTATTTGAGCTTGAATCATTCATGCCAAATCGAATTTCATTCAACCATCATATTAACTAAAAATCATTAAAGATAATAACATTTATAGATATTTCAGATAATCTCACATAAATGTTACTTTGCAAATTTTATAGGGCTAGGGATGCAGCCCAGAAAAGCCCAATGGGCATTGCCCCTACTTTAACCCAAAACGAATCCAAAAAAAACAAATATATATATATATATATATATATATATATATATATATATATATATATATATATATATATATATATATATATATATATATATATATATATATATATATATATCTATAACATCAACAAAAACAAAACGCTGAGTAGTAATGAAATGACCGAAATACCTAGGAGTACTATATAAATATATAAATTAAAAACCCAAAAACGGGGCACAATGACAACCTAAGCTCATCCGGAGGATTGCCAAAAAATCGCAGTTTTGAAAACTAAAGTAGATTGGCCAATTCAGCTGGTTGAATTGAAAACCTGTCTAGTTCAATTAATATTAAAAAATGGTTTGTTTATTAACTTGATCAAATCTAATTAAAATTAGTAAACCGAATGAATAAATCAAAATTAATAAAACTAAGTTTAATCAAAATTTATGATATTTTTAAAAAATTTAATTATTTTTGAATAATTTGATTATTTTAAATTAAATTAGATAAATTTTAAATGTGTGTAAGAAAAACATAAGTTTAAAAATTAAATTAAAAAAAGAAAAAAATTTTACATCCATTGAAATGTTTTTTTATAAGCAATAACTTACAGAATTATGTTTTTTTTTTTTATTATAAAATATAGACATTTTTTTATCACTTATTTCATTAAAATTGGATGAATAATTATCATTTCTTAGAAAAATATATATTAATCACCATAGGTCTAAGTATCCCGATGAATGAACCAATTTTTAGTCAAACTATGAACCAATGAGACAATCAATTTAATCACCATTTCAGTATTAAAAACATTATAAAAACACACTCTAAGTACAACATCACGAGCCGAATGGCTAAAACTCTCACTCAATTGCAAACCAACAACAAACCACTTAAGAACAGAAAGCGTACTTGAGACGACCAACTGAAATTAAAATAACAATGAACCCAGCACATCCAGCCATGGCAGGTCGCCAAAGACAGCAAGAAGAACCCAGCCAACAGTATGAAGCGTCAACCGGCACACACCTGATGCAGCATGCAGCATCCCAGGAACCAGAAGCAAACACAGAAATGGACCAATGTGCAACCATTTCACTAAGACGCAACTTACTGGAACCACAACCAAGAACCACCCACGCAAAAACACTGCTGGAACGCTCCAGGAGAGACAAGAAAGGACGCAGGGAAAGAAAGGATTAAAAAAGCAGCAACCATCAAACGAGGGAAGGTGCCAGCA
The DNA here is from genome assembly GCF_011075055.1 of Mangifera indica. Classification (NCBI taxonomy): domain Eukaryota; kingdom Viridiplantae; phylum Streptophyta; class Magnoliopsida; order Sapindales; family Anacardiaceae; genus Mangifera; species Mangifera indica. The sequence continues at coordinate 5,972,744 of NC_058138.1, forward strand.
GAACCGGTAGCCAAGAACTCAAATTCGGCAGCAGCAAGGCAGCAAAAGGCCATCAAACCCAATGAACCCCAATGCAGGAGAGAACTGACAGCGGAGAGGGATGCAGGAATCAGCAACTCCAGAGGAGGACAAGGGCAAGAGAACAGGAGAGGATTTCAGCACCGAAGCAGCTGCAGAGAGCCAACCCAAGCCAAAATAGACCAGCAGCAGAACGGCGCCTCCACAGGACCCAAGAACTCACGGGAAGAAGCTAGGCCGATGCAAAGGAGAACCACAGAGAGCCAGAGAGAGAAAAGTCTGAAAACACACCAGAAGGTGGAAACAGGCAGGAAACATGGATTTGAGACTAGAAACTTCAGAGTCAAACGTGGAAGTGAATATACTTTGAGAATTAGCAAGACAGTTTACACGATAAATATGGCTCCATAGTTGTGACTGAGTCCAGCCGGTTTACAAGTTACATCAACAATGTAATCTGCAATACATTTCAGCGTTCTCTTCTTAACAGACACCTGTGGAAAGATATATCCAAGTCAAAGAAAAGATTGCTACAAAAAGCATATTTCCCACATCAGTGATGAAGGTGCAGAGATAACGAACGGATAGAATAGTAGGAACAGAGAAATTATCAAAAGCAACATCTACGAATATCCACATAAAGTTATACCAATGTGTAACATCATAGGGGAATTCTGCATTGACAAAACACGAGATATTACTTATGTATGAACATCCCACGTCACAAGAATCCTTTTGGGTTGCAAAAACTCTGTTTTGCTAATTCATACAGTAGTCAATTACAGTTGTTAATGAATCTTTAAAATTTAATGATATATAAAGGGTTAAAGGATTTAACCACCAGAACTGAAAGCAACAAAAAAGACCAAACCCAGACCCAGTAAAAAAAAATTGAACACGCGTACATTGTAATTGAATGTATAAGATCGCTGCCTAGAATGCATTGCCATTTTGAAGAACAACCAGTTGAGAAAAAGGCTATAAAGAGGTAAAAAGCTTAAACTCAGACAAATTCTTAACACTATGGCTCAAGCCATGACCGCTCATTTTGGGCTCGATTGAGCTAAGTTAACATTCGAGCTCAAGTCAATTTGGCTCAAATCAAACTCTTATAAGATAGTTGTTATGATGGTTTGAAATTGATAGTACAATGAAGCTATTAAACCAAATACTAGAGCAAACTTAACATGAAATTGATGGTACAATGAGTCATTGTCATTAGATAAGGGAGTTTAAAACCGGTTAACCGAACTAGTTTGATAATTTTTCAAACCAAACCAATTGTTGGTTTGGAGAAAATCATAAACTGAAATCAAACCAAAAATATCAATTAACCAAACTGAATTTTCAATTAATCAGTTTTGAATCTTATTTTTATTATTTTTTCCAAGTTTTTTTAAATAGGTTCAATATTTTACAATTTTTAATTCAATTTTTTAAAACCAGTTTCATTCAATTAACCTTTTGTAAAAAATTGATAAACCAGATTTTCTATATTTTTTAATCGGTATCTAAACTAGTTTTTCAAATAACCTATTTTTTGGATCAATTTTTATTCAAAAATCAATTTGATTTAGTTACTGGATATTTTTAAACACTCTTACCATTAGACGCCTAACTCTGCCAAAATTGATATGATTGGCTAATGTTACTATAGTCCATTAAATTATTAATCAATAGTATATTTAACCTTCCAATATCTTAAAATATAATACCCAAAATCTATTTAATCAATTGACTTCCTATGAATTATGTTTGAAAGGCAATGTAAACCCCACCTAATGCCACACACTTACCACGTGACTTTGCAGCTTGCTACCATGGGAATCTTTCCCATAACTTTGCACAATCTATAATCATAGAGAACAATGCATTAATGTAAAAAACAAAAATTGTGGAAAATTATATTAGAAGATGAAGAATTTCATCAATAAACACCTCACAACTACTTGAAATCACTTGAAATTACTGTAGCTTCTCACTTAGGATTTTAATTTAATACTAAAAAGACCATACATGATTGATCAGTGTTAATTCAATTAAGAAGAATGGAGAACTCTAATAAAAAATATATTGTTAAATAAACGAATACGTACCATTTTGTAATTGTTGTATGATTGAATTTAAGTCACTTGAACAACTTTTCCAATTCACTTCTGATAATCTTGGCATGCTTAAGCCTCCACTAGAGAAGGTCTTCATCTTGGAGCATCTACTCACATATAATCCTTCCAAGAATGGGAATTTTAAGGTGTAATTCCCATGGTAGAAGTGTGTGAGACTTTCTAAACCAAGCAAATACAATTCCTTCAATTTCCTAAAAACAACTTCACCGTTTGATATATCTCCCCATTTGCTAATACTTCTACCATCATTTCACATTTTTCTATTGACAAGCTTTCAAGACACATTAGACTTCTGGTTGTTGAGGATGTCATTAAGTTTTGCATTCCATTACAATGACTTACACTCAAAGTCCTTAGATTTTCAAATGACTGTGAAGGCAGCAGCAAAGTAGTCAAATTGTGACAATAGTTTACATATAAAAAACGAAGATTTTGAAGAATTGAGTTCAATCGGGAGTCTTGCTTTGAAATGCATTTTAAATTAAAAAGCCCCGACAATTCTAATGTTTCAAAGTTTGTGAATACTCTAATGTCCTCTTCACCTTCTTTAAACGAGAACAGTTCTTCGTATGAACTCACTTTCAATATGAGGTTTTCAAGATTGACAAATTTTTGAAGGATTTGAATCGGAATATATGTATATTCATCCTTAATTAATTCAAGAGTTTCTACTATGCAAAAGTTCTCTTGAAACTCTCCTTGCCAAATCGCCATAACATCCCTTCCATTTAATTTCAATGTCTTTATATTGGAGTCAACCTAAAGAAAAATCATGTGTCAATCAATTCAAAATTAATTTTATCTTAAAAACATATAAAAAATTTAAATATGTTCAACAAAAACCAAGGATAAAAAAAAAATATAATGAATTGATAGCCAATTGTATCCTAGTAAAGGGGTGAAAAAATATGTGATGACTTCTAGTTAAATAATAACGCTTAGTATATGCACAAACTAATATTTTTTTTTATGTGGAATCATGGTCAAACATTTTAAAAACAAATTTATTAAAATTAACACCCAAAATATGTTATTATTAAAAAATTGCAGAAATCTATTTAAGCTAATTAATTGAATGCATACCTTTTCTTTGTATAATTGTTGTATAGTTGAATTCAAGTCATTCCCTTCATTTTCTACCTCCTTTCCCCCATAATTGATTTTGTGTAACATTGGTGTGCTTAACATTCCTTGACAAAAATACTTCATATTGAAGCATCCTTCTATAATTAACTCTTCCAAAGATGAGAAATTGAAAGAGTAATTCCCAGAGCAAAAATATGAGAGACTATTTAAATATTTAAGTGACAACTTATTCAAATTGTTAAAAACAACTTGTTCACCACTCGATGTTGCATCTCCCTCGTTTTCTATAATTTCAATTAGCATGTGACACTCAAATATTTTCAATTCTCTCAATTGTATCAAACTTCCAGCTGTTGAAGGTGTTATTAAGTTAACCAACCCCCTGCAAAATTGTACTTTAAGAACTTTAAGATTCTGGAAAGGTGTAGACAGCAGTGGACTCAACAACATTTTACAACCCCATAAATCTAGAACTTCAAGACTTTGAAGATCCCATAGCCTCTTAATTTCTTTGCAATTACAACAATGTAGTTGAAGCTCTTTCATATTGTGAAATCTCTGAAGGGATTCAAGTGGAATATATGCTAACTCATCCAAAGAGATTTGAAGAGTTTTAGATTGATTTTGCCAAGTGATTTTTACAAAACCACTCCATAATTCAAATACCTCCAAATGGGAGTTAATCTACAAATTCATCAAAACAAAATTCAGTTAGTATTTGATATTCTTAAAACAAAACTTTAATCCAGTTACACTAATTTTGAATTTATCATCCTTTTTAGTATGCATGCAAGTTGCACATTTTTCTCAAAGTAAAAATAAAAATTTATTGTTGATTTCTAAAATCATAATTGATAATCTATTAAAAAAATAGGAATTAAATGACTTTAATTGATATAATCCTAAAGAGAAATCGATCAAATCAAATATATATATTTGAGTTAAATTTTCTAAATTTAGTTACAAGGAAAATTAGAGAAGATAACAAATTCCATATTTAATCTTTTGAATAAAATGTTAAAATATATATAGATAGTGTTATTATTTTTTTCAAGAAACAATGAAATAAGAGATTCATACCTTATCTTCCAAGAAGATAGATTTTGGATCTAAAATTTTAAATTCAATCTCCTCATTGTGTTTTTTGAAGCTCAGATACTTGGCACAATTTCTCACCACCAACTCTTTCAACTTTGGCCATTCTGAAGTATGCATTTCATGGTAGAAAACAGTAAGATTTGGTAGATTTTCAAGCTTCAATAAGGTTAAATTTGGAAAGACAAAATTGACCATAACATTTACTCCTTCTTCTTTTGCAACAATCTCTTCTAAAACCTTGCAATCCCCTATCATTAGTTGTTGAAGTTGGTGGAGAGTTTTAACAATGGAAGGTGGAAATGCATATTTTATATTTCCACAATTCCAAAGGATCAACTGTGTCAAATTTTGATAGAAGGAAGTTGGATGCTGGTTGTAACAAATTTCTATAGAATTATCACTTTGGAATGCCTTGTACTTGAAATCAAGGGAGATTTCCTGCATTTAAAGTTGATAATTGTTTCAATATAAAGTAATTAAAAATTGCATTAATTCTTTGTTTCCTTTTTTAAACTAACTAAACTTACATAAATAAATAATTACAGAAAACGAATTAATTGATTGCATATATACCTCGTCTTTCTTTTTGCACAATCCATTTATGATTTTATCAAGATCATTCCCCTCATTCTCTATTTCCTTGTAATTGACCTTGTGCAGCTTTGGAGTGTTTAACATTCCTTGAGAGAAAGTCTTCAAGTTAGGACAATTTTCTATAACTAATTCTTCTAGTGATGGGAAATTGAAAGAGTAATTCCCAGAGCAAAAGCATGTGAAACTTTCTAACCATTGAAGTGACACCAACTTCAAATTGTCAAAAACAATTTCGGTACTACTTGTTGCATCTCCCTCATTCTCTACTATTTCAACAAGTATTTTACAATTTGATATTTTCAATTCTCTCAACTGCATCAAGCTTCTAGCCATTGAAGGTGTTGTTAAGACAACCAACCCAGTTACATCCCAGACTATGAGAGCTTTAAGATTCTGGAAGGAAGCTGAAAATGGCACTAGACTCCTCAAGTTGCAACAGAATTTTACTGCTAGATATTCAAGATTTGGAAGATTTGATACACTCTTAATTTCTTTGAATTCAGAGGAACGTAGTTGGAGCTTTTTCAGACTTTGAAATCTTTGAAGGAGTCCAAATGGAATATTTGCTGATTTGTAGATCATAAGATCTTTATATTGACTCTTCCATGTAATGTCTGTCACACTATCCCTTAACATAAAATTCTCCAAATTGTGGTTGATCTACATATTCATTAAAAAAAAGTTTAATTAAAGAATTATTCGTTATTACATACTTTTTATTTTTTGGAAAAACTTAATTTTTTCCTGTTTCCTTTGAAATCAGTCAACTCATTAAACCATGCAGCTATTAAATATATTTCTAATAAAAATCAAATTATATTTTTCGATTTCACAACTTAGTATTACTTCAACAGAAAATAAAAATAAAAGAGATGCTATGAATCACATAATGCAATTAAAATGTGTGACTCATATTAGATAGAGTCTATAGATAATTTGTTTCAAAATTACACTGATTTTTTGCTCGTTTATTCCCGTAACAGAATTGTCCAAATTCAATTGATCATTTATTTTTTTTTTTAGATTTTTGTTCAAGCAAAAATAGACATTAAGAATCACATAGTTAAAACAAGAGATTTGTACCTTATGTTCCAAGCGAATGAATTTTGACTCTGAAATTTGAAGTTCACCCTTCGTATTATCATTTTGCAAGCCCAAATATCTTGGAGTGAATTTTTGACAGTTCTCTATCTCCAACCATTTTAACATCGGCAACTCTGAAACTTGTATTCCTAGATAAAAAATTGTAAGTTAAAAAATTGTAAGTTTTGGTAATTTTTTGAGCACCAATTTGGTTACCTGTGGAAAGATAGAATTAACCACAAGTTTTGCTCCTTCTTCTTCAACAATCTTCTCTAAAACCTCACAATTTATTATCTCTAAGCATTGAAGTTGTCTGAGGCTTTTGGCTATGGAAAATGGAAACACATATGTCATCTTTCCACATCTCTCCAATGTCAGTCGTTTCAAATTTTGAGAGGGAGGGGTTGAAATTCGACTATCCCAAATCTTTTCCAAACTAATCTTGTACAATACCAATGTCTTAAAATTGGTAAAAATAACCTACAACCAAAGTTAATTGTTGTTTTAATATATATGAACATATACAAGAAGAAAATAAAAAAGAAATAATTTAATAAAATCAATTTGACAGAAATTGCATTGTATGGAGGATCAAGAGAACAATTTGTTAGTGAAATAGAATTGAAAATTTAAATCACTAGGAAGAAGTTGCAAAAAGAGAAGGAAAAATAATACAATATCACAACTATACATGAATAAATGTAAATAAGCATAAAAGAAAACAAGAATATATAATGGAGAAATAAAAGAAATTCAAGTCAATCAAACCTTTTCATTAAACAGGGGCATGATTTCATTGGACTGCAAATCAAAATTTGAATGATCAACATAGTTCTGATCTTCTGAAGATTCAGCTAAGCATAAGAGTTCAATATCCTTAAATCCATATAATTCTTCTAGTGACCTGATAGAATTAAATTTAAATTTCAACATCCTCAAAAGCTCATGTTCCCCATAATGCTCAAGTTAGCCATATTCTTGATATGGGACCGAAAAATCTCCTACTGATATTTTGTACCTTTTAGGCTCTTTGGCAAATAAGTTTTTAGGTAGCACATTGTTATCTCTAACATCCAATTCTACACTCGTGAGATTAGACAAGAGCTTTAATTCCTTGAGTACTTCAACCTTCCACTGAATAGGGCAGCCCTTTATATGAAATTCCTCTAATTGCAATAGTTTTGATATGACATTTGGCACAATAACGTGCAATCGTTTACAATTGCTTAAATCTAATAACTTGAGTTCAGTCAATTGACCTATTTCTTCAGACAACTCCATAATACATTAATGTTTCAAGCTAAGGACTTTTAGTTTTTTTAGCTTTCCAATAACAGCAACATCGTTAATTGTGCTATTATCTAAACATAATGTTTGAAGGTTTTTCAAAAGATGAAGGGATGATGGCAATGACAATCTGTGTAGCCTAAATAAATTTAAAACTTTGAGCTTCGGCATCACTATGAAGAAGTCCTCCGGCATTCTGAAGTAAGAGTTGGGCATATAGAAATATTCAAGAGCTGGACAATCCAAATCATTATGCCAAATTTGACTAACAATAGTACTGCTACCATGTAGGGAGATTTTTGTGCATTTCTTGAGTTTAACACTATCCGTCCATTCCTGTTCAATGTCATTTTTTGCTGTAAATACATGATGATCAACGTATGCTATTGTTATAGCAACAACACGAACTGCATCATGCATAGAAAATTGTTCGCTTCTAACCCCGTCTAGTAACAAACTAGCATCTTTGAGGTCACGAACCAATTTATCCAATCGATCTCGTGCATCTTGCATTGTCAAATTAGCTCCTTCAAGTATATCCAAACACACAACATGTTTAAATAAGTCTGAAATGGAAGTATTATTTTCCATTAGACTGGAAATTAAAAACATTTTCTTAAGTTCTTCATCCCTTAAATAATTGTAACTTAAGGCCATCTTCATGTATTCCTTTTCTAGGAGTCCTATGAACTTTTTTGGTGATGGTGCTCTTAATTCTCGCAATGCTACTTTCCAATTAGTTGGATGACTCTTGTTTCTTAATGCTTTTGCTATAGTGCAAATGACGATGGGCAATCCTCCGCATTCCTTGCATACATCCTTCGGTAGAGAATTCAATTCACATGTTTGTATAACATCACCTGCAAAAAGAGAGAGGATAATACTAACAGCAATTTCTATTTGCATGTATTCTTTGGATAAGCAAAAGTAAGAAAAGTTGAAAATATTGAATTTCACCCTTTTCTTAAAAAATCCATAAAATTTTTTATCTAAATGAATACCACTTTATAATGTCAAATGACAAACAAAAAACACATTACTACATTAAACTTAAAATTTATATGTTAAACCAATTAAAATTGTGAAAATTTTATAAGGACTAGAACTACATTAATATATCCCGACATTATAAAAGTGAACAAACTAGAAAAACCTACAAGTGAAAATTCTACAACAAGATTACCTGCCATCTTCCTGAATAGGTTCCAAGCTTCATTTTCTTCTAAAATGCCCATCTTGAAATTATTTGTGGAACCCATCTTCTGCAATGCATCTAAGGTTCTTGTCGTGAACATTAGTTTACATCCCCCATGATCCATTTCAGAAGGAATACCGATAGTCTTGAGATCAACATCTTCCCAAATATTGTCTAAAATTAAAAGGATCTTCTTACCTCTCTTCAATCTCTCATATAACTTATTTGCTCTTGCACTGTCGTGACTGAAATTTACGCCTAACTTCTCTGCAATTTCTGTTTGAACCTTTTTTATATCCAAAGTTTGTGTTACCTATAAGACAAAATAATATGGCCAGTTAAGAACAACAAACAGAGCGAAATAATTGTAAACTAGTTTGACTATGATTAATTTGACTCAAGTAATAGCAGTCATAATAATTATTACTCAAAATAAGCATAAGAAAGTGAAAAAAATTACCTCAACAAAAGCAATGTCCTCAAATAGATTATCCTGCTCCGCTTTCCTTCCAACTTCTTGCACAAGAGTGGTCTTCCCAGTACCACCCATCCCATAAACACCAATCATGTACACATTCTCATCATTTAAAGCATCCCATACATTCTTCATAATGGAGTTTCTTGATTCGAACGTCAAATAATCTTCGCTAGATCTAAGCCAGATATCTTGTTGAATAGTAGGAAAGGAAACTTGATCGAATTCCTTTTCCTGCTGGAGGAGGGGATCAATATCATCCCACTTTAATTTGAAAGCTTTCTTGCTTTGCTTGTAGTTGGAGCACAATCCTTTAAAACATGGAGGGTTGTTTGTCTTCACTTGAATCAACTGCTCTGCTTCTGTAATTGTCTTCTCCACATCCTTCAGCCAGTCTTTAACATTCTGTTTGATCTCTTCCACATTTCTTTCAGCAACAGTAACCTTATGCTGAACTTCGTCTCTTGTATTCTTCAGCTTTTTAACTTCCTTTTCCAGCTTTTTGAAATTGGTACTATACTTATACAAGTACTTAAATTGACGCCAAATTGGAGCAGCCAACCATTTGCCAACTTCAAGGACAGGACTCAACACTCCCCCAATACTCCCGGCAACATCAACCATTTTTTTTTTTCAATTTTTTTTTTTTTTTTGAAAAACAGAAGAGAAGTAAAGCAGATGAATATAATCAAAAGACAAGTATTAGACAGAACACGATAAAACACAAGTTTCAAAATTAACAATAAATAAGAGAAATGAAAAAACAAATCTATATAGTAAACGAGAAATAACCAAATGCAAAAACTTTATTTTTTAAAGAAATTAGATAATACCGAAACGGAATTTTTTTTCAAACCGGAAATAGGGAAGAAAAAATTTGAAATAAAGAAAATAAAAGAGAGACCTAAGGTGCGAACTGGAGAAATCGAAGGATATGGGCTCAGGGAGGTTTGTGAGTGAAGGAATTTTTGAGTGGTTTTGAATGACTCAGAGAGATTTCAGTGGAGAAGAATCAGTTGGTCATGATTCATTATCAACTCAAAGTTCTACGAAATTCTACTGATTTGACAATGGAAACTCACCGCCGTGTGAACACTATTTATTAAAATTGACTTATTGACCACTGACCACACATCTTTCACCACGTCTAAGGAGTTGTCACACATTCATCATCCTCTCATTCATATTGGCCCATATTTAATATTATTTTAGGCCAAATCACAATTCCCACCCAAGATTTGATACAAACCACTTTCACTTACTAATTATCAAAAATCTAAATACTTATCCATATATTAAATTTTATTATTATTATAAAGAATAAAATCATCATTTAAAAATTTTATTTAATTAATTATCATTTAAAAATTTTATTTAAACTTATATTTTAGATTATCCTTTAAATTAAAAAATAGCTTTTTTTTCCATATTACTTTTTTCTTTAGGTATCAAAACTTGCTATTCCCCTAAGGTCTTAGGGGTTCCTTGGTAAATCTTCAAAATCTCTCACATATTTTTCTCTTTACGGTCACCACCCCAAGATTTTGAAATAGTACTGACACACACCTGATCTCTTATTTCAGTTTTCGACGTCACGTCTAGTATCAGTCTCTGGTGAGTTCGCTCTTTCTCAGTGACCTCTAGACGTGATTTTTCTTTTCTTTTTCATTGTCATCAAGCGCCTCCTTCTCGATTTCCTGTCACCATAGTCCACTGAGATCGAGTAGGTCCAATGTACTCCACTTCGCTAATGCCAACCTTCCTCCTTGATGACTCCCATCAACCGAATGAGGGTCGAAATCAAGTGAAATCTCAAAGGAGAAGCAACTCGACGACAAAGGAGAAAGACGTCCATAATGATAAAAAATTGAAACTGAAATTGAAGAGGGGTGAAACTGTGATTTTTCAAAAAATAGAGGGTAGCGTGTGTGGAGAAAATATGAGAGTGGAAACCCTAGATGGGGGGGGGGGGGGGGGGCGAGGGGGGAGAGAGTCATTTTTTAAACTTGAAAAATTTGAGGTTGGGGGAAAAATAAAAATTTAAAACTTAAGGATAATAATAAAAATATAAGTTTAAATAAAATTTGTAAATGATAATTTTATTTTTGATAATAATAATAAATTTTAATAGATAAATAAATATTTAAATTTTTAATAGTTAATGGATAGAAAGTGTTTTTATACCAAACTTTGGGTGGGACATAGTCATTTGCCCATTATTTTATCTTAACTCGTTTTATTTATCTGCTAAATATTTTGTAATAACAAAGCTTATCTACTCCTAGGGGCGGCACCTCATTCAATAATGTTGAAGGAATTCAGCCGACTCTTTTATTTACCGACAAAACTCACGTTTGGCTCTATCTGGATTCATGAAACAGTATTATTAGCCAAGCTAATAATTGCTAGCACCAGCTACCTGCTCTTGTCACCCTGGTGAAAGTCATTAATGTCATATTTATTTCTCACAGTCCCCATTAGAGCTATGTAACCGAGCTACATGTTTTCTTCTTCCATTCGTTTGAGTAATCATCATCATACAGAACCAACCATCTATATTGCTTAATTTGGATCCTTACTAGCTGTAGAACTGTCAGACTCCATCAATAAGTATTACTTGTGTGTTCATTTTTACATGTTTCTGAGTTTGATTTTTCTTTTACATAACACAGATGTCATCAGACGGTCCAAATCATAATGAGTTTGATTTTGAGTTCCTGGGGAACACTACAGGTGAACCTCCCCTTGTCCAAACCAATGTGTAAATGAATGGCGTAGTTAACAGGAAGAGAGGATGGACCTGTGGTTCGTCCCCACCAAGGACTCTCACAGTAATTTCCGCGAAGGGAACGAATCTTGGATGACTTTTACATGCCCCTTGGGTCCCATTCAGATCTACAAGAGAAACATGTATACTCTGTAATGTCTCCTTCAATCACCGTGGCTTATCACAATACCATACATATCAGACCCCACCCAGTTTCTTTATGATTCCAAATGACTCCTCTGGTTACAGGGGTAAAAATATATCTCATTCATTTTAACCCACGTCTTTGCGAAATGAATTGTCTAATATCTATATAAAAATGTTTCAGATTTATGATGGATGAGACCCCAATTAGAGTGCACACCAACTTGGAACACAAAGGAATTCCCTTTCCAAAGAATCAACCGATGGGCGTGTACAGTTCAATATGGAATGCGGATGACTGGGCTACACAAGTTGGGCAGGTGAAAACTGACTGGAGCCATCCACCATTCGCAGCCTCATACACTGGGATTGAAATTGATGCGTGCGGATGCCCAGAATCAGTAGCAGCAGCTGCTAATGTAAAGAAATGTAGCAGCAGTGGTGAATAATGAATTTTCAATACATACTCCCTTTATTTGGTTACACTTCCTTTACCCTTCAATCTTCCTTGGGCAGCTATTTGCACCCAATATCTGTGCAATTCAAAACTGTGTTTGATAAATTATCAAAAGTAGGGAGATAATTAATCTTTTTCAAGCAGTAACCACACGACGGTAACTATAATCTTAAAATTAATAGCATATTTCAACAACCATATTTATGTGAGGGTTGTATATATACTTTCTTATGTAATTTGTAATTATTAAATATGGTATTTTTTGTTGTATATTGTTTATGTCATTCTTTATCGTATATTTTTGTGTAATTATTTATAATTTTAATTATTTATACGTGTATTTGTTTAGATGTGTACATGGCTTTGTATATAACTAATGAATTTTCGGATGAATGTTTAATTATTTTTTAGTAGGTATGTTCATAAATTTTATAAAAATAGGGTTTGGAAGCTCTGTCTTCTCTTAATATTCTTAATATACTTCTCTTCTCATATAACTCTTCTTAAATATATTTTGAGGTTTCTTGTTTTACAAAAACAAAATTAGAATATGTTTTTATTTTATTTCACTTGAATAAAGTGTATTTAGGAAAAGTGATATAATACCTAAGATCAATCAAAAGGCACGGAGGTAACATACTTGAAGACTTGAAAAGGAGATGCATAGGTTGACCTGTTGACCCATTTTGGCTTGAAGGACTTGATATTAGATATGGATATATACCGATATGATTTAATTTACGTTATAGTGCATTATTTATAGCTTTTATAAATACCGATATAATCATCAAACAAGTATCAAAATCACACAGAGTAATATAAATGCTTTTATAAAATAACATAGTTCATTATTTATAGCTACTAACTCAGAATTATGATAATTGACTCGTGTATCGTATTGTGCATCAAAACCCTAATTTTAAGTATTTGTATCAAATATTGTATCGTATAATACAGCTTTTAAGAAACAAAATAATAAAATATTAATAAAATAATAAAAAATATAATTAACACTTCATTATTTTGAAAAATATCATAAGTACCTTTATAAATTTAAAATTTTCCATATACATTCCTATTACATTATCATTTTCTCTAAAAAATGTATCGATCTGTATTAGTAATATATATTGTGTTGTAGGATATATATCACATCATACTATAAGGCTGGATTCGAGCCGAGCCGAGCTCGGCTCGCAGCCAGCTCGGGCTCGACTCGCTTTATTTAGGGGCGGCTCGAGCTCGACTCGAGCTGAACTTGGCTCGGCTTGAGTTCCGCTCGTTTTTTGCTCGGCTTGTTTTTGGCTCAGTTCGGCTCGTTTTTCATATCAAAACGACATCGTTTTGTATATATATATGGATTAAACGACGTCGTTTTGTATAAAAAATTTTTTTAAAAAATCTGCCCTGCCAAGCCGAGCCAGCTCGAGCTCGATCGAGCTGACCAAAGCCCGGCTCGTTTCAGGCTAGAACCGAGCCGAGCCAAGCTTGAGCTCGAGCTGGCTCGGCTCGAATCCAACCCTATCGTACGATATGTTTACTATATCGTATAATTGTAGGATCAAATGGCCTAAGAGTGGGGGTGAACAAGGCAATTTTAAAACAATCTTTACCAAATTTGAGAATTAAAACAATTTATTCAAATCAATGAATGTTGCCTATTTTTAATCCAATTTATGAGAATAACTAAAATATTTCAAATAATCAATACAATCAAAATAACATAACATAAAGTATGAGTTTAAGGGAAGAGAAAATCAAACACGCGATGTATAGTGGTTCGGCTCAACCCGGCCTACATCCACTTCTCTAAGTTTTCTCCCTTGGAGTATTCCACTAATCCTTGGTTGACCAAAACCTTAACCAAACTTTTCTTCACACCCAAAATAGCTTCCAAGGTGCTATTAACTTTTACAAATGTTAAAGCTTAATTTCTTTCACTAGAAATTTTTTAATCTCTCCAAAAGTGAACCTCACTCTTTTATAGTATGAATTTAGTACGAAATTGAAATATGATCTCTCTCAAAGAATATATATGAAAGTTAAAACTTAATGCAACCCAATGCAAATAAAATTACAAAATGTATGAGCAAGGGTTTTGATTAGAGAAAAGAATTTGTAAGTGAATAGCTCAAAACTAATTTTCTCTCAAATATGTGAAAGTTCTTGGTGGCAAAAGTTCTTTTCGAACGAATTTGATTGGGTTTATATAGGGGAAAATAAGGAAAGTTACCGTTGTGCACAAAGAATAGCCGTTTTAGTTTTCCAAAAAATGCACAATTCGATTGACCAGATGTAATTTAGTCAATCAGATGTGACATGACACTTCCGTGGAGCTTACGTGGCACTAGCCGTTGGAAAATTCAAACCAAAATTCAGTCGATCGAATTTAATTCAGTTGATCAAATTTCTGGAAGCCAAAATACATGGCTTCTGGACAATTCGGAAGTTGCCATCGAAGAACTCGGTCGGTCAAATTCGGTCGACCGAATTTTATTATATTTTACCCCCTAAATTTTTAAAAACTACAATTTGACCACTAAAACTTTGAAAAGTGACAATTTAACCCTTTTTGAAAATTCTTTCAAAACCAACTTTAAGATATGAAAATATAGTTCACAAAACTTCATCATTTTAAAAGAATTAATAAACTTTGGTGAAAAAATTGGCTTAACCAAATAAGTTTGAAAAACGACATTTTAACCCAAAATGTGAAAGATATGAAAATGAGTTTTCAAGTGAGCTATTCCATGCAAATAAATATTCTAATCAAAATGAATGCTCCAAATTACAAACATGTCTACCTAAACTTGAGTTTTATTTCAAATCTTCAAAAATTCTTCACTTGAGCTTTGTTTTTCATTTCCATCTTAAAACTCCTTCAAGTGCATTTGATAAATTTTTGTAATCTAAGCTCACATTCAAATAAAATCATTAGTTAATATGCTTAGAGACATATTAGTTTGTTATCATTAAAATATATCTTATAATACATATTATTTTTTATCTATATTATATTATATCATAAAATATATATTATATATAGTAAGATACAAATAATACTTTGGCAAAATATTGCTTTTCAGTCCTTCAAGTTTCAATTATTGCTTTTACTCAAATTGTTTTAAATATTATTATAATTTTCAACATTCTCTGTTCAAATTATTATTATTTTAGTATTATTCCTCTTCCAGTCTTTTATAACTGCTAGTAACTAAACAGGACAAAAATGGACTTCTCTCGATATTATGAAATGGTACATAAAAAATATATATTATGGGCCAAAAAGTCCTATTTCAAATTTCAGCACAAGGCCTTGTGTTCTTTTTGTTGTTTGTGAGCACTTCTCTGATGTGTTAAATTTTTTATTGGTCAAAAGACATATTCCCGTTTCCCACCCAAGGTTTGCTGCCTTTGCATTGATTACAAGATTTCAAAAATCTGAATATTCATCCAAAGTTTAGTACATTTTTAATTACTCAAAAATTTTTTGTTAAGACTAAAGGGTAAAACTATTATTTTACTAATAATATTAAAAAATATATAATTTTATCTTATTTTTCTTTTCTAATTTAAAAAACTAATAATTTCTCTTATCCAAAAGTTTGAAAAATTATATTTTTCCCTTTTTAGGATTTACTTTCTTCCCTTTTTTCTCAGACGACCATTCTCCAACCGAGTCATCTTCATCCCATCCTTCTTCCTTTCTTGTCAATGACAACGATGCCCGAAGAAGTCTCAACTAGCTTCTCTAGATTTGTCAATGTAATTCGTCAAATCGATTCTAGACGAAGATTCCATTGTGTGATTCACCTTTCTTCAAAGCCGATCAGCATTGTCCAATGTCAATTCGACAAAGACTCTTTCTTTATGGGCTTCGTTGCACTAGGGCTTCGTTTTCTTGGAGAGAGACAATCGAGGAAGGAGAGAGTCGAAAGGAGGAAAGTGGTGCAAATAGTGGTTGTCACTGTCGTAGTCATTCAAGAGAAAAAAACCATAGGAAAATAGAGAAAAAAAAAGTTACTTTTCCAAGTTAAGATCGAGATGAAATATTAATTTTTAAAACTTAAGAAAAAAATAAAATTATATATTTTTTAATATTATTAATAAAATAATAATTTTATTTTCAACTCTAATAAAAAAAATTTGAAAATAGACTAACCTTTAGATGAATGTTTAGATTTTTTTAATTTTACATGTAGATATTGGGTGGGAATAAGTCTTTTGCGTTGTGCAATAGGAATTATTTTTTGGAGCGACTTGAGTCTGAATAGGACACACCTTTAGAGGCCATGTGCATTTGCTTTCTACTTCGGCATTTGTGCAATGAGAAGTCTATTTTAATAAGACTCAAGGACTGGATTAGCATCAGTTACTTTGGGTGTTTAAAATTATTCGCTAAGTGAATCAAACTAATTTTTAATTAAAAATTTGAATAAAAAATAAATTATTTAAAAAATTAATTTGAATATCAGTTTAAAAATATAAAAAAATTAATTTTTTGATTTAATTATTGATTTATTTAATTTTTAAAATTGGTCAATCAAACCAAACCGATTTAAAAAAAATTGAATAAAATATTTAGCATATTTTCAAAAAATAATAAAATATAATAAATTTTTAAAATTCAGTTAAAAACACTGTTAACCAAAATTCGATTCAATTAATTGATTTTTTGGTTCAATTCAAAATCGATTAATTTTTAAATTGGTTTAGTTTTGATTCATAATTTATTCCAAATTAAAAATTTGGTTTGATTTAAAAAATTGACAAACCAATTCGGTTAATCCTTTTTTAACACCCCTAGAGTTACATGACAAAAAAGGCTGGTGGGGAGTAAATATGAGACCAAAATACTTATCCTCACCCAAGGTTGGTCGAATCTCCAAACTGATATTTGTTAAATATTAAAAATCTAAACTATAATCTATAATGATTAAAATTAACAGAATTAGTTAGTTTCAAAAGTAAAATTATTATTTAACTATAATTTATTAAAAATAATAAAACTTTATCAATTTCTCTCTGTTAATTTATAAAACTAATATTTTTTTTTTAGGATTACATTTTAAAATATTATATTTTCCCTCTTGCTAGGTTTTTATTTCTACAATGCTCTCTTTCTCTAGCCCTCTCTCTCTTTGGCAATCTTCTCTCTTAGTGACCATTTTTCTAATATCTTCGTTTTTGATAAAGACGATTCATTAATGACTTTTTTTAACAAAGATGATTTAATATATATAGTTGTGCTTATAAATTTTTTAATTAAATATTATTTAAGTTTGATTTTTTTTTTTGAATAGATCTAATCACAATTAAATAGATAAGATCTTGCATTTAATAATTGGTCTAATAATTATTAAATTAAATTAATTATAAATTTATTTTTAAAATATTATTAAAAAAGAATTCAAACTCACTCTTTTGTGCTTGTAGATATAGTTTCTTATGTTATCCCTTTGAAGTAATTACTGTCTTACCCTTTTATCCAATAAAATATGGATTAGTTGAGATTTAATAAAAATTATTTTGTTAATTTATTTTTTATTATTTATATTATTTGTTTAGTTTATAAATAATAAAAGATGTTAATTATTTTTTCCCTGTAATCCCTTTTAATTTCCCTGTGGTCCTCTAAAGATAAGTGATCGATCGATTAAATCGAGGTGTGTTCACAGAATTAATAAAGAATGAATTAATACGCTGCAGTTTTGTACGCACTGTGACATCTAAATTTGTCGATTGTTCAACTTCTTTTTTTTCACTTGTGTTAAGGTTTCTCGTAACATAGCCACTTCTTAAAACAAAACTGGTTACCCTTTTGTCTTTTTTTTTTTTTCTCTTTTTTAAATTTGTCAATGTGTTTGTTTGTTGCTTAATTAATTAAAGAATTCTTATTTTTAATTAATATAATAAATTATATTAACAATATTTTATAATAATTTTATTGAAAGGTATTTAAGTAAAATAATATATTAATATATTTTTTTAATGTCTAACTAAATATAATAATTATTTATATATATTTATTTTTATTAAATTTTATTAAATATAATAATAATTTATATCTAATAATCTTTAAAATAATAAAAATAATTTTGATAATAAAATATTATCTAAATTAAATATTTCTTTTAAATTAAATTCAATTAATTTGACAATAAAACTTACCATTGTGTGAACGAAATATTCTCTAGTGTTTGAAAGGGAAGATGAGAGAGAAGAAAATCAAACATAAAGGAGGAAGGGTGAAATATCAAGTTGCTTGAACCTTTTTGTTAATGGAGTTCTCATTTCTCAATAGATATACATCTTCTTTCTTCTAAACTTCTTTTCTATTGGGGTCAATATGTTCTTTTGATGTTACTGTTCTTGAAAAATTTTAGATATAAATATATGCATGATTTGATTTGATATGATTTGAAAGGTTTTTCAAAGCAAACTAAAAAAATAATTTAAAAAATTTTTAAACCAAATCAAACCAAACAAAAAAATTATGGTTTAGTTTAATTTAAATTAAAGTTTGAATCATAATTATTAGTATTTTACGATATATGATACGTATTATATCTTACGATAAAATACAATATATATATTAAATGATACGTATCGTAAGATGTATTATATTAACACGATACAATAAACATATCATACGATCTAATACATATCTTATAATACAATATATATTACATATATAAATTGATACACTTTAAAAAAAAAATGATAATGCATTACGAGTATATATGAAAAATTTTAAAATATTAAAGGTATGTGATATTTTTTAAAATGATCACGCCACAATTACAATATCTTCTTAGTAATTTATTATTTTAATTTTTAAAAGGTATATCATACAATATAATATATAATATAGAAAATTGAGTTTTTAATATACTATACAATACACGATTCAACTACTATAGTTTGAATATTTTAAAATCATTTATTTCAATCTTTTAAAATCATATATATATATATGTATGTGTGTGTGTATTTAATAAAATTAATTGAATTATAGTTTTATAAAACATAATATACACATGTAAAATAAATATAAAATATATAAACCCTATACATGTACAAAAAATAACAAAATAAATATAAAAAACAAGTTATATACTTAATTACTTATTAGAAAATTTTGTCAAATATAGTTTATATATATATTAAAAATATGGTTTACTGTTTAATTCGATTTGAAAATCGTTCAAATAGTAATTTGAATTGAAAAAATTATTTAAAAAATTTTAACTCAAACTAAACTATTTTACAAATCAAACTATAATTTTTAAGTAATTTAATTTAATTTTATAATTTATATTGAATTATGTATACCTCTATTTAGATGAGCTTGTTGAATCTCCCTGATTATTCTCTTTGTAAATAAAATCTTTTAATTACAGCGACACATAAGCACGCCTCAAACTTTTGCTGGTTTTTTAAGTTATCCTATAAAGTAGTTAATTTATTTTAATATAATTAACTGGATATATTATTGACTAAATAAATTTTATCAAAAATTTTAATTAAAATATTTTATTTTTACAATTGATCTTAAATTTTTATATTTGTTATATAATTACTTTGTTAATAAACTAAAAACTTATAAATTGATCAGATAAAATGATAATAAAATATATTTTTTGATTTTTTTAATTTAAAATCTTAAATTCTAAATTAGGAGGGGATTGAAGCCAAACTCGTTCATACTCGATTTAGTATTTGACTTGAAATTTTGAATAATCAAACTCATTGAAAATTGATCAACTTGTTAACTTTAAGCAAAACTTAAGTCTGATGTTAATAATAGAATTTGGTTCTTCTAGGACTCTTCAATTTTATCAATATTACTGTTTATCATCTCAAATAAATAAAATTTGATTAGAAAATTTGAAATTAAACCTAAGCTCAAATAAACCCATAGAATCAATTGCAATAACACGACATTTTACATATATTTGGTCATATTCTAATGCTTCAAGTGCAAAATCACCATTCCCATATTCATTTTATCCTAACAATTACCCGCCTGAGCGATGCAATTGGAATTTGCCTTGTTGGGCTGTTGTTCTAATATTTGTTATTCAAGGCTTTGTGCTTTTGAGAGGGGAAAGAAAGAAAGGAAAGAGTGTTGTTGCTTAAAGAAAGAAAAATATGAGAATGTCGAGCTATCATCTTATGCTATAATAATATATTAGAATTGCAAAATATGAGAGCAGATTATTGATATATTAAAATCAAATTATTTAGTTAAAGAGTCGGCCATTGTTAGTTTTTTTTTTGTTTGTACTAATTTATTCAATTCTAAAAAAATAATCTAACTCAAATAAAATTTAAAAAAGTCAAATCAATTTCAAAAGGATAGTCTGATTCTAATGAGATTTTTTGTTTAAAAAAAAAAAAATACAAATCCTATATAATTTTTGAAAGGATAAAAATACAAATTTACGGTTAATAACCCAAAAGCGAATAATTATTTTTTGTAATATTATAAGTTAATGAATATTTATCTATATAAATGATCTCACATATGCAAAAGATTTGAAATTTGTTTTACAACTGAACAGAATGAATTTTCAATTTTTTTTTAATTACCATGGCTTTTTTTTATTGAAAAATCTAATTTCTATTATTTTTTTATTAAATATATCCAACTAACTATCATGACTAAATCCATCACAAAGCAACATTGAAAAGGTGATTATCTGCTAGATATTATCAAATAATTGACGGCTAAGCATGACATTTATATATTTATAATTATTGCATTGATTTAGTTTAAATTTAAAATTTAAAAATTGACAATAAACAAATAAAGGTTGAGACCCCTACTAAACACAAATATTAAATACAATTACTTTCAACCCCTAATTCAAATAAATTATGCCAGATATATGTGACATTATTAAGTCAAGTCAACTATTATTTTCAAGGTTATCATTATTAATGTTATATTAATATTAAATATGATAGAATTTGAGTTTAGTCAAGTCAAGTTTAAACAAGAGTCAACCTGAAATTGAACTCGATTTGTTAGATTAATGATGAGTTTGTCAGAGAAATTGTTGAAAATGAAGAAAAATGACCACCAAAGATAAAGACGAAGAATCTTAAAAAAAAAAAAAACCAGAGTTTTGAAGAAGATAAAAAGTTACTAAAAGGATCAATCTATTGACAACTAAATTAAATCAAACTGATTTGACTCAATCTCAAGCTAGGACTACTTTTGTTGGAGTGACTCGTTTGAGCTAAACATCCAACCAAGTAAGAGCCAACTCAGATTGGGTAATGTTAAGAAAAAATTATTAATGATAAGGGATATTAATTAAAATCAATAATAATTTTTCTGCCTAAATCTTTTTAGGTAAACATACAGTGGTTTTACTTTTATAAGTAAATTTAATTTTAATTCCAATAATACTCTTTCAGTTAATTATGTTGAATTTGACATAATTTTTTCAAAGATTTAATAAATTTTGATTCGAAGATTCAGTAAGTTATGTTGTAGGGAGTCAAAACACATTTGAAAATCGATAAATTTTTGTTAAAGTACAGATAAGAATGAAAAAATTAGCATAAATAAGGAAAATAATAAATGCAAACAGGTGGTGTGTAGAGTGCATAGAGTACGTAACGAGTGTGTAAGTTGTGTAAAAGGTGCGTAAAAATTATATATAATATATAAATATAAAAAAATCTAATCAGAGGGTGCGTAAAAATGCACACACCTTTGCACCTTACGCACCCCCATATATATATAATTAATATTTTATGTATATTATATTAAATATTATAATATTTAATATAATATATAAATAATAATTATATATTATATATAATTCTTACGTACCTTTTACGAATCCTACGCACCCGTTACTCACCCTACGCATCCTTTACGTACTCTACGCACTCACCATTTTCCTTGCTTATGTTAATTTTTTCGTTTCTATCCGTATTTCAACGAAAATTTATTAATTTTCAAATATGTTTTGAATCCTTAAAATATGACTTACTGAATCTTCGAATCAAAACTTATCAAATCTTCGAAAAAAATTATATCAAATTCAACATAATTAACTGAGAGTGATGTAAATAGTCGAGAATGACGTAATTAACCGAGAGAGTATTCTTAGAATTAAAATTAAATTTGCTTATAAAAATAAAACTACTGTACGTTTGCCTAAAAAGTTTTGGACAAAAAAATTATTATTAATTAATTAATATCCCTAATTATAATTCATTATCGGGATAAATGTCACTAAACAAATTTTATAGGCCTAGAGATGCAGCCATAAAAGCCCAATGGAGCTATTCCCCTACTGCAGCCCAAAACTTATCCCAATGAAAGTCACAAACACAAAATCACAAACTAGCAGAGAAAGTCTCATTTCTGAACAATATACCAAAGTTCCACATTCAATCTGAATCACTTTTTGGTCAGTGATTAAGTGTTGCACGAAGTCGCGTTGAATTCAAGAATCAAGAAATTCCAGAAGCAAAGAAAGGTTATAGGATAGAAAGAGGGAAATTTAATATGGGTTTTACAGCACAACTGAATACTTTATATTATTCTTCCATTATTTAAGGTAACACACCCTATTAATAAAACGACAACGTATCAACTAAATAATTACAGTTAACAAGACAATACAACAGTATATCATGTGATTACATACAATTAAAAAGCATTAAGCAATAAAACACAGTTCCAAAACGACACCGTCTCACGCCATCACCAATAACTGCCTCTGAATTGTTCAATCCGCAACATTAAGCTTCCTTGTATTGCTTATTTCAAGTTCCAAATTTCCTCTTTTCGGTTTTTCCCTTCTTTGGTTTAGGGTTCTGTTTGAGCAATGCCGAATTGTCTCAGCTTGTTTATGAGCTCCTTCAACGGCCAGTAAGCGTTCCTCTTTAACATTTTCAAACAAAATCCTCAAATAGGTTAATTTAACTGCCTGTATTTCTTCACTTTCGTGTGCTAAAACACTCCAAGTTACTGATTATGAAGCAAAAGTTCAATCTTTGAGGAATAAGCTATACCCGGATAATCTTATCCGGGTTTTGGATAGCACTGGCGACTTGAACTCTGCTGTGAAGATATTTAAATGGGTATCTCTCCAAAGAGGGTTTCAACACAACTGAGACTTATGGTAAGATAATTTTGTAGCTGGATTTGGCTGGAAATGTTGAACAAATGGAGGGGTTTTGTCAAAATATGGTGAGATTCATTAGTTGAATCGTTTGTTAAATGTAATAGGGTGAATGAGAGTATGAATTTGGGTGGTTTTAAGCCTTCAGTTGATGTATTTAACTTTTTGTTAGGTGCCATTGTGAAGAAGAAGAGAGGTATTGAAGAGGAGGTGTTTATTTATAAGGAGATGGTGACAGCAGGAGTTTTGCCAAATGTTCATACTTTGAACTATGTGTTGAGATAATAATTATAAAAGGTCTTATTTTGAGCAAACGAGTGGATGATTCGTTATCATTTTAGGCGAGATTTTTATTGCTGGAATTAAGCTTCTATACCTGTACAATACCACTGTTTTGTAGGGAAAATAAACTAGGGGAGAGAATCCGACTGTTAAGGTTGATGAGAGCTTCAAATCTTTTGCTGGTTGGGTTGACTTATAGGGAGTTAATTAGATTCATGTGTGAGACCCATACTTTAGATTATGCAAATAATCTTCTTGAAGAGATGATGGAAAACGGCAGAACACCTGTTGTTGATGTGCTTGTTGATCTAGTAGTAGGACTTTGTGCAATAGGAAAATTTGAAGAGTATGAATTTCTTGGAAGACAAATGTGGTTACATAACTTCTCCATACAATGCTATGCTTGAGGGCTGCTGCAATGCTGGTAAAGTTTTTCTGGCAAAACGTATCCTGGACAAAATGGCTGAGAAAAACATAACTGATTGTGATTCTTGGAATATTCTAATCACATGGTCTTGTGAGAATATGGAAATAAGGAAAACTAATGAACTTCTTTGTAGAATGTTTATTTCTTCCATAGTTCTGACTCTGCGATATACTCAGCTCTTGTTGTAGGCAACTTTCAATTGAGAAAGTATGAGGATGCTCTGCAGGTGTTCTATTAGGTTTGTATCGAAAATTGGGTTTTGGGTTCTATATCGTATTAGGAGTTGTTGAAAGCCTTTGCCAGATAGAAAGATTATGGAGGCTACTGAAGTATTTCATTACATGTCAAAGAACAGATGCCCCCTCAATCCTTCTGTAACACCCCTCCCAAAAAGTACTATTTATCGAAAGAGAAATGTTACGAATTAATATCCGGAGCGTCTATATATATATATATTTTTTAAAATACTTTAAAATAAACGCATCACTAAAAGTGTTTAGAAATTATTCTAAGAAAACTGAGAGTCTGGAAGCAAACAAAAGATGTATATACTCGTACGAAAACTCATCTGAAAGCATTTGAAAACAGGGAGTAACCATATGCAACTGTACCATAATCTCAAAAAGTCAAAAGTCGACAAGAACATGTAGGGCTGGACTCGAGCTGAGCCAGCTCGAGCTCGAGCTCGGCTCGGCTCGGTTTGAGCCCGAAACGAGCGGAGCTCTACTCGACTCGATCAAGCTCGAGCTGGCTCGGGTTGGCTTGGTAAATTTTTTTTTAAAAATTTTTTTATACAAAATGACGTCGTTTTGATCCATATATATATACAAAACGATGTCGTTTTGATATGAAAAACGAGTCGAGCCGAGTCGAAAACAAGCTGAGCAGAAAAGGAGTCGAGCCGAAAACGAGTTGAACTCGAGCTGAGCCGAGTTCGGCTCGAGTCGAGCTCAAGCCGCCCATAAATAAATCGAACCGAGGCCGAGCTGGTTGCAAGCCGAGCTCGGCTCGGCTCGAATCCAGCCCTAAGAACATGCCACTGTATGCATGTAATATAAACCAAAGATAACCTGCTCCAATTGGATCTACCTACGTTGACCCGACCCTACCTCGCAGCTACCTCGATCACCTGTACTTGCAATCAGGAAAGAAAAGGGAGTGAGTGATAAGAACACTCAGTAAGAGGAAAGAATCAAGTAAACTATCTCTTTTCCTGTTTTAACTCACTTTCGAGACTCAACCTCACATCCTAACCTCTATAAGAGATTGATGGGGTAATCTAGTTCATTCTTTACTATTTGGGTCATACTTTGTCCCATCTAGTGTCTATTTGATACTTTCTGGAAGCTAACTATAGGGATTTGACACTTTTCTAAGCTTGAGCTCTCTTTCTTTCTTTCACTACACTATTTCTGAATCTGAATTGAGTTCTACTGCGAGCATGCTCTACTGCGAGCGGACCCTACTAGGGGTCTATGTCCTACTACGGACGTGTCCTACTGCGGACGTGCCCTACTGCGGGTGGTGTAGTGTAAAGTGCCCCCTCATAGTTTATAGCATGCATACGGGTCTTATATCTTAGTAATTTTGCTTCCATCTAAATTTATTCATAACTCACCAGACATTACTCTTGGGACGACTCCTAAATCTTGAGCCCCAAATTCCTTTTCTTGCTTTTCTTTCTTTTTCTTTTCTTCTTTTCTTTTTTTTTTTCTCTCATTTCTTTCCTTTCCTTTCCTTTCCTTTCTTTTCTTTATTCTTCCTTTCTTTCTTTCTTTCTTTCTTGCCCAAAACTACGAAATACTGTTCACAGAACAGTCATTTAGCAGGACAACCTTCTTTTTCATACAATTTAACAATTCAAACAGTTTCTAATTTATAAAAGCTATATATCATTGAAAAGAGGATTCAAAGATCTTTCTAACAAGCTATAATAGCACTCATAATTCAATAGATAAGACAGTCAAAACGTGAGATAAAATCAATGGCAAAAACTACCTCCTCTATTTATTTGGTAAAACAGGCCTTGTGGTTCATGCAATATTTAACAATCCAAATGATTCCCAATTCATACAAACTATATATCACTGAAAAGAGAATTCAAAGAGCTTTCCAATAAGATATAATAGCACTCATAAATCCGTAGATAAGACTGTTAAAACGTGAGATGAAATCAATGGCAAAACTGCCTCCTCTGTTTATTTGGTAAAGCAGTCCTTTTGGTTCATACAATATTTAACAGTCCAAATGATCTCTAATTCATACAAGCTATATATCGTTGAAAAGATGATTCAAAGAGCTTTCCAAAAATATATAATAACACTCATAATTCATCAGATAAGGCAGCCGAAACATGGGATGAACGCAGTGGCAAAAACTGTAAATATTATGCAACTTTCTGCCATGGACAAAATCACACACATAGACATCCCAAATGGAAAAACAACATTTCTCAACTTCAAAATCCTCATTTATAACATAGATCCAAGAAACCAAAAGCCTAAAACATGTAACATATCAAGGAGGATACCCCTTACCTTATTTCAAGCCAATCTTTGCTGAATTGGCTCCCTCCTTTTTCTCTTCCTTCTTTGAGCACCAAACTCACCTTAAATCAACACCAAAACATACTAACATATTCATATAACATGCATCCAATACATATATAAACATAGGTAAAGGGAAAAGGAAGAGATCTTTTGATTACCAAGCTCCAAAAGTGTTTATTCTTCTTTTCTTTCCTTACTCTTCTTTCAAACTCGTCCAAGCATCCAAGTTCCTTCTAAAAATGAAGAAAACAAGCATGAAGGGGCTGATTTTTCTGGAAGGGCAGAAGAAATGATGGAAAAATGGTATGAGATGCCTTTTTTGACTTTTCTCTCCCTTTATCTAAGCTTTATCTCCCTTTTTCTCTTTATCTCTTTTTTTTCTTTTTCTTTTTCTTTTTGTATTTATATACATATATATATTTATATAAACACACCCATACATAACATATATATATATTTAAAAAAAAATGGGAAGTATCTCAAAACAGGGTTAAAAGACGTAAATGCCCCTGAAACGTATCTGAGGGTATTACACCTTCTTCTTACAATATGCTGACAGGTGTCATGTGTGGCATGGGAAAAGTGGATAAAGCAATTAGGCTAAGGGGTTTGGCTTGCAGTTCTAATACTTCTTATAGTACTTTAACTTACACTACAATCATGCATGGATTGTCAAATTAAAAATGGCTAAAGGACTAATGATAATTCTCTCACAAATGTTGGTGGATGTGTGGTAGTGCTCTTGATATGGAAGTATATTGCATCCTCATATGAAGCATGAGCGCACAAAATTGAATTAAGGATTCTGCTTTCTTTTATTGATGGTTAATGAGGGTTTAGTGCCTGACCAAGAAACAATGCATACTCTTCTTTGTTGTTTGGCTAGCCAATCTCACTTGCGCATGGTTTTAAGTGGGATTGATAAACTAGTTTCTAATAATGATACTTTGGATTCATCTATGTGTAACATACTAATCAATCCCGATTATTGGATCCGATGTTGGAAAAAGGTTGGGTACCTGATGCTACAACTCATGGACTGTTGGTTGGGTCTTTTATCAATAGAAATACAGATGGTGAAACATTTGCATAGGAGGATTCAATGCAATATAGTGTTAGCAAAATTCTCCCCGAGGGATTGGGAAATACATGACCGAGTTCCCACAGTTGACGATGGAACTGTGATTACAAAGTTTCTAAATTACCCTGGTGGAAAACTCGCCATGATGGGATGTAAGCTTCTTTGGGATCTAATTTTTGTAGTTTTGGTCAAGTTCCATGAGAAATCACTCTATAATGGCATTTGATTGTAAGCATACCAGATTAGTTGTTCTTTACCCAGCCATCTTATAATGTGTGACAGGATGCCACTGCATTGTAAATTCCAAAGAGAAACTTATTTGTCGAAATCTCCATAAATGTTGTGGCATCATAAGCTTTTTGGTCCACTGTATTTTTTGTTGAGTACTTATGCTTTGCTCTTTTCATTATTTCCTGTCAGTTTAATTGTTATTATGGTGCAGTATGTTCAATATTCACTTGGGAAATCTCCTTGTTCTGTTAAGTCTTCCTTGATATGATATTGATGAAGTTAGTGCAAGGATATTTAATTTGACTGTAGTCAATTTCTGAAAAATAATCCTGTGGTCCATTACATTATTGCCTACATTTAGCTTCAATTTTACCGTATGATTTAGAATTGTTTTTATATAGTGGATATATATCAAAGAAAAAAATTTTCAATTCCCTTCCAATGCAGAAGCTTAACATTATTATTATTATTATTTACTTTCACAGATATCAAGCAGTGCCCTAATAAGTTTGAATTGGTATCCACTTGTCCATCAGACTATTTGGAATTTTATTTTTTGGGTAGCATGAAGAGGGCAGAAAGATTATAATCAGCAAAGGATTGAGATCTGAGGGAAGACTGATATTGCAACCTGCAGGCTGGAGATTGTTGACTATTATCGAGCAGCTGAAGTTCATTCTTCAATGATAAGATTGTTGTTGAACTCTATCCAACCATTGTTGCCACAGAAGCAGTTTTCATCAAGTTCTAGTCATTGATGGAAACTTTTACCAGTAACTTGGTTAAAGGGTGACAGAGTTAGTACAAGTTTTCTTGAGCTGAAATTCGGAAATGGAAATTAAATAATAGATTCAAGAAACAAATTGGTGTAAAGTGACAATATAGTTAATGACTAATTAAAAAACATGTAATTTAACTTGATTGCTCAAATGGACAAATATACATGACTTAGCTTGTCTCTCCTCCTAATATTAATTCCTGGGTTCATCCTCGAATCTGATAAACTACCTAATTTGTATAATATTTTGAGGAATTTTGTTTTCTGTGTTGTAGATTTTCAGGAATTTCAATGAATATCTATGGGTTGTTTTGTTGAATGGGTAGGGGTTAAGGATGCAAGTGACAAGGAAATTTAGTGGACCTGTTGTTCTGGGTAACCTGCAAATATAATCTTAATATCTGGAGATAAAGATTACTCCAATGCTCTCCATCAATTGAGGATGAGAAGATACGACATTCTGTTTGCTCAGATGCAGAAAGCCTTGGCTCTTCTCCTTGCAATCACCAAGATCATATGGCTTTGGAAAAGTCTTGTGGCTAGAGGCCTTTCATTAATGACTAAAATTGATGACACATTTCAGTCCCTAATAATATGATTTTTGCTCATGTACAAGTTCCCTACTTGCGAAATGCTAATGTAGTAGTGCACTAGTTGATATTCTGGAAGATCAAGAAACCTGTAACTTATCACCACCCTGGTACTAACTATAATCCCAAGAGTTCTGTTATGGGCCTTGCCCGAATGGATTTACTCTTTTCAACCTTGCTCAGAATGGTTATAGAAATCATTATCCACACCAGCCTTTAGTGCCAAACAGTTGCCCTAATCAACCTCGTTGTTTTGTCCAAAAAAGTAGTGAAAATCACTGAATTTGATCCTATTAGCATGAATCCAAAGCTTTCATTGTTGAATCAGTTGCAAAATGGAGATATAGAGCATAGGAAGCTGTCATTGTCTTCACCAGTGAACTTGATTAACATTCCTGGTAGTGTCATATGAGGGACGTCAGGTTGTCCAAAATCTTTGAATTATGTCCAAAGCCTTATAGGTGTTGTGTTACTAACATTGAATTCCTTGAAATTTGAAAATATAATGCTGACTGAAGGTAATATAATCAATTGCTTTCGATATGGGAATCCTTAAAAAGGCCTTGGAAATTGCTATTGATCAATAGATGGTAGTAAAGCAGAAAATTGGAGCTATGAACTTGTATGTTGGTAAGAATTAGAAACTCTGGAAATGTGTGAATCCTATTGTTGGTAATCCTATGCAAATCTCAGAGATGACATGGGAAAGAATTAAAAAGTTTCTGCTGTCTCCTGGAGGGCAATCTGCAATAATGGCTTCTCAATACAGGTAAATTTCCTTTGCTTGTTTAGTTTAGGCTTACTTAGCTTCTGGGATTTGTAATTGGACTGTTTTTTAACTCTGTCTTGTGTGATTTTGTATTTTTGTTTAAAGGTATGAAGCCGGTACTATTTTGAAGGATATGTGCTTGACAGAGTTTGCATTAGGTGACATACTTTAGATCTTGAACATGGTAATTACCATAAAGAAATGGATTATTCATGATCAAGCAGGATGACAGCCGTTTATCCTCCGTGTTACAGAGTGCAGCCCTGAATTAGGCGCTAAATCTGTTTCATAAAGTTTCGACCTAACTATCCATGGTAAGGGAAAGGGGCCACTCTATAGTTTGAAGGGTATTAAGTGTATAAAGATAGATGATTTTTGCAATAAGGTTACAAAACAAAAGTCTCCTTGTGCCAGGACTCATTCTGTAGATTTAGTAGTGATGGCTGCTGTCTAGATTTTCGATTAGCAACGAAGTTTCAAGTGAAAAAATAGTTAATCTGTCAAAGAAAATGCAATGCAAGGCTCTGAGGTACAAGAAATTGATCTTCTGTTGCATCTTCTGGATTCTATCGACAATTGCAAGGACAATCCTGCTGTTTCCAAATTTTGATGGAACAAATTTCTGCAGAAAAATTTCCTTACCTCTCATATAGTTCGTGGTGCCATGAGAACTCTAAATGCAAGGCCTGATTTAAAAGTGGCATTGAAGAGGCAAGAGTGTGGTTAGTTTGCAGAGAAGCAGATGATTCAAATTACAGAAATTATGAAAAAACATCCAAATGCAATTAGATAAACATGGAAAATGTTCTGGTGGAAGCTACTCACTCTCCTATGATCACATCATACTATGAAGATATCAAGATGAGCCACATGAAGGTTGCACAATGTTGTAAAGTTCTTCCGAATAGAATTCTCGAGCATATGTCGAATCAACGAGTCTCTGTTCTTCTTACTTTCTTGTATTCTCAGAATAAACGGATTTGTAAATTCATCCCTCTGCTGTATAATTGCTGTGCTTCTTTGAAAGCTGTGTGGTTCTTAGAGCTTGTGAAACCATTAGCCCCTTGGCTATAATCCTTCACATAATAACATATATAAGTGTATATATATTCGGGTATTATTGTATATTTATGTCTCCTGTATGCAAACTTTGATAGAAAAATCAAGTGTTTCTTATTTTTGCCCCCATTTGGTTAGTGCTTTCACTTTTGCATTGAAACAGTTCTTTCTGTTAAATTGCTGCCAGTTTTAAGGTTTTTGAGCTTGGAAAATAGCAAGTTTCATACAATAAATACCAATATTTTTACGGTACTTATTTGAAAACATTACTGAGTTAGTTCATAAATTTAAAATCCAAATAAAATGTCAGATTTCTATCATATTATTAGGTTAGATTCGAGTCAAACTTGAAAATGAATTTGGCTCAAATGAGCTCAGTTTAAATGAGCTCGAGTTTGAATTCGAGAGTTAAATATTTTTAAACTTAAACTTTAAGGGTGTTCAGTTTGTCAAGTTTGCAAGCTTGGGAACTTTCTATATGAATAAATCAAAACAACATTATTTTGATTACATAAAGGAATGTTACTTCACTCCAAAACTAATCCAAATGACAAAAACAAAAACAAAAACCAAAACAGAATCACATACTCGCATTTGCATTCTCAATTACAAACAATACCATATTTTCGAGGCCACAGTGAAAACAGAAAACAAATTGAGATTTAACTAACTTACTAGAATTGTAATATATATGGCTTAAAATTCATCAAGAACCTTATTTAAATTTTGAAATCATCATAAAATTCTCCAAATTACCATTCTTCATTTTCAAACTAGATGGATTCATGGATAAAATCTCAATCATGTAAAAGAAGCACGAGTTCCAAATTTCTAAAACTTAATGGAAAGGTCTGAATTGGATAATAGTTCCTGTAAAATCCCTAATCCCAACTCTTTTATCTTCATATCACTTCATGCTTTCTTCCTTCTTTGTGTAATTGATTTCCTGAAGTTGGAATTTCGATTTATAGAGGCAATATCTGATTAGTGACGATGACAAATATTACAATTAGTGATTATTCAAACTGTGATGATTGATAGACTATGATTGATAAATGGCAACATTATCAATTAGAATTGCTCATTATTGGTGATTATTCTAGTCAAATGTCTCTTTAGATTGTCATGTCTACATTATAACTTGTTTGTGTGATGGAATAATGTTTGATGACATTTTGAGTCGAAAACATAATTATGTATGTAGTAATAACAAGAAAATTTGAAACATATCCAATCCAAAGAATAGCATAAAATTGTGAAAATGTGTCTGCAACCAGTGTATAGATCTACACCATTTGTAAATGATACAAATTGGTTATGGTCACAATACATATATTAACGAGCATTACACATAGTGGGAAAAATAACGATCATATGGTTCAACTATAAACATAGTCTATATCTATGAGGCCAAAATTCTCAGCAACAAATCATCAAAGCATAAACTAAAAAAGTAGACATCAATTAACAAAAAGTTACACTTGTCTAAATTGATTATAATATACCTTTTTACTTGTGCCAGAAAAATAGTAAGTACGGTGTATTTCAAGTGTAGTTAAAAAACCTAACTTTTTCAAGTGATAGATATTTGTATAACAGTTATGCTTACAAAGTGCATGCAATACACCAAAAATAACCTGTTTACTATAAACATTCATGGTTTGCAATTAGGTTGGGATATGATACAAGCTAGCTCGGTCTTGAAAGCCGATTCAATTCGATTTAATTTGGTTCAAATTTGTTTGATTCAAATTTTGCCCAAACTCAAGCCGAAAGATTTGGCTTGTTTTTCAATTCGACCTGAACTCTAGCCAAAGGATGTTTAGCTTGGTTCTAGCTTGAGTTCAGGGCTCGTATCAATAGTTAGAATTCAAGGCTCGATTCAACTAGAATTTATAGCTCGAATCAGTTTGAATTCAGTAGTTCGAATTGATAGCTCGAATTTATGGCTTGAAAAAAAAATTTTGGATATTATTTGGATAAAACAACATCATTTTTTCGATGAACTATGAATTTGAGCCATGAATCTGGGCTATACATTTGAATCATCAATTTGGACTATTAATTTGAGTCTAATTGAGTAATGAATTTGAACTATTGATTCGAGCTATGAAATCGAGTCAAACTCTAACCAAACCGAACTAAACCATTCTTCATCCGATCTGAACTCGAATCAAACTCAAATCAAATTATTTTCTATTTAAACTGGACTCGAGCCAAGGGGTGTTCAAGCTCGACCCGACCTGAATCCACCCCTATTTGCAATCAAGAATTTACAACCTAGATCGCAAGAATCTAGTATGAGAATGCACAGAAACACTTCCAACTCAAATCTTATTATTATTATTATTTTTGATAAGTAAATATATACATTAAAAACTCGAAAACGGGGACACAAAGACAACCTAAGCCCATCGCACAGGATTGCCAAAAAACATTCCAAGCACAAGACATCACGAGCCCAGTGGCTAAAACTCTCACTCAATTGCAAACCAACAACAAACCACTTGAGAAAAGAAAGCGTACTAGAGACGACCAACTGAAATTAAAATAACCAATTGCAATCCAGACATGGCAGGACGCCAAAGACAGCAAGAAGAACCCAGCCAACAGTATGAAGTGTCAACCGGCACGCACCTGATACAGCATGCAGCATCCCAGGAACCAGGAGCAAACACAGAAATGGACCAATGTGCAACCATTTCACTAAGAAGCAACTTACTGGAACCACAACCAAGAATCACCCGCGCAAAAACACTGCTGGAACGCTCCAGGAGAGACAAGTAAAGATGCTGGGAGAGAAAGGATTAAGAAAGCAGCAACCATCAAACGTAGGAAGGTGCCAGTAGAACCGGCAGCCAAGAACTTAAATTCGGCAGCAGTAAGGCAGCAAAAGCCCAACAAACCCAATGAACCCCGATGCAGGGGAGAACCAACAGGGGAGAGGAATGCGGGAATCAACAACTCCACAGAAGAAGAAAGGCAAGAGAACAGGAGAGGATTTCAGCACCAAAGCAGCTGCGAGAGCCAACCCAAGCCAAAATAGACTAGCAGCGGAACGGCGCCTCCACAGGACCCAAGAACTCAGGGGAAGAAGCTAGGCCGATGCAGAGGAGAACCACAGAGAGCCAGAGACCTCCAGGGAATTATAGAGAAAAGGCTGAAAACACACCAGAAGATGAAACAGAAAGGAAACATGGATTTGAGACTAGAAACTTCAGAATCAAACATGGAAGTGAATATACTTTGAGAATTAGCAAGACAATTTACACGATAAATATGGCTCCATAGTTGTGACTGAGTCCAGCTGGTTTACAAGTTACATCAACAATGTAATCTGCAATGCATTTCAGCGTTCTCTTCTTAACAGACACCCGTGGAAAGATATATCCAAGTCAAAGAAAAGATTGCTGGAAAAAGCGTATTTCCTACATCAGTGATGAAGGTGCAGAGATAACGAACGGATAGAATAGTAGGAACAGAGAAATGATCAAAATCAACATCTTCGAATATCCACATAAAGTGATACCAATGTGTAACATCTTAGGGGAATTCTGTATCAACAAAACACGAGAGATGTTGCATATATATGAGCATCCCACGTCACAAGAATCCTTTCGGGTTGCAAAAACTCTGCTTTGCTAATTCATACAGTAGTCAATTACAATTGTTAATGAAGATCTTGAAATTTAATGATATATAAAGGGTTAAAGGAGTTAACTACCACTACAACTGAAAGCACCAAAAAAGACAACCTGGACCCAGGAAAAACAATTTGAACACGTGTACATTGTAATTGAATGTATAAGATCACTGTCTAGAGTGAATTGCCATTTCTAGCGTTCTGAACCACAAAGCAGCGTTGACCAAGGTGAAGAACAACCAGATGAGGAAAAGGCTTTAAAAAGGAATTAAGACTACAAGGGAAGGAAAGCTTTGAAGTTTGAATAATTGACTAAAAACCCAAATAAAACAACACTTATATAAGTTGGGGTATTCATCATTATATCAACAAGTCATCACGCAGATATATAAATAGTATTAAAACAAATTCCTTCCAAATCAAGTTCAAACTCAAACTCAACAAATTCTTAACACCATGGCTCAAGCTACGATTGCTCATTTTGGGCTCGATTAAGTTGAGTTAACATTCAAGCTCGAATAAGCTTAGTTCAAATCAAACTCTATTTTGTGGTTGTCATGACGGTTTGAAATTGATGGTAAAATGAAGCCAGAAGCTAGATGCTAGAGCAAACTTGACACGAGTCATTGCCATAAGATAGGGTTGTTCAAAACCAGTTAACTGAACTGGTTTGACAAAATTTTGAACCGAAACTGAATCGAAAATATCAATTAACCAAAGTGAATTTTTAAACACCCCTACCGTTAGACGCCTAGCTC
This sequence comes from Mangifera indica, assembly GCF_011075055.1. Classification (NCBI taxonomy): domain Eukaryota; kingdom Viridiplantae; phylum Streptophyta; class Magnoliopsida; order Sapindales; family Anacardiaceae; genus Mangifera; species Mangifera indica. The sequence continues at coordinate 6,008,394 of NC_058138.1, forward strand.
TGCCAAAATTTATATGATTGGATAAAAAGAAATGTAAATTCATCTAAAACCACACACTTACCATGTGACTTTGTAGTTTGCTACCATGGGAATCTTTCCCATAACTTTGCACAATCTGTTATCATAAAGAACAAGACATTATTAGTAGAAACAAAAACTGTAGAAAATTAAATTAGAAGATGAAGAATTTCGTCAATAAACACCTCACTAGTTGAAAATCACATACATCCTATTACTTTAGCTTCTCACTTAGAGGATTTTAATTCAATACTAAAGACCATACATGATTGATTAGAGTTAATTCAATTAAGGAGAATGGAGAACTCTAATAAAAAATATATTGTTAAATAAACGAATACGTACCATTTTGTAATTGTTGTGTGACTGAATTTAGGTCACTTGAACAGTTTTTCGAATTCACCACTACTAACCTTGGCATGCTTAAATCTCCTCTAGAGAAAGTTTTCATCTTAGAGCATCTACTCACGTATAATCTTTCCAATAATGGGAATTTTAAAGTGTAATTCCCAGAGTAGAGGTGTATGAGACTTTCTATACCACTCAAGGTCAAATACTTCAATTTCTTATAAACAATTTCACCATTCTCTATATCTCCTTCATCTGCTAATACTTCTACCATTATTTCACATTCTTTTATTGACAAACTTTCAAGGCACACTAGACTTTTGGTTGTTGAGGATGTCATCAAGTTTTGCATTCCATTTCAAAAGATTGTGAAGACAGCAGCAAAGTAGTCAAATTGTGACAACAGTTTACATATAAAGAATGAAGATTTTGAAGAACTGACTTCAGTCGGGAGTCTTGCTTTGAAATACACTTTAAATTAAAAAGCCCCCACAATTCTAATTGTTTTAAGTTAATGATTACTCCAATGTCCTCTTCACCTTCTCCAAATGAGAATAGTTCTTCGTATGAACTCACTTTCAATATGAGCTTTTTAAGACTAACAAATTTCTGAATGATTTGAATCGGAATATATGTATATTCATCCATAATCAATTCAAGAGTTTCTACTATGCAAAAGTTCTCTTGAAACTCTCCTTGCCAAATCACCATGATATCCCTTCCATTTAAATTCAATGTCCTTATATTGGAGCCAACCTAAAGAAAAAACATCTGTCAATCAATTTAAAATTAATTTTATCTTAAAAACATACAAAAAAATGTAACTATTTTCAACAGGAGCCAAGGAGAAAAAAAATATAATGAATTGATAGCCAGTTGTATCCTGGTAAAGGAGAGTGAAAATGTGTGGTGACTACTAGTTAAATATAATAATGCTCAGTATATGCACAAACTAATATTTTTTTTATGTGGAATCAAGGTCAACATTTTTAAAACAAATTTATTATAATTAACACCCCCCAAAATATATTATTATTAAAAAATTGCATAAGTCTATTTAAGCTAATTAATTTAATGCATACCTTTTCTTTGTGTGCTTGTTGTATAGTTAAATTCAAGTCATTCCCTTCATTTTCTACCTCCGTTCTCTCATAATTGATTTTGTGTAACATTGGTGTGCTTAACATTCTTGGACAAAAATACTTCATTTTGGGGCAAAATTTTATAATTAACTCTTCCAAAGATGGGAAATTGAAAGAGTAATTCCCAGAGCAAAAGAATGAAAGACCTTCTAAATATTCAAGTGACAATTTGTTCAAATTGTTAAAAACAACTTGTTCACTACTCAATGTTGCATCTCCCTCGTTTTCTACTATTTCAAATAGCATTTCACAGGATAATATGCTCAATTCTCTTATTTGCACCAAGTTTCTAGCCGTTGAAGGTGTAATTAAGTTAAAGAACTCATAGCAACATTTGACTTTAAGAACTTTAAGCTTCTGGAAAGGTGTAGGTAGCAGTGGACTCAACAACATTTTACAACCCCATAAATCTAGAACTTCAAGACTTTGAAGATCCAATAGCCGCTTAATTCCTCTGTATTTACACCTAATTAGTTGAAGCTCTTTCAGATTGTGAAATCTTTGAAAAGGTCCAAGTGGAATATATGCTGACTCATCTTTAGAGATATAAAGAGATTTAGATTGCTTTTTCCAAGTAAATTTTGCTGAAGGATTCCATAATTCAAATATCTCCAAATGGGAGTTGATCTACAAATTCATCAAAACAAAATTCAGTTAGTATTTGATATTCTTAAAACAAAACTTTAATCCAGTTACACTAATTTTGAATTTATCATCCTTTTTAGTATGCATGCAAGTTTCACATTTTTCTCAAAGTAAAAATAAATATTTATTGTTGATTTCTAAAATCATAATTGATAATCTATTTAAAAAGAAAAGGAATTAAATGACTTTAATTGATATAATCCTAAAGAGAAATTGTTCAAATCAAATCTATATATTTGAGTTAAATTTTCTAAATTTAGTTCCAAGGAAAATTAGAGAAGATAAGAATTCCATATTTAAACTTCTGAATAAAATGTTAAAATATATATAGGTAATGTTAATTTTTTTTTTTTTCAAGAAACAATGAAATAAGAGATTCATACCTTATCTTCCAAGAAGATAGATTTTGGATCTAAAATGTTAAATTCAATCTCCTCGTTGTTTTCTTTGAAGCTAAGATACTTGGCACAATTTCCCACGACCAGCTCTTCCAACTTTGGCCATTCTGAAGTATGTATTTCAGGGTAGAAAACTGTAAGTTCTGGTAGATTTTGAAACTTTAATAAGGTTAAATTCAGAAAGACAAAATTGACCACAACATTTTCTCCTTCTTTTGCAATAATCTCTTCCAAAGCCTTACAATCACTTATCACTAGTTGTTGGAGTTGATGGAAACTTTTGGCAATGGAGGGTGGAAATGCATATTTTATATTTCCACAATTCCAAATGATCAAGCATGTCAAATTTTGATAGAAGGAAGTTGGATGTTGGTCGTAGCAAATTTCTGTAGAATTATCATCTCTGAATGCCTTGTACTTGACATCAACGGAGATTTCCTGCATTACAAGTTGATAATTGTTTCAATATAAAGTAATTAAAAATTGCATTAATTCTGTCTTTTTTTTTTCAAAACTAACTAAACTTGCATAAATAAGTAATTACAGAAAACAAATTAATTGATAGCATATATACCTCGTCTTTCTTTTTGCACAATCCATGTATAATTTTGTTAAGATCATTCCCCTCATTTTCTATTACCAATATCTCATAATTGACTTTGTGCAACTTTGGAGTGCTTAACATTCCTTGAGAGAAAGTCTTCAAATTGGGACATTCTTCTATAATTAATTCTTCTAGTGATGAGAAATTGAAAGAGTAGTTCTCATAACAAAAGCATGTAAGACATTCTAACCGTGTAAGTGACAACAACTTCAAATTGTCAAAAACAATTTTGCTGCTTGTTGTTGCATCTCCCTCATTCTCTATTATTTCAACCAGTATTTCACAAAATGATAATTTCAATTCTCTTAACTGCACCAAGCTTCTAGCCACTGAAGGTGTTGTTAAGGCAGCTAACCCATCCACACCATAGACATTTAGGAATTTAAGATTCTGGAAAGAAGCTGAAGATGGCATTAGACTCGTCAATTTCCCACATTTTTCTACGTATAGATCTTCAAGATTTGGAAGATTAGATACACTATTAATTTCTTTGTATTCACACGAACGTAGATTAAGCCTCTTAACACTTTGAAATCTTTGAAAGAGTCCACATGGAATATTTGCTGAGATATCCCGCCAGATATAAAGATCTTTATATTGACTACTCCATACAATGTTTATCACACCATCCCATAATTCAAATTCCTCCAAATTGCAATTGATCTACATATTCATAAAAAAAAAAAAGTTTAATTAAAGACTTATTCGTTATTACATACTTTTTATTTTTTGGAAAAACTTAAATTTTTCCTGTTTCCTCTGAATTCAGTCAACTCATTAAGCTTTCCAATAATAAGACAGACCATGCACCTATTAAATATATTTCTAATAAAAATCAAATTATATTTTTCGATTTCACAACTTAGTATTACTTCAACAAAAAATAAAAATAAAAGAGATGTTATAATCACATAATGCAATTAAAATGTGTGACCCATATTAGATAGCGTCTATAGATAATTTGTTTCAAAATTACACTGATTTTTTGCTCTTGTCTATTCCTGTAACAGAATTGTCCAAATTCAATTGATCATTCTTCTTTTTTTTTTCAAGATTTTGGTTCAAGCAAAAATAGACATTAAGAATCACATATTTAAAACAAGAGATTCATACCTTATTCTCTAAGCAGAGGAATTTTGACTTTGATATTGGAAGTGCACCCTTCTTGTTATCATCTCGCAAGCCCAAATATGTTGAAGTCAAATTTTCACAATTTTTTATCACCAACCTTTTTAACATCGGGAATTCTAAAGCATGTATTCTTGGATATAAAGTTGCAAGTTTTGGTAGACTTTTGAGCACCAATTTGGTTACCTGTGGAAAGATAGAATGAACAACAACTTTTGCTCCATCTTCTTCTTCAATAATCTTCTCTAAAATCTCACAATCTATTATCTCTAGGTTTTGAAGTTGTTTGAGGTTTTTGGCGATGGAAAATGTAAACACATATGTCATCTTTCCACATCTCTCTAACTTCAATCGTTTCAAATTTTGAGAGGAAGTTGAAATTCGGTTATCCCAAATCTTTCCCAGACTAATATTGTACAAAACCAATATCCTAAAATTGGTAAAAATAACCTGTAACCAAATTTAATTGTTGTTTCAATATATGTATGAACTTATATGAGAAGAAACGTAAACAAATAATTTACTAAAATCAATTTGACAGAAATTGTGTTATTATATGGACATTCAAGAGAAGGACTTGGTAGTGAAATTGAATTGTAAATTTAAATCACTAGAAAAGAAAAAAAGGAATTGCAAAAAGAGTTTAAAAAAAAAAAATATCACAACTATATGTCAATAAATGTGAATAAGCATAAAAGAAAACAGGAATATTTAATAGAGAAATAAAAGAAGTTATAGTCAATCAAACCTTTTCATTAAATAGAGGCATGATTTCATTGGATTGAAAATCAAATTTTGAATCCTCAGCATAGTTCTCATCTTCTGAAAATTGAGCTAACTGTAAGAGTTCAATGTTCTTGAATCCATGTAATTCTTCAAGTGACCTGATAAAATTAAAGCTAACTTTCAACACCCTCAAAAGCTCATGTTTTTCATAACGCTCAAGTTTGCCATATTTTTCATGTAAGACCGAACAATCTCCTACTGATATTTTGTACCTTTTAGGTTCTTTGGCAAATAAGTTTTTAGGTAGCACCTTGTTATCTCTAACGTCCAATTCTACACTCGAGAGATTTGATAAGAGTTTTAACTCCTTGAGTACATCAACCTTCCACTGAATAGGGCATCCCTTTATATAAAATTCTTCCAATTGCAATAATTTTGATATCACATTTGGCACAATAACTTGCAATTGTTCACAATAGCTTAAATCTAATAACTTGAGTTCAGTCAATTGGTCTATTTCTTTAGGCAACTCCTTAATAAATGACTGTTTCAAGCTAAGGACTTTTAGTTTCTTTAGGTTTCCGATAATAGCAACATTGTTAATTGTGCTATTATCTAAACATAGTGTTTGAAGGTTTTTCAAAAGATGAAGGGATGATGGCAATGACGATCGGTGCAGTTGAACTAAATTTAAAACTTTGAGCTTTGGCATCATTGTGAAGAAGTCCTCCGGGATTTTTAAATAAGAGCTTGACATGTAGAAATATTCAAGGACTGGACAATCCAAATCCTTAGGCTGAAGTTGACTCATAATAGTACTACTATCATGTAAGGAGATTTTTGTGCATTTCTTGAGTTTATCTTTATCCTTCCATTCTCGTTCAATGTCATTTTTCGATGTAAATACATGGTGATCAACGTATGCTATTGTTAGAGCAACAGCATGAATAGAATCATGCATAGCAAATTGTTCACTTCTCAACCCATCAAGTAACAAATTAGCACCTTTGAGGTCACGAACCAATTTATCCAATCTATCTCGTGCCTCTTCCATTGTCAAATTAGCTCCTTCAAGTATATCCAAACACACAACATGTTTGAATAGGTTTGAAATGGAAGTATTATTTTCCATTAGACCAGAAATTAAAAACGTTTTCTTAAGTTCTTCATTCCTTAAGTAATCATAACTTAAGGCCATCTTCATGTATTCCTTTTCTAGGAATCCCGTGAACTTTCTTGGCGAAGGAGCTCTCAATTCTTGCAACGCCACTTTCCAATCAGATGGATGACTCTTGTTTTTTAATGCTTTTGCAATGGTACAAATAATGATGGGCAACCCTCCGCACTCTTTGCATACATCATTTGGTAGAGAATTCAATTCATGTGTTTGAATAACATCACCTGCAAATAGAGCTAGGATTATACTAATTGCATATGTATTTACATGCATACTCTGCATATTTGAAAATAAGAAAAGTTTAAAATAAGATTATAGCAATTCCACCTTATAATTAATGTCAAATTACAAACAAAAAAACAAATTACTAAGTCAACAATAGGAGATACCGGTAAACTTAAAATTTATATGTTAAACAATTAAAATTGTGAAAATTCTATAAGGTTATAAAAATTAATAAATCTGGACGTTATAAAAATTGGGCAAACCAAGAAAACATACAAGTGAAAATTTTATAACAAGATTACCAGCCATCTTCCTGAATAGGTTCCAAGCTTCTTCTTCTTCTAAAACGCCCAACTGGAAATTATTTGTGGAGCCCATCTTCTCCAATACATCTAAGTTTCTTGTTGTGAACATTAGTTTACATCCTCCACGATCCATTTTAGAAGGAATACCGATAGTCTTGAGATCAATATCTTCCCAAATATTGTCTAAAATTAGAAGGATCTTCTTACCGCTCCTCAATCTCTCATATAACTTATTTGCTCTTTCAGTCTCGTTACTGAATTTTATGCCCAACTTCTCTACAATTTTTGTTTGAACTTTTTCTATATCCAAATTTTGTGTTACCTGTAAGACAAGAATACGATGGCCAATTTAAGAATAACAAACAGGGAAGAATAATTTTAAACTAATAGCTGTTTTATTTTCTTTCAATCGTTTATTATTAATTCCACTCTAATATTACCAATCATGCAAATAATTATCACTGAAAATAATCATAAGAAAGCTCAAACATTACCTCAACAAAAACAATGTCCTCAAACAAATTATCCTTCTCTGCTTTCCTTCCAGCTTCCTGCACAAGAGTAGTCTTCCCAAGACCAGCCATCCCATAAACACCAATCATGTACACATTCTCATCATTTAATGCATCCCATACATTCTTCACCATAGAGGTTCTTGATTCGAATGCCAAATAATCTTCATTAGATCTAAGCCAGATATCTTGTGGAATAGTAGGAAAGGAAACTTGATCGAACTCCTTTTCTTTCTGGAGGAGTGGATCAATACCCTCCCGCTTTAATTTGAAAGCTTTCTTGCTTTGTTTGTAGTTGGGGCACAATCCCTTGAAACATTGAGGGTTGTTTGCTTTCTCTTGAATCAACTGCTCTGCTTCAGTAATTGTCTTCTCCACATCTGTTAGCCAGTCTTTAACATTCTGTTTGATCTCTTCCACATTTCTTTCAGCAGCAATAACCCTATGCTGAACTTCGTCTCTTGTATTCTTTAGCTTATTAACTTCCTTTTCCAGCCTTTTGAAATTGGTGCTGTAGTTGTACAAGTACATAAATTGACGCCAAATCGGAGCAGCCAACGACTTACCAACTTCAAGAACAGGACTCAACTCACCCCCGATACTCCCGGCACCATCAACCATTTTTTATTTTTAGCTTTTTTCAAGTTTGAAAAACAGAAGTAAAGCAAATGAAAACTGAAGAAGATTTTAGTAAAGCAAATAAAGTAAGGAAATTAGGTGAAATAAAGAAGATTTGTGGGTAAACAAGAAAACAAGGGAACTGGTTTCAGAGAGGTTTGTTAATGATTGAGAGAGAACAAAACTGAAGATGATGAAGAGAGATTACAATGAACACGAATGAATTGCTTTTAACTTTGCAGAAAACAACTTTCATTAATTTAAAATATTTTATGAATATTTTCTCTAAATAAATATTATGAATCAAATAAATAAGTGAAAATGATCTTAAAAGATGATTAGGTATCTGTCATTGTAATTTAAAATATTTTAACTCAAAAAATTATAAAACCAAATAAATAAGTATGCATCAGTGTAATTTGCTCTCACTAGGTAGTGATAACCTTGAATGTATTGTCATAAAGATATAAAATCGAAGTGGTTGTCAATTCTAACAAATAATGTAAGCATTTTGCTCTGAATTTTGATTGAACTTAAATATTTATAGAAAATTTCCTATTTCTCAATAGTTCATGGTGCCGTTAGAACTCCAAATGCGAGGCCTGATTTAAGAGTGGAAATTAGTTTTTGACATTGGCTGTATCTTCAAGAAAAAGGTAATAACTTTGGTTACTTTGCAGAGAAGCATATGACACAAATTATAGAATTATATGAAGAAAACATCCAAATGTAATTAGCTAAACATAGAAAATGTTTTGGTGGAAGCTATGCTTATTCTCCTATGATCAAATCAAACTATGAAGTTATCAAGATGAGTCATGCAAATATTGCACAATGTTGTAAAGATCTTCCAAGTAGAATTCTCAAGCATATGTTGAATCGACAAGTCTTTATTCATCTTATATTTAGGTATTCTCAGAGTAATCGAATTTATAAATTCATCCCTTTACAACATTAGTTTAGCTACTGTTCTTAAAACACCATTCTTTTTATTATTATTTTCTTTCATAATTGATATACTCTCTCTCAATGCCTCAAACAAAGTGAATTCGATTTAAATTAGTATTTAGTTTGATTTGAACTGAATTTAATCTAATGTTTCAATTCCATAAGTTGATTAGAGGTGTGAGATAAAGGATTCAAACAAAAAAACGAACTAAATTATTTTAAAATTATGATTTAGTTCAGATTAAGTTCAAGAATAGTTTGGTTTAATTTGAAATTTAAAATAAATAGTTTAAGAGAAATGATTTTTTTTCTAATGCATGAGAAATAACCGAAAGTGAGACTTTTTTTTTTATGAAGAAATAAGAAATATTGAAACCCAGTTTTTCTCAAAGAAAATGAGAACCCAAAATTTGGGGGAAAAAAGTTGAAATAAAGAAAGTGAAAAAGAGAAAGAATTCCATGGAATCTAGGGATGACAATTTGGACCCGACTTTATGGCCCCCGATTCTAACAGGGAAAGGGACGGAGATGAAAAAAAAACCCTGCAATAGGGGACGGACCGGGGATGGGGATATATGTGTCCTTTTCTCGCTCCGACCCATCCCCTCCCTGTCCCTTTATATTAATATATTTATTTAAAATACTAATATATTTTTATAGTTTTAAATTATTTATGTTTTTCAAATTTATTTAGGTTTTTGTTGTATCTATTAAAGTAATTAATATATTATATTTATGATATTTAAAATAATAAAACTATATGCACCCATTTTTGATACACAATTTGTGTACACAGATGAGGTGTTATCATGTGATTGGATGTTTCTTTATCATATGATGACACATGTTTTAAAATCACCTAATTACATTATGACATATCACTGTGTGCATGAATTGTGTACAAAAAATGGATACACATAACATTGCTCAAAGAAGATATTTTTTTTGTAGGTACGGGGAGGGGATTTTTCCCCGCAGGGACGGGGAATCATTTTTGTTCCTATAGCGGGGATGGAGATTGATATCCCTTAGGGGACCGGGACGAGGATTGAGATCCCCTCCCCACCCCTCCCCGTTGCCATGCCTAATGAAATCCAATTGATTTGAGAATATTTATTAAAGAAAATGAGGAAGGTAGAATATTATTGACTTACTGACCTCAGAATAAAGAATAAAGTAGGTAGATTATTTAAACAAACGCATTTTCCAAGCACCAGAATAAAGTAGCTGAAACTTGAAATCTCAAATTAGTATCTACTAAATATTGAAAACTCAATTTTTTATCCGTAAATGGTTAAAATTAACATCATCAATTATTTACCCATATAATGTTAAACACCGTATTTTTTATATTTTCCCACAGTCACATAGTTCCACGTAGGGCTGGATACGAGCTGAGTCAAGCCTGAACAGAGCCCAACTCATTTTTAGCTCGTTTTCAGTGAGCCCAAGCTCGCTGAACACATGTTCATGTTCAGCTCGTTTCATAATTTTAGTGTTCGGGCTTGGCTCACACTTAGCTCGGGTTCGTATGTTCGGGCTTAGGTTTGCTTTAGGCTCGTATTTCAAAGAACAAACGGTGTCGTTTGTTCTGAGTTAAATGTTTTTTTATTGGAGTGCTCGGCTCGCTTAATCGGTGTTCGGATTCGGGCTCGTATTCGTGTTTTGCTTAAAATTTATACTCGTGTTCAGGCTTGGGCTCATTCAAGGTAAGCTCGGGCTCGGGCTTGTTCGAGCAAAGCTCGTTTTGAGCCTGAACAAGCTCGCTTCGAATCCGCCCCTAGTTCCACGGTTTCATTTTGAGCCAAGTGGTTGGTGATTTGCTTGTGAAGCTTGCCGTGGCAGCCTCAATGCCTGTCTCAGCCACCACTTCCAAGCCAAACATGGCAGCCATCATGCCTACCATAACCCCAGCTTCCAAACCACATGGGGCGTCCACCAAGCCTCCAGAAAATTTATGCAAAACCGGAGAGAAAGATGGGCAATAACCGGATGGAACAGTTGCAGCGTCAACGGGCAACAGAAACTGGCGAACAAGTCGGGCAGTTGAAACCAATGTCCATCTAGAGTTGAGAGAATTTTTAGAAAACCGAAGGGGAATAAGTTTTAAAAAAATTGTTAATTTTTTGTAAGAAGGTGAATACAAATTTTTATTTATTTTAATATTATTAATTAAACCATAGATTTGTTCTTAAAATTAACTCATTTTGTTAATTTTAATACCTATAGATGGGAGTTTGATATTTAATATTTGACAATTATTGATTTAAAATTTCATCAAACCTTGGGTGAGAATAAACCTTCTGGCCAACTTGAAATGACTCTATAACCATGGATAGACAGAATATATTTGACTTATTGACCTCAAAATAAAGTAGGTAAATTATTTAGACAAATTTAAATACATGCATTTTCCAACCAGCAGAATTAACTCATGAATTATAACCTTTTTTTTATAATAAGAAAGCTTTATTTGAGCTGGGATATTTTTTGGGACAGAAGTTACCAATACCAAAAAATTTTAATCTATATTCTTTTATTCGAAATCTCCTCTATTGCCCTCTCGAGATAGTTACTTTTAATTTCAATTAACTCAAAGTTCTATAAAATTCAATTGATTTGACAATAAAACTCACCACCATGTGAGTAAAATATTTTCAGTGGTGTTTGAAAGGAAAGATAAGGGAGAAGAATAATGAAGATAAAGAAAGTAGAAACCTACCAATAGAGATAAAGGGAGAATATGTGCTTGGACCGTTTCATTAATAGAGTTTCATCATCCCAATTGATCCCATTCCTTTATAATTGATGTGAGAGAAGAAAATTGAACATTCAAGAGATAAAGTAGGTTATGTGTTTGGAGTTCTATCGCCATAATTGATCTCATTTATTTATATTTTATAGTCGAGTTGAAATCCATTAAAATCAAATTATTTTGTCATAGAGTCAGTTACTGTACTTTCATTTGTTTAGACTAATTAGTTCAGTTTTAAAGGAAGAATTTGACTTAAATAAAGTTTTTTAATTAAAAAAATCAATTTAATTTTAAAGAGATTGTCTAACTTAAAAAAATATTTTTTGTTAAAACATTATGTAATTTTTAGACCGACAAAAAAATAAATTTACTATTAATAAATCAATAGTGAATATTTATTTTTTTTATAAATTGTTGTTTATTACAGTTACAAAAGATTTGAATTTTGTTTCTCAATCAAACATACTATGAAATGAAGATCGTATATGCCATTTTTGTGAGTTGTAAAAGATTGTTTATTAATACAACACGAACAAAACTATAAAAAGAGAAAAATCTATGCAATCATTATAATTAAAGTTAATCACTATAATTGAGGATCAATAACTATGACTAAGATATTAATCTCTACAATTGAGATTCAACCATTATGATAAGATTAATCACTACAATTAAGGATTAGTTATTATCAATCATGCAATAATTAAGAATATCATCTTATTGAGCATTAAGTAATTATATTTTTCTGCTTTGGTTTTTATTTTTTTGGATTTTTTTGTTAATATAATTATGTATAAATTATGAGAGTTAAAGTGAAGGAGAAAGCGAAAGTGTTATAATATGTGATCAATTTTCCCATCAAAGAAGGGATGTGCACCTAACTTTGTTTAATGTGAGCATTCAAATTTGTGGAGAGGCATGGAGAATTCCTATATAATGCGACCCACCTCATTGCAATGTACAGATATTCCTCCTTTAATGCACACCATTCACTTGCTTATTCTACTTCTCTTCTCACTTTCATTTCTTTGCCTTTATATAAATATTTAGGACATTATTGACCTTAGAATAAAGTAGGTAGATTATTTAGATAAACACATTTTCCAAGCAACGGTGAGTATCTCTTCAAATAAATATTACAATAATTGAAATCAGATGATATTTTAAAGTATACTGCTATGTAATATTGATATGGAGCTGTTGAAGGAAGTGCAAAATAAAAGGAAATATCATAGAAACTGAAATATCTCAACTAGGAAGGTGAAAAGATCTTCCCTTGTTTGCTATGGAAGGAAAATAGGAAATTTCATACATAAGGTTATGAATAAATTCTTTTACTAAATTTGTCACCTCGAATTAAAAAGTTTACATGTGTTCTTTGTTGGATTGATGTCATATAAGAATGAGTTAAAATAATTTAAAATTAAATAAAATTAATAAAATTTAATAATTAATTTTTAAAAAAAATTAATTTATTAATAAAAGACCTAAACAACTTGTTAAGAGCCTGATATGACACAACCTCCAAAAGAGCAGCTTGTGTCATGAGTCTTAGTGTTTATACAAGTTAACCCAACCCACAAGACTCATTATTATACGGTCCTTGACCCAACCTACAAGTACAATGAACTGCACCAAAGTTAGCTCAACCAAGCCCAACACGACCAGTATTGTGTCTACTAATGATTCATTATCAACTTAAAGTTCCATGAAATTCAATTGATTTGATAATGAAACTCACTAGTGTTGAAATAAGTGGCTCTTTATGTCCCACATCTATTAATTTAATCTCTTTGTATTTTACCAAAGGCTATAAATAAAGGCCTTGATTTTAATTCAAAATCATCCCTAAGACAGTTGTAGTCAAATACAATTGTATTGAGAGAATCCTATTATTTAGGGATCTCTAATAGTTTGTTTTTCCTTTGTAACTATTCTTTGAAGATAGTGAAAGTAGTCAGCGGCGCCGAGGACATAGGTACATTTACCGAACCTCGTAAATTCTTGTGTTCTCTTTCTTTTATTTTTCTGCATTTTATTTTTTGCTTTAATTATTTATTATATTCAATAGCATAGAAGTTGTGTTTTGTATTTCCGCTGCACAACAAGTGGTATCAGAGCCTAGGTTTAGGACAGTGAGTAGCTATTTATATGGTTATGTGCATGTCTAGGAAAATGTTATCTAAGGAGATTGGTTTTTAAGAAGGCTTTGTCCCCACCAATCTTTCCTGGGTACTTTCCTGGTGCATATATTATCATTTGTTGGCACTTACTACTATCCTAGGTTATAGTAATTGTGTTTTAGCTATTGAATATAAAATTGTGAAACTTGGTTATTTGAAAAACTATCTACCAAGTAAATCGTAGTCAGCAGAAAATGGCATCGACATCAACAAAGACAATTATGACAACTGCAAAAATTGATGTGGAAAAATTTGATGGCCGCAACAATTTTGGCTTATGGCAATGTGAGGTGATGGATGCCCTGTGTCAAGAAAATCTTGATATAGCTCTGGACGAGGAAAAACCAGAGAAGATGGATGACAAAGATTGGGTGAGGATCAACTGTCAAGCTTGTGGTACAATTTGTACATGTCTTTGTAGAGAGCAGAAATATCCATTCTGGAAAGAGACGTCTGCAAGTAAAATCTGGAAGACATTAGAGAACAAGTATATGAAGAAGAGCAATGAGAATAGACTTTATTTGAAGAAAAGACTGTTCCGTCTTCAATTGAAACCTGGTACAAGTATAAGTGATCATATTGATACTTTTAACCAGTTGATAGCTAATTTACTGAACCTAGATGAAACTTTCAAAGATAAAGATAAAGTAATGCTTCTACTAGGATCTCTACCTGAAGAATTAGATCATCTAAGTATTAAATTACTTCATGGAAAAGAGAAAGTGACTTACGATGAGGTATGTGCTGCTTTGAGTAATAATGAAATTTGAAAAAAAGATCAACAAGAGAATAAACAGACAACTATTGAACCCCTTACTGCAAGAGGACGAAGTCAAAGTTAAAAGCAAGAAAGAAGGGGTAGATCTTATAAAAGACCTAGTAAAGATGAATATGCTTTCTGCCGAGAGAAGGGACATTGAAAGAAAGATTGTCCAAAGTTACAAAGGAAAGATAAAGGGAAGACCAAAGTTGCTTTAGATGCATGTGTAGCTGAAATTGAAGAAGATGAGTCAAATTTTGCTCTAGTAAGTCTACCAATGACATCTCAATATGATGAATGGCTTCTAGATTCAGGTTGCACTTATCATATGTGTCCAGACAAGGAATGGTTCTTTAATTACGAAAAACTAAATGGTAGAGTTGTTTTTATGGGTAATGATAGTTCGTGCAAAACTAAGGGGATAGGTTCAAACCGTTTAAAGAATCATGATGGATCAACTAGAGTTTTGACAGACGTTCAACATGTACCACAGTTAAAGAAAAATCTCATTTCTTTAGGAGTTTTGGAATCCAAAGGCTTCAAGGTGTTAATACAAGATGGAGTCTTGAAAGTTATCTTTGGTGCTCTTGTAGTAATGAAAGGTACAAGAAAAAATAACTTGTATTATTATAATGATGGTACAATTTTTGGATCAGCAGCTGTAGTATCTGGAAAAGATGTAGATGATGAAACAACCAAACTTTGGCATATACGTTTGGGACATGCAAGGGAAAAAACCTTATTTAGTTTGGTGAAACAAGGCTTATTGAAAGGAGCAAAGACCTGCAAGTTAGATTTTTGTGAGCATTGTGTCTTGGGAAAACAAACAAAAGTAAGATTTGGTACTGCAATTCATAATACTGAAGGTATTTTGGATTATGTTCACTTTGATGTGTGGAGACCTACTAAAACGGCTTCTTTGGGAGGTAGACACTACTTTGTGACAGTTGTTGATGACTTTTCTAGAAGGACATGGGTGTACACTTTAAAGAAAAAGAATGACGTATTAGATGTTTTCTTGAAATGAAAAAAGATGGTTGAAACTCAGACTGACAGAAAGATCAAACGACTAAGAACTGATAATGGTGGTGAGTATACTAGTGATTCGTTTTGTGAAGTTTGTCAGGCTGAAGGTATTGTACATCATTTCTTAGTTAAAGGAACACCACAACAGAATGAGGTGGCTGAACGCATGAATCGAACCTTGCTGGAGAAGGTTAGATGTATGTTGTCCAATGCTGGGTTGGGCAAACCATTTTGGGCTGATGCTATTACATATGCATGTCATCTCATTAATCATTTACCATCCACTACAATTGAAGGGAAATCACCCCTTAAGGTATGGTCTGGAAAACCTGTTAATGACTATGATTCCTTATGTGTGTTTGGTTCGACTGCCTATTATCATACAAAGGAGTTTAAATTAGATCCAAGAGCTAAGAAAGCAATCTTTATAGGGATTAGTTCTGGAGTGAAAGGATATCGTCTTCGGTGTCCAAAGTTGAAGAAAATCATTCACAGTAGGGATGTTACCTTTGATGAATCTGTCATGTTAAAGAAGGTAACAAAGAATACCGATGATACTCAACAGCAGGTGGAGTATACTTCACAACAGGTGGGGTTTGAGACAATCACAACAATAAACCCAGTTAGAGTTGTTGAAAATGATAGTGATACTCCAGTGGCAGAGGAGGAAAGTGAAGATGAAGAGGTTTCAACCCAAGAACCTCAACAACAACAAGAATCAATTGCATCACATAGGCCAAAACCAGAAAAACGTAAGCCTGCTCGATTTGCTGATATGGTGGCTTATGCACTTCCAATTGTAGACGATGATATTCCTTCCATTTATAAAGAAGCAGTCAAAAGTTTAGAAGCTGAAAAGTGGAAGAAAGTCATGGATGAGGAATTACAATCCCTTCAGAAGAATGAAACTTGGCAGTTAGTTCAATTGCCAAAGAACAAGAAGATAATTAGGTGCAAGTAGGTGTATGCAAGAAAAGATGGATTTCCTAACAAAGAAGATATTCGCTACAAGGCAAGGTTGGTAGCAAAAGGCTATGCTCAAAAGGAAGGGATTGATGAGGTATTTTCTCCAGTTGTTAAGCATTCCTCTATTAGAATTTTGTTGGCCTTGGTAGCACAATTGAATCTTGAACTAGTTCAACTTGATGTGAAAACTGCATTTCTACATGGTAATTTGGAAGAGGAAATCTACATAACTCAGCCTGAAGGATTTAAGGTTGCTGATAAAGAGAATTGGGTTTGCAAATTGAAGAGATCACTTTATGGACTGAAACAATCACCAAGATAATGGTACAAGCGATTTGATAGATTCATGATGGAGCATAGGTACACAAGAAGCAAGTATGATAATTGTGTATATTTTCGCAAGCTACAAGATGGGTTTTTCATTTATCTATTATTGTATGTTGAGACTGCTGAGAACCCTGTAAATATGATGACCAAGGTGGTAACAACGATCAAGTTCAATCATTGTTTGAACTTGATCAACATCTTGCTCGCTTAAATTGCGCTGAAAGGGCGCATTTAAAGTCGTCGCTAAAGAAGAAAGTATAAAAGGGAATTTGGTGGGACTCACTAAATCGCCAAGGTGGAGATTGTTGAAATAAGTGGCTCTTTATGTCCCACATCTATTAATTTAATCTCTTTGTATTTTACCAAAGGCTATAAATAGAGGCATTGATTTTAATTCAAAATCATTCCTAAGACAGTTGTAGTCAAACACAATTGTATTGAGAGAATCCTATTATTTAGGGATCTCTAATAGTTTGTTCTTCCTTTGTAACTATTCTTTGAAGATAGTGAAAATAGTCAGCGGCGCTGAGGACGTAGATACATTTACCGAACCTCGTAAATTCTTGTGTTCTCTTTCTTTTATTTTTCTGTATTTTATTTTCTGCTTTAATTATTTATTATATTCAATAGCATATAAGTTGTGTTTTGTATTTCCGCTGCACAACAACTAGTGTGTGGACAAATCTTCTTTTTTTTTTCGGGTGATATGTGAAAGGAAAGATGATAGAGAAGAAAATTGAAGACAAAGAGAGTAGTGAACACATTAGAGTTCCATTGTTACAACAGAAGATCGTTTCATTAATAAAGTTCCATTGTCATAATTGATCCCACTTCTTTATAGTTTATAGATGAGTTGAAATCTACTATTAATATATTAAAATCAAATTATTTAGTAATGGATTTGGTCATTGTAGTTCTATTTGTATAGACTAGTGAGTTCAATTTTAAAAAGATAATTCCACTGAAATAATATTTTTTAAATTAAAAAAAAGTTGACTCAATTTCAAATAAACAATCCCACTCAAGTAACAATTTTTCATTAAAAAATAATACAAACCCTATGTGGTTTTTAAATCTATACAAGTACGAACTTATTGTTAATAACCCATTAATAAATAATTATATTTTATAATATTGTGAGTTAACGAGTATTTATCTATATAAATTGTTGTTTATTACCATTACAAATATTTTAATTTTGATTTAAATTGAACATATTGAAATTTCAAATTTTTTTTTATTAAAATGATTTTTTATTGAAAAAACTAAATTTTTACTTTTTTTTATTAAATGTATCAAATTAATCATCTTGACTAAATTCACAAAAAAACATTGAAAAGACAACTATCCATTAAACATTATCAAGTGATCGATGATTAAATATGTCATTTATTTGCCGATCACTATTGAGTTTGGTTCAATTAAAATTTAAAATATAAAAATTGACAGACCACAAATAGAGGTTGAAAACCCTACTAAACACGAAAAATGAATACAATTACTATAAATCCTGATCCAAATAAATTATATCAGATATATGCCACATTATCAAGTAAAAACTTATTCCTAAGTGCACCATTATTAATGTTACATTGATATTATTTACAAGTAGACTAAGCTAAGTCAACTCAAACTTGAATAAAAGTCAACATGACATTGAGCTTGATTTATTCGATTAATGATAAGTTTGTTAAAAAAGTTGTCAAAAATGAAAAAAATGATTATTGGATATCAAGAAGAATCTTTGTCAAAAAAAAAAAAAAACAAACTCTTTGAAGAAGATAAAAAGTTATCAAATAAGATGAATATGTTAACAAGTCGATTAAGTCAACCTAACTTGTCTCAATTGTGAGCTAGCATTACCCCTGCTAAAGTTCAACTCAATTGAGCCGAACATCAGGCTGAGCGAGAACTGCCTCAGAACGAGTTCAACACCCTAATATTAAGTAAAAATAATTAATGATATAAATGTTGCTTTATAAATTTTATAGGAGTAGAGATGCAGCCTATAAAAGTCCAATGAGCCAATTCCCCTACTTCAACCCAAAACTTACAGCAGCAAAAACAAAATCACAAACAATTCACAAGCAATACACTAAATTTCCGGATTCAATCTCAATCACTTTAGGGTCAGTGATTAAGCTGCCTTGCATTGCTTATTTCAGGTTTTAATTTTCTTTTCTTTTTGTTTAGGGTGCTGTTTGAGTGATACCAAATAGTCTCAACTTGTTCATGAGCGCCTTCAATGGTCATTAAGCTTTCATCTTCAACATTTCCAAGCAAAATCCTCAAATGGGTTAATTTAACTGCCTGTATTTCTTCACTTTCGTGTGCTAATACACTCCAAGTTACTGATTATGAAGCCCAAATTCAATTTCTAAGGAATAAGCTATACCGGGATAATCCTATCCGGGTTTTGGATAGCACTTATCTGGCAAAATATGATGAGAGATAAGTGCCCAAATGCAAAAGAGGCTCTTATTTCATTAGTTGAATTGTTTGCTAAACATAATAGGTTGAATGAAGCAATAAGGGTTCTTGTGAGTATGATTTTGGGTGGTTTTAAGCCCTCAGTTGATGTATTTAATGTTTTGTTAAGTGCTATTGTGAAGAAGAAGAGAGGTTGTGAAGATGTGGTGTTTATTTATAAGGAGATGGTAAAAGCAGAAATTTTGCCAGATGTTGTTACTTTGAACTATTTGCTGGAGGTTTTATTTGAAAATAGTAGGACTGAGTCTTCTCTGGATCAGTTTAGGAGAATGAACAAGAAAGGGTTAGTCCTAATAGTAGGAATTTTGAGATAATAATAAAAGGTCTGATTTTAAGCAATCGAGTGGATGATTCAGTTATCATTTTAGGCAAGATGTTTAATACTGGATTTGAGCCGGAATAAAGTTTCTATACCAGTATAATACCACTGTTTTGTAGGGAAAATAAACTAGAGGAGGGAATCCAACTGTTAAGGTTGATGAGAGCTTCAAATCTTTTACTGGATGAGTTGATTTATATGGAGTTGATTAGATGCATGTGTGAGAACCATAGATTAGATGATGTGAATAATCTTCTTGAAGAGATGATAGAAAATGGTTGAACACCTTTTGTTGATGTGCTTGTCGATCTAGTAGTAGGACTTTGTGCAATAGGAAAATTCGATGAGTTTATTAATTTCTCGGAAGACAAATGTCATTATGTAACTTCTCCATGCAACGCTATGCTTGAAGGTTGTTGCAATGCTGGTAAATTTTTTCTGGTGAAAAGTATCTTTGACAAAATGGCTTAGAGAAATGTAAATATTCTAATCAGATGGCTTTGCGAGAATATGGAAATAAAGGAAAGCGAATGAACTTCTTTGTAGAATGATTATAATTTCCATAGTTCCCGACTCTGTCACATACCCAGCTTTTGTTTGTAGGCAATTGTTGATTGAGAAAGTATGAGGATGCTCTGCCGGTGTTCCATAGGGGTTGTATTGAAAATTGGGTTTTGGATTCCATATCTAATTTGGAGTTAGTGGAAGGTCTTTGCCAGGCGGGAAAGATCATGGAGGCTGCTGAAGTATCTCATTACATGTCGAAGAACGGATTCTCCTTCCATCCTTCTTCTTACAATATGCTGATAGGGGGCATGTGTGACATGGGCCAAGTGGATAAAGCAATTAGGCTACAGGGTTTGGCGTACAATTCTGATACTTCTTATACTACTTTAATTTACACTACAATCAAGCATGGATTGTCAAAATTAAAAATGGCTAAAGGACAAATGGTAATTCTCTCACAAATGTTGGTGGACGGTTGTGCTCTTGTTGTGCTGTGTGTTGTTTGGCTAGCCAATCTCACTTGTGCAAGGTTTTAAGCCGGACTGATAAACTAGTTTCTAATAGTGATATTTTGGATTCATCTATGTATAACATACTAATCAATAGCCTCTGGAAAGAGGGTCTAAAAAGTTAGGCTTCCCGTTTATTGGATCAGATGTTAGAAAAAGGTTGGGTACCAGATGCTACAACTCATGGACTGTTGGTTGGGTCTTTTATCAAAGGAGATACAGATGGTGAAACATTTACATATGAGGATTCCATGCAAGATAGTGTTAGCAACATTTTCTCTGATGGATTGGGAAATACATGACAAGTTCCCATCGTTGACAATGAAGTTGTAATTAGAAAGTATCTAAATTACCCCGGTGGAAAACTCACCATGATGGGATGTAAGCTTCTTTGTGATCTAATTTTGCAGTTTTGGTCGAGTTGCATGAGAAATCAGTCTATAATGGCATTTGATTTTAAACATGCTAGATTAGTTGTTATTTACCCAGCGATCTTATAATCTGTGACATGATGCCACTGCATTGTAAATTCCAAAGAAGAATTTGTCGAAATCTCCATAAATGTCGTGGCATCATAAGCTTTTTGGTCCACTGTATTTTTGTTAACTGCTTGTGCTTTGCTCTTTTCATTATTTCCTGTCAGTTTAATTGTTATTATGGTGCAATATGCACTCTGGAATTCTCCTTGTTCTGTTTAGTCATACTTGATATGATATTAATGAATTTAGTGCCAGGGTATTTAATTTGACTCAAGCCAATTTCTGAAAAATGATCCTGTAGTCCATTAACATTATTGTCGTATGGTTTAGAATTGTTTTTATATATTGGATAAATATCAAAGAAAAACATTTTCAATCTCCTCCCACCCCCCCCCCCCCCCCCCCCCCAACCCACAATGCAGAAGCTTAACATTATTTTACTTTCACAGATATCAAGCAGTGCCCTACTATGTTTGAATTGGTTATCAACTTCTCCATCAGACTATTTGGAATCAGCAAAGGATGTAGGTCCGAGGAAGACTGGAATTGCAACCTGCAAGCCAGTGATTGTTGACAATTATTTAGCAGCTGAAGTTCATTTTTCAACAATATGATTGTTGTTGAACTCTATCCAACCACAGCTGCTATAGAAGCAGTTTTCATCAAGTTCTAGTCATTGATGGAAACTTTTACTGGTAACTTGGTTGAAGAGTGACAGAGTTAGTAAAAGTAAAAGTTTTCTTCAGCTGAAATTCTCACTAAGGAAATGGAAATTGAAATGATGGATTCAAGATACAAATTGGTGTAATTTAACTTGATTGTTCAAATGGGCGTATATATGTGACTTGCCTTGTCTCTCCTAATATTAATTCCCACCTTTGTCCTCAAATCTGATATACTGCCTAATTTGTATTATATTCTGGGTTTTAGATTTTCAGGAATTTCAATGAATATTTATGGGTTGTTCTGTTGAATGAGCAGGGGTTAAGTATGCAAGTGACAAGGAAATTCTAGTGGACATGTTGTTCTAGGTGACTTGCAAATATAATGTTAATAGCTGGAGATAGAGATGCCTCCAATCCTTTCCATCAATTGAGGATAAGAAGATACAAGATTCTGCTTGCTCAACTGCAGGAGGCCTTGGCTCTTCTCCTTGTAGTCACTAAGATCATATGGCTCTGGACAAGTCTTGTGGCTGGAGGCCCCTCATTCACAACTAAAATTGGTAACAAATTTCAGTCCCTAATGATATGCCTTTTGCTCATGTACAAGTTCCCTACTTGGGAAATCCTAACGAGAAATTCAGTAATAGTGCACTAGTTGATATTTTGGAAGATCAAGAAACCTGTAACTTATCACCACCCTGGTACTAATTATAATCCCAAGATTTTTGTTATGGGCCTTGCCCAAATGGATTTGCTCTTTTCAACCTTGCTCAGAATGGCTATAGAAACCATTATCCACACGAACCTTTAGCGCTAAACAATCTCCCTAATCAACCTCCTAGTTCTGTCCAAAAAGGTAGTGGAGTCACCAAATGTGATCCTACCAGCATGAATCTGAAGCCGGCATTATTGAGTCAGTTGCAAAATGGACTTATAGAGCATAGGAAGATGTCATTTTCTTCACCAGTGAACTCAATTAACATTCCTAGTAGTGTCATATGGGGGACGTTGGGGTGTCCAAAACCTTTTGATTTTGTCCAAAGCCTTATAGGTGTTGTGTTACTAACACTGAACTCCTTAAAATTTGAAAAGATAATGCCGACTGAAGGTAATATAATCTATTTCTTTCGATATGGGGATCCCAAGCATCGGAATATTGACATTAAAAAGGCCTTGGAAATTGCTATAGATCAATAGATGGTAGTGAAGCAGAAAATTGGAGCTATGAACTTTTATGTTGGCAAGAATGAGAAACAATGGAAATGTGTGAACCCTATTATTGGTAATCCTATGCAAATCTCAGAGATAACATGGGAAAGAATTAAAAAGTTTCCGGTGTCTCCTGGAGGGCAATCTGCAATAATAGCTTCTTAACACAGGTAAATTTCCTTTGCTTGTTTAGTTTAGCCTTTCTTAGCTTCTGGGACTTGTAATTGGACTGTCTATTTATTCTGTTTCGTGTGCTTTTGCATTTTCGTTTATAGGTATGAAGCTGGTACTATTTTGAAGAATATGTGCTTGACAGAGCTTACATTAGGTGACATACTTCAGATCTTGAATGTGGCAATTACCATAAAGAAATGGATTATTCATAATCAAGCAGGCTGGCAGCCATTTATCCTTGCTGTTACAGAGTGCAGCCCTGAATTAGGCGCTAAATCTGGTTCATAAAGTTTCGACCTAGCTATCCATGGTAAGGGAAAGGGGCCACTTGATAGTTTGAAGGGTATTAAGTGTATATAGATAGATGGTTTGTTTTAATAAGGTTACTAAAACAAAAGTTTCCTTGTGCCAAGACTCATTCTGTAGATTTACTAGTGATGAAAGTTGTTACACATGATGGCTACTGTCTAGATTTTCGATTAGAGACGAATTTTCAAGTGAAAATTTGCTAGATGTGTCAAAGAGTATACAATGCAAGGCTCTGAGGTACAAGAAAGTTGTTACACATGCAAGTTCTGTTTCCAAATTTCTATGAAACATATTTCTGCAGAAAATTTTCGTACCTCCCATATAGTTCGTGGTGCCATGAGAACTCTGAATGCAAGGCCTGATTTAAAAGTGGCATTGAAGATGCAAGAGTTTGGTTAATTAGCAGAGAAGCAGATTACACAAATTATAGAAATATGAAGAAAACATCCAAATGTAAGTAGATAAACATAGAAAATGTTCTGCTGATTCATTCTCCTATGATCACATCATACTATGAAGATATCAAGATGAGTCACTCGAAGGTTGCACAATGATGTAAAGTTCTTCCGAATAGAATTCTCGAGCATGAGTCGAATCAATGAGTCCTTGTTCTTCTTAGTTTGGGGTATTCTCAGAATAAACTGATTTGTAAATTCCTCCCTCTGCAGCATCAATTTAGCAGTTTGCCACTGTATTTGCGGTACTTTATTGAAAGCTGTATGGTTCTCAAAGCTTATGAAACCATTAGTCCCTTGGCTATGATCCTTATATTTAAGTCTCCTGTATGTAAACTTTGATAGAAAAATCAGTTGTTTCTGATTTTTGCCCCCATTTGGATAGTGCTTTCACTTTTGTTGAAACTTTTCTTTCTGTTAAATTGCTGCCAGTTTTAAGGTTTTCACGCTTGGAAAATAGCAAGTTTCGTACCATAAAAGCCTATAATTTATGGTACTTATTTGAGAACATTATTGTGTTTAAAATTTAAAAATTGACATAACACAAATAGGGGATAAGAACTCTGATAAACACAAAAAATGAAAACAATTACTATCAACCCAAATCCAAATAAATTATGTTAGATTTGTGTCATATTATCAAGTGAAAAATTACTTGCCATGTTACCATTATTAATGTTGCACTAACTAATGTTCAGTAGGGTGGACTTGATTTGAGTCAACTAGAACCCGAATAAGAGCTAGCTCGAGATAGAGCTTGACTTGCTTGATTGATAGTGATTTCATTGGAGTAGTTGTTAGAGAAAAAGAATGGGTGTGCACGGTCTGGTTTTGTGTGATTGAGAGATTTTTCAAACAAAACTGAAAAAAACAGTTTAAAAATTTTTCAAATCAAACCAAACCATTTTAAGTTTAAAATAAAACCAAACCAAATTGAAAAAATACAGTTTGGTCCAATCTGAATTAGGATTTGAACCATAGTTATTAATATCTTATGATACACAATATATATCCTACAATATGATACGATACAATATAATACAAGTAGAAATAATACCAATCAATGTATTAAATGATATGATATATATCTTACATTACAATACATATTACCGATATGGATCGATACACTTTTTTAGAAAAAATGATGATGTAGTAAGGATGTGTATAAATAATTTTAAAATGTTAAAGGGCTGTAATATTTTTCAAAATGATGATGTGTCAATTATAATTTTATATAATTTTATTAATATTATAATATTTTATTTTTTAAAATGCGTATCATACAATATGAGATACAATTCACAATATTAAAAATTAGATTTTCAATATATAATTCGATTATTATAGTTTGAACTTTTTAAAATAATTCATTTTTAAATATGTATATATATTATTTAAAAAATTAATTGAATTATAACTTTCTAAAACATAATATAAACATGTAAAATAAATATGAAAAATACATACGATATACACATAAAGAAAATGACAAAATAAATATAAAAAAGTTGTACAACTAATTACTTATTAAAATATTCTGTTAAACATATATATATATATATATATATATATATATATATATATATATATATATATATATATATAATACGGTTCACGGTTTGGTTTAGTTTGGAAATCATCCAAACCTTAAACCCAAGCTAAAAAAAAAAAGTTTAAAAAATTTTTAACTCAAACCAAACCAAATTATAATTTTTTAGCAATTCAGTTTAATTTTACAGTTTTAACCGAATTATACACACTCATAATTATTAAAGATGAAAAGGAAGAATAGTTAGAAAAGAAGAAAGCTTATAAGAAAAGATAAATTTGTTGGTGATTCAACTAAATCGAGCTAGCTAGACTCGATCTTGAGTTGAGGCTATCCCTATTTGAGCTTGAATCATTCATGCCAAATCGAATTTCATTCAACCATCATATTAACTAAAAATCATTAAAGATAATAATATTTACATATATTTCAGATAATCTCACATAAATTTTATAGGGCTAGGGATGCAGCCCAGAAAAGCCCAATGGGCATTGCCCCTACTTTAACCCAAAACTAATCCAAAATAAAAACAAAAATATCTATAACATCAACAAAAAAAAAAACGCTGAGTAGTAATGAAATGACCGAAATACGCTTTTTCATTACCTAGGAGTACTATATAAATATATAAATTAAAAACCCAAAAACGGGGCACAATGGCAACCTAAGCTCATCCGGAGGATTGCCAAAAAATCACTGTTTTGAAAACTAAAGTAGATTGGCCAATTCAATTGGTTGAATTGAAAACCTGTCTAATTCAATTAACATTAAAAAATGATAAATTTATTGACTCGATCAAATCTAATTAAAATCAATAAACTGAATGAACAGATCAAAATCGATAAAACCAAATTTAACCAAAATTTAAGGTATTTTCAAAAACTTTAATTATTTTTGAATAATTTGATTATTTTAAATTAAATTGGATAAATTTTAAATGTCCGTAAGAAAAATATAAGTTCAAAAATTAAATTAAAAAAAAAATTTACATCCATTGAAATATTTTTATACGCAATAACTTACAGAATTATGTATTTTTTTCTATATTATGAGATATAGACATTTTTTTATCAATTATTTCATTAAAATTTGATGAATAATTATCATTTCTTAGAAAAAATATATATTAATCACCATAGGTCTGACTATCCCGATGAATGGACCAATTTTTAGTTAAACCATGAACCAATGAGACAATCAATTTAATCACCATTTCGGTATTAAAAACATTATAAAAACACACTCTAAGTACAACATCACGAGCCCAATGGCTAAAACTCACTCAATTGCAAACCAACAACAAACCACTTAAGAACAGAAAGCGTACTTGAGACGACCCAACTGAAATTAAAATAACAATGAACCCAGCACATCCAGCCATGGCAGGTCGCCAAAGACAGCAAGAAGAGCCCAGCCAACAGTATGAAGCGTCAACCGGCACACACCTGATGCAGCATGCAGCATCCCAGGAACCAGAAGCAAACACAGAAATGGACCAATGTGCAACCATTTCACTAAGACGCAACTTACTGGAACCACAACCAAGAACCACCCACACAAAAACACTGCTGGAACGCTCCAGGAGAGACAAGAAAGGACGCAGGGAAAGAAAGGATTAAGAAAGCAGCAACCATCAAACGAGGGAACGTGCCAGCAGAACCGGTAGCCAAGAACTCAAATTCGGCAGCAGCAAGGCAGCAAAAGGCCAACAAACCCAATGAACCCCAATGCAGGAGAGAACCAACAGGGGAGAGAGATGCAGGAATCAGCAACTCCACAGAAGGAGAAAAGCAAGAGAACAGGAGAGGATTTCAGCACCAAAGCAGCTGCAGAGAGCCAACCCAAGCCAAAATAGACCAGCAGCAGAACGGCACCTCCACAGGACCCAAGAACTCACGGGAAGAAGCTAGGCCGATGCAGAGAAGAAACACAGAGACCCAGAGACCTCCAGGGAATTACAGAGGAAAAGGCTGAAAACACACCAGAAGATGGAAACAGGCAGGAAACATGGATTTGAGACTAGAAACTTCAGACGCAAACATGGAAGTGAATATACTTGAGAATTAAACAAGACAATTTACACGATAAATATGGCTCCATAGTTGTGACTGAGTCCAGCCGGTTTACAAGTTACATCAACAATGTAATCTGCAATACATTTCAGCGTTCTCTTCTTAATAGACACCTGTGGAAAGATATATCCAAGTCAAAGAAAAGATTGCTACAAAAAGCATATTTCCCACATCAGTGATGAAGGTGCAGAGATAACGAACGGATAGAATAGTAGGAACAGAGAAATTATCAAAAGCAACATCTTCGAATATCCACATAAAGTTATACCAATGTGTAACATCATAGGGGAATTCCGTATTGACAAAACACGAGATATTGCTTATATATGAACATCCCACGTCACAAGAATCCTTTTGGGTTGCAAAAACTCTGCTTTGCTAATTCATACAGCAGTCAATTACAGTTGTTAATGAATCTTTAAAATTTAATGATATATAAAGGGTTAAAGGATTTAACCACCAGAACTGAAAGCAACAAAAAAGACCAAACCCAGACCCAGTAAAAAAAAATTGAACACGTGTACATTGTAATTGAATGTATAAGATCGCTGCCTAGAATGCATTGCCATTTTGAAGAACAACCAGTTGAGAAAAAGGCTTTAAAAAGGTAAAAAGCTTAAACTCAGACAAATTCTTAACACTATGGCTCAAGCCACGGCCGCTCATTTTGGGCTCGATTGAGCTAAGTTGACATTCGAGCTCAAGTCAGTTTGGCTCAAATCAAACTCTTATCATATAGCTGTTATGACGGTTTGAAATTGATAGTACAATGAAGCTATTAAACCAAATACTAGAGCAAACTTAACATAAGTCATTGCCATTAGATAAGGGTGTTTAAAACCGGTTAACTGAACAAGTTTGATAATTTTTCGAACCAGTTTGAAAATCATAAATTGAAATCGAACCAAAAATATCAATTAACCAAACAGAATTTTCAATTAATCGGTTTTGAATCTTATTTTTATTATTTTTAAATAGGTTCAATATTTTACAATTTTTTAAAACCGATTTCATTCGGTTAACCTTTTATAAAAAATTGATAAACCGGATTTTTTATTTTTTTTAATTGGTACCTAAACAGGTTTTTCAAATAACCTATTTTTTGTATTGATTTTTTATTTAAAAATCAATTCGATTTAGTTACCAAATTTTTTTAAACACCCTTTCCATTAGACCTCTAACACTACCGAAATTTATATGATTGGCTAATGTCACTATAGTCCATTGAATTATTAATCAATATTATATTTAACCTTCTAATATCTTAAAATATAATACCCAAAATCTATTTAGTCAATTGACTTCTTATGAATTATGTTTAAAAAGACAATGTAAACTCATCTAATACCACACACTTACCATGTGACTTTGCAGTTTAATAGTATGGGAATCTTTCCCATAACCTTGCACAATCTGTAATCATAGAAAACAATGCATTAATGTTAAAAACAAAAATTGTGGAAAATTATATTAGAAGATGAAGAATTACGTCAATAAACGCCTCACTACTACTTGAAATCACTTGAAATTACTGTAGCTTCTCACTTAGGATTTTAATTCAATACTAAAGACCATACATGATTGATTAGTGTTAATTCAATTAAGGAGAATGGAGAACTCTAATAAAAAATATATTATTAAATAAATAAATACGTACCATTTTGTAATTGTTGTGTAACTGAATTTGGGTCACTTGAACAGTCTTTCCAGTTCACATTTTGTAACCTTGGCATGCTTAAGCCTTCTCTAGAGAAAGTTTTCATCTTGGAGCATCCATGCACAAGTAATATTTCCAAGAACGGGAATTTTAAGGTGTAATTCCCATAGTAGAAGTGTGTGAGACTTTCTATACCACTCAAGGTCAAGTACTTCAATTTCTTAAAAACAATTTCACCATTCTCTATATCTCCCTCAGTTGCTAATACTTCTACCATCATTTCACATTCTCGTATTGACAAACTTTCAAGACACATTAGACTTTTGGCTGTTGAGGATGTCATTAAGTTTTGCATTTTATTACAATGATATACCCTCAAAGTCCTTAGATTTTCAAAAGATTGTGAAGGCAGCAACAAAGTAGTCAAATTGTGACAATAGTTTATGTCTAAAGAATGAAGATTTTGAAGAATTGAGTTCAGTTGGGAGTCTCGCTTTGAAATGCACTTCAGATTAAAAAGCCCCCACAATTTTAATTGTTTTAAGTTTGTGATTACTCCAATGTCCTCTTCATCTTCTCCAAACGAGAATAGTTCTTCATATGAACTCACTTTCAATATAAGATTTTCAAGATTGACAAATTTCTGAAGGATTTGAATCGGAATATATGTATTTTCATCCATAATCAATTCAAGAGTTTCTATTACGCAAAAGTTCTTTTGAAACTCTCCTTGCCAAATCGCCATGATATCCCTTCCATTTAATTCCAATGTCTTTATATCGGAGTCAACCTAAAGAAAAATCATGCGTCAATCAATTTAAAATTAATTTTATCTTAAAAACATACCAAAAAAAAAAAAGGAACCAAGGAGAAAAAAAATATATAATGAATTGATTGCCAGTTTATCCTAGTAAAAGGGCATGAAAATGTATGGTGACCACTAGTTAAATAATAATGCTCAGTATTTGCACAAACTAATATTTTTTAGTATGTGGAATCACGGTCAACATTTTTAAAACAAATTTATTATAATTAACACCCAAAATATATTATTATTAAAAAATTGCAAGAATCTATTTAAGCTAATTAATCGAATGCATACCTTTTCTCTGTGTGCTTGCTGTATAGTTGAATTCAAATCATTCCTTTCATTTTCTACCTCCTCGCTCTCATACTGAATTTTATGTAACTTTGGTGTGCTTAACATTCCTTGAGAAAAAGACTTCATATTGGAGCATCCTTTTATAATGAACTCTTCCAAAGATGGGAAATTGAAAGAGTAATTTCCAGAGCAAAAGAATGAGAGAAATTCTAAATTTTTAAGTGACAATTTGTTCAAATTGTTAAAAACAACTTGTTCACTACTCGATGTTGCATCTCTCTCGTTTTCTACTATTTCAAATAGCGTGGTACACCATGATATGCTTAATTCTCTCAATTGTACCAAGTTTCTAGCCATTGAAGGTGTCATTAAGTTAAAGAGCCCATAGCAGCATTCTACCTGAAGAACTTTAAGATTCTGAGAAGAAGGTGTAGATAGCAGTGGACTCAACAACATTCCAGAGTTATATACATATAGAACTTCAAGACTTGAAAGATTCGATAGCCTCTTAATTTTGTAATTACAATCACGTAGTTGAAGCTCTTTCATATTGTGAAATCTCTGAAGAGATCCAAGTAGAATATATGCTGACGTATCGTTAGAGATGCTGAAAGTTTTAGTTTGATTTTGCCAATTAATTTCTGCTGAATCATTCCGTAATTCAAATACCTCCAAACGGGAGTTGATCTACAAGTTCATCAAAACAAAATTCAGTTAGTATTTGATATTCTTAAAACAAAACTTTAATCCAGTTACACTAATTTTGAATTTATCATCCTTTTTAGTATGCATGCAAGTTGCACATTTTTCTCAAAGTAAAAATCAAAATTTATTGTTGATTTCTAAAATCATAATTGATAATCTATTAAAAAAAAAGGAATTAAATGACTTTAATTGATATAATCCTAAAGTGAAATCGATCAAATCAAATATATATATTTGAGTTACAAGGAAAATTAGAGAAGATAACAAATTCCATATTTAATCTTTTGAATAAAATGTTAAAATATATATAGATAGTGTTATCATTTTTTTTCAAGAAACAATGAAATAAGAGATTCATACCTTATCTTCCAAGAAGATAGATTTTGGATCTAAAATTTTAAATTCAATCTCCTTATTGTTTTTTTTGAAGCTCAGATACTTGGCACAATTTCTCACCACCAACTCTTTCAACTTTGGCCATTCTAAAGTATGCATTTCATGGTAGAAAACAGTAAGATTTGGTAGATTTTCAAGCTTCAATAAGGTTAAATTCGGAAAGACAAAATTGACCATAAAATTTACTCCTTCTTCTTTTGCAACAATCTCTTCTAAAACCTTACAATCCCCTATCATTAGTTGTTGAAGTTGGTGGAGAGTTTTGACAATGGAAAGTGGAAATGCATATTTTATATTTCCACAATTCCAAAGGATCAACTGTGTCAAATTTTGATAGAAGAAAGTTGGATGCTGGTTGTAGCAAATTTCTGTAGAATTATCACTGTGGAATGCCTTGTACTTGAAATCAAGGGAGATTTCCTGCATTTAAAGTTGATAATTGTTTCAATATAAAGTAATTAAAAATTGCATTAATTCTTTGTCTCCTTTTTTAAACTAACTAAACTTACATAAATAAGTAATTACAGAAAACAAATTAATTGATTGCATATATACCTCGTCTTTCTTTTTGCACAATCCATGTATGATTTTATCAAGATCATTCCCCTCATTCTCTATTTCCTTGTAATTGACTTTGTGCAGCTTTGGAGTGTTTAACATTCCTTGAGAGAAAGTCTTCAAGTTGGGACAATTTTCTATAACTAATTCTTCTAGTGATGGGAAATTGAAAGAGTAATTCCCAGAGCAAAAACATGTGAAACTTTCTAACCATTGAAGTGACACCAACTTCAAATTGTCAAAAACAATTTCGGTACTACTTGTTGCATCTCCCTCATTCTCTACTATTTCAACAAGTATTTCACAATTTGATATTTTCAATTCTCTCAACTGCATCAAGCTTCTAGCCATTGAAGGTGTTGTTAAGACAACTAACCCATTTACATACCTGACTATGAGAACTTTAAGATTCTGGAAGGAAGCTGAAAATGGCACTAGACTCCTCAAGTTGCAATGGAATCCTACTACTAGATATTCAAGATTTGGAAGATTTGATACACTCGTAATTTCTTTGAATTCACAAAAATGAAGTTGGAGCTTTTTCACACTTTGAAATCTTTGAAGGAGTCCAAGTGGAATATTTGCTGATTTGTAGATTATAAGATCTTTATATTGACTCTTCCATGTAATGTGTGTCACACTATCCCTTAATATAAAATTCTCCAAATTGTGGTTGATCTACATATTCATTAAAAAAAAGTTTAATTAAAGACTTATTCGTTATTACATACTTTTTTATTTTTGGAAAAACTTAATTTTTTCCTGTTTCCTTTGAAATCAGTCAACTCATTAAACCATGCAGCTATTAAATATATTTCTAATAAAAATCAAATTATATTTTTTGATTTCACAACTTAGTATTACTTCAACAGAAAATAAAAATAAAAGAGATGCTATGAATCACATAATGCAATTAAAATGTGTGACTCATATTAGATAGAGTCTATAGATAATTTGTTTCAAAATTACACTGATTTTTTGCTCGTCTATTCCCGTAACAAAATTGTCCAAATTCAATTGATCATTCTTTTTTTTTTTCTAGATTTTTGTTCAAGCAAAAATAGACATTAAGAATCACATATTTAAAACAAGAGATTTGTACCTTATGTTCCAAGCGAATGAATTTTGACTCTGAAATTTGAAGTTCACCCTTCGTATTATCATTTTGCAAGCCCAAATATCTTGGAGTGAATTTTTCACAATTCTCTATCTCGAACCATTTTAACATCGGCAATTCTGAAACTTGTATTCCTAGATAAAAAATTGTAAGTTTTGGTAATTTTTGAAGCACCAATTTGGTTACCTGTGGAAAGATAGAATTAACTACAAGTTCTGCTCCTTCTTCTTCAACAATCTTCTCTAAAACCTCACAATCTATTATCTCTAGGCATTGAAGTTGTCTGAGGCTTTTAGCTATGGAAAATGAAAACACATATGCCATCTTTCCACATCTCTCCAATGTCAGTCGTTTCAAATTTCGAGAGGGAGGGGTTGAAATTCGACTATCCCAAATTTTTCCCAAACTAATATTGTACAATACCAATGTCTTAAAATTGGTAAAAATAACCTACAACCAAAGTTAATTGTTGTTTTAATATATATGAACATATACAAGAAGAAAATAAAAAAGAAATAATTTAATAAAATCAATTTGACAGAAATTGCGTTGTATGGAGGATCAAGAGAACAATTTGTTAGTGAAATAGAATTGAAAATCACTAGAAAAAAGTCGCAAAAAGAGAAGGAAAAATAATACAACACGAATAAATGTGAATAAGCATAAAAGAAAACAAGAATATATAATGGAGAAATAAAAGAAATTCAAGTCAATCAAACCTTTTCATTAAACAGGGGCATGATTTCATTGGACTGCAAATCAAAATTTGAATGATCAACATAGTTCTGATCTTCTGAAGATTCAGCTAAGCATAAGAGTTCAATATCCTTAAATCCATATAATTCTTCTAGTGACCTGATAGAATTAAATTTAAATTTCAACATCCTCAAAAGCTCATGTTCCCCATAATGCTCAAGTTCGCCATATTTTTGATATGGGACCGAAAAATCTCCTACTGATATTTTGTACCTTTTAAGCTCTTTGGCAAATAAGTTTTTAGGTAGCACATTGTTATCTCTAACATCCAATTCTACACTTGTGAGATTAGACAAGAGCTTTAATTCCTTGAGTACTTCAACCTTCCACTGAATAGGGCAGCCCTTTATATGAAATTCCTCTAATTGCAATAGTTTTGATATGACATTTGGCACAATAACTTGCAATCGTTTACAATTGCTTAAATCTAATAACTTGAGTTTAGTCAATTGACCTATTTCTTCAGACAACTCCATAATAAATGAATGTTTCAAGCTAAGGACTTTTAGTTTTTTTAGCTTTCCAATAACAGCAACATTGTTAATTGTGCTATTATCTAAACATAATGTTTGAAGGTTTTTCAAAAGATGAAGGGATGATGGCAATGACAATCTGTGTAGCCTAAATAAATTTAAAACTTTGAGCTTCGGCATCACTATGAAGAAGTCCTCCGGCATTCTGAAGTAAGAGTTGGGCATATAGAAATATTCAAGAGCTGGACAATCCAAATCATTACGCCAAATTTGACTAATAATAGTACTGCTACCATGTAGGGAGATTTTTGTGCATTTCTTGAGTTTAACGTTATCCTTCCATTCCTGTTCAATGTCATTTTTTGTTGTAAATACATGATGATCAACGTATGCTATTGTTATAGCAACAACACGAACTGCATCATGCATAGAAAATTGTTCGCTTCTAACCCCGTCTAGTAACAAACTAGCATCTTTGAGGTCACGAACCAATTTATCCAATCGATCTCGTGCATCTTGCATTGTCAAATTAGCTCCTTCAAGTATATCCAAACACACAACATGTTTGAATAAGTCTGAAATGGAAGTATTATTTTCCATTAAACTGGAAATTAAAAACATTTTCTTAAGTTCTTCATCCCTTAAATAATTGTAACTTAAGGCCATCTTCATGTATTCCTTTTCTAGGAGTCCTATGAACTTTTTTGGTGATGGTGCTCTTAATTCTCGCAATGCTACTTTCCAATCAGTTGGATGACTCTTGTTTCTTAATGCTTTTGCTATAGTGCAAATGACGATGGGCAATCCTCCGCATTCCTTGCATACATCCTTCGGTAGAGAATTCAATTCACATGTTTGTATAACATCACCTGCAAAAAGAGAGAGGATAATACTAACAGCAATTTCTATTTGCATGTATTCTTTGGATAAGCAAAAATAAGAAAAGTTGAAAATATTGAATTTCACCCTTTTCTTAAAAAATCCATAAAATTTTTTATCTAAATGAATACCACTTTATAATGTCAAATGACAAACAAAAAACACATTACTACATTAAACTTAAAATTTATATGTTAAACCAATTAAAATTGTGAAAATTTTATAAGGACTAGAACTACATTAATATATCCCGACATTATAAAAGTGAGCAAACAAGAAAAACCTACAAGTGAAAATTCTACAACAAGATTACCTGCCATCTTCCTGAATAGGTTCCAAGCTTCATTTTCTTCTAAAATGCCCATCTTGAAATTATTTGTGGAACCCATCTTCTGCAATGCGTCTAAGTTTCTTGTCGTGAACATTAGTTTACATCCCCCATGATCCATTTCAGAAGGAATACCGATAGTCTTGAGATCAGCATCTTCCCAAATATTGTCTAAAATTAAAAGGATCTTCTTACCTCTCTTCAATCTCTCATATAACTTATTTGCTCTTTCACTGTCGTGACTGAATTTTACGCCTAACTTCTCTGCAATTTCTGTTTGAACCTTTTTTATATCCAAAGTTTGTGTTACCTATAAGACAAAATAATATGGCCAGTTAAGAACAACAAACAGAGAGAAATAATTGTAAACTAGTTTGACTATGATTAATTTGACTCAAGTAATAGCAGTCATAATAATTATTACTCAAAATAAGCATAAGAAAGTGAAAAAAATTACCTCAACAAAAGCAATGTCCTCAAATAGATTATCCTGCTCCGCTTTCCTTCCAACTTCTTGCACAAGAGTGGTCTTCCCAGTACCACCCATCCCATAAACACCAATCATGTACACATTCTCATCGTTTAGAGCATCCCATACATTCTTCATAATGGAGTTTCTTGATTCGAACGTCAAATAATCTTCGCTAGATCTAAGCCAGATATCTTGTTGAATAGTAGGAAAGGAAACTTGATCGAATTCCTTTTCCTGCTGGAGGAGGGGATCAATATCATCCCACTTTAATTTGAAAGCTTTCTTGCTTTGCTTGTAGTTGGAGCACAATCCTTTAAAACATGGAGGGTTGTTTGTCTTCTCTTGAATCAACTGCTCTGCTTCTGTAATTGTCTTATCCACATCCTTCAGCCAGTCTTTAACATTCTGTTTGATCTCTTCCACATTTCTTTCAGCAACAGTAACCTTATGCTGAACTTCGTCCCTTGTATTCTTCAGCTTCTTAACTTCCTTTTCCAGCTTTTTGAAATTGGTACTGTACTTATACAAGTACTTAAATTGACGCCAAATTGGAGCAGCCAACCATTTGCCAACTTCAAGGACAGGACTCAACACTCCCCCAATACTCCCGGCAACATCAACCATTTTTTTTTTCAATTTTTTTTTTTTTTGAAAAACAGAAGAGAAGTAAAGCAGATGAATATAATCAAAAGACAAGTATTAGACAGAACACGATCAAACACAAGTTTCAAAATTAACAATAAATAAGAGAAATGAAAAAAGAAATTTATATAGTAAACGAGAAATAACCGAATGCAAAAACTTTTTTTTTTTTTTAAGAAATTAGATAATACCGAAACGGAATTTTTTTTCAAACCGGAAATAGGGAAGAAAAAATTTGAAATAAAGAAAATAAAAGAGAGACCTCAGGTGCGAACTGGCGAAATCGAAGGATATGGGCTCAGGGAGGTTTGTCAGTGAAGGAATTTTTGAGTGGTTTTGAATGACTCAGAGAGATTTCAGTGGAGAAGAATCAGTTGGTCATGATTCATTATCAACTCAAAGTTCTACGAAATTCGATTGATTTGACAATGGAAACTCACCACCGTGTGAACACAACATTTATTAAAGTGTAAGAGAACTGTAGAATTGACTTATTGACCACTGACCACACATCTTCCACCACGTCTAAGGAGTTGTCACAGAAAATGAACGAAATATTGTCATCCTCTCATTCATATTGGCCCCATATTTAATATTATTTTAGGCCAAATAACAATTTCCACCCAAGGTTTGATACAAAGTCCTTTTTACTTATTAATTATCAAAAACTAAATACATATCCATATATTAAATTTTATTATTATTATAAAGAATAAAATCATCATGTAAAATTTTATTTAACTAATTATCATTTAAAAATTTTATTTAAACTCATATTTTAGATTATCCCTTAAGTTAAAAAAATAGCTTATTCCCCCATATTACTTTTTTCTTTAGGTTTCAAAACTTGCTATTCCCCCAAGGTCCTAGGGCTTCCTTGGTAAATTTTCAAAATCTCTCACATTTTTTTCCCTGTGGTCACCACCCCAAGATTTTGAAATATTGCTGACACACACCCTGATCTCTTATTTCAGTTTCTGATGTCACATCTAGTATCAGTCTCTAGTGAGTTTGCTCTTTCTCGGTGACCTCTAGACGCGATTTTTCTTTTTTTTCATTGTCATCAAGCACCTCCTTCTCAGTTTCCTATCGCCATATTCCACTGAGATCGAGTAGGTCTAATGTGCTCCACTTCGCAGGTGCTAACCTTCCTCCCTGATGACTCCCATCAACTGAATAAGGGCAGAAATCAAGTGAAATCTCAGAGGAGAAGTAACTCGACGACAGAGGAGAAAGCCATTTGTAATGATCAAAAATTTAAACTGAAATTGAAGAGGGGTGAAACTGTAATTTTTCAAAAAACAGAGGGTAGCATGTGTGGAGAAAATATGAGAGTGCAAACCCTAGATTGGGGGGAGGGGGGGAGGGAGTCATTTTTTAAACTTATGAAATTTGAGGTTAAGGGAAAATAAAATTTAAAACTTAAAGATAATAATAAAAATATAAGTTTGAATAAAATTTTTAACCAATAATTTTATTTTAGATAATAATAATAATAAAATTTAATAGATAAATAAATATTTAAATTTTTAATAGTTAATGAATAGAAAATGGGCATATACTAAACTTTGGGTGGCAAATATTTTGTCATATTTTGGGTGGCCGACAAAACTCCAGTTTGGCTCTATCTGGATTCATGAAATACTATTATTAGCCAAGCTAATAATTAGCACCAGTTCATCTAGCACCAGCTACCTACTCTTGTCACCCTGGTGAACGTCATTAATGTCATATTTATTTCTCACAGTCCCCATTAGAGTTCTGTAACCGAGCTGCATGTTTTCTTCTTCCATTCGTTTGAGTAATCATAATCATACAGAACCAGCCATCTATATTGCTTAATTTGGATCCTTATTAGCTGTAGAACTGTCAGACTCCGTCAATAAGTATTACTTGTGTGTTAATTTTTACATGTTTCTGAGTTTGATTTTTCTTTTACATAACACAGATGTCATCAGACGGTCCAAATCATAATGAGTTCGATTTTGAGTTCCTGGGGAACACTACAGGTGAACCTCACCTTGTCCAAACCAATGTGTATATGAATGGCGTAGGTAACAGGAAGCAGAGGATGGACCTGTGGTTCGTCCCCACCAAGGACTCTCAGACTAATTCCCGCCAGGGGAACGAATCTTCGATGACTTTTACATGCCCCTTGGGTCCCATTCAGATCTACAAGAGAAACATGTATACTCTGCAACGTCTCCTTCAATCACCGTGGCTTATCGCAATACCATACACGTCAGACCCCACCCAGTTTCTTTATGATTCCAAATGACTCCTCTGGTTACAGGGGTAAAAATATCTCGTTCATTTTAACCCACGTCTTTGCGAAATGAATTGTCTAATATCTATATAAAAATGTTTCAGATTTATGATGGATGAGACCCCAATTAGAGCGCACACCAACTTGGAACACAAAGGAATTCCCTTTCCAAAGGATCAACCGATGGGCGCGTACAATTCAATATGGAATGCGGATGAAAACTGACTGAAGCCATGTCGTAGCCTCATACACTGGCTTTGAAATTGATCTTCCTTCTACTTAGGTAGATAATTAATCTGACAAAAGTAAATGCACCACGATTACCCTTCAATCTTCCTTGGGTGGCTATTGCACCCAGTTTCTGTGCACTTCAAAACTGTGATCTTAATTTCTATTAAAATTTTGTTGTTTGTCCTTTAATCAATTATGTTAAAAAAATAAAATTTTATCTAATTTTCTATAATATCTTCACGTACGTTCTAAAGATATTTATGTTTTTTTACTCTACTTTAAGATATTTTTAGTCTTAAACATATATGTTCAAATGTATGTAGATATATATAGATATATCTAAAACAAAAAGAAGAAAACTACAAAAAAAAAAAAAAGATATATATATATATAAAATAAGCCAAAAAGGCTAAAAGACAAACCAAAAGGCATTTTCATCTTCTTCTCCTGCCCTTTCTAGAAGCTCAGCCTTTTTCATGTTTTTTTTCTTTATTTTTTGAAGACAAAGGGAGAATTTAAAGGGGTTTTGGAAGACAAAGTAAGAAAATAAAAGAAGAGAAAGCACTTTGGAAGCCTTGGTAACCAAAAGATCTCCTTCTTTTTCTATTAACTATGTTTATATATATTGGATGCATGTTATATGAATATGTTAGTATGTTTTGGTGTTCATTTAAGGTGATTTTGGTGATAAAAAAAGTAAAACAAAGAAGGGAGAGCCAACTTGACAAAATTTGGCTTAAAACAAGGTAAGTGAAATCATTTTTGGTATGTTTCATGTTTTATGCTTTTTTTTCCTTTTCTCTATGTTATAAATGACGATTTTAAAGTTGAGAAATGTTATTTTGCTATTTGGGGTATCCATGTATGTGATTTTGTTCATGGCAATTGAAAAATATTTATAGTTTTACCACTAATTTCGTCCTACATTTTGGTTGTCTTATCTGATGAATTATGAGTGCTATTATAGTTTGTTGAAAAGCTCTTTGAATCCTCTTTTCAATGATATATAGATTGTCTGAATTAGAGACCGTTGGACTATTAAATTGCATGAACAAAAAGACCACATTACCAAATAAACAGTAAATACAATTTTTTGCCACTGATTTTGTCCCATGTTTTTACTACTGTATCTGATGAATCATGAGCTTTGTTATAGCTCTTTGAATTTTTTTTTCAATGATATATAGCTTATATGAATTAGAGACTATTTGGACTATTAAATTACATGAATAAAAAGACTGCCCTGCTAAGTGAACAATAAATATAGTTTTTTTACCACTAATTGCGTCTCACCTCTTGACTTTTTATTTGATGAATCATGAGTGTTGTTATAGCTTTTTGGAAAGCTCTTTGAATTCTCTTTTCAATGATATATAGTTTGTATGACTTTGGAGACCATTTGGACTATTAAATTGCTTGAACAAAAAGACTGTCTTACCGAATGAACAGTAATTATAGTTTTTGGAAAGAAAGAAAGAAGGAAAGAAAAGGAGGAGAAAAAGAAAAGAAAGAAAGGAAAGGAAAGGAAAGAAAAGAGAGAAAAAGAAAAGAAAGAAAAGCAAGAAAGGGAATTTGGGGCTTAGGATTCAGGGATCGTCCTAAGAGTATGGTCTAATGGTGTAACATCCCTCCTTAGAAGTATTATCCATCGAAGGAGAAATGTTATGAATTAATATCCAGAGTGTCTATTTTTTTCTTTTAAAATACTTTTAAATGAACACATCACTAAAAGTGTTTAGAAATTATTTTAAGAAAACTGAAAATCTGGAAGCGAACAAAAGATGTATATACTCATATGAAAACTTATCTGAAAGCATATGAAAACATGGAATAATCATATACAATTGTACAATCATCTCAAAAAGGTCATAAGTCAACAAGAACATGTGACTATATGCATGTAATATAAACCAGAGATAACCTGCACTAGTCGGATCTATCTTCGCTGACCTGACCTTACTTCGCAGCTACCTCGATCACTTGTACCTACAATCATGAATGAAAATGAAGTGAGAGATAAGAACACTCAATAAGGAGCAATAATTAAGTAAACTATCTCCTTTCCTGTTCTAACTCACTTTCGGGACTCAACCCCATATCATAGCCTCTATAAGAAATCTAGGGGATAATCTAGTTCATTATTTACTATTTGGGTCATAATTTGTCCCATCTGGTGTCTATTTGATACTTTCTGAAAGCTAACTATAGGGATTTTGCACTTTTCTAAGCTCGAGCTCTCTTCCTATCTCTCACTACACCATTTTTGAATCTGAATTGAGCTCTACTACGAGTAGACCCTACTAGGGATTTATGTCCTACTACGGACGTGCCCTACTATGGGCAGTGTAGTGTAAAGTGCCCCCTCATAGTTCATAGCATGTATGCATGTCTTATATCTTACTAATCTTGCTTCTATCTAAATCTATTCACAATTTATCAGACCATACTCTTAGGACAACCCCTAAATCTTGAGCCCCAAATTCATTTTCTTGTTTTTCTTTCTTTTCTTCTTCTTTTCTTTTTCTCTCCTTTCTTTCCTTTCCTTTCCTTTCCTTTCCTTTCCTTTCTTTCTTCCTTTCCTTTTTCTCTTTTCTTTCCTTTCCAAAAACTGTGAAATACTATTCACAGACTATTTATGTGGTAAGACAGCCTTCTTTTTCATACAATTTAACAATCCTAACGGTCTCTAATTCATACAAGCTCTACATCGTTGAAAAGAGCTTTCCAAAAAGCTATAATAGCACTCATATTTCATTAGAAAAGGCAGTCAAAATGTGAGATGAAATCAGTGGCAAAAAACTGTTTTCACTGCTTATTTGGTAAAGTAGTCCTTTTGGTTCATACAATATTTTAACAGTCCAAACGATCTTTAATTCATACAAGCTATATATAATTGGAAAGAGGATTCAAAGAGATTTCCAACAAGCTATAATAGTATTCATAATTTATTAGATAAGACAGCCAAAACGTGGGATGAAGTCAGTGGCAAAAAACTATCTTCATTATTTATTTGGTAAAACAGTTTTTTTCTTCATGCAATTTAACAGTTCAAACGGTCTCTAATTCATCCAAGCTATATATCATTGAAAAGAGGATTCAAAGAGCTTTCCAACAAACTATAATAGCATTCATGATTCATTAGATTGGATAGTCAAAACATGAGACGAAATCAATGATAAAACTATAAATATTAACCAACTATCTGTCATGAACAAAATCACACATATAGATACCCTAAATGGCAAAACAACATTTCTCAACTTCAAATCATTATTTATAACATAGATCTAAGGAACCAAAAGCCTAAAACATGCAACATATCAAGGATAATACTCCTTACCTTGTTTCAAGCCAATTTTTGTAAGTTGGCTCCCTTCTCCTTGTTTTACATCCTTTATCACCAAAATCACCTTAAATCAACACCAAAACATACTGACATATTCATATAACATGCATCCAATAGATATAAATATAGGTAAAGGGAAAAGAAAAAGATCTTTTGGTTACCAAAGCTTCTAAAGTGTTTCCTTTTATTTTCCTTCCTTACTTTTCTTTTAAACCCTTCCAAATCACCTATTTTTCTTCAAAAAGCATAACAAAAACAAAGAAGAACACTGCCTTCTTTTGGAAGAGACGGGAGAATGATGGAAAAAAGGGTAAAATTTGCCTTTTTTGACTTTTCTCTCTATATATATATTTACATACTTTTTAATATATTAATAGATATATATCTTTAGTTTTCTTTGTAATTGCTTTAGATATAACACACACACATACATTTCAACATATAAATTTAAAATTGGAAATGTCTCAAAGTAGGACCAAAAGACACAAATACCCCTGAAATGTACTTGAGGGTATTACAACATTTCCCCCCTCACAAGAATTTCGTCCTCGAAATTCACAAAAACAATTCTGGATACTTCTCCTTCATAGTCTGCTCCATTTCCTAAGTGGCCTCCTCTACATTTTAGTTTCTCCATAGGATCTTTACTAGAGGAATCTGTCGATTCCTTAGTTGTTTAATTCTTTTGTCAAGTATCTGAATCGGTCTTTCTTCATAACTAAGGTCTTCTGATAACTAAATATCATTTGTATTCACGACCTGGGAATGATCACCAAGGCATTTCCTCAAAGATGAGACATGAAATACAACATGAATCTGATCCATACTCGCTGGTAAGGCCAATCTATAAGCCACTTTACCAACTTTATCAATTATCTTATACGAACTAACAAATCTGGGAGCTAGCTTTCCCTTCTTCTGAATCTCATCAAATGCTTGAATGAAGCAACCTTTACAAATACAAATTCACCTACATTGAATTCCA
The DNA here is from genome assembly GCF_011075055.1 of Mangifera indica. Classification (NCBI taxonomy): domain Eukaryota; kingdom Viridiplantae; phylum Streptophyta; class Magnoliopsida; order Sapindales; family Anacardiaceae; genus Mangifera; species Mangifera indica. Next base: position 6,051,855 of record NC_058138.1, read on the forward strand.
AGTCTCGGCATCAATGATCTGCATAGCTTTTCTGTCGATCCTAGGCCTATTTTATTCTCTACCTAATCAGTTGGACATCATCAATCATTTCTTAAGTTAACTCAAGCCCAAGGGATCAGGATAACACATCTCTCTCTCTTATCTCATCCTAGTGAAAAGAAGAACAACACTTCCTACCATATAATGCCTCATAAGGTGCCATCTGAATAGTCACCTGGTAGCTATTATTGTAAGTACACTCTACCAAGGGCAACATTTCTACCAACGTAGCTTTATGATCCAGGTAACAAGCTTTCAACATATCCTCTAAAATCTGATTAAACCTCTCCATCTGACCATTTTTCTGAGGATCATAGGTTATACTAAATGTCAAATTAGTACCCAAAGATCTTTGGAGACTCTTCTAGAAACTTGATACAAATCTTGTATCACGATAAGATACTATAGTCTGGGGTACACCATGTAATCTAATAATCTTTCTAACATATAATCTTTCTAACTGATTTGTGGTAGTAGTATCTTTGATAGGCACGAAATGAGCTGATTTAGTTAATCTATCAACAATCACCCAGATACCACTAATGAAGTCCAGGGAGTCCATTGATGAAGTCCATTGAGATATGCTCCTATTTCCACTTTAGAATAGGTAGAGGTTAAAGCAACCCTGAAGGTCTCTGGTGTTCGGCCTTAATTTACTGACAGGTGAGACATCTGGTAACAAACTCACATATATCCTTTTTCATGTCTGATCACCAAAAATGTCTTTTTAAATCTTTATACATCTTTACACCCCTAGGGTGGGCAGTGTAAAGAGAATTAAGAGCCTCTGTAAGAATTCTCTGTCTCAATTCAGTTATTTGGGGAACATACACTCGATCTTTAAATTTGAGAACTCTATTTGATACTTGAAACTCTATCTTGAGACCTTATTGCACTTTCTGAATTTTTTGTTGACACCATTCATCTCTTATCTAAGCCTCTCAAATCTCATTTATGAGAGTGGGCTGAATCTCTAATCTAGCGAGGGCTCTAATCATAAGCTCAATTTACTCTCGGTCTATATCTCTCTGAATTTCTTTTTGGACCATCAATTGTGATATCATCACATTTCTATTGAAGGCATCTACAACCACATTAGCCTTGCCTGGATGATATTTAATATCACAGTCATAGTCTTTTACTAACTCAAGTCATTACCTCTGTCTCATATTTAACTCTTTTTGAGTGAAAAAATATCTGAGGTTCTTATGGTCAGTATAAATATTACATCTTATCCCATACAAATAGTGTCTCCAGATTTTCAAAGCAAAAATTACCGTTGTTAACTCCAAATCATAAGTAGGGTATCGAGTTTCTAATCCTTTCAACTGTCTTGAGGCATATGCTATCACCTTACCTCGCTGCATCAACACTGCTCCTAAACCACTGTGTGAGGCATCAATGTATAAATCGTACTCAACTCCCTCATCTGGAAGTGCTAACACAAGAGTAGTAGTCAATCTTATTTTCAATTCTTAGAAGCTTGCCTCACAACCATCTGACTATTGAAATGGCATTACTTTCTTTGTGAGGGTTGTAAGAGGTCTGGCTAATCTAGCAAATCCCTCCATAAACCTTCGGTACTACCCTGCTGAACCTAGGAAACTACAAATCTCTTTAACTGTCTTTGGTCTCTGTCATTCAACTATAGCCTCAATCTTACTAGGATCAACAGATATACCCTCTGCTGAAATCATATACCCCAAAAAGGTAACTCTATCTAGCCAAAATTCATATTTCAAGAATTTGGCATACAGTTGTTTCTCTCTTAATTTCTGGAGGGTAAACCTTAAGTGTTGTTCATGCTTCTCTCAACTACAAGAATACACTAAGATATCATTAATGAATACCACAATAAATTTATCCAAGCAGTCGGGGAATACCCTGTTCATCAAATCCATAAATACTACAGGGGCATTTGTCAATCTGAACAGTATCACTACAAATTCAAAATGGTTATACCTCGTTTGGAAAGCTGTCTTGGGTATATATCCTTCTCTGCCACTCTTACCTGGTGATAACCAGATCTTAAATCTATCTTGAAGAAGACCACGGATTCCCTCAACTAATCAAATAAGCGATCAATCTTGGGTAATGGGTACTTGTTCTTAATTGTAACTTTATTTAACTCTCTATAATCAATGCACATCCTTATAGACCCGTCTGTCTTTTCCACAAATAGGATGAGAACTCCCCAAGAAGAATGGCTCAGTCTGATAAAACTATGATCTAATAACTCTTAAAGCTGTTTCTTCAATTCTTGTAACTCGGTAGGGGCCATTCGATAAGGTGCTCTTAAAATAGGTACTGTGCTCGGTGCCAACTCTATACTAAACTCAACCTCTCGCTCAGGAGCTAATCTTGGTAGCTCATTTGGAAACACATATGAAAACTCATGTACCACTAGCGTTTCATCAATAGTTAGACTTGACTCAACCTTAATCACTACATGAGCCAAATATCATGTACATCCATTTTTTCAAAATTTTACTAGTTTTTAACATACTAATCATCAAACTCTGGATATGACCCTCACCAAACTCGAATTGATCTCTAGAGTCTAGGTTAAATCTCACTTTCTTCTTTTTACAATCAATTTCAACTCCATATCTCCCCAAAAAGTTCATCCCTAAAATCATGTCAAAATCTGGCATTTTGAACATAATCAGGTTCACCAATAACTATCAACCCTGAATCATAATACTCTGTCCTAGTAGCATCATCTCACTAATGACTGATCCCCCATTAGGTAACTCAATCATAATCCTCTGGGTTATTCTAACGGGTTGTACCTTTAGCCTCTCAAGCAAACTCTTGACTACAAAACAATGAGTAGCCCTACAATCAACTAAAACATAAATAGGAGTATCAAGATAGAGAATCTGACCTGTGACTATTGATGGGTTAGCCTCTATTAGGCCCTAGGTGATCGTATAAACTCTGGTCATGGCCCCTCCTATAGACGGTTGCTACTCTACTCTCACAAAGGTAGTTGTACAAAAACGAACAATATGTCTAGGCTGATGACATCTAAAACAAATAGTCTGGTCTGTTAAACACGTTCCTCTATATTGCTTCCCATATTTCTGGCAAGTTGGTATTTTAGGTCTTCTCTGTTTCTTTCCACTCTTCCCGTTCTTTTTTATACCTCTGAACTGGAGAGGTCATTTACCCTTTCTGTCTCGGTCTGGAGAAGGGTCTCTCTATGTTGAAACTAAACCACTACTCATTGGGGGAACTGGCATAGGAACAGGGGGTGTAACCTTTTGTTCTATAATCTGACCAAACCTCCTCATCACAAAAACCTTTTCTCTCAAAGCTTTATCGAGGGCCTCTACATAAGTACTAGGTGGCTGCACCCTCATCATAACATCTCAGGTTATCTCTAGATCTAGCCTATACATGAACTTATATATACATCCCATCTTTATACTAGCTATCTTAGAGGCATACTAGGACAATTGATTAAACTTCGTGGAATATTCCTTTACTGAATATGTCCCCTGCACTAGATTAATAAACTTTTGGGCCTTAATACAAGTAACATCGGTACCTCTATACTCTATTTCAAATTGGTGTCTGAACTCTAAGACATTGATCGTCTCCCTGACTAAATTCCACTATATTCTTACCCTTGACTTGAAAAGATATGTGGCATATCTTACTCTCTTCTGGTCGGTCATATCAAATAGGGCTATTACATTCTCTACTGATTCCAACCACTCTTCAATTGCTATTAGGTCTTTTACACCATTAATTTTTTTAGGTTGATGCATACTAAGGAGGTTAAAAATAAGATATAACTAAGTCCTCACTGGGGCTACTATAGATGCTGAAGTAACCTTTATCATATCATGTCCCCAAGTCGACAGTGTATGAGTCATCTCACTTCACTACATAGGAGCACTTTTATGCTATCTCATCATCTCTCTGAAAATCTCTCACTCATCATGTGCACTGAGTGCCCTCTAAAGTACTTGGGGGGTTGCTCCTTCACTTTGGCTCCTCTGAGAGGGATCTATTGGTGTTCAACTCTTAGGTCCTGAAAATGAACACATCAGTCTCATAAAACTTAGTTGGTATAAGGAAAACTTAACTTACAGTGATTGGCTGCGAGGGTGGTCAATGTGGCTAGAGGGTATTCCATCTCTGTGTTACTTTGGATTACTCTATTTTGTTTTAGAAAACATCTTTTGGGTTCCCAAAATCATGCTATGATACCAACTTGTAACATCCCTCCCTAAAAGTACTACTTATCGAAGGAGAAATATTACGAATTAATATCTGAAGTGTCTATTTTTTTCTTTTCAAATACTTTAAAATGAACGCATCACTAAAAGTGTTTAGAAATTATTCTAAGAAAACTAAAAATCTAGAAATAAACAAAAGATGTATATACTCATATGAAAACTCATATGAAAGCATCTGAAAATATGGAGTAATCAAATACAACTGTACAATCATCTCAAAAAGGTCATAAGTCAACAAGAACATGCGACTGTATGCATGTAATATAAACTAGAGATAACTTGCACCAACTGAATTTATCTTCGTTAACCTGACCTTACCTCATAGCTACCTCGATCACCTGTACCTGCAATCATGAAATAAAAGTAAGTGAGAGATAAGAACACTTACTAAGGGGTAAGAATTAAGCAAACTATCTCCTTTTCTGTTCTAACTCACTCTCGGGACTCAACCCTATATCATAACCTCCATAAGAAATCTAAAGGATAATATAGTTCATTTTTTACTATTTGGGTCATACTTTGTCCAATCTAGCGTCTATTTGATACTTTCTGGAAGTTGACTATAGAGATTTTATACTTTTCTAAGCTCGAGCTTTCTTCCTATCTCTCACTACACCATTTTTGAATCTGAATTGAGCTCTACTACGAGCATACTCTACTACGAGTAGACTCTACTAGGGATCTATATCCTACTACAGACATGCCCTACTAGAGGTGGTGTAGTGTAAAGTACCCCATCATAGTTCATTGCATGTATACGTGTCTTATATCTTACTAATCTTGCTTTCATCTAATTATATTCACAACTCACCAGACCATACTCTTAGGATAACCCCTGAATCTTAAGCCTCAAATTCCTTTTCTTGTTTTTCTTTTTTTTCTTCTTCTTTTCTTTTTCTCTCATTTCTTTCCTTTCCTTTCCTTTCTTTCTTTCTTCCTTTCATTTTTCTCCTTTCTTTCCTTTCCAAAAACTGTGAAATACTGTTCATGGGACTGTTCATGTGGTAAGACAACTTTCTTTTTCATACAATTTAATAGTCCTAACAATCTTTAATTCATATATGTCATTGAAAAGAGGATTCAAAGAGTTTTCCAACAAGCTACAATAGCACTCATAATTCATTAGATAAGGCAGTCAAAATGTGAGATGAAATCAATGGCAAAAAACTGTCTTCACTACTTATTTGGTAAAACAATCCTTTTGGTTCATATAATATTTTAATAGTCCAAACGATCTCTAATTCATACAAGCTATATATCATTGGAAAGAGGACTCAAAGCTTTCCAACAAGCTATAATAGCACTCATGATTCATCAAATAAGGTAGCCAAAACGTGGGATGAAGTCAGTGGTAAAAAACTATCTTCACTATTTATTTAGTAAAATAGTTTTTTTCTTCATACAATTTAACAGTCCAAACGGTCTCTAATTCATCCAAGATATATATAATTGAAAAGAGGATTCAAAGAGCTTTGCAACAAGCTATAATAGTAGTCATGATTCATTAGATAAGACAGTTAAAACATAGGATGAAATTAGTAGCAAAACTATAAATATTAACCAACTCTTTGCCATGAACAAAATCACACACATAGATACCCCAAATGGAAAAACAACATTTCTCAACTTCAAAATCATCATTTGTGACATAGATCCAAGGAACCAAAAGCCTAAAATATGCAACATATCAAAGATAATACTTTTTACCTTGTTCCAAGCCAATCTTTGCAAGTTGGCTCCCTCCTCCTTGTTTTGCTTCCTTTATCATCAAAATCACCTTAAATCAACACCAAAACATACTAACATATTCATATAACATGCATCCAATAAATATAAATATAGTTAAAGAGAAAAGAAATAGATCTTTTGGTTACCAAAGCTTTTAAAGTGTTTCCTCTTATTTTCCTTCCTTACTTTTCTTTCAAGCCCTTCCAAATCACCCACTTTTCTTCAAAAAACACAGCAAAAACAAAGAATATTGCCTTCTTCTGAAAGAGATGGGAGAATGATGGAAAAAAGGTAAAAGTTGCCTTTTTTTACTCTTCTCTCTCTACATATATCTACATACTTTTTAATATATTAATAGATATATATCTTTGGTTTTCTTTGTAATTGCTTTGTATATAACACACACATATGCATTTCAATATATAAATTTAAAACTAGAAATGTCTCAAAGTAGGACCAAAAGACACAAATACCCCTGAAACGTACCTGAGGATATTACAAGTGGGTTATAGATAGTTTTAGATGGAAGCAAGATTAGTAAGAGATAACACACACATGCATACTACGAACTATGAAGGGACACTTTACGCTACACCACCTGCAGTAGGGCACGTTCGCAGTAGGACACGTTTGTAATAGGACACGTTCACAGTAGGACACATTCGTAGTAGGACACGTCTGTAGTAGGACATAAACTCATAATATAGTCCACTTACAGCAGAGCATGCTTATAGTAAAGAATAATTTAGATTCAGAAATAGTGTAATGAGAGAAAGGAAGAGAGCTCGAGCTTAGAAAAGTGTCAAATCCTTGTAGTCAACTTTCAAAAAGTATTAGATAAACACCATATGGGACAAAGTGTGACCCAAACAGTAAAGGATAAACTAGATTATCCTCTCAATTCCTTGAAAAGGTTATGATGTGAAATTAAGTCTCGAGAATGATTTAGAATAGGAAAGGAGATAGTTTACTTAATTTTTTCCCCTTACTGAGTGCTCTTATCTCTCACTTCCTTTTCTTTCATGACTGCAGGTATAGGTGATTGAGGTAGTTGCGAGGTAGGGTTAGGTCAGTGAAAATAAATATGGGCTAGAGTAAGTTATCTCATGTCTATGTTATATGCATATAGCCGCATGTTATTGTTGACTTTTGGCCTTCTTCAGATGGTTATACAATTGTATATGATTATTTTATGTTTTCAGATGTTTTTCGATGAGTTTTTATATGTGATATATATCTTTTGTTCACTTATGGATTTCCAGTTTTTACAAAACAATTTATGAACCCTTTTAACGATGAGTTCATTTTAAAGTTTTTTAAAATACACATTCTAGATATTAATTTATAACATTTCTCCTTCGGATAGTAGTACTTCTTGGGAGGTATGTTACATTCTCCCCTCATAGTTTAAAAAACTAATCATTCTCCCCCACTTAGAAGTTTGAAAAGTTATATTTTCCCCCTAGGGTTTTATTCCTTCCCTTCCTTCTCCAACAACATTCTCCAATTAACCTCTCATCTATCTCAGATAAAGACATGACCTCCCAAGAAGTACTGCATCTCAGATAAAGACATGACCACAGTTCTTTGGCCACAAACGTGATGAATCATCCATATTCGTCTCTTCACAAACGCATTCCTTCCCACCATCTTTGTCACGTTCATGGTTGGAAAAAAATCCGAATCTATACGAATAAGCATCAAAAGATTTGTCTTTGTTCAGTCAAAGAGATGAAAAAGATGAATCGTCGTCATCTCTTTCTTGGAAGAAGATGGTTCATCTTTGTCTAAAAAAATTGGTCCGTAGGAAGGTCAATGATGGGAGAAGAAGATGGTGGTAAGGCCAGCCAACGATAGAAATGACACTTTGTCACAGGAGAAGGAAGAAAAAACTTAGGGGAAAATGCAATTTTTCAAAGTTTAATATAGCCAAAAATTGTTAGTTTTCTAAACTAATGGAGGAAAATAATACAAATTTCTAGGGTTTTAGAGTTGATTGACAAAATGATGATTTTACCTTTACCTCTAACAGAAGTTAGTTTATGAATAAGTGTTTAAGTTTTTTAAACTCCGCAAGTTTGTATTCGTCTTTGCATTAAAACTTGGGTGGAAAATAGTCTTTTGGCCCAGAGAATGATTTAAACTCATACCTTCTTATATATAGAATCCCTTCACTGTATTTTTAGAGAGTATAAGACAATATTCTTAAATATAAAGACTGACAACTCCAAGCTGATGATCAAATAATAATAATACATGAATGTTGCCTAAGAATTATTATATTACAACTTGACCTGTAAAATCAGGTCTGTTGCTCTCAAGATTATATTATATATTATGTATAGGTGATGAGAAATTATTGGCCCTTTCTTCTTTTTCTCACAGTAAACGGAATGGGAATATATACTTATCTTTTGAGGAAAAATTCAGGGTTGGCTAATGCATCAACAATCTGATATATTTTATTTTCTCAATTTCCTTTGCACATCACATCTATATATCTAAAAAGCTAGGTCATGAAATTTGCCTAACGATTATTATATTACAACCTGACCCGTACGTAAAATCAGGTGTTGAATTATCTAATTTTCACTTATTGTTTGATTCTAAATATTTTTTTCTTGAGAAAAATCCAAAAGAAAAAAACCAACAGCTTTCTCTACATAAATATTAAGAATCAAATAAATAAGCTAAAATTAGTTAATCTACCTGACTCCATAGATCAATTTGTTATATGATAATTTATCCTTAGAAACTTTCACGACCCAACCTTTAAAATATTTACATATATTGTTGCCACATTAGTTAGCAAATTTGCGTATAAAACATATAAAACATGTATTATATATACTTTTCATATTAAACTTTTATCAAACGTTCATATCATAAGTTGTCGCACTTTTTTAATTTTTTTTAAAATGATAAAAAAACTTTGTTTTATAAGACACAAATTAATATCATTTTACATAAAATAAATAAAATGGAACCTAAGCAGTGACAAGTTTGGTCTCATTTCATTCAAAATCAAAAATCTTTTACAATCCCATATCTTTTTTTTTTTAATTTCTATTCCTTAATATCAACTTATCATTTTATCTTTCAATTTGTTAATACTCAAAAATGTTAATTCACATCAGTGATCCAATCATGGTAAGAAACATATTATTTTATCAGATTTATACTAAAACAGTCTTATAATGATAGATTTTAGCCTTCATTATTTTGATTGTAAAAGAAAAAAAATTGAACTTGATTGATCATAGTATGAGAAATCTTTTTTTGTCTTTATCATTTGATATTAGAGTTCAATCTTAATCCATAAATGAAAAAAAATATGGCTTAATTACTCATTTTGAACACAATCATAAGAACTTTAAGTTCTTTTCAATTATTGTCAATGATGTAGGACAAAAAAGAAATTTTAGAAATATGATATCATTTCTCCAGATTTTTTTAATGTTGGGTTTAGCGTTTTTTTTGTTTAATTGATATTTACTTCTAAAATGTTTTTTTTATTCTTGAGGATGACTCAGCTCTGAAGGATAAAGGTAGTACATAAATTATCCATTCTTGTTAATTTTTTCTTATGTAAAATAGAATAATCAATATTGTGATATTTAATTGGCTATGTAATATGTTTGAGAAACTATAATCAATCATGTATTATGTTATATTAGTTTTAATAGTAAATTAAATAATTTACATTTGAAATGTTATGTTAATTTTAACCATGAAAAGTGCTAAAATTCCTTCTGGATGGACTGGAATTTCATCTTGTGTTGTTCTTTACTGCATCTCCTTCCTGCAGACTCTAGAATCAGCTTACTGATCCATTGGCCGAGAATCAGCTATACTAACTAGGAATTGAATCAATGTATGAAGATGACAACCCACAGGCTACCCCCTAGGAAAATTGAACCATATGCCTGGATAATTGTGACAGCCCTCCTATGCTTGTAGTGAACCAAATTCCCCACTTATGGCTGGAAACTATAGATTTTAGTCATGTTTTGACGTATGTTTTGTATAGATTGAACAATTGGACAGGTCTGCTCATTGATTGTAAAGCTTGTATTTGTAATAGGTTGTATAGTTCTCCTTTTGAACTCTATCTTTATAGGAATGGTGATGGGTGTGTTTGAAATTGACAACCCTGGTAAGTAAATACGGTTCAACTTAAGGTCAACATTAGGGTTAAATCATTCAGAAATTTAGATGAGTACAATTGATGCCTTGCATTAAATTGTTCTCAGAATTAGATAAGTACAAAAGATGACTTTGACTATGGTTCAACTTAAGGTTAATGTTGAAGCATTTGTCCATTAATCAAACTAATTTCATATATATATATATATATATATATATATATATATATTTGTAAGGATTTTACCATTTCTTCATCTCCAATGTATTCTATAATATTACCATTCATCCTCATCTATTTTTATTTATATCGAACCAAAACAATAACAAAACTCAACATATCAATCAATCACTATATTATAATATATAATTTTGTAAATAAATTATTTAACAAATATAATCTAAAAAAATGCAATTGTTTAAAAATATCAATTAAGCCATAAATATGTAAACTATCAATAAACCCCATAATGTGTAAAGTATCAGTTAACCCCCACATGTGTAAAATATTTGTCCTATAACATTTTTCTGCTGAAAAATATATCATTTCAGCCATTTCTATCATTTATGATTTTGAAATGCACTTCAAACTTATCAAATTAATTCAACACATATGCCAAAAAATAATACACAAGTATAAAGGAAATGTTGAGTTAATGTTTGTATAAATACCTGAATGTAACAAATCCTTTCTTGATTTTGAAATCACAATATTGGATTTTGGGTGAGAGTGTGAAAATGAGAATTTTTAAACATTATAGGGTTTAGTTATGATGTTAGTTTGTAAAAAGTATTAGAATTTATATAAAAGAGGGCGAGAGTATTTTGGAATTTAAATATGGGTTTTGGTTATATCTATTTAACCTTCAAAATGGTCAATTTTTTAAGAGCAATGCTATATGTACCTATTTTTGGTACATAATTTATGTACACAGTGATGTGTCATCATATAATTAGTTGATTTTAAAATATGTGTCATCATATGATAAAGAAACATCCGATCACATGATAACACCTCATCTGTGTACATAAATTATGTATCAAAAATAGGTACACATAATTTTATTGATTTTTTAATGCTCCCCTTAATTGGGTATTTTAATTGATTATCCCAATTTTAATTAGCTAAAATGAAAAAATATATGGCATAAGAGTTTTCGCTCCAGTATAAAAATTTGGACAAACTACAATCCTATAAATAATGCTTCTTGCATTAAATTATATAATTATTCTGAGAAATTGGATGTGTTCAAAAGATGATTAGGTAATCTATTATTGTAATTTAAATATTTAGAAGCAGGCAGAGAATTCAACAAAAAAAATATAAAACCTTGAGAGCAACAAACCAAAAAAAAAAAAACTAACTAATAATACACAAGATTAAGAAACCCTATACAAAAGCAATAAAACAAGGAAATGTACATTGAGAACAATCCAAAAGAAAAAATATCAAGAATCAAACAAATAAGCGAAAATTAGTTAATTCACCACCTGATTCTACGGGTCAAGTTGTAATATAATAATCCTTAGACAATTTTCATGAAAATAAAATATATCAGACTGTTGATGCATTGGCCAATCCTGAAATTTTTCTCAAAAAATAAGTATAATCCTATGTCGTTTACTGTAAGAAAAGGAAGAAAGAGCCAATAATATCTCATCACCTATACATCCTTATACTGTTATGAAAAGCCACCCCAACAATATAATATACATGTTTCTTTATAAAATATGTCATTGCTGATGCATCTTATAATTTGGTCCCTTTTGTCTTTCAACCTTTTACAGCCAATGATTTTTATTTTATCTAGGAAAAAATAGTGTAAATGGGAAAAACTTTAATAGTTACCACTTTACATATTCATCTTCCAATAACGGGCTTGTCGGGTAAAAGGGGTCGACTAACTCCGTAACTTAAAAAAAAAATTTAGTTTAATATATGTACAATATTATACCTTCTAATATTTTACATTAATCGCCATTAGATTTCATTATTTTTTTCATTAATCCTCCTACAATTTACTAATTCAATCTTGACCTCTTAAGTTTTCATTTACGAGTTTGTCACGTCTTCACAATAGTGGATATAATGCCATGAAAAATTAGTATCACTGTCAAATTATGGTCAAATGACCTACACTTCTTATATAACATTACGTTTTGGGGTAATGGAATCAATTGACCCCTTTAATTTTGAAAAAGTTTTGGTTGAGCGTATATAAAATATTAATATAACTTATAAAATTTCACATTAACCTCTTAGATTTCATAATTTTTTCCTTAAATTTTTAACCTTTTATTTTTTTTCAACATTGATTTAAGTTTTTTTTTCAGGTTCACCATAATTTTCATTTATATATTTGGTTTCCATGAGTATTATTTCATCTACAAATTATATATCCTCAATGTGATCGGTAGGAGATATGTCATCTACAATAATCATAACAGTGTTGGCTGCTGTTTGATCAGGATCAGCTCAAGAATTTTGCATTCTTCTCTTCTTGTTCAGAAAAAAAAATAATGGTATCTTTAGTCACCATGGCGGCTCTAAGCCTAGCTTAGGTCCTCCAGTGGACAAGACAGAAAATGCTACTTTCATTAAATTATTCTCAAAAACTAAATATGTACAATTATGTCAAGGATAAATATTATTTCAATCTTTTATGATCTCTCTTATTGCAATGAATGTATTTGCTAACAAACTATTATTTGTACTATCACACTCTTACGAGATAACAATGTGTTTATATATAATACTAAAATTATCATCTTTTTACTAAACTCTATTTTAGGATTTTTATTACTAAACAAAACTCAACTAAAATTCTTTTTCTCCAAAGAAATCCTAAAATATCTATCCATGGAATAAGCCTAAACCGCTCATTAGTGTTTAATGGGCTGTATCCTAACTGTTACATGAGCTGGATAGGGGTGGATTCGAATTGAGTCAGGTCGAGCTAAAAATCGAGCTTGACTTGGTCAAGCCTAAAATGAGCTAGGTTTCAACGAGCTCGAGCCCGAGCTTCGAGTTTCAGAGAAACCGAGCTCGAGCCTGAACACGAACTATAGGTCAAGCAGCTCACTTTGGCTCATGAGCCAGCGCTCGTCAAGGCTCGCGAGCCAATCAGCTCGCCTTGGCTCTCAAGCCAGAGCTCATCAAGGCTCGCAAGCCAATCAGCTCGACTTGGCTCACGAGCCAGTGCGCGAGCCGATTAGTTCATATTTGGTTAAATAAGAAGCTTCTTTCATTAGGCTAATTTCATTCACTTGTGACTTGTTTATGTTTTCCAGTCGCGTAAAACTCTCCTCCAAACTCCAAGTGCGTGCAGCTACTCTCCAGTTCCAGTTCTAGAGTACAGCCCTCCGCAATCTGAAGTTTCGGCCTATTTTCTCCGTCGATAGCGGTTTCTCAGGCGTTTCAGTTCAAGTCTTCTGACGTGCCAATAGAAGATTCCAGCGATCGAGAGTTCTACGGCAAGAAGTTTGACGACGACGGCGATGTGGATGACAGAAATATATTTCAGGTTTGTGTTTTTCCATTTTTTCACTTTCAATTTTTTAATTTTTGGCTTAAATTGATTGAACCCTAACTTTGGAATTAGGGTTTCTGAATTGGGGGTTTCGTTGGGCAACCATACATTTGAAGAGAGTTAGTTTATTCATATTTCAGGTGATCCCTATCTTTCCCTGAATTCTTACTGTTATATGAGTTAGGGTAAAATTATTCTTTTTATTTTAAGTTTAATTTCCTGGGTAGATATTTATTTTTAAGGTTGATGATAGATTGTTTTGTACAAAATTCGCTATGTTTTGCATATTTAGGAAGCTCTTTTTGTGTTTTTTGGCATTGCAATTAGAGATTTTATATATGTTTATGTTAAGCTTTTCTGGAAATTAATATTGTAGAAGAGCTTACGAACCCGTATGTTTTGATGATATTATTGTATTTTGATCATATTTGTGGAAATTATTTTCAGCTGAACAGATTTTATCTCATTCGTATACCACTTGAATGAATTGGTTGTGAATAAAGTATTGCTTTATGCAATATAAATGCAGCCCACTGAGAATATTATTATTATTGGTGATTGGTGTTAACTTATTTAGTGTTGTATGGCAGGTGTTTCAAATTGTTATGTATTCAAGAGTCGATTACAGGAATACGCTCAGAAAATGGGACTTCAAACTCCTGTTTATGAGACTACTAAGGAAGGCCCATCTCATGAGCCTTCATTCAGATCTGCTGTGGTAGTGAATGATGTCAGATATGAATCTTTGCCTGGTTTTTTTAATCGTAAGGCAGCGGAGCAGTCAGCTGCTGAAGTTGCACTTATGGAATTAGCAAAACTTGGTCAAGTGAATCCTTCCATCTCCGACCCTGTTGTAAGTATATATATCTAATTTTCAGATTTGAATTAACAACTGCAGTTATTGGTGGTATTCAAATTGAAAATATTCTTTATGTTCATAATTCACTTTTTAGCTTATTGTACGCAAAACCCTGAGCCTGAACAGCGTGTGATTGCATTCTAGATATGCATGCCATATGTCTGTATGGTCAGATGCCTTCAGATTGAAATTTATTGACATCAGATGCTTAGTTGTTCGGGATATTACAGGCTTAACTTTGTTAAAATCATATGCTATGCCTATTTTTGATGTTTATCATAAGCCTTTCTTTTCCTTCTGTTTCTTAAGGAAGCCAATTGTGTTTCTTTTTTGTCTGAGTCACTGCTAACCTACTTTCTTGGGTGTTTGGTTCAGCATGAAACAGGTTTATGCAAAAATCTACTTCGGGAATATGCACAAAAGATGAACTATGCTATTCCAATGTATCGGTGCCAAAAGGATGAAGCACCAGGATGAGTGCCTCATTTTTCATGTACTGTTGAAATCGGAGGCATTCAGTATATTGGCGCTGCAGCAAGAACAAAGAAAGAAGCAGAGATCAAGCTGCTAGAACTGCACTATTAGCCATCCAATCAAGTGCATCTGAGTTATCTGGCTCACCAAGTGGCAATTCTCAGCTAACTGTAATCCCTTGCAGGAAGAGGGGAACAGAGTCAGTTGATAAGCCTAAGGTGGACGAGACTGTAAACGTTCCAAAGCCAAAGAAAGCTAGATTCAAAAAGAAAACATTGAAAAAGTTTTCTGGAGACAAAACAGGTCGCAACATGGCTCTTAATGTAGCTGCTAATTTGGATGGATCGCAAATTGGTCAAACTAATGCACCTGGCATTCAAGTTGTGGGTTCCGAGGCTATGTTTACAGAAGAAGCAGCTAGGAATTTCCAAGGAGGGAGACTGGACATTGAACCATCTGAGGGGGAAACATTTTCTGTGAAAGATCCTTCCACTATAAATGGGCATTCGACAGCTACAAAATGTAACCAAAGTGTTCATGAGGCAACTGGATATTCATCAGTTGTAAATTCTAATCAAAGTGGTCCTGAAGGTCTGAGCAGCTCAATGTCTTATGGAGACGCGACTGCTTTGATGAAGGAGGAAAAAGAGGCTAATGTGCAGTCGACAGTTGCAAATTCTAAATAAAATAATGGTGAAGCTATAACCTTGGTAACATCTGTATCTTTTGATGATACTACTGTTTTGGCTAAGGAGGTGAATGAGACAACTAGAGTCTAGCAGGTGTCTCCACCAGTAAATAATCCCATTCTGAAGTAATAGTACCTCATTGAAATAGTGTCCTTTTAAGGCTTGGAATTTGTTTTGCAGTTAGAAAAGTTGATGGGTGAGAGGGTTCGGTGTATCCAGATCTTGAAATGAAATGTAATAGCTTTTATAGACTGGGAGCATGGACCTTATATCTGAATAGTAGATGTCATTTACTTGTTATCTTTGTATGCTGTAGTGGCTTCATTCGGAACTGATTTCCTTGGTTGTTTTACCGTGTTGAAAACTTCTTTTTAGTTTGGCTTAATAGCGAAATTTGTCTCATGCTATACGCCAAGAAGTTTTTACCTACCATTTAAGCAAGTTTCCGCCGCGATACTCGTTTGTGATTTAAGCAAATACCATTCAACAATTTTAGCAGTCCAAGTGGAAATAGCTAAGGGAAATTAAATAAGATGACAAATATTCAAGACTTAAATCACAAGTAAAGAAAAATGAAAATCAAAAGCAGAGGAAGCCTGGAAGCCATTTGCTTTTCTACATTGCTTCTCCGTTTGGGTTATCTTTCAAGAAACACACTTTACTGTTTTCTCTTCTCTCTCAAAATATATAAATAGGTTACAAACAATGAAAATGTATTAAACAATGTTTAAATAAAAATAACATTTTTAATTTGAAACTGTGATCTTGTGAACAAGCTCGTTAGGCTCGGCTCGAAAGCTCGCTTGAAAGCCCGACTCGTTAAACATATTCGGTTTTCAGCTCATTATAGGCTCGCGAGCAGCTTGTATCGGTATGTATTACGAGCCAGGCTCGTTAAAGGCTCGCGAACCAACGAGCTCGAACACGAGTTGCATTTTCGTCAGCTTGACAAGCTCGAGCCAAAGCTTGAGTTCGAATGAACAGTAATCAAGCTGAAACCGAGTTTTCCTGTATTCGAGCTCGGCTCGGCTCGAATCCACCCCAAGGAGTGGGTAGCGGATGTCGGGCAGTTAAATATTGCTTACAAGCTCAAGGCAACTGCCCCTCGCAACGGCCGCATTTTGACAGAGGGCTCTCATCTCACCCACTGACTAGGCAGCAACAACTTCCAATGTATTGTCAGAAAGATTTATAATCGAGGTGAGGGCCAATTCCAACAAATAATATGAGTTCTTTTGCCGTGAATTTCAATTAAAATTAAATATTTGCAGAAAATTTCCTATCGCTCAATAGTTCATGGCGCCGTTAGAAGTTTAATGCAAGGCCTAATTTAAGAGCGGAAATTAGTTTTTGACATTTGTTGTATATCTTCCGAAAAAAAAAAAGGCACTAACCTTGGTTAGTTTGCAGAGAAGCATGTGATAGAAATTACAGAATTTTATAAAGAAAACATCCAAACGTAATTAGCTAAACATAGAAAATGCTCTCGTGGAAGCTATGATCATTCTCTTATGATCACATCAAACTATGAAGATATCAAGATGAATCACACGAAGATTGCACAATGTTGTAAAGTTCTTCCCGGTAGAATTCTCGAGCATACGTTAAATCAATGAGTCTTCAGCATCAGTTTAGCTGTTGTCAATGTATTTGCTGAATTTCTCATAAATCTTATGGTTTCAGCCACTGAGAAACCAGCGGTCCCTTCACTATAAACCTCAACTTTCAGTCTACTGTTTGTGTTAATTTGCCGCCAGGTTTATGATTTTCGAGCTGGAGAAAAATAGCAAATTTGATGTCATGTCATGTTACTTCTTGCACTGAACTTATTAAATTACTAAATGTAAAATTAAAAAGGCATTTTATTGCAATGTACAGAGGCAATTTGTGTCATCATATTTTGCTATCAGCTAACATATAATTAATAATAGGCTGAATGGCTGCTTCCCAACATAATTTTGATGAACGAAAATTTTTTATTAAGTTCATATTTTAATTTGATGAAAAATCTATTTATCCACTCGTCATCTATTTTTAGTAATGAAAATTTTTATGTAAAATAATAAATTTCCTACCTCTTAATAGTTCATGGCGTTATCACAACTCTATGTGCGAGGCCAAAATTTACATCCAAATGTGATTAGATGAACATGAAAAGAGTGTGGAAGCTAATAAATCTCCAGTGATATCAAGATTAGGGACGCAAATTGAGCAATTCTATAATGTTTTTGAATTTTTTTACCGAGTAGATTTCTTGCTGATATGCTGAATCAACAAGTCTTTGGGCTAACAATTGAATGGGATAAAAAATTTTATCTATTATAAAATGATACATGACAAAATTTATACTTAAAGTCTTATGAATGTATAAGAAAATAAATCATATATAAAAAGAAAATCAAAAATAGGAAAATATTCTAAATATATACGGAATATATTTTAACACTTTGTTCTTTTTGTCTTTTAGTTTTCTCATAATAAATGGATATGTGAACTCATTTCTATACACCATCAGTTTAGCAGTCTGACGAAATATTTTCAGACCCAAATTGCACACTGACCTGGTGAAGAGTCAATTTGGGCAACTGACGATTAGACTAGCTGATTTGATGGTCTGATTGAGTTACCTTTTAACTTAAAATTAGAATTAATATTAAAAACAATTTTGTCCTTATGATCATTAATTATTAAATCCTAATTACATTTTCTTAAAAATGAATTTGATTTAATGACACACAAGTTGTCTATGGATGAGATATTGGGTTTAAGTATTAATAAATGCTAAATTTTTTATTCACCTTCTAATATGAAAAAAGATATTTTGAATAAAAATTCAAATATGGTGTGTGACTTAGTGGTATTTTCCAAGACATGCAATCACTACAACAAATATTAAATTTAGGGATAAAATATTTAAAGACCATTTTCATTAGTCTCAGAATATTATTTCTAGGGGCGAAATTTTAATTTTGCTCCAAAATGACTAGTTTAGGGGATAAAATCTTAATTTTGTATCTAACATAATAAGTTAAAATTTATTTTTAAGGATATTTTTAATGTCGTCCCAAAATAATAATTTTAGGGACAATTTAATTGTTATCCCAAAATAATAATTTTAGGGGACGAAATCTTAATTTTGTCCCCAAATACTGTTAGGGACGATTTTGTCATAAAATGTCATTTTTAAAAACGATTTTATTTTTATCCCATAATGATAATTTTAGGGGATGAAATTAAAATTTTATCCCTCCAAACATGGATTTATTTTTAAGGACGATTTTAATTCCGTCCTAAAATGTTACATTTAGGGATGAAATCTTAATTTCGACCCAAAAAATATAAGATTTATTTTTAGAGATGATTTTGCTTTCATCCTAGAATGTTACTTTTAGAGACGATTTTCCTTTTATCTTAGAATAATAATTTTAAGGAACGAAATTAAAATTTTTTACCCAAAAATATAGGTTTTATTTTTAAGGATGATTTTAATTTCGTCCTAGATTATTACTTTTAGAGACAAAATTTTAATTTCATTAAAAAAAACATAGGATTTATTTTTAGGTATGATTTTAATTTCATTCTAGAAAGTCACTTTTATGGACAATTTTATTTTTGTCTCAAAATGATAATTTTAGGGGATAAAATCTTAATTTCGTCCCAAAAAATATAGGATTTATTTTTAGGGATGATTTCAATTTTTTCTCAGAATATTACTTTTAGGGATAAAATTTTAATTTTGTCCTAGAAATGCAGATTTTATTTTCAGAGACAATTTTAATTTTGTCTTAGAATATTATTTTTAGGGACGAAATCTTAATTTTGTCTCCATTAAGTTAATATTTATTTTTAAGGACATTTTTTAATATCGTCTCAAAATAATAATTTTAATGACAATTTTATTATTATTCTTGAATAATCATTTAGTGAATGAAATCTTAATTTTGTCCAAAAAAAGTTGGACTAATTTTTAGGGAAGATTTTAATTTTGTCCCAGATTGTTATTTTAGGGATGAAATCTTAATTTTGTCCTTAAATGATTATTTTAGAGGACGAAATCTTAATTTCATTCCCAGTAAATTAAGATTTATTTTTAAGGACATTCTTAATATTATCTCAAAATGATAATTTTATATTAAAAACCATTTTAATTTCATTTCAGAATGCTACTTTTAGAGACAAATCTTAATTTCGTCCCTAAATAATTATTTTAGGATCTCCTGCAAGTAGAGATGGCAATTTGGACCCGATTTTAGGGGCTCTGACCCTCCCCGACCCTAACGGGGAGGGGATTCCCCGATAAAAACGGGGAAAGGGGCGGGGATGGGGACGAAAAAAATCCCCGTAAGTGGGGACGGGGATACATATATCCCCGCCCCACCCCGCCCCTCCCCGCCCCGCCCCTCCCCTCCCCTCCCCTCCCCCTAAATCTTATTACAAAATTAATTGATCATCCTTGTAACTCCACCACACCATTAATCCAGATTAATTGATTAAATTAAACCCCCATTATCTTATATTATCCAGAAAAAAAAAAACACATAATTAGGGCATTAATATATAATGAAAAAGTGTATTTATACTGTACATAATTAGGGCATTAATATATAATTAAAAGTCTCAGGGTAAATATATTATGTACAGCTTTCCAGTTTCAGGGTAAATATACAATTATGTACAGAGTGCAGTTTGACTTGTTATTTGAAAGCAAATTACGGCTCGAAAGTGCAAAAATATAATATTAAAAGTGCAAAAATATAATATTATTACAAAATTACCTTAAATCATATACATATTTACTAAAAACTATAACCTTAATAATTTTTATTACAAAATTGCCACCCATGTTTTAACACTAAATCTAAATCTCCTTTTCCTTCCGTTTTTGCCTCCTCCACAGCCGCACACTCCCTCTCCCAGCCAAAGTGTAAATCAATTGTTAGCTACTGCACACTCCCTCTCCCAGCCAAAGCTTCTTTGTCTTGTAGTTGGAGGTAAGCTTCTTCCTTCCATCTTTTAATTCTTCTTCATTTGTTCATTTGTCCATATCTTTGGAGAGAATTTATTCCTCTTGATCTCCAACCTCTTGTCCCTCTGTTTCCTGGTCTTTATGGAGTCCTTTTCATGGTTGTTGGCGTCTTTGCTATATTGGTTCTGCTGAGTTTCTTCTCTTGCCTTCTGTTTCTCGTGTTTAATCATAGAACTCCATTCTCTATGTCTACATTTGCCTCCAACTTGCATAGATCTTCAAACTATTTTATGATCGTAGTTTAGCTTAGTTAGGCTCACTTGAAGTTTAATTTGAAGTGGACTGTCAAAAAAATCTTGCCGTTTAGGTAGATTGTTGAGAAGATAAAATACAATAATTTCCGTGCTTTGTGTTGACTTGCCTTGTTAACTCGTATGGTTGGGTTGGGTTTGATGTTGTGAGATATAATGAAAGATTCACGAAAATGTGATCGACTGCATAACTTAAGATAACCCGTATTTAAAGTTTTAATAATTAATTGAAAGAAAAATGTAGGACATTGTAAGAAAATAATAAACCAATTAGGTTTTAAGGTTTTGAAACTAGGGCAAAAACTAATGGCTATTTTGTAAGAAATCAATCATAATATTTTTATTGTGTGTAATATTTTTAGTTTATTTCAACAGCATACATAATTTTCCTGCCATGTCATGTGTAATTTATACATGAAATCTGGAACAGTGTAAATAATTGAACATCTGGAAGAGCCTAAATAATTGAACGTGCAATGATTTTATGAGCTAAAATTTTAACTTTGTTAACTCTCTAAATTCTGAAACATGGTGGGATGTACCTATTTATTTATAATCTTTCCTTTCTTTGATATATTGACTTGGTGGAAGTTCAATGGGCCTAAATATCCAACCTTGCAGAGGATTGCTCGAGATATTCTTGCTATTCCAGTCTCTACTGTTGCTTCTGAGTCTGCTTTTAGCACTGCTGGAAAAGTAATAAGTCCACATCGCAATAGACTTCATTCAGGTACATTGGAGGCATTGATGTGTTCTCAAAATTGGTTATGAGTTGATCTAAAAGATAATAAAATGAATTTTTATCAACTTTTAATTTAAAGTTAATAATTATTAGATTTTGTCTTTAATTTTTTTTATTTTCTTGAAAGGTGAAGAGTCTTGTTCGACAATCCATGATGATAATGATTCAGAAGATAGTAAGTATTTTTCATTAATCTCTAAAATATTGGTTTTTAAAATATTGCAAGAATTTATTACCTATTTTTTTACGTGTTGTAGTTGATAATTGATGACATGGATTTGAGTTTCACTGTCCAACCTTGATATTTGGCATGCAAGTGAATTTCGATTTTCTAGTATATTTTAATTAGTTTAATATTTTTAATTACAAATTCGTTAGTATTTCCTATATAAGTTGCTTTTAAATTAAATTTGTTTTTAAAATTGATTATTGCATGTTAGTTTTTAAAATATTGCTTTGTATCAACATGAAGAATTAATGATGATATCAACAAGAAGAACTGCTTTTGAGTCAATACCAACAGCTAGCTTTCATGTTTTGAGCAATTGTACCCTTGGTTTTGATTGGAATTGTTTAAATTGTGTTGCTTCTGAGTTGTATTTTTTGGGTATTTGGTTTTAACAATGTGCTAGGGTGTTTCTGAGAACAAGTGAATGATTTGGTAGCTGGTTGTTTTTTGATATAATGTTGTTATTAGAGTTGTTATTACTGGTACTGTGCACTATTTGTTAACAGTAACAAAAGGCTCTAACGAAGTGATATTTTTACTCTTTTCCATGGGCAAAAATTAGAATGAAGTTACAGGTTCTGTTTCTCCTGTACGACGTAGGGATGCAGATCAAAGATTATACATTCTAATTTTATTCTAATTTTTGTTTACTGTGACTTCATTCTAATTTTTGTACAATTATCAAAGACTTTATTGTGATTTCATTCTAATTTTTGTTTAATTAATTTCATTCTAATTAAAAAGGTACTCTTTTGTAGTTTCGTAAAATTTATTTATTGATTATTAGAATTATTAATAATGCACCATTGAAGAGTGTATATTCTTAAAATATTGAGAAATTAAAATTTATTGACTTGGGTATGGGGAGGGGATTTTTCCCCTTAGGGACGTGGAGGGGATTTTTCCCCGCGGGGACGAGGAAAGGATTTTCCTTCGCGGGGAGCGGACGGGGATTCTTTCTTATCCCCGCAACGGGGACGGGGATTGATATCCCCTATGGGGACGGGGACGGGGATTGATATCCCCTCCCCGCCCCTCCCCATTGTCATCCCTACCTGCAAGTAATGAAATCAATGCAACAAATATTTAATTTAGGGACAATATTTAGAAACGATTTTAATTTCGTTCCAAAATGTTACTTTTAAGGATGAAATCTTAATTTTGTCAAATAAAATTTATTTTTAAAGACATTTTTAATGTCATCCCAAAATGATAATTTTAGGGACTTAAATTTTATTTTTAAGTACATTGTTAATTTTGACCCAAAACAATAGTTTTAGGGACAACTTAATTTTTGTCCCAAAATAATAATTTTAGGGAACGAAATTTTAATTTTGTCTTAAAATCATATTTGAACTTAAGTTAAATTTTAAATTAAATCAAAATCAAAATCCTTTTAAATTAAGAGAAATCAAAGGCCAAAATTTAAAATATAATCACTAAATTTTTTTAATTGAAATTTTCCAATCAAAATCCCTGATATTTAAAACTCATCAAACGTTTTGATCCTCTACTGATGAGTCTGAAGTTGAAAGTCGTCTCCACTATGACATCCCTAATAATAATTTTAGGGACAATTTAATTTTTGTCCCAAAATAATATTTTTAGGGAACAAAATTTTAATTTTGTCCTAAAATCATATTTGAACTTAAATTAAATTTTAAATTAAATGAAAATCAAAATCCTTTTAAATTAAGAGAAATCAAAGGCCAAAATTTAAATTATAATCACTAAATTTTTTTTAATTGAAATTTTCCAATCAAAATCCCTAGTATGTAGAAATCATCAAACGTTTCGATCCTCTACTGATGAGTCTGACGTTGAAAGTCGTCTCCACTATGACATCGCAAATGTCTCCTCTCTGGTGCTCGAAATCTCAACGAACTCTCCAAAGCTTGTCTTCGAATTGTTAGTGCATCAAACTATTTGTCTTCATTAGAGCATTAACGATGGTTGACTGGAACTCGTCTTCTCTCTCTGGCGTCTCTCCTATCCTGTGTTCATCTTCGACGCTAGCATTTAAACAAAGTATTATAAGTCTCTATCTCTGTTTATATTTTTATGTATTTATTTTGCTTTGTGTTTTGTGATGATTGTTTTTTGGTTGTTTTGACTAATAATGTGAGGGTTTGTGTGGATTTGTTTTTCGTTAAGGATGAGGAGTGTAGTTGACAAAGTCATCTTACATGTCATCGCTGAAGGAGGTGGTGATGAAGTGAACTCCGCCACCATCAAAGTCGCTGCTAGAGGTCTCTGATGCAATCTTTGCTCTTCATGTTTTTCGCATTTTTTTTTAATTGTGTTGTGGTGTAAAGGTTGCATTGTATATTCAAAGCTTCTTTGAAACTTGTTTTGTTTTGTATTTTTATTTTATTTGAAATTGAAACCCTCATTTGGCATCTTACCTGAGAGGAAAAAACAAGTGAGTTTTCACTCCTAGGTTCTGTTTGGACGCTGAGAATACTATTTATTTATTGGTGTGTTGATTGATTATAAATTTACATGCTTTTGTTCTATACATGAATGTAGACCGTATTAACTATATTTTGATTGAAATCTATGTCTAACAAGTCATAGCTACTTCTTTGCAGTGAAAGTGGAAAATCGATGCCTATATTGCTATAAGAGATTGTCACAATGCTCAAATAATTGATAACACTTCCTTCTGAGCTCACTAGTACATGTCAGAAGCTCTAGAGCAGGTAATTGATAGGTTTCTACTTTATGAGCTTATAATATTTTTGTTTAAATATCATTTCCTGGAATGACTAAAATGTCCGTTTGTTGTATTTCAAATAATCTTAATTGTTGTGTTCCTGGATTATGCTTTAAGGGAGAAAGAATAAAATCCTGGTCATGGTACTTGAATGTTGTGATGTTGGTTATCAGTTCTTATTTTGGTACTAGATTGGTAACCCTGGTCATGCTTGAAAAGTAGCATGTTATGTTGAATATATGTTGTGTGTTAATGGTAATGCAGTAAGATTTATCAATGACTCTTTAAGATTCTGTTTCGAGCAATTTGGTGAGATGAATTGACTAATAGGGATTCTTTTTATTGAATGATCTAACTAGTCCATTGAAGTCTGGTTTCAGAGATGGGTATTTTTATCATTTACACTTGAGCTTGGAAAAGGAGAAAACAATTTGTTTAAGGCCAATTGGGCCAGACTTTCTTGTGATGATGTTCTTTTGGTTGTATGTAATGGCTTTTTATTGTTGTATTGGCAGGGGAAACAGTGATGACAATGTCACTATCAAAATCCTTTACCGTGGAGTTTGTCATTTTGACTTGCATTCTTGCAAAAATGAATGGGGTGTCTCCAATTACCCTCTCGTTCCTGGGTATGAAACTATTTTTTCTTGAAACCATAATGTTCAACATATATCGTACTATTCTTAGAACTAAATTTGATGTAGCTACACAAAAATTTGATTGAGTCAGAATCTTTACAGCGTAATGTCCCTGGCTGTGTTGCAACATATTGTTTCATCATATGCTGTTGAATGATTTTGTATTTATATGCCAAGTCTGTCCTAGATTGGTGGAAGTCAATTTTATACATTAATTACATACTTTTGTAACTTTTTTGGCTTCTGGTAATTTAAGCAAATATATTATAACGATGTATTTTCCCTAATTACAGCATGGAGTATATTCAGCTATTGCATAGTTGAATTTCAGTCTCAAGCATCTAAATCAAATCTCAGTCTTAGACAACAAAGAGCGAGGAAAGCCTTTCCTTACAGTTATGAATATGCCTCTTTCCACCTTATTTTAATTTATGGTAGAAATTCTTGTATCAAATTCATCACATAAATAAGAATGAAAATTTGTATCCTCAATTTGTAACACTATAAAGGACATAAAAAATTATCTCTAATCCATCATTTAATCAAAGACAAAAATTTGTCTCTAATTCATTATGCAATCAAAGATAAAAAATTTGTCCTCAATTCCTTACACGATTAAAGATGAAAAATTTTGTTTTAAATTCATTATACAATAAAGGTCAAAAAATTTTGTCTCTAATTTATTATACATTTAAGGATGAAAAAATTTGTCTCTAATTCAACATATAATTAAGAGCAAAAAATTTTTTCTCTAATTCATTACATACTCAAGGACGAAAAAAATTGTCCTCAATTCAATATACAATCAGGGACAAAAATTTTTTTCTCCAATTCATTATATATTCCAGGACAAAATTGTCTTTAATTTATTGTACAATTAAGGATGAAAAATTTTATCTCTAAATATGTGTTTTTGGGGCGAAATAGTGTTACTTGGGACAAAATTTAATTCATTTATGGAAAAAAAAATTTGTTCCAAAATGTGAATCCTTTTATGACGAAACATTATTTCATCCTTAACAATGGGTTATTAAGGATGATTTCCTGTTTTGTGGGTATTACTCTTTGGTAACATATATTTTTTGACAATTTGATTTTTAACCACAGTTGACTTTTTGGGATAAAGTTTTGACTTTTTAGGACAAATTTTCATCACATTCTATAAAATTTGTTGTAGTGAATGGTTAAAACTCAGGATTGATTTCCAGCCATTGTAAACAAATTTGCTTATTTTTTCATGTTCGTTTGTGAACTGAGCTGGCTCTTGGTTTCTAGTCAAACCAGTCTATCTAGTATGTAATTCTTCGAAAAATGTACAATTGTTGCCTTCTTAGAGCTTGCGAAGCCATTAGTCCTTCACTATAAACCTTAAATTTAAGTCTCTTGCATGCAAGATACACCAGAATCATGCATGGATTATCAAAATTAAAAATGGCCGAAGGACTAATGGTAATTCTCTCACAAATGTTGGTGGATGGTTATGCTCTTGATGTGGAAGCATATTGCATCCTCATACAAAGCATGAGTGCACAAAATCGAACTAAGGATTCTGCTTTCTTTTTCAATTTGATCGTTAATGACGGTTCAGTGCCTGACCGAGAAACAATGCACACTCTTCTGTGTTGTTTGGCTAGCCAATCTCAATTGCACATGGTTTTAAGTGGGATTAGGCCCATCACAACCCACCGTGCTCATAGTCTGTGACGTGCCTAGGTCCACCGTGGTAGGATGTCATGTTCTTCGGGATCTAATTTTGCAGTTTTGGTGGAATTGCATGAGAAATCAGACTACAACAAATACCAATATAGACTGATTTCCCAGTCATCTTATAATCTGTTTCCAAATTCACATCAAAGGACAAACCAATTAAGTTTTAAACCCCCTGTATACAAAGGCTACAGTGAAAAGATAAGCCAAATTAAGATTTCACTAACTTCTCAGAATTGTAATATAAATGGCTTAAAATCGTCAACAACCTTATTTAAATTACAAAATCATCATAAAAATCTGCAAATCACCATACTTCAATTTCAAATCAGATGGATTCATGGATAAATATGTAAATGGTACAAGTTGGTTATGGTCAAAATATGTGGACACAATTTATGTATGCAGTAAATGTGATTATGTATTTAATAACTTATGCAACACAAAATATAAACAAGCATTACACATAGAGGGATGAATGATTATTACATGGTTCAACTATAAACATATCCGACCTCTATGAGACCAAGTTTAGAAATCTTAAATTCACAATAACCAAATTAATCAAACAACCAAAATTTTCAGTAATAATTTTTAGAATATAAACTGAAAAATTAGATATAGATTAATAAAAAGTTGCACATGTCTGAAGAAGAACATGGGCATTCCACTCATTCATCACTTAAAACATCCAGCTTAGGTAAAAGTGTTCAACTCCCCTTGAATATTCAATGAAACTCCCTTCAGTTTGAGAAAGGTTGAAATCTCTTCAACCCTTAGTCATCATCTAGCTTCTAAATCTGTAACAGAGTGTTTTCTATCGAAAGATATTCAGATTATAAGCTTTAGAAGAATAAATAATATTCAGATTAATTTAAAATATGGGAGAAGGTGGTTCATAAAGTAAACTTCGTATCATAAATTTGTGCCACTTGTCAAATTATAGATTATAATACACATGTCTAGTTGTTGTACTAGTAAAATAGGAAGTACATTGCAGTACAAAAACTAATTTTGCTAAGTATCATTCAAATATTTACAACCTAGATCACAGAACTCCAATATGAGAATATACAGAAACACTTGTAACTCAATTCTCTCTGAACTTCCTCATCAATTTCAGATTATCATGCTCAGTATGCTTAATAAGCTTCTATATAAACGCACAACTCTTAGCTAGACCAAGCTTAGTAACATCAGCTACCCTCAACCACCTCACCATCCACAACCTAAATATGTATATTAACCTAAATAGGTCAACATGCATATTAACCTAAATATGCCCTATGCTTCTCTTATGGGGTATGGTAATTAATCTGTATATTTTATTCTACAAGTTTGTTAAAGCATAAAAGGGAATCGTACAAAAGCAGGACAAGAAGATGAAAGGTGGCCTTTTAGCCATCTGACTTTAAATGAGCTAGCTGCAATGTCATCTCACAGAGGCCTCTCATATATATTACTAAAATTAATGTGGAAACAGTTGCAGCAAAGGAACAATATTAAAAATAAGATGATAACCAAAAATGAACTCCATTATTCATCAATTCAGTATACCAAGTCCAATGAAAGGGTCATCTGAAATATCTTACTTCAGTGGTTGCTGAATCTAATGCCATGAGGAGCATCAATTTCACTTCCGAAACATCTTCATTTATTGGATCGTCATCCTATATAAAAATGAGAATAATATAGGTAAACTATGATACAAAATTTATTAATATAAAATAATAACAAATTTACACTATCGATAAGTTTCTACAATGCTTTCCAAAGATACAGTGACAATGAGGTAAAGAAAATAACTACAATAATCAATTTGATTTGCAGAGTCACAAATCTGAAGGAAAATAGGTGCGCGTGTGTGTATATATATATAATACTTCTGAGAATAGTGTCTCAAGAATGAAATCAATTAAACTTTCTGGAATGAATATAGCTCCATAGCTGTGACTGAGTCCAGCCGGCTTACAAATTACACCAACAATAGTCTGCAAACAAAAAGCTCCCAAATCAGTGATGAAGGTGCAGAAATAATGAATAGATAGAATAGTAGGAACAGAGAAATTATCAAAATCAACATCTTTGAATTATTGCCATTTCTTGCTTTCTGAAACACAAAGCAGCCTTGACCAAAATGAAGAACAACCAGAAGAGATAAAGGCTTTAAAAAGGAACTAAGACTACAAGGGAAGGACAAGCTTTTTTATTATTGACTAAAAACACAAATAAAACAACACTTTTGTAAGTTGGGGTATTCATCATTATATCAACAAGACTTCATATACACAGATTTGCAAATAGTATTAACATATTGTCCTTCCAAATCAACCTCTCATCAAATAAACAGTCTCACCATAAAGTCCTTCCACATTAATGTCATCTGACTCAAGCTAAAATTTGAGTCCAAGTTAGCTCGGTTCAAATCCAACCCTAACGTGTTGGTTTTTATGACGGTTTGAAATTGATGGTAAAATAAAGGTAGGAAGCTGGATATTTGAGCAAACTTGGCAGGAGTCATATTGCCATGAGACCGCCTAGCTCCGCAAAAATTTACATGATTGGATAATCTCACTATAGTGTCTTATATGATTATATCATTTTATTCTTGTCTTGAAATATAGAAAGTAGTCCCTTAAATAATTAAGCAATATTATATTTAACCTTCCAATATCTTAAAATATATAGCCAAAATCTATTTAATCAACTGAATTTTTTATGAATTATGTTTAAAAAGAAATATAAAGTCATCTAATACCACACACTTACCATATGACCTTTGCAGTTTAGTATCCTGGGAATCTTTCCCATAATTTCGCACAATCTGTAATCATAGAGAACAATACATTAATGGTAAAAACAAAAACTGTAGAGAATTAAATTAGAAGACGAAGAAATTGGGAAATAAATACCACACGACTTGAAAAACACATAAATCCTATTACTCTAGCTTCTCACTTAGAGGATTTTAATTCAATACTAAAAATATATTGAATTAGAATCCTCTAAAATATATTGTTAAATAAATGAATACGTACCATTTTGTAATTGTTGTGCAATTGAATTTATGTCACTTGAACAGTTTTTCATGTTCACCTGTAGTAACCTTGGCATGCTTAAGCCTCCTCTAGAGAAAGTCTTCATTTTGGAGCATCTTCTCACAGATAATCTTTCTAAGAATGGGAATTTTAATGTGTAATTTCCAGAATAGAAGTATGTGAAACTTTCTAAACCAAACAAGGTCAAGTCCTTCAATTTCTTAAAAACAATTTCACCTTTCTCTATATCTCCCTCATTTGTTAATACTTCTATCATCATTTCACATTCTTCTATTGACAAGCTTTCAAGACAAACTAGAGTTTTGGCTCTTGAAGATGTCATTAAGTTTTGCATTCCATTACAATGACTTACCCTCAAAGTCCTTAGATTTTCAAAAGATGGTGAAGGCAACAACAAAGTAGTCAAATTGTGACAATAGTTTACATTTAAAGAATGAAGATTGTGATGAGTTAAGTTTAGTCGGGAGTCTTGCTTTGAAATAAACTTTAAATTAAAAAGCCCCCACAAGTTTAATTGTTTTAAGTTTGTGAATATTCTAGTGCCCTCCTCTCCTCCTCTAAACGAAAATAACTCTTCATATGAACTCACTTTCAATATGAGGTTTTCAAGACAGATAAATCTCTGAAGGATTTGAATTGGGATATATGTATATCCATCCTTTATCAATTCAAGAGTTTCTACTTTGCCAAAGTTCTCAGGAAACTTTCCTTGCCAAATGACCATGATTTCCCTTCCACTTAATGTCAATTCCTTTAAGTTGAAGTTAAACTAAAGAAAAATCGTGTGTCAATCAAATTAAAATAAAATTTTAAAGTATAACAACATAAAATTTAAATATGTTCAACTGGAACCAATGAGCAAAAAATATGATGCATTGATGGTCAGTTGTATTCTAGCCAAAAAAAAAAAAAAAAATGATGAACTAAGGAGTGAAAATGTGTGGTGACCACTAGTTCAATAATAATGTTCAACATATGCACAAACTACTTCTTTTTTATGTGGAATCAAGGTTAACATTGTTTAAAACATAATTTATTATAATTAACCCTTAAAATATATTATTTTTTACAAAATTGCAAAAATATATTTAAGCTAATTAATTGAATGCATGCATACCTTTTCTTTATGTGCTTGCTGTATAGTTGTGTTCAAGTCATTCCCTCCATTTTCTACCTCCTTTCTTTCATAATTGACTTTGTGTAACTTTGGTGTACTAATCATTCCTTGAGAAAAACGCTTCATATTGGGGCACTCTTTTATAATTAACTCTTCCAAAGATGGAAAATTGAAAGAGTAATTCCCAGAGCAAAAACATAAGAGACATCCTAAATATTCAATTGACAACTTGTTCAAATTGTTAAAAACAACTTGTTCACTGCTTGATGTTGCATCTCCCTCATTTTCTACTATTTCAATCAACATTTGACAATATGATATTCTCAATTCTCTCAATTGCACCAAACTTCTAGCATTTGAAGGTGTTGTTAAGTTAACCAACCCATTGCAACATTCTACATTAAGAACTTTAAGATTCTGGAAAGAAGGTGTAGATGGCAGTAGACTCATCAAATTTTGACAGTCAGACAAATGTAGAACTTCAAAACTTGGAAGATCAGATAGGCTCTTAATTTCTTTGTAATTACAAAAATGTAGTTGAAGCTTTTTGAGATTGTAAAATCTTTGAAGGAGTCCAAGTGGAATATATGTTGATTCATCATCAGATACTTGAAGAGCTTTAGATTGATTTTGCCAAGTAATCTTTGCTAAACTGTTCCATAATTCAAAAACCTCCAAATATGAGTTGATCTACAAATTCATCAAAACAAAATTCAGTGAGTATTTTTTATTCTTAAAACAAAAATTTGATCTAGTTAAACTAATTTTGAATTTATCACCCTTCTTCATATGCTTTCAATTTTCAAATTTTTTTCTAGAAAAAATAAAATATTATTACTGATTTCTAAAATTATGTTCGATAATCTATTTCTAAAAATAATCTAGGATTTAAATAACTTTAATTAAAAAGATCCTAAAGTGATATTGTTCAAATCAAATAACCCTGAATTTTTCTAAACTTTAGTTCCAAAGGAAAATTAAAGAAGATAAGAATTCCACAATTAAAGTTTTGAATAAATTGTTAAAACATAAAGAGAGAATATTACTTCCTTTTCAAGAAGATATTCATACCTTATCGTCCAAGAAGATAGCTTTTCGATCTAAACTATCAATTCTACTGTCCTCAGTGTTGTTTTTGAAGTTCAGACATTTTGTACAATTTCTCACTACCAACTCCTTCAATTTTGGCCATTCTGACATATGTCTTTCAGGGTAGAAGGCTGTAAGTTCTGTTAGATTTTCAAGCTTCAATAAGGTTACATTCGGAAAGACAAAATTGACAACAACATTTGCTCCTTCTTCTTTTGCAACAATATGTTCTAAAACCTTACAATCTCCTATCATTAGTTGTTGGAGTTGGTGGAGACTTTTGGCAATGGAAGGTGGAAATGCATATTTTATACTTCCACAATTCCACAGGATCAAATGTGTCAAATTTTGATAGAAGGAAGTTGGATGTTAGATGTAGCAAATTTCTGTTGAATTATCATCTTGGAATGCCTTGTACTTGATATCAAGAGAGATTTCCTGCATTACAAGTTTACGGTTGTTTCAATATAAAGTAACTAAAAATTCCATTAATTCTTTGTCTCTTTTCTAAACTAACAAAACTTACATAGATAAGTAATTAAAAAATAAACTATATTACTCGATTACATACCTGGTTTTGCTTTTTGTATAATCCTTGTATGATTTTATTAAGATCATTCCCCTCATTCTCTACTTCCATTCTCTCATAGTTGACTTTGTGTAACTTTGGAGTGCTTAAGATTCCTCGAGAGAAAGTCTTCAAATTGGGACATTCTTCTATACTTAATACTTCTAATGATGAGAAATTGAAAGAACAATTCCAAGAACAAAAGCATGTGAAACTCTTTAACCTTTCAAGTAACAAAACCTTCAAATTGTCAAAAACAATTTTGGCACTTGTTGTTGCATCTCTCTCATTTTCTACTATTTCAACCAGCATTCCACATTCAGATATGCTCAATTCTCTCAACTGCACCAAGCTTCTAGCCACTGAAGGTGTTGTTAATGCAACTAACCCATTCACTCCCCGGACTCTGAAAACTTTAAGATTCTGCAAACAAGCTGAAGATGGCACTAGACTCATCAATTTGCTACAATCTACTACACGTAGATGTTCAAGATTTGGAAGATTAGATACACACTTAATTTCTTTGTATTCACAATAATATAGTCCGAGTTTTTTTAAACTTTCAAATCTTTGAAGGAGTCCAAATGAAATATTTGCTGAGTTATCTAGTGAGATATTAAGAGCTCTATATTGACTCTGCCAAGTAATGTTTCTCAAACCATCCTGTAATTCAAATTCCTCCAAATTGTTGTTGATCTGCATAGTTATAAAACAAAATCCAGTTAGCGTTTTAATCATATTCTGAAAATATTTTTCAAAAATCTTAATATTCTTTTCCCATTACATTTGAATTAACTTGTATATAAGTTAAACAATAATGAAACTATTTCAGGCAAAACCAAGATATTTAAAACAAGATATTCGTACCTTACACTCTAAGCACAAGAATTTTGACTCTGAAATGTGAAGTTCACCCTTCTCGTTATTATCTTGCAAGCCCAAATATCTTGAAGTGAATTTTTCACAATACTTTATCACCAACCTTTTTAACATGGGAAATTCTGAAGCATGTATTATTGGATAGAAAATTGTAAGTTTTGGTAAACTTTCAAGCACCAATTCTGTTACTTGTGGAAAGACAGAATTAACAACTACTTCTGCTCCTTCCTCTTCTTCAACAATTTTCTCTAAAACCTCACAATCCATTATCTTTAGGTATTGAAGTTGTCTGAGGCTTTTGATTATGGAAAATGGAAATACATATTTTATCTTTCCACATCTCCACAATGTCAATCGTGTCAAATTTTGAGAGGAGGAAGTTAAAAGTTGGCTGCTCCAAATTTTTCCAAAACTAATATTGTTCAATGCCACCGTCCTAAAATTGGTGAAATTAAGCTGCAACCAAAGTAATTGTTGTTTCAACATTTATGAACTTTTGCATAAAATATTTAAAATATATAAAATTAATTCTTACTGATTGATAGATAGATAGATAGATAAATAGATGACATGTCATTGATATGAACATGTTCTTTTTTTCTCTAATAATATTAACTATGACATCAAGCATGAATTGATAAGACCGATTTGACAGATATTATGTTGTATGGAGATTGAAGAGAAATACTTAATAGTGAAATTGAATTGAAAATTTAAATCACTAGAAAAAAAGAATTGCAAAAAGAGAATAAAAAAGACAAGAATATAAAACTTATAATACAGAAAAGAATATGCAAAAAGAGAAACCAAAGTGAATAGGCATAAAAGAAAAACCAAAGTGAATAGGCATAAAAGAAAATAAGAATATATAATAGAGAAATACAAGAAGATATAGTCAATCAAACCTTTTCATTAAACAATGGCATGATTTCCTTGGACTGCAAATCAATCTTTGAATCCTGAATATGGTTCTCATCTTCTGAAAATTCGGCTAAGCTTAAGAGCTCAACATTCTTGAATAGATGTAATTCTTCTAGTGAGCTGATAGAATCAAATTTAACTTCCAGCATCCTCAAATACTCATATTTTGGATATAGGAACCAACAATCTCCTACAGATATTTTGTACTTTTTAGGCTCTTTGGCAAATAAGTTTTTAGGTTGCACCTTATTATCTTTGATATCCAATTCTACACTTGCAAGATTAGACAAGAGCTTTAGTTCCTCAAGTACTTCAACCTTCCACTGAATAGGACAGCCCTTTATATGAAATTCTTCCAATTGCAATAATTTTGATATCACATTTGGCACAATGACTTGTAATTGTCTACAATTGCTTAAATCTAATGACCTTAGTTCAGTCAATTGACCTATTTCTATAGACAACTCCTTAATAATTAAACGTTTCAAGCTAAGGACTTTTAATTTCTTTAGCTTTCCGATAATAGCAACATCTTTGATTGTGCTATCATCTAAACATAGTGTTTGAAGGTTTTTCAAAAGACGAAGGGAAGATGGCAATGATGATTGGTGCAGTCCTACTAAATTTAAAACTTTGAGCTTTGGCATCACTTTGAAGAAGTCCTTTGGAATTTCGAAATAAGAGTTTGGCATATAGAAATATTCAAGAGTTGGACAATCCAAATCATTAGGCCAAAGTTGACTAATGATAGTACTACTCCTACCAGGTAGGGAGATTTTTGTGCATTTCTTGAGTTTATCTCTATCCTTCCATTCGCGTTCAATGTCATTTTTTGCTGTAAATACATGATGATCAACGTATGCTATTGTTAAAGCAACAACACGAACAACATCATGCATAGCAAATTGTTTGTTTGTAACCCCATCAAGTAACAAACTAGCATCTTTAAGATCTCGAACCAATTTATCTAGTCTATCTTGTGCGTCTTCCATTGTCAAGTTAGCTCCTTCAAGTATATCTAGATACACAACATGTTTGAACAAGTCTGAAATAGAATCATTATTTTCCATTAAACTAGAAATTAAAAACATTTTCTTAAGTTCATCATCTCTTAAATAGTCGTAACTTAAGGCTATCTTCATGTACTCCTTTTCTAGGAATCCTATGAATTTTGTTGGCGAATGTGCTCTCAATTCTTTCAAGGCTACTTTCCAATCAGACGGATGACTCCTATTTTTTAATGCTTTTGCTATGGTACTAATCACGATGGGCAACCCTTTGCATTCCTTGCATATGTCATTCGGTAAAGAATTCAATTCACGTGTTTGAATAACATCACCTACAAAGAGAGCCAAGATTATGCTACCTGCTTATGTATTTACATGCATACTTTGGATATGTAAAAATAATGTCAAAATAGGATTATACTAATGCCACTTTATATGTCAAATGACAAAGGAAAAACAAATTACTAACTTAACAATAGTACTTTCTGGTAAACTTAAAATTTATTTGTTAAACCAATTAAAATTGTGAAAATTCTGTCTGTACTAGAACTACATTAATATATCTGGATGTAATAAAATTTGGGGAAACTAAGAAAACATACAAGTGGAAATTCTATAAGACAAGTTACCTGCCATCCTGGCGAATAGGATCCAAGCTTCTTCTTCTTCCAAAATGCCTATCTTGAAATTATTTGTGGAACCTATCTTCTCCAATACATCTAAATTTCTTGTTGTGAACATTAGTTTGCATCCTCCACAATCGATTTTAGAAGGAATACCAATGGTCTTTAGATCAACATTTTCCCAAATATTGTCTAAAATTAAAAGGATCTTCTTACCGCTCTTCAATCTCTCATACAACTTATTTGCTCTTTCACTCTTATTACTGAATTTTACGCCTAACTTCTCTGCAATTTCTGTTTGAACCTTCTCTATATCCAAATTTTGTGTTACCTATAAGACGAGAATAATAAGCTATCTCATATTTTCTTGCTTCTCTCATTTGATTATTTTCTGTTCATTTACTGAGAAAACAAAGGAAAACAATCCATACCCACATGCCTTTTAGCTTGTTGAGACTCATTTCATTAAAGTTTCTATCAAATTCTTAGGCATTTTCTAGCACTTTCCTCGCAACCAAATAGAACCTTATCTTCAAGTCAACGTTACAATTGCATTTGTACATGTTTAAAGCTTATATTTTCTTATCTATTTTCTCACATTTTCTTGCCAATCAAATGACACCTTAGATATATTTTCTTGCCTGTCTCCTTTGGTCTTTTTTTGTTTGTTTACTGAGAAAAACAAAGGAAAACAACTCATACCCATATGCCTTTGGCTTGTTGAGATTCATTTCATTAAAGTTTCTATCGAATTCTTATCCATTTTATCCCACTTTCTTGGCAACCAAACAGAACCTTACCTTCAAGTCTAGGTTATAAATTACAACTGCATACATGCTTAGACCTTATACTTTCCTATCCATTTTCTCACATTTTCTTGGCATCCAAATGCATCCTTATCATGCTTTATTATCATTATTCTTTCTTCATTAGACACTAATTAATCTTATAATTCACACAGTTTTGCCCACAGTTACTGAGATTACAGTTGAGACTCCTGATGATTCACAACTCACTCTCAAGGTATTAATCTTATTTGCACTTGATCCTGAAATGTTATTTGTTCTTTTAACCCTCCTATTCATCAAAGTTTATGCACTTTGGTTCCCTTAGATACAATTTTCCACATAAATTCTTTTTGTGAAGGGAATATCAACGGACAGGATATTGGATGTGAGAAAGCTTTTGGGTGTTCATGTGGAGACTTGTCATTTGACAAATTTCTCTTTGTCTCATGAGGTTTATTTCTTCTTTATCTCTTTTTACTATCAATACTTTTTAATTATTTTGTCTTTGCCCCAAAATTCCCAGTTTCTTTCCTATATATCCCTTTCATGATGGTTACTTTTCTTTGCCCTTAGATTGTGGGGCTCTTTTCCTGTTTTGTGCACGACACTGACATCGTGTCATTCAATGTGGTCCATTTTGATGTCATATGATCATATATCGATTGTGACTATGAATAAATTGTTATGATATTTAATTTAGAATAAAACTATATATATAAACAAATCTTATAAATTTATTCATATAATTGGTACAACAGTTGATTTCAAAATCACCTAATTTTACGCTATAACTGTTTGTCATATAAATAAATTAATAAGATTTGTTTTTATATATGTGTTAATTGCATATTTGAAAAAAATGAAACTAAAGGTCACAAGATAGGTATAGTTATTTTTAATAGTGTATCAAAGGCAATTTAAGGGCCACAAGAGAGAGAGTACTATCTTAGTTCCATAACTAGTAGTGGAGCCAATGAATTGACATTAGGGGGCAAAGTGTTAAGAAGTGAGGTGGTCCATTAAATTGCTAAATTTATAAGAAAAAAATTGACACAATTTTAACCCTAAATTTAATATATACCCCTGAATTAAATTACTTTTTATACTACTTTAATGAATAGACTAGAATAATAAGATTTTTAAATATATTTTTTATTTTTGTATAAGGGTCGATTCAAATCAAATAAGTTTGAATTTAAATTTATTTAAGTTTGGTATAAAATAAGTCGAGCTTAAACTTAAGCTCAAATTTTATGATTTTTTAAAAAATGAGTTTGAACTTAATATAATGGGTGATGCTTGAGCGTGGCTTGCATGAACTCGAGTAGGCTTGATATTCTAGATACAAGCTCGAGCACATGTGAACTGAGCTCAAACTCAACAAATTTAAAACAAAACAATATTATTTTGAATCAGAGTTATATAACAAAATAATATCATTTTGTATTGCTTACATAATATAATATAACATTGACACAAAATAAAATTGTTTTATCGGTATAATTCTAACAGAGAACAATAATTATCACTCAAATACACTAACAGAGAACAATAATTATCACTCAAATATCAAGAACAACAAAATACACTAACAGAGAACAATAATTATCACTCAAATATCAAGAACAACAAAATACACTAACAGAGAACAATAATTCTAAACTGATAGCTATTTTATTTTATTAATTTCATTATTCTATTATTAATTTCACTCAAATAATACAAATCATATAAATAATTATCACTCAAAATAATCATAAGAAAGTTCAAACATTACCTCGACAAAAACAATGTCGTCAAATAGCTTATCCTTTTGCGCTTTCCTACCAACCTCCTGCACAAGAGTGGTCTTCCCAATACCACCCATCCCGTAAACACCAATCATATACACATTCTCATCATTTAAAGCATCCCATACATTCTTCACAGTAGAGTTTCTTGATTCGAACGCCAAATAATCTTCAGTAGATCTAAGCCAGATATCTTGTGGAATAGTAGGAAAGGAAACTTGATCGAATTCCTTTTCTTGTTGGAGGAGTTGATCAATATCATCCCACTTTAATTTGAAAGCTTTCTTGCTTTGTTTGTAGTTGGAGCACAATCTCTTGAAACATGGAGGGTTGTTTGTTTTCTCTTGAATCAACTGCTCTGCTTCTAAAATTGTCTTGTTCACATCCTTCTGCCAGTCCTTAACATTCTGTTTGATCTCTTCCACATTTCTTTCAGCAGCCGTAACCTTACGCTGGATTTCATCTCTTGTATTCTTCAACTTATCGACTTGTTTTTCCAGATTTTTGAAATTGGTATTGTAGTTGTACAAATACTTGAATTGACGCCAAATCGGAGCAGCCAACCACTTGCCAACTTCGAGGATAGGACTCAACACACCCCCGATACTCCCAGCGACATCAACCATTTTTTTTAACTTTTTTAAAGTTTTAAAAAACAGAAGGAGAAGTGAAGCAAATGAAAATAACTAAAACACAGATGATAACAGGACAACTAAAGTGCAAACTCAAATAAAGTAAGGAAATTGGGTGAAATAAGGAAGATTGGGTAAAAAAGAAATCAAGGGAACTGGTTTCGGAGAGGTTTGTGAGTGAATATATTTTTGAGTGGTTTCTAAATGATTGAGAGAGAACAAAAATGAAGATGGTAAAAGTATTCAATTGCTTTTAAAGTTGCTGAGGACAACTTTCTCTGTGCAAAATATTAAGAACCAAATAAATAAGTGAAAATGAGTTAATCTGCCTAACTTTACAGGCCAATTAGTGATATAATAATCCTTAGGCACTTTCATGACCCAGCCACCTCCATTCCACTACTCAGCTATAATTCTCTAATTTTGATTTTTTTTTAATTTTCCTGTTGTTAATCTCCCTGACTTTACAGGTCAATTTGTAATATAATAATCTTAAGATATTTATAGATATATAAAAGAAAATGCTACTTGCCTTAAATTATTCTCAAAATCAGATGCGTACAAAAGATGATTAGGTATCGATTATTGCAATTTAAAATATTTTAACCCAATAGGCCGAGAATCCAAAATATTAAAAAACCTTGAGAGCAGCAAACCTGATTTTACGGGTCAAGTTGTAATAAAAAAATCCTTTGGCTTTTTAAATATAATACATATATTATCTAAATTAATATTAATTATTGTTACCACTTACTAGACCTGGCCACGGGCCGGTTTGGCCTGTGAATCGGACCGAAACCGCCCGGATAAAATCGGAACCGAAACCGACAAACCCGGAATCGGAATGAACCGGAACCAAAACCGGGGTTCTACGATTCGATTCTGGTTTACATAAATTGGAACAGTGAAACCGCCGGTTCACACCCGATTTATGAACCGACATGTTAACCGGCGGTTTACTGTGCTGAACCGAAAAAATTTGAATTTTTTTTCAATTTTTTTAATTTTATTTAAACAGCCAACGGTTCCCTGCGCAGGGAACCGTTGGCTTGCTGAAGCTTGAAGGGGAGGTCCCCTGCAATTTTTAAAATTTCAATTCACCCCCCTATTTTTAATTTTTTTCAAAAAAGTTTTTTCCTATATATACTCCTTCAAATTCCATTCTCTCAAATTTCAATCTCTCCACTCTCTCACTCATCCTTCAAACTCTCATTCTCATTCTTTAAACTCTTAATACTCTCTCAATCTTTCAATTCAATCAAATTTTCTTAAATTTAATTAAATTCTTTCTTAAATTTTTATTAATTTCAATTTCAATTTTTATTATACAATTCATAATTAATTATAGAATTTATTTCTATAATTAATTTTATTTATTATTTATTTATTATCTTTTATAATTAATCATATAATTTATTTATATAATTAATTTTATTTATTATCAAAAAATGGCAAGTAGTGGAAATTCTTCCGGTAATAGGAGATTTGGTCAATATTCACATATATCAAATGTGAATGAAAATCAACTTATAAATGATTTTCATTCACAAGAAAGTGAAAACCAATATGAAGAGGTAGAGCAACAATAACAACATCAACAACAAATGGAGATGGACCAACAATCTCAAAAAATTCCTATATTCGATATTTTCAAAATTCATTTCAAGAAAATACAAAAGGAAGATGGTAATTTTGATGTTGCTTGCAATTATTGTAGGCAAATTTATAAATTCAAACAAGGAGGTGGATACGGGACATTCAAAAGGCAGTTAGAGTCAAAGCATCCGAAAAAAATGGGGCAAAGCTGCGGCCAAACACAAATAACCGGATATGGTTCTACACACAAATCTTTATTTAGGTATAGTGATAATAAAAGTAAAAAAGAATTTGCAAAAATGGTAGCAATAGATCATTTAGCATTTAGTTTTGGTGAAAATTTAGGTTTTAATAATTATTGTAAAACTGCATTAAATCCTGCACATAAACTATTTCAAGAAATACATTAAAAAGAACATTATTTGTTTTATATAAAAAACAAAAAAAAGAGTTAATTCAATTTTTTACAAATTTTAGTGGGCGTGTATCTCTATGTAGTGATATTTGGAGTGACCATTGGCAAATTCACTCTTATATGGGTATAACTTGTCATCGGATAGATGACAATTTTCTATTACAAAAAAGAATTTTATCATTTAGGGTGTTTGATGAACGACATATGGCTGATAATATTTATAGAATAATTAAAGGAATATTAGAATAATATAAATTACGTTATAAAATTTTTCAATTTCATTTGATAATGCACGTTCAAATACTGCCTCAATAAATGATTTAATTAATGTTTGTAAACCTAATTTAGGTGGTAGATTTTTTCATATTAGATATGCATGTCATGTATTAAATTTATGTGTACAAGATGGTTTACATTGTCTTAATAGTTTTATTAGTCTAATAAAAACAACAATTTCATTTTTATGGACACATCCCCAAACTATGAAAGAATTGGGTAAATTTTGTAAACAACATAATAAAAGACCAAAAAGATTTCCTAAAGACGTGCCGACTCGTTGGAATTCAACATATGAATTACTCAACGAGTCTTTTGATTATAGGGATTTATTATACTCATTTATTTTACAACATGTGCCACAAGTTATATTATATCCCCAACATTAGGATATTTGTAAAAAAGTTTTAAATGTATTAAGAAATTTTAATAATGCAACATATACTTTAAATGGGGTTTATTATCTCACTTCTCATTTGTTTTTAAATGAAACTGTTAATATTATTGGGGCTTTACAAGAAGTCGAACAAGATATTATTCTACAAAAAGTTGTTTTCTTAATGAAAACAAAATGGTTAAGTTACTATAAAATAATTCCAAAACTTTTTCTTGTTGCATGTTTTTTTTATCCTAGATTTAAATTAGATGGTGTCACAGATTATTTGACATTATATTATGAATGTTTGCAATTAGATGAAGTTAATATTTCATTAACTATAACTAATATTATGAATTTAATTAAAGAAATTTATGCTGAATATTCATTAATTTATG
Source organism: Mangifera indica (assembly GCF_011075055.1). Classification (NCBI taxonomy): domain Eukaryota; kingdom Viridiplantae; phylum Streptophyta; class Magnoliopsida; order Sapindales; family Anacardiaceae; genus Mangifera; species Mangifera indica. Next base: position 6,094,410 of record NC_058138.1, read on the forward strand.
GTGGTTCTTCTTCCTCTCTACCACATATTGCCCCATCATCAACCCAAAATATGAGTTATGGTGATCGTATTATGATGCAAAGGGGCAAAAGACCAAGAGGAACATTAGGCTCCACCTCGGAGCTTGATATTTATTTAACTACTATTTTTGAGTTTGGTGACAACAATATAGGTAAAGACTTTCCAGTTTTAGAATGGTGGAGTCGACACGCATCAACTTTTTCAACATTAGCAGCTATTGCTAAACAAGTTATAGCAGCACCAGTATCAATTGTCACAGTAGAACAAACTTTTAGTCAAGGGGGTAATATATTGGATGAGAGACGATCAAGTTTGGCTCCCGAATCTATTGAAGCCCAAGTCTGCGTGGACGATTGGACAAGAGCCGAATTACGCCAACAAGAAATAAAAGTGGACTTCAATGAAAAATCGCTTGATTTAACTACGGATAGTTCGATGACGACGGGAAATAATACTCAAGATAGTGGAGGTGAATGATAAGGTAAGGGGATACTGCCAGCTATTAGATATGCAAAGGTAAGAGAACTACGTAGGTTTTGATTCTTCTAAACCCCAAGAAGATACGTAGGAAGCTTAATTGAAAAATTAAGTCTAAGCTTTTCTTTTAATTTTTAATTATTGTAATTAATAATTTAAAAATTAAATCAAGATTATGTATTAGAATTGACAGTTCAATATCGGTTTTGAACCGAAACCGTCGGTTTTGAACCGGGGCCATGAACTGGAACCATCGATTCCGAACCGGGGCCATGAACCGGAACCGTCGGTTCCAAACCGTGGACGAACCGTCTTGTTACGGTTTCGGTTCAGGGTCCTTATGTTTTCGAACCGTGAACCAGTGGTTTCGAACCGAAACTGACGGTTCATGAACCGTGGCCAGGTCTACCACTTACGAACGTTGATGGGATATATATTTTCTCTTATTTTATTTCCAGATCTAATTATTATTTTTAGGTTAAGACTTATCCCCATTCAAAGTTTAGTGAAATAACAAACCTCCACCTTAAAATTAATGATTTTTATTAGAGATAAGGACAAAATAGATAATTTATATAATAATAAAAAAACAATTTTTAATATACATGAAATTACCAAAAATTCCCCTCTTCATTTCTCGCACTCCGTTTCTTCTCAATTTTCCTCAACAGAAAAATTAAAACAATAATAATGCCCACCACACTTGGAAGAACTTTCCATTTGTGCTTCACCAATATCAAACGTCCAATAAGCCCCCAAGATACTGTGGCGGTCCTTGTAGAATTAATGTTTGGATACTGAGAAATTATTTTTTTTTTGTTTTGTTGAAAGTGAAGAGACAATTAGGATTTTGAATTTGATTTTAGTTCCAAAAAAAGAGATTGAATGGGAAGGAGAAATTGATGATAGCTGGGTGAAGAAAATTAGATTAACTGTCAGGACTTTGGTGTGAGAGAGACAGATTGTTCTTGTGTTTAGAAAGATACAATAACATTCTTTGAATAAATGATTTAGTCAAATAATGATAATTAATTAATTATGTTGATTATCATTAATTGAAAATTGAAATTTTTAAATTTCGAAAATTATAATTAAATTGTTATATAAGGATAATTTTTTTATGTTGAATTAAACAGTATGAAAAGTATTATTTTTATTACACTAACAAAGGGTAAATTAGCTATTTATTTTTAAACTAACCAAAATCATTAACTTTAACTATCCATGATGGGTATTTGACATTTTGAAAGTTACGGGTGAGAATTTATCATTTTATGAAACCTTGGATGGGAAAACTATTTTCATTTGACCTTATTTTCATTTGATCAAGAGCTTGGCATTGTCAGTCTTAGTTTGTATTTGATAACATTAATTCGTACATAATTAAAACTGTAAGGTGATTGCTTGTTAAATTATTCTTCTTACGTGCAGCATCACCACAAGCTGTATTTTAACAAGACTATAGACGACATGTCGTTTATAAGCCTAATTAAGTGACTCAGTTTGGTGTGTTGCTACAGAAAGTCATCCAATATTGGATGTGGTTTTTTGTATTCAGAGGTACTTTTTAACAACTATATTAACTATATTTTTTACTACTAATTATAAATAATTACAAAAATTGATCTATAACAAATAAAATGAATTTAGTATTTAGAAATTAATTTTATTACTAAAATTAATTTTCCGCAACTTATATTTTGACAATTAAGTCATTAGTTGCGAAATAGAGGTATAATTATTCCATACTTTTTGGCACCCATGACCTCGCTGGAGGTAAATTTTTTGTAACTAAATTGTTATGTTGGTATCTAAAGTTTTTGTGGTAAATAAATTTGTTTGAAAACTATAACTTTAGTAATGAAATATGTAATTAAAAGTAATTTTCTGCAACTAATTTTTTTTTTAAGTGTTTAGTTACAAAATAATTTTGTCATTTTGAAGCCCATGTTCCCACTGTAGGAAAATTGGTGGTAACTATGTTGTAATTTTGACAATTAAAGTTTCAGTTGTAAGTAAATTTGTTTGGAAACTATAACTTTGTAAAGAAATATGTAACTAAAATTAATTTTCTACAATTAATTTTTTAATAGTAAGTAATTTTGTTTTGATAACTAAATGTTTAGATACAAAATAGTTTTATCCTTTTGGGGCTGATGTAATATAGATATGGAGCTGATGAAGGAAGTGCAAAATAAAAGCAAATATTGTAGAAACTGAAATATTTCAACTGGGAAGGTGAAAAGATCTTCCCTTGTTTGTAGTGGAAGGAAAATAGGAAATTTGTTATACAAGGTTATGAATGAATTCTTCTATTAGGCTTGTTGTCTTGAGCTGAAACGTTTATCCGTGTCCTTTATTGGATTGACGTCATATACGAATGAGTTAAAGTAATGCCTAATGGTCAATACTGATGAGTTGGATCTATAAAGAGATGCTTCTCAAATACAAATTATGCATTGGAAATATCGTACAACTCATTTCAACAACCTCCTTGCTTTCTATAGTTTCATACCTGAATAACCTGATGCGTAACTTATTTTTTTTAACAATTAACACTTACCTAAGTTGCATCACCTCCTTCACATCTAATTGAGAGTTAAAAATTTGACTTAATTGAGCCTGAATCAATCACAACAAATCAGAGAAAGCCCTAGGTCTAATAATTGGCCTCAAAACTACTATAATAATTAAGTTTAAAGTTTGATATTAATATATCATTACCAAATTTTAAACTTGTGCTCTCTAGCTTGGGTGCCCTTACTAGCCCCCTATCTTGCCTCTAAGCTACCCCTTCGGGGTCATTTGTGTACAAGTTTTTTTTTGTTGTGAGGAGAAACTTTAACTTTAGTTGGACTATTTATTTTGTATATAATAAGGAATTACTTTTTTTACTTAATTAGACTTGAACTGATCACATCAAATAAGAGAAAAACTTGGGTCTAATGTTTGTCTACAATATTTGCACCACAAAAAGAAAAAATTTGATACTAATATATTTTCAGTAAATTTTGAATACATACCTCTTATGTGGATACCATCACCTTGTCCACTCAATTTTCCTTAGGTGGCTATTTGCATACGATTTCTTTGCAATTCCACACACAAACACTATTTGTTAAATTGTCAAAAGTGGGTAGACGATTAATCTAAAAAAAAAAAAAGCATTTTCTAGGCACCACCTATATGACAATGACTGTGCTCTTAAAATTAATAGCATGCCAGCCCAACTTGCATTTTTACATTTCAACAACTGTAAATGGTCTTACAACTACTTTAATCTTGAAATATCATTATATATAAGGAATTTGAACCCTGACTCTCATATGTTTAAAATCCCTTCCATTGCTTCCATAGGACAATTGCTTGTAACTTTACTACAAATGATTCATTATCTTTAAAACTCGTTGTTGTGTGAATAGAATATTTTTAGTGGTGTTTCAAAGGGAAGAGGAGAAAGAAGAAAATTGAAGATAAATAGAGTCTAAACCCACCAGTAGAGATAAAGGGAGGTTATGTGCTTGGACAATTTCAATTATGGAGTTCCATTGTCATAATTGATCCCATTTCTTTATAGTTTATAGCTAAGTTAAAATCCACTATTGATTTATAAAAGTGCAATGCTATGTGTACATACTTTTAGTATATAATTTATGTACATAGATAATATGTCAGTATATGATTAGATGCATAATTTTAGTTAGAGAGTCGATCATTGTGTTTTTATTTGCTTAGACTGATCAGTTATAAAGATTTTTAATTAAAAAAGTCGATTTAACTTTAAAGAGATAATCCAACTAAAATAAGATTTTTTTTGTTAAAAAAATTATAAAAGTCCTATATAATTTTTTAAATGATAAAAATATAAATTAAATGTAAATAACCCATTAGTGAATATTTATTTTTATAATATTATGAGTTAATGAATACTTATCTATATTATTTTACTTTTAATAACCCATTACTACCCATCCATCTTATCTTGGCACTCTCATGCCCCCTATCCATAGGCAACGTCATCCTGGATGACTAAAGCCTTCGTTGTACTTGATAGATTTGATACCTTTGTGAAGGTAGTCGAATCCTTATTGTTTACCATCTATATGCCGAATGTACTTTGCTAGTAGGATTTCGCACTCTAATACATATGTCATGGTCACACGGGGAATCTAATTGCGATCCCTCCCTTACCATGTACATATAATTACAGGACTACTAACTAGATTACCATCCTAGGATGACCCCTACCATGGGCATGTATGTAATGCATCCCACTGACTACATGAGGAGACTAACTATTACCATTATCCTTACCATGCACACTTATTGCACCTTTACATCAAATGCATGATGTATCTTATGGGTATTTATCTCTATCTTAGTTTTTTTTTCTTTCACATATAATGTTGCTTTTGCACATAGTTGCCAGTTATCTTGTTGTACATCTCTTTTCTTATTTTTCCTTATTTGCAACCCAAATCCACTCTAATCTAGGTTCGTGTTATCATTGACACAGCCAGATACCCTTAAAATAGCTAACTATCTTAATTGGCCTTCACTAAGGCTTTTCAATATTAACCCCTCTTCAACACATAATAAGAGATAAAATGGTCTTTTCTCACTACAATAATGGACATGTTTAGTTGTTACTTCTCATGTATTTTAAACAAACTATGCACCGGACTTTGCCCTTACTAGGGATAGACATTCATTGCTTCCTTGGCTAATTGCAAAGTAATGTTGACTAACATTGTTAAGTTTACTTAACCTCAAGTAACAATCATCTTTCTCTCAAGCTCATCATTCATTCTAACACGCTATGAACAAATGCCCATCCTATACCAAACAATTGGTCATGTTGAAACCCTAGGACGAATGTGCGTTTGACGCACGGGGAACTGTTGTTTTCATTTAGGATAAACTAGTGCCACTTTTTTAGAGGTACAGTTGTTCATTGATGTCTAGAAAACTCTAACTTACTAGTTTCTACAATTTCCGACATACTAACAATGATCCAATAAGTTTTATTTATGCAATTACAATATCTAAGTATTCTATAATCGATTAAATCCAACCAACGACCAAAATATGCTCCTATCATGCTCAACAATCAATTAACATCTATTTTTATGGTCATGTTTGTAACACCTCCCTTCAGAAATATTGCTCTTCGAAGGAAAATGCCACTAAATAGATTACTAGAGCATTCAGTTTAAATAAAAACATAGAAAGTGATAATAATAATTATCTAAGTAAAATACTTTTATTAAAATGCCAAATACCCTTATGAAGACCACTGAAAGCGTAACAAAAGATGTTTATCAATTACTAGCAAAAAGTTCATCATAAAATTGAAATAAAACTAATTATACAATCAAGTCTGTAAATTGACAAAAACTTTATCATCTGGAGTTGGTATTAAACTCCTTATTGAACAATGACATAACCTAATTCCTAAGCTTGTGCTCACATTTTGTTTCTAGGATTAACTAGACTATTTATCTTGCCTTCGACTCAAATTATGTCCTAACTTGATCACTAAGGAATTACTCCCTCAGATTTCAATCTAGTGTGACAATACTAATTATGGTAGAAGCATATGAATCTAGAAGCTAATTGCAACTAAGTCGATCGATCTAAATCGAATACAGAGATTTGACATCTTGGCCATACGAGTTATTGCTTCCCAACTTAGTTGCACTTTAACTAGGTTCTACTATGAGCATTACCCTATTATGGGTCTAGTGTTAAGAATAATTTCTCATGGTACCCCATCGTAACAATCCTAAAATGACTAGCATGTTTCAGCTTCCACCTTATTACTAGTTTATGCCTTTAAATACTTTTACTAGTTGGCACATAAGGTACTATTGTGTACCCTAAGGCTTAGTTTATCTCTAGGGATAACCCTTCTCTTTCTAACCTAGCTTCTAAGTCAAATTACTTTTCTGCCTTTTATACAAGAGTGTGTTATCCACACACGATCTTGTGTCTACTTATTGTTCATGCTCACTGTTCTTTTCCCTCGAGACCATAACTTATATCACACTATTCATGGGAACATGGACGTGTACCCTCCTCTACACCCTCGTGTATCTTTTAGCTAAAGTACTCTAAATCTTTCTTCTTAATCCCAACTTGACCACACATCTTTGCAAGGGTATTTGGTAATTTCACTTCTTTTTTAGTCACACTAAAGTTACTTATAGTTTGACTACATGCCTTAGATGATCGCTAGCTAGTCAACAACATCCAAAGGTCATCAGGACATCGTAAGAACTTACCCTAAAATTTGAAGGTCGCGCATATGGGCGTGTGTCCTATACCACACGACTATGTGTCGACTTCCAAGTTTCAGGAATATACGTAGAAATGCACCTTGGCTGAGTTTTTACAAATTGTTTTCGACTCTTAGGCATATTTGAGCATCCATAACATATCATACTTCACTTTAACATGATTAACAAATATAACAAACATAAACTTATTAAAGAAACCAACTAAAAACCTTCCTAGGGTTCATCATGTTAAGATTGATTCTTTATTAACAAACTACACAATTCTAATTTGGTATCAAATCAATATCATATTAATCATCACATAATCTATAGGTTTCACCCTAGGTTACCAATGCACGATAATCTACATGCATATTCAAAAATGGTATCCATTAAAATGCATCATCAAGAATAACGACAATCTTGGTTGAACTTCTCATTCATAATCATTCTTTTTTCATCACAATGAATCATATAAGTTTCCTCTAGCATATTTGGATGAAAAGAAACACATATAATTCAAAATCACATACAAAACATAACTGAAGAAGGAGGGCAGATCCTATTTAGCTTGTTTTAGCAAGACTATTGCATACTACTAGACCTTATTCTCTTTAGTTTCCTCACCACTATGTCACCGAAAAGAGATCATCAGAGATTGCACGATATCCAAGATATCAGACTCTCTTACTCTCTCACTTTCTAGGGTTTCAAGTGATTTAGGATTCTAAATTATGTCACTCAAATCACTACAATTTGTCAATTTATAAACAAATTTTGTGCCCAGACACATGGGCGTGTGTCACTTATAAATTAATATTGCGTTGAATCAACTTGTCCAGTTGATGCGATAGGGACATATAGGTGTGGCCTTCACCACACATGATCGTGTGTCACCCCAAAGTTAACTTTTGCTTTTCTCTCATGTCAACTTATGCAAAAGACTAAATTGCCTTTGAGACATACTTGTGGGCGTTACAATGTTTCACTTTAAATACTTCACAATTAATAACATGAATCCAATATTATAACAAACTTATTATCCCAAAATCATCATACCATGCCAAAATCCCTAGAACATACAAGCACATATTATAAGCATCCTCAAGCCATTGAAAAGAGTTAAAAGAAAGACATTACACTTACTTAGCTTCCAAAGTATGCTAATCTTCACGTGGCTAAGAGAATTTTGACACAAAATGCCTCTTCAGGCGCTTCTCTAAACATATAAGATTCTGGTCTCTTTATTGTTTGGCTTTGGTATTTGTAAAAGTACATAAAATTGAGCCAAATCCACAAATGCTTCTTTTTAATTTTGCCAAAATAATGGCACGAGTAATTGTTCCTTTCCTATGAACGATCGTCCTTTCAGTTATACAACTAAAGGCATATCTCGAAATCATTATAAAATTGGTCCTTATCCAATTTAAATTTGACAAACAGATGAATGAGTATCATTTTGAAAGTGCATGACTGTTAGTCCTTATTACTTGGATATTTTTACGTGTTTGATGTGAAATGACTATTCTACCAAATTTTAAGGCATGAACAGGGCATCCACCCTTGTGGTGTAGGATTGTCTTTGCTTCCAAACAACATAAAATCAAACTCAAATTAAAAGAAAAGACATAAATACCTTGGGTGTACTTGTGGGTATTACATCTCTCCATCATTAAATGAATTTTATACTCAAAATTCACTCAAATAGTTATGAGAACCTCTGCCTCATATCCTGTTTGGCCTCTCATGTAGCCTCCTTGACTCAATAATTCCTCCAAAGAACCTTGATGAGAGGAACTTGCTTGTTCCTAAGCTCTTTTACCCGTCTGTCTAGAACATGCACTAGGCACTCCTCATACATCAAACTATTCTTGAGCTCTATATCCACTATCCTCAACACATGGTTTAGGTCATTGATGTACTTATACAACAACAACACATGGAACATGTTATGAATATGATCCATGCACATTAGCAATGCAACCTGGTAGACAACCTTACTTACGTACTCCAAAATCTCAAATAGTCCCATAAAATGGTGCATGAGACCTTGTTCAATGCCCTTTAGATCCAAATGTAGTTAGATTGAAGTGAGTTTTCAAAGTAAGCTAAATTCATATAGATCTATAAAGTAATACAAGGTTAGTTTAGTAGCAAATCCAAATTTCAAGCTAGTGACAAGATTGACTCTTCAATTCTAGAAACCTTAAATCAAGCTAGTGATAGTGATAATAACAAAATCAAAGAGAGCAAACACAGATTTCAAGCTAGTGAAAAGATTGACTCTTCAATTCTGGAAACCTTAAATCAAGCTAATGATAGTGATAATAACAAAATCAAAGGGATTAGTGATAAGATTAATGACTAACTCTCCAATTCCATAATCAAAGGAGACTTAGTCACCAAACTTTAGGATTAAAAAATGTCATTAGTTTGTACTTTCCTTTTAAATATATATGAATGTACTCTACATAAAGTAGCACTATATGTATAAATGATGAAATATCATCATATGATTAGTTGTTACTTTATTTTTAATTTAATGTGTACACATAAAGTGATACCAATGTTTACATGTTCCTTGTTGTCAATAGTCACCAAGAAGAAAGTTATCAAACCTAGATTGAAAATTATCAATGTCATTTTGGAGATGCTCCATAATTGAAAATTTAGCAAACCTAGATTTCAAGAAGCTTCTTGGGCTATATGAGTTAAAAATCTTTGTGGCATTTTTTGACCATATTGGGCAATGTCAGAGGTTAGTTCTCCTTTCTTTCCCACAGCTAGTCAGACTGCATTTCTCTAGATCAAGTACATAGTTTGAACATCAAACACCAATGAGCACATAGCGAAAATTGAGCATCCACCAATAAAGTTTTTTGTTTTTTTTCAAAATGAAGTGACTAAGCCAAATGCCAGAGCATACTTGACATTAGTCATATTGTTATTATTAGTTGCCTAGCTTTTTGAAAATTTATATGACCGAATAAATCACCATAGTACCTCATATTATTATATCATTTTAAACTTGCCTTAAGATATATATAGTAGTCCCTCAAAACATTAATCAATATTATATTCAACCTTCTAATATCTTAAAATATATAGCCAAAACCTATTAATCAATAGAATTTCTTATGAATTATGTTGAAAGAAAAAAAAACCATAAACTTATCTAATACCACACACTTACCATGTGACTTTATGGTTTGCTATCCTTTGAATTTTTCCTTGTACAATATGTAAACATAGAGAACAATACATTAATGGTAAAAACAAAACCGGTAGAGAAACAAACTTGGTGTCTGCAGGGATAGTCTCTAATTGTCATCCAAAACCAATTTTAGACAAGGTGGAGTTCGTGGGCTTAAGTGTCTTAAAATTGTACTTGTGAGGGCTGAATTTTAAATGTAATTTTAGAGAGCTTCATTTCAGTACATGGGTACAATAGTCATTTTGTGCGATAAATATTTGCAGCAACCCTTGGTATATAAACCAAGGCTTATTAGTCTGCCCTTCCAAACTGTTTTATCCTCTTTCAGTCTCTTGTGGGGTTTATTGTGCTAGAAAACCCACTGGTTTTATATGATCACTTGCAAGTTTCATTGAGTTTTTAGGTTGTATATTCAGTGGTGTTCTATGTTGAAGCTTTTGGTTGTTTCTATTGTATAAATAGGAGTGTCTTGGTATTGTGAGTTTTAATGATCTTGATTTTATAGTGGATTCAATTACAGGTTCACCCGCTTTTGGATATAGGGTTTCAATTAAAGACTTGAACCGAGTAAATATCTGTCACGCTTTATTTCTTGCAGTTATGCTTTATTATTGAATATTGGATTGATTGATCCTTTATTAAGATAAACACCAAGCACCATCAACCATTTTTTAAAATTATTTTTTAAGTTTGAAAAAATATAATTGAATAAGTAAGAGAAATGAAATTTTATTCTAGTAAATGAGAAAATGATTTATTATCATGTCTCAAACTTTTGCCTTTGTTGTTTTTGTTCTAATTATGTATATTAATATAATTAACTGGCTAGGTTATTGACTAAATAAATTTTATCAAAAATTTTAAATAAAAATATTTTATTTTTACAGTCGATCCAAAATTTTTACATTTGTTATATAATTACTTTGTTAATGAACTAAAAACTTAGAAATTGATCCAATGAAATCACAATAAAATGAATTGTTTGATTTTTTTTTAATTTAAAATCTTAAATATAAATCTTAAACTCTAAACTAAGAGGGGTATTTAAGTCAAACTCGTTCAAACTCAATTTGATGTTTGACTTGAAGTTTTGAAGGTTTGAACTCAAATTGAAAAATGATCAACTTGTTAACTTTAAGCAAAGCTCAAGCCCCATGTTCATGATAGAACTTGATTCTTCTAAGATTCTTTTACTTTATCAATATTATTGTTTATCATCTCAAATAAACAAATCTTGATTGGAAAATTTCAAATTAAACCTAAACTCAAATAAGCCCATAGAATTGATTGTAATAACACAAAATTTTACATATATTTTGCCATATTCAGAGGGTGAAAACATTGTTTAGGCAGTAAAGATGCACACATGGGATCATCATCTCAACCAATAAAAATATCAATGAGAAGCTGTGTTCTAATGCTTCAAGTGCAAATTCACCATCCTCATATCCTTTAACAATTAGTCACCTGAGAATGTGGGTGACAATGGAGGAAAGATTGAAAAAGGAATTAATAAAGTGGGATCAGTAAGTTAGTGTGTTACATGTCGAGCAATATAATCTTGTGCCACTAGATACACTTGTGCCTTTCGATTTGGATGAACTGCTTAAAGTCTCAGCTTCTGTTGTCTGCAAAGTAATATTTATCTTTATAGTTCACGGTGGAGTTGAACATGTCAACCTTTTAGGTTTTATGTAATGATAGAACAAAAAAGTCAATTCAACTTCAGAAGAGTGAATTCAATTCAAATAAGATTTTTTATTAAAAAATTATGAAACAATAAAAATACAAATTTTCTACTAATAACCCATTGGTAAATAATTATATTTTATAATATTATGAGTTAATAAATATTTATCTATATAAATTATTATTTATTACCGTTACAAAAGATTTGAACTTTGTTTTACCCAAAGTTCATTTCCACACGCTATTTGGTAAAGTGTTAAAAGTGGGCAGATAATTAATCGGACAAAAGCAAGCGCATCTTCTAGGCAACAGCCATATGACAGTGGTTGTACTCTTAAAATAATAGCAAGCCAGGCCAGCTTGCATTTACATTTCAACAATTTATTTCAATGTTTGTAGTGGGGCTCATAACTAAAAAAAAAAAAAAACCTTTATATTGAGTTGGATTATATTTTAGGACAGATCTTATTACAACCAAAGAAATTTCCCCCTTAGGCAATTCCTCATAATTTTGATGCGAATCATCCTAAAACGTTCATCTCTAATGAAAACAATGATCTTCGACTAGAGACGTGCCCAAAAAGGGGGAGGAGAGAGTGAAACTGCCAATAAAATTGATGTGGAAACAGTTGCACCAAAGGAATGATATTAAAAATAAGTTAATAACCAACAGTGAACTCCATCAATTAGGCATACCAATTCCAATGAAAGAGTTATCTCATATCTTACTCCAGTGGTTGTTGAATCCTATGCCATGAGGAGCATCAATTTAGCTTCTGAAACATCTCCATTTAGTGGATCATCATCCTAAATAAAAATGAGAACAATATAGGTACATATAAGTGTGAAATAATAGTTATCCTTTTTCCGAATGTTTTTTCAAGGATACAGTGACAGTGGCTTTTTTTTTTTCCAATTAAAGAAATTGAATTTTAAAATTTTTATATCAAAGGTATCAAACAAATACAATTAGACATATTTACTTTGTTTTAGTTTGATGCTTTCAATAGTAAATAATGTAAGTTTATCTTTAATAAAAGAATTTAGAAGTTTGATCTATTTAATTAAAAAAATAAAAGTTTTATTTTTTCAAGAAAAAACAAAATTTAATTATTTAAAAATAGAAAAAGCAAAATTTAATCATTAAAAAGAAAAACTTGTAATTCGATATGAGTGAATGTTGTTATATATATATATATATAAAATATGAAATTAATTAGACCTTCTAGAATGAATATGGCTTCATAGTTGTCACTGACTTCAGCCTGTGAAAATTTGTATAATTGAATAATATCAATATAATACCTTATATGATTATATCATTTCAATCTTGTTTTAAGATATATAAAATAGTCCTTTAATTCATTAATCTTAAATATATACCCAAAACCTATTTAATCAATTGAATTTCTTATGAATTATGTTGAAAAAGAAATGTAAACTCATTTAATACCACACACTTACCATATGGCTTTGCCGCTTGCTATTATGGGTACGATAATCATTTTGTGCGATAAATATTTGTAACAACCCTTGGTATATAAGCCAAGGATTATATGGTCTGTCCTTTCTAACTACTTTCTTGTTAAGAGAGAATTTACTGGTTTTATTCTATCTTTGATAAATTTAGTTTTTAGGTTTCATTCTATCTTTGATACTCTATGTGGAAGCTTTTCCATGTTTCTATCATACATTCTATCATACAATTTGGAGTGTCTTAATAATATCAGTTTTAATAATCTTGATTCTATAATTGATTCAGTTAGAGGTTTTCTTTGTCTTTCATATAGGGTTTTAATTTGAGACTTGAATTAAGTAAATATCTGATCATACTTTATTTCTTGTTGTTATGTTTTATTATCTATAATCTTGCATATTTCTTGTTATTAATATTCGATTAATTGATCCTTAATCAAGATAAACACCCGGCAACATCAATCATTTTTCTTTTAATTTATTTTTCAACTCTGAAAAAAGAGAAATTAATAAATAAGATAAATGAACCTTAATTCTAGTAAACCAGAAAAGATATAACCTAAAGTATATGCCTTTTTCTTCTTTCTTGAAGATACTAGAAGTATTTAAAAGGATCTCGTCTTTTCAAAGAAAAGGAGAACCGGAAATAGAGAATAAATAAATAAATAAAGGTAACAGGGCAACTAAGGTGCCAATTCAAGAAACCAGAGGAAGTGGTTCCAGAGAGGTTTGTGAGAGAAGGAATTTTTTAGCAGTTTCTGAATAATTTGAGAGAAGAAAAACTGAAGATGGATAGAGATTTCAGTGAAGAAGAATCAATTGCTCATGATTCATTATCAACTCAAGATTCTATGAAATTCAATTGATTTAACAAGGGAAACTCACTACCGTGTGAAAAGAATATTTTTAGTGGTATTTGACCTATTTAGTGAAAATGCGAATTATTCGCATTCCCGCTTAATTCGCATTGTAAACATGTCGTTTTGAATTTTTGAACCCAAACATATTAAGCATGTATTTTATATGTTTTCAGTATTAAACAAGTATCTTTGTTGTATGTTGCGTTTTTCCTTTTTTATGAATTTTTAAAATATAAAAATGTCCTTATATTTTCAATTAATTACTATTATACCATAACTATATAAAAACAAAAAACTCAATTTTTTGCCATCCAAATGTCTAAGCTCTCTTGATAATTTTTTATGATGATTGAATTTTGATTATATATTATATTATATTAAATTTAATAATCAATTACATACTTTATATTTGAATTGATGATCAAAAGATTTATTAAAAATGCTAAAATTATTATAAATATTATGATAATTTTAAAAACATATTATTGATGATGTGTCATTTAGACCTTTATATACACGTTTTGTATCTTTTTTATATTCAAATTTTATGACTTTTTTTATAAATATATTTTTCATTATTTACTTTTATACTTAAATAATTTTAGTATAGTTCTTTTTTTTTTCATTTTCATATTTACTAACTAGGGTATTTCAAAGGGAAGATGAGAGAGAAGAAAATTGAGACCCACCAATAGAGAGATAAAGGGAGGGTATGCGCTTTAGTAGGGTTACTTTACTTGACAATATCAGACTACTTGAGCCCTTTCATTAATGAATTTCCCATTTCTCAATAGATACACATCTCTCTGTTGTCATCGTTTTTTACTTTTGGGGTCAATATATTTTATTTTCTTTTTCTTCTCATTTTATTGTTTTTGAGAAATTTTACTTGAGCTTGTTGAATCTTGAGGATTATACTCTCTGTAAAGAATATCCTGTCGTTATAGTGATATATAATAATCACGTCTCAAACTTTTGCCTTTGTTACTTTTTTAAGCTATCGTAGTTAATTTATTTTAATATAATTGACTGAATACGATATTGACTAAATAGATTTAATCAAAAAAATTAAATTAAAATATTTTATTTTTAAAGTCCATCCTAAATTTTTCATTAGCTATTTAATTACTCTGTTAATGAACTAAAAAATTATAAATTTAACAAAACTCTCATCCATTTAAATTACAATAACATAAATCTTTTGATTTTTTAATTTAAAATCTTAAATATAAATCTGAAACTCTAAATTAAGGGAGAATTCAAGTCAAACTCATTCAAACTTAATTTAGTGTTTAATTTGAAGACTTAAATAGTCGAGCTCAAATTGAAAAATGATCAATTCGTTAACCTTAAGCAAAGCTCAAGATTGATGTTGATGATGGAACTTGGTTCTTCGAAGACTCATCTATACTTTATCAATTCTATTACTTATCATCTCAAATAAACAAAACTCAATTGAAAATTTTTAAATTCAACATAACCTCAAATAAACTCATATCATTGATTGCAATTATCCAAAATTCTACATATATTTTGCCATATTTAGAAGGTGAAAGCATTGTTTAGGTAGTAAGGATGCACACATGGGATTGTCATCTCTATCAATAAAAATATCATCGAGAAGGTGTGTTATGATGCGTCAAGTGCATATTCACCATTCTTGTATCTGTTTTATCCTAACAATTAGCTACCTAAGAATGGGAGTGATAATGGTGGAGAGATTGAGGGAGGAATTAATTAAGAGGGCTTAGTAAGCTAGGGTGCTATAGTTGTTATAATAGTGAGTCATGTAATTGGGAATTTGCCTTGTTGGGTTGTTCTCGTATATGTTATTCAATGGTTTGTGGTAAGGATGAAAATGGTTATGGTTTTGAGAAGGGAAAGAAGGGAAGGAAAAAGTGTTGTTGCCTTGGGAAAGATGAATTTGAGAATGTCGAGCGGTATGATCTTGTGCTATAATGATAAATTGGAATTTCAAAATATGATAGCAAATAACCCTTACTTGAGTTAAATCATCTCTTTCATATCTAGTTGAGAGTAATAAATTTAGTTTAATTGAGTCTAAACCGATTATACTAAGTTAGAGAAAATCCTTGATCCAGTAATCAATCTCAAAACTATTGTTTTAAGTAAGTAAAAAGTTTGATATTAATATATCATCAGTGAATTTCAAACTTATGATTTCTTGTTTTGGTGCTCCTACTAACCCTCTATCTTGGTGCTAAAGCTACCCTTTGGAGGTAATTTGTATACAATTTTTATTTTTTTTGTAAGGAGAAACATTTACTTTAGTTAAACCATTTATTTTGTATATAACAAGGAATTACTTTTTTGATTTAATTAGACTAGAACCAATTATATTAAATAAAAGAAAAACTTGAATCTAATTATTGTCTACCATTGTTACACCAAAAAAGTAAAAAAATTGATATTATATTTTCAATAAATTATGAATATATATGCCCCTTGTTTGGATACACTCATAATTACTGCTCAATCTTTCTTGGGCAGCTATTTGCTTCCAATTTCTTTTATTTGCAATTCCTCACACTATTTGATAAATTGTCAAAAGTAGGTAGACAATAATCCAATAAAAACAAATGTATTTTCCAAAGTAACAGCCACATGATAGTGACCGTGCTTTTAAAGATAATAGCACGTTAGGCCAGCCTGCGTTTACATTTCAATAATCATATATCAATGTATCTAATTTGCAATTGAGATTGAATTTATTGTAGTTGAAACTTAAAATGACTCTCTAACCACTATGATTTTGATAATAAAAAAAACTTAATTTGAGTTTAATCATATTTTTAAAATAGAATTCACTACAATTAAGCAAATGATAGCTTAAGTTTAGTCATCAATTTTATAATTATTATAATAGATAAATTAAAATTTTAATTTTAAAATATTATAAAAAATTTTGAATTCTTACTTTCTTGTCCTTTAAATCCCTTGCATTATCCCCATTCAAGCTAATAATTGCTCATAATTTTAATGTGAATAATTCATAAAGTTTCACAAAATTCAATTGATTTAACAAGGAAAACTCACTACTATGCAAAGAGAATATTTTTATTGGTATTTAAAAAGGAAGATGAGAGAGAAGAAAATTGAGATCCACTAACAAAGACATAATGGGAAGGTATAAATTTTAGTAGGGTTGGTTTACTTGACAATGTCAGGCTGCTTGGACCCTTTCATTATTGGAGTTCCATCCTCATAATTGGTTCCATTTCTTTATAGATTATAGCTAAGTTGAAATCCCCTACTATTATATTAAAACCAAATTATTTAGTTATATGAGTCAGTTGCCGAAGTTTTATGTGCTTAAATCGGTTAATTCAATTTAAAAAATAATATTTCAATCAAATAATTTTTTTATTTAAAAAACTCAATATAACTTCAAAGGTACAATCTAAGTAAAATAATTTAAAAATTTATATATATAAATCTTATATAACTTTTTTAATCAATAAAAAATACAAATTTACTGTTAATAACCCATTTGTAAATAATTATATTTTATAATATTATGAGTTAATGATTCATCTATATAAATGGTTGTTTATTATAGTTACGATAGATTTAAACTTTATTTTACAATTGAACGGATTAAATTTTCAAATTTTTTATTAAAATAACTTTTATTTTGAAAAAGCTAAACTTTAATTATTTTTATTAAATATACCGCACTAATTATCTTGACTAAATTCACAAAATAATTTTGATAGGCCTTCAAGAGGAGTAGTTTGTGGTTTTAGGCTTGGTCATGTAGGCCTAGATTGAGCTTAGATGGTGATTTGTGCTGTCCTCCCGTTTATAAAAATGAGCATAGTTTATTTCTAGGTCATCTTTTTAAAGGACTCTTTGCTTTTGTTAATACATATATTTTCCTAAAAATAACATTGAAAAGACAAGAATCTGCTAGACATTTTCAAGAATCAATGACTAAGCATAACATTTATCTGCTAATCATTATTGAGTTGGTTTAACTTAAATTTAAATTTAAAAAATTGACATACGACAAATAGAGGTCAAGAGCCCTAATAAACACAAAAAGTGCATACAATTACTATCAACCCTAATTCAAATAAATTATGTTAGATATATGCCACATTATCAAGTCAAGTAAAAAATTATTCTCCAGCTTACCATTATTAATGTTACATTAACATTAATTGAAAGTAGATTTGAGTTGAGTTAAGCCAAGCTTGAATAACAGTCAACTTGACATTAAACTTGATTTGTTCAATTAATAATGAGTTTATTGAATAAGTCATCAAAAATGAAGAAAAATAGTCACCAGAGATGAAGTAAAAGAATTATAAAAAAAAAAAAGGACAAAGTCTTTGAAGAAGATAATAAGTTACTATAGAAGATGAATCTATCGACGACTCGATTAAGTTAAGCTACCTTGACTCAATCTCAAGTTGGGACTACTCTTGCTAGAGTTTGACTCGTTTGAGCTTAACACTGAGCCAAACAAGAGCTGGCTTGAATCTCATCCAATAGCCCTAATATTAAGTAAAAATTATGATAGTCAAATCATATATTGAAAACTTAATTGCCTATATTGTGTATTATATTATATTGTAAAATACACCTTTCAAAAAATAAAATATTAATACAATAATGAAATTTAATTTACACATCATCATTTTAAAAAATATCACAAACATCTCTAAAATTTTAAAATTTCTATATACACCCTTATAACACCATCATTTTCTCTAAAAATATGTATTAATTTGAATCGATAATACATATCATGTCGTAGGATACATATCATATCGTATGATACATTCATCGTATTGTATTATTTTGACACACCTTAGGATATGAATTATTTTTCACCTATATCATATTGTATTGTAGAATACGTATCGTGCATCATAAGCAATGGTGGATCAAGATTTTTGTTTGGGGGCCCCTCCTAGTGAAAACTTATGAAAACCCACCAAACATTGAATAAAAGAAACAATGTACTCAAAGAAAGAATACAATAACACAACTAATATTTTTTATGTGAAAAAAGCTTTTTGATGTGAAGTAAGCAAAAAAAAAAAAAAAAAACTGCAGGAATCTAACAATCCACTTAAACCTGATATAATTAAAAATGTTTACAACAACCGCAATCCACAAAAAATATTTCACACAAATTTAGAGTTGAATCACTATTCTAACATAAGTGAAATACATAAATAAAGAGATGAATTCCAATAACCATATAAGTAGTAGATCTTTAGACTATATAACTCAAAATGCAGTTGTTAAAATCAAAACTTAATTGTTTATATTAATGATCCACTTATCTCATTGCATATGAATAAAAAATTAAGTTATAATGGTATGCCTAAATATTTAAATATTTGAATATCAATTATTTAAAAATGAAAGCAAATTAGAATATTTGAATTTTAATTATTTAAAAATGAAAACAAATTAAAATGGTATATTTGAGTTAATCCTTAAAACAATTAAGAAATTTAAATTAATCATTCTAAGTGAAAGCTTGTTGACTTTTTTACTTTCTTAAGTAGAAATATTAGTAGCTTATTGACCTTACAATTAACGCTTAGTTACTTTAAAGGGGATTTTTGAAAATTGATGAAACTTTTCGATTTATTGATTTGTGGAGGAGAACAAGAGCTCACTATAAGGGACATAATGACACTAGCTTCTAAACTGATTGTGACAATTTTAAATCCCAATCAGGATTTGTTTTTGGCTTAAATGACGGTGTAATCAGCTAGAAAAACTCTTAGTAAAGCATTGTGGCTGATTTTACAATTATCTTGTTAGATGCCACGAAGAAACAATGTGGATAAAGATGCTTGTGACCAAACATGGTGTTGTTCCATTTATAGCTAATCTTATAGAGTTTTGTTGAAATAACAATAGAGCGATAGATCAAACAAATGAGTCACAGTCTCACCCACAATCTAAACACATACTTAGACAACACCACTTGATCAGAGAGATCATTCAACATGGAGATGTGTAGATAGATAGAGTGACACTGAGGACAACTAATTGACTTATTGACAAAGCCTCTGTTGCAGTAAAAATGTAATAGACATGTGTTATTTGTAATCATTATTTATCATTAATAAAATATGATATTTGTTATCAAATATTGTTTATGAAATTATGTAAATGTCCTTAAAATCGTTAAATTGTGATGAACAGCTCAATATATATCAATTGATCATATTCTTCAGCTTATTGACTTGATCTTCCAGATTTTTGAAATTGGTATTGTAGTTCTACAAATACTTGAATTTATGCCAAATCGAAGTAGCCAACCACTTGCCAACTTCGAAGACAAGACTCAACACACCCTTGATACTTCCGACAACATCAACCATTTTTTTTTTAAGTTAGATAAACAGAAGAGAATTACAACAAATGAAAATAATCAGAGGACAAGTATCAAACAGACAAATAGTAAACACAACTGTCAAAATTAACAATAAATAAGAGAAATGAAAAAATATTCTAGTAAATGAGAAATAACCCAATGTAGGAACCTTTTTCTTTTTTTTCAAGGAAATCAGATATATTGAAACGGAATTTTTTTTCAAAGAAAATGAGAACCGAAATTTGGGAAGAAAAAGTTGAAATAAAGTAAAAGAGAGAGAGTTCCACGAAATTCAATTGGTTTGACAACGGAAACTCACCGGAATATTTATTAAAGAAAAAAGGAATGGCAGAATTGACTTATTGACCTCAGAATAAAAAAGTAGGTTGATTATTTAAACAAATGCATTTTCCAAGCAGCAGTGAATGTCTCTTCAAATAAATATCATGCCACCCCGAAATTCTGAAAGTTAAAAGTATCAAAGTCTACTGCTATGTAATATAGATATGGACCTGATGATAAAAGTGCAAAATAAAAGGAAATATGTCATCAACCATTTCAATGTTTGTGTCTTCCCTGCTTTTTCTAGTTTCATACATGTTAAATTCGTTTGCATATATATATATATATATATATATATATAGACACACACACACAATTAACTCTTACTTGAGTTAAATTACTTCTTTCACATCTAATTAAGAGTTATAAATTTGGTTTAATTGAGTTTGAACCAATCACATTAGGTTAGAGGAAACCCTAATTTTAATAATTAACCTTAAAACCACTATTCTTTCAAATTCGTGCTTTCTTGCTTGAGTGTCTCTACTAATCCCTACCTTGCCCCTAAAGCTACTTTTAGGGGTCATTTGTATACTTTTTTTTTTTGTGAGGAGAAACTTTTACTTTAATTAAATAATTCATTTTGCATATAATAAGGAATTACTTTTTTTACTTAATCTGACTTAAACTAATCACATTAAATAAGAAAGAAACTTGATTGTCTACATTCGTTTGCACCAAAAAAGTAAAAAATTTGATTACATACCTCTCATGCGGATACCATCACCTTGACAATCATCATTGGGCGGTTATTTGCATCCAATTTCTTTGCAATTCCACACACACGCTATTTGATAAATTATCAAAAGTAGGTAGACAATTAATCTGACAAAAATTTAAAAAAAAAATGCATCTTTCAGGCGGCACCCACATGACAGTGCCTGTGCACTTAAAATTAATAGCGGGTCAGGCCAGCATGCTTTTTTACTTTTCAACAACCATATTTCAATGTATGTAGTTTGCTTGCATTCTGGAGACTGAATTGATTCACTGTGGTTAATGACTGAAATGGATGCAGAAGATGAATCCAAGAAAAAAGGTTGCGGTGGTGTCTAGCAAAAATTGAATTTTTTTATAACTTTATTTTTGTAATTTTCTCTTTAGGTCAATTATAACGGCCAAATGCCCCCACCACTGATTAGTTGCCGGTTTAGCCTATTGTAATTACGATTATACCCTCTACAGAATATAGTTAACTGGAACATTTTGGATGGAAAATGGTAATTTGATATTTTTTGACTTAAGATAGTGGTTATCCTTATCCCAATTTCAACATTAATTAAAAGCATTCTGAAAAAAAAAAACAAATCTTTTTGAATTTAGACGGAAATACGACTTGACAAAGACTTAGGCTTGCCTTGACCTCTACAATTTAATACGCAGATTGAGATTGTATCTTTTTCAAGGAAGTTTCAGAAAAATTTGGGCCAAATTTCATATGGATTTGTGATCATATTCTTGTTGAGTTGAATATAATCCTTCCTAGAACCTCTATTAGTCTATTTCTTTCATATCTTCTTAACTTATGACCCTAAGGTTTTTATGTTGTCTACTCTTGAAAAGGTGGTTAGTTAATCTTAACATATTTTTTTTGGTAAGTAATTAATTAAAAATGTTTCACAAACAGGAAAGAAACTTAAACTAAAGACTTCTCTCTAGAAATTTTAATACTTCACTAGTTTTGTTAACTCATTTTTTTATTGAATTTTCTTTGCAAATGTCAATCTTAATATCATTCCTAATTTCCTACTGGGAAAAGGCATAATATTAGCATAAAATGAACATAAATTGAAAGAATATTACATATAGACAAAATGGAATTACATTTTACATAACCTTTGGCCTAATTATGTTGTCATGTTGTGACAACATCCTCTAGGTTGCTTATCCGGGTTTTAAAGTGTGCTTGAAATTTGCTAATCAAGCTACAAAAAAGCTTGCTTAACTTGCCAACATTTGTTGAACACGATCCAAAATGTTTTCTGCATCAAATATGACAACATTTAGCTCATTGGGTTTGGCTATTTCTAATACAAGGGATGATCTAGCTACATGAATCTATTTAGAAGCAAGGGTACATGGTTGAATTCATCTCTTTGTCATGGTTAGCATCATTAAACACTAGAGAGATGGCACATCAAGTGTTTGTTCAAGTGCCTTCAAGAATTTCAGTTGATAAACATACCAATTTGCCTTCTTTTCATAAGCATTCGTAACTAGTATGACATTTACTTTGGCCTGGTAATAGATGTTAATGAGAAGTTAAACTTTTACACTTGAAATGTTGTTAAGTTACATACATGCATTCCAATCAATATCCAATTTGCATCTTCCCACGTAGAGGTGTTTCTATACCTTTATTTTACCATCTAAGGGAATTTTGATGTTTTCTTGAACTCCACCAAACTCCTTAAATTATCCAAGGCCTTATGAATTTAGATCTACAAAACCATAGTGAAGGTCCTGAATTTGATGATATAGGACAAATACAATAATATATACAATCCAAAAACCTAAAATGTTAGTGAAAAACCCATTATATTATACCTAATCATTGAAGGGAAGAGGTTGTCTTCTTATTTAATATGTTGATTGAGATTACATCTTCTTCAATGAAGTTTCAAAGAAATTTGGTTCATGAAGCAAGGCCCATGTGCAAATGTTGTCATCTATAATCTTCTTCAATGAAGTTTTAGAGAAATTTGGTTCATAAAGCAAGGGCCATGTTCAATTTGCCTTCTACTTATGACCTCAATTTTCTAATTTCTTCTTGTAAATCAATGCATTCCAATATTCTATACTAACGTATTACATGTAAAATATGTTTTCTAGTCCACCGCAAGGCATGTAAGGTACAAACTGAAGAAATTGAAGGATATGGGTTCAGAGAGGTTTGTGAGAGAAGGAATTTTTGAGTGGTTTCTGAATGAGTGAGAGAAGAAAACTAAAGATGGAGAGAGATTTCATTGAAGAAGAATCAATTGGTCATGATTCATTATCAACTCAAAGTTTCACAAAATTCAATTGATTTAACAATGGAAACTTACCATCGTGTGAACACAAGACCACACTATTTAATAAATTTATTAAAACACCATTCCTTTAATTATTATTTTCTTTCATAATAATTTATATACTCTCAATGCCTCAAACAGAGTCAACTCGATTTGAATTAATGTTTGGTTTAATTCGAATTGAATTTAATCTGAAGTTTTAATTTGATAGGTCGATCAGAGATGTGAGAAAAAGGGTTCAAACCAAAAAGCAAACCAAACAGTTGAAAAATTATGATTTAGTTTAGACTGGGTTGAACAATAGTTTGGTTCATTCTAAAATTTAAAAAAATAGTTTAAGAGAAATGAATTTTTTTCTAGTACACGAGAAATAACCAAAAGTGATATTTTTGCTTTTTAATGAAGAAATAAGAAATATAGAAACGTAATTTTTTTTTCCAAAGAAAATGAGAGCCAGAAATGTTGGGGAAAAAAGTTGAAATAAAAGAAAGTGAAAAAGAGAAAAAGTTCCATGAAATTGAATATTTATTAAAGAAAAAGAGGATGGTAGAATTAGAATAGGCCAAAGGACTTATTCCCACCCAAAGTATGTTGTTTTTCCAAGTTTCTTCTTGTTAATTTTAAAAATTTCATTTACCCACCCATGACCGGTTAAATTGGTTAGTTTTAAGGGTAAAATCATTATTTTATATTTAATAGTAAAAATAAACTTAAATTTGATTTCATTTTCCCCTTAAACCCTAAAAACTAATAATTTCTCCCCAACCCAAGTTTTCAAAAACAACATTTTCCCCCTAGTGTTTCCAAACTTTCAGATCCAATTTTTCTGATGACGATAAGACATCTCCAACTTTCTCTAGGCATTTTCTCTTCCTCTTCGATGTGTCCTCCTTCTAGTCGTCCTCCTTTCGATGCGGTGCAACATCGTCTTTGTCCAGAGACTAAGACAAGTCGTCTTCATTCTCTAACGAAGATGATGCAACACCACATTGGAAGAAAGACAACCAAAAGGAGGACACGACAGAGAGGAAGAGATGTTGCATGGAGATCATCGAAGATGTCTCTTCATCATCGAAAAAATTGGATCTAAAAGTTTGGAAACCCTAGGTGAGAAATGCAGTTTTTGAAAACTTGGGTTGGGGAGAAATTGTTAGCTTTTAGGGTTTAGGAGGGGAATGATATAACTAACAAACTCAATTAATTTTAACTGGTCATAGGTGGGTAAATGAGATTTTCAAAGTTAATGGGGAAAAACTTGAGAAAACAACATACTTTGGGGGGTGGGGAGGGCAATAAGTCCTTTGGCCATTAGAATATTATTGACTTATTGACCTCAAAATAAAGTAAGTACATTATTTAAACAAACTCATTTTCCAAGCAGCAGTGAATAAAGCTGATGAAGGAAGTGCGGAATGAAAGGAAATAATGTAGAAACTGAAATATCTCAACAACCACTTCAATGTTTGTATCTTCCCTGCTTTTTCTAGATTCATATCTGATAAATTCATTTGTATACAATTTTTTTTTTTGTGACGAAAAACATTTACTGTAATTAAACCATTCATTTTGTATATAACAAAGAATTTTTTTTTTTATTTAGTCATATTAGAACTGATTATCAAATAAGAGAAATACTTAAATCCAATGATGGACTACCATTGTTACAATAAAAAAGGTAAAAACTTTGATATTATATTTTCAATAAATTACGAATACACCCACCACTTGTTTGGATCGACTCATCATTACTACTTAATCTTTCTTGGGTGGCTATTTGCTTCCAATTTCTTTTCTTTGCAATTCCACACACTATTTGATAAATTGTCAAAAGTAGGTAGACAATTAATCTGATAAAACAAACGCATTTTTCCAAGCAGCAACCACATGATAGTGACTATGTTCTTAAAGATAATAGCACGTCTGGCCAGCTTGCATTTATATTTCAACAACCATATTACAATATATTTAGTTTGTAATTAAGATTGAATTTATCACGGGTGAAACTCGAAATGACAGAGACCCACTAATAGAGAAATAAATGGAGGGTATGAATTTTAGTAGGGTCACTTTACTTGACAATGTCTGACTACTTAGACTCTTTCATTAATGGAATTCGATCCTCATAGTTAGTCTTCTTTTTTAAAGATTATACCCAAGTTAAAATCAAATTATTTATTTATTGGTTGGTTGTCAAAGTTTGAATTGCTTACATTGGTTAATTCAATTTTTAAAAAAAATTGATTCAAATAAAATTTTTTAATTAAAAAAAGTCAATATAACCTCAAAGGTACAATCTGAGTTAAATAATCTAAAAAATTATTTAATCAATAAAAATATAAATTTACTGTTAATAACCCGTAAGAAAATAATTATATTTTATAATATTATGGGTTAATAAATATTTATCTATGTAAATTGTTATTTATTATAGATACAAAAGATTTGAACTTTATTTTACACTGAGCCGAACAAGAGTTAGCTCAGATCTGGTCCAATAGCCCTAATATTAAGCAAAAATCATAATAGTTGAATCGCGTATTGTATCGTATATTGAAAACTTAATTGTCTGTATCGTATATCATATCGTATTGTAGAATATACCTTTAAAAAAATAAAATAACAAAATATTAATAAATTAATAAGATTTAAATTTACACGTCATCATTTTAAAAAATATCACTAACACCTCTAAAATTTTAAAATTTCTCATATACACCCCTACAACACATCATTTTCTCAAAAAATGTGCATCAATTCGAATGAATAATACATATCGTGTCATAGGATATGTATCGTATAGCATTATATATTCATCATATCATATTAATTTGATACATTTTAAGATACGAATCATTTTTTACTTGTATTATATTATATTATAGAATATGTATTGTGTATCGTACGCACTGACGGATCCAAGATTTTTGTTAAAAGGGGTTTTCCTAGTGAAAACTTATGAAAAACCCACCAAACATTGAATAAATGAAATAATGTACTAAAAGAAAACATATAAAACACATCTAATTTATTTATGCAAAAAAAAGCTCTTCAATGTGAAGTCAGCAAAAAAACTTTCGGATTGTATAACTCAAACAAAGAGATACACAAACAAAGAGATAGAATTCAAATAACCATATAAGTAGTAGATTTTCAGATTGTATAACTCAAATACAGTTGCTAAAATCAAAACTTAACTTTCTATATTAAAGATCCACTCATCTCGTTGTGTATGATCAAAAAATTAAATTATAATGGTATGCTTAAATATTTAAATATAAATTATTTAAAAATCAAAACAAATTAAAATATTTAAATTTCAATTATTTAAAAATGAAAGCAAATTAAAATGGTATATTTGAATTGATCCTTAAAACAATTAAGAAATTTAAATTAATCATTTGAAATATTGATAGCTTATTGACCTTACAACTAACTCTCATTTACTTTAGAAGAATTTCTAAAAATTGATGAAACTTTTCAGTTTTAATAATAACTTTCTTAATTTTAAGGGATAAGACATCCAAGCAGTGTCTTTGCTTTGAAAACAATTTTGCCTATTCTCATCAATGTGCATTTAAAAGTAATCAATTTTGATTATTATGGAATTGCTTACAAATTAAGTTTAATTTACATTTTACATGACTGATTTCCTTTCATCTCATTCAAAAAAATCTAGAACTATAAAACTTATTATTGAATATATATGTTACCTTTCATTTTACAACTAGAGTTCATTTTGTAATATATTTTTTCATTCTCAAACATTTTATGCCTAGCAAACTATAATAATTATACAATTAATACTACATCACATTCAATGACACCTACATGGAACCATTGATAATTGATAGTAGTTTGTATATAAGTTTTCGTTATGTTGAAACAAATACAAATTTCTCGTTTGTAATCACAAAGCTTAAAAATATTTAACTAGAAAATTTTATAAATGAATGTTAACATTAGCTAGTCAACAATTACGCTTAGAAGTGTTAAATGAGCAGCGCCGTGAAATCTCAAAAAAATTGCCTGACTCGAAAGGGCTTGGCCCCCTATAAAAGTGAGCCAGGTTGGCTCCAAGTTTAGTTGTGGGCCTAGGCACAAGTCCATGGGCTGGGCCAATACTGTTCACAGTTTTAAAAAATATTATAATATAATTAATTAATTAATATATAAAAATTATAAATATTTATAAGAAATAAAAATTTTAGACTTAAAAAAAAGAATTGAATTCTTTGTATCAATAATCAATCTCACATGTATAAGATAATCAAAATTTTAGTTTGATTAAAACATTTTATTTAACCTTTATTTATAATAGGTGAAAGAAGTGAATGATTTTATTCTTTTAGATGTGAGCCTTTTTGCAAAGTACAAAAGTCTCATATATAAAAGAATGCAATCACTCCCTCTTTGCACTCACTATAAATAAATACTAAGTAAAGTAAAAGATTCAACTAAACTCAAGTTTTAGAACCCACATTGGTAAAATTGATAATGAGAACTCAACTCACCTATTATAAATAAATTTGTCTTATTTTTAATCACAATTTAATTTCCTAACATATTTTCTTTTATTAGAAAATATAATTTAGATAAATTATTTAATTAAAAAATTATTTTTATAAAGTTAATGCGCCAGCTTGTTACTATAGACTCGAACTTGGCCCATTACTGTAAGGCTTGGCTAGACCCTATGTATATAGGGTTGGTTCGATGGCCTCAAGCTTTCTTTGAGTCGGCTGATTCGTAAAACTTGCTACTATATCGGCTCTAGGCTTGGCCTAGCCTATGGGCCCTATGGGTCTTACTGGTGTTGACATAGTTTGGCCCATTACCACCTCTAACTATGCTAAAATATCTCTGATAATAACTAAAATAATATTCAATTAAAAATCTTAAATTTGTAGACTTGCATACCTTAACTTGAAGCTAAAAGATTGAATTGAAAAGTTAAAAGGGAAATAAATTTATGATTTTATAATAAGATAGATCTTAGAGAGTGTGAAGAATATGCACACATGTGTGTGTTTATATATATGTATATATATATATATTCAAATGCTAAGATGTTCAAATTCATATTTTTCTGTTGTAGATTCATAAGAAAATTATGTTTTTTCATTTAGCTTCAATTAAAAAAAAAAATTACTTGTTGGCTCCATCAATTTGGGTTGGTAGTAATCTTTAAGGTGACAAGTGAGCTTGAGCATATCTTGGAATGGAAGTGGACTATAAAGAGGTTTCTTCTTTTTGTTGAATTGAGGTTGGGTTTTTACATCAATTTTCAATATTTTTCTTAATTTGAGGGTGAACCTGAGTCTATCCTCAGAAAACTCATAACTATCCCCTGTAATAGTATACTGATAATCATGATAAAATTTATTAACAAATGTTGCGATGCAAATTTTATAAGGTAAAGATGCAGCCCATAAAAACCCAATGGGCCTCTTCTCCCATTTCAACCCAAAACTTGTCCAAATGACAACAATAAAAACAAAATCGCAAACACGAGAAGGAATTCTCTTTTACAAACAGTGTAATAGATTCCCGGACTCAATCCCTACCACTGATAGTCAGTGATTAAGCTTCCGTGTATTGCTTATTTCAAGTCTTAATTTTCTTTTATTTTTGTTTAGGGTGCTGTTTGAGTGATGCCAAATTGTCTTAACTTGTTCATGAGCGCCTTCAATGGCGATTAAGCTTTTATCTTTAACATTTTCAAGCAAAATCCTCAAATGGGTTAATTTAACTGCCTGTATATCCTCACTTTCGTATGCTAATGCACTGCAAGTTACTGATTATGAAGCAAAGATTCAATCTTTGAGGAATAAGCCACACCCGGATAATCTTATCCGGGTTTTGGATAGCAATGGCCAATTGAACTCTGCTGTGAAGATATTTAAATGGGTCTCTCTCCAAAAAGGGTTTCAACACAGCTGATACTTATGGTAAGATAATTTTGTAGTTTAGGAGAATGAGAAAGAGAGGGTGTAGTCCTAATAGTAGAAGTTTTGAGATAATAATTATAAAAGGTCTTATTTTGAGCAATCGAGTGGATGATTCGGTTATCATTTTAGGCGAGATTTTATGCTGGATTTGAGCTGAAATGAAGTTTCTATACCTGTATAAAACTACTGTTTTGTAGGGAAAAAAAAAACTAGGGAAGGGAATCCGACTGTTAAGGTTGATGAGAGCTTCAAATCTTTTGCCAGATGGGTTGATTTATAGGGAGTTAATTAGACGCACGAGTGAGACCCATACGTTAGATGATGCGAATTATCTTCTTGAAGAGATGATGGAAAACGGTAGAACGCCTGCTGTTGATGTGCTTGTTGATCTAGTAGTAGGACTTTCTGCTATGCTTGAAGGCTGCTGCAATGCTGGTAAAGGTTTTTTGGCAAAAAGTATCCTGGACAAAATGGATGAGAGAAAGATAACTGATTGTGATTCTTGGAATATTCTAATCATATGGCTTTCTGATAATATGGCAATAAGGAAAGCTGATGAACTTCTTTGTAGAATGTTTATATTTTCCATAGTTCCTGACTCTGCGACATACTCAGCTCTTGTTGTAGGCTACTGTTGGTTGAGAAAGTATGAGGATGACCTGCAGGCATCAGGTTTGTATCGAAAATTGGGGTCTGGATTCTATATCTTATTAGGACTTATGGAGGGCCTTTGCCAGGCAGGAAAGATTTGGAGGCTGCTGAAGTATTTCATTGCATGTCGAAGAACAGATGCTCCCTCAGTCCTCCTCCTTACAATATGCTGATAGGTGGTATGTAGCATGGGACAAGTGGGTAAAGCAATTAGGCTAGAGGTTTTGCTTACAGTTCTAATACTTCTTATACTACTCTAACTTACACGACAATCATGCATAGATTGTCAAAATTAAAAATGGCTAAAGGACTAATGGTAATT
This sequence comes from Mangifera indica, assembly GCF_011075055.1. Taxonomy (NCBI): domain Eukaryota; kingdom Viridiplantae; phylum Streptophyta; class Magnoliopsida; order Sapindales; family Anacardiaceae; genus Mangifera; species Mangifera indica. The sequence goes on from NC_058138.1 coordinate 6,125,068, forward strand.
CTCTCACAAATGTTGGTGGACGGTTGTGTCATTGATGTGGAAGTATATTGCATCCTCATACAAAGCATGAGTGCACAAAATTGAACTAAGGATTCTGCTTTCTTCTTCAATTTGATGGTTAAGGAGGGTTTAGTGCCTGACCGAGAAATAATGCATACTCTTCTGTGTTGTTTGGCTAGCCAATCTCACTTGCACATGGTTAAGTAGGATTGATAAACTAGTTTCTAATAGTGATATTTTGGATTCATCTATGTATTACATACTAATCAGCAGCCTCTGGAAAGAGGGTCTAAAAACTGTGGCTTCCCCGATTATTGGATCTGATGTTAGAAAAAAGGTTGGGTACCAGATGCTACAATGCACGGACTGTTGGTTGGGTCTTTTATCAAAAGAAATACAGATGGTGAAACATTTGCATCTGAGGATTACATGCCAGTTAGTGTTAGCAACATTCTCGTCGAGGGATTGGGAAATACATGACAAGTTCCCATAGTTGACAATGAAACTGTAATTAGAAAGTTTCTAAATTACCCCGGTGGAAAACTCGCCATGATGGGATGTAAGCTTCTTCAGGATCTAATTTTGCAGTTTCCGTTGAGTTGCATGAGAATCGGTCAATAATGGCATTTGATTTTAAACAGGCCAGATTAGTTGTTATTTACCCAGCCATCTTATAATCCGTGACATGATGCCACTGCATTGTAAATTCCAAAAAGAAACTTATTTGCCGAAATCTCCAAAAACGTTGTGGCATCATAAGCTTTTTGGTCCACTGTATTTTTTGTTAAGTATTTGTGCTTTGCTCTTTTCATTATTTCCTGTCAGTTTAATTGTTATTATGGTGCAATATGTTCAATATGCACTCGGGAAATTTCCTCGTTCTGTTAAGTCATACTTGATATGATATCAATGAAATTAGTGCTAGGGTATTTAATTTGACTCAACTCAATTTCTGAAAAATGATCCTGTGATCCATTACATCATTGCCTGTATTTAGCTTCAATTTTACTGTATGATTTAGAATTGTTTATATATATTGCATATATATCAAAGAAAAAATTTTTATTTTCAGAGATATCAAGCAGTGCCCTAATAAGTTTCAATTGGTATCAACTTGTCCATCAGACTATTTGGAATCGTATTTTAAGGTAGCATGAAGAGGGCAGAAAGATTATAATCAGCAAAGGATTGAGGTCCTAGGAAAGACTGGAATTGCAACCTACAGGGCAGAGATTGTTGACCATTATTTAGCAGCTGAAGTTCATTCTTTGACAGTAAGATTGTTGTTGCACTCTATCCAACCACTTTTGCCACAGAAGCAGTTTTCATCAAGTTCTAGTCAATGATGGAAACTTTTACCGGTAACTTGGTTAAAGAGTGACAGAGTTATTACAAGTTTTCATCAGCTGAAATTCTCACCATGGAAATGGAAATTGAAATGATAGATTCAAGATACAAATTGGTGTAAAGTGACAATATAGTTAATGACTAATAATAAAAGCTCTAATTTAACTTGATTGCTCAAATGGGCATACATATATATGAATCATGACTTAGCTTGTCTCTCCTAATATTATGATAGACCTCCAGTAATTAAAACTTATCAAAAAAAGGGCAAGAGAGGAAATTCCCCCACTCTAGTTGCTCAGATATCATCCATTGAAGATAAACACCATCCAAATAATTATCATATTAGCAGGAAAGCATATCAAGATAGACCAGGAGTTGGATAATTATCATGTTAGTAGGAAAACATATCAAGATAAACCAAGAGAGTTGGGTAAAACTCATCATCAGCAGGGGAGTTTGGCTATAAAAGAGAAGCAGAACAGGAGAGGAAGGCATCCAACAGATTCTTAATCACTTACTGGGAATTGGGGGCTTAGGCCTAGGGACATTGGGGACACTGTTTCGGCAGACCCAGTGTATTTGGTTTCTGGTTTTCTGGTTTCATTAATAAACAGTGTTTGCTAGCATTTTTTATTCAGTGAAGTCATTATATTCCTGTCAATCCTCGTTACAATTATTCCGTTACAATCATCCCACAACCATCATTATATATATAAAATATGAAATTAATTAGACCTTCTAGAATGAGTACGACTTCATAGTTATCACTGACTCTAACATGTGAAAATTTATATGACTGGATAATATTACTATAATACCTCATATGATTATACCATTTCAATCTTACCTTACGATATATAAAGTAGTCCTTTAAATCATTAATCTTAAATATATACCCAAAACCCTTTAATATATAAAGTAGTCCTTTAATCAATTGAATTTCTTATGAATTATGTTGAAAAAGAAATGTAAACTTATGTAATATCACACACTTACCATATGGCTGTGTAGTCTGCTATAATGGGTATGATAGTCATTTTGTGTGATAAACATTTGTACCAACCCCTGGTATATAACCCAATGATTATACAGTAGGTCTTGTGTAACTATTTTCTTGTTAAGAGAAAATTTATTGGTTTTATTCAATCTTTGACAAGTTTAGTTTTTAGGTTGTATATCTAGTAGTGATACTCTATATGGAAGCTTTTCCATGTTTTTATTATACAAATTTGAAGTGTTTTAATACTATTAGTTTTAATAATCTTGATCTATGATTGATTCAATTTGAGACTTGAATCAAGTAAATATCCTATCATACTTTATTTCTTGTTGTTATGCTTTATTATCTATAATCTTGAGTACTTCTTGTTATTAATATTCGATTGATTGATCCTTAGTCAAGATAAACACCAGGCAACATCAATCATTTTTCTTTTAACTTATTTTTTAAGTCTGAAAAAAGAGAAATTAATGAATAAGAGAAATGAACTTTAATTCTAGTAAACCAGGAAAGATATAACCTAAAGTATATGCCTTTTTCTTCTTTCTTGAAGATACCAGAAATATTTAAAAGGATTTCGTCTTTTCAAAGAAAAGGAGAACCGGAAATAGAGAATAAATAAATAAATAAAGGTAACAGAGCAACTAAGGTGCCAATTCAAGAAACCAGAGGAAGTGGTTTCAGAGGGTTTGTGAGAGAAGGAATTTTTTAGCGGTTTCTGAATAATTTCAGAGAAGAAAAACTGAAGATGGACAGAGATTTCAGTGAAGAAGAATCAGTTGCTCATGATTCATTATCAACTCAAAGCTCTACAAAATTCAATTGATTTAAGATGGGAAACTCACTACCGTGTGAACAAAATATTTTTAGTGGTATTTGATCTATTTAGTAATAACGTGAATTATTTGCATTTTCACTTAATTTGCATTTTAAACATGTTGTTTCAAATTTTTGAACTCAAAACATATTAAACACGTATTTTATATATTTCCTGTATTAAATGAGTATTTTTGCCATATGTTATGTTTTTTGTATTTTATGAATTTTTAAAGTACAAAAATGTCTCTTACATTTTCAATTAATTATTGTTATATCTTAAATATATAAAACAAAAAACTCAATTTTTTGTCATCCACATATCTAACCTCTTCTGATTATTTTTTATGATGATTAAATTTTATTTATATATTGTATTATATTAGGTTTAATAATCAATTAGATATTTTATATTTGAATTATTGACTAAAAGATCTATTAAAAGTGTTAAAATTATTATCAAGGATTTAAAAACCGAACTGGACCGACTGGTGGAACCAGTTGGTCTGTGAACCAGCACTGTAGCCGAGCGTTGATGAAGGCAAAACCATTTTGGAATTGAAATCGGATTGGACCGCCGTTGAACTGCCAGTTCTCGCCTAAACCGCAGTCCAACCCGGTCAAATCCTGGTTCAAGGCTGCATATAAAACATTGTTTTCTTTTTTTTCCCTGTTCCTTGCAATGCACGCAAACGCAATCCTCGGATGCAGTAGTTGACGAATTTCTCCGATGAACTTTTTGTCCCTTGCCGACTACGGTTTAAATATAGCAGCTGACGACGACGCTGCTGCCGAGGGGTGTTGGTTTGCAGGCTCACAGGCCAACAGTTTCACGACTATATTTGCAAGTTTTACGATGACTTCTCGGCTCAAACGGTGGCTGACAACAACCAGTTTCTGTTGCTGTTGTGACCGGCGACTTCTCAGGCAACGACGGGAAGTTGGTGTTTTGTAAGGCTTTGTAAACTCTTTGGATCAATTACTTAAGGCTGTGAAAACTTTTGAAAGTTTCAAATTAAAAGTTTCAAATTTAAAACTGCATGTTATGAGTTTTTTTTGTACAGTGAAGTGAACTCAGTTAGAAAATATTAATTGATTTATTATTAATTTGTAATTTTATATTACGAATTTGTAATTTTATTATGCATCTGTATTGAATGTCTAGACTGAATGTATTTCATTCATAATGTGGTTAGTTTTTAAGAATTTGAAAGTTGAATATCAGTATTCTGTGATACCCTATTTACATATAATGAACCAATATATGACAATTTATAACGAATATTGTTCTAAATAATGAATATTGAAATTCAAATTACAAATGTATGGAGATATGTATTGTGATCAAATTACCAATATTATTATTTAGAATGAATGTATGGAGTTATGTATGTTGAAATTTCATAGTTGAATTCAATAATAAAGGTAATTATGAGTTTTTGAGTATTTGACTTTCACATAACAACTATTGATGTTATTAAATTTTAAAATTAAAAGTTATACTTTAGGGTTTAGGGTTTAGAGTTTATGGTTTATAAAAGTTTTTATTTTTAATGCTCAGTATATATTTTATATTAAATGAATATATATATATATATATATTAATTGGTATTTTGATTTAGAGTTTAGGGTTTATAAAAGTTTGCAATTAGAATTCTTAGTGCAAACTTCAACATCCTCAGGCTGTGAGCGTCATTGGAGTGTTTTTGAATGCATACATACTAAGAAGAGAAATAAATTAGAGCATCAACGTGTAAATGATCTTGTTTTTATTCATTATAACTTATGGTTGCAAATAGGTAACACAATTATCAATAATGTTTCATTACATTTATAAATATTTTTTTTAAAACTATTTTATCATGTTTAATGATTATTTACAACTTTATATATGATTGTACCTTATTTATCATTTTGGGTATTTATTAGGTTATGTTACAAGAAATCAAATTTTGATCCAATTGATTATAAAAGTATCGATAAAATAGACTTTTGCATAGTAGACAGGAAGAGGAGTTCAGTGAACTTAATGCAGATGAATTAAATCAAATGCTTTATGGAGAGGGATCTATTCCCATCAATAATGATCCAACAAATTATGATTTGTCACATAATTTCCTAGGAAAAAACATTTTTTTGGTACTTACACAAATATTTACACCCTTAAATAAATGATTGATTTTTTATACTGAAAGAAAATAAAATGTTCATTTATATATTTTGTAGATAATACTATTGAAGAAGATAGTGTAGAAGATGAACAATTGATAGAAGGTGCAACAGAAGCGATGACAGGATCTTTTATCATTAGTGATAATGAAGAATGGCTAATTGTTCATTTATTAAACTTTGTGTTAAACAAATTATATTTTTGATATATTTTGTTAAATGTGGAATTGAATATTATTTGTTTAATAATGGTTATGTTGGTTGGTTGATTTTATATTTTATTTAATGCATATATTAGATTTTTGATTTGGTTGAGTGTTTAATAATTAATAGTGCATGTGTTTGTAGAATTAGATTTGTTTAATGCATATGTTTTGTTTTGATGCAAAGTTAGTTGTTATTACAATATTTAACTTTGAATGCATATATTAGATTTTTGATGCAAAGTTAGTTTTTCTTCTTTCCCACTTCTGAATGAATGAAAATATATATAAAAGAGAGATGTTGGGGATTATAATAGAGATTAATAGTGGTTCTTCCTTCTTTCTTCTCTTCTCTCTGTTCAAAGGAAAGAGCTTTAATTAATAAGGGTGTCCGCTTTGTTCTCTCTTAACGTATAAGAATTAAAGAGTATTTGTATGGGAAGCAGTAAACAAAGCAACAACGTACACATACAGATTTTATGACTAAATTGTAATTCCGGTCCAACCGACCAGTTCAAACGGTCCAACCTGTCTAATCGAAACCAGTACTTAAAACGGTTTTTATCCCGGTCCGATTTTGAAAACCTTGATTATTATTAATATTCTCATATTTTCAAAAATATACTATTGACGATATGTTATATTAAACATGTATAAACACATTTTGTATCTTTTCCGTATCTAAATTTTATAACTTTTTTTTACAAATATATTTTTCATCATTTACGTATTATACTTACATAATTTCCTTTTTTTTTCTTTTTTTTGTTCCATATTTACTAAGTTATTTCAAAGGGAAGATGAGAGAGAAGAAAACTAAAAATTGAGACCCACCAATAGAGAGATGAAGGGAGGGTATGTGTTTTAGCAGGGTCACTCTACTTGACAATATCATACCGCTTAAACCCTTTTATTAATGGAGTTCCCATTTCTCAATAGATACGCATCTCTCTGTTGTCTTCTTTCTTGACTTTTGGGGTCAATATATTCTATTTTTTTTCTTCTCATTTTACTGTTTTTGAGAAATTTTACTTGAGCTTGTTGAATCTCGAGGATTATTCTCTCTAAAAAAAAGTCCTTTAGTTACAATGATATATAATAATCACGACTCAAACTTTTGTTTTTGTTTTTATTGTTAAGTTATCATAAAAAGTAGTTAATTTATTTTAATATAACTAATTGAATATGTTATCGACTAAATAGATTTTATCAAATTTTAAATTAAAATATTTTATTTATAGTCCATCCTGAATTTTTAATTAGTTATTTAATTACTCTGTTAATGAACTAAAAACTTATAAATTTAACAAAACTCTTGTCCAATTAAACTACAATAACATAAATCTTTTGATTCTTTTAATTTAAAACTTTAAATGTAAATCTTAAACTCTAAACTATGGGAGAATTCAAGTCAAACTCATTCAAATTTAATTTAGTGTTTAACTTGAAGACTTAAATGGTTGAGCTCAAATTGAAAAATGATCAATTCGTTAACCTTAAGCAAAACTCAAAATTGATGTTGATGATGGAACTTGGTTCTTTGAAGACTCTTCTATACTTTATCAATACTATTACTTATCATCTCAAATAAACAAAACTCAATCAAAAAATTTTAAATTAAACCTAACCTCAAATATACCCATATTATTGCTTGCAATTATAACATATATTTTGTCATATTTAGAAGGTGAAAAACATTGTTTAGGGAGTAAGGACGCACACATGGAATCATCATCTCTACCAATAAAAATATCATCGAGAAGGCATGTTCTAATGCTTCAAGTGCAGAGTCACCATTCTCATATTCGTTTTATCCTAACAATTAGCTGCCTGAGAATGCAGGTGATGGTGAAAAGATTAAGAAAGGAATTAATTAAGAGGGCTCAACAAGCTACGGTGCTATAGTTTCTCTAATAGTGAGTCATGTAATTGGGAATTTGCCCTGTTGAGCTGTTGTTCTTGTATGTCTTATCCAAGTGTTTATGGTAAGGATGAAAATGGTTATGGTTTTGAGAAAGGAAAGAAAGGAAGGAAAGAGTGTTGATGCTTTAGGAAAGATGAATTTGAGAATGTCGAGTGGTGTGATCTTGTGCTATAATGATAGATTGGAATTTCAAAATATGAGAGCACATAATTCTTACTTGAGTTATATCACCACTTTCACATCTAGTTGAGAGTTATAAATTCAGTTTAATTGAGTCTGAACTGATTATACTAAGTTAGAGAAAACTCTGAATCTAGTAATTAATCGTAAAACCACTGTTTTAGGTAAGTGAAGAGTTTGATATTAATATATAATCACTTAATTTCAAACTCATTTTTTCTTGTTTCAGTGTCTTTACCACTAAAGCTATCTTTGGAGGTCATTTGTATACATTTATTTTTTGGCATGGAGAAACATTTACTTTAGTTAAACCATTCATTTTGTAAATAACAAGGAATTACTTTTTTTAATTTAATTAGAGTATAACCGATTACATCAAATAAGAGAAAACGTTGAATCCAATGATTGTCTACCCTTGTCTGGATACACTCATCATTACCGCTCAATCTTTCTTGGGTGGCTATTTGCTTCCAATTTATTTTCTTTGCAATTCCACACACTATTTGATAAGTTGTCAAAACTAGGTAGACAATAATCTGACAAAAACAAACTTATTTTCCAAAGCAATAGCCATATGACAGTGATTGTCCTTTTAAAGATATTAACACACAAGGCCAACCTGTGTTTACATTTCAACAACCACATTTCAATGTATCTAGTTTGCAATTGAGCTTGAATTTATAGTAGGTGAAACTTGAAATGACTCTCTAACCACTATGATTTTGATAATAAAAAAACTTTATTTGAGTTTAATCATCTTTTTAAAATAGAATTTACTACAATTAAGCAAATGATTGTTTAAGTTTAGTCATCTATTTTATAACTATTATAATAGATAAATTAAAATTTTAATTTAAAAATATTATAAAAAAATTTTGAATTCTTATTTTCTTGTCCTTTAAATCCCTTGCATTATACCCATTCAAGGCAATAATTGTTCATAATTTTAATGCAAATGATTCATAAAGTTCCACAAAATTCAATTGATTTAATAAGGGAAACTCACTACCATGTGATGAGAATAGTTTTAATGGTATATGAAATGAAAGATGAGAGAAAAGAAAATTGAGACCCAGCAATAGAGAGATAAAGGGAGGGTATGAATTTTAGTAGGGTTACTTTACTTAACAATGTTAGACTGCTTGAACCCTTTCATTAATGAAGTTTCATCCTCAATTGGCCCCATTTCTTTATAGATTATAGCTGAGTTAAAATAAAATTGTTTAGTTATAAGTCATTATCGATTTTTATGTGCTTAAATCAGTTAATTCAATTTCAAAAAAAAAATTACTTCAAACAAAATTTTTTAATTAAAAAAGTCAATATAACTTCAAAGTACAATCCAAGTAAAATAATTTTAAAAATATATATGTAAATCTTATATAATTTTTGAATCAATAAAAATATAAATCTATTGTTATAACTCAATAGTAAATAATTATATATTATAATATTATGAGTTAATGAATATTTATCTATATAAATTGTTATTTATTATAGTTATAAAAGGTTTAAACAATACTTTACAATCAAACGGATTGAATTTTCAAAATTTTTATTAAAATGAGTTTTAAAAAAAACTAAATTTTAATTATTTTTATTAAATGTACCAAACTAATTATCTTGACTAAATTCACAAAACAATCTTGATAAACCTTCAAGAGAAGTAATTTGTTGTTTTAGCCTTGGTTATACAGACCTAGGTTGAGTTTAGCTTGTGGTTTGTGCTATCCTCCCGTATGGAAAAATGAGTGTAGGTTATTTTTAAGTCATCTTTTTAAAGGACACATTGCCTTTGTTAATACATATATTTTCTAAAAAAAAATTGAAAAAACGAGAATGCCCTAGACATTTTCAAGTAATCAACAACTAAACATAACGTTTATTTGTCAATCATTATTAAGTTGGTTCAACTTAAATTTAAATTTGAAAAATTTACATGCCACAAAAAGAGGTCGAGAGCCCTAATAAACACAACAAATGAATACAATTACATTATCAACCTAGATCCAAATAAATTATGTTAGATGTATGCTACATTATTAAGTCAAGTCAAAAATTATTCTTGAGGTTTCCATTATTAATGTTACATTTATACTAATTAGTGTGAATAACTTTGAAGTATCTTTTTATATATATTAAAAGAATAAATTTACATCAATATATATAGGAAATTCTAAATCCTAATTTAGGAAAAATAATATGTATTTTCCTATTTTACAAAGATACAATTAGCCTATTTATTAGCTTTCTAATTTAGAGATACAGTTCAACACTCCATTTTAAGCTAGAGCATACAAATCATATACACCACGCTTGTTACAAATGAATTCAATATGATAACTCCTAAGAGACTAAAGATATCTGCAAGTTGATTATTGGAGCTTACATGGTTGGTAGTTATACAACTTGAAAGAATATTTTCCCGAATGAAATGACAATCTATTTTTATATGTTTCGTCTTTTCATGGAATACTAGATTAGAAGCAATATGAAGTGTTGTTTGATTGCCACAAAGAAGCTTCGTTTGTGATATATCTGCGAATTTTAACTCTTGAATCAATTGTTTCAACCATACAAGCTCACAAGTAGCTAATGTCATAACTCGGTATTCTACCTCTACACTAGATCTAGCAACAACAACTTGTTTTTTACTTTTCCATGAAACCAAGTTACTACTAACAAGAATACAGTATCCTAAAGTTGAGTGTCTATCAAACAGAGATCTTGCCCAATCAGCATCAGAATATCTAACAATCTGAGTATGACATTTGTCTTCATAGAGTAATCCCTTTCTTGGTGCTTTTTTAATATACCTTAGGATTCGAATAGCTGCATCCCAATAAGAATCACATAGAGTTTAAAGGAATTGATTGATAACACTAATTGGAAATGAGATATCTGGTCTTGTGATAGTCAGGTAGTTGAGTTTGCCTACTAACCTCCAATATTTTCTAGCATCTACAAGTGGCTTCGCCTGCCCTAGCACAAGTTTAGTATTAGGGTCCATAAGAGAATTAATGGGTTTACAATCCAACATCCCTATCTCTTCCAAGATATCAAAGGCATACTTCCTCTACTTGTCTTAGACTGAGCAACTTCTATTACAAGAAAGTATTTAAGTGTTTCTAAGTCCTTGGTGTGAAAATGATCAAATAGATGTTGTTTTAACTTATCGATACCCTCATAATTGTCACCAATGATAACAATGTCATCACTATAAACAACCAGATAAATGCATTTCCCTCGCGACGTGTGTCTATAAAATACAGAATGATTCAACTCACATCGAGTCATACCAAATTCTTGAATAACTATACTAAAGCATCCAAACCAGGCATGTAAAGAATATTTTAGACCATATAGTGAGTGTCAAAGTTTACAAACCAAATCAGACTCCCCCTAAGTAACAAAACTAGGCGGTTGCTCCATATATATCTCCTTCTAAAACTCATCATAAAGAAAAACACTTTTTATGTCTAACTAAAACAATGGCCAATGACAAATGGAAACCATAGATAAGAATAATCGAATGGAGGACATTTTGGCCACTAGAGATAGGGCTGGATTTGAGGCAAGCTTTTTCCAGCTTAAAACAAGCTTAGCTCGAACGAGCCTGAAACGAGCTTGTTATAAGCGAATACAAATACGAACATGAGCTGAAGCAAAAATCAAGAAACGAACACGAGCCCAAACCTGAATAGGGGAATGCTTGGCTCAACTAGCTTGACTAGCCAAGTTGAGCTCAGTATTCATAAGTTAGTGGTATTATATTATATCCGGCTACTAGCCTTCTAAGTTAGCTTTCTATTGTGTAGCTACTGTTCAAAAACTTGCTTTGCTGGCTTCTCTTGAAAGAAAAAACGCCGCCATTTGGGAGCATTTAAACTAAAGTAAACCCAAAATCAAACCTAATTAGTTTCTATTTATTATATTGTTGTTTCTTCTCTACTGAAAATAAACTCAAAACTAAACGACGCTGTCGCTCCTCCATTTGCTCACTCACAGTTGAAACACTATTCAATCACCATGATTGCAACGCTGTTCAGCTGCCGACAAGGTTTATCTTTGAAAGTTCTATGCTTTTTTTTATAACTTACTTATTTTTCCGCTTCCTTGGTAGGGTTTATTAGAAGCTTTATATATTTTTCTAAAATGGATATGATGTCGTTTCTTATGCATTCAACATGTAAAGTCAAAGAAAAATTTATTACTAGACCATAATTTTGCCTTTTATGGATAAATAGCAGTTAGAAAAATGGTTGTTTTGGAATTTGGGAGTGGTTAGCTTCATAATCTAAGATGGGGCAGTCTACCATAATAGCCTCTGCCTCATCTTAGATTTGCATAATATTAAACTATTGTTTTCTTTTGTGTCCTTTGTCATGCTTTTTTAAGTAGTGAAGTAGATTTATAATCTAATAAAGTTAGGTTCTCTACTTAGCATCTTTGTGAATTAAAGTTAAAACGGGCAGATATAGTTACTAGAGCCAAAACGAATAATGCTTACTTGAATTGAAGCTGGTGACAAGTTTAAGGAAATGTAAAAGTCATAAACACTTAGGTTAATGGCTACTTTAAATCCTGTAAAACAAAAGCAAAAAGAATAGATTCTACATCAACTTGTCTTGTAATAATTTTATGTGATAGAATAGACAATGCTTCTTTCTGTGATTCTGTAATTCTTCCAAATTTAATTTAGCATGTCATGTGCTTTCTTGAAGATCGAGTTGTATAATTTAGCAGTTAGAAAAGGGGTTAAACATGCCAAATTCCTTACAAATTTAATTTCTTTTAGCTCAACCAAACTTCTTATGATACTCATTATATTATTCATTGTGATATAATTGTTTTTGCTATTAAATTATGTATGTTTTGAATGTAGATGCACCAAAAAATTGTTAGTTGAGGTTCCTCTTATTTATCAACTGCAACTAGAAAGAAATGTTCCCGTTCATCAAGGTCAGTAAAGGGGAAGAGAATAGCAATTTAGGGACCTCATTTGCATGATTTTGTCAAGAATGCAAAAGTAGAAACTACATTTATAGAAGATTATGAAAAGTCTGAAGAAGATGTCAGTGAACGGGAAGATATAATGTCTGAAGGAAAATCTAGCTCACCTAGTCCTTCAGTTAGCCCACCCAACAGGAAAAAAAAGACCTTTGTTGTTTGGGAGTGTTTTCCTGAAGACATGATTATAATGGTAGGGGATGTATGATTTGCTATATGTAAGTTCTGTAACAAAAGGTTAAAACTATAAAAAACACATGCAATAACACACCTTTGTCGTCATATAGGACACTCTATCAGGCGAAAAAAGGCAATAGGGAAACAAAGTTCTTCAAAGGGACAAATGTTGTTGAATTTTCAACCAATGGAAGGAAAATACCTAGGCCCCCTCACTCCACCCATCGTGAGACCGAACGCAAAATAAAATCACGATATGGTATGTTTTAAATATTTTAGTAACTTGTTTGGTTATTTCCTATCAATTTCATACTAATTTTTGTTAAAATAATTAACTATTATCGTGATTCAATATGCAGATCCACGAGGCATTAGTTCATAAGATTTTGATTGATGAATTGCCATTCTCCTTTGTTGAACATATTGGCTTCAATTATTTTTGTAGTATTCTACAACCACTATATAAGAGAATAGACAGAAAACAAGTAAAATCTGATTGTGATCGAGTTGTACAAGCTGAAGCCAAATAATTGAAGAAATTTTTTAAAAAGTTAAGAAAGATAAGTGTGACAACTGATTTATCAAACTAAGTTTCTAGTCTTGTCACGTATGGCGGCTGAGATTTTTATAGTTTCTTAGAAAGTGCTTTTAGTGCTGGGGGTAGAGTGATTGACTCGTATAGGGCATCTCTAAAACTAAAAACTGTAAGTATGCTTATGTGTGGAGGTGATTGGATTCGAGTCAAACATCTAGTGAAAAAACCAATACAGGTATAACTTTAACTTCATATACTTATTTATTTATGATATTTATAATCGATTTAATAAACCATGTCATGTGTTTTCTTAAAGATTGAGGATGAAGAGATTGAGATTGACATATTACTAGACACGTAAACAGTCACGTATCGGAGGTAATGCAATGTTCTCATACAAGTAAGAACAGACTATGCTCATATATGTCTCATGATTAAAATTATGTAATTGCTTTTACATTCTATTCATTTTCTTGTTGATGTTATGAAATGAAGAATTTCTCTTGATGCTACTATGAAATTTATTTTAAGGGCAAAGGACTATTTCCCACCCATGTTTTAGCCGTTTCTCAATCACATACCCACGCCAGATGAAAAACCCAATCACCCACCCAAAATTTAATCTGTTTGTTTCCACCCACATTTTTTCAGTTAGATTAAGGGGCAAATTAGTAATTTCATCAATAATATTAAATAATTAAAATTTATCTCATTTTTCCCCCTTTAATTTGAAAAACTAACATTTGTCCCCTGAATTAAGTTTTAAAAAATTCACTTTTCCCCCCTGAAATGCAGCCACTTTTTCTAGCAACGGTTGAGAAGATTTTGTCCAGAGGTCGACCACCTATGGATGACGATGACCTCTGGACAACGATCGTCATCCAAGAAGGATGACCGTCGTCCAGATCTGGATGACGAGCGTCTTTGTCCAGATCTTTGAAGGAAGAATCGTCGTCCAGATCTGGACGACGCTTCTTCGTCCAAATTCGAACGAAGAAGCGTCGTCCAGGATGATGAAGCATCGTCTTCCGGATGAAGAATCGTCGTCCAGATGGATGACGAAGCATCGTCTAGTCTGGATGATGTTTCGTCGTCTATTCTAGACGACGACCGTCGTCATCCAGTGAAGCTCAACGAGCGTCATCCATTCTCTGGACGACGCTCGTCACTCTCCCTCCAGCCATGTCGTCATTGGTGGTCGGAGGGAAAGTGAAAAAAAATAGGGATTTGGGGGGGTGAAAGTCACTTTTCAAAGTTCAGGGATGGGGGAAAAATTAATTTTTAAAATCGGAGGGAAAAATGCGATAAAATTATATAACTGGAATATAAACAATAAAATGACGGTTTTACCCCTCTATTTAACGGAGAAGTTAATGGCAGTTTAGAGATGGGTGGGTGTTTGAGTTTTTCATCTGGCGTGGGTATGTGTTTGAGATAGCGCTAAAATATAGGTGGGAAATAGTCCTTTTCCCTTATTTTAATTCTCATTATCTTGTGAATGGTAAATATAATTGCTTTGACATTCTGGTATGTTAATTTTGATGTAGTGATGCAAGTTAATTTTGAAGCTCCTTTTATTTTTTACTTAGGCATGCAATTTATTATCTTGGTGCAACATTTTCATGTTATGCAGGACAAGAAAAATAGTGTTTGGCAAGCTTGATTTGTGGTTCGTCATGCTTTCTCAATGCTTCTTTCTTCATTTCTTGATTTTTGGTTGGGAAGCATATTACAGTATTATTTTATTTCTCTAATGTATGTGAAGAAGCAGTTACTATTGATGCATTGGCTTTTTTCGGAGATTAATTTCTTGAAAACAAAACACCGCTTTCGAAAGCCTAAATGCATTGGCTTTATCTTACCATTGAATTCTTCTTTTATTAGGGAACTATAATGGGAGAACCAAATTTACTCCTTTAGATCTACTGATAGCCCATTGAGACTTGTTTTTGTAATTTGTATAGTTTTGATGCAATCAGTCAAATTGAAAATGTCATGAATTATGAAGAATCAATGTTATAACATGATTCTTTAATTTACACCAAGACAATAAATTGCATGCCAGTGTGAAAAATAAAAAGAGCTTCATGATGTGTGCCAATTCTTTTAGGTTATTAAGTGAGAGCTTATGAAACTCCTGTTGCTTATTCAATTTTGGTTGGCTTTTGACAAAAGATTTTGTTGCTCTATCTATATCAAAACTTTGAGCAGCAAAGCTAGGATACCCTCTCATTTGTGTGCCTTTCTCTACAATTGTTATGTTGTATCACTTGGGCTCTCTTTAATTGACATTTTTGAGCTTCAGGTTTCTTTTGTTATTCAACCCTTAAATCAATAAAATTATGTGTATTTATAACGAGTGTTAATTTGAATATCAATAATTATATCTAACCTTGTAATATATTGATATTGAATTAATAGTAAATACTTAACATGTTACTTTGCTCTACTCTTATAAGGATCACTCTGCAAATTTTACCTCAGATATCATTATTTTTTATATCAAAGAAATTGAAATTTATTTTTTAAAATTAAATGGATCTAACTTTTAATTTTTCTATTAAAAATGTTGACATAAATTTTTAATGGGATGATATGAATAAAACTCAGTTAATGGTTGGTTAATTTTTCTATTAAATAGAAGGCACATGGCAGCATTGTGTTTCTAATTAACTTTATGATAAATGATGATAATAGGATGCAATATTTGAGAAATTTGTATGTATTTTAACTGTTGACGAGCCTAGAATACGAGCCCAAACTTGAGCCGAGCGAACCCGAGCTAGTAGATACGAGCCCGAGTTAGGTACAAGCCGAGCACGGACATTTAAATTATAAAGTGAGCCAAACACGAACATAATTTTTGATGAGCTTGATGACCCCGAAGCAAGCCGAAAACCGAGCTTAACTGAAAATGAGCCGAAAACAAGCTAAACAGTGTTCAGGCTTGGCTCGGCTTGTATCCACCCCTAACTAGAGAGAATGTATCACCATAATCCAAACCATAGACCTAAGGACAACCCTTGACAACTAACCTGGTTTTAAGATGATCAATAGTACGATGAAGACCAATTTTGACTGTGTAAACCCAATGATAGCCAGTAATAGAGTGACCCAAAGGTAATTTAACCAACTCCCAAGTACCATTATGATGTAATATAGTCATTGTATCCACCATTGCTTGCCTCCAGCTTGGATTTGAAAGAGCCTCACTAACAGATTTAGGAAAACTGAAATGGAGGATAAAGAGGACACAAAGGCATGAATGGTAAGGATAAACGATGATAACTAATAAAAGTGTAAATAGGATGAGGGTTATAAGAGGATCTTACAGCTTTACAGATGGCAATAGGAAACTGGTCATTAGGAGATAAGACCTTAGTCGGGCTAGATGCAAGAGCAGGAAGTGAGTTAATAGGAGTTGTTGGATCAATAGAAGTGATATCAATACTTACAAGAGAATCAGTGGTTTGGGGAACAAGTTCTAGATTTTGTCTGGGTGTAGATTGTGGAACGATTGTAAGACATACATTGATAGTAGGAATAAAAGTAGGTAATTAAAGACTCTCAATGACAGGAGATTGGATTTCAGAGGAAGAGAAGTAAGGAGAGAAATTGAAAAAATTGACATTAGTGAAATTAAAGTAACGACATGTCGTAGGAAAGTAACATTTGTAACCTTTCTAAAGACGAGAATAACTAAGGAATATACATTTGATGGACCTAGTAGGTAATTTATCATGACCTGGGGAAAGTTTATGTACAAAACATGTGCAACCAAAGACACGTGGAGGAATAGTGTATAAAAGACCATTAGGGAAGAGAATTGAATAAGGAACTGATTTTCCAATACTGAAGAGGGCATGTGATTAATGAGATAGCAAATAGTGAGAACTGCATCAGCCCAAAAATGCATAGGAGCATGTGAATGTAACAATAATGTATGAGCAGTAAACAGAGATGGAACTTCAACAGGTTTGACAGTGAGATAATTCCGGTCTCTTTAGTATGAGCACGACGACCAAAAAATAACAAAGTCATGGTAATCAGAGAAACAGTCGAAAAAAAGACTTAGATTTGTTGGAGAATGAGTTAAGAATGCCAAAAAAATTTAAAAGGTCTAATATAAGCTCTGATACCATGTGAATAACTTTGACGTATTTTTTATATATACTAAAAGAATGAATTTACATCAATATATATAGGAAATTCTAAATCCTAATTTAGGAAATATAATATGTACTTTCTTATTTTACAAAGATACAATCAGTCTAATTGTTAACTTCCTAATTTAGAGATACAACTCAATAATTAGAAGTGAATTTAAACTAAGTCAATCTAAGGTTGAATAAGAGTCAATTTGACATTGAAGTCAATTTGTTCAATTAATGATGAGTTTGTTGAAGAAGTCATCAAAAATAATAAAGAATAATCACCGGAGATGAAGAAGAAGAATCATAGAAAAAAAAAACCAAAGTCTTTGAAGAAGATAATAAGTTACTAAAGAGGATGAATCTGTTGATGACTCGACTAAGTCAAGTTGCCTTAACTCAATCTTAAGTTAGGGCTAACCTTGTTGGAGTTTGACTCGTTTGAGCTTTACACTGAGCCAAACAAGAGCTAGCTCGAGTCCATCCGATAGCCCTAATATTAAGGAAAAATCATGACAGCAGAATTGTGTATTATATTATATATTAAAAACTTAATTATCTATATCGTGTATCATATCTCATTGTAGAATACACTTTTAAAAAATCAAATAATGAAATTTTAATTTACATATCACCAACACTTCTAAAATTTTAAAATTTCTCATATACACCCCTACAACATATTATTTTCTCAAAAAAAGTGCATCGATCTGAATTGATAATATGTATCATATCGTATGATACATTCATTATATCATATTAATTTCATACACTTTAAGATATGAATCATTTTTTACCTATATCTTATTGTGTTGTAAGATATGTATAGTGTATCATAGACAATAGTAGAGCTGAGATTTTTGTTAAGGGGGGCCCTCTTAGCGAAAACTTATTAAAACCCACCAAACATTGAATAAAAGAAATAATGTACTAAAAGAAAGAATACAATAACACAACTAATTTTTTTAAGCGAAAAACACTCTTTAATGCGAAGTAAGGAAAAAAAATATAAGAATTTAACAATCCACTTAAATCCAATATAATAAAAAATATTTTCAACAACCGCAATTCACAAAAAATATTTCATACAAATTTAGAGTTAAATTGCAATTTTAACATAAATGCAATACATAAACAAAGAGATGAATTCAAATAACTATATAAGTGGTAGATCTTTGGACTGTATAACTCAAATGTAATTTTTAAAATCAAAACTCTATTGTCAGTACTAAAGATCCACTCACCTTGTTGTGTATGATTAAAAAATTAAGTTATAATGGTATGCCTAAATATTTAAATATTTGAATATCAATTATTTAAAAATGAAAGTAAATTAAAATGGTATATTTGAATTGATTCTTAAAAAATATTAAGAAATTTAAATTAATCATCTTAAATAAAAACTTGTTGACTTTTTTTACTTTCTTAGGTGGAAATGTTGGTAGCTTATTGATCGAACTTTTCAGTTTTAATAATATTTCTCTCAATTTTAGGTGATAAGACATCCAAATGGTTTCTTTGTATTGAAAAGAATTTTGGCTATTTTGTCAACGTGGATTTAAAAGTAATCAATTTTGATCATTATGGAATTTAAAAGTAATCAAAAGGATAAATATAATAGACGTACTAGAAATGTCAATCAAACATTGCAATATCAAACAGTTACGAATGATTTTTTTTTTTTAATATTTTTACATATATCATTTATTAGGAAACAAATCCAAAAATCCATATATCATTCATCTCCAAAAATCCAAAAATAATCAATTGATTAATCAAATAAACAATCGAAATTCAAAACAATAAAATATCAACATCAACAAATCCATCAATATAATTTATTAGACTTTGAGATCTAAATCCCTGATGATAACTAAAATAATGTTCAATTAAAAATCTTAAACATATAAACTTGCATACCTTAACTTAAAGCTGAAAGATTGAATTGAAAAGTAAAAAGTGAAATAAATTTATGATTTTATAATAAGATGGAACTTGCATAATAACCAAAATACCTGTATAATTATCTAATTGAATATACACAATTCCCCTTTCCATAAAAATTCAAGTTTAAACAACATAATTAATAATAATTTACCAATGTGATTTTTTGATTTACCAAATTCAAGGTAAAATATGTTAACTTAATTGCATTATATTAATTTGTATTACAATTTTTTAAATTTGTAAACAATCATACTACATTTCAAATAATTTTTCAAATATTTTGTGTCTGTTATAATATATATATAACAGAGACAAAATTTTCTTTGAGGAAAAAAGAAAAAGTGATTAAAATGCATCTCAATCGATAGATCATTACATCAAGAATCATAAAACGTATCCATTTGCACCATTGGATCAACTATAAACATCAAATCTTGATTTTTCAGATGAAAGAATAGAGAGAGAACAGAGCCTGCAGTGAAAGAAAACTGCAGATATTTTAGTGCAGAGGAGTCGGATTTTTAATCACTGCTCAAATTGTCATTTTTACCCTTAGTTATGATAGAGCTCGTTAATGTTTAATTGTTGATAGGTGGGGATATGGGTTTTTAAAACTTAATGGGTGGGTTTAGAATACATAAAACCTTGGGTGGCAGCAAGAATTGTGGCCTTTTTTAATTTAACTTCAATTAGAAAAAACTTTTACTTGTGGGCTCCATCAGTTCGGGTTGGTAGTAACCTGAACCTGTTCAGGAGCGCCTTCAATGGGGATTAAGCTTTTATCGTTAACATTATCAAGCAAAATCCTCACTTTCGTGTGCTAATACATTCCAAGTTACCGATTATGAAGCAAAGATTCAACCTTTGAGGAATAAGCTATACCCGAATAATCTTATCCGGCTTTTAGATAGCACTGGCGACTTGAACTGTGCTATGAAGATATTTAAATGGGTACCTCTCCAAAAAGGGTTTCAACACAGCTGATATTTATGGTAGGATAAATTTATAGTTTATGAGAATGAACAAGAAAGGGTGTAGTCCTAATAATATAAGTTAGTCTATAGATAAATGTTTATGTTTTTGGATTCATAATTTATTTGCTTTTTGGTGCAAATAATTCATAAAAAAATGATTTAACTCATCATTGCTGCTCAATCTTTCTTGGGTGGCTATTTGCCGCCAATTTCTTTTCTCTATAATTCCATACACTATTTGACAAACTGTCAAAAGTAGATAGATAATTAATCCGATAAAAACAAACGTATTTTTCAAGCAGTATCCACATGACAGTGATTGTACTCTTAAAGATAATAGGACACCAGACCAGCTTGTGTTTACATTTCAACGACCATATTTCAATGTGTCTAGTTTACGATTGAGATTAAATTTGTTGTAGGTGAAACTTGAAATGACTCTCTAACCATTGTGATTTTGGTAATAAATAAATTTTGTTTGAGTTAAATCATTTTTTTATAATAGATAAATTAAAAAACTTAATTTTAAAATTTTATCGGAAAAAATATTTGAATTCTTGCTTTCTTGTGCTTTAAATCCTTTGCATTATCCCCATTTGAGGCAATTGCTCCCCTACCATGTGAAGTGAATATTTTTAGTGGAACTTGAAAAGGAAGACCAGAGGGAAGAAGATTGAGACCCCCATCACCCACCAATAGAGAGATAAAGGGAGGGTATAAATATTAGTAGGATCACTTTACTTAACAATATTTAACTACTTGGACTCTTTCATTAATAGAGTTCCATCTTCGTAATTGGTACCATTTCATTAATGGAGTTAAAATCAAATTATTTAGTTATTCGTTGGTTGTCAAACTTTAAGGTGCTTAAATAGGTTAATTCAATTTTTTAAAAAATAATTTGATTCAAATAAATTTTTTTAATTAAAAAAGTCAATATAACTTCAAAGGTACAATCCAAGTTAAATAATCTAAAAAAAATAAAAAAATCTTATATAATTATCTAATCAATAAAAATACAAATTTGCTGTTAATACCATATAAGTAAATAATTATATTTTAATAATATTATGAGTTAATAAATATTTATCTATATAAATTGTTATTTATTATAGATACAAAAAATTTAAACTTTATTTTACATTGAGCAAAACAAGAGTTAGCTCAAATCTCGTCCAATAGCCCTAATATTAAGTTAAAATCATGATAGCTGAATTAAGTATTATATCGTATATTGAAAATTTAATTGTCTGTATCATATATCATATCATATTGTAGAATATATTTTTTTAAAAATAAAATAACAAAATATTAATAAAATAATGAAATTTAAATTTACATGTCATCATTTTAAAAATTATCACAAACTCCTCTATATTTTTAAAATTTCTCATTTGCACCTCTACAGCACATCATTTTCTCTAAAAATGTGTATCAATTCGAATAGATAATATATATCGTATCATAAGATATGTACTGTATCGTATTATGCATTCATTATATTATATTAATTTGCTATACCTTAAAATACAAATCCTTTTCACTTGTATCATATTATATTGTAAGATACGTATCATGTATCGTACGGAATGATGGATCCACCAAACATTGAATAAAAGAAATAATGTACTAAAAGAAAGAATATAATAACACAACTTATGCAAAAAAAGCTCTTCAATGTGAAGTCAGCAAAAAAAATTGTGGGAATTTAACGATTCACTTAAATCCAATATGATAAAAGAAATGTTTACAACAACCACAATCCATAAAAAAAATATTTTACATAAATTTAAAGTTTAATCACAATCTAACATAAATGAAATACACAAACAAAGAGATGAATTCAAATAACCATATAAGTAGTAGATCTTTGGATTGTATAACTCAAATGCAGTTGTTAAAATCAAAACTTAATTGTCTATATTAAAGATCCACTCATCTCGTTGTGTATGATCAAAAAATTAAATTATAATGGTATGCTTAAATATTTAAATATTTGAATATCAATTATTTAAAAATAAAAACAAATTAAAATATTTAAATTTCAGTTATTTAAAAATGAAAGCAAATTAAAATGGTATATTTGAATTGATCCTTAAAACAATTAAGAAATTTAAATTAATCATTTGAAATATTGATAGCTTATTGACCTTACAACTAACTCTCATTTACTTTAGAGGGAATTTCTAAAAATTGATTAAACTTTTCAGTTTTAATAATATTTTTTTTAATTTTAAGGGATAAGACATCCAAGTAGTATCTTTGCTTTGAAAACAATTTTGCCTATTCTCATCAATGTGCATTTAAAAGTAATCAATTTTGATTATTATGGAATTGCTTAAAAATTAAGTTTAATTTACATTTTATATGACTGACTTCTTTTCATCTCATTCAAAAAAATCTAGAACTATAAAACTTATTATTGAATATATATGTTGCCTTTCATTTTACAACTAGAGTTCATTTTGTAATATATTTCTTCATTCTCAAACATTTTATGCCTAGCAAACTATAATAATTATACAATTAATACTACATGACATTCAATGACACCTACATGGAACCATTGATAATTGATAGTAGTTTGTATATAAGTTTTCGTTATGTTGAAACAAATACAAATTTCTTGTTTGTAATCACAAAGCTTAAAAATATTTAACTAAAAAATTTTATAAATGAATGTTAACATCAGTTAGCCAACAACTACGCTTAGAAGTGTTAAATGAGCAGCACCGTGAAATCTCAGAAAAATGACCTGACACGAAAGGGCTTGGCCTGCTATAAAAGCGAGCCAGGCTGGATCCAAGTTTAGTTGTGGACCTAGGCACAAGCCCATGGGCTGGGCCAATACTGTTCACAGTTTTAAAAAATATTATAATATAATTAATTAATTAATATATAAAAATTATAAATATTTATAAGAAATAAAAATTTTAAACTTAAAAAAATGAATTGAATTTTTTGTATCAATGATCAATCTCACATGTATAAGATAATCAAAATTTTAGTTTGATTGAAACATTTTATTTAACCTTTATTTATAATGGGTGAAAGAAGTGAATGATTTTATTTTTTTAGATGTGAGACTCTTTGCAAAGTACAAAAGTCTCACATCTAAAAGAATGCAATCACTCCCTCTCTACACTCACTATAAATAAATACTAAGTAAAGTAAAAGATTCAACTAAACTTAAGCTTTAGAACCCACATTGGTAAAATTGATAATGAGAACTCAACTCACCTATTATAAATAAATTTGTCTTATTTTTAATCACAATTTAATTTCCTAACATATTTTCTTTTATTAAAAAATATAATTTAGATAAATTATTTAATTAAAAAATTGTTTTTATAAAAGTTAATGCATCAGCTTGTTACTATAGGCCCGAACTTGGCCCATTACTGTAAGGCTTGGCTAGACTTTATGTATATAGGGTTGGTTCGACGGCCTCAAGCTTTCTTTGAGTCGATTGATTCATAAAACCTGCTACTGTATCGGCTCTAGGCTCGGCCTAGCCTGTGGGCCCTGTGGGTCTTGCTGGTGTTGACATAGTTTGGCCCATTGCCACCTCTAACTATGCTAAAATATCTCTGATAATAACTAAAATAATATTCAATTAAAAATCTTAAATTTGTAGACTTGCCTACCTTAACTTGAAGCTAAAAGATTGAATTGAAAAGTTAAAAAGGAAATAAATTTATGATTTTATAATAAGATAGATCTTAGAGAGTGTGAAGAATATGCATATATGTGTGTGTTTATATATATGTATATATATATATATTCAAACGAGATGTTCAAATTCATATTTTTCTATTGTAGATTCATTAGAAAATTATGTTTTTTCATTTAGCTTTAATTAAAAAAAAAATTACTTGTGGGCTCCATCAGTTTGGATTGGTAGTAATCTTTAAGGTGGCAAGTGAGCTTGAGCATACCTTGGAATGGAAGTGGACTATAAAGAGGTTTCTTGTTTTTGTTGAATTGAGGATGGGTTTTTACATCAATTTTCAATATTTTTCTTAATTTGAGGGTAAACCTGCGTCTATTCTCACAAAACTCGTATCTATCCCCTGTAATAGTATACTGATAATCACGATAAAATTTATTAACAAATGTTGCGATGCAAATTTTATAAGGTAGAGATGCAGCCCATAAAAACCCAATGGGCCTCTTCTCCCATTTCAACCCAAAACTTGTCCAAATGACAACAATAAAAACAAAATCGCAAACACGCGAAGGAATTCTCTTTTACAAACAGTGTAATAGATTCCCGGACTCAATCCCTACCACTGATAGTCAGTGATTAAGCTTCCGTGTATTGCTTATTTCAAGTCTTAATTTTCTTTTATTTTTGTTTAGGGTGCTGTTTGAGTGATGCCAAATTGTCTTAACTTGTTCATGTGCGCCTTCAATGGCGATTAAGCTTTTATCTTTAACATTTTCAAGCAAAATCCTCAAATGGGTTAATTTAACTGCCTGTATATCCTCACTTTCGTATGCTAATGCACTGCAAGTTACTGATTATGAAGCAAAGATTCAATCTTTGAGGAATAAGCCATACCCGGATAATCTTATCCGGGTTTTGGATAGCAATGGCCAATTGAACTCTGCTGTGAAGATATTTAAATGGGTCTCTCTCCAAAAAGGGTTTCAACACAGCTGATACTTATGGTAAGATAATTTTGTAGTTTAGGAGAATGACAAGAGAGGGTGTAGTCCTAATAGTAGAAGTTTTGAGATAATAATTATAAAAGGTCTTATTTTGAGCAATTGAGTGGATGATTCGGCTATCATTTTAGGCGAGATTTTATGTTGGATTTGAGCTGAAATTAAGTTTCTATACCTGTATAATACTACTGTTTTGTAGGGAAAAAAAAAACTAGGGGAGAGAATCCGACTGTTAAGGTTGATGAGAGCTTCAAATCTTTTGCCAGATGGGTTGATTTATAGGGAGTTAATTAGACGCACGAGTGAGACCCATGCGTTAGATGATGCAAAGAGATGATGGAAAACGGTAGAACGCCTGCTGTTGTTGTGCTTGTTGATCTAGTAGTAGGACTTTCTGCTATGCTTGAAGGCTGCTGCAATGCTGGTAAAGTTTTTTTGGCAAAAAGTATCCTTGGACAAAATGGATGAGAGAAAGATAACTGATTGTGATTCTTGGAATATTCTAATCATATGGCTTTCTGAGAATATGGCAATAAGGAAAGCTGATGAACTTCTTTGTAGAATGTTTATATTTTCCATAGTTCCTGACTCTACGACATACTCAGCTCTTGTTGTAGGCTACTGTTGGTTGAGAAAGTATGAGGATGCTCTGCAGGTGTTCCATCAGGTTTGTATCGAAAATTGGGTTCTGGATTCTATATCTTATTAGGACTTATGGAGGGCCTTTGCCAGGCAGGAAAGATTTGGAGGCTGCTGAAGTATTTCATTACATGTCGAAGAACAGATGCTCCCTCAGTCCTCCTCCTTACAATAAGCTGATAGGTGGTATGTAGCATGGGACAAGTGGGTAAAGCAATTAGGCTAGAGGTTTTGCTTACAGTTCTAATACTTCTTATACTACTCTAACTTACACGACAATCATGCATAGATTGTCAAAATTAAAAATGGCTAAAGGACTAATGGTAATTCTCTCACAAATGTTGGTGGACGGTTGTGTCATTAATGTGGAAGTATATTGCATCCTCATACAAAGCATGAGTGCACAAAATTGAACTAAGGATTCTGCTTTCTTCTTCAATTTGATGGTTAATGAGGGTTTAGTGCCTGACCGAGAAATAATGCATACTCTTCTGTGTTGTTTGGCTAGCCAATCTCACTTGCACATGATTTTAAGTAGGATTGATAAACTAGTTTCTAATAGTGATATTTTGGATTCATCTATGTATTACATACTAATCAACAGCCTCTGGAAAGAGGGTCCAAAAACTGTGGCTTCCCCGATTATTGGATCTGATGTTAGAAAAAAGGTTGGGTACCAGATGCTACAATGCACGGACTGTTGGTTGGGTCTTTTATCAAAAGAGATACAGATGGTGAAACATTTGCATCTGAGGATTACATGCAAGTTAGTGTTAGCAACATTCTCGTTGAGGGATTGGGAAATACATGACAAGTTCCCATAGTTGACAATGAAACTGTAATTAGAAAGTTTCTAAATTACCCCGGTGGAAAACTCGCCATGATGGGATGTAAGCTTCTTCAGGATCTAATTTTGCAGTTTCCGTTGAGTTGCATGAGAAATCGGTCGATAATGGCATTTGATTTTAAACAAGCCAGATTAGTTGTTATTTACCCAGCCATCTTATAATCCGTGACATGATGCCACTGCATTGTAAATTCCAAAAAGAAACTTATTTGCCGAAATCTCCAAAAACGTTGTGGCATCATAAGCTTTTTGGTCCACTGTATTTTTTGTTAAGTATTTGTGCTTTGCTCTTTTCATTATTTCCTGTCAGGTTAATTGTTACTATGGTGCAATATGTTCAATATGCAGTCGGGAAATTTCCTCGTTCTGTTAAGTCATACTTGATATGATATCAATGAAATTAGTGCTAGGGTATTTAATTTGACTCAAGTCAATTTCTGAAAAATGATCCTGTGATCCATTACATTGCCTGTATTTAGCTTCAATTTTACTGTATGATTTAGAATTGTTTATATATATTGCATATATATCAAAGAAAAAATTTTTATTTTCAGAGATATCAAGCAGTGCCCTAATAAGTTTCAATTGGTGTCAACTTGTCCATCAGACTATTTGGAATCGTATTTTAAGGTAGCATGAAGAGGGCAGAAAGATTATAATCAGCAAAGGATTGAGGTCCTAGGGAAGACTGGAATTGCAACCTTCAGGGCAGAGATTGTTGACCATTATTTAGCACCTGAAGTTCATTCTTTGACAGTAAGATTGTTGTTGCACTCTATCCAACCACTTTTGCCACAGAAGCAGTTTTCATCAAGTTCTAGTCAATGATGGAAACTTTTACCGGTAACTTGGTTAAAGAGTGACAGAGTTATTACAAGTTTTCATTAGCTGAAATTCTCACCAAGGAAATGGAAATTGAAATGATAGATTCAAGATACAAATTGGTGTAAAGTGACAATATAGTTAATGACTAATAATAAAAGCTCTAATTTAACTTGATCGCTCAAATGGGCATACATATATATGAATCATGACTTAGCTTGTCTCTCCTAATATTATGATAGACCTCCAGTTATTAAAACTTATCAAAAAAAGGGCAAGAGAGGAAATTCCCCCACTCTAGCTGCTCAGATATCATCCATTGAAGATAAACACCATCCAAATAATTATCATATTAGCAGGAAAGCATATCAAGATAGACCAGAAGTTGGATTATTATCGTGTTAGTAGGAAAACATATCAAGATAAACCAAGAGAGTTGGATAAAACTCATCATCAGCAGGGGAGTTTGGCTATAAAAGAGAAGCAGAACAGGAGAGGAAGGCATCCAACAGATTCTTAATCACTTACTGGGATTTGGGGGCTTTGGTCTAGGGACATTGGGGACACTGTTTCGGCGGACCCAGTGTATTTGATTTCTGGTTTTCTGGTTTCATTAATAAACAGTGTTTGCTAGCATTTTTTATTCAATAAAGTCATTATATTCCTTTCAATCCTTGTTACAATTAATCCGTTACAATCATCCCACAACCATCATTATATATATAAAATATGAAATTAATTAGACATTCTAGAATGAGTACGACTTCATAGTTATCACTGACTTTAACATGTGAAAATTTATATGATGGATAATATCACTATAATACCTCATATGATTATACCATTTCAATCTTACCTTACGATATATAAAGTAGTCCTTTAAATCATTAATCTTAAATATATACCCAAAACCAATTTAATCAATTGAATTTCTTATGAATTATGTTGAAAAAGAAATGTAAACTTATTTAATATCACACACTTACCATATGGCTGTGTAGTCTGCTATAATGGGTATGATAGTCATTTTGTGTGATAAACATTTGTACCAACCCTTGGTATATAACCCAACGATTATACAATAGGTCTTGTGTAACTATTTTCTTGTTAAGAGAAAATTTATTGGTTTTATTCAATCTTTGACAAGTTTAGTTTTTAGGTTGTATATCTAGTAGTGATACTCTATATGGAAGCTTTTCCATGTTTTTATTATACAAATTTGAAGTGTTTTAATACTATCAGTTTTAATAATCTTGATCTATGATTGATTCAATTTGAGACTCGAATCAAGTAAATATCCTATCATACTTTATTTCTTGTTGTTATACTTTATTATCTATAATCTTGAATACTTCTTGTTATTAATATTCGATTGATTGATCCTTAGTCAAGATAAACACCAGGCAACATCAATCATTTTTCTTTTAACTTACTTTTTAAGTCTGAAAAAAGAGAAATTAATGAATAAGAGAAATGAACTTTAATTCTAGTAAACCAGATAAGATATAACCGAAAGTATATGCCTTTTTCTTCTTTATTGAAGGTACCATAAATATTTAAAAGGATTTTATCTTTTCAAAGAAAAGGAGAACCAGAAATAGAGAATAAATAAATAAATAAAGGTAACAGGGCAACTAAGGTGCCAATTCAAGAAACCAGAGGAAGTGGTTCCAGAGAGGTTTGTGAGAGAAGGAATTTTTAGCGGTTTCTCAATAATTTGAGAGAAGAAAAACTGAAGATGGACAGAGACTTCAGTGAAGAAGAATCAGTTGCTCGTGATTCATTATCAACTCAAAGTTATACAAAATTCAATTGATTTAAGAAGGGAAACTCACTACCGTGCGAACAAAATATTTTTAGTGGTATTTGATTTATTTAGTAAAAACGTGAATTATTTGTATTTTCACTTAATTTGCATTTTAAACATGTTCTTTCGAATTTTTGAACTCAAAACATATTAAACACACATTTTATATATTTCCTGTATTAAACGAGTATTTTTGCCATATGTTATGTTTTTTGTATTTTATGAATTTTTAAAGTACAAAAATGTCTCTTACATTTTCAATTAATTTTTGTTATATCTTAAATATATAAAACAAAAAACTTAATTTTTTGTCATCCAAATATCTAACCTCTTCTGATAATTTTTATGATGATTGAATTTTAATTATATATTGTATTATATTAGGTTTAATAGTCAATTAGATATTTTATATTTGAATTATTGACTAAAAGATCTATTAAAAGTGTAATATTCTCATATTTTCAAAAATATACTATTGACGATATGTTATATTAAACATGTATAAACACATTTCGTATCTTTTCCGTATCTAGATTTTATAACTTTTTTTTACAAATATATTTTTCATCATTTACGTATTATACTTACATAATTTCCTTTTTTTTTCTTTTTTTGGTTCCATATTTACTAAGTTATTTCAAAGGGAAGATGAGAGAGAAGAGAACTAAAAATTGAGACCCACCAACAGAGAGATAAAGGGAGGGTATGTGTTTTAGCAAGGTCACTCTACTTGACAATGTCATACCGCTTAAACCTTTTCATTAATGGAGTTTTCATTTCTCAATAGATACGCATCTCTCTGTTGTCTTATTTCTTGACTTTTGGGGTCAATATATTCTATTTTTTCCTTCTCATTTTATTGTTTTTGAGAAATTTTATTTGAGCTTGTTGAATCTCGAGGATTATTCTCTCTAAAAAAAATCCTTTAGTTACAATGATATATAATAATCACGACTCAAACTTTTGTTTTTGTTTTTGTTTTTATTTTTAAGTTACCATATAAAGTAGTTAATTTATTTTAATATAACTGATTTAATATGTTATCAACTAAATAGATTTATCAAATTTTAAATTAAAATATTTTATTTATAGTCCATCCTCAATTTTTAATTAGTTATTTAATTACTCTGTTGATGAACTAAAAACTTATAAATTTAACAAAACTCTCGTCCAATTAAAGTACAATAACATAAATCTTTTGATTCTTTTAATTTAAAACTTTAAATGTAAATCTTAAACTCTAAACTATGGGAGAATTCAAGTCAAACTCATTCAAATTTAATTTAGTGTTTAACTTGAAGACTTAAATGGTTGAGCTCAAATTGAAAAATGATCAATTCTTTAACCTTAAGCAAAACTCAAGATTTATGTTGATGATGGAACTTGGTTCTTTGAAGATTCTTCTATACTTTATCAATACTATTACTCATCATCTCAAATAAATGAAACTCAATCAAAAAATTTTAAATTAAACCTAACCTCAAATATACCCATATTATTGATTGCAATTATAACATATATTTTGCCATATTTAGAGGGTGAAAAACATTGTTTAGGGAGTAAGGACGCACACATGGAATCATCATCTCTACCAATAAAAATATCATCGAGAAGGCATGTTCTAATGCTTCAAGTGCAGATTCACCATTCTCATATTCGTTTTATGCTAACAATTAGCTGCCTAAGAATGCGGGTGATGATAGTGGAAAGATTGAGAAAGGAATTAATTAAGAGGGCTCAATAAGCTACGGTGCTATAGTTTCTCTAATAGTGAGTCATGTAATTGGGAATTTTCCCTGTTGGGCTGTTGTTCTTGTATGTCTTATTCAAGTGTTTATGGTAAGGATGAAAATGTTTATGGTTTTGAGAAGGGGAAGAAAGGAAGGAAAGGGTGTTGATGCTTTAGGAAAGATGAATTTGAGAATGTCGAGTGGTATGATCTTGTGGTATAATGATAGATTGGAATTTCAAAATATGAGAGCACATTTCTTACTTGAGTTATATCACCACTTTCACATCTAGTTGAGAGTTATAAATTCAATTTAACTGAGTCTGAACTGATTATACTAAATTAGAGAAAACTCTGAATCCACTAGTTAATCTTAAAACCACTGTTTTAGGTAAGTGAAAAGTTTGATATTAATATATCATCACTGAATTTCAAACTCATGTTTTCTTGTTTCAGTGTCTTTACCACTAAAGCTATCTTTGGAGGTCATTTGTATAAATTTTTTTTTTTTGACATGGAGAAACATTTACTTTAGTTAAACCATTCATTTTGTATATAACAAGGAATTACTTTTTTAAATTTAATTAGAGTATAACCGATTACATCAAATAAGAGAAATACTTGAATCCAATGATTGTCTACCCTTGTCTGGATACACTCATCATTACCGCTCAATCTTTCTTGGGTGGCTATTTGCTTCCAATTTATTTTCTTTGCATTTCCACACACTATTTGATAAGTTGTCAAAACTAGGTAGACAATAATCCAACAAAAACAAACTTATTTTCCAAAGCAATAGCCATATGACAATGACTGTCCTTTTAAAGATAATAGCACATAAGGCCAACCTGTGTTTACATTTCAACAACCACATTTCAATGTATCTAGTTTGCAATTGAGATTGAGTTTATAGTAGGTGAAACTCGAAATGACTCTGTAACCACTATGATTTTGATAATAAAAAAACTTTATTTGAGTTTAATCATCCTTTTAAAATAGAATTTACTACAATTAAGCAGATGATTGTTTAAGTTCAGTCATCTATTTTATAACTATTATAATAGATAAATTAAAATTTTAATTTAAAAATATTATAAAAACATTTTGAATTCTTATTTTCTTGTCCTTTAAATCCCTTGTATTATACCCATTCAAGGCAACAATTGTTCATAATTTTAATGCAAATGATTCATAAAGTTCCACAAAATTCAATTGATTTAATAAGGGAAACTCACTACCATGCGATGAGAATAGTTTTAATGGTATATGAAATGAAAGATGAGAGAAAAGAAAATTGAGACCCAACAATAGAGAGATAAAGGGAGGGTATGAATTTTAGTAGGGTTACTTTACTTACCAATGTTAGGCTGCTTGAACCCTTTCATTAATGGAGTTTCATCCTCAATTGGCCCCATTTCTTTATAAATTATAGCTGAGTTAAAATAAAATTGTTTAGTTATAAGTCATTACCGATTTTTATGTGCTTAAATCGGTTAATTCAATTTAAAAAAAATAATTTGATTCTAACAAAATTTTTTAATTAAAAAAGTCAATATAACTTCAAAGTACAATCCAAGTAAAATAATTTAAAAAATATATATGTAAATCTTATATAATTTTTGAATCAATAAAAATATAAATCTATTGTTATAACTCAATAGTAAATAATTATATATTATAATATTATGAGTTAATGAATATTTATCTATATAAATTGTTATTTATTATAGTTATAAAAAATTTAAACATTACTTTACAATCAAACGGATTGAATTTTCAAGATTTTTATTAAAATGAGTTTAAAAAAAAAACTAAATTTTAATTATTTTTATTAAATGTACCAAACTAATTATCTTGACTAAATTCACAAAACAATTTTGATAAACCTTCAAGAGGAGTCATTTGCTGTTTTAGCCTTGGTTATACAGACCTAGGTTGAGCTTAGCTTGTGGTTTGTGCTATCCTCCCATATGAAAAAATGAGTGTAGGTTATTTTTAAGTCATCTTTTTAAAGGACACCTTGCCTTTGTTAATACATATATTTTCTAAAAAAAATTGAAAAAACAAGAATGCCCTAGACATTTTCAAGTAATCAACAACTAAACATAACGTTTATCTGTCAATCATTATTAAGTTGGTTCAACTTAAATTTAAATTTGAAAAATTTACATGCCACAAAAAGAGATCAAGAGCCCTAATAAACACAACAAATGAATACAATTACACTATCAACCCAGATCCAAATAAATTATGTTAGATATATGCTACATTATTAAGTCAAGTCAAAAATTATTGTTGAGGTTTCCATTATTAATGTTACATTTATACTAATTAGTGTGAATAACTTTGAAGTATCTTTTTATATATATTAAAAGAATAAATTTACATCAATATATATAGGAAATTCTAAATCCTAATTTAGGAAAGATAATACGTATTTTCCTATTTTACAAAGACACAATTAGCCTATTTATTAGCTTTCTAATTTAGAGATATAGTTCAACACTCTCTCTCAAGCTAGAGCATAGAAATCATATGCACCATGCTTGTTACAAATGAATTCAATATGACAACTCCTAAGAGACTAAGTAAGGATATCTGCAAGTTGATTATTAGAGCTTACATGGTTGGTAGTTATACAACTTGATAGAATCTTTTTTCGAATGAAATGACAATCTATTTCTATATGTTTCGTCCTTTCATGGAATACTAGATTAGAAGCAATATGAAGTGTTATCTGATTGACACAAAGAATCTTCATTTGTGATATATCTGTGAATTTTAACTCTTGAATCAATTGTTTCAACCATACAAGCTCATAAGTAGCCAATGTCATAATTGGGTATTCTACCTCTACACTAGATCTAGCAACAACAACTTGCTTTTTACTTTTCTATGAAACCAAGTTGTCACTAACAAGAATACAATATCATAAAGTCAAGTGTCTATCAAATGGAGATCCTGCCCAATCAGCATCAGAATATCTAACAATCTGAGTACGACCTCTGTCTTCATAGAGTAATCCTTTTCTTGGTGCTTTTTTAATATACCTTAGGATTTGAATAACTGCATCCCAATAAGAATCACACAAAGTTTAAAGGAACTGATTGACAACACTAACTGGAAATAAGATATCTGGTCTTGTGATAGTCAGATAGTTGAGTTTGCCTACTAACCTCCGATATTTTCTACGGTCTACAAGTGGCTTCCCCTATCCTAGCACAAGTTTAGTATTAGGGTCTATAAAAGAATTAATGGGTTTACAATCCAACATCCCTATCTCTTCCAAGATATCAAAGGCATACTTCCTCTACTTGTCTTAGACTAAGCAACTTCTATTCCAAGAAAGTATTTAAGTGTTTCTAAGTCTTTGGTGTGAAAATGATCAAATAGATGTTGTTTTAACTTATCGATACCCTTCTAATTGTCACCAATGATAACAATGTCATCACTATAAACAACCAGATAAATGCATTTCCTTTGCGACGTGTGTCTATAAAATACATAATGATCCGACTCACATCAAGTCATACCAAATTCTTGAATAACTATACTAAAGCATCCAAACCAGGCATGTAGAGATTATTTTAGATCATATAGTGAGTGTCAAAGTTTACAAACCAAATCAGACTCCCTCTAAGCAACAAAACTAGGTGGTTACTCCATATATATCTCCTTCTAAAGCTCACCATAAAGAAAAACATTTTTTATGTCTAACTAAAACAAGGGCCAATGACGAATGACAACCATAGATAAGAATAATCGGATGGAGGACATTTTGGCCACTAGAGATAGAGTTAGATTTGAGGCGAGCTTTTTTCGGCTTGAAACAAGCTTAGCTCGAACAAGCCTGTTATAAGCGAATACGAATACAAACATAAGCCGAAGTAAAAATCAAGAAAAGAACACGAGCCCAAACCCAAACAGGGGAATGCTCGACTCAACTAGCTTGACGAGCCGAGTTGAGCTCGGTATTCATAAGTTGGCGGTATTATATTATATCCAACTACTGGCCTTCTGAGTTAGTTTTCTATTGTGTAGCTACTATTCAAAAACTTTCTTTGCTAGCTTTTCTTGAAAGAAAAAACACTACCATTTGGGAGCATTTAAACTAAAGTAAGCCCAAAATCAAACCTAATCAATTTCTATTTATTATATTGTTGTTTCTTCTCTGTAAAAATAAACTCAAAACTAAACTACACTGCCGCTCCTCCATTTGCTCACACAGTTGAGACACCGTTCGGCCACCACAATTGCAACATTGTTCAGCTGTCGATAAGGTTTATCTTTGAAAGGTCTATGCTTTTTTCTATAACTTACCTATTTTTCTGCTTCTTTGGTAAGGTTTATTAGAAGCTTTATATATTTTTCTAAAACAGATATGAGGTCATTTCTTATGCATTCAACATATAAAGTCAAGGAAAAATTTATTACTAAACCATAATTTTGCCTTTTGTGGATAGATAACAGATAGAAAAAGGGTTGTTTTGGAATTTGGGTATGGTTAGCTTCATAATCTAAGATGGGGCAGTCTGCCACAATAGCCTTTGCCCCATCTTAGATTTGCATAACATTAAACTATTGCTTTCTTTTGTGTCCTTTGTCATACTTTTTTTAAGTATTGAAGTAGATTTATAATCTAATAAAGTTCGGTTCTCTACTTAACATTTTTGTGAATTAAAGTTAAAATGCGCAGATATAGTTACTAGAGCCAAAACGAATAATGCTTACTTGAATTGAAGCTGGTAACAAGTTCAAGGAAATGTAAAAGTCATAAACACTTAGGTTAATGGGCTGCTTTAAATCCTGCAAAACAAAAGCAAAAAGAATAGATTCTGCATCAACTTGTCTTATAATAATTTTATGTGATAGAATAGACAATGCTTCTTTCTGTGATTCTATAATTCTTGCAAATTTAATTTAGCATGTCATGTGCTTTCTTGAAGATCGAGTTGTATAATTTAGCAGTTAGAAAATGGGTTAAACATGCTAAATTCCTTGCACAAACTTCTTATGGTACTCATTATATTATTCATTATGATATAATTGTTTTTGTTATTAATTATATATGTTTTGAATGTAGATGTATCAAAAAAATGTTAGTTGAGGTTCCTCTTATTTATCAACTGCAACTAGAAAGAAACATTCCCATTCATCAAGGTCAGTAAAAGGGAAGGGAATAGCAATTCAGGGACCTCATTTGCATGATTTTGTTGAGAATACAGAAGTAGAAACTATATTTATAGAAGATTATGAAAAGTCTGAAGAAGATGTCAGTGAGTGGGAAGATATAATGTCTGAAGGAAAATCTAGCTCACTTAGTCTTTCAGTTATCCCACCTAGCAGGAACAAAAAGACCTCTATTGTTTGGGAGTGTTTTCCTGAAGACATGATTATAACGGTAAGGGATGTGCAATTTGCTATATGTAAGTTCTGCAACAAAAGGTTAAAACTATAGAACACACATGCAACAACACACCTTTGTCATCATATAGGACAATGTGTCGAGTGAAAAAAGGCAATGGGGAAACAGAGTTCTTCGAAGGGACAAATGTTGTTGAACTTTCAACCAATAGAAGGAAATTGCCTAGGCCCTCTCACTCCACCCATCGTGAGACCAAACACAAAATATAATCACGATATGGTATGTTTAAATATTTAAGTAACTTGTTTGGTTATTTTCTATCAATTTCATACTAATTTTTGTTAAAATAATTAACTATTATCGTGATTCAATATGCAGATCCATGAGGCATTAGCTCACATGATTTTGATTGATGAATTGCCATTCTCATTTGTTGAACATATTGGCTTCAATTATTTTTGTAGTATTCTACAACCACTATATATGAGAATAGACAGAAAACAAGTAAAATCTGATTGTGATTGAGTTGTACAAGCTGAAGCCAAATAATTGAAGAAATTTTTTAAAGAGTTAAGAAAGATAAGTGTGACAACTGATTTATCAAACTAAGTTTCCAGTATTGTCACGTATGGCGGCTGAGATTCTTGCAGTTCCAATCTCTACTATTGCTTTAGAAAGTGCTTTTAGTGCTGGAGGTAAAGTGATTGACTCATATAGGGCATCTCTAGCACCAAAAACTGTAAGTATGCTTATATGTGGAGGTGACTGGATTCGAGCCAAACATCGAGTGAAAAAACCAATACAGGTATAACTTTAACTTCATATACTTATTTATTTATGATATTTATAGTCGATTTAATAAACCATGTCATGTGCTTTCTTGAAGATTAAGGACGAAGAGACTGAGATTGACATATTACTAGACACTTAAACAGTCACGTATTGGAAGTAATGTAGTGTTCTCATACAAGTAAGAACAAATTATGTTCATATATGTCTCATGATTAAAATTATGTAATTTCTTTTACATGCTATTCATTTTCTTGTTGATGTTATGAAATGAAGAATTTATTTTGATGCTACTATGAAATTTATTTTAATTCTCATTATCTTGTGAATGGTAAATATAATTGCTTTGACATTCTAGTATGTTAATTTTGATGCAGTGAGGCAAGTTAATTCTGAAGCTCTTTTTATTTTTCACTTAGGCATGCAATTTATTGTCTTGGTGCAACATTTTCATGTTATGCGGGACAAGAAAAATAGTGTTTGGCAAGCTTAATATTTGTGGTTTGTCATGCTTTCTCAATGCTTCTTTCTTCATTTCTTGATTTTTGATTGGGAAGCATATCACAATATTATTTTATTTCTCTGATGTATGTGAAGAACTAGTTACTATTGATGCATTGGCTTTTTTCGGAGATTAATTTTTTGAAAACAAAACACCGCTTTTGAAAGCCTAAATGCATTGGCTTTATCTTACTGTTGAATTCTTCTTTTATCAGGGAACTATAATGGGAGAACCAAATTTACTCATTTAGATCTACTGATAGCCCATTGAGGCTTGTTTTTGTAATTTGTATAGTTTTGATACAATCAATCAAATTGAAAATGTCATGAATTATGAAGAATCAATGTTATAACATGATTCCTTAATTTACACCAAGACAATAAATTGCATGCCTAAGTGAAAAATAAAAAGAGCTTCATGATGTGTGCCAATTCTTTTAGGTTATTAAGTGAGAGCTTATGAAACTCCTGTTGCTTATTCAATTTTGGTTGGCTTTTGACAAAAGATTTTGCTACTCTATCTATATCAAAACTTTTAGCAACAAAGTTAGGAGACCCTCTTATTTATGTGCCTTTCTCTGCAATTGTTGTGTTGTATCACCTGGGCTCTCTTTAATTAACAGTTTTGAGCTTCAGGTTTTTTTGTTATTCAACCCTTAAATCAATAAAATTATGTGTATTTATAACGAGTGTTAATTTGAATATCAATAATTATATCTAACCTTATAATATATTGATATTGAATTAATGGTAAATACTTAACATGTTGCTTTGCTCTACTCTTATAAAGATCACTTTGCAAATTTTACCTGAGATATCATTATTTTTTATATCAAAGAAATTGAAATTTATTTTTTAAAATTAAATGGATCTAACTTTTAATTTTTCTATTAAAAATGTTGACATAAATTTTTAATAGGATGATATGAATAAAACTCAGTTAATGGTTGGTTAATTTTTCTATTAAATAGAAGGCACATGGCAACATTGTGTTTCTAATTAACTTTATGATAAATGATGATAATAGGATGCAATATATGATACATTTATATGTATTTTAACTGTTGAAGAGCCTAGAATACGAGCCCAAACTTAAGCCGAGCGAACTCAAGCTAGTAGATACGAGCCCGAGTTAGGTGCGAACCGAGCATGAACATTTAAATTATAAAGCAAGCCAAACACAAATGTAATTTTTGATGAGCTCAACGAGCCCAAAACAAGCCAAAAACCGAGCTTAACTAAAAACGAGTTGAAAACAAGCTAAACAGTGTTCAGGCTTGGCTCAAATTGTATCCACCCCTAACTAAAGAGAACGTATCACCATAATACAAACCATAGACCTAAGGACAACCCTTGACAACTAACCTAGCTTTAAGATGATCAATAGTACGATGAAGACCAATTTTGGCTGTGTAAACCCAACGATAGCTAACAGTAGAGTGACCCAAAGGTAATTTAACCAACTCCCAAGTACCATTATGATGTAATATAGTCATTTCATCCATCATTGCTTGCCTCCAGCTTGGATTTGAAAGAGCATCACTAACAGAATTAGGAAAACTGAAATTGAGGATAAAGAGGATACAAAGGCATGAATGGTGAGGATAGACAATGATAACTAAGAAAAGCGTAAATAAGATGAGGGTTATAAGAGAATCTTATAGCTTTACCTTAGTTGGGCTAGATGCAAGAGCAGGAAGTGAGTTAATAGGAGCTATTAGATCAATAGAAGTGATATCAATACCTATAAGAGAATCAGTGGTCTGGGGAACAAGTTCTAGAATTTGTATGGGTGCAGATTGTGAAATGATTGCAAGACATACATCGATAGTAGGAATAAAAGTAGGTAATGAAAAACTCTCAGTGACAGGAGATTGGATTTCAGAGGAAGAGAAGTAAGGAGATAAATTAAAGAAATTGACATTAGTGAAATTAAAGTAACGACATGTCGTAGGAGAGTAACATTTGTAAACTCTCTGAAGACGAGAATAACTATGGAATATACATTTGATAGACCTAGTAGGTAATTTATCATGACCTGGGGAAAGGTTATGTACAAAACATGTGCAACCAAAGACACGTGGAGGAATAGTGTATAAATGACCATTAGGGAAAAGAATTGAATAAGGAATCTGATTTTGCAATACTGAAGAAGGCATGTGATTAATGAGATAGCAAATAATGAGAACTGCATCAGCCCAAAAATGCATAGGAGCATATGAATGTAACAATAATGTATGAGCAGTAAACGGAGATGGAACTTCAACAGGTTTGACAGTGAGATAATTTCGGTCTCTTTAGTATGAGCAGGATGACCAAAAAATAACAAAGTCATGGTAATAAGAGAAACAGTCGAAAAAAAGACTTAGATTTGTTGGAGAATGAGTTGAGAATGCCAAAAAAATTTAAAAGGTCTAATATAAGCTCTGATACCATGTGAATAACTTTGACGTATTTTTTATATATACTAAAAGAATGAATTTACATCAATATATATAGGAAATTTTAAATCCTAATTTAGGAAATATAATATGTACTTTCCTATTTTACAAAGATACAATTAGTCTAATTGTTAATTTCCTAATTTAGAGATATAACTCAACAATTAGGAGTGAATTTAAACTAAGTCAAGCTAAGCTTGAATAAGAGTCAATTTGACATTGAAGTCAATTTGTTCAATTAATGATGAGTTTGTTGAAGAAGTCATAAAAAATAATAAAGAATAATCACCGGAGATGAAGAAGAAGAATCATAGAAAAAAAAAAACCAAAGTCTTTGAAGAAGATAATAAGTTACTAAAGAAGATGAATCTGTTGATGACTCGACTAAGTCAAGCTGCCTTAACTCAATCTTAAGTTAGGGCTAACCTTGTTGGAGTTTGACTCATTTGAGCTTTACACTGAGCCAAACAAGAGCCAGCTCGAATCCATCCAATAGCTCTAATATTAAGGAAAAATCATGACAGTAGAGTTGTGTATTATATCGTATATTAAAAACTTAATTATCTATATAGTGTATCATATCTCATTGTAGAATACACTTTTAAAAAATCAAATAATGAAATAATGAAATTTTAATTTACATATCACAAACACTTCTAAAATTTTAAAATTTCTCATATACACCCCTACAACATATTATTTTCTCAAAAAAAGTGCATCAATCTGAATTGAAAATATATATTATATCGTATGATACATTCATTATATTATATTAATTTCATACACCTTAGGATACGAATCGTTTTTTATCTATATCTTATTGTGTTGTAAGATATGTATAGTGTATCGTAGACAATAGTAGAGCTGAGATTTTTGTTAAGGGGGGCCCTCTTAGCGAAAACTTATGAAAACCCACCAAACATTGAATAAAAGAAATAATGTACTAAAAGAAAGAATACAATAACACAACTAATTTTCTTAAGCGAAAAAAACTCTTCAATGCGAAGTAAGGAAAAAAAAATATAAGAATTTAACAATCCACTTAAATCCAATATGATAAAAAATATTTTCAACAACCGCAATTCACAAAAAATATTTTATACAAATTTAGAGTTAAATTGCAATTTTAACATAAATGAAATACATAAACAAAGAGATGAATTCAAATAACTATATAAGTAGTAGATCTTTGGACTGTATAACTCAAATGTAATTTTTAAAATCAAAACTCAATTGTCAATACTAAAGATCCACTCACCTTGTTGTGTATGATCAAAAAATTAAGTTATAATGGCATGCCTAAATATTTAAATATTTGAATATCAATTATTTAAAAATGAAAACAAATTAGAATATTTGAATTTCAATTATTTAAAAATGAAAGTACATTAAAATGGTATATTTGAATTGATCCTTAAAAAATATTAAGAAATTTAAATTAATCATCTTAAATAAAAACTTGTTGACTTTTTTTACTTTCTTAGGTGGAAATGTTGGTAGCTTATTGATCGAATTTTTCGGTTTTAATAATATTTCTCTCAATTTTAGCTGATAAGACATCCAAATGGTTTCTTTGTATTGAAAAGAATTTTGGCTATTCTATCAACGTGTATTTAAAAGTAATCAATTTTGATCATTATGAAATTTAAAAGTAATCAAAAGGATAAATATAATAGACGTACTAGAAATGTCAATCAAACATTGCAATATCAAACAGTTACGAATGATTTTTTTTTTTTAATATTTTTACATATATCATTTATTAGGAAACAAATCCAAAAATCCATATATCATTCATCTCCAAAAATCCAAAAATAATCAATTGATTAATCAAATAAACAATCGAAATTCAAAACAATAAAATATCAACATCAACAAATCCATCAATATAATTTATTAGACTTTGAGATCTAAATCCCTGATGATAACTAAAATAATGTTCAATTAAAAAATCTTAAACATATAAACTTGGATACCACAACTTAAAGCTGAAAGATTGAATTGAAAAGTAAAAAGTGAAATAAATTTATGATTTTATAATAAGATGGAACTTGCATAATAACCAAAATACCTGTATAATTATCTAATTGAATATACACAATTACCCTTTCCATAAAAATTCAAGTTTAAACAACATAATTAATAATAATTTACCAATGTGATTTTTTGATTTACCAAATTCAAGGTAAAATATGTTAACTTAATTGCATTATATTAATTTGTATTACAATTTTTTAAATTTGTAAACAATCATACTACATTTCAAATATTTTGTGGCTGTTATAATATATATATAACAGAGACAAAATTTTCTTTGAGGAAAAAAGAAAAAGAAAGAACTTATTGAAAATGTTGGGGAGTTGAGTCAGGCCTTTTCTCGAATATGTGAACGACACCATTGTTATTTGCGACATCATCAAGCTACATGCAGAAAAACCATCAAAATAATCACAACGCTGAACACACAATAATAGCTATATCCTAGGTATATGGATTATGTAGAGAGAACCTCACGCTCAGGTCGGATTGGGTGCCTTATTGACTTTCGAGAATCCGAGGACGGCGAGGACGATTAGAGAGATTGTAACCATCAAAATATGAAAGATTGTAAACAGCCGTTAAAATGCATCTCAATCGATAGATCATTACATCAAGAATCATAAAACGTATCTATTTGCACCATTGGATCAACTATAAACATCAAATCTTGATTTTTCAGATGAAAGAATAGAGAGAGAACAGAGCCTGCAGTGAAAGAAAACTGCAGATATTTTAGTGCAGAGGAGTTGGATTTTTAATCACTGCTCAAATTGTCATTTTTACCCTTAGTTATGATAGAGTTCGTTAATGTTAATTGTTGATAGGTGGGGATATGCGTTTTTAAAACTTAGTGGGTACGTTTAGAATACATAAAACCTTGGGTGGGAACAAGTATTGTGGCCTTTTTTTATTTAACTTCAATTAGAAAAAACTTTTACTTGTGGGCTTCATCAGTTTGGGTTGGTAGTAACCTAAACCTGTTCATGAGCGCCTACAATGGGGATTCCGTTAACATTATCAAGCAAAATCCTCACTTTCGTGTTCTAATACATTCCAAGTTACTGATTATGAAGCAAAGATTCAACCTTTGAGGAATAAGCTATACCCGGATAATCTTATCTGGCTTTCGGATAGCATTGGCGACTTGAACTCTGCTACGAAGATATTTAAATGGGTATCTCTCCAAAAAGGGTCTCAACACAGCTGATATTTATGGTAGGATAAATTTATAGTTTATGAGAATGAACAAGAAAGGGTGTAGTCCTAATAATATAGGTTAGTCCATAGATAAATGTTTGTGTTTTTGGATTCATAATTTATTTGCTTTTTGGTGCAAATAATTCATAAAAAAATGATTTAACTCATCATTGCTGCTCAATCTTTCTTGGGTGGCTATTTGCTTCCAATTTTTTTTCTTTGCAATTCCATACACTATTTGACAAAATGTCAAAAGTAGATAGATAATTAATCGGACAAAAACAAACGTATTTTTCAAGCAATATCCACATGATAGTGATTGTACTCTTAAAGATAATAGGATGTCAGACCAGCTTGTGTTTACATTTCAACGACCATATTACAATTGAGATTAAATTTGTTGTAAGTGAAACTTGAAATGACTTTCTAACCACTGTGATTTTGGTAATAAATAAATTTTATTTGAGTTAAATCATTTTTTTATAATAGATAAATTAAAAAACTTAATTTTAAAATTTTATCAGAAAAATATTTGAATTCTTACTTTCTTGTACTTTAAATCCTTTGCATTATCCCTATTTGAGGCAATTGCTCCCCTACCATGTGAAGAGAATATTTTTAGTGAAACTTGAAAAGGAAGATAAGAGGGAATAAGATTAAGACCCCCATCACCCACCAATAGAGAGATAAAGAAAGGGTATAAATTTT
Source organism: Mangifera indica (assembly GCF_011075055.1). Classification (NCBI taxonomy): domain Eukaryota; kingdom Viridiplantae; phylum Streptophyta; class Magnoliopsida; order Sapindales; family Anacardiaceae; genus Mangifera; species Mangifera indica. The sequence continues at coordinate 6,169,060 of NC_058138.1, forward strand.
AGTAGGATCACCTTACTTAACAATATTTAACTACTTGGACTCTTTCATTAATGGAGTATCATAGGATTGTATTTTAATGTGTATCAATTTGAATCGATAATATATATCGTATCATAGGATATGTATTGTATCGTATTATGCATTCATTATATGTATTAATTTGCTACATCTTAAAATACAAATCCTTTTTCATCATATGTATTCATCTTATATATTCATCATATGTATTGTATCGTATTATGCATTCATTAATAGAGTTTCATCCTCATAATTGGTACCATTTCATTAATGGAGTTAAAATCAAATTATTTAATTATTTGTTGGTTGTCAAACTTTAAGGTGCTTAAATAGGTTAATTCAATTTAAAAATAATAATTTGATTCAAATAAAAGTTTTTAATTAAAAAAGTCAATATAACTTCAAAGGTACAATCCGGGTTAAATAATCTGAAAAAAATATAAAAATCTTATATAATTATTTAATCAATAAAAATACAAATTTGTTGTTAATAACCTATAAGTAAATAATTATATTTTAATAATATTATGAGTTAATAAATATTTATCTATATAAATTGTTATTTATTATAGATACAAAAGATTTAAACTTTATTTTACACTGAGCAAAACAAGAGTTGGCTCCGATCTCATCCAATAGCCCTAATATTAAGTTAAAATCGTGAAAGTCGAATTACGTATTATACAATATATTGAAAATTTAATTGTCTGAATTGTATATCATATCATATTGTAAAACATACCTTTTAAAAAATAAAATAATGAAATTTAAATTTACATGTCATCATTTTAAAAAAATCACAAACTTATCTAAATTTTTAAAATTTCTCATATACACCTCTACAACACATTATTTTCGCTAAAAATGTGTATCAATTCGAATCGATAATATATATCGTATCATAAGATATGTATTGTATCGTATTATACATTCATCATATGTATTATATTGTAAAATAGGTATCATATATCATACGCAATGACAGATCCACCAAATATTGAATAAAAGAAATAATGTACTAAAAGAAATAATATAATAACACAACTAATTTATTTATGCAAAAATCTCTTCCATGTGAAGGAAGCAAAAAAATTTGTGGGAATTTAATGATTCACTTAAATCCAATATAATAAAAAAATGTTTACAACAACCGCAATCCATAAGAAATGTTTTACACAAATTTAGAATTCAATCACAATCTAACATAAATGAAATACACAAACATTGAGATGAATTCAAATAACCATATAAGAAGTAGATCTTTGGACTGTATAACTCAATTGCAGTTGTTAAAATCAAAACTCAATTATCCATATTAAAGATCCACTCATCTTGTTGTGTATGATCAAAAAATCAAGTTATAATGGTATGTCTAAATATTTAAATATTTGAATATCAATTATTTAAAAATAAAAACAAATTAAAATATTTAAATTTCAATTATTTAAAAATAAAAACAAATTAAAATATTTAAATTTCAATTATTTAAATATGACAGAAAATTAAAATGGTATACTTGAATTGATCCTTAAAACAATTAAGAAATTTAAATTAATCATTTGAAATATTGGTAGCTTATTGACCTTACAACTAACTCATTTACTTTAGAGGGGATTTCTAAAAATTGATCAAACTTTTCGGTTTTAATAATATTTCTCTTAATTTTAGGGGATAAGACATCCAAATGGTATCTTTGTTTTGAAAACAATTTTGCCTATTCTCATCAATGAGCATTTAAAAGTAATCAACTTTGATTATTATGGAATTGCTTAAAAATTAAGTTTAATTTGCAACTTATATGATTGACTTCTTTTCAGCAATAAAACTTGTTATTGAATCTATATGTTACCTTTCCTTTTACAATTAGAGTTCATTTTGTAATATATTTCTTAATTCTCAAACATTTATGCTTAGTAAACTATAATAATTATATACTACATGACATTCAATGACACCTACACAAAACCATTGATAATTGATAGTAGTTTGTATATAAGTTTTTGTTATGTTGAAACAAATACAAATTCTTCGTTTGTAATAAAAAACTTAAAAATATTTAACTGAAAAATTTTATAAATGAATGCTAACATCGGCTAGCCATCAACTATGTTTAAAGGTGTCAAATGAGCTAAGTTGTAGAAGCTCAGAAAAAAGCCTGACACAAAAGGGTTTGGCCTGCTATAAAAGCGAGCCAGAGTGGGCCTATGGGCTGTCCAACTTTGGCTGTGAGCCTAGGCACAAGCCCATGGGTTGGCCCTGATACTATTCAAAAATTTTAAAAATACTCTAATATAATTAAGTAATTAATTAATATATAAAATATTATAAATATATATAAGAAAAAAAAAATTAGACTTAAAAAAATGAATTGAGTTCTTTGTATCAATGATCAATCTCACATGCATGAGATAATCAAAATTTTAACTTGATTGAAATATTTTACTTAATATTTATTTATAATAAGTGAAAGAAGTAAATGATTTTATTATTCTAGATATAGGACTCTTTGCAAAGTCCAAAAATTTATTAATGATATTAATACAAATGTTGCTATGCAAATTTTAAAAGGTAGAGATGCAGCCCATAAAGGCCCAATGGGCCAATTCCCCCTACTTCAACCCAAAACTCATCCAAATGGCAACAATAAAAACAAAATCTCAAACTCGCGGAGGAGTTCTCTCTTACAAACAGTGCAATACAATAGATTCTCGGCCTCAATCTCCATCACTGATAGTCAGTGATTAAGCTTCCGTGTATTGCTTATTTCAAGTCTTAATTTTCTTTTATTTTTGTTTAGGGTGCTGTTTCAGTGATGCCAAATTGTCTTAACTAGTTCATGAGCGCCTTCAATGGCCACTAAGCTTTTATCTTTAACATTTTCAAACAAAATCCCCAAACAGGTTAATTTAACTGCCTGTATATCCTCACTTTCTTGTGCTAATGCCCTGCAAGTTACTGATTATGAAGCAAAGATTCAATCTTTGAGGAATCAGCCATACCCGGATAATCTTATCCGGGTTTAGGATAGCACTGGCGACTTGAACTCTGCTGTGACGACATTTAAATGGGTATCTCTCCAAAAAGGGTTTCAACACAACTGATACTTATGGTAAGATAATTTTGTAGTTTAGGAGAATGAACAAGAAAGGGTGTAGTCCTAATAGTAGAAGTTTTGAGATAATAATTATAAAAGGACTTATTTTGAGCAATCGAGTGGATGATTCGGTTATCATTTTAGGAGAGATTTTATGCTGGATTTGAGCTGAAATTAAGTTTCTATACCTGTATAATACCACTGTTTTGTAGGGAAAAAAAAACTAGGGGAGGGAATCCGACTGTTAAGGTTGATGAGAGCTTCAAATCTTTTGCCAGATGGGTTGATTTATAGGGAGTTAATTAGATGCACGTGTGAGATCCATACGTTAGATGATGCGAATTATCTTCTTGAAGAGATGATGGAAAATGGTAGAACACCTGCTGTTGATGTGTTTGTTGATCTAGTAGTAGGACTTTGTGCTATGCTTGAAGGCTGTTGCAATGCTGGTAAAGTTTTTTTGGCAAAAAGTATCCTGGACAAAATGGATGAGAGAAACATAGCTGATTGTGATTCTTGGAATATTCTAATCATATGGCTTTCTGAGAATATGGAAATAAGGAAAGCTGATGAAATCTTTGTAGAATGTTTATATTTTCCATAGTTCCTGACTCTGCGACATACTCAGCTTTTGTTGTAGGCAACTGTCGGTTGAGAAAGTATGAGGATGCTCTGCAGGCATTCCATCGGGTTTGCATCAAAAATTGGGTTCTGGATTCTATATCTTATTAGGACTCATGGGGAGCCTTTGCCAGGCAGGAAAAATTTGGAGGCTGCTGAAGTATTTCATGTCATGTCGAAGGACAGATGCTCCCTCAGTCCTTCTTACAATATGCTGATAGGTTGCATGTGTAGCATGGGACAAGTGGATAAAGCAATTAGGCTACGGGGTTTTTCTTACAGTTCTAATACTTCTTATACTACTTTAACTTACACGACAATCATGCATGGATTGTCAAAATTAAAAATGGCTATAGGACTAATGGTAATTCTCTCACAAATTTTGGTGGACAGTTGTGCTATAGATGTGGAAGTATATTGCATCCTCATACAAAGCATGAGTGCACAAAATTGAACTAAGGATTCTGTTTTCTTTTTCAATGTGCTGGTTAATGAGGGTTTAGTGTCTGACCAAGAAACAATGCATACTCTTCTGTGTTGTTTGGCTAGCCAATCTGACTTGCACATGGTTTTAAGTGGGATTGATAAACTAGTTTCTAATAGTGATACTTTGGATTCATCTATGTGTAACATACTTATCAATGGCCTCTGGAAAGAGGGTCTAAAATGTGAGGCATCCTGATTATTGGATCTGATGTTGGAAAAAGGTTGGGTACCAGATACTATAACTCACGGACTGTTGGTTGGGTCTTTCTATTCAATGCAAGAAATGAAACTGTAATTAGAAAGTTTCTAAATTACCCTGGTGGAAAACTTGCCATGATGGGATGTGAGCTTCTTTGGGATCTAATGTAGCAGTTTTCGTTGAGTTGCATGAGAAATCAGTCTATAATGGCATATGATTGTAAACATGCCAGATTAGTTGTTCTTTACCTAGCTATCTTATAATCTGTGACATGATGCTACTGCATTGTAAATTCCAAAGGGAAACTTATTGGTCGAAATCTCTATAAATGTTGTGGAATCATTAGCTTTTTGGTCCACTGTATTTTTTGTGTAGTACTTGTGCTTTGCTCTTTTCATTATTTCCTGTCAGTTTAATTGTTATTATGGTGTAATATGCTCAATACGCACTTGGGAAATCTCCTTGTTCTGTTAAGTCATACCTGGCATACTATCAATGAAGTTAGTGCTAGGGTATTTAATTTGACTCAAGTCAATTTCTGAAAAATGATCCTGTGGTACATTACATTTCTGCCCATATTTAGCGTCAATTTTACCGTAAGATTTAGAATGTTTTTATATATTGGATAAATATGAAAGAAAAAAATTTTCAATTCCCTTCCAATGCAGAAGCTTAACGTTACTTATTTTATTTTCAGAGATATCAAGCAGTGCCCTAATAAGTTTGAACTGGTTATCAACTTGTCCATCAGACTATTTGGATTCGTAGTTTTTGAGTAGAATGAAGAGGGCAGAAAGATTATAATCAGGAAAGGACTGAGGTCCGAGGAAAGACTGGAATTGCAACCTGCAGGCTAGAGATTGTTGCATATTTAGCAGCTGAAGTTCATTCTTCAACAATATGATTGTTGTTGAACTCTATCCGACCGCAGTTGCTACAGAAGCAGTTTTCATCAAGTTTTAGTCATTGATGTAAACTTTTACCGGTTACTTGGTTGAAGAGTGACAGTTGGTACAAGTTTTCTTCAGCTGAAATTCTCACAGGGAAATGGAAATTGAAATGATTAATTTAAGATACAAATTGCTGTAAAGTGACAATATAGTTAATGACTAATAAAAAAAGCTATAATTTAACTTGATTGCTCCAATGGGCATATATATGACTTAGCTTGTGTCTCCTAATATTAATTCCTAGGTTTGTCCTCGAATTTGATATACTGCCTAATCTGTGTTATATTTTGAGGAATTGTGTTTTCTGGGTTGCAGATTTTCAATGAATATTTATGGGTAGTTTTGTTGAATGAGCAGAGTTTAAGGATGCAAGTGACAAGGAAATTCTAGCGGACCTGTTGTTCCAGGCGACCTACAAATATAATGTTAATGTCTGGAGATCGAGATTTCTCCAATGCTCTCTATCAATTGAGGATGAGAAGATACAACATTTTGCTTGCTCAGCTACGAAAAGCCTTGGCTCTTCTCCTTGCAGTCACCAAGATCATATGGCTCTGCACGAGTCTTGTGGCTGGGGACCCTTGTTTACGACTAAAATCGGTAACAAATTTCAGTCCCTAATGATATGCCTTTTGCTCATGTACAAGTTCCCTACCTCGTGTATCCTAATCAGAAATTCAGTAACAGTGCTCTAGTTGATATGTTGGAAGATGAAGAAACCTATAAATTATCACCACCCTGGTACTAATTATAATCCCAAGAGTTTTGTTATGGGCCTTGCCTGGACAAATTTGCTCATTTCAACCTTGCTTAAAATGGTTATCGAAATCATTATCCACCACAATCTTTAATGCCAAACAATCGCCCTAATTGTAATCAACTCGTAGTTCTGTCCAAAAAGGTGATGAAGTCACCAAATTTGATCCTATTAGCATGAATCCGAAGCCTAGATTTTTAAGTAAGTTGCAAAATGGACATATAAAGCATAGGAGGCTGTTGTTTTTGTCACTAGTAAACTCAATTAACATTTCTAGTAGTGTCATATGGGGAATGCAAGGGTGTCCAAAACCTTCTTATTATGTCCAAAGTTGTATAGGTGTAGTGTTCCTAGCATTGAACTCCTTGAAAAGTAAGATGATAATGGCAACTAAAGGTAATATAGTCGATTGCATTTCATGTGGGGAGCAAATGCATCGGAATATTGTAATTAAAAGGTCCTTGGAAATTGATATTGATCAGTAATACATGGTAGTGAAGCAAAACATTGGAGCTATGAACTTGTATGTTGAGAAGAATGAGAAACTTTGGAAATGTGTGAACCCTATTGTTGGTAATCCTACACAAATCTCGGAAATGACATGGGAAAGAATTAAAAAGCTTATGATGTCTCCTGGAGGACAATCTGCAATAATGGCTTCTCAATGCAGGTAAATTTTTTTTTGGTTGTTTAGATTAGCCTTTCTTGGCTTCTAGGATTTATAAGTGGACTGTTTTTTTATTCTGTCTTGTGTGCTTTTGCATTTTTGTTTATAGGTATGAAGTTGGTGCTACATTGAAGAATTTGTGCTTGACAGAGTTTACATTAGGCGACATACTTCAGATCTTGAATATGGTAATTACCATAAAGAAATGGATTATTCATAATCAAGCTGGATGGCAGCCGTTTATCATTGCTGTTGCAGAGTGCAGTCCTGAATTAGGCTCTACATCTGGTTCACAAAGTTTCAATCTTGCTATCCATGGTAAGTTAAAAGGGGCCACTTGATAGTTTGAAAGGTATTAAGTGTATATAGATAGATGATTTGTTGCAATAAGGTTCCTAAAACAAAAGTCTTCTTGTGCCAAGACTCATTATGTAGGTTTACTAATGATGAAAGTTGTTACACATGATGGCTCCTGTCTAGATTTTCAATTAGAAGTTTCAAGTGAAAATTTGCTAGATGTGTCAAAGAGTATACAATGCAAGGCTCTGAGGTACACGAAACTGATCATCTGCTCTGCATCTTCCCGATTCTATCAACAATTGCAAGGATGATCCTGCTGTTTCCACATTTCGATGAAACATATTTCTATAGAAAAATTTCCTGCCTCTCATATAATTCGTGGTGCCATGAGAACTCTAAATGCAAGGCCTAATTTAAAAGTGGCATTTGAAGATGCAAGAGTTTGGTTAGTTTGCAGAGAAGCAGATGACACAATTTACAGAAATTTATGAAAAAAACATCCAAATGTAAATTAGATAAACATAGAAAATGTTCTGGTGGAAGCTTCTCATTCTCCTATGATCACATCATACTATGACGATATCAAGATGAGTCACGCAAAGGTTGCACAATGCTGTAAAGTTCTTATTTTTCCGTATTCTCAGAATAAATAGATTTATAAATTCATCCCTCTACAGCATCAGTATAGCAGTTTGCCACTGTGTTTGCTGTACTTCTTTGAAAGCTGTATGGTTCTCAGAGCTTGTGAAACCATTATTCCCTTGGCTATAATCCTTATATTGAAGTCTCCTGTATGCAAACTTTGATAGAAAGATCAAGTGTTTCTTATTTTTGCCCCCGTTTGGATAGTGCTTCCACTTTTGCATTGAAGCTTTTCTTGCTGTTAAATTGCCGCTAGTTTTAAGGTTTTCAAGCTTGGAAAATAGAAAGTTTCATACTGTAAATACCAATATTTTATGGTACTTATTTGAAAACATTATTGAGTTGGTTCATAAATTTAAAATCCAAATAAAATATGTTAGATTTGTGTTATATTATTAGGTTATATTTGAATCAAGTTTAAAAAATAATTGACTCAAACAAACCCTAAATAAGCTCAATTGAAACAAACTCGGGTTTTAATTCGAGAATTAAATATTTTGAGCTTAAACTTTAGAGGTGTTCACTTGCCAAGTTTATGAATTTGAAAATTTTTTATATGAATCAATTAAAATAATATCGTTTTGATTAATTCACATCAAAATAGTGTTATTTTAGTTATTTTTTATTTGGTTCGAACTCGAACTCAAGCCAAACTAGACTCGACCTCTCTCAAGAGCAACTTTGAAGCAAGTTTAAACCCGATTTGATTCAAAGCCAACCCTACATATTATCAACTAAGTTAAAATTTACTTCCTAAGTTACCATTATTAATGTTACATTAATTAATATTTATAGATATTTTAGATAATCTCACAAAAATATCACTATGCAAGTTCTATAGGGTTAGAGATGCAGCCCAATGGGCATTTCCCCCTACTTCAACCCAAAACTAGTCCAAATGACAACAATAAAAACAAGAACAAAATCACAAACTCATGGAGAGGTTCTCAATTACAAACAATACCTTATATACAATGGTATTATTATATAATTAAATATTTTATTATTTAATTAAAAATGATGTAGTTAAATATTTTTTATCACTATAAAATCATCCATTCCTATAAAAATTTTATTATTATATAATTAAATATTTTATCACTAATATAAACCAAATTAATATTTTATTATTATATAATTAAATATTTTTTATCTATAATTAGTACACATAATTTTACTCTTTATGAAATTATTTATCATAATATTTTCAATATTATTAATACAAATTTGATGCATTATCAAAGATTGTTGAAATTCTTCCTGTTGTGGTTATAGAAATCGGATTGGACCGGTCTGTTTGACTAATCGAACCACCATCCTTCATGCAAAACAAAAACACTTGATTCGAAAACTGTTTTAGTAGTTTGATTACTTTCATTTGCCCTTGGACTGGCGATTAGACACCAATTTATGATTAAAAAGTTAGAATGTTTGTTTATATTGCATATTATTAATTAAAAAAATAGTATAAATAAAAGTTTGAACCAACACCATTTGATTTCTATACATGTTTAAAAAACACAAGTTCAAAATATCTAAAATGCAATGGAAATGTTGAGTTTGACAATAGCTCCAATAAAATCCCTAATCCTAACTCTTCAATCTTCATATCACTTCATGCTTTCTTCTTTCTTTGTGTAATTGATTTCTTGAAGTTAGAATTCCTGTTTATAAAAGACAACATCTAATAAATGACGACAACAATGATTACAATAAATGATTTTGCTAATTATAGGAATGTATGTCAATTATATGTGACTGTTTAACTTCTTGCGTAATTTAATAATGTTTGATGGCATTCTAAGTAGAGAACATAACTATGTATGTAGTAATAACAAGAAAATTTGAAATATATCCATTCTAAGGAATAACATAAAATAGTGAAAATGTGTAAGTAACTTGTTTGTAGATCCACAACAATTGTAAATTATACAAGTTGGTTATGGTCACAATACATATATAAATGAGCATTAAACATGAGGGGACCAATAATTATCACACAATTCAACTATAAATATAGTTTATATCCATGAAACCAAGTCCAAAAATCTCAAATCCACTATAACCAAATTAATCAATATAACAAAAATTTTCAATAACAAATCATTAAAGCATAAACTAAAAAATTAAACATTAATTAATAAAAAGTTACACAAAATATGAAGATGAACACAAGTATCCCAGTCATCTGTCACTTAAGCATCCAACTTAGGTGAAAATGGCCAAGCTCCCCATGATCATGCAACCAAACTCCCTTCAGTTTAGAAAAGATTGAAATCCTTTCAACCTTTAGTCATCATCTAACTTCTAACTATGTGATTTGTCAAAAGATATTGAAACAGAATTAATGAAAAATGTTGTATAGAAGGAGCCCAAAAACCATTATAAGATTTGGAAGAATGAATAATATTTAGGTCAATTTAAAATATTGGAGAAGGTGGTTTATATATGTAGTAAACTTCATGTAATAAATTGGTGTCATTTGTCAAAATAGATTATAATATACTTGTTTACTCACTACAACAAATTTCATTAAGGTGACGAAAACTTTGTCAAAAAAAATTAAAAAATTCATCCTAAAAGGTCAAATGGGATAAAAAATCAAATCGTACAAAAATGCACGTTACCAAAATGTTTATTTTCATGAAAAACAATAGTCCCCAATAACTAGTCATTGTGAATGAAACAATATTTCTTTATAAAATGATACACATTTTGGGATGAAATTTTTTATCCATAAATTAATTATTTTGTGTCAAATAACTCTATTTCATCTAGAAAAAAATATTTAGAGACAATTTTTGTCTTTGTTTGTACAAAAAATTTGGACAATATTTTCCATCTTTCATTGTGTGATAAATACATAATAAAATTTCTCATCTTTAATTATATAATAAATTAGAGACAATTTTTGTTAGTCTTTTGATTGTACAATAAATTAAAGACAAATTTTTTTATTCGTGATTATATAATAAATTAAGGAGAGGATTTTTTTTTGTCTTTGACAGCATAATGAATTGGAAACAAAAAATTTCATATTTAAATGTGTGATGAATTGAGGATAATTTTTGTTAATCCTTGGTTGTATGATAAATTAGGTACAAAAATGTCGTGTTTGTTTGTATGGTGACATTGGAAGGAGAATTTTAATTTTAAATGAAAAATAATAGTCACGTGGCTCATTGAAGTACAACAATTTATATTAAACATTTTTTCAACTAATTAAAAAACATGTATTATTATCAAATTGTTATTACTATAAATCAACTAATAACTAAGTAATAACAAAAATATAACTAACTTACAAACAAAAGACATAGAATGCGTCACTCATTAGTGGTAAAATAGTTTTACTTTCTTTGTTAATTGGATGCCAATATGTTCGCCACTTTCTTCACTATTTGGATGTCGAAAAAGGTACCACTCTCGTATTAGCTGCATGTCAAAAGAAGCAAAATAAGTATATGTACGTTAGACAAGTCTACAACAATAATTATTAATAATCATTATCAACAATTACTTAGCTATATACCTGTCTATAGTTTATAAAATAATAAAATTAAAACAGAGCATTAAAAAGACAAATTACTAATGATTTTTACCTTGAAGGAGCACGTGAATGATTTTCAATGGACTAGCAATTGACCACAACTCAAATATCCTTCCGTGAGAATGAGCTTCCACAGCTCTAAGATTCTCCTTTTCTTCTTTAAAAGGGGCAGCACAGAGGGCTTCTATTGTGCAGCTTGCACTTACAAAAAAAAAAAAAAAATCAACTGGAAGAAATGTAACAGAAACAAAAAAGTTCACCCAAACGAATATTGAAAAATACAACACATGCACTGAACAGAAACTAAAGAAGTGACCATAAACAGCAAATGTATGTGTGCCTGCCTTCAGTTCAGTTATTTCACATGGCTGAAAGATATCCAGTTTTTTAAAGTTGGCAGCATCTGGATCCTTTGCAGCAGCCAGCTAAAAAGAATTATAAAACATAACTTAAAAAAATGAGCAAAATAAAACTCAAACATGATGAGTCACCAAGATATATTACACCATCATCGACTTACCAAGTTGGCTGTTTGATCTAACCAGTGAACCAGCAAACCAAGAAAATACATGCCAGCAGCTGTCACCTTCTCAGTTTTTGTGTTGTCCTACTGCATTAGGGAGAGATCAAATAACTTGTGTATGATTTAAAAAGGCAAAAAGATGAACAGAGGTGCTAAATGCTAATTAAGAGGTAGTTCAAATATAGAATGGATGTGGTCACTTAAAAATAAAGTGATGATATTTGCATGCAACAATAAGCAAAGGTCTAATATGAAATGAAAGATAATTTAAAACTGAGAAAAAAATTCATTCTTATATCAAGAGCAGAGAGGCCAACCTAACAACTAAAACTATCACAGAAGATGAAATTAACCCAAGCATTAGTTTATCTGAGACTCCTAGCATTCCCTTCACGGAGTATAGAAAACAGTGCAAGGAAAATACCACAGATACTGGTTTTGATTAATCAAGGAGTAGCTTTTTCTCTAGTAATTTAAGGATTAAAGGTACAGGATAACGGGATTATGAAACAATAATATAAAGAAATACAGTGTACTCAGTAGAATAGGGGCTTAACCCTCTTTGCACAAGTTAGAAAGACTAGTGCAGGCATGATCTATTCTCAAATATTTTTCTAAGAAGGTAAACCAAGATGAGCAAGACATTTTAGTATGCATAATAGTGTTATAATTGAAAGGAATAGTCTCTTATAAGTATGGAACATAAATCTTGCAACCAAAATACACTGCTGCACATGCAGTTCAGAGCTAATTAAAAGAACTCAAGGAGGCAATTCTATCTTATGTCATTAATGCATACCACCCCCGGCCCCTCCCTGAAGTGAAGAGACCTGCTTCATAGACAAATGGAAAGTGCACTTGCTTTGGTGGAAATATAAAACAAAATACAACAGACACTCCAAAAAACAACAGAAGAGAGCTGCTTGATACCTGCAGTGCAAGGCTCAATCCACTACTCCCATCTCGATCAAAATACAATAACTGCACCAAGCCAACTAGTTACCACGCTGAGATCAGTGAAAAATAAAACAAAATAAAAATCTTAGATGCATTCCCATGGATATACACAAGCCTACAAATAAGCAGGAAGGCATCCCAAATTTAACTAATTCCTGTTCTGTATTAAAAAATTAAATTCTCTGATGGCAGCACTGCAACAAAATTGCAGCCAAATTGAAATGGCCCCACCTCAACTGTGTGAGAAGCAAAATCTAAGAGTTCATTATAACTATCTGGCAATGATGAGAGAACTTGCTGCTGTATTCAAGACCCAGCATTAAATGTCAAGAAGTTTCAAGCAGAACATCTGGTCTTAAAGAAATGCTCCTCAAGTAGTACTCTAGGTCTACCAATTACCTGAGGAAGACCAGACCAGATCCAATCAGAAGCCATTATTTAGGATTTTTTTGATATAATTACCTGAGGTAAAATTACACCCTGCTCAAATGGCACATTCCAATCTTCCATAAAGTTAAATGTGATTCAAAAATCTGTATGCCAGCCTCACCTCCATAATGCTAGTTGTAAGTTACAAAATAATCTCATAGAGTGTAGTAACTATGTACGCTAAGACCATAAAAGTACAGGTCTTTTTTGCCTTCTTGTAAAAGATTGCATTGTTACAATTAAACATTTGCTTTTTAGTGACTTAATTGGCGCCCTTAAGGTCACAATTTAACCAATCCAAGCTTCAAGGTAAGAAAAACAGAGCTGTTATAAGCCATACCCAGAGGTATCATCATGTCACAATTAAACAATAGGGAAGAAAATGGTCTGGGCATAAATCCTAAAGAAACCAAAGGAATTACCAGACACATTTTCCAGTCCCACATTCTCTACAAGACACGATGAGACCTAGTAAATTCGGTAAGTTGGAAACTCATAATCCAACGAATGAAGACAATTAAAACTACATGCAAACCAGAATATTTTAGCAGCCGGTTAACATATCTAAAATTTAGGGGTAGTACTAGATTCACGTCAATAGGATAGCATATCTAAAATCGGTCAATTGTGTACAATGCACATAACATTGGCCTATTATTCATGCTTAAACATATGCATACATTCATAAAAATATACTACTCAGTAATATGATGCATGTACTTGGCTAACAGAACCATACAAATTTATCAAACAAGTAGAGTACGAACCAGGATTGGCATCAACTGTCCTTCAAGGTCAAGGAGGCCTTTGGCAAATGCAGCTGCAGACATCTGCTGACAAATACCTTCTTTATGATGTAACTTACTAAAGATGTCAGAGACAACGCCAAAGGCCATAATTATGTACCAAATCATACATGAACATGAAGGCCTCAAAGATTAATTCTATAATCTTATCTGCATCACGAAAACATTACCTGTACACCGCCCTCATCAAAGCTGTAAATTTTAAGATCACGTCTATATGTGCTATGACGGCTTAGGAGACCAGTACCTTCACCTGAAATTGTATAACACCTCATCAAGAAAAGAACAGAAAGACAACAATACCAATTCCATCTAAATTTTAACTCTTCAGAAAGAAAAACAACGAACAATATAGAATTTGTAACTTTAATTTCTCCTTTCTTTCTTTGAACTTCTCAGCAACTAATCAGAGCTCGGTAAGTAATAATTAGTATATTCTTCTTCTTTTTATTTCTTTCAGTTTATCTCAGATTATTTTCTGAAAATTTTAATAAATACATCTAATTAATCAGTTTATACTCTCCAAAATCTACAGCCAAGAAGCAACCCTAATCAAGATCAAAACGTTGCATTTCGAAGCATAATTAAGGAATAATCAAATAAACACTACGTGTGATCAACTAAAAATCCACTAGAAAATTCAAATTAAGTCAAGCGTTCGAATGACCATCAAATCGTGAAATTAAAGGACGAGAACAGGCAACGAGAGAGAGAGAGCCTCAGAAGAAGAAGCTTGAATGACAAGTTCGTTTCCCACAAGTGCAAGGCAGTGACGGACCTGCGAATGTCTTCAGAGCTTTTTCGCTTACAGAGAATTTCGTTTTTTTTCCCTTTAATTTTGAATTTTGATTTTTACAGTCTTTGGGTCTCTCTAATGATTTAATTATTTATGTTAGCTGGAATGGAAATGATGTTTTTTTAAAGGGTATTAATTAAAATAAGTAAATTTGTTTGCGTTTAAATATTTTTTGGTAAATATTTGAAACACTTACTTTTATGAGCAAAATAAATGTGAATTATCTATTTTACCCTTCTATGCAAAATCTAACAAAAACTTAACCTTTTCCCATTTGAAGCAACAGCTCAATATTGCAGTTGGAACACATAATGGTGACTCCATTTTTTGTATTTCGAATGTCGACAAAGACAATAGCATTCAACAATATCGTCTAAGATAAATCTAATTCAAAGCGTGTTAAGAATTCAAATGGGTTTTCTCGCCTTAGTTTAGTGTTATTAAGTTTGAAACTGGGTTTTTGTCCTCGGTTTCGATTTGATGTGTTTGGTTTAGGGTTTGATTGTGTTTGGTTGTGATATTTATTTGCAAATAGTTCGTCTATAATATATTTTAGCCGGGCTTGATTGTGTTGTTACTGACGGAGAAGAAAGCCAAATTTTGGTGATAGTGGCACTTGTTACGCTCACACTCGCACTCTTACTTTTATCTATTTTGCTTTTCATTGTGATCTGTATATATCAACAATTAAATCAAAAATAAAATGTTTTAAAACAAGTTTATGAATGTTGGATTCTTAAGTTATCAAATTTATAATCAGTAAGATTATATTGGAGTATGTTGCTGAAGAAAAAACATGACCGAAGAACAATAATTACTAGAGAAAGGTATTATCAGAATAAATTTTCAGTTTGCCTAAAAATTTAAATTCATTAAAAGTTTCCCTAAAAAAGTTTAGGTGTAAATTTTTTTGCCTATTTTAATTAATATCCTCTGTTCCAATCATTTTAGCAGGGAATTAAAATGTCATCTTCAGTTTTGGTGTCGTCCCCTGAAAGTACCATTATGAGACCAAACTGAAATTGTTCCTAAAAATTTTGTTTCTAAAATTTAGTGTTAAGCTTAGTGGATGGAATTAAAATTTCATTTCTTAGAAGTATCATTTTGAGACAAAATTAAAAATATCCTTAAAAAAGAATCTAAGTTTTGGGGAGGAAAGTAAATTTCCTCCACTAAAATTATCATTTTAGTAAATAAAATTGTCTCTAAAATTATTATTATGGGACAAAATTAAATCCCTCTAAAATTAAATCCTAAGTTTTTTATCATTTTGACACCCAGCAGTATACAAATATCAGAAAGAATGCATAATATCATTCATGCATTTATGAAATGAAAGCATTTTGATTATAACAAAGCGGTATCCTACTTGGAAAGGGAAGCTAATAAAATTAATCAATAATTACAAGGAATGTCACTGGTTTAATCAAAATAAATTACAATAAATAAAGATGTTTGTAATTACAATCTTGTGCATGCAATCAATACAAACGCAAAACGAAAGTATAATTATTCAGTTGTTGAAAACTAGAAATAGAAAAAATTCACATAATTTAACCATCAAGCACAGCTCAATCCAGCAATTACTACAACAGAAAGCTCACCCATCTGCTGTCCCGGAAAATCTAACACCATCGACAAACGACAGAGTCATGATCAAAAGGAGGAAGGTCCAAAACATTGATTACAACAATTGTAATTGAACCCTTCTCTTTTACAAACAAATACACAAGATTGAGGAGGCTGCACCAATAAGTCTACAAAAAGAGAAAAGGGAAATGCTGATATTTTCCAGAAGGCAAAACAGAAGCCCTCAACCCAGCAGCCAAGCAGCACAAACCTGCACTAACTACAAATAAACAAATCCAGAATCCAGCGACTAATCAACCGCAACGACTTGACATTTTCCAGACCAGTAGTTATCAAATATGATATGCCCTGCAAAACATTTATTCATTTGTATACTGGTTTGCAGTATTCTTTTATATACAAGTAGTTGAATGAAAGCAGCACGTTTGCTTGTGATTAAAACTTTGAATTTAATATACCGTTTTGAATAAACATTCAGGTTAAAAGAAAACTTTGAACCACTGATTTAGCGTACCCAGCCTATATCTTGATGCGTTGCCTAATGTTGGGGCGTTTGACAATTCAAAGTTAGTAATCAGTAATGGTTATTTTAATAACCATTTTGTCCACAGCAGATTAAAAGAAAATGTTACAAAATCATTTTCATTAGCAAAAAACGTGTATATATTCAGTTACTTTGTCCCAATGAGGTATGTACAATATAACAAAATATATATATATAAATTATAAACAACAAAAAAATACAGCATTTCGGACCATACTGCCTCATTCCCCTTGAGGCATGGCAGGTAAGAGGAACAGGCAGCCGGCATTTTTAATATATTTTTTACTTTTATAATTTCTTCCTAAATTTTAATTTTTTAAAATATATAACTTCACATTTCTACTGATAGATTGGACTTTAAAACAAAACAATTAATTTTATGTAATATAGGTTTTGATTTTCATATTTATAGATCTAATATATATTCTGGCAAAGAAAATTAAAGTTTCTCAAAAAGAACAACGGACAGTGGTGGTTTTTGGCACTGATAATGAACAGATTTCTCACAAAAAATAAAAACCTTGGAAGAACACTTTCCTTCAAAGTGGTTAAATGAAAGAGAATCGAAAGATCTGAGTTTTGATCTTTCCTGTAGTTAAATGAAAGAGAAAGTTTTAAAAAATTTTATTTTTAAATGAGGTCTGTGGAAAATATTAATGGGAGCCGCGTTTGTAGAACTTTATTTTACAGTATCTCTCCAGATTGTGACACGTGGAGATGGGATACGTTTTTGCCGACGATGCCATTTTTCATTTGGGTCCGGCTTAATTTTGGTTTGATGAATTTGAGCCAAGCCATTAGAAGTTTGAATTTGTAGCTTAGTTCAAATGAAATTTGTGGGTTGAATTAGAATTTTTGAATATTAATTCAAATCGAACTAAACTACAAATTTGAACCATTAATTCGAGTTATAAAATTGAGTCAAATTCGAATCAATCAATAAACCACGAACTTAAATCAAGAATCTTAGTCTATAATCCAAATCAAATCAAGCTATGAATTTAAACCATTGATTTGAGCTACAAAATCAAGCCACCCGAATCAAATCGAGCCAAGCCATTTTTCATCCAAGCTGAGCTTTGTGGGGAGAAAGAAGAGTACTTGCCGATCTGTTTCAGTCTAGCATGCGATGACTCGAGGGAGAAGGTGAACCAACGCACTGTTGGGAGATTTGTAACCAAATCCATCTCCAACTGTAACGTTTGACTTGATGTACGTCTTATTATTGTTATTGTTACTATCATTGTCACTGTCATTGAGTCGTGTGTGAAGAAGACTTACTGTTGGTTTAGTTGTTTAAGGTGGGGGCAGGGGGGTTGGGGGAAGTGTGTGGTGTGTGGTGATGTAATATCCCCAGGAATGCTCAATATTATAGAAATTTCAAACAGACTATAGGCCGAAAGCCATTACTTCTTGGTCAGTCTTACCAATCGGTCCAGTCCAGTTTGAACCTTCTTTTTTCAAATTGTTTTATTGTTTCATTCTGACAAAGGGGCTGGTGGGAGCCACTGCTTATAAGAACAAAACAGTCAAACCATAGAATAACAAGCTATTGTGGATGCAAGCCTAACACAAGCCCACGAAATGTTGAAGTAATTAATGATGGACTCGATCCAATTCTATAACTAAGATTAGATTCAAACCAAATCATTTTAACTTGAATTAGTATTTGACTTAATTTGTGTTGAATTTATGTTGGTATTTCTATTTAATAACTCAATTCAAGTTCAACTCAAATTTTTCTTCGACAACGCTCTTTATTTTGTCAATATTACTGTTTATTACGTCGATAATACTATTCATCTAATCAGTGACTCTCATCTTAATGATAACCTTTAACAATACTTTAAACCAATTCAATTGAACTTAAACTAATTATTTAGGATTCAAGTGAAACCATGTTCAGACTCAATTTAAACCCATCCCTTTATATAATATGGATTGTGCAAAGTCAAGATATATCTAATAAATGAACTACAAATATTCTGGTAAGTAGAAGTGAATTTGAACTAAACCACACCCAAATAAAAGCCAATTGGTGATCGATATTTTAGACTGCCAATTGGGTGAACAATATCACCTTAATTCTAGTAGGTTGATCTGCCTATGGAAACTAAATCAAGAAAATTCTAAATCTATTTAAATATTCTATGACCAAAGGACTATTTCCCACCCAAAGTATGTTGTTATCTTAAGTTCCCCCTGTTAACCTTGAAAATCTCATTTACCTACCTATGGATGGTCAAAATTAATGGTTTCAAATGTAAAATTATCATTTTATCTATAATATTAAAAATAAATTAAAATTTAATCTTCTTTTTCCCCCAAAACCCTAAAAACTAACTATTTCCCTTTAGGCCAAGTTTTAAAAAATGGCATTCCCCTTTAGGGTTTCGTTTTCAATCTCCAACGCCATCACCAGTGATGAAGCTTTTTTGATACATCACCATACTTCGACAATCTCTCTCCCCTCCTCTAGAGCGTCGATTGACGCAAATTTGGTTTAGAAAGACAAAGATGAAGATAAAGACCTTGTCTTCTTTTGGGAAGACGATCGCCTTCCCAAAGGAAGACGTTTGGGAAGACAAAAAGCTTTGTCTCCTATAGAAGCTCTTTAACATTCCAAGCTGAATTTATGTTGGTTGACGTTCCAAAGGGGGGAGAAAGATCATTAGAGCATGGTGATACATTGGGGAAGCTTCGTCGCCAACGATGGTGCCAGATTTGGCGTTAGGAATTGAAAACTAAGAGGAATGCTATTTTTTAAAACTTGGCCAACGAGAAAATGGTTAGTTTCTAGGGTTTAGGGGGGAAAAAAAGATAAAATTTTAAGACGTTAGGACTTTGTTAATTTTAACCGTTCATAGGTAGATAAATGAGATTTTCAAAGTTAACAAAGGAAAACTTGAAACAACAGCATACTTTGGGGGTAAATAGTCCTCTGGCCAAATTCTATTCCTATACATTCAAGTATTCATAACCAACTGAAAAATTCAACTCCATTCATGCATAAACAACACATAGTACTCAAACCTATGGATTGCTCTAGTATCATTACTAGAAACACAAAAGTAATAAGGCAACTAAGGTGCAAACTCAGAAATCAAATGTTAAAATAAACAAGATTTTTGTTTCAAAGAGGTTTGGGAAAGAAATTTTGGGTGGTTTCTAAATGATTACGAGAGAAGAAAACTGAAAATGATGAAGAGAGACTACAATAAAAGTATGTCAACTGTAGTGCGAATAATTGAAGAAGACAATGATGACCTATCACGTGAAGATTGATTAGAGTTGTAGGACTATAAAGAATGGGCAATTTGAACCTAGAGATGGGATGAACAGGATTTTTTCCTTTGAATAACTCATAAGGAGTTTTCTTTAGGATTGGCCTAATCATGACCCTATTTATGATGTAGTATGAAGTATTTATGGTTTCTCCATAAAAATGTTTTGGCAAATCATTTTCACACAACATGGTCCTAGCCATTTCTATAAATATCCTATTCCTTCTCTTAACAACTCTGTTTTGTTGAGATGTTCTCGGTGTCGAAAAGTTGTGTTCAATGTCATATTCATTACAAAACAATTTAAACTCCAAATTTTCAAATTCTTTTCCATAGTCACTTTTAATGCATGTAATTGCATAACCTATTTGGTCTTGCAATTCCCAACGAGTGAGACAAATACATGGAATGCATCACTTTTATTTGCAAGAAGTAAGACCCAAGCAAATCTTGAAAAATCATCAACAATTACAAAACAATAATGCTTTCCACCTAGACTTGTAGTTCCAAATATCTAGTTGGACTGGCGATTAGGCATCAATTTATGATTAAAATCTAGTTGGAATGTTGGTTTATATTGCATATTATTAATTAAAAAAATAGTGTAAATAGAAGTTTGAAACAACCCCATTTGATTTCTATACATGTTTGAAAAACACAAGTTCCAAATATCTAAAATGCAATGGAAAAAGTTGAGTTCTACAATAGCTCTAGTAAAATCCCTAATCCTAACTCTTCGATCTTCATATCACTTCATGTTTTCTTCTTTCTTCGTGTAATTGATTTCATAAAGTTGGAATCCTAAATTATAGAGGTAACATCTAACAAGTGACGACAATAACGATTACAATTGGTGATTATTTCAACCATAATGACTAATCGACAACAACTGATAAATGTTGGATGTCTCTTTAGATTGTCATGTCTATATTGTTAGGGTTTGTTCTTTCTACAACCTTACATCATAAATTGTTGAAATTTCTATATTGTTAGGATTTTTTCTTTCAAAAAATAGTTAGATTTCATAAAAAATTTTGCTAATTATAGAAATGTATGTCAATTATATGTGAGAGTTTAACTTGCTTGTGTGATTTAATAATGTTTGATGGCATTTTGAGTAAAGAACATAATTATGTATGCAGTAATAACAAAAATATTTGAAATATATCCATTCTAAGGAATAACATAAAATAGCGAAAATGTTTAACTAACTTATCTATAAATCTACACCAATTGTAAATGATATAAGTTGGTTGTGGTCACAATACATATATAAATGAGCATTATTCATAAAAGGGACCAATAATTATCACACGGTTCAACTATAAACATAGTTTATATCCATGAAACCAAGTCCAAAAATCTCAAATCCACTATAACCAAATTAATCAGTGTAACAAAAATTTCAATAACAAATCATTAAAGCATAAACTAAAAAATTAAACATTAATTAATAAAAAGTTACACAAAATATGAAGATGAACACAAGTATCCCAGTCATTTGTCACTTAAGTATCCAACTTAGGTGAAAATGGTCAAGCTCCCCTTGATCATCCAACCAAACTCCCTTCAGTTTAGAAAAGATTGAAATCCTTTCAACCTTTAGTCATCATCTAACTTCTAAATATGTGATTTGTCAAAAGATATTGAAACAGAATTAGTGAAAAATGTTGTATAGAAGGAGCCCGAAAACCATTATAAGATTTGAAAGAATGAATAATAGTTAGGTCAATTTAAGATATTGGAGAAGGTGGTTTATATATGTAGTAAACTTCATGTAATAAATTGGTGTCATTTGTCAAAATAGATTATAATATACCTGTTTACTCACTACAATAAATTTCATTAAGGTGACGAAAACTTTTGTCAAAAAAATTCAAAAATTCATCCTAAAAGGTCAATTGGGATAAAAAAATCAAATCGTACAAAAATGCATGTTACCAAAGTGTAATTTTCATGAAAAACAATCCTCCCCAATAACTAGTTATTGTGGATGAAATAATATTTCCTCGTCAAATGATACACATTTTGGGATGAAATTTTTTATCCATAAATGAATTATTTTGTGTCAAATAACTCTATTTCATCCAAAAAAAATATTTAGAGGCAAAATTTTTCGTCTTTGTTTGTACAAAAAATTGGGACAAAATTATCACCACCCTGGTACTAATTATAATCCCTAGAGTTCTGTTATGGGCCTTGCCTGGACAGATTTGCTCATTTCAACCTTGCTTAGAATGGTTATCGAAATCATTATCCACCACAACCTTTAATGCCAAATAATCACCCTAATCGTAATTAACCTCGTAGTTTTGTCCAAAAAGGTAGTGAAGTCACCAAATTTGATCCTATCAGCATGAATCCAAAGCCTAGATTGTTAAGTAAGTTGCAAAATGGACATATAGAGCATAAGATGTTGTTGCTTTCATCACTAGTGAACTCAATTAACATTTCTAGTAGTGTCATATGGGGAATGCAAAGGTGTCCAAAACCTTCTTATTATGTCCAAAGTTGTATAGGTGTTGTGTTCCTAACATTGAACGCCTTGAAAAGTGAAATGATAATGTCAACTGAAGGTAATATAGTCGATTGCATTTGATATGAGGAGCCAATGCATCGGAATATTGTAATTAAAAGGCCCTTGGAAATTGCTATTGATTAATAGATGACAGTGAAATAAAAAATTGGAGCTATGAACTTGTACATTGATAAGAATGAAAAACTCTAGAAATGTGTGAACCCTATTGTTGGTAATCCTACACAAATCTTGGAAATGACATGGGAAAGAATTAAAAAGTTTCTCACAATCCGCGATAATGGCTTCTCAATGCAGGTAAATTTCCTTTACTTGTTTAGTTTAGCCTTACTTTGCTTCTGGGATTTGTAAGTGGAATGTTTTTTTATGCTGTCTTGTGTGCTTTTGCATTTTTGTTTATAAGTATGAAGTTGGTGCTATATTGAAGAATTTGTGCTTGACAGAGTTTACATTAGGTGACATACTTCAGATCTTGAATATGTTAATTACCATAAAGAAATGGATTATTCATAATCAAGCTGGATGGCAGCCGATTATCATTGCTGTTGCAGAGTGCAGCCATGAATTAGGCTCTAAATCTAGTTCACAAAGTTTCAGTCTTGCTATCCATGGTAAGGGAAAGGGGCCACTTGATAGTTTGAAAGGTGATAAGTGTATATAGAAAGATGATTTGCTGCAATAAGGTTACTAAAATAAAAGTCTTCTTGTGCCAAGACTCATCATGCAGATTTACTAATGATGAAAGTTGTTATACATGATGGCTACTGTCTAGATTTTCGATTAGAAGTTTCAAGTGAAAATTTGCTAGATATGTCAAAAAGTATACAATGCAAGGCTCTGAGGTACAAGAAACTGATCATCTGTTGCATCTTCTGGATTCTATCAACAATTGCAAGGATGATCCTGCTGTTTCCGCATTTCGATGAAACATATTTCTGTAGAAAAATTTCCTACCTCTAATATAATTCATGGTGCCATGAGAACTCTAAATGCAAGGCCTAATTTAAAAGTGGCATTTGAAGAGGCAAGAGTTTGGTTAGTTTGCAGAGAAGCAGATGACACAATTTACAGAAATTTATGAAAAAAACATCAAAATGTAACTTAGATAAACATAGAAAATGTTCTGGTGGAAGCTTCTCATTCTCCTATGATCACATCATACTATGATGATATCAAGATAAGTCACGCAAAGGTTGCACAATGCTGTAAAGTTCTTCAGAATAGAATTCTCAAGCTTGTGTTGAATCAATGAGTCTTTGTTCTTCTTATTTTTCCGTTTCTCAGAATAAATGGATTTATAAATTCATCCCTCTGCAGCATCAGTATAGCAGCATCAGATTCGAATCAAGTTTAAAAAATAATTGGCTCAAACAAAACCAAAATAATCTCAACTGAAACAAACTCGAGCTTGAATTCAAGAATTAAATATTTTTGAACTTAAACTTTAGAGGTGTTCGCTTTTCCAAGTTCATGAGCTTGGAAAATTTTTATATGAATCAATTAAATTAATATCGTTTTAATTAATATATTTCAAAATAATGTTATTTTGGTTATTTTTTGCTCAATTCGAACTCGAACTCAAGCCAAACTTGACTAGACCCCTCTCAAGAGCAATTTTGAACTCGATTTGATTCGAAACCAACCCTACATATTATCAACAAAATTAAAAATTACTTCCTAAGTTACCATTATTAATATTGCATTAATTAATATCAACTAAAAGTATATTCAAATTGAGCCAAACTAAATCCAAATAAAGGTTAGTGTGAGATCAAACTCAACTTGCTTGATAGAATTCGTTAGCGACTTGATTGAATCAAGCTAACTTGACTCAATCTTGAATTGGGGCTATCCCTACTTAAGCCTTGAATCATTTGAGCTGAATACCAAGCCAAGCAAGAGCCAAATTGGGTCTCATCTAACCGTGGTATTAACTAAAAATCCTTAAGGACAATAACATTTATAGATGTTTTAGATAATCTCACGTAAATATCATTATGCAAATTCTGTAGGGGTTAGAGATGCAGCCCAAAAAAGCCCAATGGGCATTTCCCCCTACTTCAACCCAAAACTAGTCCAGATGACAACAATAAAAACAAAAACAAAATCACTAACTCATGGAGACGTTCTCAATTACAAACAACACCTCATATACAATGGCCGCAATGAAAATATAAACTAAATTAATATTATATTATTTATAATTAAATATTTTTTATCAATATAAAACCATCCATTCCTAAAACATTATAATTAGTACATATAATTTTACACTTTATGAAATTATTTATCATAATATTTTCAACATTATTAATACAAATTTGATGCATTATCAAAGATTGTTGAAGTTCTTCCTATTGTGGCTATAAAAATCAGATTCCACCGGTCTGTTTGACTAATCAAACCGCCATCCTCTATGCAAAACAAAAACAATTGATTTAAAAATTGTTTTAGTAGTTTGATTACTTTCATTTGCCTTTGGACTGGCGATTAGACACCAATTTATGATTAAAATCCAGTTGGAATACTGGTTTATATTGCATATTATTAATTAAAAAAAATAGCATAAATAAAAGTTTGAACCAACACCATTTGATTTCTATACATGTTTAAAAAACACAAGTTCCTAATATCTAGAATGCAATGGAAAAGTTGAGTTCAACAATAGCTCTAATAAAATCCCTAATTTTAACTCTTCAATCTTCATGTCACTTCATGTTTTCTTCTTTGTTCATGTAATTGATTTCGTGAAGTTGGAATCCTGATTTATAGAGGCACCATCTAATGAATGATGACAACAACGATTACAATTAATGATTATTTCAACTATGATGACTAATCGACAATGATTGATAAATGTCAAGTGTCTCTTTAAATTGTTATGTCTACATTGTTAGGGTTTGTTCTTTCTACAACCTTGCTTCATAAATTGTTGAAATTTCTATATTGTTAGGATTTTTTTCTTTCTGAAAGTAGTTAGATTTCATAAAAAATTTTGCTAATTATAGGAATGTATGTCAATTATATGACTGTTTAACTTGTTTGTGTGACTGAATAATGTTTGATGGCATTCTAAGTAGAGAACATAATTATGTATGTAGTAATAACAAGAAAATTTGAAATATATCCATTATAAGGAATAACATGAAATAGTAAAAATGTGTAACTAACTTGTCTATTGATCTACACCAATCGTAAATGATAAATGAGCATTACACAAAGAGGACTAATAATTATCACACGGTTCAACTATAAACATAGCCTATATCCATGAAACCAAGTCCAAAAATCTCAAATCCACTATAACCAAATTATTCAATACTATCTAAATTTTCTGTAACATTAAAGCATTAACTAAAAAATTAAACATCAATTAACAAAAAGTTACACAGCATATGAAGAAAAGCACAAGCATCCCAATCATTTGTCACTTAACCATCCAACTTAGGTGAAAATGGTCAAGCTCCCCTTGATCATTCAACCAAACTCCTTTCAATTTGAAAATAATTGAAATCGCTTCAACTTTTTTAGTCATCGTCTAACTTCTAAATATGTGATTTGTCAAAAGATATTGAAACAGAATCAGTTAAAAACATTGTATAGAAGGAGCCCAAAGAACATTATAGGATTTGGAAGAATGAATAATATTTAGGTCAATTTAAAATATAGGAGAAGGTAGTTCATATATATAGTAAACTTCATGTATAAATTGGTGCCATTTGTCAAAATAGATTATAATATATCGTTTACTCGTTACAACAAATTTCTTCAAGGTGATGAAAATTTTCATCCTAGAAAATCAAAAATTTGTCCCAAAAGTCAATCGGGATAAATGATCAAATCGTACAAAAAGACATGTTATCAAAGGGTAATTCTCATGAAAGAAAATCTACAACAAAGGGGTAATTGCATGGCAAAAGAAGCCAAATAAGTATATGTATGTTAGATAAGTCTGCAACAATTAATATTAAATTCATTATCAACAATTACTTAGCTATATATTTGTCTATAGTTTGTAAAATAATAAAACTAAAATAGAACATTAAAGAGACACAGATTACTCATGATTTTTATCTTGAAGGAGCATGTGAATGATTTTCAACAGACTAGCAATTAAGCACAACTCAAATATCTTTCCGTCAGAATGAGCCTCCACAGCTCAAAGATTCTCCTTCTCTTCTTTAAAAGGTGCAGCACAAAGAAATTCTATAGTGCAGCTAGCACTTTTTAAAAAAAAATAATAATCACCTAGAAGAAATGTAACAGAAACAAAAAAGTTCACCCAAATGAGTATTGAAAAATACAACACATGCACTGAACAGAAACTGAAGAACTGACCATAAACAGCAAATGTATGTGTGCCTGCCTTCAGTTCAGTTATTTCACATGGCTGAAGGATATCCAGTTTTTTAAAGCTGGCAGCATCCGGATCCTTTGCAGCAGCTGGCTAAAAAGAATTATAAAATATAACTTAAAAAGTAAGCAAAATCAAACTCAAACATGATGAATCACCAAGATATATTACACCATCATTGACTTACCAAGTTGGCTGTTTGATCTAACTGGTGAACCAGGAAACCAAGAAAATACATGCCAGCAGCTGTCACCTTCTCAGTTTTTGTGTTGTCCTCCTGCATTAGGGAGAGATCAAATAACTTGTGTATGATTTAAAAAGGCAAGAAAGATAAACAGAGGTGCTAATTAAGAGGTAGCTCAAATATAGAATGGATGTGGTCACTTAAAGATAAAGTGATGATATTTGCAAGCAACAATAAGCAAAGTTCTAATAAGAAATGAAAGATAATTTAGAGCTGAGAAAAAAGTTCATTCTTATATCAAGAGCTAGAGACACCGACCTAAAACTAAAACTATCACACAAGATGATACCACAGATACAGGTTTCGATAATCAAGGAGTAGCTTTTCTCTAGTAATTTAAGGATTAAATGTACAGCATAATGGGATTATGAAACAATAATATAAAGAAATACAGTGTACTCAGTAGAATGGGGGCTTAACCCTCTTTGCGTATGTTAGCAAGACTAGTGCAGGCATGATCTATTCCAAAAATATTTTTCAAAGAAGGTAAACCCAGATGAGCAAGACATTTTAGTATGCATAATAGTGTTATAATTGAAAGGAATAGTCTCCTATAAATAAGGAACATAAATCTTGTAACCAAAATACACTGCTGCACATGCGGTTCAGAGCTAATTAAAAGAACTCAAGAAGGCAATTCTATCTTATGTCAATAATGCATAACACCCCCACCCCCTCCCTGAAGTAAAGAGACCTGCTTCATAGACAAATGGAAAGTGCACTTGCTTCAGTAGAAATATAAAACAAAATACAATAAACACTCAAAAAAACAACAGAAGAGAGCTGCTTGATACCTGCAGTGCAAGGCTCAATCCACTACTCCCATCTTGATCAAAATGCAATAACTGCACCAAGCCAACTAGTTACCACACTTAGATGAGTGAAAAATAAAACAAAATAAAAATTTTAGATGCATTCCCATGGATATACACATAAACCTACAAATAAATAGGAAGGCATCCCAAATTTAACTAATTCCTGTTCTGCATTGAAAATTGAAATTCTCTGATGGCAGCACTGCAACAAAATTGGAGCCAAATTGAAAAGGCCACCCCTCAACTGTGTGAGAAGCAAAATCTAAGAATTTGTTATAACTATCTGGCAATGATGAGAGAACTTGCTGCTGTGTTCAAGACCGAGCATTAAATGTCAAGAAGTTTCAAGCAAAACATCTGGTCTTAAAGAAACGCTCCTCAAGTAGTACTCTAGGTCTACCTGAGGAAGACCAGACCAGGTCCAATCAGAAGCCATTATTTAGGATTTTTATGATATAATTACCTGAGGTAAAATTACACCCTGCTCAAATGGCACATTCCAATCTTCCATAAAGTTAAATGTGATTCAAAAATCTGTATGCCAGCCTCACCTCCATAATGCTAGTTGTAAGTTACAAAATAATCTCATAAAGTGCAGTAACTATGTATGTTAATACCATAAAAATATAGGTTTTGTTTGCCTTCTTGTAAAGAGTGCATTGTTACAATTAAACATTTGCTTTTTAGTGACTCAATCGGTGCACAATTTAACCAGTCCAAGCTTCAAGGTAAGAAAAACAGAACTATTATAAGCCATACCCAGAGGTATCATCATGTCAGAAGCAAACAATAGGGAAAAAAATGGTCTAGGCATAAATCCTGAAGGAACCAAAGGAATTACCTGACACATTTTCTAGTCCCACATTTTCTACAAGACATGATGAGACCTAGTAAATTAGGTAAGTTGGAAACTCAAAAATCCAATGAATGAAGACAATTAAAACCACATGCAAACCAGAATCTTATCTTTTAGCAGTCAGTTAACATATCTAAAATTTAGGGGTAGTACTAGATTCACATCAATAGGTTAACATATCTAAAATCGGTCAATCGTGTACAATGCACAAAACATTGGTCTATTATTCATGTTTAAACATATGCATACATTCATAAAAATATACTGCTCAGTAATATGATGCATGTATTTGGCAAACAGAACCATACAGATTTATCAGACAAGTAGAGTACAAACCAGGATTGGCGTCAACTATCCTCCAAGGTCAAGGAGGCCTTTGGCAAATGCAGCTGCTGACATCTGCCAACAAATACCTTCTTTATGATGCAACTTACTAAAGATGTCAGAGACAACGCCAAAGGCCATAATTATGCAGCAAATCATACATTAACATGTAGGCCTCAAAGATTAATTCCATAATCTTATCTGCATCACTAAAACATTACCTGTACACCGCCCTCATCAAAGCTGTAAATTTTAAGATCATGTCTATATGTGCTATGTGTATAACACCTCATCAAGAAAAGCACAGAAAGACATCAGTACCAATTCCATCTAAGTTTTAACTCTTCAGAAAGAAAAACAACGAACAATATAGAATTTGTAACTTCAATTTCTTCTTTCTTTCTTTGAACTTCTCAGCAACTAATCAGAGCTCGGTAAGTAGTAATTAGCATATTCTTCTTCTTTTTATTTCTTTCACTTTATCTCAGATTATTTTCCAAAAAATTTAATAAATAAATCTAATTAATCAGTTTATACTCTCCAAAATCTACAGCCAAGAAGCAATAACCCTAATAAAGATCAAAACGTTGCATTTCGAAGCATGATTAAGGAATAATCAAATAAACACTACGTGTGATCAACTAAAAATCCACCAGAAAATTCAAATCAAGTCAAGCCATAGAAGAAGAAGATTGAACGACAAGCTCGTTCCTACAAGTGCAAGGCAGTGATGGACCTGGCGAATGTCTTCAGAGCGTTTTCGCTTACAGAGAATTTCATTGTTCTTTTTTAATTATTTATGTTGGCTGTAAGGGAAATGATGTTGTTTAAAGGGATATTAATTAAAGTAAGTAAATATTTTTGAGTTTAAATTTTTTTGGGGAAATATTGGAAACACTTATTTTTATAAACAAAATAAATATAAATGACCTATTTTACCCTCCTATGCAAAATCTAACAAAAACTTAACCCTTTCCCATTCGAAGCAACAGCTCAATGTTGCATTTGGAACGACGCATAACGATAATACCATTTTTGGCATTTCGAACATCGACAAAGACAATAACATTCGACAATATTATCTGAGGTAAGTCTAATTCAAGGTGTGTTAAGGATTCAAATGGGCTTTCTTGCCTCAATTTGGGGTTATTAAGTTTGAGAATGGGTTTTTCTCCTCAATTTCGATTTGATGCATTTGATTTAGGGTTTGATTGTGCTGTTTATTTGCAAATAGTTCATACATAGTATATTTTAGTCGAGCTTGATTGTGTTGTCGTTGACGGAGAAGCAAACCAGATTATGTCGAAAGTCACTTGTTACACTCAAACTCGCAAATAGTTCATACATAATATACTTTTATCTGTTTTACTTTTCGTTGTGATCTGTATATATCAAAAATTAACATATTTTAGAACAAGTTCATGAATATTTTAATTTATAAGCTACCGAACTTACAATCAATATTCATTTTTAAACATTGTATTAAAACTCTATCATTTTGTTTGGTTTTCTTTTTTTAATTTTTATGGAAATCATTTTCTCTTTCCTTTTCATATTTGAACCTTTTTACTTTTCATTTTCAATATCTCTTCCATCTCTTAGCCTTTAAATTTGTTTGTTATTGGATCCAAGATAAAGATGGTAGCAACAAGTCTTTATCGGGTGATTTTTCAAAAATGGCAGAAAGGTGTAAGACTCTTGAGACTGAACTTCAAACTGTTTCAGCAAAGAGACTTTGTAATCATGACCTACAATTTACACAAGGATTTGATGCATAGATTTCATAATTTGAATTTTAAGGATGATTAAGTTAGGGAAATGGATTAGTGAAACAATACGTATCATATAATATGATATGATATAAATGAAAAATGATACGTATTTTAAGGTATATGAAAATTTGATACGATATAATATATCATTTTTTATTTGTATCATATAATATGTATATTATGTCGTATCAAATTTTAATATACCTTAAAATATATATCATTGTTTATCTATATTATATCATATGATACGTATTGTTTCACCAATTCATTTCCCTAACTTAATCATCATTGAAATTCAAATTATGAAATCCATCTATCAAATCCTTATATAAATTGTAGGTTATGATTGCAAAGTCTCTTTGCTCACTAACAGTTTGAAGTTCAGTCTAAAAAGTCTTACACCTTTTTGCCATTTTTGAAATATCATTCGATAAAGACCTACTGCTACCATCTTTATCTTGGAGCCAACAACAAACAAATTTAAAGGCTACGAGATGGAAGAGATATTGAAAATGAGAAGTAAAAAGTTTCAAATATGATAAGGAAAGAGAAAATGATTTTTATAAAAATTAAAAAAGAAAACCAAAGGATTCAACAAAATTATAGACTTTTTTAATACAATGTTTAAAAATGAATATTGCAAATATGTATAATACCATCAATTCCCAGAGCAAATTTTACCTTGCTCATTTTATGATGACTCTTCTTGGCATATTTTGCCGATAACAAATGACCACAACCCTTAAGCTCAACAAGTATAGGAAGTCAAACATAATTAATGCATAAAAATACAATAATTATAACATAAAAGGAATGATTGCAATTACTGCAATTTGACAACTCAAAAAATGTTGACCGATAGTGTCTTTACAATGGAAATACCCACCTCCATGCCACCTTGACATAAAGAACAAACGAGAATAGAATTCTGCAAAGGAAATATTAAGAAAAAACCAATATTATATAGCATCTTGTTACGCCAAAACATTATTTAAAAAAATGTGCACAAGGATTGTTTACTTCTTTACACCATTAACTTTCTTCGCAGAAAATAATGAAAGCAGCTCGAGCATCATTTTCTAACTCAAAAGCACAATAAGCAGCATCTGGATACCTGTGAACTTGTGCTCTACATTCTTCCCAAACATATACTGCAACATTACTATTATCTGTTGGTTGGTTTTCTCTTTTAATTTAAAATTTTTGTTGAATGTCCTATTTTCATAGAAGATATAAAAGAAATCAGTTTGCATGTGGTGACCACTTACAAACACTTGTTTGTCTCACTAATCATGTATATAAAACAGATTACAGGTGAAATTGAAGTTGATATGCATATAGTTGAAGACAAAAAATGTACAAAATAATTTGCTACGTGTTAACTCTATCTTTGTGATATTAACATTCATGTTTTTACAACATTCACTTTAGTTCTGTAAAACACTAATAAATGAAAAGCATTCACTTTATTTTATCAAGAACAAATAACATGAATATATATAAAAGATAAACATTAACCACAAAACTACTGTAACTTCACACAGGCCTTTATTCAAATACCTTACAAACAGTTAGTAAATAACAACCAATCTTCTTACAAACAAGCACTCCCAATTCACACACAAAACAGACAATTTAAGATTCTAACTACACAACAGCAAGTCAGCAACACAAAAGCAAACCTCTAATTTTAACAACCAAACCCTTCGACACAACCAGCACCACAAAAAAAAAAGGGTTACAATAAGAGGAAAATTAGTTATTAAAAATTTATTTCCCATCATTAAAACTCTTTATCAACGAGAAAACTCTCGTCATCACTTGTCATTGTAGCCTCTATTGACTAAAAATATAAACGACAGGAAGAAAAATCCCAGCATTAATATAAATAACAAGAGGTTAAATCCTGTCATTAAAAAGAGTAATTTCAATGATGAATATCCCTATTGTTATAACAATATTTACCCGTCACTATACATAATATCAATAATAAATATCCCTATCATCAAAATAATATTTAATGGTCGCTAAACATAATATTAATGATGAATATCCCCATCGTCATGATAATATTTTTGGCATGGAACAAAAACTATACATGGTGAAAATAAAACTTTACTTTCTCAGTGAATCAAACCATTAGTGTTCAATGAAGTTAATACTAAACAATAAAATAAAGCAGCAAAATTCTGCCATTAAAAGTAAAACAGTACTTCTCTCACAAGAGTTGCATAGTAATTCTATGCACACATATAAAAAGGATTCAATATTAAATTCAAACCAGAAAGTATATCTCACCTTAAATAAATATACATAAATAACTCTCATACCATACCTAAATCATGTTAACCTGCCTTTCAACAACCCAAAAATTTCAACAATATAAAAACCAAAGAAGGCACTATTGCCAATAAACTAAAATCTAAATGTTGAGTGGACCTACAGAAAGCCTGAAAACTTTTACCCATGAAGAGCAGGTAACACCTAAATCTTGTTTTTATCTAAAATTCAGAAACAGTGAAATTCCAAAAGATCAGAACATTTCCTGACATGCCTCGTTTACAACCTAAAAAGAATAATACAAATATATACATATAAATATAAATACCTCTTGCGATTGAGGCCATTATCATCTGCAACCTCCTCATCCTTGGCTTCTTCATCTCTGGCTTCCTCATCCTTAGGTTCTTCATCCCTTGCTTCCTCATTTTATAGTTGTCATCTTCAGCTTCTTCATCTAGTGATGATTCAGCTGAAGTAGCTTCTAGCTCTGTCTCAAGAAATGCAGCAAAGTCGTCACTACTGGATGAATTTACTGGAGAATCAATCACAAGACTTGTGAAATATGATTCATGAATTTTGCATAAAAATAAACTGAATGAACTGAAGAAGAACAGAGCAAGAACGAACCGAAGAATGAACTGAGGAAAAATGGAGCAAGAGTTAGGGACTGGTGAGAGAGAAGAGTAGGATTAAGAAGCGGTTCTATTATTGCAACACCAGGATCAATATATTTGTGCCTAGCTACTTCCATTATTGCAAAAACATCACCTCTACAGAAATGGCAAATGCCAGCATTAAGCAGTGGTCCTCTTACTCCATATTTTTTCATATATCTCAATCGCCTTCTGGTATCTGATAAATGAAAAGAATTCTACTTTAACTAATATGAACCAGGGGCATCATTCATGGCTTTCTGGATTAGGCCTCTAGATTGAACATATGACATGTACAGCCCCAAAAGTGAACTCACTCCTACTAAACACTGAAGTCAACTTAAGTTATGACAACTTCTTATTATAATTGCATAAAATTATTAAATGCAACTTACCGTTCTTGTTGAGCAGAAAATTGAGCAACTTTCAGTTTGCACTATTTGGCTGAGGTTGTTGCTTCTGCATTTTCCAAATATTCAGACGCCCGTTCAAAGAATAGAATAGCCTCCTCATCATTCTCCTCAAGTTCATAT
Source organism: Mangifera indica (assembly GCF_011075055.1). Classification (NCBI taxonomy): domain Eukaryota; kingdom Viridiplantae; phylum Streptophyta; class Magnoliopsida; order Sapindales; family Anacardiaceae; genus Mangifera; species Mangifera indica. Next base: position 6,203,643 of record NC_058138.1, read on the forward strand.
AACTCACCAAAATCCTAGATAATACAAGAATAGTTAATTCAGCTCGTGGTAATTTCAATTACTGAAGTTACACAAACAAATTATTCATACAAACTTTTGCAACAAATTGATATATCACATACCATTACTTTGTACAACACAATTCATCTATATTAAACTGACTTTCATAGTTCCGTTTTTTCATTGTGTTATCAATCTGTATACAAAATTTATAAGAGTAATATTCCCTTGTGTCAATGTGTTTTATCTTTCATAGAAATAAAAACATAATCGAGACGCAATATACATACTCGAAACATTGCAGAATGAAAGCTACGAAATTCCAACCAATCAGGAGAAGCCATTGATGGATTTTACTGATTTTTAACAAAATAACAAAATCATGAAATCAAAATGTACCTTGCAATATCTCGCAGCAATGCCGATTCTACCAAAGTGTTCTAGCTCGGTCTCCTGAAAATTAGTATAGAAACGATTAATTAGCTAATTAATTAACGTGTAAAGCACAATCAAACGGAAGATTAATTCATTAATTGCACATACAGGATTTGGCAAGTTTGAAATGTTTGGCAGATTTAGCGTACAACTCAGCAGCATCATCAAATGGAGAAGTTAGGGTTTATCAGATCAAGAGAATTGAAATTTATGGTGAAATAAAAATAAAATAGAGTAGACAAAATGTTTGATGAAATACCTCAGAAGAGTCTTCAAGAGGCAGTTAAATTTTGGTAAAATGGCCAGTGAAGAAGGCAACTTGAAATGTGAATGGAAGGACACAGTTTTTGCAAATATCCAAAGAGTTTATGACGAGGAGGTAATAAGAATGGTGGTATATGTATTCAAGGCTGGGGGTTTCATTCATATGATTTATTGGTAGTACTTTATTATAAATATGGATTGAGTTTTACTCGAGTTAAAAATGATTTAATTCGAATTTTACTTGAGTTTATAACTTAAATTTGTGATTCAGTTATGTGGTTCGAGTTCACGGTTCATTGACAAAACATTATTGTTTCATCCAACAATGGAAAAAACGATAACGTTTTGTACATTTCTTTGATATAACTTGAATTAAGTAGTGAATTATATTTGAACTAGATCGAGTCATCTCACATATCACAATTTAGATTGATTGGAATTCCCTCTAATTCGAGTCTAACTTGATTTTAAAATGCGCTAACTTTCCCAATTCAAACTCAATTTGAATTTGAGATCAACTCAACTCGATTCAATTCAACTGTACCAATAACATTAGGTTTCTAAGTTTTTTAATGAGAAACTTATAAAGTCCATTGCTAAAAGTACACATTTGTTTAGTTTTAGCAGGAGTATAAATAGTCGGTTGCTAACATTTTGAAAATAGTACATTTAACGATCGAATATTTTTCCATTTGCTTTTTTTTCTTCACTAAAGACTATTTTTTTTTTTTTAGTGTAGTAACAAATCAAACCAAAAATCAGTTTAAATAAATTAACACAGCAGCAAACTAAAATTATAAACCGTTCAATTCTCACTCATACTTGAAGTCTGCTACAATTTTTTGATAAAGTCGACAAAGAGAAGGTAAGCAAAGAGATTGAGAGGGAGGAGTGACGGTGGAAGATTGGGAGACCTTTCGTTCGTTAGCAAAGAGACTGAAAGCGAGGAGTGACAGTGGAAGATTTTGTGTGAGACCAAACTCATTCAAAATAATGTGTAAAGTTCGGATTTGGGCTCCAACTTGCTTTTACAGTGCTTATCTCAGACTCATTCGAACATCCCTTGGCTTGAGTTTGACTCAAATATAATATGATTCGATTTAATTTGATTTGACTCAAATTAATGGTTGGATTCATTTGACTCGAAATTGATATAGTTTTATTTGGTTTGGATTTATAATTCAAAACGAACAAAACCTTTTGACTTAAATTTAGTTTGAATTCAAATTAAACAATAATTCGAATAGAATCAAATCGAGATTTACATTTAATTACTTTATTGGTAATTTACATTGAATTATTTAATTAAATTCGAATCAAATTAAATTTAGTATAATACAATGTATGTACGGTTCATATCTAGAACTAAACGCTAACACAATCCGAGATAAAATCGTGTCAAAATTTCTCAATCCTAAATCAAACCGAAATATTGTCGGGGTTGACCTGACCGAATTTGAATTAACCTAAACTATATAATAAGTAAAGACATGTGAAAACACATATAATAACATAATTTGTTACAAAAAAATGCATTTTGTCAAATTCTAAGGAATAACACAATTTATTACTCAATAATACACAAAAAAAAACATTTTAACATGAAATGATATTTTTTCAAAACAAAATTGAGCTATTTCAAATTGATACTAAAGGGGCATTTGGTTCACTATATTAAAAATTATTTTAATAATTTGTTTTTTATTATTAACATTATTTTATTTGGTTTGTCATTAATAAAAAAAATTTGGTAATTTTTTATAACTAATAGTAATATGGTAGGTAATATAAAATGTAATATGATTACCATTTCTACTTTAGCTATTAATAGATTATCATGATAATCTTAACTTTATTACTATTATATCCTTATTAATTTTTATAACAAAATTACATTTATTTTTAATTAATATAACAAGTAATATAAAGAATATTATAAAATAATTATATTGAAGGGCATTTAATTAAAATTATATTTTAGTTTTTTTTATTATATCCAACCAAACATAATAATTATTTATACCTACCAATTTTTATCAATATAATAATAATAATTTATACCTAATAATTTTCTAGGATATCTATCTTTATGACAATCTTTCATTTTTTGTAACAAAAGATTATTTAAACCAAACATTACATAATAGTTTATCTGTTGTCTTTTTATGTGATTAATTGTAAGGATAAAAAAACAAAAGATTATAATCAATAACCCAAGTAGATCTGCAACTTCAATTTTAAAATAATGCAACTAATAACCAACAAAATTGACAACCATTTGTCAAATATTTAAAAAATTTAATTTTCAATTCATATGATGAATGTCATTCTCATAAATATTAAAATTATTAACAAGTGTATGAATATGACACTCCAAACATAATAATTTCAAATTAATAATACTTATAACACATGAAAAAAAAATACAAATAGTTTTTTATAGGTCTCCCAAAAGGAGTTATTAAATTAAAATGAATGTCTTTGGGTAATGCATATTTTCTTTTTAATGATAAAATATTGATTTCTTTGTTGATTCAAGTTAGGGAATATATATTTTATGAACTGAAACTTTTTTGGTTAAATGAAAAAAAATAAAGGATGTTGATTTTTTTTCTTTTTACTATTATGATGTTATGCAATATTTTATTTAAAATTTTTGAGTTAGTTCGGGTCAATTTAAGTTGGCCTCGTGTCAACCCTAACCCAACCCAATTTTTCAAGGGTCAATCCTAATCCGTCCCAAATTACTTTTTATGTTGAAAACTATAACCTTAACTTGATTTTTTTTGTATTGTATTATGTCAGATTAATAGATCGTGTCAAATTTTATTAAGTCTATTTGTATTGATAAAATTAACAATATAGACCAATACACCTTTTAAAACTAAATTAAACATATAATTAGGAGTGGATACAAACCAAGTCAAGCTCAAACACAACTTTGCTTAAGAATCAAGTCGAGCTCACTTCTAATACTAGGCTGACTTAATATGGATGTAGCTTTTATAGAAACAATGTTATTAAGAGTTTGTATGCACGTGAATAGTTTGTGTAATTTTATCATGGTGGACAATATGATTCAAAGGCAAGAAAAAATAAGATTTGATAACCTGTTAAAACATAGATAGAGTTGAATTTAGGTTGAGTCTGAACATAGTCAGACTTGAATCCTAAATAATAAGTTTTAGTTCATTTGAACTAATTAAAGATGTTATTAGAGGTTGTCATTGAGATGAGTGTCACTAATGAGATAAACAGTAACATTGACGAGATGAAGAGCGTAGTCGAAGGGAGATTTCAGATGACTTTGAGTTAAGCTATCAAATTGAAACTCCAACATGAATTCAATTCGAATTAAGTTTAACATTAATTTGAGTCAAGATGGTTTGGTTTGAGTGCAACCTTAGTTATAGATTTTGTTCAAGTCCATCACTAATCTAGCCTTCCATGGGCCTTGTTTGGGCTTGCTTCCACAATAATTTGTTTGGGTTAACCAAATCTATTCTATGAGTTGCCCATTTTGTTCTTATAGATATTGAGAACCACTAACACCTAAGAGAGCGTTTGGTTAGGGGTTATGAAATATTATTTTAGTAATCTATCTTTTATTATTTATATTACTTTGATTTATAAGAATGATGATATAGTAGTTAATATAAAAGGTAATCTGATTACCGCCTCCACAAGGTAATCTTAATTTTATTATAATTATATTCTTTTTTTTTATGCAAAAAAATCTCATTTCAATTAATATAACCTATAACATAGAAATATTTTAGAATAATTATACCCAAGGACATTTAAATAAAATAACATACTAGTATCTTTGATTACCTCTAACCAAATACAATAATTATTTATGCATACTTATTTTTACTAAATTTTATCAAACATAATAATAATTTATATTTAGTAATCCTCAAGGTAATCTTTCAATTTTGATAATAAAATATTTTTCAAACCAAACATCTATCAAAGATAAGAATAAAACAATAATAATTTGTAAAATGAAGTTCAAAATATAATAGTTGAAACAATCAGGCTAACATATAATAATTTATAACCATAAGGATGAAAAAATTATCTCAAAATCTTTCTTTCGTTTCCAAGCCGTTATTCTTCTTTTGGCCTCTAAACAATGTCCATGTCTAGTCAAAGTCTCACAGCTCTCTCTAGTTGGAAAGCACTCAATCAAGTTAAATGAATGTACATTTTTATTCTTGTTGGACCTTAGATGTTTTGATTTAAGTTGATTTAGATTTTTTTTATTTAATTTTTATAGGCAGATTAACCAACCAGAATTAGGGTGATATTGTTCATCTAATTGGCAGCCTAAAATATCAATCACCGATTGTCTCTTATTTGAGTGTGGCTTAGTTCGAAATCCACTTTTATTTACATGATACTGGAGCAATCCATAAGTTTGAGTACTGTGTGTTGTTTGTGCATGAGTGGAGTTGAATTGTTCACTTGGTTATGAATACTTGAATGTATGGGAATAGAATTTTTAAGTAGCTTTCGAATTTTCTTGATTTAATTTCTATAGTTAGGACAACCTACTAGAATTAGGGTGATACTGTTCACCCAATCGGCCACCTAAAATATTGATCATTGATTGGCTCTTATTTGGGTGTGGTTTAGTTCAAATTCACTTTTACTTACCAAAATATTGGTAGTTCATTTATTAAATATATCTTGACTTTGCACAATTCATATTATATAGAGGGATGGGTTCAAATTGAGTCTGAATATGGTTTGACTTAAATTCTAAATAATTAGTTTGAGTTTGATTGAATTGGTTAAAAGTATTGTTAAAGGTCATCGTTAAGGTGAGAGTTACCAACTAGATGAATAGTATTATCAACGTAATGAACAATAATATTGACAAAATAAAAAGTGTTGTTAAAAGAAAATTTGAGCTGAACTCCAACCGAGTTATCAAATTGAAACATCAACACAAATTGAGTCAAACACTAATTCAAGTCAAGATAATTTGGTTTGAATCTACTCCTCGTTATCGATTCAAATTGAGTCCATCATTAATTACTCCAACATTCCATGGGCTTGATTAGGGCTTGCTTCCACAATAGCTTGTTTTTCTATAGTTTGACCATTTTGTTCTTATAAGCAGTGGCTTCCACCAACACCATTTAAAGGATAAAATAAAACAATAAAACAATTTGATAAAAAGAAGGTTCAAAATATAATATTTGAAACAATCAGACTAAATGTAAAAAATTTGAAACCATAAGGATGAGAAAAAATTTATCTCAAGCCTTTCTCGCAATCCTAGTCCCTTCTTCTTTCGGTGGTCTTTGTGAACAATGTCAATGTCTTGTTAAAGTCTCTATAGTTGGAAAACACTCAATCAAACTGACAGAATTTACATTTTAATCAATCTTCACATGTTAGGTTCCGTTGTCTTCTTCAATCATTCACACTACAGTTAATAAACTTTTTACTATAATATCTCTTCATCCTATTTAGTTTTTCTTCTCTTATAATCATTTAGAAACCACCCAAAATTACATTCACAATAAAAATAAAAAACAACAAAAAGGAGGAGGAGGAGAAGAAGAAGACAAAAGAAAGGAAGAGAAGAAGAAAAAACAAGAATTACCAGAAGAACTCAGGCAATTTCACAATGTCAGCATTTCACCACATACACTAGCATAACAATTCAACACTTGAAATCACAAAAGCAGGTGTGAACATGGGAAACATAGCAGCATAAACTGACATAATACAGATTCAAGGCAATTTCACAAGATAGCAATTCTCAGAGAGCAAACACAACAGAGAATGTCAAACATTGGCATTGTAACAACATGTCTCAACCGTGTGAACTTGCAAGGAATTTCTGAGATTTGATGAAATATCTGAACAAATAATAGCAAATAACAGATATGTTGTAGATTGAGTGAAATGAATATCAGATCTAAAGAAATAGTATAGATCTAACATCAAGAGCCAATATTTGAGGCTTGTACGCCGATTTGGGCTTTTGGGCCTTTGGCCTGCGGTCTCTTTGAAATTTACATTATTATTAGCATACAATAATTTTAGTTAAGTCTAACGTTAAAGGGTGAGTTTACGTTGCACACTTCCATTAAATATTTTAGCTATTGTGCTCACTCTTTTTTACAGCACGCAAAAGTAAGTTTAGTAGCTTCAAAAAATTTTCAAAATTACATATGTATTAAAAATGACTAATTTACATATAATATGTTAATTTTTATGATACATCATCTTTTTATATAAAGGTGTGTATGATCTGGTTTGATACAATTTAAAAAATTTTTTAAACTACACTAAAAAAACAATTTAGAAAATTTTTAAACCAAACCAAATAAAACCAAACTGAAAAAATATGATTTAGTTTTATTTAAATTATATTTTAATTTATTAAAATCATTCCCCTCTAAATATTATTATTTAATAAAATTATAATTTTTTAGAACATAATATAAATATGTAAAATAAATATGAATTATATATACAATATAAATATAAAAAAAGATAAAATAAAAATGAAAAAATAAGTTGTATATCTTATTACTTATTCAAAAATTATATATATTTTAAAAAAATACGATTTATAGTGTGATTTAGTTTAAAAATTATCCAAACTATAATCTAAACTAAAAATCGATTTTTAAAAATTTATCAACCTAAATTAAATAATTTTATAAAACAAATTATAATTTTTAAATAATTTAGTTTGGTTTTATAGTTTAAACAAAATTATACACACCCTAATTTCACAGGTGTAGTCCAACTATATTTCCCAAACGATGGGGGATAATGAAAATTAGAAAGCCTCAAGAGAGGCAAGTGAATTTTACCGATTAGTGGAGAATCCGAACCTGATTCCAAAGCTGTAGCTTATCAATGACAAAGTCCAAACCTAGCGCTTGAGTTTGACTTGTGGCGCGGCAAATCAAAAATTTGGCCAGCAGTTGGCTCTCTGCCAAGTCACCTCCATCGCAAATACGCTCATTTGGGCTTTAAAATCTTATTTATGGTTAGGCCCAAAGACTTCTTCCCACTCAAGTGTAGTAAAATCTCAAATATATACTTACTAACTTTTAAAAATATAAACATTTATTTATCATCAAACTTCTATTAGAATTTTATGTTATGGTTGAGGGTAAAAAGTTATTTTACTAATAATATTAAAAAAATTATAATTTTATTCTTCTCCATCGACAAAGATATATTTTTATCGATAAAGACGAAGAGGCGTATATCACCATTTTCAAAATTGAAAAAGTTTTGAAAATGATATAAAATTGTTAATTTTCAAAATCTAAGAAAGAAAAAGAATGAAATTATAGCTTTTTAAATATTATTAATAAAATGATTGTTTTATTTATAAAACCATGAGAATAAAATTTTAACTGAAATTGAGTGATTGGTGGTGTTTTGGTTTCAAAATCAATGGGTATATATTTAAGATTTCAAGTCTTTAAGCCTTATGGTGATTTGTGGGTCGGGTCATATCCACCATTTACAATTTCTATTATCAAAATTAAATGTTACAAAAATGAGTTTATAATAATATTTAGTTTTATCATCTTTGAAAGATAATGAATATTTAGTTCTATTAATATTTAGTTTTATCATATCCACCATTTGTGGGTTGGGTCATAATCCACCATCTCAAAATGACTAATAGTATGAGTATATATATTTTTATATATAATTTAGATATACAGATGATATATTTTTATTATATATATATATAAATAAAAAAAAGCGAGATTGCAACAACGATTTTTCTTTAATTTTAGTATTATCAAGAAACCATTAAAAAAACATATTAAACTTAAAAGATGTCAAATTAAAATATTAAATTTCCCAATAGACTTGTTATAATTTATGTTTTTAGTCTACCTTTTTTTTAATTATATATTGTTAATAAAACATAATGTTTTTATGAAACCATGTTTGGATATATTTAGAAATCTATTTTTGAGCTAAAATGTATTTCTTATAAAATTAAAAAAATCATTAAATATCTAACTTATAGTATAACAAATTAATAAATTTTCATTGCACAATCATATGAATTATTAAGACCATAGTTATAAAAAATCCTACGATATACGATATGTATTTTATGATGTAATACAATGCAAGTGAAAAACGATATGTATCATAAAATGTATCGACTGAATATGATACAGTAAACGTAGTGTATGATACAATAGGTATCATACAATATAATATATATTATCGAAACAAATCAATACATCTTTTTAGAGAAATTGATGATGTAATAGAAGTATATATGAAAAATTTTAAATTTTTGAAAGTGTTTGTGATATTTTCTAAAATGATAACGTGTCAATTAAGATTTTTATTATTTTATTTTTTTAAAAAGTGTATTATACAATATAATATTAGATATATAATATAAAAAATTAAATTTTCTATACACAATACGACTATCATGAATAAGATAGTTATAAGTTATTAGTACGAAGAAAACTAAAAATTGAATTTTCTAATATGATATTTTTTTTATACATATTATGGGTGTGAATCTCTAATTATTATTATTATTATGAAAATATTATTCATTATTGGACTAAACCATTCTTAGTTGGATTTTTCCTAACTAATAATCTCATCGCATAAAATAAAAACATAATATAATGGTTGAATTCGGTTTGCTTTTACTTAGCCCAAAAAAAAAAAAAACTACGGTTGGATTTGTACCGTCCCTAAATAAGACTCAATATAAATTTAATTTAAACCCACTCAGACATGTGATAGGGCTGGAGCAGAATGGTGTTAGGAGCACTTAGACAAGCATGCATCCCATTCTTGAGGTCTGTATTCAGAAGCTGCCTCTGCAGGATCGGCTGCCTTTATAATTCCACCACCCACAATGATAATGTCGCTGCCCCTATAGTATATAACCTGGAAAATCATTTTTCTAACAAGTTAATGAAGTTGACAATGTCTACCCAAAAGACAACATCGCATGGCCATTGTACAATTCTGCAATTAGTTGGCTAGAGAAATTTATGCCCTGTTTGGACTACCATTGATTGGTCCCCAGAATTTGAAATTCTATTTTTATTTCTTGTGGGTACTTAAATTATTATGCCAAATTGCTGAAAATGTACATCTAAATGGAAAACAAAAATTGTCATCATCAGCCATATAGTTATGATATGCGCCGATCCTTCCTGTTCTAGTGAAAAAAAAAAATGGTGTTCCCAATGCAGGAGAGCTAATGAGGGCAGCAGAATTTACAGAATGTAGAGTATTGTACTGCTGGTTGAGACTATCACCACCCTTTACCATTTGAACTTCAGGGGTTGCATGAATAAATGCCGGATTGGCCAGTACCCGTGACCATGATGCTGGATTAACTGAGATGAAGCTGATGACAAAGTCATAGTGATCCTCAGCAATTTTCACAGCTGCAGCTGGGTACTCTCCTGTTGCCAAGTTACCAGCTGAACTCATTTCAGCAAGCAACAACAAGCCCCTACCACGAGGCAAACCCTAAATACATCAAGAGTGAGCAAAGCAATAGAAAAGGATAAGTTGAGCCATACTAAAAGTCAGATATTCGTTACAGTTTCTACTAATCTTCAATTTCAGTCCATAGACGATTCTGGGTCCAGAAATTATGTGAGCATTAATTATATCAGCCCATTCCAGTATACGGAATACACCTCTGAATACAACAGAACCAATAGGCCTCAGGCCAAGGCAAGGATATACAAAGAAGATATTGAGAAAAATAAAAATGCCAAGTCTTACCATTCATACTGCATAGTCACAGTATTACCAATGTCTGCAAACTTACGATCTTCAAATATTAGGAAATTATGTTTTTCTGCAATCTTCAGGAGAATAATAAACATTTTTAGATGTAACATGACAATAAATATAATTAACAAATAATTCAAAAAATGCACTGAACTACAATGCAGATATAGTATGATTATTTGGCCAAAAGAAGTTCAGGGATTTAGTGCTCGGAGTTTGGCAAGGTGAAATCAGGCAATATATCAACATGGGTTTTCAATAAGCAGATCTCTGGTCCAACCTACATAAGAGTTCAAAAATAAATCAGAAAAAAAGATGCATATTTTCTTATAAACCAGATGATAAAGCAGTTTATTTTATATCCGTCGAATGGCAAACAAGGTTATAATCAATTGTCAATAAAGTCCTAAAACAATTACATAAATAAGTAAACACAGATCAAATATCATAAACCAAACTGCTTAATCTCAGGAACAAGGCAACCAAAAATGCTACTCTAAAGTGAAAAACCTGGCATTGACCAGATCAATCCACAAATAAATCAGGCAAAAACTTCAGACCTAACTCAAGATTAGCAACCAACCTCCCACCCTCATGTGCATTTGCCGGTCCTATCTTTAAAGCCACATCATGTTACTTCAAAACACATGTTTTAATAAAACAATCTTTCTTTTCGCAAATATATGCTTTACCAGATCCCACTGGGCACACGATGGTTACAAGTAACAATATTTTAGTTAAGAAGCCAAACTTTCAAATTCAAATGTAACACTTGAGGAAACAAAAAATTGGGAATTTGACTCTTAAACCCTAAAACCCAATTTTCTATTCTAAGCTAAAAACAATGACTGTCATAATTAGAAAAAAAAAAAATCAAAAACAGAAACACTAAGACCTTGTCAGCAATTTGTAGAACTCAGAAACAGTGGCAACATCTGCAGCCAAAGACAAGTTACTTTCCTTCTTCACCATTACTTCAAACAGCTTCTTCCCCATTTCATTCTTCATCAATTTCAATCTCTCCTCATATCTCAAACCCCTAACCCTAAGCCTCGCCCTAGCCCCAGCCCCAATATTGGGCACCCCCACCTTCTTATTCTCCTCCAAAAAATTCATCACCACACGCTGTATCTCTTCATCGACCTTCCCCTTCTCCCTCAAAACCCTAACTATCTCACTCAACATAATCATCGAATGCAATTCAATCCCATTCTCCTTCAAATTCTCCCTCCCGCCCTGCTCTCTGTCGATCAAAACAACGGCGTCTTTAACAACAAGTCCCGCAGCACGGAGAGGCGCCGCCGTCTCGAGCACGGAGGTGCCACTGGTGACCAAATCTTCGATGATTAAGCAGGTCTCGGAGGGCTTGAAGGTGCCCTCGATGGCTTTGGAGGTGCCGTAGTCTTTGATTTCTTTACGGCTCATGAGCATGGGGATGTCGTTGGAAATGGAGACGCAGGTGGCGATAGGAAGGGCGGTGTAGGGGACGCCGCAGACGGTGTCGTATCGGGTGGAGGAGGGGAGGGAGGAGATGATGCTGGAGGATATTTGGCGGAGGAGGGAGGGGTAGGAGACGATGAGACGGAGGTCGATGTAGACGGGGGAGGAGATGCCGGATTTTAGCTTGAAGTTTCCGAATTTGACTGCGGAGATTTCATGGAGTTGGAGGATGAGAGACTCCATAGCCGACATTGTTTTGAGTCTGGAGTGGCGGCGGACGCAGGAGCCGAGAAGGAAGAGGAAGATGAAGTGAATGCTGTACTTCGGAGACTACGGTGTTTATTAAATAAGGGAGTTTCTTTGTCAGAGATACAATTTGAGGGTGTTTTTAGTTTGATCATAAATTTGATTAATAAACCATGATTGGATTATACTTAATTTTTAATTTAAAACCTCCTGATTATATTAACACATTACACTAATAGCAAACAATGATTGGAGCAAGGGTTAATATTTTTTATTAAACACAAACAAACAGTCAAATAAACAATGAAAACATAAAGGATAAGAGTTTATAAAATATTTAGGGATTTAGAGTGGTTCGGAGCTTTTTATCTCAATTCTCCTACATCCATTTCTTCAAACAACCAATTTAAAGTTTTTATTCAAATCACTTTTAGATTATATTAATTAGCTCAGGATTTTGCTCTTTTATAATAATAATATGAGATTTCACCACAGTATAATTAGAAAAAAGATTTACAAATAGAATATGTCTTTATTAGGTTGATTTTACTAATGTGTATACATATTTCTCTTAAAGATATAAGTTTTTGGTTTCTACTGAGAGATTAAAAGCTTAAAGATTTAGATAAGAATTTTTGAATGCTTTAGATATGTTCTCTAACTCTTTTGATTTCAATCCAACTTATTTATATACCCTTGAGTAGGGCTGGATTCGAGGCGAGCTTTTTCGGGCTCGAAACGAGCTTGGCTCGAACGAGCCCGAAACGAGCCTATTATAAACGAGCACGAACACGAACACGAGCTTAAGCAAAAATCAGAAAACGAACACGAGCCCGAACCCGAACAGGGTAGTACTCGGCTCGGTCGGCTCGGCGAGCTGAGTTGGGCTCGCTATTAAGCTGGCCTTCATTATGTTGAGTTGGGCTTCTATTATCCACAGTAACAGCTGTTGAAAAGTTTGCTTTTGATGGCCTTATATTACATTAAAAAACGCCACCGTTTGAGACTAATTAAACTACACTAAACCCCAAAAAAACCTAACATTTTCTTCTCTTCTTCTTCCCATTTCTCCAGAGCTGTTGCTGCCGTTCAGACTCCTACATTCGCTGACAGTTTAAACCGTCGTTCAGCCACCACGATTGCAACACCGTTCAGCCGCCGACAGCTACGGAGACTTCCTGATAGTTTTCTTCTCTTCTTCTAATTAAACCCCAAAAAAACCTAACATTTTCTTCTCTTCTTCTTCCCATTTCTCCAGAACTGTTGCTGCCGTTCAGACTCCTACATTCGCTGACAGTTTAAACCGTTCAGCCGCCGACAGCTACGGAAACTTCCTGATAGTTTTTGGTTAATTTCTCAGCTGAATATTCTTTCATCTTTCTATTATTGAGCTGGTTTCTTCTTTGTTTCATTTTTGAACTTTTTTTTTAAAGGTTCATAGTTGGTTGTGAAGTTGTTAAAACACTTAGAAATTGAGTAATATATGATCATTTCTGATTATAAAGTCTTCTGTTAATCTCCAGAGAAGGGGGTTTCAGTAAGGATTCAGCAAAATTTTTTTGGATCTTATGAAGTTCGCAATTCTGAATTTCTTTTTTATTTTCAATTTCTTTGTTGTTGCTGGTGTTCAATCTTTTTGTTGCGAGTTTGGCATTGGCTTTGATGTTTTTGCCGTTTTGATTTGATTTGCTGGTGGTAGAGAAGAGAAATAAAAGTTGCTACTGACTCGTTTGTCGTTCGTTGTGGTGTTTTGGTCCTTTTGTTTCCATGAGAATTACGTTAAAGATTGGAGTGTTGAAAAGTTCAAATCCTAACTAGAGAAATCTTTTGCAAATCTCCTCTCCTCTGTTTTTCAAAGGTACTAGAATTTCCCATCTATTTTGTATATTAACTGTTGACGAACCTAGAACCCGAGCTTAAAGCCGAGCCGAGCGAACCCGAGCTAGTAGATACGAACACGAGTTAGGGCGAACCGAGCACGAACATTTAAATTATAAAACGAGCCGAACACGAACATATGTTTTAATGAGCTCGGCGAGCCCGAAACGAGCCCGAGCTGAGCTTAACTGAAAACGAGCCGAAAACGAGCTGAACCATGTTCGGGCTCGGCTCGGCTCGTATCCACCCCTACCCTTGAGATTTGAAAGATCCGTTGGATTGATTTTACTAGTCATTGACTTGTGAAAATAATGTTTTAAGCGCGAGGACGAGTATCTCCTTGCACATCCTTGCTTTGGCGGCTTCAAAATAGTTGTTCAACAGTTGAATTCTTGAAACTTGCCACTTGAGGGATAAGTGTCCCTTCTTCCAGGATAAGCGTCCTACCTTGCTCTTTAAAATTTCAGAGAGCATCAATCATGAGAGGTGGGCAAGGGACAGGTGTCCCAATGTGATGACTTTGTTAACCGTTCCAATTATGTTTGTTAATGCATTAGAGAGGGAATGGGCATTCCATGGTTGTCATCCAGTATAGGATGAGAGTTTCTTTGCTTAGGATTGGCATCCCTATTCATTTAGAAAACATTCCCCAGAGCTTCAAACTCTTGATGACGGGCATGGGACTGATAAAAGGATTGACAACTCATTTGGAATAGGCATCCTATATGTGGGGAAGAGCATCCCTAACCTGAAAAATTATACAACTGCATTTCGTCCATTTTTCGGTCATTAGAATTTTATGTCATAGACTTTGTTAGCTCAATAATTATTAATTATTAATATTAATCTTAGTTTTGACATAGTCAAAATACTTAGGGGTTTAACAATCTCCCCCTTCTTGATTGATGACAAAACATATGTTTAAGCAAGAAAAAATCAATTTAGAGAGTTTATAAAAACTTCAAAGATCAATTTAAAACTCCTCCTCACTTGAAAAGCTCTCTCTTACTTTAACAATACAAATCAATTTGGTTTTAACTCATTTTATTTTAATTTATTTAACTCTTTCAAAAATCAAACTCATTTAACTATTTTCAAATTCAATAAGACATATAAATCATTTTTATTTAAAAAATGACCAATCTTGGTTTATATAAGTCATTTTTATTTGAAAAAAAGGCCAATCTCGCCCTTTTTTTGCCATAAATAAAAAACAATTCGATAGAGTTTTCACTGTTTTTCAGATATCCCAAAATGATAAACAAAAGAAAAATACTCCTAATGTCAATCAACATAACCAACTTCTTAATATCATCATCAACAACAATAAACCAATCATCAACAAAAAATCCATAATATTCATAATATCATAACATAGCATCATAAAAAAAAATGTTCAATAAGCATGCATGATAAAGTAAACATAGCAAATGAAACATGAGTCAAAATATACATAAATACATGTTTCTCAAAAGACTATGCAAAATGATGATGCAATAAGATAAAAAATGTGAATAGAGAATCAAGGCTCATCCTCTAAAGGTGGAGGCATATTGCTAAAACCAGGGTGACAGTCACAAACATGCTATTGAAGAAAAGATTCCATGGAATGGAAACGCTGATCATAACCTTGCATATCATGACTCAACCCATGTAGAGATTTATTTATAAAGCTTATAAATCCAAGCACAGGGTCTTGAAAAGAAGATGACTTAGTATTCGAAACTAACTTGTGGCGAGGATGCATTCACTTACAGCTAGAGGTAGGCTGAGAAGGACCTGAATTATGGGAATGGGCTTCCTCATCTTAAGGAGCAACGGGTTAAGGATTCGATTGAACAGGTTGTGTAGGCTAGTTGGGTTGAGGCCGAGTCTGAATAAGCTATTATCTACCTTGAGAAAGGTGATGGATCATTTGCATTCGTGTGAGGGTATCAAATCCAATGTAATCTCTCTCAGTAAAGTTCTTCAAATATGACATGTCATTTTCTTCTAATTTGAGCCCTAAACCCTCAACAATCACAGTAACCATAGTACCAAACTCAATAACCCTGTCCACAACATCCTTAATTGAATTGATCTTAATAATAAGTCAATGAGTCATACTACCTTACGACCACGTAAGACCATATCCAAAAGAACAAGATTCTTTAATGTCACTTGACTATTTGATTGATCACATGCATTTAAAGTGTAAGTTATCATAAATTGAATGAATCACATAATTAGATTATGCAAGGTGTTCGATTTAATAGTCTTTCTGTATGTCTCGACACCGCCTAATGTTTCCCAAGCTGCCTCAAAATCAAAATCAGTGGAAACATTCAATAAACCCTTATTGTCACATGCAAGCCATCGAGTTAAGTCTTCTAGTTTCACTTCAAAATAACTCCTTTTTAATTGGAATTTCAAAATATAGTCAATCAATTCACCTCGAGATCCTTTGGCTAATTTTAAGCTACTATTAAATTTAAACACCGATGATTTAACATAATATGTGTCAAGCCAAAATAATTTTGCCTAACTAAAATCATATAAAATTGAACAGATCATCCCAAATACCAAGTGCTTATAAAACTAGTTTGTTTAGTGTTGTACGTGAAATAACACCGCAAACGATAAGCTTTTCAATGGCAATCCCATGCATTTGGTTCTGGATTTGAATTCCACAAATCTTAGTATGACGACTTCTTTGGGGTTGAGTTTTCGATGTCATAGGTGATGAACAAACTTGAAACCACTTTAAAATTGGATCACCTCAACAACACCACGATAGAGGATGACACTGGACCACCAGAATATGAGAGCCAAAATGTAATGAAAAGAAAGAGGATGCCATGTATAATGGTGTGCATGCAAGACATCACCAGAAATGGTGAGTTGAGGACGAACGACACATAATTCGATGGAGAATTGCAACTTTTGTCACAAAAAATAAATGGAAATGCTTGTGTGGACTATAGTGAAGCAAAAAGAAAGGAGTTTATGTGATGATAATGGTTGAAAAAGGAGTTTTAGGCAACAACAAATTGAGGGGACAAAGGTCCTTGGGTGAGGTTGTTGGAAAAATATGGGAAAAAATTAGGTTTTTTTTTTTTTATAAAACCTCAGGGATGACCATCTCAATAAGTGAGACAGTCTTTCCCTCTTTGTGTTTTTGAAAACACGATACATGAGACATTTGTCACAAAAAGATTGAGGTTGGTGTCATTTCCCTTTTTTTTTTTTTTAAATAAAATGGCTTATTAGATAACCATCACAAGAAGACTGAGATATGTGTCCTTTTCCCTTTTTTTTTTTTTGTAAAAAATAAAACAACTTATGGGATAACTGTTACATAAATTAGGATGGGCGTCTCGTGCCTAAAATCTATTTTTTTGTAGAAAACTTTTGTGCAATGCATGTGCAATTTGAATTTGAACTTGTGTTTGAATCATCAGAACTTGGATATTAATGAAAATACATAGTGTAACATATGTATCATAAACACATATTGCAACCTAAGCACTTACAACCACATACAAGTGTGCTAACACATTCAAAATCATCAAAATGATATGTGACATGCAACTAAATGTCATAAATATGCAATTTCACACAAATCTATATAAATATACATTTAAGCAATCCATGAGCATACATACACATACACAAGTCCAAAAACATGTCAATAATCATTAAACCATCCAAACACATTATAGTCAACGTGTTAAGCATATACAAGTATAAACCAAGTATAAAATCATAGAATCTCAAATACTTATTCTTAAAACATCATCATATCAAACAACTATATACAAAAGCATTATCATATCAAATAAACATGATAAAAACAAGTATGTGTATTATCACAGATGTCATTTCAATCATGTTTGAAGACATATAAAAGTTTGGGCACTCACTTGACTTGCATCGATCATGCCAAACTTTCTTCGAATATAGCAAAATCTTTCCTTATCAAGAAGCTTAGTTAAAATATCAACAAGTTGATGGTTAGTATCAATAAATTCAATTCAAATATCGTCCTTGCTGATATGATCACGTAAGAAATGATGTTTAATGTTTATATGCTTTGTTTTAGAGTGCAAGATAAGATTTTTTGAAAGTTAAATGACACTTGTATTATCATAAAATATAGGGATGTTTTTCATTTTGAAACCAAAATCTAAAAATTATTGGCTCATCCATAAAAGTTATGCACAATAACTCATGGAAACACATTCAACTTCCTTAGTAAATGTTGCCATTGAATTTTGTTTTTTTGAAAACGATGAGACAAACATATTTCTTAAAAATTGATAAGTACCACTGGTGCTTTTCCTATTTATTTGACATCCTTTGAAATTTGCATCAGAAAATACTTGTAATTCAAATGAGGATCCCTTAAGGAACCATAAACCAATATTTGGGGTTCCCTTAAAGTATCTCAAGATTCGTTTCATGACATTTAAATGTGATTCTTTAGGATTTTTTGAAAATGTGCACACATGCATGCACTAAACATGATATTTGGCCTAGATGTAGTTAAATACAATAATGCACCTATCATGCTTCTAAATGCTTTAGTTTCGACACTTTTATCTCTCTTATCCACATCCAATTTGAGTGAGGTGCTTATGGGAGTGGGTTGCTCCTTGGATTCTTGCATGTTAAACCTTTTAAGAAGGTCTTTGACATGTTTGGCTTGGTTGAACAAAATTCCTTCCTTGTTTATTTGATTTGTAGTCTAAAGAAGTAGTTAAGCTCTCCTATTAAGCTTATTTCAAATTCACCTTGCATTATCTTAGAAAAATCTCTATAAAGAGACTCATTAGTAGTAACGAAGATAATGCCATCAACATAAATTTAAATAACTAAGATGCCTTACATTTTCCTTTTTATGAATAAGATAGTATCCATTTTTCCTTTCGAAAAACTATTTTTAATTAAGAAAAGACTTAATCTTTCATACCAACTCTAGGAGCTGATTTTAAACCATATAAAACTTTTTTTAATTTAAAAACATGATTTGAGAATTTATGATTTTGGAAACTGGGATGTTGTTTAACATAAACCTCTTCTTAAATGAAACCATTTAGAAATGCACTTTTAACATCCATTTGAAAAAGTTTGAAATTAAAATAACATGCATATGCAAGTAACATCCTAATTGCTTCTAATCTAGCTACGAGTGTATAGGTTTCATCGAAATCGATACCTTTCTCTTAAGAGTACCCTTGGACGATTAGTCTTGCCTTGTTTCAAACAATAACTCATAGATTTTATGCCAATGGTGGGATGATCCATTGACCTTGGAACTTGTTTCCATATTCGGTTCCTTTCTAACTAGTTCAACTCCTCTTGCATAGCCAATATCTAACTCACATCTTGCAATGCCTCATCTATTTTCTTTGGCTCTATTTGTGACAAGAATGCCACAAATTCACATGTGTTCTATAGAAAAACCCTTGTCCTTACATCTTGGGGTGTGTCTCCAATGATTTTTCCTTCCTTGACCTCATCCTTCACCCTTGGAAAAGTAGATTCCCTTTGAACTTCTTGAGGTTGCATGAGATTTTCTTCATATGACACTACCTCAAGTTGGTTTTCTTCTTCCTTAGGCTTAGAAGCTTCTTTGATTTGCAAATCTTTCATGAGCTTCACCACCTTATCTCCATTATTCCTATTAGAACACTTGGAAGAAGATTTGTAAAAAATAACATATATAGATTCTTCAACAACAAGTGTCCTTTTGTTGAAGATTCTATGCTCTTTGGAGGTTGATGAATAGCTTAGAAAAATTTCCTCATCCAATTTGGCATCAAATTTTCCTAGGTTATCATTTCCATTATTTAACACAAAATACTTGTAACTAAAGGGATGAAAATATGCAATATTAGGTTTCTTCCATTTGAATAACTCATACGGAGTTTTTTTAAGGATTGACCTAATCATGGCCTTATTGATGATGTAACATGTGGTATTGATGACTTTACCCTAAAAAGATTTTGGCAAATCACGGTTACATAACATGATCCTAGCCATTTCCACCAATGTTATATTTCTCCTTTCAATAACTCCATTTTGTTGAAGAGTCCTAGGTGTCAAAAAGTTATGCTCAGAGTCATGCTCATCATAATATGCTTCAAAATATGAATTTTCAAATTCTTTTCTATGATCACTTCTAATGCAAGTAATTGCAAAACTTACTTGGTTTTACAATTTCTTAATGAATGGATCAAATGTTTTGAA
Source organism: Mangifera indica (assembly GCF_011075055.1). NCBI lineage: Eukaryota > Viridiplantae > Streptophyta > Magnoliopsida > Sapindales > Anacardiaceae > Mangifera > Mangifera indica. The sequence continues at coordinate 6,223,929 of NC_058138.1, forward strand.
AGCATAATTTTTGTGCATAAGAAGTAAAACCCATATAAATCTTGAAAAGTTATTAACTATCACAAAACAATAATTTTTTCCACCTAGACTTGTAGTCATAGATGGTTTACACAAGTCCGTATGTAATAGTTATAAAGGCCTAGAAGTTGAAATACAATTTTCGCTTTTAAAACAAGTTCTTGTTTGCTTTTCTAAAACACATGCATCACAAATCTAGTCCTTTTTGAAAACTAATTTTGATAAACCTTTGACCAAATTCCTTTTTGAAAGTTTTTCCATCATATTAATGCTTGCATGACCTAACCTTCTCTGTCATAACCACATGTCTTCTTCCTTAGTTGACATTAGGCATAAATCTCTAAATGAAATGTCATACAAATCTATAATGTATATATTTGAATGTCTATGACCTATGAATGCAATGGTATTAGTGCAAGTGTCAATAATTTCACAATATAAGGAATAAAAGAAAACATTTGAAACCATTGTCACATAATTGACTTAAGTTAAGTAAATTATGTTTAAGACCATTAACAAGAAAAACATCATTAATTGATAGAGAAAAGTTACCTATGGTTCTGATACCAATTACCTTCCCTTTGGAGTTGTCACCAAAGTTGATACTTCTACCATCTTTAGCTTTCAAGGAGGTGAAAAGACTTTTGTGTTTGGTCATATGTCTTGAACATCCACTATCCAAGTACCATTTGCTCTTAGCTTCAAGGCACACTTACCACAAAAACAAAATTTAAGCTTTTTTTGGTACCCAAATGGTTTTAGGTCCAATTGGGTTAGCCTTGAAAGTCCTTTTAGGAACCTAAACCTTCTTGATTTTAAAGGTTTTGTCATTCCTAATTAGACATCCCTTAATGGTGTGACCAACAAAAGCACAAAACTTGTATTTTATGTGCAATTCATGAGATTTCTTTAATGGCCTATGATTTTCAATGAAGGGTTTAGCCCCATTATAACTTAGACCTTCTTTATTTATCACAAACCTTTGTGATGCTAACATTTTATTTAATCTTTTTGTGCCAATTTTAAATTTATCTAATATTTCATTTGAACTATCAAGTTTTTTCTTTAATTCAATATTTTCATTTTTCATGTTACCCAATGCTTTAGTCAAAGATTCTTTTTCATGCAAAGTTAGTTCTAGTTCCTATTTAGTTTTATCGTGCTTATTTTTGCTATGCTGTAACTCATCTTTCATGCATGCAAAGTTTTTGTTTAAAGATTTATTTCTTGAACCAATGCATTTATATTCCACTAGTAATGATTCAAATGCTTCATGTAATTCATCAAATGAGTATGAGTTAGAATCATCTATCTCTTCCTCCAAATTGCTCTTGGCTATGAACAAAAATTAGCTCTTTCTTCCTCTTGCTTGCACACTTAAGTCATCACTTCCACTCCAAGTGGTGGTAAAAACTTTTCTTTTAAATTTCTTATTTTTTTTCTTTTTTCTCTTCTTCTTGAGGAGAGGACATTCTTGTCTAATGTGTCTTGGTTTCTTGCATTCATAACATATAATTTCCTTCTCCTCTAACTCTTTTCCTCTTGATCAATTGAAACTTTTTCTTTTATTCTTTTTGGACTTGGAGAGAAATTTGCTAAATTTGTGAGCTAGAAGGCTCACATCCCTATCCTCCATTGAAGATTCTCCATCTTCTTTATTTTTCTCAATCGTCTTCAAGGCAATGTCCTTTTTTGGTTTAACTTCCTCTTCGTTTGGTTTTCTTTTTATTTCATAGGTTAAGAGACTTTTTATAAGCTCATTCATTTGCATCTTAGAGAGGTCCTTGGATTCCTCAATTGCCATTACCTTTATATTTCATTTTTTCAGTAGTGATCTTATCACCTTTTTAAATAATTCTACTGTTTCGAATCTTTTTCCAAGGCCTTTCAAGTCATTTACCAAGTTTGAAAATCTTTTGAATATACCTGTTTTGCTTTCCCCTATCTTTATTTCAAATAACTCATACTCACAAAAAAGAAGCTCAAATTTCAACTCTTTGACTTGACTTGTGCCTTCATATGTTATTTGGAGGATGATCCAAACTTCTTTCGTTGTTTCACAAGCAGAAACTTTATTAAATTCAATTAAGTCTATTGTACAAAATTATATGTTTATGACTTTAGCATTAATTTTTAGACTCATTTTCTCATTATCATCATTAAATTCCATTTCATTTTTAGGCTCATTTGTTGTGGGATTCCTAGGTGTACAGTTCCCATGTCAATAATTTTTCACAACTTATTATCTATTGATCTAATAAACAATCTCATTCTAATATTCTATTAGGTGTAATTTACTCTACAAAACAAAGGTAGTCTAGTATTGCATTGTCTTTCATTAAAAACTGATGTAGAGGTGTTTGTTATTATCAAAAGACCTTCAAACTCCAAAATTCATTAGAAAATATAAACCTAAAGTCCAAGCTTTGATACCAATTGAAAAACCTGTAATAACAAATTAATCTAAGAAGGGAGGTGAATAGGATTATTAAAAAAAATAAAACACAAAATTTACCAAACTTGATTTTTTACTCAAAATGCCATAAACAAAAAATAAATAAATAATCAAAGCATAAAGTAAAGGATACAAGTTTAGAAAATGCTTAAGAATTTAGAGTGGTTGAGAGTTTTTCATCGCAAACCTCCTACATCCACTTTTTTAAACAATCGGCTTGAAGTTTCCACTTAAATCACTTTCGGATTACACTAGTTGACTTAGGATTTTGTCCTTTTACAGTAGTGATATGAGATTTTGCCTAAGTGTAATCAAAAAGAAGATTTACAAGTAGAATATGTCTCTAATAGGTTGATTTTATGTAATACCCTCAAGTATGTTTTAGGGGTATTTATGTCTTTTGGTCTTGCTTTGATACATTTTTAGTCTTAAATATATATGTTCAAATGTGTGTGTGTGTGTCTCTCTCTCTTTCTCTCTCTCTCTCTATATATATATAAGGATAAAAGACAAAATTTATGCTTTTTTTCATCTTCTTCTCCATTCCTTTCTAGAAACTTAGCCTTTTTTATGCTTTTGCTTTGTTTTTTAAAGAAAAGGTGATGATTTGAAAGGGTTTTGGAAGACAAGTAAGGAAAGAAAAGGAAAGGAAACATTTTGGAGGCCTTGGTAACCAAGAGATCTCTTTCTTTTCTCTTCACCTATGTTAATATATTGGAGTATGTTATATGAATATGTTAGTGTGTTTTGGTAGTGATTTGAGATGGTTCTTGGTGAGGAAATAAGTAAGGAAAAGAGGAGGGTGCAAGTTTCCAAGTGTTGGCTTTAAGCAAGGTAAGTGGAATCATTCTTGGTCTGCCCTAAGTTTGCTAAATAAACACCATGTTTTATGTTTTATGTCTTTGGTTTTTTTGCTCTATGTTATAAATGATGATTTTGAGGTTGAGAAATGTTGTGTTGTCATTTGGGGTGTCTATGTGTGTCATTTTGGTTCATGGTAGGGAGTTAAGAAATATTTACAGTTTTACTACTAATTTCATCCCACAATTTGACTATCTAATCTGTTGAATCATAAGTGTAGCTATAACTCGTTGAAAAACTCTTTATATCCTCTTTTCAATGATATATAGTTTATATGATTTAGAGACTGTATAGAGTGTTAAATTGCTTGAACAAAAAGATTGTTTTACCAAATAAACAATAATTACAGTTTTTAGAAAGATAGAGAGAAAGAAAGCTCATTTTGACTATCTTATTTGATGAATCATGAGTGCTGCTATAGCTCGTTGGAAACCTCTTTAACCCTCTTTTTAATGATATATAGTTTATATGATTTGGAGACTATTTGGACTATTAAAATACTTGGACAAAAAGACTATTCTATCAAATAAACAGTTATTACAGTTTCTAGAAAGAAAGGAAGAAAGAAAGAAAGAAAGGGAAGAGGGAAAGAAAAGGAAAAAAAGAAAGAAAGGAAAGGAAAGGAAAGAAAGGAGGGGAAAAGAACAGAAAAGAAAAAGATAAGAAAGAAAAGAAATTTGGGGCTTAAGATTCAAGGGTTGTCTTGAGAGTATCGTTTGGTGGGTTATGAATACTCAATAGTATCCCACACGCCTAAAGAGAAAGTAAGGGCTCGAGCACGAGTTTTAGTGTTAGATGGAAGTAAAACCAGTAAGAGATAATGCATGCATGCTATAAACTATAAGGGTTCACTTTACGCTACACCCACCCGCAGTAGGACACGTTTATAATAGGACATGTTTGTAATAGGACATGGACCTATAATAGAGTCTGCTCATAATAGAGCATGCTTGTAGTAAAGCACAGTTCAGATTCCAAGATCGTGTAGTAAGAAAAAGAAAGAGAGTTTAAGCCAAGAAAAGTGTCAAATCCTTATAGTTAGCTTCCAGAAAGTATCAAAAGGATACTAGATGAGACAAAGTGTAACCCAAATAGTAAAAGATGAGCCAGACTATTCTCTCGATTCTCTAAGGAGGTTATTACATGAGACTGAGTCCCGTGAATGATTAAGAACGAGAAAGGAGATAGTTTACTTATTTCTTTCCCTTTTACTTAGTGTTCTTATCCCTTATTTCCTTTCCTTTCATGATTATAGGTACAAATGATCGGGGTCACTGCGAGGTAGGGTCAGGTTAGTGAGGATAAATCTGGGCTAGAACAGTCTATCTATATTTTATATTACATGCGTATGGTCATATGATATTGTTAACTTTTGGCTTTCTTCAGATATAGTTTTTAGATAGTTGTATAGTTGTATCTAAAGATATGTACATGATTACTCCATGATTTTTGATGTTTTCAGATGAGTTTTTATATGTAATATATACATCTTTTGTTCATTTTCGGATTTTTAGTTTTCACAGAACAATTTTTGAATGCTTTTAGTGATAAGTTCCTTTTAAAGTTTTTTTTTTTAAATAGATGTTTCAAATATTAATTAGTAATATTTTTCCTCCGTAGGATAGTACTTCTAAAGAGGGATGTTATATTTTACTAATATGTGCAAATGTCTCTTTTAAAGATATAAGTTTTTGGTTTCTAAAGAGAGATTAAGAGCTTAAAGATTGAGATAAGAATTCTTGAATGCTTTGGATATGTTCTCTAACCCTTTTGACTTCATTCTAACTTGTTTATATAGCCTCAAGACTGGAAAGATTCGTTAGATTGATTTTACTAGTCGTTGACTTGTGAAAAAGATGTTTTATCCTTGAAAAACACTTGAGGATGACCATCCTCTTATATATTGTTGCTTTGGAGATTGCAAAATAGTCGCCTAATAGTCAAATTCTTGAAACACGCCACTCAAGAGACGGATGTCCTTTCTTTTGGGATGGGCATCCTGCTTTGCTCTTTAAAATTCTAGATAGAATTAATCATGAGAGGACAGGTAAGGGACAGACATAGGGACTGACATTCCAATGTGTTGACTTTCTTGATCGTCCTAATTATGCTTGTTAATGCATTGGAGAAGGAATGAACATTCCATGGTCATCATCTAATAGGGGACGAGTGTCCCTTTGCTTAGGACGAGTGTCCCTGTTCATCTAGACAACATTCCTAAGAGCTTCAAACTCCCGATGACAAGTGTAGGACTAGCATCTTATTTGGGACAAACATCCCACATATAAGGAGGGATGTCTTTGACTTGAAAAATTATACAACTGCATTTCGCCCATCTTTCAATCATTAGAACTTTATGCCATAGACTTTGTTAGCTTAATAATTATTAATTATCAATATTAAACTTAGTTTTGGCATAATCAAAACACTTTAGGGTGCAACAATAACAAGCCAAATCCTCACCTTCAAAATATGTCTTCTGAATCCTTTATTTAGTTGAGGTGGAACGATAATGCTACATCTCGATCATAAAATTAAATTGTAGTCCAATGATTAGAGAGATTTCCAAAGGGCTGAATTCAATGTAAATAAGCGATGCTATATGTATACATTTTTAATGTACAAATAAGTATACTAATGGATATGTCATCATATAATTGAATGTTACTTTATTATTAATTCAAAATCATCCAATCATATAATAATATATCTATATATGTACCAATTTGTGTACAAAAAATGTGTATATATAGTTTTATTGAATATAAATACTTAGCTATATCATGACTACTCTATATCTAAAAGCTTTTTAAAACAAACAAATTTGAAAAGTTTTTCAACTTATTTGTTAGTATCGCTCTGATCTTCATTTCATGTTCTTTTTCATGTCTAGAAACAACATTGCACACTAAAAATAATAATAAATTGATTAATTTTTATAATATTTACAATTTTAAATTTTATTGTAAAAAAATGGAGAAAAAAATTGAAAAGTACACATTATAATACCCTAAAATAGAAACAATAAAACTATGTGTACCCACTTTGGGTACACAAATGTATACACATTTATATGTGTCATCATGTGATTGGATGATTTTGAATTAAGAATAAAACAATAACCAATCATATGATGACACATATGAATGTGTATATATTTGTGTACCCAAAGTGGGTACACATAGTATTGCTCAAATAGAAAATATCAACCACCCCTCAAATGGAAAATATAAATAATAAGTAGATTGAAAAATATATATATGAATAAAAGCTCTATTATGCACATCACATATAGCAAACAATGCATGTATATTAAAAAATATCACAGAAACCCTCAGCATGCTTAATTCTAGAGATAACAATTTCGGTCCAAATTTAGGGGTCTCGACCTTAACGGGGAGGAAATTCCCTAATAAAAATAGAAAAAGAGATGGGGACAAGAACGAAAAATCCTTGCAATTGGGGACAGATAAGGGAGGAGAATATATGTGTCGACTCCTCGTTCTATCCTCGTCCCTTTATATTAATATATTTACTTAAAATACTAACATATCTTTATAGTTTTAAATTATTTATGTTTTTCAAATTTATTTAAGTTTTTATTGTGCATATAATATATAATACTTGTGAATTTGAAATAGTGAGATGATTTTAATTTTATTTAATTTTGTTATTTAGTATATTTATATTATGTTTAGAAAATATGAGGAGAAGATTTTTTTCCATGGGTTATGAGAAGAGAATTTTTCTCCTCGGGGATAGAGAGAAGATGGGAAAGGGATAGAAAATCCTTGTCATCCCCGTAACAGGGACAGACTAGGGATAGAGCTTGATATCTCTTACAAGGATGGCAAGGGGATTGAGATTCCCTCCTTGCCCCTCCCCGTTGCCATCCCTACTTAATTCGCGTGGTAAAAAATACTAAAACCCCATATATATTTGAATATATCCAAAAACCTACCATACCCATTACACACCTTACATATATATTAAAATCCCCCACTTTCATATGATTTCATCATATGTGACTCTCATGGTGACTAAATTACCCAAAAACTCTATTATCAATTTCACCAACAGTCAATTCTAAACATATTCTAACACTAAACCATAGAGAAATTTCATAAAAATCACAAATGATTCAAGTTATTTTATACAAAAACTCAGCTGAAGAAACCATATATAGAAATGACAAAATGCCAAATTTATAAACAATAAAACATGATAAGAAACAATATACTAATATTTTTCTCCATTTTAATCACGAAAAAATCTTACTTGAATTTGGTAAACATGATTTCTTTTCACTATACAGGTTTACCATATATGTTTTCGATTGTATAAAACGAATTTAAAACTTGTTCATATATGGGTAGTTTTCATCCAAATGTAATATGTTGGCCATATACATATAAACTCCAAGAAGTTAGTTAGTTTTGTATACACCTTTTTAATTCTGATAATTGTAGTTAATTTTTTTAATGAGGGGTATTTTCCATTTATAACACTAGATATCACACAATAATTTATTTTTCTATGAATGAATTAGAATATTAGTCTATTGTATTAATATTTCGTTCAAGTCAAATCAAATGTGAAAGAAAAAAAAAATCTTATCAAAATATTCCATCTTTAGTTTGTACAATGTTTTGTAATTAGATTAAAAGTTGACCTAATAAAAAAGGCTCTCTAGTCCAACTGACAATCATATTATATGATTAGTGATCAGGCTAACCATTTAAAAAATAATATATAATACAAGTTTGCATAATTAATCATTAAATGTATAATATAAATTATTTTAATATAAAATAAATTTAATTTTATGATATACATATTTAAAATTAATAGAAAAGAGTTTGGGTTTAAATTTCAAAAATAATTTTTATTTATTAGAACAAATTTAAGTTTTTATCTTATTCAACCATTAGAACTATTCGATTCAATTCACTCTAACTTTGAAAACAACTTTTCAACAAATTGTAATTTTTTTCTTGACAAGTGATAGTCCAATTGGTTAGATTGACCGGTTCAATCCAAGTTTAAAACCCATGCATTCGAATACATTAATGGTCAAACAAGCCATCCTAATCTAAACCCAAAGAGATAAAATAATTTAATATAAGGGAATTTATACATTGTATTATAAAAAAAGTAATGTTATGTGTATAATAATTTACATAATTTTTTAAAATTATAGAAAAAATTAATACCAGTCATATTGTGACATATTATTATTCGTGAATAAAGTAATATATATTATTTATACATATAATTTTATTATAAATAATTATTATATTTAATTCATACTAATAAAAAAATTAAGATATTATTTTAATTAAATATATTTAACATATTAAAATTAATTTATTGAACAAAGGTAAAATGGTAAAAAAATTAACATCAAGTTACTAATTTGCTAAAACCTACAGAGAACGCATTAATCAAATTAACTCATATGAAAAAATTAAGATTCCCACCGCCTTAATAATAAAATCTTATTTTAATAAAATATTATTATTATATTTTATTAAAATGTAAGCCAAATAAAATAATATTAATAATAAAATACATAACAAATTTATATGTATAAATAAATTATATAAATTTATTTTTACAAACTAAAGTGGTAGTTTGTAATAAAATGATGTGTGTTTACTGTTTCTCTTATTTCGGAATCATGCAATCAAATTCTATCACCTTATTTTGTAAAAAAAGAAAATTTATAATTTATTTATATATATAATATTATTTTTAAAGATAAATTTTTGGGGAACGTTTAGTTGAAGTATATAAAGATTACCAATATTTTTTTGTTTGTTTTATCAATAATAAAAAATTCTAATAATTTTTTATTGTCAATGGTTATATATATATTTTAATTATCTCACAATAATTATTTATGCGTATTTAAATTTATCAAAATTTCTCAAACACAGTAATAATTTCTACTTAGTAATTTCCAAGATAATATATGTTTGTGATAATTTTTTATTTTTAATAATAAAATATTAATTAAACCAAACACACTCTTAAAGATAATCTTGTAAAATGTTAAGTGTTAACAAAACTAGTGTATTTTGTTACATTTGTAAATAAAGACAGATGGGTATCAAACAACTTTAAACTATTACACATTTTTTATAAGAGTAGTGTTATATACACAAATAATATGTACAGTTTTATGCACAAATAATATAGATAATTTTAAGCGCAAATAATATGCATAACTTTATATATAAAAAAATATATAACTATATGATTAGATAGTTTTAAATTAGAGATAAAATAATACTAAATTATAGAGTAATATACCATTATTTATATTTAAAATTGTATATATTATTAATACATATAATTTTATTATTTTGAAAAAATTATTAATCTCCAAAGAGAAAATGAAATAACCAAGAATATAACAGGCCAAATGACTATTTCCCCTCCGAATTTTGACAATGACTTTTATTTTTTCACATATTTGACATAATCAAACATTATTTTTAATACTCAAAAGATATATATTATTTATTTTAATATAATATAATATGTTAATATTATTTATATCTCTTATAGTAGAAACAAAATATTTTCATTTTAATTATTTTATATTTTCTTACTAAATTCTTGGTTGTTGAAAAACATATAAGGAAAGCCAATAAAGCTGGACGTGTTTGGGGATCATGTGGGCAAGAAGACATTTTAGAGTTGGTGAAAATAATAAGATCCAACTGAAACAAAGCTCGCCGATAATAAATCAGAGCAAGAAGTGACAAATTCTCCAATGTTTTTTAATATAATTTTTAGTTTTTATAAAAATTAATCAGGGATGGATAAACAAATTTATAACCTTTTTAGGAGTAAAATTATTGTTTAACTTCAGTATAGACAAAAAGTTTATCTTTTTATACATTTTATAAAAAGGATAAATTAACTGATTATACCAACAAGCTTAATAAATAGATGAGATAATAGACTTTTCAAATTTAATTGATATAAAATCGTCCCTTTATCAAAGTTCGGATGAAAAATAGTGATTCGATTCGAATATAACATACATAAAAACCTATAGGATCATGTGATAATGAATAGGAAACATCCACATAATTATTTAAAAATTTCCACCTATAAATAAAAATATAGTTGACTAACAGTTGACTGTGTCCTTTTGGAATTTAGAATTTAGTGGATTTTGAACTAACGTATATTTCCATTTTGTTGTGCTATGATCAAGTCAAGTGGGCTAGATGGTGACAATTGTTCTGCAAATTGGAAATTAAGTTTCTTGGAAGAAGGGTGCTGACCTAATTTACAAAACTGGGAGTTTTTTTTTTTTTTATTTTACTAATTTTATATTTTAAATAATATGCAAATTTGTGTATTTTTTTATTTAATTTTACTAATTTTATATTTTAAACTGATAGTTTACTAGTTTGATGGTCAAACAACCTAAAAAGATGACCCTATAAAATTATTTATACAAATAATAAGGACAAACTTGTGAAAAAATAATACCACATCATTATGTCACCGAGTAATTTTGAATTAACGATAAAATATTATCGAATCATATGGTAATATGTCAATATTTATACATAAATTGTGTCTATTATTTATACACGTATGTACTGCTACTCCTTTGCTAAATATAGTTTTTTTGAAAAAAATTTAATACAAATTAATTTAAATATAAAAATTCAAAAATAAATTTTTCCACGCACAAACAGACACTTGTAATAGAATCAATAATAATTTATCAAATAAATAAAAAAATTATGCAAAAAAAAAGATTGAATTCAAACCAAACTAAATCTAAATATAGACTTATTCGAACTTAAGCTTGATTTAAATTTATAATGTATAACTCAATCTCGAACTTGTTTAATATGACTGAATATATAGTTAGGGCTGGATTCGAACCGAGCCGAGCTCGAGCTCGAGCTTGGCTCGGTTTATTTATGGGCGGCTCGAGTTCGGCTTGAGCTCGACTCAAGCCGAACTCGGCTCGGCTCGTTTTCGGTTCGGCCCCGCTCGGCTCGTTTTTCATATCAAAACGACATCGTTTTGTATAAAAAATTTTTAAAAAAAATCTACCGAGCCAGCTCGAGCTGGCTCGGCTCGAGTCCAGCCCTATATATAGTAATAAAGTTGTTGATGAACTAAATAATATTATTGACATGATATATGATATTACAGAAAGAAAATTCAAATTGAATTTGAACTAATTATTAAACTAAAACTTTAACTTAAATTCGATTTAAATTAAACCAAATATGAAATCAAATCAAACAACGATTCCTCCTCTCTTTTTCTCTAATTAATTAAAATTTCTCTCAATAGAAAATTTAATTAAATAACTTGAATACTCTTGAGATATTTGTGTAAGTGTTACAATTTATAAGATTCAAATTAAATTTAAGTTAAACTATTGAGCTAAGACTTAAATTTAAATGTAATCATATTGTACCCATACGAACCAAATTGGTTTGAACCTATTCATGAAGAAAGAATCAGAAGATGTAACATCATTAAGTTGAATCAGTCCATTAGGGAAATTCCACATTTGAAAATGACCTAAAAACAAAAAGCTAGTGGTTGTAATAGAAAATTTCATGCTATTGGCTTTGAGATAAAACGTGAAGAAAGGTTTCTATCGTTCTAAAATTATTGAACCAATAAGGAACCGCCACATCAGGTTGTCTGACATGCACATGCTCCATCATTGGCCCCCGAAATTCATAGAAAAATATTCCTATTATTTTTGCATGTGTAGTCAAAAGCACATACTAAATAATAGTCGTTGGTCCACCATCTAAAGAACCCACTTGTTCCATCAATCTTTGCAAAATTTTCTCCCCTTCACCTTCAATGTGTAATCTCGAGTTACAACTAGCTGAGAAGTTCTTGGGCACATTTGGCTCCAAATAACTTATTATTATTATTACATTATCTTATTTAGTTTGTTAAATAATAAAAAATATTATTTCAATAATTTAAAGGTAATATGAAATAATCTAATTATTAATTACAATTTTTCCTTTATCTATTATTATTTTAGGATAAAAACACCCTATTATTTAATTAAAATAATAATAAAATTATATATATCTATTATGGTACATAAATGGTATGTCATCATGTGATTTTAAATTAAAAACAAAATAATATATCATCTGTGTATATGAATTTTGTACAAAAAAAATAAGTCTATATAATATTGCTCTTAAAATAACAATTAACTCTTAACCTTTGCAATCTTTCCTCTTTCACAACGTCATTCACCAAGATCTCGATTCCTTGGTTGCATCGCCCTCACTTACATCACTAGAACTCTGTGGTTGGCTTCATGAGACTGTCCCTTTTTTATTGTCACTATCCTTTTGTTTTCCACCAGATCACCATCACCACTTTGATATTGCCCTCCACCTAATCCCATGACATTGCTCTCTCGATGTTGATCCGAGGTGGGCCAATAGACCTTAACAACAAGTGTTAGACTTTTCAATTCAATCCATACATTTTGATTTACTACAATTTATCCTATTCCATTTCTCTCAAATCTCCCACTTTTGATTTGTTTTAATTTCCCACTAACATATTTTAGGGTATTTCAGTAAAATAATATTTTTTTTATTGTTTTATTATTTTTAACTAAATACCATAATTATTTATATATGTTAATTAATTGAACAAACAATATTGTAATAAAGCGAGTCAGATTAGGCCTCGAGTAAAAAAAGATGAAAGGCCAAAAAGTTTGATACCTAATAATCTTCAAGACAATTTCGTAGGCTCAAATTTCATTTTAGATAATAAAAAATTACTCAATCCAAAAGTATTCTTAGTGTTTAAGAATAATATTCGGACCCACAGGGACTAAAATGCAAACAATCAGAAGTCTCGTATGCATGGAAATTAAAGAAAATGAGTAAAGTAGACTTGACCTAGTCATCCCCCAGACCACAGGTAAAGCACCGAAGCTTATACTTACAATGCACCTCTTACTATGCACCTCTTACTATAGATATAGATTTTTAGAAAAGGCTAGACATTATTGGTCCATTCTTTGTTCTTTGCTTCTTGAACTCATCTTCTTCGGCGTTAAGTTTTACATCTATATAGAGAACAGCTGTTGAACGAAGAAGGAGGTGGAGATTTCAGCCATGGGAGTTGGAGGAGGAGTTGCAGAGAAGCAATATGTGAAGGCTAAGACTTCAGTGTGGTGGGATATAGAGAATTGTCAGGTCCCAAAAGGGTGTGAGCCTCATGCAATTGCTCAGAATATCAGCTCTGCCATTGCTAAGTTGAATTACTGTGGACCTTTGTCCATTTCTGCCTATGGTGACACCAATCGGATCCCTCAATCTGTGCAACATGCCCTTTCCAGCACCGGCATCTCCCTCAACCAAGTCCTTCCTGGTACCTCTTTCATCATCATATATAATTACCATCTTTCAACTTTACTTTTCTTGCTTTTACTATTACGATTCTTAACTTATACAGATGGAGTGCAGGGGAGATTAAGATTCTTATAACTCTAGACTCACAAAAAAATTTATTACTTACACTTAATTTTCTGTTTTGATCAGGATGAATTTGGATTAACATTTCTAAATTTGATCTTACCGACTTAGTTTTCCTAGAATTTGCATTTTTTTTTGAGGAATTTTGTTTTTCTGGGTTGCAGATTTTCAGAAAATTCAATGAATATTTATGAGTTGTTTCATTGAATGAGCAGGGGTTAAGGATGCAAGTGACAAGAAAATTCTAGTGGACACGTTGTTTTGGGCAGTGGACAATCCTGCACCTGCAAATATAATGTTAATTTCTGGAGATAGAGATTTCTCCAATGCTCTCCATCAATTGAGGATGAGAAGATACAACATTCTACTTGCTCAACCGCAGAAAGCCTCAGCTCCTCTTCTTGCCGCTGCCAAGAGCATATGGCTCTGGACAAGTCTTGTGGCTGGAGGCCCTCCATTAACGGCTAAACTTGGTAACAAAATTTCTGTCCCTAATGATATGCCTTTTGTTCATGTACAAGTTCCCCAATTAGGAAATCCTAATGAGAAATTTAGTAATAATGCACTAGTTGATATTCTAGAAGATCAGAAACCACTAAATTATCACCACCCTGATACTAATTATAATCCAAAGAGTTCCCTGATGGGGCCTTGCTTGGATGGATTTGCTCCGTTCAATGTTGTTCAGAATGGTTGTAGAAATCAATATCCACCACAGCCTTTAGGGCTAAACAATCTCCCTAATCAACCTCCTAGTGCTGTCCAAAAGGGTAGTGGAGTCACCAAATTTGATTCTACTAGCATGAATCCGAAGCCTGCATTATTGAGTCAGTCACAAAATGGACATATACAGCATAGGAAGCTGTCGTTTTCTTCACCAGTGAACTCGATTAACATTCCTAGTAGGGTCATATGGGGGACGTCGAGGTGTCCAAAACCTTCTTATTATGTCCAAAGCCTCACAGATTTTGTGTTGCTAACACTGAACTTCTTGAAAACTGAAAAGATAATGCCGACTGAAGGTAATATAATTGATTGCATTCGATATGGGGATCCAAAGCATCGGAGTATTGACATTAAAAAAGCCTTGGAAATTGTTGTTGATCAGCAGATGGTAGTGAAGCAAAAATTTGGGGCTATGAACTTGTATGTTGGTAAGAATGAGAAACTCTGGAAATGTGTGAACCCTATTGCTGGTAATCCTATGCAAATCTGGGAAATGACATGGGAAAAAATTAAAAAGTTTTTGGTGTCTCCTGGAGGGCAATCTGCAATAATGGCTTCTCAATGCAGGTAAATTTCCTTTGTTTGTTTAGTTTTGCCTCACTTAGCTTCTAGGATTTATAATTGGACTTTTTTTTCATTCTGTCTTGTGTGCTTTTGCATTTTTGTTTATAGATATGAAGCTGGTACTATTTTGAAGAATATGTGCTTGACAGAGCTTACATTAGGTGACATACTTCAGATCTTGAACATGGTAATTACCATAAAAAGAAATGGATTATTCGTAATCAAGCAGGATGGCAGCTGATTATCATCGCTGTTGCAGAGTGCAGCCCTGAATTAGGCACTAAATCTGGTTTATAAAGTTTTGACTAGCTATCCATGGTAAGGGAAAGGGGCCACTTGATAGTTTGAAGGGTATTAAGTGTATATAGATAGATGATTTGTTGCAATAAGGTTACTAAAAAGTCTCCTCATGCCAAGACTCATTCTGTAGATTTACTAGTGATGAAAGTTCTTACACATAATGGATACCATCTAGATTTTTGATTAGAGATGAAGTTTCAATTGAAAATTTGCTTGATGTGTCAAAGAGTGTACAATGCCAGGCGCTGAGGTACAAGAAATTGATCATCTGTTGCATCTTCTGGATTCTATCAACAATTGCAAGGATGATCTTGCTGTTTCCAAATTTGGATGGAATATTTCTGCAGAAAAATTTCCTACCTCTCATATAGTTCGTGGTGCCATGAGAACTCTAAATGCAAGGCGTGATTTAAAAGTGGCATTGAAGAGGCAAGAGTTTGGTTAGTTTGCACAGAAGCAGATGACACAAATTACAGAAATTTATGAAAAAAACATCCAAATGCAATTAGATAAACATAGAAAATGTTCTCGTGGAAGCTACTCATTCTCCTATGATCATATCATTTTAAGAACATATTAAGATGAGCCACGCGAAGGTTGCACAATGCCATAAAGTTCTTCCTAATAGAATTCTCGACCATGTGTTGAATCAATAAGTCTTTGTTCTTCTTATTGTCGGGTATTCGCAGAATAAATGGATTTGTAAATTCATCCCTCTGCAGCATAAGTTTAGCTGTTTGCCACTGTATTTGCTATTCTTCTTTGAAAGCTGTATGGTTCTCAGAGCTTTTGAAACCATTAGTCCTTTGGTTATAATCCTTATATTTAAGTCTCCTGTATGCAAACTTTGATAGAAAAATCAAGTGTTTCTTATTTTTGCCCCCATTTGGATAGTGCTTTCACTTTTGCAGTGAAACTTTTCTTTCTGTTAAATTGCTGCCTGTTTTAACGTTTTCAAGCTTGGAAAATAACGAGTTTCATAGGTCAATACCAATATTTTATGGTACTTGTTTGAAAACATTATTGAGTTAGTTCAATTATTTAAAATCCAAATAAAATATGTTAGATTTGTATCATATTATTAGGTTGGATTTGAATTAAATTTGTTCGAGTTTGAAAACAAATTTGGCTCAAATGAGCCTGAAATAAGCTCGACTTAAATGAAATTAGGGGTGTTCAACTTGTTAAGTTTATGAGTTTGAAAATTTTCGATATGAATTGATTAAAATGACATTGTTTTATTCAATACATATCAAAACAATTTTATTTTTGTTATTTTTTGCTTAAATTGAGCTCAAACTCAACCCAAACTCAACTCAATTCCTCTCAAGCGAGCTAAGCTCTAACAATTTTGAAACAAGTTAGAACTTGATTTAATTCAAATTTAACTCTATATATCATCAAGTAAGTAAAAAATTATTTCCGAGGTTACCATTGTTAATGTTGCATTAATTAATATTAACTAGGGGTGGATTACAAACAACAAAAACAAAAACAAAATCACAAACTCGCAGAGGCACTCTCAATTGGGGCACAAAGACATCCTAAGCTCATCCCACAAGATTGCCAAAAAACACTCCAAGTACAAGACATCACTAGCCCAATGGCTAAAACTCTCACTTAATTGCAAACCAACAACAAACCACTTAAGAACAGAAAGCGTACTTGAGACGACCAACTGAAATTAAAATAACCATGAACCCAGCACATCCAGCCATGGCAGGACGCCAAAGACAGCAAGAAGAACCCAGCCAACAGTATGAAGCGTCAACCGGCACACACCTGATACAGCATGCAGCATCCCAGGAACCAGAAGCAAATACAGAAATGGACCAATGTGCAACCATTTCACTAAGAAGCAACTTACTGGAACCACAACCAAGAACCACCCACGCAAAAACACTGCTGGAATGCTCCAGGAGGGAAAAGAAAAGACGCTGGGAGAGAAAGGAGTAAGAAAGCAGCAACCATCAAACGGAGGAAGGTGCCAGCAGAACTGGCAGCCAAGAACTCAAATTCGGCAGCAGCGAGGCAGCAAAATGCCAACAAACCCAATGAACCCCAATGCAGGAGAGAACTGACAGCGGAGAGGGATGCAGGAATCAGCAACTCCAGAGGAGGACAAGGGCAAGAGAACAGGAGAGGATTTCAGCACCAAAGCAGCTGCAGAGAGCCAACCCAAGCCAAAATAGACCAGCAGCAGAACGGCGCCTCCACAGGACCCAAGAACTCACGGGAAGAAGCTAGGCCGATGCAAAGGAGAACCACAGAGAGCCAGAGACCTCTAGGGAATTATAGAGAAAAGGCTGAAAACACACCAGAAGATGGAAACAGGCAGGAAACATGGATTTGAGACTAGAAACTTCAGAATCAAACGTGGAAGTGAATATACTTTGAGAATTAGCAAGACAGTTTACACGATAAATATGGCGCCATAGTTGTGACTGAGTCCAGCCGGTTTACAAGTTACATCAACAATGTAATCTGCAATACATTTCAGCGTTCTCTTCTTAACAGACACCTGTGGAAAGATATATCCAAGTCAAAGAAAGGATTGCTACAAAAAGCATATTTCCCACATCAGTGATTAAGGTGCAGAGATAACGAACGGATAGAATATTGGGAACAGAGAAATTATCAAAAGCAACATCTTCGAATATCCACATAAAGTTATACCAATGTGTAACATCATAGGGGAATTCCGCATCGACAAAACACGAGATATTGCTGATATATGAACATCCCACGTCACAAGAATCCTTTTGGGTTGCAAAAACTCTGCTTTGCTAATTCATACAGTAGTCAATTACGGTTGTTAATGAATCTTTAAAATTTAATGATATATAAACGGTTAAAGGATTTAACCACCACTACAACTGAATGCAACAAAAAAGACCAAACCCGGACCCAGGAAAAAAAAATTTGAACACGTGTTCATTGTAATTGAATGCATAAGATCACTGCCTAGAATGCATTGCCATTATGAAGAACAACCAGATGAGAAAAAGGCTTAAACTCAGACAAATTCTTAACACTATGGCTCAAGCCATGATTGCTCATTTTGGGCTCGATTGAGCTAAGTTGACATTTGAGCTCAAATCAACTTGGCTCAAATCAAACTCTTGTCATGTAGTTGTTATGACGGTTTGAAATTGATGGTAAAATGAAGCTACTAAGCTAGATACCAGAGCAAACTTGACATGAGTCATTGCCATTAGATAGGGGTGTTCAAAACTGGTTAACCAAATCAGTTCATGATTTGGAGAAAATCATAAACTAAAATTGAACCGAAAATATCAATTAACCAAACCGAATTTTTAATTAATCGGTTTTGAATCTTATTTTCATTATTTTTTTTCAATTTTTTAAACAGGTTCAATATTTTTTTAATTTTTAATTCAATTTTTTTAAAACCGGTTTCATTTGGTTAACCTTTTATAAAAAAATGATAAACCGGATTTTTTATTTTTTTTTAATTGGTACCTAAACTAATTTTTCAAATAACCTATTTTTTGTATCGATTTTTTATTTAAAAATCAGTTCGATTTAGTTATCGGATTTTTTTAAACACCCTTTCCATTAGACCCCTAACTCTACCAAAATTTATATGATTGGCTAATGTCACTATAGTCCATTGAATTATTAATCACTATTATATTTAACCTTCCAATATCTTAAAATATAATACTGAAAATCTATTTAGTCAATTGACTTCTTATGAATTATGTTTAAAAAGACAATGTAGACTCATCTAATACCATACACTTACCATGTGACTTTGCAGTTTGCTACCATGGGAATCTTTCCCATAACCTTGCACAATCTGTAATCATAGAGAACAATGCATTAATGGTAAAAACAAAAATTGTGGAAAATTATATTAGAAGATGAAGAATTACGTCAATAAACACCTCACTACTACTTGAAATCACTTGAAATTACTATAGCTTCTCACTTTGAGGATTTTGATTCAATAGTAAAGACCATACAAGATTGATTATTGTTAATTCAATTAAGGAGAATGGAGAACTCTAATAAAAAATATATTATTAAATAAACGAATACGTACCATTTTGTAATTGTTGTGTAACTGAATTTGGGTCACTTGAACAGTCTTTCCAGTTCACATTTCGTAACCTTGGCATGCTTAAGCCTTCTCTAGAGAACGTTTTCATTTTAGAGCATCCACGCACATCTAAGTATTCCAAGAATGGGAATTTTAAGGTATAATTCCCAGAGTAGAAGTGTGTGAGACTTTCCATACCAGACAAGCACAAGTGGTTCAATTTCTTAAAAACAATTTCACCATTCTCTATATCTCCCTCAGTTGCTAATACTTCTACCATCATTTCACATTCGTATATTGACAAAATTTTAAGACACACTAGACTTTTGGTTGTTGAGGATGTCATTAAGTTTTGCATTCCATTACAATGCCATACCCTCAAAGTCCTTAGATTTTCAAAAGATTGTGAAGGCAGCAGCAAAGTAGTCAAATTGTGACAATAGTTGACATCCAAAGAATGAAGATTTTGAAGAACTGAATTTAGTTGGGAGTCTTGCTTTGAAATGCACTTTAAATTAAAAAGCCCCCACAATTTTAATTGTTTTAAGTTTGTGATTACTCCAATGTCCTCTTCACCTTCTCCAAACGAGAATAGTTCTTCGTATGAACTCATTTTCAATATAAGGTTTTCAAGACTGACAAATTTCTGAAGGATTTGAATCGGAATATATGTATATTCATCCATAATCAATTCAAGAGTTTTGATTTCGCAAAAGTTCTCCTGAAAGTCTCCTTGCCAAATCATCATGATATCCCTTCCATTTAATTCCAATGTCTTTATATTGTAGTCAACCTAAAGAAAAATCATGTGTCAATCAGTTTTAAATTAATTTTATCTTAAAAACATACCAAAAAAAAAAGAACCAAGGAGAAAAAAAATATATAATGAATTGATAGTCAGTTTATCCCAGTACAGGGTGTGAAAATGTATGATGACCACTAGTTAAATAATAATGCTCAGTATTTGCACAAACTAATATTTTTTAGTATGTGGAATCAAGGTCAACATTTTAAAAACAAATTTATTATAATTAACACCCAAAATATATTATTATTAAAAAATTACAGAAATCTATTTAAGCTAATTAATTGAATGCATACCTGTTCTTTGTGTACTTGTTGTATAGTTGAATTCAAGCCATTCCCTCCATTTTCTACCTCCTTTCCCTCATAATTGACTTTGTGTAACTTTGGTGTGCTTAACATTCCTTGAGAAAAAGACTTCATATTGGAGCATTTTTCTATAATTAACTCTTCCAAAGATGGGAAATTGAAAGAGTAATTCCCAGAGCAAAAGAATGAGAGAAATAATAAATTTTTAAGTGACAATTTGTTCAAATTGTTAAAAACAACTTGTTCACTACTTGATGTTGCATCTCTCTCGTTTTCTACAATTTCAAATAGGTTGCCACACTTTGATATGCTCAATTCTCTCAATTGTACCAAGTTTCTAGCCATTGAAGGTGTCATTAAGTTAAAGAGCCCATAGCAACATTCTACCTGAAGAACTTTAAGATTCTGAGAAGAAGGTGTAGATAGCAGTGGACTCAACAACATTCTAGAGTTATGTACATCTAGAGCTTCAAGACTTGAAAGATTCGATAGCCTGTTAATTTCTTTGTAATTACAGGTACTTAGTAGAAGCCTTTTCAGATTGTGAAATCTTTGAAGGAATCCAAGTGGAATATATGCTGACTTATCTTTAGAGATATAAAGAGATTTAGATTGCTTTTGCCAAGTAATTTCTGTTGAAGCATTCTGTAATTCAAATACCTCCAAATCGGAGTTGATCTACAAATTCATCAAAACAAAATTCAGTTACTATTTGATATTCTTAAAACAAAACTTTAATCCAGTTACACTAATTTTGAATTTATCATCCTTTTTAGTATGCATGCAAGTTGCACATTTTTCTCAAAGTAAAAATAAAAATTTATTGTTGATTTCTATAACCTGTTTAGTATGCATTCAAGTTGCAAATTTTTTTTGAGTAAGAACAAAATTTTATTGTTGATTTCTAAAATTATAATGGATAATATATTTTAAAAAATAGGACTTAAATGACTCTAATTGATATAATCCTAAAGAGAAAATTTTCAAATCAAATAACCATGAATTTTTCTAAACTTCAGTTCCAAAGGAAAGTCAAAGAAGATAAGAATTCCACAATTAAAGTTTTGAATAAAGTGTTAAAACATATCAAGAGAAAATATTAATTCTTTTGCAAGAAGTTATTCATACCTTATCGTCCAAGGAAATAGCTTTTAGATCTAAACTATCAATTTCACTCTCCTCAATGCTGCTTTTGAAGCTCAGACATTTGTCACAATTTGTCACCACCAACTTCTTCAACTTTGGCAATTCTAAAGTATGTATTTCAGGATAGAAAGTTGTAAGATTTGGTAGATTCTCAAGCTTCAATATGGTTACATTCGGAAAGACAAAATTGACCACAGCATTTGCTCCTTCTTCTTTTGCAACAATCTCTTCTAAAGCCATACAATTCCTTATCTTTAGTTGTTGGAGTTGGTGGAGAGTTCTTGCAATGGTAGGTGGAAATGCATATTTTATATTTCCACAATTCCAAAGGATCAAGTGTGTCAAATTTTGATAGAAGGAAGTTGGATGTTGGTCGTTGCAAATTTCTATAGAATTATCATTGTAGCAAAATTTGATAGAAGGATCATCTGAGATTTCCTGCATTAATTGTTTCAATTAAAAGTTGATAATTGTTTCAATATAAAGTAATTAAAAATTGCATAAATTCTTTGTCACTTTTTCTAAACTAACTAAACTTGCATAAATAAGTAATTATAGAAAACAAATTAATTGATTGCATATATACCTCGTATTTATTTTTGCACAATCCACGTACGATTTTATTAAGATCATTCCCCTCATGCCCTATTTCCTTGTAATTGACACTGTACAACTTTGGAGTGTTTAACATTGCTCGAGAAAAAGTCTTCAAATTAGGACATTCTTTTATAATTAATTCTTCTAGTGATGAAAAATTGAAAGAGTAATTCCCAGAGCAAAAACATTCAAGACTTTCTAACTTTGTAAGTGACAACAACTTCAAATTGTCAAAAACAATTTCGCTACTTGTTGTTGTATCTCCCTCATTCTCTATTATTTCAAGTAGCATTTCACAACTAGATATTCTCAATTCTCTTAACTGCATCAACCTTCTAGCTATTGAAGGCGTTGTTAAGGTAAGTAATGCATTTGCATAGCCGACGTCGAGAACTTTAAGATTCTGTAAGGAAGCTGAAGATGGCAATAGACTCATCAATTTCGTACAACACCATACACGTAGACCTTCAAGATTTGGAAGATTAAATACACTCTTAATTTCTTTGTATCCACACCAAGATAGTTCAAGCTTTTTCACACTTTGAAATCTTTGGAGGAGTCCAAGTGGAATATATGCTGAGTAATCCAACGAGATTGTAAGAGATTTATTTTCACCCTGCCAAGTAATGATTCCCGCACCATTCATCAATTCAAAATCCTCCAAATTGTGGTTGATCTACATATTCATAAAAAAAAAAATTTAATTAAAGACTTATTCATTATTACATACTTTTTATTTTTTTGGAAAATCTTAATTTTTTCCTGTTTCCTCTTACTTCAGTCGTATATAAGATCAATAATAATGAAAAATCAGTCAACTCATTAAGCTATCCAATAATAAGACAGACCATGCACCCATTAAATAATAAATATATTTCTAATAAAAAATAAAATTATTTTTTTGGCTTTTACAACTTAGCATTACGTTAACAAAAAAACAAAATAAAAAAACAAAAGAGATGCTATAAATCACATAATGCAATTAAAATGTGTGACTTATATTAGATAGTGTCTATAGATAATTTTTTTCAAAATTGCAATAATATTTTGCTCTTGTCTATTCCCGTAACGGAATTGTCCAAATTCAATTGATCATTCAATTTTTTTTTTTTTACAGATTTCTGTTCAAGCAAAAATAGACATTAAGAATCACATATTTAAAACAAGAGATTCGTACCTTATTCTCTGATATTGGAAGTGCACCCTTCTTGTTATCATCTTGCAAGCCCAAATGTCTTGAAGTCAAATTTCTACAAAATTCTATCTCCAACCTTTTGAACATCGAGAATTCTGAAGCATGTATTCCTGGATATAAAATTGTAAGTTTTGGTAGATTTTTGAGCACCAATTCGGTTACCTGTGGAAAGATAGAATTAACAACAACTTCTGCTCCTTCTTCTTCTTCAACAATCTTCTCTAAAACCTTACAATATGTTATCTCTAGGCTTTGAAGTTGTTTGAGGCTTTTGGCTATAGAAAATGGAAACACATATGTCATCTTTCTACAACTTTCCAACTTCAATCGTTTCAAATTTTGAGAGAAAGTTGAAATTTGACTGTCCCAAATCCTTCCCAAACTAATATTGTACAATACCAACATTCTCAATTTGGTAAAATTAACCTGCAACCAAAATTAATTGTGGTTTTAATATACATGAACTTATATGAGAAGAAATTTAAAAAGAAATAATTTAATAAAATCAATTTGACAGAAATTGCATTGTATGGAGATTCAACTGGACTTGGTAGTGAAATTGAATTGAAAATTTAAATCACTAGAAAATAAAAAAGAAGAAAATAATAATACAATATCACAACTATATGTGAATAAATGTAAATAAGTATAAAAGAAAACAAGAATATGTAATAGAGAAATACAAGAAATCAAACCTTTTCATTAAATAGAGGCATGATTTCATTGGACTGCAAATCAAATTTTGAATCCTCAACATAGTTCTCATCTTCTGAAAATTCAGCTAACCGTAAGTCTTCAACATTCTTGAATCCATGTAGTTCTTCTAGTAACCTGATAGAATTAATTTTAACTTCCAACATCCTCTCATGTCCGCCATATTCTCGAAATTGTTTCAAACCATCTCCCATTGATATTTTGTACCTTCTGGGCTCTTTGGCAAATAAGTTTTGAGGTAGCACCTTGTAATCTCTGACATCCAATTCTATATTAGTGAGATTAGACAAGAGCTTTAATTCCATGAGTACTTTAACCTTCCATTGAATAGGGCATCCCTTTATATGAAATTCTTCCAATTGCAATAATTCTGATATCACATTTGGCATGATAACTTTCAATTGTCTACAATAGCTTAAATTTAATAACCTCAATTCAGTCAACTGACCTATTTCTATAGGCAACTCTTTAATAAATAAATGTTGCAAGCTAAGGACTTTCAATTTCTTTAACTTTCCGATAATAGCAACATCTTCAATTGTGCTGTCATCTAAACATAGTGTTTGAAGTGTTTTCAAAAAACAAATGGATGACAACAATGACGATTGGTGCAATCTAACTAAATTTAAAACTTTGAGGTTTGGCATCACTTTGAAGAAGTCCTCAGAAATTTTGAAATAAGAGTTTGACATAGAGAAATATTCAAGAAATAGACAATCCACATCATTAGGCCAAAGTTGATTAATAATATTATTACTACCAGAAAGGGAGACTATTGTAGATTTCCCAAGTTTATCTCTATCCTTCCAATCCCGTTCAATGTCATGTTTTGCTGTAAACACGTGATGATCGATGTATGCTATTGTCATGGCAACATTACGGATAACATCATGCATAGCAAATTGTTTGCTTGTAACTCCGTCAAGTAACAAACTAGCATCTTTGAGGTCTTGAACCAATATCTCTAATCGATCACGTGCATTTTCCATTGCCAAGTTAACTACTTCAAGTATATCCAAACACACAACGCGTCTGAGCAAGTCTGAAATGGAAGAATTATTTTCCATTAGACTAGTAATTAAAAACACTTTCTTAAGCTCATCATTTCTTAAATAGTTGTAACTTAAGGATAAATTCACATATTCCTCTTCTAGGAATCTTCTCAACTTGGCTGGCGGTGCTCTCAATTCTTGTAAGGCTACTTTCCACTCATTTAAACGAAGCTTGTTTTTTAATGCTTTTGCTATGGTACAAATAAGGATAGGCAACCCTTTGCATTCTTTGCATACATCATTTGGTAGAGGATTCAATTCCGGTGCTTTAATAACATCACCTGCAAAGACAACTAGGATTATTCTGATTGCATTTTGTACTTACATCCATACTTTGGACTTAGAAATGAGAAAAGTTCAAAATGTTGAATTTGATCTTTTCTAAATAAATCCAGCAAAAATTTATTATCTAAATGAATTCCACTTCATAATGCCAAATGACAAACGAAAAACAATTACCAACTGAACAACAGTAGATTTTGGTGAACTTAAAATTTATTTGTTAAACCAATTAAAATAGTGAAAATTCTATAAGAACAAGAACTACGTTAATATTTCTGGACGTTAAAAAGTTGAATTGGGGAAACTAAGAAAACATACAGGTGAAAATTCTATAGGACAAGTTACCTGCCATTTTGGCGAATAGGTTCCAGGCTTCTTCTTCTTCTAAAACGCCCATCTGGAAATTATTTTTGGAACCCATCTTCTCTAATACATCTAAGTTTCTTGTCGTGAACATTAGTTTACATCGACCACGATCTGTTTTAGAAGGAATACCGATAGTCTTGAGATCAACATCTTTCCAAATATTGTCTAAAATTAAAAGGATCTTCTCGCCCTTCCCCAATCTCCTATGTAACTCATCAGCTCTTCCAGTCTCGTTACTGAATTTTACGTCTAACTTGTCTGCAATTTCTGTTTGAACTTTTTTTATATCCAAATTTTGTGTTACCTATAAGACAAGAATAATATGGCCAGTTTAAGAATAACAAACAGAGAAAAATAATTCTGTTTTATAGCTATTTTATTTTCTTTCATTTGTCTATTAGTAATTTTACTCAAATAATAGCAATCATATAAATAATTATCACTCGGTATAATCATAAGAAAGTTCAAACATACCTCAACAAAAACAACGTCCTCAAATAATTTATCCTTCTTCGCTTCCCCACCAACTTTCTGCACAAGAGTGGTCTTCCCAGTACCACCCATCCCATAAACACCAATCATGTACACATTCTCATTTTTTAATGCATCCCATACATTATTCATAATCGAGGTTCTTGATTCGAGTACCAAATAATCTTCACTAGGTACAAGCCGTATATCTTGTGGAATAGTAGCAAAGGAAATTTCACGGAATTCCTTTTTTTGCTGGAGGAGTGGATCAATATCATCGCGGATTAATTTGAAAGCTTTCTTGCTTTGTTTGTAGTTGGACCACAATCCCTTAAAACATCGAGGGTTGTTTGCTTTCTTTTGAATCAACTGCTCTGCTTCTGTAATTGTCTTCTCCACATCCTTCAACCAACCTTTAACTCTCGGTGTGATCTCTTCCACATTTCTTTCAGCAACAGTAACCTTATGCTGAACTTCGTTTCTTGTATTCGTCATCTCCTCAACTTTCTTTTCCAGCTTTTTGAAATTGGTACTGTAGTTGTACAAGTACTTGAATTGACGCCAAATTGGAACAGCCAACCACTTGCCTACTTCAAGGACAGGACTCAAGACACCCCCAATACTTCCGGCACAATCAACCATTTTAAAAATTTTTTTTTTTTTTTTAAAGTTTGAAAAACAGATGAGAAGTACAGCAAATGAAAAAAAATCACAGAACAAGAGTAAACACAATTGTCGAAATTAATAATAAATAAGAGAAATGTCAAAAAAAAAGAAATTTCTAGTAAACGAGAAATAACAGATTGCAAAGATTTTTTTTTCCTTTTTAAGAAATGAGAAATATTGAAACGGATTTTTTTTTTTTCAAAAATAAAGAGAACCGGAAATAGGCAAAAATATAATTTGAAATAAAAAAAGTAAAAGAGCGAAAGTAGCAGGGCAAGTAAGGTACAAGCTGAAGAAATCTGAAGGATATGGGTTCAAAGAGGTTTGTAAGAGAAGGAATTTTTGAACGGTTTCTGAATGACTTGAGAGAAAAAAACCGAAGATGGAGAGAGATTTCAATGAAGAAAAACCAATTGGCTATGATTTGTTATCAAGTCAAAGTTTCACAAAATTCAATGATTTGACAACAGAAACTTACCACCGTGTGAACACAATATATGTTAAAGAACAAGACCACACAATTTGATAAATTAATACGACAAAAAAGCAAACACAACTTTCAAAGCAGCACCTACACGACAATGACTGTACCTTAAATTAACAGCGGGTTAGGCAACTTGCATTTACATTTCAACAACCGTATTTCAATGTACAGACCTTCAGGACAATTATTGCAGAAACAGAGGACACTAAGAGCCCATGAACACATGGCTCGTACAAGTTGCCTGACCCACTATTAATTTTATACTTACTATTTTCTTTTAATTATTGTTTGGTTTAATTAAATCTAAATTTAATATAAAATTTTAATTTGATAGATTGATTAGATACGTAAAAAAAAGCATTCAAATTAAATTATTTAAAAATTATAATTTAATTTAGATTAAGTTGAAGAATAACTTGATTTAATTTAAAATTTTAAAAAATAGTTTAAGAGAAATGAATTTTTGTCTGGTACAAAAGAATAACCAAAAGTGAGATTTTATGTTTTTTAATGAAGGAATAAGAAATATTGAAACGTAATTTTTTTTTTTTCTAAAGAAAATTAGAACTGGAAATGTTTGGGGGAAAAAGTTGAAAAATAGAAAAAGTTTCATAAAATCAATTGATTTGATAATAAAAACTCACTAGAATTTTTTTTGTATAAATTCATTTGCATAATTTTTATTATATATATATATATATATATTTTACAATTAACTCTTATTCGAGGGAAATCACCTCTTTCACATTTAGTTGAGAGATATAAATTCAATTTAATTGAGTCTTGAATTAATTACATTAAGTTAGAGAAAACTCTAGATCTAATAATTAGCTCAAAACCACTATTTTAAGTAAGTAAAGAGTTTGATATTAATATATTATCATTGAATTTCAAACTAATACGTTTTTGTTTTGATGTCTTTACTAACCCTCCATCTTACTGTTAATGCTATCCTTTTTTATACATTTTTTTGTGAGGAAAAACATTTACTTTAGTTAAACTATTCATTTTATATATAATAAAGAATTACTTTTTTTGATTTAATAAGACTAAAACCGATTATTAAATAAGAGAAAAACTTAAAATCAATGATTAACTACCATCGTTACACCAAAATAAGTAAAAAAAATTGATATTATATTTTCAATAAATTATGAATACATTCACCTCTTGTTTGGATATACTCATCATTACCACTCAATCTTTCTTGAATGGCCATTTGCTTCCAATTTCTTTTCTTTGCAATTCCACAGACTATTGGATATATTATATTTTTGACAATTAATCCTGACAAAAATATTTTCCAAGCAACAACCACATGATAGTGATTATGCTCTTAAAGATAATGGCATGTCAAGCCAACTTGTGTTTACATTTCAAAAAATGACTCTCTAACCACTATGATTTTGATAATAAAGAAATTTTATTTGAGTTTAACCATCATTTTAAAATAGAATTTATCACAACTAAGTAAATGATAACTTAAATTCAATCATCAATTTTATAATTATTATAATAAATAAATTAAAATTTTAATTTTAAAATATTATCAAAAGAATTTTGAATTCTTACTTTCTTGTGCTCTAAATTCCTTGCATTATAGCATCCGAGGCAATTGCTCATAATTTTAATGCCGTAATTCATAAAGTTTCACAAAATTCAATTGATTTAACAAGAGAAACTCACTATCATGGTATTTGAAAGGGAAGATGAGA
This sequence comes from Mangifera indica, assembly GCF_011075055.1. Taxonomy (NCBI): domain Eukaryota; kingdom Viridiplantae; phylum Streptophyta; class Magnoliopsida; order Sapindales; family Anacardiaceae; genus Mangifera; species Mangifera indica. The sequence goes on from NC_058138.1 coordinate 6,253,240, forward strand.
GAAGAAAATTGAGACCCACCAATAGAGAGATAAAGGGTGGGTATGAATTTTAGTAATGTCACTTTACTTAACGATGTCAGACCGCTTGAACCCTTTCATTAATGGAGTTTCATCCTCATAATTGATCTCATTTCTTTATAATTAAATTATTTAGATATGGAATCAGTTATTATTTTTTTATTTGTTTGGATGAGTTAGTTCATTTATAAAAGAATAATTGGATTCAAATAATGCTTTTTAATTAAAATGAATTGATTCAATTTTAAAGAGGTAATCTAGCTTTAGTAAGTCTTTGATTAAAAAAAATTATACAAATCTTATATAATTTTATAAACAATAAAAATATAAATTTTGTGAATAATTATATCTTATAATATTATGAGTTAATTTATATTTACCTATATAAATTGGAATTTTAATTTTGGTTTTCAATCAAACAGATTGAATTTTCAATCAATGGTAACTCATCACAATGTGAACACAATATTTTTTAAATAAAAAGAGAGTTATATAATTGATTTATTGATCACTGACCATCGCGTGACAGATCTGGATAAAGTGTGATGATTTGCCGTGTGACGGATCTTCCACTACTCCACTTCAAGTGGTTGGCTACCTGGGTGAAAAAGGATCTTTGGCTTCGTCCGCTTGAAGTTGTCAACTTCGTGGCGGATGAGAGGTTAGCCAGAGAATGTTAACAAAGAAGGAAGGAGGTGGAATTAAACCCTGGGGGAAAACTGTAATTTTTCAAACTTTTAGATAGGGGTAAATTATTAGCTTTTTAAACAAAGAGAGAGAAATATAATAAAATTTTAGTTTTTTAATATTATTGATTAAATATCCTTTCTACCTTTATAATTAACAGTAAATTTTAACATAAATGAGATGATAAGTAAATATTTGAGTTTTTAAACTGAACGGGTGAGAGGTTAAATATATAAAACCTTGGGTGGGAACAAGTCCTTTGGCCTTTGATAAATTGTTAAAAGCAGGTAGACAACTACAAAAACAAATGCATCTTCCAAGGCAGCAGACACATGACAATGACTGTACTCTTAAAATTAATAATAAGCCAGGCCAGCCACAATATTTTTAGTGCGAAGACGGGAGAGAAGAAAATTGAAAGATAAAGAGAGAAGAGGCTCACCAACAAAGTAGAGACAAGGAAGTTTGAACAATTCCAGCTACGAGACTTTGACCGACATTGTTTAGAGAGAAATAATGCTTTTTAGGGCAATCACTTTAATCTCCTTATAACTTTTTACTCAAATTGTTTCAAATATTATTATAGTTTTTGACATTATATTAACAAATTATTATTATTTTAGTATTATTCCTCTTTCAATCTTTTACAAGTCAATTCCCTTTACTGTTAATAATTAAACTGGACAAAAACAGATATTATAGGCCGAAAAGTCCTATTTCACATTTCAAACGCAAGGCCTTGTATTATTTTTGCTGTTTGTGAGCACTTCTCCGATAGTGTAATAGCAATTATTTTTCAGAGCTACACTTTTTGAGGCTATGTTGCATTTGCTTTCTGCTTCGGCATTTGTGCAATGAGAAGTCTATTTTAAGCCGAAGGACTTATTGTTTTTTTATTTTAAGTTCGTTCCCACCCGAAGTTCATTTCCACACGCTATTTGATAAATTGTTAAAAGTGGGTAGACAATTTATCAGACTAACGCAAACCTATCTTCTAGGTAGCAGCCGCGTGACAGTGATTGTACTCTTAGAATTAATAGCAAGTCAGGGCAACTTGCATTTACATTTCAACAATGTATTTCAATGTTTGCAGTTAGACTCATAACTTAAAAAGTGAAAAAAGAAAAACTTTATGCTGAGTTGGATTATGTTTTAAGACAGGTCTTATTACAACCAAACAGTATCAGCCTAGCCTGCCTTTGCTTTTCAGCATTTGGAGTTGGGCGTATAACTTTCCTTTTAACAAAAAAAAAAACTTTATTTGAGTTATATATATTTTTTTAAATTTATCATAGTTTAATAAATAAAACTTCGAATTTAATAATTAATCTCATATTTAAGATATTTAATTTATAATTGGGATTAAATTTATCGCTAGTGAAACTCAAAATAACTCTCTAACCATTGTGATCTTGGTAACAAAAATATTTTATTTAAATTGAATCATCTTTTTAAAATAAAATTTATTATAACTAAATAGATGATACTTTAATCTCAGTTATCAATCTTATAATTATTATAATTGATAAATTAAAATTTTAATTTTAAAATATTATAAAAAAATGAATTCTTACTATCTTGTACTTTGAATCCCTTGCATTATCTCCATTCGAGGCAATTGCTCATAATTGTAATGTGAATGATTCATAAAATTCCACGAAATTCAATTGTTTAACAAAGGAAACTCATTATCTTGTGAAGAAATTCAAAATTGAGACTCACCAATGGAGAGACGAAGGGAGGGTATGTGTTTTAGTAGAGTTACTTGACTTGACTTGACAATGTTAGGCTGTTTGGACCCTTTCATCAATAGAGTTCTCATTTTTCAATATATTTCGTATCTTTTTTATTGTCGTCTTCTTCTTTATCAGGGTAAATATATATATATATATATATATATATATTTTTCTTCTGATATTATTCTTCTTGACAAATTTTAGATTAACGTGTTGAATCTCAAGGATTATACTCTCTCTTTATATTAAAATTGTTCATATTTATTTGACAAGTGTATGTTTATCGCTATTTCAGATTAGCGTGTTGAATCTCGAGGATTCTTCTTGACAAAGAAGCCATGTTCTGATGCTTAAATGCAAATTCACCATCCTCATGATTTGACAAGGGAAACTCACCACTGTGTGAAGGGATAATTGGATTCAAACAATATTTTTTAATTAAAATAAATTAATTCAATTTTAATGAGGTAATCTATCTTAATTAAGTCTTTTTTTTTTTAAATTTACACAAATCCCATACAATTTTATAAACGATAAAAAAATAAATTTAGTGAATAATTATATTTTGTAATATTATGAGTTAATGAATAGTTATACAAATCCCATATAATTAATTTTCCACTACTCCACTTTGAGTAGTTGGCTTTGTGGGCGAAAAATGGTCATCCGCTAAAAGTAGTTGGCTTTGTGGCAGATAAGAGGTCAGTCAAAGAACGTTGTCAAAGAAGAAAAGGGATGAAATTAAACCTTTCAGAGAAGTTATAATTTTTTAAATTTTTGGATAAAAATAAATTATTAGTTTTTTAAATAAATGAGGAGAAATATAATAAAATTTTATTTTTTTAATATTATTGAATAACTAATATTTTTATTTTTATAATTAATAATAAGTTTTAATAAAATTTAGATGATATATAAATATTTGAGTTTTTAAAACTTAACTGATGAAACTATAAATACATCAAACCTTGGGTGGGATATAGTCTTTTGGCCTTTGTAAATGGTTAAAAGTAGGTGGACAATTACAAAAACAAATGCGTCTTCCAAGGCAGCAGGCACATGACAATGGCTGTACTGTTAAAATTAATGACAAGCCGGCCAGCACACCATTTTGAGTGGTATCTGAAGGCGAAGAGGGGAGGGAAGAAAATAAAGAGAGTAGAGGCCCACCAGTTGAGTAGAGACAAGGAAGTTTGAACAATCCCAGCTAGGAGACTTTGACGAGACCTCGTTTAGAAAGAAATAACTTTTAGTCCTTCTAGTTTCAGTTATGACTTCTTACTCAAATTGTTTCAAATATTATTATAATTTCTAACATTCTCTTTACAAATTATTATTATCATTTTAGTATTATTCCTCTTTCAATCTTTTACAAGTCAATTCCTTTGACTGCTAGTAATTAAACTGGGCAAAAATGGATATTACTGGCCAAAAAGTCCTATTTCAAATTTCAAACTCATGGCCCTGTATTATTTTTTGCTGCTTGTGAGCACTGCTCTGATGGTGCAATAGCAATTATTTTTCTGAGCCACACTTTTTGAGGCTAAGTTGTATTTGCTTTCTGCTTCGGCATTTGTGCAATGAGAAGTCTTTTTTAGGTCGAAGGACCCTTTTTTTTTTTTTTTAAAGTAAATTCCCACCCAAAGTTCATTTTCACACACTATTTGCTAAATAGTACGTAGACAATGACAAAAACAAACTTATTTTCTGGGCAAAAATTAATAGCAAGTCCGGCAGCTTGCATTTATATTTTCAATTATTTACTATTATATCATAATTATATAAGATAAAAAATTTAATTTTTTATTATTTAAATATCTAACATCGTTTGATAATTTTTTATAATGATTAAATCTTAATTATATATTATATTATATTAAGTTTAATAATCAGTTAAATATTTTATATTTGAATTATTAACCAAAAAATTTATTAAATGTACTAAAATTATTATTAATATTATCATATTTTTAAAAGTATATTATTAATGATGTATCATATTAAACTTGTATATATATATTTTATATCTTTTTTGCATCCAAAATTTTTAACATTTTTTTATAAATATATTTTTTATTATTTATCATATCATATTTATATAATTTTTGTATCATTTTTTTTTCATATTTACTAACTAAGATATTTGAGAGGGAAGATCAAAGAGAAGAAAATTGAGACCCACTAATAGAGACATAAAGGGAGGGTATGAATAAACATGAAGTTTAAGATTTATGGGTATGATAATTGTTTCTTTATAAATATAAGAATAGCTTACATTATGGGCATAACTAATTGTTTTTCTTTATGCATACAATAATGACTTATATTATGAGTATAATAGTTTGATATTTAATTGTTTCCGCTTTAAGATAATTATTAATAACTTACATGTGGTATCAGAGCATGGTTTATAAACTCATGTTTTTCCATTAAGGATTGTTGATTTAATGTATAGTTTAAATTTAATTTGTTTGATTGAATTAAAAGTAAAGGTATTGATTTGTGTATGAATACAATGAATGAGTTTTGGTATTACATTGATAAATGTGACATATTCATCATCTTTTCTTTTCTTAAGAATATATAATGTATGTCACATTTCACAAATACATTAGTTTGAACTTTTTTGTGTTGTGAAAATTATGCATTAATGTATATATTCGTTAAACATGATAAGAAAATTGAATACATTTAGATTTAAAGATAGATGTAAACAACATATGCATGACAAAGACAATTTTTGAGTCATGTCCACAAAGGCCATAAAATTATTTTCTCATTCATATGCACAATACTAAGGGAATATTTACATACTTAAATTATTGTATTAAAGAAAATGGATGAGAAATGTTGCATGTTGTTTAATTTTCCAATGGTTATTGTTATTGGTTCTTAAAGTTAATTTCATTATGAATTTTATATGTATAAATATACTTTTTTAAATCTAACGGTGACATATAAAATATAAACGGTGGGAAATATTAAAAAAAAAAACTTATTGGAAATTTAATTGTAATTTGAAATTTATATTTTGGATGATTTGTTAGTCACCAAAGTGAATAAATCTTAATGTAAATAAATTTCAATTATAATCATTTCTGCTTATTTAAAATTTATTATAATTTGAAATTTATATAATGGATGATTTGTTACCCACCAAAGTGGTTAAATCTTAATGTAAATAAATTTCAAATTTATATTATGTATGATTTATTAGTCACCAAAGTGACAAAATCATAATGTAAATAAATTTTAAATTATAAATATTTGTAATGATTTGAAAGTTATTATAATTTGAATTTTATATTATAGATAATTTGTTAGTCACCAAAGTGACCAAATTTTAATGAAAATAAATTTCAAATTGTAAATATTTCTAGTGAGTTGTAATTTATTATAGTTTAAAATTTTTTATTATGAATGATTTATTAGTCACCAAAGTGGCCAAATCTTAATGTAAATAAATTTTAAATTATAATTTATTGTCATTATTTTTTAATTTCCCACAAACTTTTATATATAAAGATGACATTAGAATTGTGCAATAATGTTTTTATTGTTTAAATTTTAAATTGATTTAATTAGTGCATATGTGGTTACCAATTATTGTTTTTATTTGTATATCTTGGTATCACCCAAAGGTGAACTTTGATGTATTTTATGTTATATTTGAATAAGAATTTATGTGATAAATTAATGTATGAGTATTTATTTCTAGTATCTATATCATGTCACTTTATTTGCAAGCTTCATTTGTTCATTTATTTAATTGATTGAATTTATCTTATTAAAGTGAACAAATCTAGATTCACTTAGGTATTCTAAATTTTTGATTTGGCATTCTAAATTAAGAAAAGTCATCTGATTTAAGAGCATTCTCAAATTGCTGAAAAGTCACATGTTGGTGCATTAATAAATACTTTAACCATCATGAAATATGATGGTTCATGTATGCATAAGCATGTTCTTGAGATAAGGAACTTAGCATATATATATTTATTTATTTATTTATGAGTTTAATATATGCTCAAACTTATATCAGTCAAGTCTTTAGTTTTGCTTGACAGGTATAAAAGTAATACAAGTTTTGCTCATGCAAAAGTTGTAAAGAAAGTTCTAAGATACTAGTAAGGAACTAAAGATTATATGCTCATTTATAAAAGGTTTAATCATCTTGAAGTGATTGGATATTCAGATTCAAGCTAAGTTGGGTGTGTTGATAAACGAATTATTGAACCTAAAAATACTAGGTTCATTGAAAATGATGGCATTAGTGGGAGTAAAAGAATACTTAATGTTAGCATTCAAGAAGTTATAATGAGAGTTGCTATATCCAAAACTTCTATAATTGTTGCCTCCCACTGTTTATGGATTGTGGCTACGGAAATTTATTTCAGGACTTGGGATTGTCGACAGTATAGTCAAGCCGCTGAAAATTAACTTTGTCGTAGTTCTCTTCTTTAAATACGACATGTATTCTAAAGTGCTAAGCTTATGAAAATAAAATACTTTGTTGTTAAAGAAGAATTTCAGAAACAAATAATGTCAAATTGAATACATTAGCACTAATCTTATGATTGTGAAATCTTTAAAATAAGGATTATTTCCCAAAATATTTAATGAACATGTGGAAAGGATGGGAATTATTGGACGCTATTAATGATATTATATTATGTTTATATTAAGTTCATGTATTTGACATTCTGAGCTCACTTATGTGTTTATGATATTTCTTATTTTCTATTTGTATACATAATTGTTATAGAATAATGTTGACAGAAATAGTCTTATAATAAAGATATTAAAGTTGGACCATTATGATCATCTTTATTAAAGATCATGTTAAATTGAAAGTTGGTGTTGTGGTACATGGAAGGGATTGTGTCAAGAAATAATGACAGACAACCGCCATGACTCTCATTAATATTTCAATTTAATAATGATATAATGTTATAGCTAATGTAAGAAAAATTTTGGTATAAAAAATTTTGTGCACATTATGTTTTTCTTATTAAATTATGAAAGTAATATCATATGAGCCAAGTGGGAGAATGTAAGAATTTTTATAGCTCACATTACATTAAGATTTTATTTTATCAAGTATAATAGTATTTATGTGATAAAATAAATTAATATAAGATTTTCAATACCGAAATTCTATCAACTAATATAAAGATGTGACTTTTATGATAAAAATATATGATTCTTCTTAATGAAAAGAGGTGATTCTTTATGATGAAAAGAAATAACTCTTTGCTACTGAAAATATGTGACTTTTGATGGAAAGTCACCATTAATTCTATAAATAGGAGTTGGTCCTCTCTCTACCCCTAACACACACATAGTTTTCACAACACTTACATTACAACACACTAATAGTAACAACTTATATATAGAAAAAACATTAAGTTGTTTTTATCCATCATTAAGTCAAGGGGTCAAGTGAGAGAAATCAACATCCTCTATATTTCTTCATGAATTCTCTTTATGATTGGCACGTTATAAAATATGATGAAATCAAGGAATGTTTTTCTATCTTTATTTAATATGAAAAACATGAAGTTTAAGATTTATGGGTATGATAATTGTTTCTTCATAAATATAAGAATAGCTTACATTATCGGCATAACTAATTGTTTTTCTTTACGCATACAATAATGACTTATATTATGAGTATAATACTTTGATATTTAATTGTTTCCGCTTTAAGATAATTATTAATAACTTACATTTTAGTCAAGCTGGTTGGACCTTTTCATTAACAAGGTTTCATCCTCATAATGCAATTATTCATGTTCTTCTCAAAGTTCCATATAATTCAATCCATTTGATAATAGAAAATTGAAGTGCACGTTAAGAGAGAAATAATACATTTTTGCCCTTCTAGTTTCTGCTATTACTTTTTACTCAAATTGTTTCAAATATTATTATAATTTTTAACATTCTCTTTACAATTTATTTTTATTTTAGAAATTTTGACATTGGTTGTATCTTCAAGAAAAAAGGCAATAACTTTGGCTATTTTTTAGAGAAGCATATGACACAAATTATAGAATTATATGAAGAAAACATCCAAATGTAATTAGCTAAACATAGAAAATGTTCCCGTGGAAGCTATGCTTGTTCTCCTATGATCAAATCAAACTATGAAGATATCAAGATGAGTCATGCGAAGATTGCACAATATTGTAAAGATCTTCCCAATAGAATTCTTGAGCATATGTTGAATTGACAAGTCTTCATTCATCTTATTTTCAGGTATTCTCAGAATAATCAGATTTGTAAATTTATCCCTCTGCAACATTAATTTAGCTGCTATTCTTAAAATACTATTCTTTTTATTATTATTTTCTTTCATAATAATTATATACTTTTAGTGTCTCAAACAGAGTCAACTTGATTTGAATTAGTATTTGGTTTGATTAGAACTGAATTTAATTTGAAGTTCTAATTTGATAGGTCGATTAGAAATTGTTCAAAAATTGTGATTTAGTTTATATTGGGTTGAAGAATAGTTCGGTTTAATTTGAAATTTAAAAAAGTAGTTTAAGAGAAATGAATTTTTTTCTGGTACATGTGAAATAACTGAAAGTGAGACTTTTTTTTTTTAAATGAAGAAATAAGAAATATTGAAATATAATTTTTTTTCCCAAAGAAAATGAGAACCAGAAATGTTGGGGGAAAAAAGTTGAAATAAAAAAAGTGAAAAAGATAGTGAATGTCTCTTCAAATAATTGAAATCGGATAATATTTTAAAGTCTATTGCTATGTAATATAGATATGGAGCTGATGAAGGAAGTGCAGAATGAAAGGAAATAATGTAGAAACTGAAATATCTCAACAATCATTTCAATGTTTTTATCTCCCTTGCTTTTTCTAGATTCATACCTGATAAATTTGTTTGCATAATTTTTATTTATTTATTTATTTTTTGCAATTAACTCTTACACATTTAGTTGAGAGTTATAAATTCAGCTTAATTGAATATAAACCAATTACACTAAATTAGAGAAAACCATAGAAAACCAATTACACATAGTATATGTATTCAATAAACTATGAATACATACACCTCTTGTTTGGATACACTCATCATTACCGCTCCGTCTTCCTTGGGCAGCTATTTGCTTCCAATTTCTTTTCTTTGCAATTCCACACACTATTTGATAAATTGTCAAAAAATGAGGTAGACAATTAATCCAACAGAAACAAATATATTTTCCAAGCAGCAGCCACATGACAATGACTCTCTAACCATTATCTTAAAAATAATGGCATGTCAAGCCAACCTGTGTTTATTTCGAAATGACTCTCTAACCATTATGATTTTGACAATAAAAAAATTTTATTTGAATTTAATCATTATTTTAAAATAGAATTCATCACAACTAAGCAAATAATATTTTAAATTCAGTTATCAATTTTATAATTATTATAATAAATAAATTAAAAATTTAATCTTAAAATATTATCAAAAAAATTTAAAATTCTTATTTCATAAAATTCCACAAAATTCAATTGATTTAACAAAAGAAACTCACTGCCATGCACAGAGAATATTTTTAGTAGTCTTTGAAAGGTAAGCTGAGAGAGAAGAAAATTGAGACCACTTATAGAGAGATAAGGGCAGATACGAATTTTAGTAGGGTCACTTTACTTGGCAATATCAAACTCCTTGGACCCTTTCATTAATGGAGTTTTATTTTCATAATTGATTCCATTTCTTTATAATTTATAGTTGGGTTGAAATTTGATATGTTAAAATTAAATTATTTAGATATGAAATCAGTTACTATTTTTTAATTTGTTTGGATGAGTCAGCTCAATTATAAAAGAATAATTGGATTCAAATAATACATTTTAATTAAAATAAATTGATTCAATTTCAAAGAAATAATCTAGCTTAAGTAAAGTCTTTGATTAAAAAAATTATACAAATCTCATATAATTTTATAACAGATAAAAATATAAATTTTGTGAATAATTATATTTTATAATATTATGAGTTAATGAATATTTACCTATATAAATTGGGATTTTAATTTTGGTTTTCAATCAAATGGATTGAATTTTCAATCAACGGAAACTCAACATGGTGTGAATACAATATTTGTTAAATAAAAATAGAATTATATAACTAATTTATTGATTATTGACCATCGTGTGATGGATCCAGATAAAATGCGATGATTCGTCGTGCAACAGATCTTACATTACTCTACTTTGAGTGGTTGGCTTTGTGGGTGAAAAAGGGTCTTGGGCTTCGTTCACTTGAAGTTGTCGGCTTTGTAGCGAATGAAAGGTTGGCCGGAGAACATCGTCAGAGAAGGAAGGGGATGAAATTAAACCCTGGGGGGAACCATAACTTTTCAAGCTTTTGAGTAGGGGTAAATTATTAGTTTTTTAAACAAAGAGAGAAAAAATAATAAAATTTTAGTTTCTTAATATTATTGATAAATAACCTTTTTACCTTTATAATTAATAATAAATTTTAATAGAAACTAAATGATAGGTGAATATTTAAGTTTTTAAAATTTAATGGATGAGATTATGAGTGCATCAAACCTTGGGCGGGAATAGTATTTTGGCCTTTGATAAAGTGTTAAAAGTAGGTGGACAATTACAAAAACAAATGCATCTTTCAAGACAGCAAGCCAGGCCAGCCACAATATTTTTAGTTGTATTTGAACGCGTAGATGTGAGAGAAGAAAATTGAAAGATAAAGAGAGTAGGGGCCCACCAACAGAGTAGAGACAAGGAAGTTCGAACAATTCCAGCTACGAGACATTGACAAGGCATTGTTTATGGAGAAATAACTTTTACTCCTTCTAGTTTCAGTTATAACTTTTTACTCAAATTGTTTCAAATATTATTATAATTTTTAACATTCTTTTTACAAATTATTATTATTTCAGTTTTATTACTTTTTCAATCTTTTACAAGTAATTTCCCTTGGCTGCTAGTAATAAAACTGGACAAAAATGGATATTATAGGCCAAAAAGTTCTATTTCAAATTTCAAACTCAAGGCCTTGTATTATTTTTGCTGTTTGTGAGCACTTCTCTGATAGTGTAATAGCAACTATTTTTTCGAGCTACACTTTTTGAGGCTAAGTTGCATTTGCTTTCTGCTACGGCATTTGTGCAATGAGATGTCTATTTTAGGCGGAAGGACTTATTGTTTTTCTTTTATTTTAAGTAAATTCCCACCAAAGTTCGTTTCCACACGCTATTTGATAAATTGTTAAAAGTAGGTAAACAATCGAGACAAAAGCAAACGCACCTTCTAGGTAGCAGCCATATGACAGTGACTGTACTCCTAAAATCAGCTTGCATTTACATTTCAACAATGTATTTCAACGTTTTTAGTTAGGCTCATAGCTTAAAAAAAAAATGAAAAACTTTATATTGAGTTGGATTATATTTGAAGACAGATCTTATTAGGCCAATGGACTATTTCCCACCTAAAGTATACTAATTTCTCATGTTTTCCTCCGTTAACTTTGAAAATCTTATTTACCCACCCACGGATGATTTAAATTAACGGTTTCAAGGACAAAATCATCATTTTATCTATAATATTAAAAATAAACTTAAATTTGATTTTATTTCTCCCCTCCCCAAACCCTAAAAACTAACAATTTCCCTCAACCCAAGTTTTCAAAAATAACATTTTCCCCTTTAAGGTTTCCAAACTTTCAATTGAATTTTTTGACAATGACCGGTGATCTCCAGACAACATCTCTTCCTCTTCAGTGTCTCTTCCTTTCGATCGTGCTCCTTCTCGTCCTCCTCAGTATTGTCGTTGACGAAGACAACTCATCTTTGTTTGACAAAGAGTCTTCGTCTTTGGACGAAGACAATTCATCTTTGGACGAAGACAATTCATCTTCATCGATGACAAAGCCGAGGAGGATTGGAAGGAGAATGGCTGAAAGGAAGAAACATCAGAGAGGAAGAGACGTTGTTTGGAGATCGTCAGTCGTCGTTAGAAAATTCAATCTGAAATTTTGGAACCTTAGAGGAAAATGCTATTTTTGAAAACTTGAGGAGAAATTGTTAGTTTTTAGGGTTTAACGGGGGAAAATAATACAACCAATAAACTCAGTTAATTTTAACCGCTTATGGGTAGGTAAATAAGATTTTCAAAGTTAACAGAGGAAAACTTAGAAAATCAGCATACTTTAGGGGGGGAATAAGTCCTTTGGCCATCTTACTATAACCAAATAGTATCAGACTAGCCTACATTTACATTTCAATATTCATAGTTGGGCGTGTAACTTCCTTTTTAACAAAGAAATTTTATTTGAGTTATATTATTTTTTTAATAAATTTATCACAATTTAATAATTAATCTCCTGATCACTTTAGTAGATTAATTAAAATTTAAATAGTGAAGTCTCATCAAAGAAATTTGACTCTCTTATGTTCATAATTTTCTCAATTTACCCCTTAGATCATCACTTATAACTTTGATGCGAATCATCTGGAGACGTTTTGTCTCTGATGAAAATAATGTTCTTCGTCCGAAGATGTGCCAGAAATGGGGAAGGAGAGAGTGAAACTAGCCGGTAAAATTGATGTGGAAACAGTTGCAGCAAAGGAATGATTTTAAAAATAAATTAATAACCAACAATGAACTCCATCAATTAGGCATACCAAGACCAGTGAAAGAGTTATCTCATATCTTACTCTAGTGGTTGATGAATCCCATGCCATGAGGAGCATCAATTTAACTTCTGAAACATCTCCATTTAGTGGATCGTCATCCTAGATAAAATTTTCAATAATAAATAATGTAAGTTTATCTTTAATAAGAGAATTTACAAGTTTAATCTATTTAATAAAAAATTTTTAAAAGATTTATTTTTTCAAGAAAAAAAACAAATTTTAATCATTAAAAAAAAAGCTTATAATTCGATATGAGTGAATGTTGTTATATATATAAAATATGAAATTAATTAGACCTTCTAGAATAAACACTGCTTCATAGTTGTCACTAACTCCAGCCTGTGAAAAATTTGTATGATTGAATAATATTACTATAATACCTCACATGATTATATCATCTTAATTTTGCCTTAAGATATATAATCAATTGAATTTCTTATGAATTATATTGAAAAAGAAACGTAAACTCATTTAATACCACACACTTACCATATGGCTTTGTTGTTTGCTATAATGGGTACAATAGTCATTTTGTGCGACAAATATTTGTAACAAGCCTTGGTATACAACCCAAGGATTAATATTCAACTGATTGATCCTTACTCAAGATAGACACCTGGCAACATCAATCATTTTTCTTTTAACTTATTTTTCAAGTCTGAAAAAGGAGAAATTAATAAATAAGAAAATAAATACATAAATAAAGGTAACAGGGCAACTAAGGTGCCAATTCAAGAAACCAGAGGATGTGGTTTCAGAAAGGGTTGTGAGAGAAGGAATTTTTGAGCAGTTTCTGAATAATTTGAGAGAAGAAAAAGTGAAGATGGACATATTTAAGTGAAGAAGAATCAATTGCTCATGATTCATTATCAACTCAAAGTTTTATGAAATTCAATTGATTTAATAAGGGAAACTAATTACCATGTGAAGAGAATATTTTCAGTGATATTTGACCTATTTAGTAAAAATATGAATTATTCATATTTTAGTTTAATTAGCATTTTAAACACGTTATTTCAAATTTTTGAATTCAAATCGTATTAAAAATGTATTTTATATATTTTCGTTATTAAACAAGTATTTTTACCGTATTTTATGTTTTTCGCTTCTTTATGAATTTTAAAATATAAAAATGTCCCATACATTTTCAATTAATTACTATTATGTCATAACTATATATATAAAAAAAAAAAACACTTAATTTTTTGTCATCCAAATGTCTAACCTCTCTTGATAATTTTTTATGATGATTGAATTTTTGATTATATGTTATATTATATTAGGTTTAATAGTCAATTAAGTACTTTACACTTGAATTGTTAATCAAAAGATCTATTAAAAGTGTTAAAATTATTATAGATATTATCATATTTTTAAAAAATATTATTGTCGATGTGTCATATTAAACTTATATATATATTTCGTATTTTTTTGTATTCAAATTTTATAACTTTTTTTACAAATATATTTTTTATCATTTATCATATTATACTTATATGATTTTTGTATCATTTTTTTTTTCGTTCTCATATTTACTAATTAGGGTATTTGAAAGGAAAGATAAGAGAGAAGAAAATTGAGACCCACCAATAGAGAGATAAAGAGAGGGTATATGTTTTAGTAGGGTCACTTTATTTGACAAAATCGATTGCTTAGACCATTTCTTTAATGGAGTACCCTTGTCTTAATAGAAACACATCTTCCCTGTTGTTTTCTTTCTTGACTTTTGGGTCAATATATTTTATTTTCTTTTCCTTCTCATTTTACCATTTTTGAGAAATTTTATTTGAGCTTGTTGAATCTCAAGGATTATTCTCTCTTTTTAAAAAATATCCTTTAGTTACAGTGATATCAAGCTTTTGCTTTTTTGTTTTTGTATTGCTTTTTTGTTTTTGTAAGTTATCATATAAAGTAGTTAATTTATTTTAATAAAATTGACTGAATGCATTATTATTGAATAGATTTTATAAAAAATTTTACATTTAATTGAAAGTTATAAATTTGGCTTAATTGAGTTTGAACTAATCACTTTAAATTAGAGAAAATCCGAAGTTTAATAATTAATCTCAAAACTACTATCCTAGATAAGTCAAAAAATGTATATTAATATATCATCACTAATTTCAAACTCATGCTTTCTTGTTTGAGTGTCCCTACTAACCCCTGCCTTGCCCTTAAAGCTATCTTTTAGGGGTCATTTGCATACATTTTTTTTTTCTTTTGTGGGGAGAAACTTTTACTTGCATATAATAAAAAAATTACTTAATCAAACTTGAATCGATCACTTCAAGTAAGAAAGAAACTTAAGTCCAATGACTGTCTACAATCGTTTGCACCGCAAAAGTAAAAAAATTGACTACATACCTCTAATGTGGATACCATCACCTTGACAATCATCATTGGGCGGCTATTTGCATCTAATTTCTTTGCAATTCCACAGACATACTATTTGATAAATTGTCAAAAGGAGGTAGACGATAATCTGACAAAAATTTAAAAAAAAAAATGCATCTTCCAGGCAGCACCCACATGACAGTGCCTGTGCACTTAAAATTAATAGCACGCCAGGCCAGCATGCGTTTTTTCTTTTCAACAACCATATTTCAATGTATGTAGTTTGCTCGCATTCTGGAGACTGAATTGATTCACTGTGGTTAATGACTGAAATGGATGCAGAAGATGAATCCAATAAAAAAGGTTGCGGTGGTGTCTAGCAAAAATTGAATTTTTTTATAACTTTATTTTTGCAATTTTCTCTTTAGGTCAATTATAACGGCCAAATGCCTCCACCACTAATTAGTTGCCGGTTGATATTTTTTAGTAAATCCTCGAATTTTTTAGCATATTGTAATTACAATTATACCCTTTACAGAATATAGTTAACTGGAAAACTTTGGATGGAAAATGGTAATTTGATATTTCTTGACTTAAAGATAGTGGTGGAAAATAGTGGTCATCCTTGTCCCAATTTCAACATTAATTAAAAGCATTATGAAAAAAACAAATCTTTTTGAATTTAGACGGAAATACGACTTGACAAAGACTTAGGCTTGCCTTGACCTCTACAATTTAATACGCAGATTGAGATTGTATCTTTTTCAAGGAAGTTTCAGAAAAATTTGGGCCAAATTTCATATGGATTTGTGATCATATTCTTGTTGAGAGTTGAATATAATCCTTCCTAGAACCTCTATTAGTCTATTTCTTTCATATCCTCTTAACTTATGACCCTAAGGTTTTTATGTTGTCTACTCTTGAAAAGGCGGTTAGTTAATCTTAACATTTTTTTTTTTGGTAAGTAATTAATTAAAAAGGTTTCACAAATATGAAAAAAATTTAAACTGAAGACTTCTCTCTAGGAATTTTAATACTTCATTAGTTTTGCTAACTTATTTTTTTATTGAATTTTCTTTGCAAATGTCAATCTTAACATCATTCCTAATTTCCTACTGGGAAAAGGCATAATATTAGCATAAAATGAACATAAATTGAAAGAATATTACATGTAGACAAAATGGAATTACATTTTACATAACCTTTGACCTAATTATGTTGTCATGTTGTGACAACATCCTCTAGCTTGCTTATCCGGGGTTTTAAAGTGTGCTTGAAATTTTCTAAATCAAGCTACAAAAAAGTTTGCTTAACTTGCCAACATTTGTTGAACACGATCCAAAATGTTTTCCGCATCAAATATGACAACATTTAGTTCATTGGGTTTGGCTATTTCTAATACAAGGGATGATCTAGCTACATGAATCTATTTAGAAGCAAGGGTAGATGGTTGAATTCATCCCTTTGTCATGGTCAACATCATTAAACACTAGAGAGCTGGCACATGAAGTGTTTGTTCAAGTGCCTTCAAGAATTCCAGTTGACAAACATACCAATTTGCCTTCCTTTCATAAGCATTCGTAACTAGTGCGACATTTACTTTGGCCTGGTAATGGATGTTAATGAGAAGTTAAACTTTTACACTTGAAATGTTGTTAAGTTACATACATGCATTCTAGTCAATATCCAGTTTGCATCTTCCCACTTAGAGGTGTTTTTATACCTTTATTTTACCATCTAAGGGAATTTTGATGTTTTCTTGAACTCCACCAAACTCCTTAAATTATCCAAGGTCTTGTGTATCTTGATCTACAAAACCATAGTCAAGGTCCTGAATTTGACAATATAGGACAAATACAATAATATATACAATCCAAAAACCTAAAATGTTAGTGAAAAACCCATTATGTTATACATAGTAATTGGAGGGAAAGAGATTGTCTTCTTATTTAATATGATGATTGAGATTACATCTTCTTCAATGAAGTTTCAAAGAAATTTGGTTCATGAAGCAAGGCCCATTACAAATGTTGTCATCTATAATCTTCTTCAATGGAGTTTTAAAGAAATTTGGTTCATAAAGCAAGGGCCATGTTCAAATGTTGTCATCTATAATCTGAAACATGAGTGACCTTCTACTTATGAACTCAATTTTCTAATTTCTTCTTGTAAATCAATGCATTCCAATATTCTATATTAATGTTTTACATGTAAAATATGTTTTCTAGTCCACCACAAGGCAAAGGTACAAACTGAAGAAATCAAAGGATATGGGTTCAAAAAAGTTTGTGAGAGAAGGAATTTCTGAGTGGTTTCTGAATGATTGAGAGGAGAAAACTAAAGATGGAGAGAGATTTCATTGAAGAAGAATCAATTGGTCATGACTCATTATCAACCCAAAGTTTCACAAAATTCAATTGATTTGACAATAGAAACTTCCCATCGTGTGAACATAGAACCACACTATTTGATAAATTTATTAAAACACCATTCTTTTAATTATTATTTTCTTTCATAATAATTTATATATTCTCAATGCCTCAAACAGAGTCAACTCGATTTGAATTAATGTTTGGTTTGATTCGAATTGAATTTAATCTGAAGTTTTAATTTCATAGGTCGATAAGAGATGTGAGAAAAAGGGTTCAACAAAAAATCAAACTTCTCATTTTCAAAGTTAATTCAATAGGTTATAGGTGTGTAAATAAGATTTTCAAAGTTAATGAGGAGAAACCGGGGAAAACAACATACTTTGGGGGTTTTGGGGGGGGGGGGGGGGGGGGGTGGGGGTATAAGTCCTTTGGCCATTAGAATATTATTGACTTATTGACCTCAAAATAAAGTAAGTACATTATTTAAACAAACTCATTTTCCGAGCAGTAGTGAATGCCTCTTCAAACAATTCATTTGTATCTTCCCTGCTTTTTCTAGATTCATATCTGATAAATTCATTTGTATACAATTACTTTTTTTGTGAGGGAAAACATTTACTGTAATTAAACCATTCATTTTGCATATAACAAAGAATTTTTTTTTATTTAATCATATTAGAACTGATTATCAAATAATAGAAATACTTAAATCCAATGATGGACTACCATTGTTACACCAAAAAAGGTAAAAAATTTGATATTACATTTTCAATAAATTATGAATACATACACCACTTGTTTGGATAGACTCATCATTACTACTTAATCTTTCTTGGGTGGCTATCTGCTTCCAATTTCTTTTCTTTGCAATTCCACACACTATTTGATAAATTGTCAAAAGCGGGTAAACAATTAATTCGATAAAACAAACGCATTTTCCAAGCAGCAACCACATGATAGTCACTATGCTCTTAAAGATAATAGCACGTCAGGCCAATTTGCGTTTATATTTCAACAACCATATTATAATATATCTAGTTTGTAATTGAGATTGAATTTATCACGAGTGAAACTCGAAATGACAAAGGCCCACCAATAGAGAGGTAAAGGGAGGATATAAATTTTAGTAGGGTCACTTTACTTGACAATGTCTGATTGCTTGAACTCTTTTATTAATGGAATTCGTTCCTCATAATTAGTCTCCTTTTTTAAAGATTATACCCGAGTTAAAATCAAATTATTTATTTATTGGTTGGTTGTCAAAGTTTGAAGTGCTTAAATTGGTTAATTCAATTTAAAAAAAAATTGATTCAAATAAAAATTTTTAATTAAAAAAAGTCTATATAACCTCAAAGGTATAATCCAAGTTAAATAATCTAAAAAATTATTTAATCAATAAAAATACAAATTTACTGTTAATAACCCGTAAGTAAATAATTATATTTTATAATATTATGGGTTAATAAATATTTATCTATGTAAATTGTTATTTATTATAGATACAAAAGATTTAAACTTTATTTTACACTGAGCCGAACAAGAGTTGGCTCAGATCTGGTCCAATAGCCCTAATATTAAGTAAAAATCATGATAGCCAAATTGCGTATTGTATCGTATATTTAAAACTTGATTATCTGTATCGTATATTATATCGTATTGTAGAATATACCTTTTAACAAATAAAATAACAAAATATTAATAAAATAATGAGATTTAAATTTACACGTCATCATTTTAACAAATATCACTAACACCTCTAAAATTTAAAATTTTTTCATATTCACCCCTATAACACATCATTTTCTCTAAAAATGTGCATCAATTCAAATGAATAATACATATTGTGTCATAGGATATGTATTGTATCGTATTATATATTCATCATATCGTATTAATTTGACACACTTTAAGATACGAATCATTTTTTACTTATATTATATTATGTTGTAAGATATATATCGTGTATCATATGCAATGACAAATCCAAACATTGAATAAATGAAATAATGTACTAAAAGAAAAAATATAAAACACATCTAATTTATTTATGCGAAAAAAGCTCTTCAATATGAAATCAGCGAAAAAAATTGTGGGAATTTAACAATTCACTTAAATCCAATATGATAAAAGAAATGTTTACAACAACCACAATCCATAAAAAAATATTTTACACTGTATAACTCAAATGCAGTTATTAAAATCAAAACTCAATTGTCTATATTAAAAATCCACTCATCTCGTTGTGTATGATCAAAAAAATTAAGTTATAATGGTATGTGTAAATATTTGAATATCAATTATTTAAAAATAAAAACAAATTAAAATGGTATATTTGAATTGATCCTTAAAACAATTAAGAAATTTAAATTAATCATTTGAATTATTGGTAGCTTATTGACCTTACAATTTACTCTCAGTTACTTTAGAGGGGATTTCTGAAAATTGATCAAACTTTTCAGTTTTAACAATATTTCTTTTAATTTTAGGGGATAAGACATCCAAATGGTATCTTTGTTTTGAAAACAATTTTGCCTGTTCTCATCAATGTGCATTTAAAACTAATCAATTTTAATTATTATGGAATTGCTTAAAAATTAAGTTTAATTTGCATCTTATATGATTGACTTCTTTTCATCTCATTCAAAAAAATCGAGAACAATATAACTTGTTATTGAATCTATATGTTACCTTTCCTTTTACAACTATACTTCATTTTGTAATATATTTCTTAATTCTCAAACATTTATTCTTAGTAAACTATCATAATTATACAATTAATATTACATAACATTCAATGACACCTACACGGAACCATTGATAATTGATAGCAGTTTGTATATACGTTTTTGTTTTGTATACAAATTTCTTGTTTGTAATTACAAAACTTAAAATTATTTAACAAAAAAAAAAATTATAAATGAATGTTAACATTGGCTAGCCAACAATTACACTTAGAGGTGTCAAATGAGTTGGGTTGTGGAAGCCCAGGAAAAAAACCCGACACAAAAGGGCTTAGCCCGCTATAAAAGCAAGCCAGGCTAGGCCCATGGATTGTCCAAGTCCAACTGTGGGCCTAGGCACGGGCTGGTCCCGATAGTGTTTACAATTTTAAAAAATATTATAACATAATTAATTAAATATATAAAAAATTATAAATATTTATAAGAAATAAAAATTTTATACTTAAAAAAAAATGAATTAAGTTTTTTGTATCAATGATCAATCTTACACGCATGAGATAATCAAAATTTTAGTTTGATTAAAACATTTTACTTAACTTTTATTTATAATTGATGAATGAAGTGAATGATTTTATTCATTTAGATGTGAGACTCTTTGCAAAGTGCAAAAGCCTTATATCTAAAAAAATATAATCACTCACTCTCTTTATTTACTATAAATAAATGCTAAGTTAAGTAAAAGGTTCAACTAAATTCAAGTTTTGAAATTCACATTAGTGAGATTGATAGTAAGAACTTAACTCACTTATTACAAATAAATTTGTCTTATTTTTAATCATAATTTAATTTCCTAACATGTTTTCTTTTATTAGAAAACATAATTAGATAAATTATTTAATTAAAAATTATTATTTTTAATTAAAGTTAGGTTGACTTGTTATTATAGGACTAAACTTGTCCATTACTGTAAGGCTTGGCTAGACCCTATGCATTCATGGGCCTCAAGTTTTCTTTGCTTTGGCTTGATTCGTAAGGCCTATTACTGTGCAGACCCTAGGCTCGGCCTAGCTTGTAGGTCTTGTGGGTCTTGCTGGGGTCAACTCAGTTTGGCCTATTGCCACCTCTAATTATGCTAAAATATCTCAAAAGAAAATTATGAGATATTTAAACATTGAGACATTCAAATTCATATTTTTCTACTGTAGATTCAGAAGAAAATTATGTTTTTTCATTTAACTTCAATTAAAAAAAAAATTTTACCTGTGGGCTCCATCAGTTTGGATTGATGGTAATCTTTAAGGTGGCAAGTGAGCTTGACCATATCTTGGAATTGAAGTGGACTATAAAAATGTTTCCTTTTTTTTTTTAAATTGAGGGTGGGCTTTGACATCAATTTTCAATATTTTTCTTAATTTGAGAGTAAACCTGGGTCTATTCTCACAAAACTCAAATCTATTATTTACTGTAATATTTGATAATCATGATAAAATTTATTAATGATATTAATACAAATGTTACCATACAAATTTTATGGGGTAGAAATGCAGCCCATAAAAGCCCAATGGGCTTATTCCTCTACTTCAACCCAAAACTTATCCAAATGGCAATAAAAACAAAACCACAAAGCCGGGAAGGAATTCTCTTTTTCAAACAGTGCAATAGATTCCCGTACTCTATCTCTATCATTCATAGTCGCTGATTAAGCTTCCGTGTATTGCTTATTTCAAGTCTTAATTTTCTTTTAGTTTTGTTTAGGGTGCTGTTTGAGTGATGCCAAATTGTCTTAACTTGTTCATGAGCGCCTTCAATGTCGATTAAGCTTTTATCTTTAACATTTTCAAGCAAAATCCTCAAATGGGTTAATTTAACTGCCCGTATATCCTCACTTTCGTCTGCTAATGCACTGCAAGTTACTGATTATGAAGCAAAGATTCAATCTTTGAGAAATAAGCCATACCCGCATAATCTTATCTGGGTTTTGGATAGCACTGGCGACTTGAACTCTTCCGTGAAGATATTTAAATAGCTATTTCTCCAAAAAAGGTTTCAACACAGCTGATACTTATGGTATGACAATTTTGTAGTTTAGGAGAATGAACAAGAAAGGGTGTAGTCCTAATAGTAGAAGTTTTGAGATAATAATTATAAAAGGTCTTATTTTGAGCAATCGAGTGGATGATTCGGTTATCATTTTAGGCGAGATTTTATGCTGGATTTGAGCTGAAATTAAGTTTCTATACCTGTATAATACCACTGTTTTGTAGGGAAAAAAAACTAGGGGAGGGAATCTGACTGTTAAGGTTGATTAGAGCTTCAAATCCTTAGCCAGATGGGTTGATTTATAGGGAGTTAATTAGATGCACGTGTGTGACCCATACTTTAGATGATGCGAATTATCTTCTTGAAGAGATGATGGAAAACGATAGAACACCTGCTGTTGATGTGCTTGTTGATCTAGTAGTAGGACTTTGTGCTATGCTTGAAGGCTGCTGCAATGCTGGTAAAGCTTTTTTGGCAAAAGGTATCCCGGACAAAAGGGATGAGGGAAACATAACTGATTGTGATTCTTGGAATATTCTAATCATACGACTTTATGAGAATATGGAAACAAGGAAAGCTGATCAACTTCTTTGTAGAATGTTTATATTTTCCATAGTTCTTGACTCTGCGACATACTCAGCTCTTGTTGTAGCCAACTGTCGATCGAGAAAGTATGAGGATGCTCTGCAGGTGTTCCATCGGGTTTGTATCGAAAATTGGGTTCTGGATTCTATATCTTATTAGGACTTATGGAGAGCCTTTGCCAGGCAGGAAAGATTTGGAGGCTGCTGAAGTATTTCATTACATGTCGAAGAACAGATGCTTCCTCATTCCTTCTTCTTACAATATGCTGATTGGTGGCATGTGTAATAAAGCAATTAGGCTACAGAGTTTTGCTTACAGTTCTAATACTCCTTACACTACTCTAACTTACATGGCAATCATGCATGGATTATCAAAATTAAAAATGGCTAAAGGACTAATGGTAATTCTCTCACAAATGTTGGTGGACGGTTGTGCTGTTGATGTGGAAGTATATTGCATCCTCATACACAGCATGAGTGCACAAAATTGAACTAAGGATTCTGCTTTCTTTTTCAATGTGATGGTTAATGAGGGTTTAGTGCCTGACCGAGAAACAATGCATACTCTTCCATGTTGTTTGGCTAGCTAATCTCACTTGCACATGGTTTTAAGTGGGATTGATAAACTAGTTTCTAATAGTGATATTTTGGATTCATCTATGTATAACATACTAATCAACAACCTCCAGAAAGAGGGTCTAAAAAGTGAGGCTTCCCGATTATTGGATCTGATGTTAGAAAAAGGTTGGGTACCAGATGCTACAACACACGGACTGTTGGTTGGGTCTTTTATCAAAAGAGATACAGGTGGTGAAACATTTGCATATGAGGATTCCATGCAAGATAGTGTTAGCAACATTCTCGCTGAGGGAATGGGAAATACATGACAAGTTCCCATAGTTGACAATGAAACTGTAATTAGAAAGTTTCTAAATTATCCTTGTGGAAAACTCGCCATGATGGGATGTAAGCTTCTTCGGGAAGTAATTTTGCAGTTTCTGTTGAGTTGCATGAGAAATCAATCAATAATGGCATTTTATTTAGCCAGCCATCTTATAATCTGTGACATGATGCCACTGCATTGTAAATTCCAAAAAGAAACTTATTTGTTGAAATCTCCAAAAGCGTTGTGGCATCATATGCTTTTTGGTCCACTGTATTTTTTGTTAAGTATTTGTGCTTTGCTCTTTTCATTATTTCCTGTCAGTTTAATTCTTATTATGGTGCTATATGTTCAATATGCACTCGGGAAATCTCCTTGTTCTGTTAAGTCATACTTGATATGATATCAATGAGATTAGTGCTAGGGTATTTAATTTGACTCAAGTCAATTTCTGAAAAATGATCCTGTGATCCATTACATTATTGCCTGTATTTAGCTTCAATTTTACTTGATGATTTAGAATTGTTTGTATATATTGGATACATAACAAAGAAAAAATTTTTATTTTCACAGATATCAAGTAGTGCCCTAATCAGTTTGGATTGGCGTCAACTTGTCCATCAGACTATTTGGAATTGTATTTTAAGGTAGCATGAAGAGGGCAGAAAGATTATAATCAGCAAAGGATTGAGGTCCAAGGGAAGACTGGAATCGCAACCTTCAGGCCAGAGATTGTTGACCATTATTTAGCAGCTGAAGTTCATTCTTTGACAGTAAGATTGTTGTTGCACTCTAGCTAACCACATTTGCCACAGAAGCAGTTTTCATCAAGTTTTAGTCAATGATGGAAACTTTTACCGGTAACTTGGTTAAAGAGTGACAGAGTTATTACAAGTTTTCATCAGCTGAAATTCTCACCAAGGAAATGGAAATTGAAACAATAGATTCAAGATACAAATTGGTGTAAAGTGACAATATAGTTAATGACTAATAATAAAAGCTCTAATTTAGCTTGATTGCTCAAATGGGCATATATATATATATATATATGAATCATGACTTAGCTTGTCTCTCCTAATATTAATTCCTGGGTTTGTCCTCGAATCTGATATACTACCTAATTTGTATTATATTTTGAGGAATTTGGTTTTCTGGGTTGCATATTTTCAGGAATTTCAATGAATATTTATGGGTTATTTTGTTGAATAAGCAGGGGTTAAAGATGCAAGTGATAAGGAAATTCTAGTGGACCTGTTGTTCTGGCCGACCCACAAATATAATGTTAATATCTGGAGATAGAGATGTCTCCAATGCTTTCCATTAATTGAGGATGAGAAGATACAACATTCGGCTTGCTCAGCTGCAGAATGCCTTGGCTCTTCTCCTTGCAGTCATCAAGATCATATGGCTCTGGACAAGTCTTCTGGCTAGAGGCCTTTCATTAATGACTAAAATTGGTAACAAATTTCAATCCCTAATGATATGCCTTTTGCACATGTACAAATTCCCTAATTGGGAAATCCTAAAGAGAAATTCAGTAATAGTGGCCTAGTTGATATTCTGGAAGATCAAGAAACCTGTAAATTATCACCACCCTGGTACTAATTATAATCCCAAGAGTTCTGTTATTGGCCTTGCCCGGATGGATTTGCTCATTTTAGCCTTGCTCAGAATGGTTATAGAAATCATTATCCACCAGCCTTTAGTGCCAAACAATCACCCTAATCATCTTCATAGTTCTGTCCAAAAAGGCAGTGAGGTCACCAATTTTGATCCTATTAGCATGAATCTGAAGCCGGCATTGTTGAGTCAGTCGCAAAATGGACATATAGAGCATCAGAAGCTATCGTTTTCTTCACCAGTGAACTTGATTAATATGTCTAGTTGTGTCATATGGGGGACGTCACGATGTCCAAAACCTTAGAGGTATTGTGTTACTAACGTTTAACTCCTTGAAAGTTGAAAAGATACTGTCAATTGAAAGTAATATAATCTATTACATTCGATATGGATATCCAAAGCATCAGAATACTGACATTAAAAAGGCCTTGGAAATTGCCGTTGATCTATAGATGGTAGTGAAGCAGAAAATTGGAGCTATGAACTTGTATGTTGGTAAGAAGGAGAAACTTTGGAAATGTGTGAACTCTATTGCTGGTAATCCTATGCAAATCTCAGAAATGACATGGGAAAGAATCAAAAAGTTTCTGGTGTCTCTTAAAGGGACATTTGCAATAATGGCTTCTCAACGCAGGTAGGTTTCCTTTGCTTGTTTAGTTTAGCCTTAGCTTCTGAGATTTCTAATTGGACTGTTTTTTTATTCTGTCATGTGTGCTTTTGCATTTTCATTTATAGGTATGAAGCTGGTACTATTTTGAAGAATATGTGCTTGACAGAGCTTACATTAGGTGACATACTTCAGATCTTGAACATGTTAATTACCATAAAGAAATGAATTATTCATAATCAAGCAGGATGGCAGCCCATCATCATCGCTGTTGAAGAGCGCAGCCCTGAATTGGGCACGATATCTGGTTCATAAAGGTTTGACTGAGCTATCTGTGGTAAGGGAAAGGGGCCTCTTGATAGTTTGAAACAAACTGAGTGTAAATTGATAGATGATTTTTTGCAATAAGGTTGGTAAACAGTAAGTCTCCTTGTGCCAAGACTCATTCTGTAGATTTACTAGTGATGAAAGTTGTTACACATGATGGCTACTGTCTAGATTTTTTATTAGAGATGATGTTTCAAGTGAAAGTTTGCTAGATGTGTCAAAGAGTATACAATGCAAGGCTCTGCGGTACAAGAAATTGATCATCTGTTGCATCTTCTGGATTCTATCGAAAATTGCAAGGATGATCGTGCTGTTTCCAAATTTCAATGAAACATATTTATGCAGAAAAATTTCCTACCTCTCATATAGTTCATGGTGCCATAAGAACTCTAAATGTAAGGCCTGATTTAAAAGTGGCATTGAAGAGGCAAGAGTTTGGGTAGTTTGCAGAGAAGCAGATGACACAAATTACAGAAATTTATGAAAAATACATCCAACTGTAATTAGATAAACATAAAATATGTTCTGCTGAAAGCTACCCGTTCTCCTATGATCACATCATACTATGAAGACATCAAGATGAGCATGTGTCGAATCAACGGGTCTTTGTTCTTATTATTTTCGGGTATTCTCAGAATAAGCAGATTTGTAAATTCATCCCTCTGCAGCATCAGTTTAGCAGTTTGTCACTGTATTTGCTGTACTTCTTTGAAAGCTGTATGGTCCTTAGAGCTCGTAAAACCATTAGTCCCTTGGCTATAATCCTTATATTTAGGTCTCCTGTGTGCAAACTTTGATAGAAAAATCAAGTGTTTCTTATTTTTGCTCCCATTTGTATAGTGCTTTCACTTTTGCATTGAAATTTTTCTTTCTGTTAAATTGCTGCCAGTTTTAAGGTTTGCAAGCTTGGAAGATAGCAAGTTTCATACTGTAAATGCCAATATTTTATGGTAATTATTTGAAAACAAAATTGAGTTGGTTCATAAATTTAAAATTTAAAAATTGATATAACACAAACAGTTCTTTGTTTGTGCAGCTGTGTAGCCTTTTGGGTGAATTCCTGCCTTTGTCTTTGCTGCGCAGGTATAGCAGCTTTGATCACTTGTTCCTTGCAGTTCTAGTTTATTTTTTCCCTAGTGCAATTTTTAGTCCGTTGTAGGCCTCGTTCTGCATTTTTTTTTAAGGCCAGAAGCAGTTCTTGTTTTGCCTTCCAAATACTATTTTTTGAACTATTAGGATGGGAATTTTTGTATAAAATAGTCAAGTTGGTTAAGCTTACACTTGTAATGTTATGTGTTGTAAAGGTTTTGTTTGTTTCTTCTTTTGAACTCCATCGTAGTAAAAACTTTGATAGGTATTCAAAAGGAGATGTTGTTAGTCTCTTTAACTCTTCTTGTGAAGGTCTTGACTTGCCCTAGTCTGTGTTTTGGGCTGTCCTCCTTGTTAGGAAAGATGAGTGTTGGTTGTTCCCGAGTTCTCATGCTAGAAGACTTGTTGTTTTTGTTAATACATGCTTTTACTTACCAAAAAAAAAAAAAGGATATAACACAAACAAGTGATAAGAACTCAATAGACACAAAAAATGAAAAAAATTATCACAAAGCCTAATCCAAATAAATCATGTTATATTTGCATCATATTATCAAGCCAAGTAAAAAATTACTTCCCTGTTACCATTATTAATGTTTGCACTAAATAAGCAAAGTTGGACTCGATTTAAATCGAGTTGAGCTTGAATAAAGGCTAACTTGAGATAGAGCTTGACTTGTTCGATTGACAATAATTTTATTAGAGAAGTTGTTAGAGAAAATAAAGAAGAGTTATTGGAGATAAAAAGGAAAAATAATCAAAGAGAAAGAAAACTCGTGAGAGAAGATAAATTTGTTGATAACTCAATTGAACCAAACTAACTTGACTCAATCTTGAATTAACGCTATCTCTATTTAAGCTTAAGCTCCAATCATTTAAGCTGAATACCAAGCCAAGCAAGAGCCAAACTGGATATCATCCACCTGTAATATTAACTAACAATTATTATGAAGATAACATTATAAATATCATATTTTATATAATCTCACATAAATGTCACTACGCAAATTTTATAGGGCTAGAGATGCAGCCTGGAAAAGCCCAATAGACATGTCCCCCTACTTCAACCCAAAACTAATGCAAATGAGAACAACAAAAACAAAATCACAAAGTCGCAGAGGCATTCTCAATTACAAACTATGCCCTATATACAAAGGCCACAGGGCAAACATAAACCAAATTAAGATTTCACTAAGTTACTAGAATTGAAATATATATAGCTTAAAATAGACCTAGCAAAATCTGACACGACCCGTTGATTTGATATGATATGACACAAAAAAATTGAATTAGAGTTATTATTTTTTATACGAAAAGTAGTTTAGGCCATGTTTGGATTGACCCTTAAAAAATCGAATCGAGTTAAGGTTGACATGAAGCTAACTCGAATTGATCCAAACTAATTTGAACATTTTAAAAAAAATATTATATAACATCATTACAATAAAAAATCTCTAATATCTTTTATTTTCTTCATTTGATAGAAAGAGTTTCAATCTACAAAATTTCTATCCCTAATTTGAATCAACAAATAAATCGACATTGTATCACTAAACACAAAATTTGCACCACCCAAAGACATTCATTTAATTTAATAACTCTTTTTGGAAAAATTGTAAAAGACTATTTGTAGTTTTTTTTTGTTGGTGTGTTATAAGTACTATTGATTTGAACTTATTATGTTTGATGTGTCATATATTTGTTAATAGTTTTAATATATATAATAGTTACATTCATCATATGGATTGAAAATTAAATTTAAATATTTAACAAATAGTTGTTAATTTTATTATATATCAATGACATTATTTTAAAATTAAAGTTACAGAGTTACTTGGATTGTTAATTATAATATTCTATTATTTATCCTTACTAGAGATGTGTATAATTAGATTCAAATTGTAAAACTGGACTAAACCATTTAAAAATTATGGTTTGGTTTGTCAAATGGTTCGATTTTGGTTGACAAATTTTTAAAAAATAGTTTTCAGTTTGTGTTATGGTATTGACGATTTTCAAACCAAACCAAACTCTAAATTGTATATTTTTAAAACATATATATACAATTATATTTGATAAATTTTTTAAAATAAGTAATTAGGTGTACAACTTATTTTTTTCATATTTATTTTATCATTTTCTTTACATGTATATTTTATACATATTTCATATTTATTTTACATATTAATATTATGTTCTAGAAAACTATAATTCAATTAATTTTATAAAATTATATATATTTATAAATAAATGATTTTAATACATTCAAACCGTAATCTAAATCGGACCAAACTGTTAATTTTTTGGTTTGAAACCTAATATGGTTTGGTTTGAAAAATTTCTAAACCGTTTTTTCAATTTGGTTTGAAAAAGCTTTTAGACCATACTAAATTGGATTGTATACATCCCTAATTCTATAATTAATCATATAAAGTGATAAACAGACTATTATTATTAACTTGAAATAAAGCAATTTGGTAAGTATGTGTTTTTTTTTTTGTATTATTTCGTAGCAAATTGTGTTATTTTTTTATATTTGACAAAATGCATTGTTTCGCTAAAAATCAGATCATTACCTATTGCGTTTTGACACAACTTTACTTGTTACATAGTTTGGGTTATTTCGAGTCAAATCAACATGAAAATATTTCAGTTCGATTTAGGGTTGAAAAATTTTGACACAATTATATTTCAGGTTCGGCTTGGGTTTAAGGTCTTTAACGTGAAACCCGATTTGATACGATATGAACACGATCTAATGACACGAATTGTTAGGTTTAGCTTAAAATTCGTCAA
The DNA here is from genome assembly GCF_011075055.1 of Mangifera indica. Classification (NCBI taxonomy): domain Eukaryota; kingdom Viridiplantae; phylum Streptophyta; class Magnoliopsida; order Sapindales; family Anacardiaceae; genus Mangifera; species Mangifera indica. The sequence continues at coordinate 6,283,684 of NC_058138.1, forward strand.
CAACCTTATTTAAATTACAAAATCATCATAAAAATCTCTAAATTACTATACTTTATTTTCAAACTAGATTGATTCATGGATAAATATTTGATTAGACCAAAATAAAAAAACAAATTTATAAGCTTAGCACTTTTATGAAACAACAAAATTATGTGCGATGGATCTGACAAAATTTGACACAAACCGTTAATTTAACATGATATGAAAAAATTTGAGTTAGGGTTATGATTTTCGACTTGAAAATAGTTCAAATTGGATTTAGATTGACCCAAAAAAATTAGGTTGTGTTTGGAGTGACAGGAAACTAATCCGAAAATTGTACTCATGAAGCATAACAATTTCCCTCACATAAATTTGACCAAACTTATTTGTACTCATGATGTCCTTGACTGCTATTAAGTGTGCCATCTTGGTCAATCGGTCAACTATAACCCATAATGCATTATATCCTCCTTTGACCCTCGATAACTTAACCATAAAGTCTATCGATATGTGTTCCTATTTTCACTTAAAGATACTGAATGGTTACAACAATCCGAATGGTCTCTAATGTTTGGCTTTAACCTACTGACAAACTAAACATTTAGGCACGAAATCCACTATATCTATCCTAATTTTTGATCACCAAAATGATCTCCTCATATCTTAGTATATCTTTACACTATCAAGATGAGCGGTGTAAAGAGAACTGTGTGCTCAGTGAGGATCATATCTCTTAAGCTCTCCTCTCAAGGAACATATATTCTTTCTCTGAACCTCAAGATGCCCTCAACCATACTGAAATTGGTCTTGGCATCTTGAGTAATTCTCTACCTTATCTATATATACCTCTTATCTGAAGCTTAGGCTACATAGATTTCATCTAGAATAGTTGACTAAATCTGAAGGCCTACCAATTTTTATATGATCACCTCAATCTGTTCTCTCACCAACTCTTGCTACAACTTATGGTGAGTGGTAATCAGTAATAGGACTATTTTTCTGCTTAGAGCATCAATAACCACATTGGTCTTACCTGGGTGGTATTAAATCTCACAATCATAGTCATTTACTAGTTCTAACCACCATCTTTGTCTCATATTAAGTTCCTTCTAAGTGAAGAAATAGTTGAGACTTTTGCGATTCGTGTAGATATTACTCTTTATCCTATATAGATAATGCCGCCATATCTTAAGAGCGAACATAAAGGCTACCAACTCAAGGTCATGTGTCGAGTACTTGGTCTTATACTCCTTTAATTTCTTGGAAGCATAAGCTATTACCTTACCCTTCTATATTAACATTATTTCCAAACCTTGATGTGAGGCATTTGTATAGAAGTCATACTCTTCACCCTCTTCTAGTAAAGCTAGAATGGGAATTGATGTCAATCTCCTATTTAGCTCTTGGCTACTTTACTCATTAGCATTCGACCATCTGAAAGAAACATCCTAATGAGTTAGTCATATGAGGGGTTAGGCTAACTTGGCAAATCCCTTAATAAAGCGCCTGTAATATCCTGTTAAGCTGAGAAAACTTTTAACCTCCTTAACTGTCTTAGGCCTCTACCACTCTAATACAACCTTGATTTTGCTGGGTTTACTAATATGTCATTTGCTAAAACCATATGCTCGAGGAATGCCACTTTGTCCAACTAGAAGTCATACTTGGAGAACTTAGCATATAATTGTTTCTCTCTTAGTCTCTAGAGCACAAATCTTAAATGTTGTTTATGGTCCTCTCAAGTTCCAGAATATAACAGGATGTCATCAATATACACCACTAAGATCTTATCTAAACAATCCTGGAACAACTTGTCAAGAGTCCATAAATATTATCAAGACATTGGTCAATTCGAAAGGTATGACTACAAACTTATAATACTTATATCTAGTTTTAAAGGCATTCTTAGGTATATCATACTCTGCTCGTTTGGTTTGATGAACCCACTATATAACCATTCTTATAACTATTTTTTTAACTCTTATAGCTCAGTTGGGGCCAATTTGTAAGGTGCTTTGGAAATCGACGGTATGCCTAAGGTTAGCTTAATACTAAACTTTAACTTTTTCTTAAGTGCCAACCCTAGAAGATTGTCAAGGAACAAATTTGAAAAATTTTGCACCCCTAGAGTATCTGTTAACTACGTGCACCAGGTACACCATCCATCCCTTACTTAACATTCTCTTGGCCTTGACACTATTGATTATTATGCTACTTGATCTTCACTAAAGTTAAACTGCATGCCATTATATAAGTTGAACTTAACTTTTTTCTTTCTGTAGTTTATTTCTTCACCATGTCTGCTCAAAAAGTCCATATCGATTATCATGTCAAACTCGAGCATGTCTATTACTATTAAGTTCACAACCATATCATGGTCATTTAGAGAAATTGACTCTCAAATTAGCATTTAAGTGTTGTGAACCTTATCCCCATTGATATAAGGAACGATTGTAGGCTCTAGTCCTAGTATTTTTACTATGTTCTAGCAATGAAACAGTATGGGACACTAGAGTCAACTAAAGTATATAAAGGGCAAGTATGAAATGTTAACTGACTTGTCACTGTTGTAGGCCTGACATCAGTTTGAGTCTGTGTAGTTGTAAATACTCATGTTGCTGGGTTGTGTACTATCAGGTAAAGTGACCAGGCTGCTTACATTTTTAGCATACCTTCTATCTACCTAAGTACTCATCAATATGCCTCTGGCCATATCTAGGACATGTAAGAGGATTATCGTGTCTAGGTTAATCCTCTCTCCTCTGTTTTTTACCCTTCAAATTCTTCTTGTTCTTAGGTTGGAAAGGTCTCTTACATTTGTCGTCTCTAGTTGGACCATTTCAGTTGCCATCTATAGTCATTTGACTCTGCCTCTACACTTAGGCTATTGACATAAGCTTCTCTGACAACTCTTTGTCCCTGGTCCTCTATTGCCTTATGGTCTCCAACCTTAAAGTCAACCAACAACCTTTAAAAAATATCTAAAAAGATTATCTCCCATCAGTATATCTTTGGTTATGTCAAATAAGTGCTTTCCAAAGAATACCTCTAGTTTGCCTCCGTCTGAGTTAGTTACACCTGGTGCATATTTGACTAAGGAGTTTAGCTTGGTTAAAAACTTTTTGAATATCATGTTCTTTTTATTTAAGATGAAAGAACTCTTGTGCCTTCATATACATAACATCTATTAATACATACTCCATCTTAAAGGCTTATCTAAAGTTAGCCCATGTAATTTTCGACACTCAATGGGTTCTACACTACATTTACTACCAAACCTGAGCATCATCTTTCAATAGAAGGTTGACATACTAGATTTTAACAGTATCGATCATAGAGTAGATCCTTATGACATCCTTCACTACTTCTGGCCATTCCTCAACTGGTAATCCTCTTGATACTACACTCCCTTTGAAATCTAGAGGTTGATGATGACTGAATAGGTTGTAAATGGGATATGATTAATTTTTGCTACTACCTATGATCTTTACTTAAGGTGCTCTTATGCTCACCTTATCTTGTTAGAAGGGTATCTCTATATCTAAAGGCTACTTTAACATTGGTAGGGCATGAGCTAGGTACCTAACACTATCTGATACCTTATTGTTTTGTCTCAAGATCTCTTCTATAATCTGGCAGATGGTAGCACTGTCAATGGTGTCATAACTGATATACCAGATATTTGTTCTTGAGCCTTAACTTAACTCCTTTCCTAGCTAGAGATCTCTAGGGCATTTCTAATCAACCTTTTGGATCTTTTTATACTAAAATGACAATAAACTTTAGGCATATGTTACTTTAAACTGAAAGTAGGTCTAATGTACTTACATTGATAGGTGTGCGAGGGCGATCGATGCTACACGAAAGGGTTACTTTCCTTACTTAACTTTATATGTAATTTTAGACACATACATAAAACTTATCACTTTTTTTGGTACCAAGATCATGCTCTGATACCATAAATGTAACAACCCTCACCAAATACATACCCTTGATTAGAATATGACTGAAGAAACATGTAAACTGGAGCATTTAATTCATAATCTTACAATTAATGCATGATCACTACAACTAAAGGGGTAAAAAGGTGATAACCCAAAATAACACCTTATTTATTTAAAGTATATATAAAACGTATATGAAATCCATACATAAGAAAAGGGTACTAAAATATCAATATTGTATCTGAATGATCCAAAATAAAATAATAATAATAATAAGGCCAAATGACTATTTCCCACCCAAGGTATGCTACAATCTCAAGTTTCCACCCTTTATCTTTGATAATACCAAACACCCACCATGAGCAGTTAAAATTAATGGAACCCTAACCCCTTGAAATTTTATCTCTTTTTACCCCCCCTAAACTTTAAAAACTAAAAGTTTTCCCCAGCCTAAGTCTTCAAAAATGGCAGTTTTAGCCTAGGGTTTCTTTTTGAAATCTCCAATGACATCTTCAATTTCATTATTGATGGCCTTTCCCTCCTGAAGTATCCTCTCCTTTTGATGATCTCTTTTCTCCCGTTTGGACACCTGATCGACGTTAGAGAAGCCTTGGAAGACAAAGGACTTCGTCAGGGAAGACAAAGAACTTCGTCTTCTAAAGCTTCTTTGACATCGATCGAGCGTCCAAATAGGAGGAAAGAGATTACCGAAAGGAGAGGATGCTTCAGGAAGGAGAAGCCATCAACAATGAAGTCGAAGATGTCGTCGGAGATTTCAAAAAGAAACCCTAGGGTGAAACTACCATTTTTTAAAACTTAGGCTGGGGGAAACTTTTAGTTTTTAAAGTTTAAGGAGGCAAAAATAGATTATATTTTAGTTTATTTTTAATATTATAAAGAAAACGACAATTTTACCCTGACCACCGTTAATTTTAACTACTCATGGATGGGTGTTTGGTATTATCAAAGATAAATAGTGGAAACTTGAGATTACAACATACCTTGGGTGGGAAATAGTCCTTTGGCCTAATAATAATAATAATAATAAATGGAAAAGAAGTCCAAAGTAATAATCATGCCCCTCATATAGTTGTTTGTTAGATAGCTAATTCTTCGCCTATCTCACTAGTCACCTATACCTACAAAATATATAAAATGGAGCACATGTGTAAAACATTCAGTAAGTGGTGGCCTTTTGACACCCAAATTAATATAATAAAACTTATAAGAAACCGGCATTCCATTTGTAAGTTGGATATGGCCATGATTCAACATCTTAGTACCTTAACATGGGTAATCTAAAGCTTGTGAAGACCTAAGCTGGAAATGACATATCTAATACCTTAGTGAAAGCTTAAGACACCTTATGTGTCACTAACTATCTTACCTTGCACATATTGCATACGACTAATTGGGACACCTTGATCACATAGGAGAATCTCTGGTAGCAGCTCATTCCCTTACCACATAAATTAATCAGAACTATTGTCCAACCATCTAGGGATGACGCTACCTCAAGTACATATATGGTGTATCCCACTGATTATGTGAGGAAGAACTAGAAGCCACATCCTTACCATACACACTTGAACTGAACTAAGTGGCTCGAGTGTATAATGTATCTCATGGGTATTTGACCCTAATGCTTTGATGGTTATCATCACTTACGCACATAGCTAAAGGCTATTTAGATGTGTAACACTATCCTTAGGTTTTTTGACTTTTGAACCAAATTCAACTCTGTCTGAGTTTGTGCCATCATCTACTTAGTCAAACACTCATTCTATGCCTTTCTTACTTAATTTATGGTGCTTCTTTAATCTTCCTTCTTGGTTCTTCCCTTTTCTGCACATAACTTAAGGGTAAAATTATCTTTTAATTCTTCTTAAAGGTACATAATCGTGTGTTGGTCAACCCATGCCCCGTATGCCTTACAATAGACATACACGAATGTGTGGCAATATGCATATGACCTTGTATAGAGCTGATACACACAAAGAGTTGCTCTAACCACACTCATGTACATCGAGTCACGTGCACCAAGTCACATGATCCTAAATACATGTTATCCACTTTTGGAAAGCCATACACAAGTGTGCATCCTATACTATACAACCGTGCATGTCTTTCTTTAGAACTAGTGTAGAAAACACAAAGATTCCTAATTTTCTGAAGTGACACATAGACATGTATAAGACCATACACGATCGTGTATTACGATTTAGAAATCCTGTACTAGAATTTCTACGCTGTTTAGATCATCAATTAGACAAAACTATCACTACCAGGACATAAGGAACCATTTCTAGACATACTAAACATGTCATTCATGCTATTATTTTACCATTAAAGACATACATAATCTCAATACATAAATTTTTTCCACAATAACATCATTCAAGCATAGCTTTTTATCCAATCAACATACCAATTATTTATATAATGTATTAGTAGATTCATAAGTATATTTATATACTTTAATGGCTAACAATCTCCCCCTAAGATCATGTATAACATGCACAATTCATTCAAAGTCATAAGATAATGATTCATAGTATGGTAGTCAACTTGTATATTAAAAACATAATTTTTTTATAAAGTGTATCATATCATATGATATGTCTTTTTAAATAAAATAATAATAAATTTGTAAAAAATAAGTTAAAGTTTTTTTTAATATTTTTCCTTTTGTATTCCATGTCAATCTAATGTAACCAGTGTTTCTAATCAAAATATAAATGAAAGACTAAAATTATCTCATCAAATTGTAACTGACTTAGTCAAGAAAAGAGTATAGGAAAATAATTTAGAATTAAATTTCATCATGAAAAAAAATAATGCAATAAAAAAAATAAACAGAAATATAAATTTATATGTCAAATACCTAACTTTACCATAGAAAAATCATTCTTACTTCAAACTTTAATATATCCTTAAATAATACATCCATTAACCAAATAAAAACAACCAAGACATTTTATATTCAACTTTTTACTCTTAAAGGAACTCAACTTTTCCTCTCAATCATTCAAGAGTAAAAAGGAATTGCTAGAAATATATTAAGCAAAAATCATAATATCTTCTTATCAATCATTCATATCATTAAAATTAATGTCAATATCTATATCTCCACTATTGTTATCACTATCATGTAAAATAGGTAACTCATCTTCCTTATCAATTTCTCTATCTTCTTCATGCATAGCTTCTATTTCATTATCTTCAACCATTTTTTCCTTACCTTTTTTGTTGCTAGCATTCAAATTCCTTGGTCCTATAAAGAAATCATCAAACCATCAATATATATATTACATTCAATTTTATATTAGAAGGATAGTTAAATTAAGAGAAATTAAATCAATTAGACTAAACAATAGGGGCTTAAGTGAATTTGCCAAAAAATTATAGATTAAGCAAAAATGCCCTATTTTGTTGTAATGACCAAAATGCCCTTATATAAAAACCAAAAAAATTCCCATTATGATCATTAGGTTCATATGCTAAATTAGTAAAAAGTTTACCATAATGGGTCTTTATCTACTGCTACAATTTAGGACATAATTTTTCGGTTTCCTTGGAAGTTTCTTTCTTACACAAGTATCTCATGACTAATACTCCCAATAGTTTGGTTTGACAAATTTTCCATATCTATGTTTATATCATAATCTAAATCCTCAAGTCCTATTTCTTCTATTAAGTGATTAAGATTATTAGGTAAGTATCTTCGTGGCTTTTTTGCTTAGCCTTTTCTTTTCAATGTAAGGAAGATTCTTTTTGTAAAATAAGGCATCCTTTGTTTCAGATATTTTTCTGATTTTAATTCAAAAACCTCATAGCTCTTTTTGCCTAAGATTTAACTAAAGAAGACACATTCCCTGGCTTTTGTGCCAAATTTATCTAGTGGTCGGGGCTTGACATACAAGTAACATAAGCAACTTACAACGTAAAGATGAAGATGATCAAGAATGTTTCTTTTTTTGAAAAAGTTAAAATTTTTATAAATAAAAAAAGAGTACAAAATAAGAGGGATACTCCAAGCAAAGTTATAAAAGACTAAAAAACAAAATACAATGAGCATGTGGGCTCTTAAAAAACTATAACAAACTAAATAAAAGCCATAAAACAACAATAGAAGCATGCAAGCTAAAATAGAAAAACCTAACTAAGTAACTACCATATATCTCGATACTATGGTGGTATCTCATAATTGTGCTCCAAGGAAATGATCTTAATGCAAACCACATCAGATATATCCGAAACAATCTCACGATGATGCCAATAAACATGATGGAACACTCGATTATTCCTTTCATACCATATAAAGTAAACAGCGGCTAACAAGGATAATCAAGAAAGAAAATGTCAAAAGTCCCTTTTTTGCTTAAGGTGCAAGGATGCCTAGTGTACAACTAAGGACTATGAGAAACTCGACCATGCCAAAAGAGTCTTGGCTTTGATTTCCCTCCAAATAGTGGCAGAGAAATCATAACTGAAAAAGAATGGTCATAAGTCTTTATAGTTGACCCATACATGATATAGACTATAGACTGCAAAACCTTATGATGTTGAAGGTGATCTATGGTACAAGAGATGACCCAACGTGGTGAGCCAAAGAATAAAGGAATTTTAGGGAATGTGTTCTGAGAACCAAAACAGATGGTGCATAAAAGTAACATCTCACCATGCCCGTAACATGTCTCATGCAAAGTCAATCGAAAACTTACCAGAAGAGTGACCCTTCCAATTAGGTTGACAATATGGGAAACTAAAAGTATGGAATCTCTTTAGTATTTTAAGGGGAGGCTGGATTGAAAGCAAAGTGCCCTGCAACTTGAACTAAAAGTTTATGCTTTTTTTCCACAAAACCATTTTGTTGAGGTGTGTGTAGACAAAAAGTTTGATGCACCATCCCATGTTCGAGAAGAAAATTTTGAAATTTTGGTGACAAAAATCTAGTTGCATTATCAAACATGACTCCTCTAACAAATTTGTTAAATTGAATTTTAGCCATTTCGAAAAAATATTGAAATTACATTGGTGCTTCTCTATTAGTTTCAATCAAGTAAACCCACATCCTCATGAGCAATCATCAACTATTCTTAATGTAATAAATATGTAACCTCTCTGATCCAATAGGTGTGTTACAAAAAAATGGCAAGAGTTCCCCTATTTTTTTAGGGCTCGGGGAAATTTTTTTTCTATTATGTCTTGTAACACTCTTAATTAACAATTCACACAAACCAGTCCTACTAATCGATTGGATTTTCATCACATAATTATAATAAACAAAATAAATACTTATTAGTAACCATCATAAAAATTAGCACCCACAGAAACTTTATAACCAATTTCAATAACTAGCCATATATATATACATATATAGATATATATATATATATATATATATATACGCACAATCACATATATACATATAGGAAATAACATATATAGATATATATACCAATATTTATATCAAGTATATATTTATGCATATATTCACATATACATCAAGGCATAAAAATCAACAAAAACATGGTGCTTTTCTCCTTTAGCCTCATGTCTCACTAGTTCTCCCTTGGAACCTTTGCTGCAACCTTTTACCTGTAAAATATTAAATTAAACGGAGTGAGCGACCATGACTCAGTAAGAAAATCATACTTAATATTCAAAGCATTTCATACTAGTACTAATCTCTTCCATACTCAGCGTGTCTGGGTTATTCACAGACAAAATAATTGACACGAAACACGCTTTAAACACATATTATAATTCTCTTCTTTCACCCATTTATTCATTTCCTTTCTATACAAATATGATTCACTTGTTATGATTTATGCATGTATGAGTGTCATGAGTTTTCTATTTTTTGATCATACATCTTTCTCAACTCTTTATCAGCCACATTGGCTTACATGTATGATTCTAATACAAATGACTTTAATAAAATATTTGCTAATTCTTTTTTTTTTGATCAAATATTTTCATTGACTAGTCTAAACTACATATGACAGTACTCGCAGTCACCATACAAGGTACAATCCCCTCTTACACGCATATTTCACTATTTTTTTCTTTGTTGTCCACACAGTACAACTGATATTTTTCTTTGTTGTCCACACAGTACAATCGATATCTTTCTTTGCTGTCCATACAATATAGCTCGCATGTAAGAATTTTAAGCATGTTTTCTGTTTTCCTGTATCATATGAGTTATTATAAAACCAAAAACATTTGTTTTCTATTTTCTGAAAAAATGCATAACTTAGAAAATGTTTTTCCTCTTTCTTTATTTTTCTGAAATCATGCATATGCTATGACTCCTCACGTATGTATGTATAACTATAACATAAAATATGCCCATTCATTATTTTTCCTTATTCTTTTCACTCTTTATCAAACATCATATTATTTCCTCATGCATTTATATATATCTCATGCATTGAATTAATTTCAAAATATACAATATAGGCTTAATATAAGGGTTATTACACATATCATGCACATAATTAAGCAAAATTAACCGATATCACATAAAATGACGTTTTTGCCCTTATGGATATAAGCGTTATTCCACATATCATACACATAATTAAGTAAAAATTAACCTTATGGATAAAATTACGTGCTTACCCTTAATGCCAATTCTTTCATCAATTCATCATTTCTCATATATTCAACACACAAAATCCACTAAGCTAACCCTAGGAATATGAAATGTCTAAAATACCCTTATAGCAAAAAATTACATCATGAATCCTAATGAATTTTTTTATCCTTTTAAGCATAAATCACTTTAATTCTAATACCTTACACACTTATACAGGTAAAAGTTATTTAAATAACCTAATTCAAATTACTTCGAGTATGTAAAATATGAAATTCTTACCTTTTCTTTGCTAATTAGGTTATTTAAGCTTATTCTCATTCTTTTCTTCTTCCTAGCAACCTTAATCAAACAAAAATATAATTATCCATCAAAACTCTAAACTTCACATCTCTTAAAAATTAAATTTTTTACTTTAAAACTTACTAGAATTGATAGATCTACACTTTTTATATTTGGAGGCTTTGAAAATTAGGTGGTTTAGCTAGGTTTTCTTTGGTGAATTTTTGCTTGAAGGAAAACTTTAGCTAAAATTATGGAGATTCTCGGCCAAGGAAAAAGAAAATGAATAGTTGGTTGGTTTTATAAGCTTTTTGGACTAATTTACCCTTGATCTTTTCCATAAATGACTATTTTATCTTTAGTCAATTACCAAAAACCCTTAGCACCACCATATAATTTCAGGTGTGCCATTCAATTTAAATTCCCACTTTGTCTTTTAAATCCTTCTAGAATTATCATTTTACCCCCTTTGAAAATTATTGCTCATTTAGTAACTTTCTATAATTCTTTTACAATTTCTTTAAACAATAAGATATAAAATCAACTCTACGGATAGTTTTGGAAGTAGAGTTCACTGACATATCTGAATCTGAGTGTTACAAAATATGACTCGCCATTGAGTGTTTTTGTGTTATAGGATCCTCAAGTGTCTAAATGTACTAAATCAAACATATTTTTAAATCTCTTATTACTTAAAGAAAAAACATATCTAGTTTGTTTTGTCCGATGCCACACATCAGAAGACATCTTCTTTTAGCTAGATTTATCAATATTATAGAATTCCTTTATTCTTTGAAATTGAATATGCCTGAGCCTCATAGGAAGGATTTCAATGTCCAAATTTAGTCTTGCTGACTTTATTATAAGTTTAGGTTCTTTATGGAGGTAATAAAGTCTTATTAGTTTACCCACTCCAATAGTCTTCTTGGAGTAAGATCTTGCAAAACAAATACATTAGTTCCAAAAATAATTTTACAATTAGAGTCTTTAGTGGGCTTACTAATTGAGACCACATCGCCATTAAAATTAGAGATCAATAAGGCATCCTTAATTAAGACAAATAATATGAGTTATTTTTGCCATTCCAATGGCTTCTACGTTAGCTTGTTCATCAGTAGGAAGTGTAACCTGTAATTATTTTACTAGTTTTGTTATAAATTCGAGTAATGCAACATTGAATACAATGTGATCCAAGGCTCCACTATCTAATATACAACCTTGGTGTTTAAAAGAGAATTTAGATATATCACCAACAAAATTCACCACGATAACTTCTTATTTTTCTTCTCCAAGATCCATCAACCAATCGAATTGTTTTTTAGTGAGATTTCTTGGGCTCAATCGCATTGGTTGTAGCACTTAACTTTTATGTGTCCAAAGGCTACTCAAATACCATGATATAAAACATAATGTAATGAGAATAATTCTTTCACCTGCCTTGAAACACTATCATATGTACATTATATAAATTGAGGGAGTGGTTGTAATTTCATGAGCTAAAGTGTACAACAAAGGAACAAAATAATGGGTATTGATTATAGAATCAATCACCAAATAGTCTTCCTTGATCTTAGGCGATTTTAGGAGTGAATAATTGTGGGAATTGTCCAGATTCATAACAAAAACAACTTTCTCTGTATAGATATTAAGAATCAAATAAATAAGTGAAAATTAGTTAATGTACCTGACTTTAGTCAATTTGTAATATAATAATCCTTAGGCAGCTTTCATGACCCGGCCACCACCATTCCAATACACAGCTATAATTCTTCAATTTAGCACATTGCTTCACCACGTATCTTTTCAATTTCATCAAAAATCTACCATATATTTGTGTTTAAAGTTAATTGGCTAAGTATCAAAGTACTAAATTTCTCCGGTTACTTTTCATGCTTATACAACAAATCAACATAGTTGATTAGTTTTGGGTTGAAATAGGAAAATAGGCCCATTGGGCTGTTATGGCTGCATCTCTACTTGTGCATCCTATTTCCTTACAGGGAAAAATTCCAGTGGAACTATATTTAAACAGGGAGTGGCTCAAGCTCGGCTAAAAACTAAAAAATCTAGTTTAAATTGGTGATAAGATCATTAGAAAAGTTATCAATAAATACTAGAAAAAAAGTTAGACAAAACTGAAAAAGAATCGATAAAAAAATAAATTATTAGAAAAAAAATCAAATAAATATAAAATTATTAGAAAAAATGAATATGTTATTTAAAATAAAGAGTGTCATTGAAAGAGCGTTTAAGTTAGCTTAACTAATATTTAAACTAAGTTAATTTAATTTAAATTTAATTTTTTTGAATCTAACCCTAACTTAAGTTAAAGGAAAATTGCGATGGAAAGGAATACTCTGTGGTTGTCTGAGCCAGCATTCCATCAAATAACAATGACTTAACGCTAAACGATCATGAAAAAAGTAAAGTGGATGGTGAAGCTTTATTTGAAGTAAAATGTCTTTGCATTTACTGTGTCACTTGACTCATGCATGGTACAGGGCTTGAGAAAGAGGAAATTCTAGAGAATTACGTCAACTTTCCCACTTTTTCCGGACTGACGTTTATTTCCATTCAAAAACCAAGTCACAAAAACAGCAACATTACATCACCCAACTTGACCTCTTTGAAAATGACAGATTGTCTTCTTCTTTATCTGTTACATTCACTTACGTAAGCATGTAGTAGTTTTTGAAAACAAACTGGGTGATGTTCCTAAAACGACAACTGAGAACACTTAATGAAGAGGGTTCTTCTGTGAAAGGGAATGAGTTCAATCAATTGATAATGAATTGAATTTCGTGGAAACAACTCAAACCTCTTCATCTCCATCAACCGAGAACGCGTTTGATAATGAATTATTCGCAGTAAAGTTATAAGCAATTGATACTGAAATCTCTCTCCATCTTCAGTTTTCTTCTCTTAGTCATTCAGAAACCACTCAAATATACTTTCACTCACAAACCTCTCTGAAACCAGTTCCCTTGGTTTTTTGCTTACCTGAAAATCTTCTTTATTTCACCTATTTTCCTTACTTTATTTGAGTTTTCACCTTAGTTGTCCTGTTATTATCTGTGTTTTAGTTATTTTCATTTGCTTTGCCTCTCTACTGTTTTTCAAACTTGAAAAAAAGTTTAAAAAAATGGTTGATGTTGCCGGGAGTATTGGGAGTGTGTTGAGTCCTGTTCTCCAAGTTGGCAAGTGGTTGGCTGCCCCCATTTGGCATCAATTCAAGTATTTGTACAACTACAATACCAATTTCAAAAATTTGGAAAAACAAGTCGATAAGCTGAAGAATACAAGAGAAGAAGTCCAGCGTAAGGTTATTGCTGCTGAAAGAAACGTAGAAAAGATCAGACAGAATGTTAAGGAATGGCAGAAGGATGTGGAGAAGTCAATTACAAAAGCAGAGCAATTGATTCAAGGGAAAGAAAAAATCCCTCGATGTTTCAAGGGATTGTGCCCCAACTACAAGCAAAGCAAGAGAGCTTTCAAATTAATGCGGGATGACATTGATCCTCTCCTCAAGCAAGAAAAGGAATTTGATCAAGTTTCCTTTCCTACTATTCAACGAGATATCTGGCTTAGATCTAGTGAAGATTATTTGACGTTCGAATCAAGAAACTCCACAGTGAAGCATGTATGGGACGCTTTAAATGATGACAATGTGTACATGATTGGTGTTTATGGGATGGGTGGTATTGGGAAGACCACTCTTGTGCAGGAGGTTGGCAGAAAAGCAGAGAAGGATAAGCTATTTGAGGACATTGTTTTTGTTGAGGTAATGTTTGAACTTTCTTATGATTATTTTGAGTGATAATTGGTATTACATGAGTCAAATTAATAATAGACAAATGAAAGAAAATAAAATAGTTATTACTTTAGAATTATTTTTTCTCTGTTTGTTGTTCTTGAACTGGCCATATTATTCTTGTCTTTAGGTAACACAAACTTTCGATATAAAAAGGGTTCAAACAGAAATTGGAGACAAGCTAGGCGTAAAATTCAGTAACGAGAGTGAAAGAGCAAATAAGTTATATGAGAGATTGAAGAGTGGTAAGAAGATCCTTCTAATTTTAGACAATATTTGGGAAAATGTTGATCTCAAGACTATTGGTATTCCTTCTAAAATGGATCGTGGAGGATGTCAACTAATGTTCACGACAAGAAACTTAGATTTATTGGAAAAGATGGGTTCCACAAATAATTTCAAGATGGGTATTTTAGAAGAAGGTGAAGCATGGAATCTATTCGTGAAGATGGCAGGTAATCTTGTAGAATTTTCACTTAAATATTTTTTAAGTTTCCCCAATGTAATATTATAACATCCAGATATATTAATGTAGCTCTTATTCTTACAGAATTTTCACAATTTTAATTGGCTTAACAAATAAATTTTAAGTTGACTAGAATCACCTATTGTTAAGTTGGTAATTTGTTTTTGATTTGTCATTTGACATTATTAAATCCAAAGTATGCGTGTAAATACAAATGCAATTAGTATAATCCTAATCCCAGCTTTCTTTGCAGGTGATGTTATTCAAACATCTGAATTGAATTTTCTACCAAATGATGTATGCAAAGAATGTGGAGGGTTGCCCATTGTGATTTGTACTATAGCAAAAACATTAAAATACAAGAATCATCCATCTGTGTGGAAAGTGGCCTTGCAAGAATTGACAACACTTTCAACAACTAAGAGTCACTCATCAGTGTTAGGTCAAGCAAGGGTAGCCCCAACTTGAGAATAAGTCAAGCTAGTTCGACTCAATCAAATTGTTTGCAAAATCATCTTCTCTGATGACATTTCATTTGATGACTTTTCATATTTTTGAATGATGTTTTTCTTTTCCAATAATTATTCTTCTCATTCTCGGCAACTCTTCTTCTTCTCCAAAGACTTCTCTAGCAAACTCATTGTCAATCAAAAGAGTCAAGTTTGATCTTCTTGAGGCTTGACTCATTTAAATAATATTAGTGCAACATTAATAATGGTAACACTATAGACATTGATAGCAACACATGATGATACATATTGTCTCTGTACATTATAATAACGCCTTCCGATTTCACATTTGGTAATTTAGTAAGTTATTTCAGTGGAAGAAGTAACACTATAGATGGATAGTGTATCTAACACCAAATTTGTTATTTTCCAAGCTTGGAAATCTTAAAACTGACAGCAATTTACCTGAAAGAAAAAGTAAATTTAAGGTTTATAGTCAAGGACCACGAAGAATTACAAACAATGATAGGCCGACCGGAAACCAATAGCCAGTGCAGTTCGAGGTAAAAATAAGCAAATTTGTTTGCAATGTTTAGTTTAGAACTCAAACCCAAACTTGAATCATTGTCCGATAGACCGACTGGAAACCAATAGCCAGTCATAAATCATTTTTGGTTTTATTTTTTAAATATCTTTTGGATATTATAAGGAATATAAAAAAATTTGCATTTATTAAGACTGAAACCCAAAATCATTTTAATGAACATATTTTGTGTGTTGAGAATCTTGGATATTCCTAAAATAAAATATTGAAAATCCTAAATATTCCCAAAATCAAGGATTGAGAATTTTGAATATTCCTGAAATCAAGGATTCAAATAAAGAAATAGTTGACTCACATGATTTCAGTTTTACATTGTTTTTATTGTAATTGTAAATTAATATTATTGTTTTAGGTTCTTTTTTGTATAAAACCATGTGCGGAGAATATTACAAAACATATCATAATAAACAGAAAACAATTTTATTGTGTAAATTTTATATGGTGTCAGAGCAGCCACAATCTTGATACAGAATGACCACCAAATTTGTAATCAATAAGGGATGATCCAGCAAGAAAGAGAAAGCCCCTCATTACATGCTGAATAATGCCGACAGACCAAGAGATCAACTCGTATCCTATCCTTTGAAAGGGTCCAACTATCCAACATGGCGTAGGACCATAATGAATGCATTGGCATCCAAACACAAGATTCGTTTTGTGGATTGAAAACTGAAAAAGCCGCCTGTTGATGATCCTGAGGTAGAAGATTGGGTGATATGTAATTCCATGGTAATGTCATGGATATTGAATTCACTTAATGAGGAGCTACATGAGAGTGTTGCATATCATGACACAGCACTTGACATGTGGAAAGAATTGGAAGAACGTTATTCTCAAGGAAGTGGAACTCGTATTTAGGAAACTACGAGAGAAATTGCAAGCACTTAACAAGGAGGCATGACAATTTCCCATTATTATGCAAAGATGAGAGGACTTTGGGAGCAACTTGTTAGATTTGTGAAACCACACGCTAATGGATGCACAAGTTGTGTTTGTGGTGTTGGAGCAAAAGAAAAAAAGGAGGAACGACTGCACCAATTCCTTATGGGACTTAATGAGGCTTACAGCGTAGTGAGATCGAACCTATTATGTAAAGATCCCTTGCCTTCCTTGTCTAATGCATACTCATTCCTTGCATCAGAAGAGATCACCATGGCACAACCTACTGTTGATGTTGCCGCTTTCAAAATAAATTCTCAAAACTCTAAAGGGAAAGAGCAAAACAAGAAGCCAAAATGTGAGCATTGCAAGAAGCTTGGACATACGAAGGACAATTGCTTTGAAATCATTGGATATCTTTCCAACTAGAAAAATAAGATAAGAAAAGGGAAGCACATGGTCAATGTTGTCATCACGAAACAAAACGAAAGGGAACAAGGACAATTCCTCTCATTAAATTCAGGAGATCTAACACAGAAGCAGTATGACAAACTAATGAAGCTATTAACAAAAGAAGTAGTAATTCTTCTAAAAACTCTTATAATTATATTAGTTGGATTTTGGATAGTAGGGCGTCTGAACACATTGTATTAGACACCACTCTTTCAAGATATGATCGAAAGCTAAGAACCAAAATTCATGTGACACTTCCAAATGGAGAAAAAGCAGTCATGGATAGAGTTGGAGTTATAGAAATAAGTCATAATATATGGTTGAAGGATGTCCTATATATACCCAACTTTAATTGTAACTTAATCTCCATTAGTAAACTTGTCCAAGATTCAAATTGCAACATTGTATTCACACCTACTGGTTGTTCACTATAGGTCCTTCCAAGCAAGAGGATGATTAGAACAGGTGAATTATAGGGGGGCCTTTATTACCTCGAGCCAAAACCAATAGCAAATTGTGTCCAAAGTTGATACAGAAATTCTACATCGTCGGCCTAGTCATGCTTCTTTTTAGAAAATTAAAGATGTGTTTGATGTTGATGTATAAAAAATAAAGACAAAACTATGTGATGCCTGTCAAAGAGCTAGACAAACTCATCATGTTTTTCCTATTAGCAATAATAAATCCAGTGATGTTTTTGAACTAGTATATTTAGATACTTAAGGCCTCTACAATGTTAATACTCATTTGGGAGCATTGTATTTTCTTACGATCATTGATGATTATTCACAATCTACTTGGATTTATTTGATGAAAAACAAGGGAGATAGACCTATTTTTATTTTTTAGCATTTTGTTAAAATGGTTGTAACTTAATTTAAGAAATAGGCCAAATGTGTGAGATCAGATAATGTGGCAAAATTCTTATCAAAGGGATTTCATAGTTTTCTCTCAAACCATGGCATTATCCGTCAAACATCATGTCCACACATGCCTCAACAAAATGGAGTTGTTGAACGCAAACACAGGCACTTATTGGAAGTAGCACAAATACTACAATTTAAATCCAATTTACCACTCAGTTATTGGGGAGAATGTGCTTTGGTAGCAGCACTTATCATTAATTTGGTCCTCGCATGAAGTTTTTTGTTCCCATAAGAGGCCAAATTATAAACACTTAAGAGCATTTGGTTAGTTATGTTATGCATATGTCAAGTCAAAATATTTAGACAAGTTTACTGCAAAGGCTAGCAAATATGTTTTCCTTGGTTATAGTTCAAGAAAGAAAGGTTATAAAGTCATAGATTTGGATACACGAAAAAAATAAGAGTCAAGAGATGTAGGTTTTTACAAAGATGTGTTCCCTTTCCAAGATCAAGAAGTACCACCACAAGTATCACAACCTAAGGTACAAGACCTATGGGTTGAAGAATTTGATTTTGAAGAAAAAAGTGAAGAAGTTCATGAGGAATCAGAAGTGAACATAGAAAACAATCAAAAAAGGGGAGATGATGCCAACTAGATACAATGATTATGTTCTAAGCCATGTGAAGACCTCAACAACCCTTGTATATCACCAAGCTTCCTTCATACCTCTAGAACTTGGTAACAATCTTAAACAAAGATATGATTTACATACTCACAAGTTTATGATTATAGGGAATGATTTTCAAATACAAACTGAGCCATTAAGCTATGAAGAGGTTGTACAACATCTGAACTAGCAGAATACTATTAATATGGAGTTAGCTGTATTAAAGGCTAGCAATGCATAGAGTATTGTTCCATTACCGAAAGGTAAAAAGCCCTTAGATTGAAATGGGTTTATAAAATTAAGCGCAACATAGATGAAACCATTGAAAGGTACAGGACATGTCTCGTGCCCAAAGAATATAGCCAAACACAAGGGTTAGATTAAGATAAAACATTTACCCCAGTTGCTAAATTTGCAACAGCAAAGTGTCTTCTCACAATAGTTGCAATTAAAAGATAAGAGTTGCACCAACTTGACATCAAGAATGCATTCCTTATTGGCAACTTGAAAAAGAAGTTTTCATGAAAATTGCCCAAGGGGTTGAAAGCCATGACAAAGGTATGGTTTGCAAGCTCAACAAGTCTTTATATAGGTTGAAACAAAACTTTTATCAATGGTTTAGTAAGCTTTTTGATACACTACTTAAGTATGGCTTTAAACACATTTTCTTTGACAACTCATTATTCATAATGAATGATAAAAATTATAAGATGATTGTGCTCGTATATGTTGATGACTTTATCGTGGCAAGCAACAATTCAACTTGCTATCAACAATTCAAACAGTACCTCCATACTTGTTTCTAGATTAAAGACTTGAGAAAACTCTATTATTTTCTTGGTTTGAAGATTATTCAAACTAATCATGGTATTTATCTCAACTAACAAAAATACAGTCATGACATTGTTACAAGAGTTGGTCTTGGAAATGTTAAAGTAACTAAAATACCCATTTTGCAACAACATGGTATTTTTGCTAAAAAATGAGCTTTGTTAGAAGATACTTCAACTTATCATTAGATTACTAGAATCTCTCTTATCTCACTTTAACTAGGCTTGATCTGACATATGAAGTTCACTTACTTTATCAGTTTTTACAATGCCCTCAATAACCTCATATGGACTTAGCAAAACGTGCAGTTGCTTACATCAACTCAATGCCAATACAAGGTCTATTTTATCCTAAGGACAACAAGCTTATTTCATATGCCTATTATGATGTAGACTAGAGCACATGTCCAATAATAAGACAATTAGTCATGGGTTTTGTTACATGTCTTGGTGACACCCTAGTAACCTAGCACTCCAAGAAACAAAACACGATTTTTTTTTCATATGCTAAAGTTGAATATTGAGCCATGGTGAAAACTACTAAAGCAACAGTGTGGCTTATCAACTTGCTCAAAGAAATGTTTATCGATGTCCCTCAACTTATTGATATATTTTGTGATAAGAAGGTTGTCATTTACTTGCTCCCAATGTCGTTTTTCATGAATGCATGAAACATCTTGAAGTTGACTATCATTATGTTTGACTTAAATACCAAACTAAGCTCTTAAATCTGGCATACATCTCCTCCCATAGACAACTCACCGATCTCTTCACCAAAGCACTTCGCAATACACAATTCCATTTGATCATGTATGATATAGGTTTGAGAGAGGTCCCCACACCAATTTAAGGGAGGCTACAAGAATATCCATTTCTAATTTTAGCAAGCTAGGATGTGTTGCTCTCCCACATCAGCTTAAGGGAGGCTATTGGGAATCTTAGATATTCCCAAAATCAAATATTGAGAATCTTGAATATTCTCAAAATCAAATATTGAGAATTTTGAATATTCCTGAAATCAAGGATTCAAATCAAGAAATAGTTGACTCACATGATATCAATATCAACAATTTTTCCATAAGTTTTACATTGTTTTTCTTGTAATTGTAAATTGCCATTATTGTTTTAGATTCTTTTTGTATAAAACCATAACTAGAGAACATTATAGAATGCAACGTAATAAACAGAAAACAATTTTATTGTGTAAATTTTGTAGTGTGTATCATTTAGTCTAATTCATTTAACTAAATGTAATTCAAATTTTATAATTAATGATCAAGCAAACAACATTATTTTTAATATTAATTATAATATTTAGTTCAAAAGTAACTCAATCTCACCTTCAATTCAATTGGTTTGATCACCCATTGACTTTAATTGACCTTTTCACATGGTTAAAGTGCAATCCGGGTCTAAAAATATTGTGACAAATTGTTAAACTGATAGGAAGTTCACAATTCCATTTATTATGAGAAAACTCAAAAAAAAAAAAAAAAGAACAAATACTTGTATCCAACATATGAGCAAAAATTCTATTCAACCAAGAAAAACTTTACAGAATTATTTGATTTTTGTGTCCCTAATCTTGATATCATTGCAGATTTATCAACTTCCTCTAACATATTCTATGTTCATCTAATTTTATTTAGATGAAAATTAAGCCTTGCACTTATAGTTGTAACAACACCATGAACTATTGAGAGGTAGGAAATTTGCCTTTCCACATAACAGTTTTCATTAACGGGAGTAGATGACAAATGGACGAATGGACTTTTCAAACCTCAAGGCTAGAAAATCATCATTCAACCTATTATTTATATTATGTTAGTTGATAGTGAAATATAATGAAACAAATTGCCTCTGCTTATTGCAACAAAATGCCATTCAATTTTACATTTGGTAATTTAACAAGTTCAGCGCAAGAAGTAAGATCATAAATGATAGATTGGCATCAGATTTGCTATTTTTCTCTAGCTCGAAAATCATAAAATTTGCGGTAGATTAACATAAATAGAAGATTGAAAGTTAAGGTTCATAGTCTAGGGATTGGTGGTTTCCCAATGGCTAAAACCATAAAACTTTCAAAGAAATATAGCAAATACATTGACAACAGCTAAACTAATAAATTAACTAATTCGATTATTCTGAAGTTACCCAAAAATTAGAAGAATAAAAACTTACTGATTTAGCATATGCTCAAGAATTCTACTCAAAGAACTTTATAGCGTTGTGTGATTTTAGCGTGACTCATTCTTGATATCCTTATAGTTTACAACAAAAAGCTCATATTATTTGTTGAAATCGATCACCACGTCTATTATAAGTCTTTATGACAATACATCCCAAGTTGTTGCTACCTAGTCGGTCGGTGAGGACCTATTCTTTAGTTAGTAGGCGAGAGTTACAGAAGGTAGCACCGCCGAGCCAATAATAGTGTTTAACTACCCGAAACATACTCCTTACTTGTGTAATAGATAGGGTGTATCCAATTAGACACTACTCTAAAGAATAAAAATTTTAGTAAAGGTTGGTTTCGTAATAATAATCTTAATAGGGTTACGTAACTGGATGATAGTCATGGTATATATCAACACATTATTATCTCATAAGAGTATGATGGTAAAATAACATTTTATTAGCAAATAAATTCACTGTAATAAGAGAGGTCATGAAAGATTGAAATAATATTGATCCTAGACTAGTTTGTTTGTTTGGTTATTGTTTATATATATGAAGACTACTGCGTCCAGGTCTACCCATGATAGGTCAACCCTACCCAATTTAATTTAACTGCCAAAAACAGTTATAAAAGGGATTTAAAGGGCAGTTAGACATATATAAATTGTCCAAACTGCTTCCCCAATAAGTGAATGCTATTTTTTACAAAAGAAAATTCTTCTTCTATGCACTATATAGAAACTAAAAACAAGGCTAAGAAAGATCATGTCTCTTAAAAAGAAAAGCAATACGTGAGGCAAATTGGGTTGTGGAAACGATTAATGTCAACTCCTCGTGTCATATTCAAAGGAGCTTCATTAGAATTGAATCTGGGTATGCTAATTTAATATTTACAGAATTTCACAAAACTTATTTTTGGTATGATTGTTCCCAACATTGGTATCAGAGCCTAGGATGCATATATGCAATGTTATTTGTGAATAAAATTACGTATTCTGTAGAAATTTAGAATTTGGATTTTGATTTTATGATTGAATTATGTTTAAAAATTTGTTTTGGGCACAAATTCAATTTGACCAAAATTGCACGAAATTGGTGACACGAAACATGTTGGATGGTTGATTGGAATTTTTTCACATGCACTGAAATTAAAATCACATTGAATTAACACTAGAATTAATGAAAATCAACCCAAAAATGAGATGAAAAAGCATGTTCTGTAAGCCATCATATCGCCAGAATCTAACTTCGAAGGTTGCCATTGGTACAAGAATGACTTCTGACTAGTAGGCTACAAAAGCCCATGGTGTTGTCACCGAAAAATGGTTAAAAGATGGCAAATTAATGGATAGAGATTCTAGGGTTTATCATATGAACTGGGTTGAAATCGAGTTGGGAAAACCAAATTGTCTAACCCATTGGTCAACAAGTTGGTCAAAACCCGTCGATTAATGGGTCGACCCCTATGGTCAACTAGGTTCCACCTGAACCAATCAGTGCCTACCTAGGCCAGTTGATCAGTCAATGATCAAAAGTTGACCATTACCTTTGACTGATGTGTATGAGTGCTTGATCGTTTCTCCCAATGCTTATGGCTCACTTTCAGTAAATAAAAGTGCATGCGACTCATTTCTGGCACTATTTCAGTGCGTGTAATGTTGACTTAGTGAGTGAAAGCACGGAGGACCTTATTTTGGTGCGTGATAGTGTGTGATCACCTCCTTCTAGCTCATTTTGGTACATGAAACCATTTTTCAAATCTTGGTAGCTGTGTGATGTTTAGATCTATACATGAGATATGTTTCATAGGACCAACGAAGCGTAAAGACATGTAATACCTCATTTTGACTCCCAAAAACACATATTAGTGTTTTGAAACATATATTTCTAATTCATGTAAGTTTGTTGACTAAGGCCATCACATTGCATGTTAAGACTATATATATAATCTGTTGCACTCTCTTAATTGGAAAAGAGATAGTACATAGTCTAATAATATCCATGCACGAATATGAGCCATGTAATCAATTATCTTGTTTGGGACAAAAATTAGAAGTCTCTTGAGACTGAGTGGATACACTACAACTTGCTAAAAAGTGATGCTTAGTAATAAACAAAAGAAAATCCACTACATTGACGTTATTCCCAATGCGAGTTATTTGACCTACCACAAATTTCATGGAGACTTTATTATGGATAAAGTGACTTTGAAAACAATATGAGTTGATGAAATGGTTCTAATCAAAATAAATAATACATTTGTTATGTCATATTTTATATTTATTAAACGTGGAAATTCTAAGATTGGTGCAATTTAGTGAAATGCTCATCCAAAATTAATATTGGTGTAATTAGATTAAAGTTTAAAATATCAAGCATTTGTGTCATGAAAGATGATTAAAAACATAGTAAACTTTCAATTTTGTGCCTTATGTGAGATATTTTGAATTTTAATGTGTAATTGTGTCTGATATATGTCTTTATGATATAGTTAACCATAACATCCTAGGAAATTATGATTGATTTGAATGAGAATGATACTAAATAGGGATAATTCCAACATGTGAAATTTAAAATGCATAATATCCTAGTGAGTAAAAGGCTTTAGAGGTTGTAGATTAGGTTAAGATAGATTCACAGCTAATTAAGGGATAAAAGCCTAAATGGTGTCTTACACAAATATGATGTGGACACACATTACACATGTAAGAAACAAGACTTACTTTATGTGATATCTTGATCAATTTCATAAATAATGCTCTGGCATACAAGTACCAGTAATGCTCAACTGCATATGCCATAAGTATGGTTTTTTACTTAAAAAGTTTGAAGGAACTACAATCCCCAAATGAAGGTAGTTGATTGTTGAATTTGATTAAATATCAAATATGATAATAGGGCTGAAGTCAGTTAGGCGCAACCAGACAAATGAACAGTAGGTTCCTTTAATAGAGCGATCTCTTCTCGAAAGTAGGAGCATATGAAGGTACATATAAGCCAAAATGAGTATAGAAAGACTTCTGTTGGTTGTTCTTGCCATATAGAATAAAGTACAAGTGCCCTTGAGGTAGTTAGACTAAGTACTCATGTATACATTGCAAAGTCAAGTTTCGAAAGTAAGTAGCCTAAGTCTAAGTATGGGAAGGAGGTCGTATAATGCTCAAAGAACAAGAACAAGGAATTGAAATGAGAGAGTGGCAAACATACTAGAAAAGAGATAGAAATAAGATGTACAATTGCAATAGAAGCACCAAGAATTATCTCACTCGTGAATGAACGGAGCTAAAAATGATATTGTCTCATTCTATATAAAGTGATGAAACTTTATTTTCTAGTATTATGATATTACCGAGTATTATCCTATGTAGATTATGGATTCAAATGCCATAGACCAAGTAGCTCATAATAGAAGATTTTTAGTAGATTTTTGTTGAATTTTGAAGAAGGTAAATTAGATGTATGTAGGCAACAACACAAAAGTTGTGGCAAAAGGAATAAACACGAGCAAATGAGTTTTGCGAGGTGGTCAAATCCTATACCTACATAAAATCCAATATACTCTAAATATTTGATGAATCTTGGTCAAAGTACTTGCTTTTCTTAAACCAGGATATAATTTGAATTTCTCTAGGTGTTTTATCAAAATGCGATAAAATTGATTTCTATAGATTTGGTTTGTTGGTTGAATGGTTAAATGGTATTTGTCACCTTATATATTGATAATGTAAGTTTTTCATTATCTGTTTCTCCTATAAGTATGGATATGAATGCAAATATCTAATATGCTAGATTAGGGCACATTGGCCATGATTGGTTGAATAAATTGGCCCATGAAAGTTTATTAGGAACTTTCACATAAATAGAACTACTCAAGTGTGAACATTGCCTAACTGGAAAAACTTCTAGAAAACCATTTGACAAAGCTATAAAAGTTTGATTTCCTTTGGAATTTATACACTTACATATATGTTTTCCTATGAATGTAAAACTTTTGAGAAAGTATCTCATATTTCATTACTTGTGTTAATGAAAATGCTTGATTCGGTCTTGTCTACTTGATCTCTCGTGAGTCAAAAGAAATAGACTGCTTTAGACATTAGATATATAATTGAGGTTGAGAATCAATTAGACAAAATAGATAAGAGTTTTAAGAACTCATTGAAGTCTTAAGTATTTGTCTGAAAAGTTTGAGGAATCGAGTAATGAAAAAAAGGAATAGTATGATAACTAATTATTCCAAACACTTCGCACTAAATGGTGTAATGGAGAAGAGTAATTGAGCTCTGTTGTAAATGGTTAAGTCAATGAAGGCGCAAGCAAAACATCAAGTCACTTTGTTGATAACATCGTTAATTGTTATTATTTTGATTTCTAATTCTCTTATGTTGTATGGAAATTTAATTCAATTTAATGAAATTATTTATCTTTTGCACTTAGGAAGCTTTGAATATTTTTGGAGTAAGTTGGGCTAAGAAGTCTAAAACTGAAGTAAATTTACGAATCAACAAAAATCCATGATGCTAACTAGGCGTAGGCATGTGAAATGACGAAAGTATAATTCAAAAATTAAATCTGGACGTCGAGATTAGTTGAAAAAGTCCACAAAATGTCAAGATTTGCTTCTTAGAAAAGGGATAATTATTAGCTGGAAAAGGGGATTAATTGAGATAGATAAGGAAGAACATTTTTTGAGGAAGGATATACATTAAAATATATATCTTTTCCTTTCTTTTTGGGAAGATATGTATCACCTTTGCTTGGCACGATTAAGAGATTAGTATTACCTTTTATTTTTAGATTTTAGTAGGGAGAAAATATATATATTTTTATTTTTAGTTTGCTAGGGGATTCATCATTGCAATTAGAGGATTAGAGAGCTAAATATGATTTACAGTGGTTGAATATTTTCTCATGGTTGAAGGGATCTGAAACCATGGAATTGCAATGATTATGAGATTAAGTTTTGTTCTTTAATGCATCTTTTAATTATTCAAGTATTGATTATTTTTCTGAATTATTTTTCATGATTGTGTTGGTTGATTGCTAAGGCGCACGATAATTTTACCAATTAATATAATCTACTCTTAGTTTAGGTGCTGAATCCGTAATTGTTCAATCCACCTAATCGAAGTGGCAACTGGGATTTATCGTTTACTACATTAGAAACTACAAATCCTAGGAAAATAATCAATTGGATTAAATGCAACGCCGTATGCTTGTTTTGTCTTGCTTCATCGGTCTTTCTAATTCGTAA
Source organism: Mangifera indica (assembly GCF_011075055.1). Classification (NCBI taxonomy): domain Eukaryota; kingdom Viridiplantae; phylum Streptophyta; class Magnoliopsida; order Sapindales; family Anacardiaceae; genus Mangifera; species Mangifera indica. Next base: position 6,310,954 of record NC_058138.1, read on the forward strand.
TGCTATTGTTTAATTAAATTCGAGATCGTATCGGAATTATTAATCAATAAGGGTTAATTGGAATACATGTTTTTGGTTAACTAATCATAAGGAAGGATAGGTAATTAATACCGTAACAAATATTTGAATAATTAATTTGATATTTTTTGTATTGATGATCAATCGTAGTTCAATCGTGGATGTGATTGTAGACCAAGGTTCGTCTAATTGGTTATTTGTTTTAGATTATTTTTTTGACTTTTTATTATTGTTTTTAATTATAATTTTCATTCAATTCAAAACCCCCCTTATCTTCTTATTTTGATTAATTTGTGATGACGTACTAATTAAAACTCTTCAAGGGAATGATCCCTACTTTCTTTACTACATTTTTATTGTAGGAATTTAGGATTTTAATTTAGGTGTCGACGGTAGCACTTACCAATTACTACTTGTGTACTTAACTGAGTACCTACTAAATTAGTTGCTTCCACTTCCTATGAGTTATGGTCAGGTAAAAAACCTAAGTTAATTGATTCCAACCTTAGTGGTTACCAATGCTTATCCATAGCATTTCCTATAAGTTTGAACAACTGGGATTGAAAAGAAAGAAATGTATCTTTATTAGATACGCTGAGCACTCTAAAGGGTATATGTTCATTAGGGAGAATTCCACTGGAAGATTAACTGAATTTGTCTTATGAGATGCTACATTTATATAGGATAATTTTTTTAATAGGGATAATATTGATAAAAGGTTTCATCTGAATAAGATAAGAGGAGAATGAAGATAAGTAGATCTTAGCGACCATTAATTAAAGTCTTAAGAGATAATACCTATACTTATTCTAAACAGTGGGAGCAAATGCAATTAAGCTTTAACCTATTTCAGATAGTAGGAGTAATGATATTCAATTGCTTGTTTCATCCATTCAACCTAGTAGAAGCATTAAGATTAAACTTTAATCTATTTTGGGTAATAGGAGTAATGATTTTCAATTGTATAGGAGTGGTTGTTTAAAAATATTCTAATGATGTTTTAAAATGAAACGAGGTTTTCACAACCACTCCCAAGATGATAAAGAACTTGAAATTGTAACAGAAATTGTCTTATCCCTGGATGAGGAAAAATGTCAAGTTGTATTGAAAAAAAAAATGAAATACATAGAAAACAAACAAATTCTAACTTTTAGTTGACTCACCATTGAATCGAAAATCCATTGGGAATAAATAGATTTTCTGAATCAATCATTAGGCGGATGACTTAATAAATAGATATAATTTTGCTTTATAGTGAAAAACTATACCCAATGAGTAGGTATAAATTGTGAAGAAGGATATTTTTTGTCAATTATAAAATTTACTTCAATGGGTTTAATTCTAGTTGTAGTAGCACTTTTGAATTTAAAATTGCACCAAATGGATATCAAGACAACTTTCCTTATTGGAGAACTTGACAAAGAAATTTGTGTGAAATGAGATATAGATCTCATTGTTATAGGTCTGGAACGTAGAGTGTGCAGGCTTCAATAACATTAAATGACCTAAAATTGTCATCTAGATTAGCTATTGAGATACTAGTTAGGGAAGTTTTTAGACCAACGCAAATTAAATTCAAGCTATGTTTTTTTTCTCCAAAAGAGCCTATATCTTGGAGCGATAAGAAACAGATATGTATAGTCTTATCCATATCGAAAGCCAAGTATATATCTTGTTCAGTGATTGTGTAAGAAACTGTTTGGTTAAGAAGATTTTGTGTGAATCTGAGTAAACAAGATAATATTGTCGAAACAATAGTTGTCTATTGAAATAAACGATCTCAAGTATTATCAAATAACCAAACATATTGACACTAGATATAATGTTGTAAATGAGTCCATTTCCAAGAAGAAAATAAACATACAATATAATTTTATGCATTGTATAGTCACTGATCTTTGATCGAGATTGCTCCAACAAAAGTATATTTTGTACATGTTAAATTTCTTGGATTACGTAGACTATGATTGATAAGTTATTGAGTTCATATATATTGTACTGGTAACACAACATCGAAAATCATGAATTCAAGTTCATTTTATGTTTGAACTTGTGTCCTAAAATTTTTGGGTTTTCATTGCATACATATAATTTTTAACTCAACAATATTGTAATGTCACATAAGTAAGAGATTGGTTCACTCACACGAGCAATCACTTTTGGCATTGAAAGAGTGAATAAAGATAAGATATTATTCTTGAGAAAAGTGATACTAAGAAAACATGCCAATGTGAGACAAATTTCCCAAGAAAAGATTTATCAGAATTAAAATGTCACCTTGATAATTGATCAAGATGAGGTCACAAATAGAGACATTTGAAAATGACCTATTTGGATTCCTCACATCCAAATAACTTGTAAATGCTAGATGTAAATTTTTAATATAGATGAATACCTGCAAGTGTGAGAATAATTAAGAACTTAGCTTAGGCGCTAGGTGTAGTGACTAAATTATGATCTGTACAATATTATGAATGACATTTGAGAAAATACACACTGTAGCACATGATTCATACCATTTATGCATAAGTAAGACGACTAGTTAAAGTAGGGAAATGATGAATCCTTGCTCCCTTACTATGTAAGACTTTATGAGAATTAGCTCATGTTGGTACCCTTTGACTCTTTGTTGTTGTTTGATATTTACTCTTAGTGTTGCTATCTTAGCTTGGAACCTATGGCCACATATAATTCAATCTTTGGAATATGACTAAAAAAACAGCTAAGTTTAAATTAAGAATTTTGAGTAAAAAAGGAAAACTTATATATTACGTGTGTCCATTAACCAGCCTATCATGTCACTTATATGGGAGAATGGACTTGATCATGGATACATAGGAAAATAACACACTTATAATGAGGGATTAAAGGAAGCTAATATTATCTAGTAAGTTTAGGGTGCTGCGAGCCTAACGCAACTATGCTATTCCTAACAGATGCATAGCTCTCAAATATAGATTGCTCGTAAGGTTGCATGACACATTTGCAAGTATGAAATGTACTGCTAAATAGGATTTTTTTGGCTAAGTATTTAGTTCGGGTCTTCCATCATATGTGAGTTGGAGATATTGGGTCTACGTTTACCCATGATAGGTCACCTCGACCCAGTTTAATTAAACTACCAAGGGTAGTTATAAGAGGGAGTTGGAGGGCAATTGGACATATATAAATTATCCATATTGCCTTTGCAATAAGTGAATGCTATTTTTTACAGAAGAAAATTCTTCTTTTGCACACTATACAAAAACCAAAAATAGGGCTTAGAAATATCATGTCTCCTAAAAAAAAAGTGATACGTAAGGAAAATTGGGTTGTGGAAATAACTAACATCAACACCTTGCACCATATTTGAAGGGGTTTCATTAAATTTGAATCTAGGTACGCTAATTTAAATTTTGTATTATTGGTCTAATTCTCTACCTATAGTTGTTAAAGTTGGGATAAATATTAATATTACAATGATAAATGCCTAACCATGTTTGTACGTATTTGGTTTTTGGGAATAATTTAATGAAAGTAGCATTTTATGTTTTAATAAAACTATATGTACTTACTTTAAGTACACAAATCATACGATTGAATAATTTTAAGTGTATCATCATGTGATTAAGTGATAATGTTAGAAGAAATAAAATAAATTCTGGATTTTCGAAAAACATACTCAGATTGGATATCTGAAACTCTGATGATGATCGGTGATCTAACATACTTCTATTAGAATCCATAACACATTTCGCTTGATTTGCTTTCTTGTTTTCTGTGAAGATTTCTTGCAAGTGAAAAGAAAAATGGTTGAGAGAGCATTCTAAGAGTTGAGCATGAGATTAAACTTTCTAATAAAAGTTATATTATTTTTATTAAAAAAAGAGTAGGAGTTAACTTCAATAACTATCAAGGGCAAAATAGTCATTCTCACTTATAATGGCTAATTTTGTCTTTCTAACCCTAATAGATCGGGTCAACCCATCATAGGTGGACCAGATCCAATATCCCCCACTTACACATGATGGGGTGATCTGAATTACAAAACTCATGTATAGAAATCTTACAAAATAGAGCAATTCATATTGGCAAATGTGTCTTGCAACCTTGCAAGCAGCTTGCACTTGAGAGCTAATTTACTATGCATATGTTAGGAATAACATAGTCGCTTCAACCCAAAAAATAATATAGAGTTAGTCTCACAGTACCCTAGACTTACTCGATAACACTAGCTCTCTTTACTCTCTTGTTTATTATTGTGTTATATTCCTATATATTTATGATCAAGTCCAATCTCCCATATGAATAGCATAATCAATTGGCCAATAGGCACATGTAATATATAAGTCTTCCTCTTCTACTCAAAAATCTTAATTTAAACTTAACTGTTTTTCTAGTCATGTTCTATAAACCGAATCATGCATGGGTATCAGTTTCAAGTTAAGATAGTAACACTAAGAGTAAACATCAAATAATAACAAAGAGTCAAAGGATACCAACATGAGGTAATCCTCATAAAGTTTCATACAGTGAAGGAGCAGAGATTCATCATTCTACTACTTTAAATGGTCATCTTATTTATGCACATATGGTATGAATCATGGGCTATAATATGTATCTATTCAAAATGTCATTACTAACATTGTATAGATCTTAGTTTAGTCACTGCCTTTAGTGTCTAACCTGAGTTCTTAATCATCTGTTCAATCTCACATCTGGCATTTACAAGTTATTTGGGTGTGAGGAATCTAAACCGATCATTTTCAAATTCATCAAATATGACCTCATCTTAATTATTATCAAGGTGACATATCTAATAATTTTTTTCTTAAGTAACTCTCACCCTCTAAATACGCTCTCTCAACAGTATCAATCTCAAGAAACATGTCTCATCTTTACACACTCTACTTAGTGTCAAAGGTGATTGCTCATGTGAGTGAGCCAATCAAATTTGTCTGATATTATCATCTATTTGAGCTTTCAAAAACAATGTGGTGTGGCATGTTTGGTTCTATTATGGAATTTGGGATTCTTTGTGAAAGTTATCGTAACTTGATTATCACAATATACAATTATTGGGCTAATTACTTTGTCCTATATACCCAAATTCTCAAAAAATCTTTTCAACCACACAGTTTCTTGCACAACGATAGAATAGACTACAAATTCTATTTCCATTGTAGATAAAGCTATGCACTTCTATTTCTTACTACTCCAAGATATGGTGTCATTTTAGAGTAAGAAAACATAACCGGAAGTTGATTTGTATTGGTCCAAATCACCACTTCAGTCAGCATTCAAATAGCCAACGATACATAAAATTGATACTTGATATCATAAACAATAATCCATAGTGCCTTTTAGATATTTCAATATCCTTTTGATAACCTTTTAGTGTTCTCATCCTAGATTCAATGGGTATCGACTAACCAATCTGACAACAAAGCAAATATCGGGGCGAGTACACATCATTGTGTACATGAGAGTTCTAACCACACTTGAATAAGTAACTAGGGACCTTTCATTTCTTTCGTTTTGAGTCTTTGGACACAAATCTTGGCTCAACAAATCACCTTTTAACATAGGATCATCTAGGGTTTGTAGTTCACCATTTGAATCGTTCTAAAATCTTTTGGATATAACACTCTTGTGACAGAGTTAAAAGTCTCTTAAAAAGATCTCTTTCAATTTTAATACCTAAAATATAATCTACTTCACCCATATCCTTCACGTAAAAATTTATGGATAATTAATTTTTAATGATCATCACATACTCTAAATCACTCCCAGCTATTAGCACATAATCTACATAAAGAGATAGAATTATAAACTTGTTATTAGACTTTTTCACATAGACACAGTGATCTTGTTCTAACATCTTAAAATTGTAAGACAATATTGTCTTATGAAATTTTAAGTACTACTACCTTGATGATTGTTTCAGGTCATATATCGATCATTAGAGCTTGCATACTTTGTGTTTTTGGCCTTTTTACCATAAAACCTACAAGTTAATCCATGTAGATTTTTTCATCAAGTTCTCCATTGAGAAAAGTTGTCTTGACATCCATTTGATGCAATTCTAAATCTAAGTATGCTGTTATAGCTAGAATAACACGGATTGAACTAAATCTCACAATAGGCAAAAAAGTTTCTTTATAATCTAGACCTTCTTATTGGGTATAGCATTTTGCCACTATACGAGTTTTGTATCTGTCTATTGAGCCATTCGTCTTATGTTTAATTTTGAGAATCCATTTATTCCTAATAAGTTTTTGACCTGACAGTAAGTCTACTAAACTCTAAACTTAGTTTGTATCTGTCTATTGAGCCATTCGTCTTATATCTATTAAGCCATGGATTTCATTTCTTCTTCTAATGCTTCTTGTCGCCTTTCTTTATTAAATGATGATAGAGCTTCTTTGATATTTTTCAGCTCATCATCTTCAGAAGGGGCAATTATGAAAACTTCATTTTCAATTTTGAAACGTCTCTTAAGGATTCGAGAATGTTCGTTCCTATGCAATTAAGGATCTTCGCTCCCATTATCCGAAATAGGTTGGAGTTTAATCTCATTGCTTCGACATTATCTCTTGTGACATAACTAATGGTTTTTGAGACAAACCTTTTCCATATTCCTCTGATATAAATGAAGATTTTTATCAATATCACCTTTCTTAGGAAACTTGTCTTTTATGAAGGTCGTATCTCTAGATTTTATTTTAGTCATTTTTCAATCAGAATCTTCTTCTATGAACATGTACCCTTTGAAGTCTTCAAAGTATCTTGTAAAGATACATTTCTTGTCTATTGGTCCCAATTTTTTGAATTTGTGGAATGTGTCATGGATGTAAGTGGTTGACCCTCATGGTCGCATTATATTCAATTCAAGTTTTTTACCTATCCATAACTCATAAGGAGTGGAAGTTATAGACTTAAAGGGCACTCGGTTAAGTATATAAGTTGTAGTCAATAAAACATCTCACAAATATGAAATTAGAAGATTAGCTTGCGTCATTATAGACCTAACCATTTCTAACAAAGTTTGGTTCCTTCTCTCTACTGCACCATTTGTTACGGAGTTTTGGAAATCGTTAGTTGCCTCATAATACCTTTTCCATTACATAATTCTTCAAATTCGGTAGATAAATATTCACGACCTCGATCATTTGTCAAGGCTTTTATTCTTTTGTTTAACTAATTCTCAACCTCATTTATATAATGTCTAAACTAATCTATTGCTTTTGACTTATAAGAGATCAAATAGACATAACCAAAGTATGAATAATTATCTATGAAAGTGATGAAATAGAATGCTCATTTTCTAGCTCTGACATTCATAGGACCATAAATATCTAAGTGTATAAGTTGCAGAGGAATTTCAGCTCTAATAGCTTGGCCAAAAGGTTGTTTGATAGTTTTTCCTACTAAGCAATGCTCACAAATAGACAGATCTAGTTTTATGATAGGTCCTAGTAAACCTTCACGGGCCAGTCTGTTCACTCTTTCATGGCCATTGTGCCCTAATCTAGCATGCCATTTATATGCATCCATATCCAAACTACTAGGAGTTACAAATAACGAAAAACTGACAGAATTATCATTATTACAAAATAAGGTGTCTAACACCATAAAACCTTTATATAGAAATCCAGATCCATAAAACACATTATTATAATAAAGTTTAACCAGGTTTCTAGAGAAAGTTAAACAATATTCTAGTTTTAACAACACCATTACAAAGACCAAATTTCATCGAATTTTTAGAGTATACAAGACATCATGTAAGTACAATATTTGACCACCACGCAAAACCAATTTGCATATGCACATTCCTTTTACTTCAACTTTATCATTATTACTTACATAAACCTATTGTGTTTCCCTCGGTATTTGACAAAATTCCATAAAAGTGTCTCTATTATGAGCTATATGGTCTATGGCTCCTAAGTCTATAGTCCATATAAGATGAGATTCAGTTAAGAAAATGGTACTGAAAACATAACTCTCATAATTTGAGACAAGATAAGTCAAAACCTTCTTTGGCTCCATGCATTCATAAGCGAAGTGACCCTTATTCCTACAGTTATAACATGTCAGATTCTTCTTATCTCTTTTCTCAAAGTGCTTGCCTTTTTTGTGCTTGAATAATTTGTTCTTGTTCATAAGCCCTTGTATGATCTCTTTCTCTTTTATAGATTTATGCCATTTATGCTTGTAGCCAGGAAACTTCCTTGAACTAGACTTAGTAACATATGTATAAACACTTGGTCCAACGGCCTCTAGGTGCCTAACTTCCAATTTAAGATGGTGAGCAATGTCATCAAAAGTCTTAATGTTATCATTATGAGTCATATTCACTTTTATGTGCTTCCAACTATCAAGTAAAGATTGCGTAATAGCCTGCACTTGCTATTCATCAGTCGGATCATACCCAACCTTCTTCAACTCAATTATCATGTTTGACATTTCCCTTAGATGTTGCTTTATTGGCTTATTGGGAACTTTCTTAGATGTATCAAACTTAATAGTCAACTGCCTTAGTTTGGAAACGGTCGTTCCTCCAAACTTCTCCTTCAATGCCATCTATATAGCATTTGTAGTTTCAAATTGCTTATATTGATAAGCAATATCATCATTCATTGAGCTAATGAGAATACCTCTACTAGTTAAATCTTTCTTTTTCTAAGCATTATAAGTGTCCATGACATGCTTATGTTAGGCATTGTTAGGATTCTATACCTTAGCCAGCTAGGGCTCTTCCATGACTTGATTAATACCCTCTAAAGCATCCTGTTCATCTAGGATATAATGCATTTTCATTCTTCATATTTTATAATTTTTTCCATTCAATCTTTCTCCCTTATTCAAGTCGACAATAACATTTTTTGAAGCCATTTCTATATAACTACAGAGATATGCCAACATGACACTAACAATAAAATAAATACACATTTCATTGTCACAATTGTGCATCAAAAATTAAAATATTTCATATAAGACAAAGAATCGAAAGTTTACTATGTTCCCAATCATCGTCTATGACACAAATGTTTCATATTTTAACAATTAATCTAGTTGCATCAATGTATATTCTAGATGAGAATAATTAAATTATACCAATCTCAGAATTCCCATAAATAATGATAACACATATTGAATCAACATATGGTTCAATATATCTATAATTCAAAGAGGTTCAATACAATAGCATATTAACATGTAAACAAATAAGCATAAAAATAAATATAAACATGAAATTCAAACACTGAAATGACTAGGACCATTCTTGACTAGAACAAGAGTCTGAACCATCTTTGATCCGAGGCAAATAATAGTTGAAATATGACATTTTAACAATCAAACATTCTTCATATTGATACCAATCTGGGGACTGTAGACCTCTTCAATTTTTTCAATAATCCTCGGAGTAACTTTATCCAATATAAAGTTCCTACATTGTTTGCGATAGCCAACATGCCTCGCACTTCGCTGATTTAGGAAAATGGAAAGAGTTGTTGATTTTATTATGTTTATAACAATGTTTTGCTCTTCTGCCTTTTGTAACTTATACAAACAATCCCAAAAGTTTAATACTTTCTTGTCATCCCGGATAATATTGGTAATTATTTAGGTCCAATGATCAGGCATCAACATCAAAAGGCCATATATCCTTTCATTATAAGTTAGGTATATGCCTTTATTTCTCAATTCTAATATCCTCCTAGTCATGTCCAAATGTGAGTGAAGAAGTTGTGCTTCAGATTCATCTTATAATTCAAATAGTAGTTCTTAGTCAACATGTTCACCTTATATATTACTAACAAATGGACAATAATAAATTACACATGTATAACAACATAAACAACACATGTTCACATGTTTAGCAATGTATAATTCAAAACCATGACTCAAAAAACACATCTAAGTGTTCAATCATGTAAAAACAGATCATACAGAATAAAATCTGAGTTAATCTAAGTAGCCAAATGCATATAAAAATATGCACGTGCTCTTACGTGTTGGAGAACCAACTCACCTGCCTTCACTTGCTTCCACTCATCGAAAAATGTCATCATGCGCTTCCACATGTCATCACACGTCAGTAACAATCCTCGTGCATAGATCAAACGTTGAATGTTAACAATCTAACCCATGAGGTTGCGATCCGGGTTAGATAAACTGGTTGACTAAATGGTTTAACCTATTGACTGATAGGTTTTGACCAACTTGTTGATTAATGGGTCGGGTAATCAGGTTTTCCCAACCTAATTGCAGCCCGCGTTGCAGTATGAACCCTAGGCATTTTGATGGCAAAATTAACCATTTTTCAGCCATCCAACGATGGTGATTTCATAGGGCTTTTGAAGCCCATGACATGGCAATTCAGATCTATGTATTTTCTAGTGAAAAGGTCATTAGATTTCGGAAATTCAATGCATGAACTTCATAGTTTTGGGTGAAAAACTTGCCACTGAAAATCATTCAATTTCATGCGAATTCGATGTTATCTTTTACAAGTAAACATGCATCTCACATCCAGAATTCATCCTAACATGATTTTAGGCATCAATTTCACAAAATTGCAATGAATTCATCAATAATTAAAACACAATCGTATGCATTTATATATAAAAATAACACTGTTTATGCCAATTTAATTTCTAAACATGCTTCCAAATCATGTTTATGTCACCAACATCACAATTACACAAATAAAACAAGGCTCTGATACTAGTGTTAGCGGAAATTAAAAAAATTAGGATCATAGAAAAGGATACCTAGATTAGATATCTAAAACTCTGATGATGATCGGTGATCCAATGCATTCCAATTAGAATTCACAACACACTTTGCTTGATTTGCTTTCCTGTTTTCTGTGAAGATTTCTTACAAGTGAAGAGAAAAATGATGTTGAGAGCGTTCTGAGAATTGAGCACGAGATTAAACTTCCCAATGGAAGTTATGTTATTTTTATTAAAAAGAGAGTGACAGTTAACTTCAATAACTACTAAGGGCAAAAGAGTCATTCTCACTTATAAGGGTTAATTTTGTCTTTCTAACCGTAATGGATCAGGTCAATCCATCATGGATGGACCAAATCCAATAGATAAATATTAACAATTATAACACTCAATTACATGATGATACATATAAGTATGTACTCATTTATGCATTTACAATAGATATGCATAGTATTACTTTTTATATCTTAACCATTGGAGGACCTAAGCTTAGGCTTGGAGTCGCCATGGTCACTAAAGATGCCATAATTTTTTTCTAAACAAGAAGAGAAGAATGCAAAATTCTTGAGCTTATACTGATTAAACAACAGCCAACACTGCTATGATGATTGCAGCTGATCAAATTAAATATAGAAGAATTAAAGAAAAATGATGACAATCCTAAAAATAAGACTTAGATCAAAATTGAATAAAAATAAAATATAAAAATTTAATGAAAAAATTATGAAATCTATGGGGTCAGTGTGAGATTTTATAATATATATATATATACACACACACACATTTTGCAAAGTTAAGGGGTCAACTCACCCCATTACCCCAAAATGTAATGGTATACCAAAAGTGTAGGCCATTTGACCGCAATTTGATGATTGTACCAATTTTTTATGATATTATATTCACTATTGTTAAGATGTGACATACCCATAAATAAACACTTAGGAGGTCAAGATTGAATAAGTAATACATAAAATATTTTATGAAAAAATAATGAAATCTAACAGGGATCAATGTGAAATATTATAAGGCATAATATTTTATATAGACTAAATTAAAATTTTTTTCAAACCCCTTTGACCCTATAGGTCGGCCATTGGAAGATGAAAATGTAAAGTGGTACCTGTTAATGTTTTTCGCTTTTACACTATTTATAAAATAAAAATTATCGGATGGAAAATGCTGAAAGACAAAAGGGACCAACTTATATGACACCTCAGCTTTGACATACTTTTGTAAAGAAACACCTCAGCATTTCAAAACAATATAAGGATCTATAGGTGATGAGATATTATTGGCCCTTTCTTCTTTTTCTTACAGTAAACGACATGGGATTATATGTATTAATTTTCGCGAAAAATTTCAGGGTTGGCTAATGCATCAACAGTATGATATATTTCACCCGAAGATTTAGTCAATCGACAAAGTCGTATCAACCAACTTTATAATATTTTTTAAATATCCACTCATCCAATTGCGTTCGTATTTTCTATTAATTTAATTATAAATTACTGATTTACCTTATTTTTAGTATAATGACAAAAAAAAAAATTTCTAAATTCTAACTACACTAGCACATTGGAGCCCTAAAAATTGAAAACCATCAATTTAACCAGATCCACACACTAAAAACAGGAAGAAAAATCCTTCAACTATTCATCCATGGCTTCAGTTTTAACAACACAAAAGTGTAATAATATCTCCCTATCATGACTTCAACTATTCCTTCTCTCCTTTTTAATCCTGTCCCGGGCATTATTTTGTTGCAACTGGCCCATCTCTGATTTTTGCTACAACAATCTAGCACCTCAATCTCTTTCCATCTCTCTTCCAGAGTTTTCTTTGCATTTTTAATCTCATTGGGTCTCCTGGCTTGAACTTCATGGGTCCTTAGTCACTCTCCTAATAGGAATCAAACTAAACTTCTCCTCACCAGTCCCTAAGATCTTCATCCAAGTAGAAAACGATGCATTGTTCGATTTCTGTATCAAGCTCCATAGCTCACTCTACACATGCGCAAATCACGCTTCTACAATCAAACTTTTTTCGGAAATATTTTCGGCGGCCTTTGTTGGTGTTAGTTTGTCAGTTTTGTGGCCTTGCCTTGCCATAAGAGGAAAATAAAAGAAAGGCCAAAAGACTTTTTCCCACCTAAGGTATAGTGAAATCCCAAAGTGATCCCCTCCAACTTTTGAAAATCCAAACACCCATCTATGAGCAAAATTCTGCTAAAAAACTTAATTAAAGTTAAGGGCAAAACCATCTTAATAATAATATTAAAAAACTATATAAGTATTTACATTTCCCCTTTAGGTTTTAAAAACTAACATTTCACCCCTGGATAAAGTTTTTCAATTTTGAAAAATCACATTTCCCCCCTAAACCTAGAGTTTTTCTTCTTCACCTCTCCGACCACCATCTCCATCTCCGACAATAGTTGAATACACCCTAAACCATTGTTGTCAAAGTCTTCTCACCATTTGACCATAGAAAGTTGAATTTTCAGTTGAAAATCATTTGGAAAGCTAGGCAATTTTCATCTTGCAATGACATCCAAACAAAAATCTTCTAAATTTTCAGAGTATTTTTGTTTGGATTTCTAGGCAATGTGGCTTGAAGAGAGACGGTCAAACTTTTCTTTATGGATTAAGATTGAAAGCATCATCGCCAGTGGCTGGATGATAGTTGAAGTTGGGAGGAAGGAAACCCTAAGTTTGGGGGGGGGGGGGGGAGATGCTACTTTTTAAAGTTTGACAATTTTAGGCTGAGGTGAAGTTGTTTGTTTTTAAAACTTAGGAGAAAAAATATAATAAATTTTATGTTTTTAAATTTTTTTATTAAATGATAGTTTTTTTTTGTTAACTCAAGGGAACCATTGTAGTAAACACCGAGGAACTATAGCCACCTAGACCTGTAACTATGGCTTGAGTAAATCAAGAAATAAACTTTATTGTGGTATATCACGTTTGGGATCACCTGAACCCTAGACGTTTGCAAATGACCCTTGACCCTTCATCATTTAGGCCAAATCCTGGGGTCTAACTAAATGATGATTCTGCCCTTAACGTTTACTGAGTTTTTTAAACGAAATTTTGCTCATGGGTGAGTGTTTAGGTTTTCGAAAGTTGGAGAGGATTACTTTGGGATTTCACTATACCTTTAGTGGGATCAAGTCATTTGGCCTAAAAGGAAATACAAAAAGTGAAGGAATAAAAAAATGGGTTTATTTGGCTAGCAACACCACCTCTAAAGAGAATTTGGTTAGTGTTATTAGGTTACCATAAAAAAATGGGTTTATTTTTTTTAATATTAAAAAAAGAGGTCTTTAACAAGAAAAAAATAGTTGTTAAAAGTATATTTTTCATTGTTAAAATTCTTTAATGATGAAAAAAATCTCGTTGCCAACCATCATTTATAACCTCCATTGTTAAAAATATTAACGACGAAAAAAAAAATTATGTCGTTTATATAACTAACGAGGGATATATGTCTCATTGTTAAAAATAGTAATAACAATGAATATTTTGGTCACGAAAACAATATATTGGGTCGTTGAAAATAATAACAACGATAAATATTCTCATCATTATAATAATATTTACTAAGTCACTAAACATAATATCAATAATAAATATTTATGTCGTTATAACAATATTTATTGATCACTAAATATAATATCAATAATGAATATTTACGTCATTATAACTATATTTATTGGTCACTAAACTTTTCGTTGTTATAAGTAAATACACTAATCACTATACATTATACTAACAATAGATATTACTCCTTACTAAACATAAAATCAATAATAAATATTTCTGTTGTAATACCTATACATAATGATCAATAAAATAATAACAAAAATCATGAACAAATTATATCAAATCAACCATAATGTCAATCCAATAATCAAATGAAAATATAGATTATATAATTAAAAAAAAAATTCATAAGAAGTCTTTTATTTATCTAATATCAATAATCATTCCAAAAGTTACAAAAAACATGAAGAACAAACATATCAATAATAAAATAGCTAAGGAAACAAAATAGATTTCATAGAAACAAAAAATCATCAATCCCAAGATTATCATGTAAGAAGTTTAAGGATACAATACCCATCCAACAAAAATTGCCGAAATGCTTTCATATTGTCCAGCTTTAAACATTGTTTTGAAAAAATTTAATCATTTGGTAAAATTAAAAAAAAAACACTTTAGGATCTATGGGTGGCTCTTCCTATCCTCGCATGAGTCTAGTATTAGTGTCCATAGGAGAATCAATGGGTTTACAATCTAACATCTCTGTCTCTTCCAAGATATCTAAGGCATACTTTCTTTGAGATATAACTATACCTAACTTAAACTGAGCAACTTCTTTCCCAAGGAAGTATCTAAGTAGTCCCAAGTCTTTGGTTTGGAAATGATTAAATAGATGCTTCTTTAACTAATCAATACCTTCTTGATCATCACCAATGATAACAATATCATCGACACAAACAATAAGATAAATGTACTCTCCTCGTGATGTATGCCTATAAAATACAAAATGATGTAATTCACTGTAAATCATTCCAAGCTCCTGAATGATCATGCTAAAACATCTGAACCAAGCTCGTGGAGATTATTTTAGGCCATATAAGGAGCGTTGAAGTTTACAAACCAATCCAAACTCCCTCTGAGCAACAAAGCTAGACGGTTGCTCCATATATATCTCCTCTTATAGCTCACCATGAAGAAAGGCATTTTAAATATCTAATTGAAACAGAGGCTAGTGACAAATGACAGCCATAGATAAAAACAATCGAACTGAAGACATCTTGGCTACTAGAGAAAAAGTATCATGATAATCTAAACCATAGACTTGAGTATAATCATGAGAACTAGATGAGCCTTAAGGCGATCAACCTGACCATCAGGCCCAACCTTAACATTGTAAACCTAACGACAACCAACAGTAGACTGTCTTAGGGGCAATGGCATCAAATCGCAAGTATCATTATGATGTATGGTAGCCATCTTATTAACCATAACCTATCACCATTTGGGATTAATAAGAGCCTCATAGATAGAATCAGGAATAAAAACAGAGGATAAAGTAGACACAAAAGCATAATATGGTAAGGATAAGCAACGATAGCTTAGAAAATTATAAACAGGATAAGGTTACGAGAAGACTTTATACCTTTTCTTATGGCAATGGGAAACTAGTCATGAGGAGACAAGCCCGTGGAAGGTGCAGAAGCAGACACACGAAAAGAGTTAGGAATAACATCCAAAACAGTAAGAGTACTAGCATCAAGAGTAAAGGGAACAATATCAGTACAAACAGTAAGGCCAAATGAGGGTGAAGGTGTTGGCTCAAGAAGAAGGATGATAGAAAACAGTTTAGAAAGAAAAGAGAAGTAAAAAGACGATTTGAAAAAGGTAACA
The DNA here is from genome assembly GCF_011075055.1 of Mangifera indica. NCBI lineage: Eukaryota > Viridiplantae > Streptophyta > Magnoliopsida > Sapindales > Anacardiaceae > Mangifera > Mangifera indica. The sequence continues at coordinate 6,327,131 of NC_058138.1, forward strand.
TCGATAGAAATAGTTTTTCGATTATGACAAAAACGATCAGTGATGAACAGGTGAGTGGATGACCAAAGAAGATACATTCGTGCTAGCTGAAGATGATGGTGTCGACAATGTAAGCTCACGCGCATCAAAAAAATAGATTAGAGAAGAAGATTTGAGAAGAAAATGATTGGTGCGTGCAAACGATTTTGGTGATCGATGATAGTGGGGTCACCACAGATCGACTCGCCAACATCTTTTGAGTTGCTAGTAAAGGCGGTGTCATCTCACACTCACCAAGGAAGCAGATTGATGACAAAGGCTATCGAGAAGACTAACAGTGCATGTGACGTCGAATGGTGACTCTCTTTCTAGGGTTTTGTTAGTGAAGTCATTCCGATCACAATGGTGTAGGCACGACCACCAGAAAAAGATAGAAAGGCGGTGGTCGAAGAAGACAACTAGAAAATGACGTGGACTTCATCGAAGAATGGATCAGGATCATCGAAAAATTTTTAAGAAGCCTAATATAAGCTTTGATACCATGTAAAACACAAGAATAATTGTATAATTCTCAATATTTCATAAGAAGAAATTACAATCATTATATAGGGGATTGAAAACCTAATTTAGGAAGGACTATCAATACATTCCTATTTTACATGATACAATTACGTAATCCTATTTTAGAGAAATCCTAACCTATTATGTACAACTCAACAGTAAGTAAATCTATATATGAAAGAAAGGCCAAAATGGCAAAACAAACTAAGCTCATTTTGTTCTACTAATGACAAAAAATTATACACAAAGGAATACAAGAAACCCAAGAGCATAGCAATATGTATGTGTATTTAACTTCAACTAAGAATTAGCATATTCTATATTGGTTAATAATATGTAAAGCCTAAAATTACATGGATTTGAGACTAGAAACTTCATAATCAAACGTGGAAGTGAATATACTTGATAAAAAGTTTGTTAAAGGATAAAAGGGAAAGATATAAAAGCAAAAAAAGAGGATAAAAGATGGCCCTTTGATCATCTGACTTAAGATAGGCTAGCTGCAATGTCTTCCTAAAATTAATGTGGAAACAGTTGCCGCAAATTAAAGGAACAATATTAAAAATAAGTTGGTAACAAAAAGTGAACTCCGTTATTGATCAATTCAGCATACCAAGGCCAAAGAAAGAGCTATCTCATAGCTTACTTTAGTGGTTGCCGAATCCCATGCTATGAGGAGCATCGATTTCACGTCTGAATCATCTTCATTTATTAGATCACCATCCTACATAAAAATGAGATTAGCAATATATAGGTAAACCTTGATACAAATTATTAATGTAAAATAATAAAAAATTTACACCATAAATATAAGTATGAAATAAAAGTTTTACTTTACCGAATACTTTTCAAGGATACAGTGACAATGAGGTAAAGATAAATATAGGAATTAGCAAGCCAATTTACACGATGAATATGGCTCTGTGGTTGTGACTGAATCCAGCCGGTTTACCAATTACATCAACAATGTAATCTGCAATATTTTTCAGTGTTTGCGTCTTCACACCAACCAGTGGAATGATACATCCAAGTCAAAGAAAACATTGCTACAAAAAGCCACATCAGTGATAAAGGTGCAGAGATAACAAATAGATAGAATAGTAGGAACAGAGAAATTATCAAAATTAACATTTTCGATTAATCAGTTTTGAACCAAATTTTAAATAATTATCCTATTTTTATTATTTTTTTTCCAATTTGTTTTTGAAAATACGTTTAATATTTTATTAATTTCTCATTTGATTTTTTTAAAATCAGTTTGATTCAGTTAAACAGTTTTAAAAAATTAACAAATTGGGTTTTCTATATTTTTTAACCAGTATCTAAACCGGTTTTTCAAATAACTTATTTTTCGATTCGATTTTTTGTTCCAAAATTGGTTGGGTTTGTTACCAGATATTTTTAAACACCCCTACATTAGACACCTAGCTTTGCCAAAATTTATATGATTGGATAATATTACTATAGTCCCTTAAATCATTAATCAATATTATATTTAATCTTCCAATATCTTAAAATATAATACCCAAAATCTATTTAATCAATTGACTTTGTTATGAATTATGTTTAAAAAGACAATGTAAACTCATCTAATACCACACACTTACCTTATGACTTTGTAGTTTACTATTTTGGGAATCTTTCCCATAACTTTGCACAATCTGTTATCATAAAGAATAAGACATTAATAGTAAAAACCAAAACTGTAGAGAATTAAATCAAAAGATGAAGAATTTCGTCAACAAACACCTCACTACTTGAAAAACACATAAATCCTAGTATTTTAGCTTCTCACTTTGAGGATTTTGATTCAATACTAAAGACCATACAAGATTGATTAGTGTTAATTCAATTAAGGTGAATGAAGAACTTTAATAAAAAATATGTATTATTAATTAAATGAATACGTACCATTTTGTAATTGTTGTATGACTGAATCTAGGTCACTTAAGCAATTTTTATAATTCACCTGTATTAACCTTGGCATGCTTAATCCTCTTCTAGAGAATGTCTTCATCTTGGAACATCTACTCACAGTTAATCTTTCCAATAATGGGAATTTTAAGGTATAATTCCCAGAGTATAAGTGTGTGAGACTTTCTAAATCACGCAAAGTCAAGTACTTCAATTTCTTAAAAACAATTTCACCAATCTCTATATGTACCTCATTTGCTAATATTTCTACCATCATTTCACATTCCTTAATTGGCAAGCTTTCAAGACACGGTAAATTTTTGGTTGTTGAGGATGACATTACATTTTGCATTCCATTACAATGACTTACTATCAAAGCCATTAGATTTCAAAAGACGGTGAAGGCCATAGCAAAATAGTCAAATTGTGACAATAGTTTGCATCTAAAGAATGAAGATTTTAAAGAATTGAGTTCAATCGGGAGTCTTGCTTTGAAATGCACTTTAAATTAAAAAGCCCCCACCATTCTAATTGTTTTAAGTTTGTGAATACTCCAATGTCCTCTTCACTTTCTCTAAATGATTCTTTGTATGAAATCACTTTCAATGTAAATGGCGGGCATGGGCACAAAGAATAATGATGGAGATTTTTGGGTGTTATGGTAAATGGGCATTAAACACACTTGTCCACAGGATCAAATATTGTCACATCATAGACAAGCTGATGTTCAGGCGCTCGAGACAATTCTTCAATCGAGTGGATGATTTGGTTATCATTTTAGGCAAGATCTTTAATGCTAGATTTGAGCTAGCTAGAATTAAGTTTCTCTACTAGTATAATACCACTATTTTGTAAGGAAAATAAACTAGGGTAGGGAATTCAACTGTTAAGGTTGATGAGAGCTTCAAATCTTTTGCTAAATGGGTTGATTTATAGGGAGTTAATTAGATGCATGTGTGAAACCCATACTATAGATGATGCAAATTATCTTCTTGAAGAGATGACTCAAAATGGTAGAACACCTGTTGTTGATGTGCTTGTTGATCTAGAGTAAAACTTTGTGCAATAGGAAAATTTGATGAGTCTATGAATTTCTAGGAAGACAAATGTGGTTACATAACTTCTCCATACAATGTTATGCTTGAAGGCTGCTGCAATGTTGGTAAAGTTTTTCTGGTGAAAGTATCCTGGACAAAATGGCTAAGAGAAACATAACTGATTATTTTTATATTTTGGATAAATATCGAAGAAAAAAATTTTCAATTTCCTTCAAAAGAAGAAACTTAACATTACTTATTTTACTTTTTGTTAGGACTCACATTTATGTGTCCTATTGGAAGAAAAATCAAAAGAAGAAATTATCTCCCAAGACACATGGCATATAAATGAGAGGAGCAAGTGGCAGTTTCTAAACCCCCTGGTCCATTGCAAACAAAAGCAACAATTGACAAACATGAGACTGAAGTTGTGATGGAACAAGAGGCAAATAAAAGGGGAGAAGAAGGGCAAGAGTCACCTTAGAGAAAGAAATTGAAGAAGTTGAAGGAGAGTTACAGGTCTCTCAAAAAAACTATATTGCACTTTGATGTATTTTGTGTAATGTGAACCAGCTTGTATTTCAGGAATTCAAAAAACTGATGGGAATCTAATCACAAAAGTCTACCGTCGCAAGCCCAAAGGGAAGAATCCATGAGGCAGTCTAATGGGTGTGAATGTTAGCCCAACTGAGAGCAAAAGTAATGACCAAATGTATTGGGGCAATTTGGTCAGTTCACCAGAGTAGCTCAAATTAGTTATAATTTTCCTTCCAGAATTCAGAGACAAGAATCCTTAATGGTGGGGTCCATTTACGATTAGAGGGTTGCACATATATTATGGGATGCATGCCAAAGAATGGGGGATTTTTATTCAGTTATTACTATTTGTAGTTAGTAAGAACATTGGAGAGGGCTAGTTCTCGAAACCCAATTGTGTTAACTTTTCTTTTACTATTGCTCTTTATTAATGCTCTTGGGGGTTTTTGTTTTCTAGATTATCCTGTTGTTGCAGTCTTGAATCAATGTTGTAGCTATTTTCCTCATTTTGATTATGGGATGAAATGTTATAGTTGTTCTGTTTCCAATTTCATTACAATCTTGTTCAATCATAAATGATGAATGGTACATTGAGAGTGAAATTGTATCAGTGACTTACCTAATTCCTTGTTTGGTTGCGAGAAAATTGGGGTTATTAATTGGGCTAATAACTAGGAAGAAACTGGGATTGTTGAACCTGTTGGAAAGAGTTATGCTTGGAACTTGTTGGAGCTACTGAGTACTACTGGAACCATCAACAAAGAGGATTGAAATCCACTCATTCAGGTTTGCACCAAAAACTTGTATTGAAACTTTGATGTAAACTTGTTCTCATTACTGAAAATTAATAAAGACTACATTTCCAATATTTTTTCTGAGTCATATTTCTAATATATGTTTCCACTATTTACATTGTTGAGATTGATTGTGTTGGTTTGAGTTGACTATTGCGTGGACATATTGCTGGAAAAGTGTTGTGTTGCTGCTGGATTTCTCCTTGTGTGTTGCTGAAGCTGTTGGGAAGGTTCTGGTGTTTAGAGAATGATTGAGTGGAAGGTGAAGTAGAGAAGGTTCTGTGTATTACCCTCAGGTACATTTTAGGGGTATTTATGTCTTTTGACCTTATTTTGAGATATTTCCAACCTTAAATATATATGTCCAAATGTATGTGGATATATATAAAACAAAAACAAAAAAAAAGAGGAAAACTACAAAAAAAATATATATATATATATATATATATAATAAGCCAAAAAGGCTAAAAGACAAACCAAAAAGGCCTTTCATCTTCTTCTCCTATCCTTTCCAGAAGCTTAGCCTTCTTCATGCTTTTTCCTATGTTTTTTGAAGAAAAAGGGAAGATTTGAAGGGGTTTGGAAGACAAAGTAAGGAAAGAAAGAAGAGGAAACACTTTAGAAGCCTTGGTAATTAAAAGACATCCTTCTTTTCCCTTTACCTATGTTTATATATACTGGATGCATGTTATATGAATATGTTAGTGTGTTTTGGTGTTGATTTAAGATGGTTTTAGTGATAAAAGAAGCAAGACAAAGAGGAGGCAGCCAACTTGACAAAGATTGGCTTGAAATAAGGTAAGTGGAACCATTCTTGTTATGTTTCATGTTTTATGTTTTCGGTTCCTTTGCTCTATGTTATAAAGGATGATTTTGAAGTTGAGAAATGTTATTTTGCCATTTGGGGTATCTATGTGTGTGATTTTGTTCATGGCAGATAGTTGAAAAATATTTATAGTTTTACCATAGATTTCGTTCCACATTTTGACTATCTTATCTGATGAATCATGAGTACTATTATAGCTTGTTGGAAATCTCTTTGAATCCTTTTTTCAATGATATATAGTTTGTATAAATTATAGACCATTTAGATTGTTAAATTGCATGAACAAAAGGACTATCTTATCAAATAAATAATAAAAATAGTTTTTTGCCATTGATTTCATCCCACATTTTGATTATTTTATCTGATGAATCATAAGTGCTATTATAGCTTGTTGGAAAGCTCTTTGAATCTTCTTTTCAATGATATATAGCTTGTATGAATTAGAGACCATTTGGACTGTTAAGTTGCATGAACAAAAAGACTGTCTTATCAAATGAAGAGTAAAAACAATTTTTTGCCACTCATTTCATTCCACGTTTTGACTATTTTATATGATGAATCATGAGTGCTATTATAGTGGTTGGAAAGCCCTTTGAATCTTCTTTTCAATGATATATAGCTTGTATAAATTAAAGACCATTTGGACTATTAAATTAAATGAAAAAAAAAACTACCATATCAAATGAACAGTAAATACAGTTTTTGGAAAGAAAGAAAGAAAGGAGAGAAAAAGAAAAGAAAGAAAAGTAAGAAAAGGGAATTTAGGGCTTAGGATTCAGGGGTCATCCCAAGAGTATAGTCTGGTAGGTTATGAATAATTTTAGATGGAAGCAAGATTAGTTAGAGATAACGCACGCATACATGTTACGAACTATAAGGAGGCATTTTACGCTATACTGCCCATAGTAGGGTACATCCGTAATAGGACATAACTCATAATAGGGTCTACTTATAGTAGAGTATGCTCGTAGTAAAGCACAATTCAGATTCAAAAATAGTGTAGTGAGAGAAAGAAAGAGAGCTTGACTTAGAAAAGTGTCAAATCCCTATAGTCACCTTCCGAAAAGTACTAGATAGACACTATATAGGACATAGTGTGACCCAAATATTAAAGGATGAGCTAGATTATCCCCTCGATTCCTTGAGGAGGTTATGATATGAGATTGAGTCTTGAGAGTGATTTAGAGTAGGAAATGAGATAGTTTACTTAATTCTTTCCCCTTACTGAGTGTTCTTGTCTCTCACTTCCTTTTCTTTCATGATTGCAAGTACAGGTGATTAAGGTAGCTGTGAGACAGGGTCGGGTCAGCAAGGATAGATCCAGGTTGGGGCTGGTTATCTATGGTTTTTGTTATATGCATATGATATTGTTGGCTTTTGGCCCTGTTCAAATAGTTGTATCTAGAGGCATGTACATGATTACTTCATGATCTCATATATTTTCAGATGAGTTTTCATATAGGATATATACATCTTTTGTTCACTTCCAGATTTTTTAGAATAATTTCGAAATGCTTTTAGTGACAAATTTATTTTAATTTTTTTTTTAAAATAGACGCTCTAGATATTAATTCGTAACATTTTTCCTCTGGAGAACAATATTTCTAGGGAGGGATGTTACATTCTCTGTAGAAGAAAACCCAGGTGCATATCACTTTCACAGATATGAAGCAATGCCCTAATAAATTTGAATTGGTATCCCTTTGTTGATCAGACTATATGGAAGATTATAATCATGCTTTTTTTGGGTAGCATGAAGTGGGCAAAAAGATTATAATCAGTAAAAGATTGAGGTTCGAAGGAAACTAGAATTACAACCTGCAGTCTAGAGATTGTTGACCATTATTTAGCAGTTGAAATTCATTCTTCGACAGTAAGATTATCGTTGAACTCCATCCAATGACAGTTGCCACAAAAGCAGTTTTCATCAAGTTCTATTCATTGATGGAAACTTTTACCAATAACTTTGTTGAAGAGTGACTTAGTACAAGTTTTCATCAGTTGAAATTCTCACCAAGGAAATGGAAATTGAGGATTCGATGATCATTTATGGGTTGTTTTGTTGAACGAGTTGGGGTTAATCTTAGTACATGTTCCCTACTTGGGAAATCCTAATGAGAAATTCAATAATAGTGCACTAGTTGATATTCCGAAGATCAAGAAACCAGCAAATTATCACCACCCTGGTACTAATTATAATCCCAAGAGTTCTGTTATAGGTCTTGCCCAGCTGGATTTGCTCATTTCAACCTTGCTCAAAATGGTTATAGTCTTATAGAAATCATTATCCACGCCAGCCTTTAGTGCCCAACAAGCGCCCTAATCATCCTTGTACTTCTGTGACCTATTTAAGAAGGTAGTGAGGTCACCAATTTTGATCCTATTAGCATGAATCCCAAGTCTGCATTGTTGAGTAAGTTGCAAAATGAACATATAGAGCATAAGAAGCTCTCGTTTCCTTCACCAATGAACTTGATTAACACACTTAGTAGTGTCATATGGAGGACGTTGGGTGTCCAAAACCTTTTGATTATGTCTAAAGCCTTATAGGTACTAATATTGAACTCTATGAAATTTGAAAAGATAATGCCAACTGAAGGTAATATAATCGATTGTTTTTTATATGGGGATACGAAAAAATCGAAATACCAACATTAAAAAGGCCTTGGAAATTGCTGTTGATCAACAAATGGTAGTGAAACAGAAAATTGAAGCTATAAACTTGTAAGTTGGTAAGAACGACAAACTCTGGAAATGTGTGAACCCTATTGCTGGTAATCCTAAGCAAATCTTGGAAATGACATGGGAAAGAATTAAAAAGTTTCTGGTGTCACTTGAAGGGCAATATGCAAAATGACTTCTCAATGTAGATAAATTTCCTTTGCTTGTTTAGTTTAGCCTTAGCTTTTGGGATTTGTAATTGGACCCTTTTTTTATTTTGTCTTGTGTGTTTTTGCATTTTTGTTCACAGGTATGTAGCCAATATTATTTTGAAGAATATGTGCTTGACAGAGCTTACATTAGGTGACATACTTCAGATCTTAAACATGTTAATTACCATAAAAAAATGGATTATTCATAATCAAGCACGATGGCAGCCGATTATCATTGCTGTTGCAGAGTGCAACCCTTCGCACTTTGTTCTTATTTTCGGGTATTCTCAGAATAAACAGATTTGTAAATTCATCCCTCTGCAGCATCAGTTTAGCAGTGTGCCACTGTATTTGCTGTACTTCTTTGAAAGCTGTATGGTTCTCAGAGCTTGTGAAACCATTTGTCCCTTGGCTATAATCCTTATATTTAAGTCTCCTGTATGCAAACTTTGATAGAAAAATCAAGTGTTTCTTATTTTTGCCCCCATTTGGATACTGCTTTCACTTTTGCATTGAAACTTTTCTTTCTGTTAAATTGCCGCCAGTTTTAAGGTTTTCAAGCTTGGAAAATAGCAAGTTTCATATTGTAAATACCAATATTTTATGGTACTTATTCGAAAATGTTATTGAGTTCATAAATTTAAAATCCAAATAAAATGTCAGATTTGTGTTATATTGTTAGGTTTGATTCGAATCAAATTTGTTTAAACAAGTCAAAACAAGCTCGGCTTAAACGAATTTAAGCTTGAATTCGAGAGTTAAATATTTTTTAGTTTGAGCTTTAAGGGTATTCAGTTTGCCAAGTTCGTGAGCTTAAAAATTTTCAATATGAATCGACTAAAATGACATTGTTTTGATCAATACACATTAAAACGATATTATTTTTGTTATTTTTTGCTCGAATTGAGCTTGAACTCAACCCAAACTTGATTCGATCCCTCTCAAGCGAGCTAATCTCAAACAACTTTGAGATAAGCTCGAGCTCGATTTAATTCAAATCCAACTTTACATATCATCAAGTAAGTAAAAATTACTTTTGAAGTTACCATTGTTAATGTTGCATTAATTAATATTAACTAGAGGTGGATTCGAGTCAACCCAAGCTGAGCCCAAATAAGGGCTAACGTGAGATCAAACTTAACTTACTAGATTTACAGTGATTTCATCAGAAAGGTCGTCAAAGAAGAAGATGAAGGGTCACCAGACGTGAAGACAAAGAATCATCGAAGAAGAAGAAAACTCGTGAGAGAAAATGAATTTGTTGACAACTCAATTGAATCATGCTAACTTGACTAGATTTTGAACTGAGGCTTTCCCTACTTAAGCTCAAATCATTTGAGCCGAATACCAAGCCAAACAAGAACCAAAGTGGATCTCATCCAACCATAATATTATCTAACATTCATTATGATAATAATATTATAAATATCATATTTTATATATAGCAATGTTATGAGTACACATTTTTTATGTATAATTTGGGTATACAGATGATGTTTCACTATATGATTAGGTAGTTCTTTATCTTTAATTCAAAATCATCAAATTACATAAAGATATATCATTAATATACTTAAATTGTGTATTAAAAATTTGTACTCATAATTTTATTGATTTATATAATCTCATGTAAATGTCACTATGCAAATTTTATATGGCCAGAGATGCAGTCCAAAAAAGCCCAATGGACATTTTCCTCTACTTCAACCCAAAACTAACCTGAATGACAACAATAAAAACAAAATCACAAATGCGCAGAGGCATTCTCAATTACAAACAACACTCTATTTCACAAGGGCCACAGTGAAAACATAAACCAAATTAAGATTTTACTACTTACCAGAATTGTAATATATATGGCTTAGAATTGGTCAAGAACCTTATTTAAATTTTGAAATCATCATAAAAATCTCCAAATTACCATACTTCATTTTCAAACTAGATGGATTCGTGGATGAAATCTCCAACATGTGAATGAAACATAAGTTCCAAATTTCTAAAACTTAATGAAAAAATCTGATTTCAACAATAGCTCTAGTAAAATCTTTAATTCTAACTCTTTGATCTTCATATCACTTCATGCTTTCTTCCTTCTTTGTGTAATTGATTACATGAAGTTGGAATTTCAATTCATAGAGGCAACATCTGATTAGTAATGATGACAACAATTACAATTGGTAATTATTCCAACTGTGATGATTAATTGACAACGATTGATATATGCCAACATTATCTATTAGAATTGCCCATTATTCCGATAACGATGACGATTAATATTGGTGATTATTCTAATCGGATGTCTCTTTAGATTGTCATGCCTACATTATAACTTGTTTTGATCTCTACATTGTTAAGATATTTTCTTTCTAAAAATATTTAGATTTCATAAAAAAATTTGGTGATTATAGGAAAGGATGTCAATTATATGTGACTGTTCAACTTGTTTGTGTGACGGAATAATGTTTGATGGCATTATGAGCAAAGAGCATTATTATGTATGTAGTAATAACAAGAAAATTTGAAACATATCCAATCAAAAGAATAATATAAAATTGTGAAAATATGTAACCAATTAGTGTATAGACCATACAAACTGGTTATGGTCACAATACATATATACACGAGCATTACATGTAGTGGAAAAAATAATGATGACATGGTTCAATTATAAACATAGTTTATATCCATGAGACCAAGTATGAAAATCTCAAATTCACTATAACAAAATTAATCAATAAAACCAAAATTCTCAATCATCAAAGCATAAACTTAAAAATTAAACATCAATTAACAAAAAGTTACACAAATTTGTAGAAGAACACGAACATCCCACTCATTTATCACTTAAACATCCAACTTAAGTGAAAATGGTCAATTTTCTCTTGAACATTCAACCTAATTCCCTTTAGTTTGAAAAAGATTAAAATCCCTTCAACCTTTTGTCATATAATCTGTTAAAAGATATTGAAACATTGTATATAAGGAGCTTGAAGAACATTATAAGATTTAGAAGAATGAATAATATTTAGCTCAATTTAAAATAAAGGAGAAGGTGGTTTATATATAGTAACTTCATGTCATAAATTGGTGCCGCTTGTCTAAACAGATTATAATAAACCTATGTACTTGTGCTAGAAAAATAGGAAGTATAGTCTATTTCAAATGTAGTTAAAAAAACTAACTTTTTCAACTGATAGATATTTGTGTAAGAGTTATGATTACAAAGTGCATGCAATTTACTATAAACATTCATGGTTTGCAATTAGGCCTGGATACGACCAGACCAACTTGCTCTCGAAAACTAATTTGGTTCAATTTAATTTGTTTCAAACTTGTTTAATTCAAATTCAGACCTAAATCTAGCCAAAAGATTTGCCTCATTTTTCAATTTGAGCCAAACTCGAATCAAGAGATGTTCAGCTCGATTTCAACATGAATTCAAGGCTTAAATCAATAGTTCAAATTCGTGGCTTGATTTGACTAGAATTCATGGCTCAAATCAACTCGAATTTAGTGGTTCGCATTGACAATTTGAATTCATGGCTCGAATAAAAAACTTTGAATATTATTTAAATAAAACGACTTTATTTTGTCAATGAACCACGAATCCGAGCCATGAATTTGAACTGTCAATTTGAACAATTAATTCAAGCTGAATCGAGCTATGAATTCGAACTATTGATTCGAGCTACAAAATCAAACCAAACTCTAACCGAACCAAGCTAAACCATTTTTTATTTGAGCTGAACTTGAGTCGAATTCAAACCGAATCATTTTTTATTCAAGATAAACTCGAGCCAAGAAATGTTCGTGCTCGACCTGGCCCAAATCCACCCCTATTTGCAATTAAGAATTTACAACCTAGATCACAGGACTCCAATATCAGAATGCGCAAAAACACTTCCAACTCAAATATATTTTTGTTTTGACAAGTAAATATATATATTAAAAACCCGAAAACAGGGACACAAAGACAACCTAAGCTCATCCCACAGGATTGCCAAAAAACACTCCAAGTACAAGACATCACAAACCCAATGGCTAAAACTCTCACTCAATTGCAAACCAACAATAAACCACTTGAGAACAGAAAACGTACTAGGGACGACCAACTGAAATTAAAATAACCAGTTGCAATCCATGCATGGCAGGACGCCAAAGACAGCAAGAAGAACCCAGCCAACAGTATGAAGCGTCAACTGGCACACACACGATACAACAGTATGAAGCATCCCAGGAACCAGGAGCAGACACAGAAATGGACCAATGTGCAACCATTTCACTAAAAAGCCACTTAACTGGAACCACAACCAAGAACCAGGCGCGCAAAAACACTGCTGGAACGCTCCAGGAGAGAGAAGAAAAGACGCTGGGAGAGAAAGGATTAAGAAAGCAGCAACCATCAAACGGAGGAAGAGGCCAGCAGAACAGGCAGCAGCAAGGCAGCAAAAGGTCAACAAACCCAATGAACCCCAATGCAGGAGAGAACCAACAGGGGAGAGGGATGCAGGAATCAGCAACTCCACAGAAGGAGAAAGGCAAGAGAACAGGAGAGGATTTCAGCACCAAAGCAGCTGCAGAGAGCCAACCCAAGCCAAAATAGACCAGCAGCAGAACGGCGCCTCCACAGGACCCAAGAACTCACGGGAAGAAGCTAGGCCGATGCAGAGGAGAACCACAGAGAACCAGAGACCCCCGGGGAATTATAGAGAAAAGGCTGAAAACACAACAGAACATGGAAACAGGCAGGAAACATGGATTTGAGACTAGAAACTTCAGAATCAAACATGGAAGTGAATATACTTTGAGAATTAGCAAAACAATTTACACGATAAATATGGCTCCATAGTTGTGACTGAGTCCAGCCGGTTAACAAGTTACATCAACAATGTAATCTGCAATACATTTCAGCGTTCTCTTCTTAACAGACACCTGCGGAAAGATATATCCAAGTCAAAGAAAATATTGCTACAAAAGCGTATTTCCCACATCAGTGATGAAGGTGCAGAGATAACGAATAGATGGAATACTAGAACAGAGAAATTATCAAAATCAACATCTTTGAATATGCACATAAAGTGATACCATGTGTAACATCCTAGGGGAATTCCACATCGACAAAACATGAGAGATGTTGCTTATATATGAATATCCCACGTTACAGGAATCCTTTTGGGTTGCAAAAACTCTGCTTTGCTAATTCATATACAACTGTTAATGAAGATCTTTAAAATTTAATGATATATAAAGGGTTAAAGGATTTAACAACCACTACAACTGAAAGCACCAAAAAAGACAAAACCCAGATCCAGGAAAAAAAATTTGAACACGTGTGCATTGTAATTGAATGTGTAAGATCACTGCCTAGAATGCATTGCCATTTCTAGCGTTCTGAATCACAAAGCAGCGTTGACCAAAATGAAGAACAACCAGATGAGAAAATCGCTTTTAAAAGGAATTAGGACTAAAAGAGTTCGAAGTTTGAATACCCAAATAAAACAACACTTTTGTAAGTTGGGTAGTTGTCATTATATCAACAAGTCATCATACAGATATATAAATAGTATTAAAACAAATTCCTTCCAAATCAAGTTGAAGGTCAAACTTGACAAATTCTTAAAACCATGGCTCAAGCCATGACTGCTCATTTTGGGCTCGATTGAGTTGAGTTGACATTAGAGCTCGAATTAGATTGACTCAAATCAAACTCTATCGTGTGGTTGTTATGATGGTTTGAAATTGATGGTAACATAAAGCTATGAAGCCAGATACTCAAGCAAACTTGACATGAGTCATTGCCTTTAGATAGGGTTGTTCAAAACTAGTTAACCGAATTAGTTTGACAAATTTTCGAACCGAATTGAATTGTCGGTTTGGATAAAATCATAAACTGAAAGTGAACCGAACTGAAAATATCAATTAACCAAATCGAATTTTCAATTTATTGATTTTGAACCGAATTTTAAAAAATTATCTTATTTTTATTTTTTTCAATTCTTTTTTGAAAAAGATTCAATATTTTATTAATTTCTTATTCAATTTTGTTAAAACTAGTTTGGTTTGATTAACCTTTTATAAAAATTGACAAATCTATTTTTGTATATTTTTGAATTGGCTTCAAAACATGTTTTTCAAATAATCTATTTTTTGATTTAGTTTTTTTATTCAAAAATCAGTTCAATTTGGTTACCAGATATTTTTAAACACCCCTACCATTAGACGCTTAGCTCTGCCAAAATTTATATGATTAGATAATATCACTATAGTCCCTTGAATCATTAATCAATATTATATTTAACCTTCCAATATCTTAAAAAATATAGCCAAAATCTATTTAATCAATTGACTTTCTTATGAATTATGTTTAAAAAGACAATGTAAACTCATTTAATACTACACACTTACCATGTGGCTTTGCAGTTTCCTACCATGGGAATCTTTCCCATAACCTTGCACAATCTGTAATCATAGAGAACATTGCATTAATGGTTAAAACAAAAATTGTGGAAAATTATATTAGAAGATGAAGAATTTCATCAATAAACACCTGACTACTACTTGAAAATCACATACATCCTATTACTGTAGCTTCTCACTTAGAGGATTTTGATTCAATACTAAAGACCATACAAGACTGATTAGCGTTAATTCAATTAAGGAGAATGGAGAACTCTAATAAAAAATATATTGTTAAATAAATAAATACGTACCATTTTGTAATTGTTGTGTGACTAAATTTAGGTCACTTGAATAACTTTTCCAATTCACTTGTAATAACCTTGACATGCTTAAGCCTCCTTTAGAAAATGTTTTCATCTTGGAGCATCTTCCCACGGATAATCTTTCCAAGAATGGGAATTTTAAGGTGTAATTCCCAGAGTAAAAGTGTGTGAGACTTTCTATACCACTCAAGGTCAAATCCTTCAATTTCTTAAAAACAATTTCACCATTCTCTAAATCTCCCTCATTTGCTAATATTGCTACCATCATTTCACATTCTTTTATTGACAAACTTTCAAGACACACTAGACTTTGGGCTGTTGAGGATGTCATTAAGTTTTGCATTCCATTACAATGATGTACCCTCAAAGTCCTTAGATTTTCAAAAGATTGTGAAGGCAGCAGCAAACTAGTCAAATTGTGACAATAGTTTACATATAAAGAATGAAGATTTTGAAGAATTGAGTTTAGTTGGGAGTCTTGCTTTGAAATGCACTTTAAATTAAAAAGCCCCCACAATTCTAATTGTTTTAAGTTTGTGATTACTCCAATGTCCTCTTCACCTTCTCCAAACCAGAATAGTTCTTCATATGAACTCACTTTCAATATGAGGTTTTTAAGACTGACAAATTTCTTAAGGACTTGAATTGGAATATATGTATATTCATCCATAATCAATTCAAGAGTTTCTATTATGTAAAAGTTCTCTTGAAACTCTTCTTGCCAAATCACCATGATATCCCTTCCATCTAATTTCAATGTCTTTATATTGGAGCCAACCTAAAGAAGAATCATGTGTCAATCAATTTAAAATTAATTTTATCTTAAAAAAATTAAAAAAAAATTTAAATATGTTCAACAGGAACAAAAGAGAAAAAAAATATAATGAATTGATAGTCAGTTTTATCCTAGTAAAGGGGTATAAAAATGTGTGGTGACCACTAGTTAAATAATAATGCTCAATATATGCACAAACTAATATATATATTTTTTTAATGCAGAATCAAGGTCAACATTTTTAAAACAAATTTATTATAATTACCACCCAAAATATATTATTATTAAAAAATTGCAGAAATCTATTTAAGCTAATTAATTGAATGCATACCTTTTGTTTGTGTACTTGCTGTATAGTTGAATTCAAGTCATTCCCTTCATTTTCTATCTCCTCTTTCTCATAATTGATTTTGTGTAACATTGGTGTGCTTAACATTCCTTGACAAAAAGACTTCATATTGTAGCATTCTCTTATAATTAACTCTTCCAAAGATGGGAAATTGAAAGAGTAATTCCCAGAGCAAAAGAATGAGAGACCATGTAAATATTCAAGTGACAATTTGTTCAAATTGTTAAAAACAACTTGTTCACTACTTGATCTTGCATATCCCTCATTTTCTACTATTTCAAACAGCTGGTCACAGTGTGATATTCTTAATTCTCTTAATTGCACCAAGTTTCTAGCCATTGAAGGTGTCATTAAGTTAAAGAACTCATCGCAACATTCTACTTTAAGCACTTTAAGATTTTGGAAAGGTGTAGATAGCAGTGGACTCAACAACATTTCACAACTCCATACATGTAGAACTTCAAGACTTGGAAGATCAGATAGCCTCTTAATTTCTTTGTAATTACAGATATTTAGTTGAAGCTCTTTCAGATTGTGAAATCTCTGAAGGGGTTCAAGCGGAATATATGCTGACTTATGTCCACAGATTTGAAGAGTTTTAGATTGATTTTGCCAAGTAATTTCTACTAAAGCATTTCGTAATTCAAATACCTCCAAATGGGAGTTGATCTACAAATTCATCAAAATAAAATTCGGTTAGTATTTAATATTCTTAAACAAAACTTTAATCCAGTTATACTAATTTTTAATTTATCATCCTTTTTAGTATGCGTGCAAGTTTCACATTTTTCTCAAAGTTATAATAAAAATTTATTGTTGATTTCTGAAATCATAATTGATAATCTATTTTTAAAAAATAGGAATTAAATGACTTTAATTGATATAATCCTAAAGAGAAATTGTTCAAATCAAATATATATATTTGAGTTAAATTCTCTAAATTTAGTTCCAAAGAAAATTAGAGAAGATAAGAATTCCATATTTAAACTTTTGAATAAAATGTTAAAATATATATAGATAATCTTATTTTGTTCTTTCAAGAAACAATGAAATAAAAGATTCATACCTTATCTTCCAAGAAAATAGATTTTGGATCTAAAATGTTAAATTCAATCTCCCCGTTGTTTTCTTTGAAGCTAAGATACTTGGCACAATTTCTCACAATCAACTCTTCCAACTTTGGCCATTCTGAAGTATGTATTTCAGGGTAGAAAGCTGTAAGTTCTGGTAGATTTTCAAGCTTCAATAAGGTTAAATTCGGAAAGACAAAATTGAGAACAACATTTTCTCCTTCTTTTGCAACAATCTCTTCTAAAACCTTACAATCCCCTATCATTAGTTGTTGGAGTTGGTGGAGAGTTTTTGCAATGGAAGGTGGAAATGCATATTTTATATTTCCACAATTCAAAAGGATCAATTGTGTCAAATTTTGATAGAAGAAAGTTGGATGTTGGTAGTAGCAAATTTCTCTTGAATTGTCATCTTGGAATGCCTTGTACTTGAAATCAACGAGGATTTCCTGCATTGCGAGTTGATAATTGTTCCAATATAAAGTAATTAAAAATTGCATTAATTCTTTGTCTCTTTTTCTAAACTAACTAAACTTGCATAAATAAGTAATTATAGAAAACAAATTAATTGATTGCATACCTCGTCTTTCTTTTTGCACAATTCATGTATAGTTTTATTAAGATCATTCCCTTTAACTTCTATTTCAAATTCCTCGTAATTGACTTTGTGCAACTTTGGAGTGCTTAATATTCCTTGAGAGAAAGTCTTCATATTGGGATATTTTCTTATAATTAATTCTTCTAGTGATTTGAAATTGAAAGAGTAATTCCAAGAGCAAAAGTATGTGAGGCTTTCTAACTCTTTAAGTGACAACAACTTCAAATTGTCAAAAACAATTTCGCTACTTTTTGCATCTCCCTCATTCTCTACTATTTCAATCAACATTCCACAACATGATAATTTCAATTCTCTTAACTACACCAAGCTTCTAGCCATTGAAGGTGTTGTTAAGGCAACTAACCCATTCACACCCCAGATGTCTAGGACTTTGAGATTCTGGAAAGAAGCTGAAGATGGCATTAGACTCATCAATTTCCTACAATCCTTTACACATAGATCTTCAAGATTTGGAAGATTAGATACACTCTTAATTTCTTTGTATTCACACTCAAATAGTCTAAGCCTTTTCACACTTTGAAATCTTTGAAGGAGTCCAAGTGGAATATTTGCTCTATCCAACGTGATAGTAAGAACTTTATATTGACTCTGCCATCTAATGTTTCTCACACCATCATGCAATCTAAATTCCTCCAAATTGTGGTTGATCTACATATTTATTAAAAAAAAAGTTTAATTAATAACTTATTTTTTTGGATCATTAATAACTTATTTTTTTGGAAAATTTTAATTTTTTCCTGTTTCCTCTGAATTTAGTCGTACATAAATATATAGAAATGAAAAATCAGCCAACTCATTAAGCTTTCAAACAATAAGAGAGACGATGCACCTTTTAAATATATTTCTAATAAAAAAATAAAATTATATTTTTGGTTTTCACAACTTAGATTACTTCAACCAAAAAAAAAAATAAAAGAGATGCCATGAGTCACATAATGCAATTAAAATGTGTGACTCATATAGATAGCGTTTATAGATAATTTGATTCAAAATTACATTGATTTTTTGCTTAACAGAATTGTCCAAATTCAATTGATCATTCTTTTTTTATTTTCTACATTTTGATTCAAGTGAAAATAGACATTAAAAATCACATATTTAAAACAAGAGATTCGTACCTTATTCTCTAAGCAAAGGAATTTTGACTCTGATATTGGAAGTGCACCCTTCTTGTTATCATCTTGCAAGCCTAAATATCTCGAAGTCAAATTTTCACAATATTCTATCACCAACCTTTTTAACATTGGGAACTCTAAAGCATGTATTCTTGGATAGAAAATTGTAAGTTTTGGAAGTTTTTTGAGCACCAATTCGGTTACCTGTGGAAAGATAGAATTAACAATAGTTTCTGCTCCTTCTTCTTCTTCAACAATCTTCTTTAAAACCTCACAATCTATTATTTCTAGGCATTGAAGTTTTCTGAGGCTTTTGGCTATAGAAAATGGAAACACATATGTCATCTTTCCACATCTCTCCAACTTCAATCGTTTCAAATTTTGAGAGAAATTTGAAATTCGGTTGTCCCAAATCTTTCTCAGACTAATATTGTACAAAACTAATGTCCTAAAATTAGTAAAAATAACTTGCAACCAAAGTTAATTGTTGTTTCAATATATGTATGAACTTATATGATAAGAAACTTAAAAAATAATTTAGTAAAATCAATTTGAAATTGCGTTATTATATGGACATTCAACAGAAGGACTTGGTAGTGAAATTGAATGAAAAATCTAAATCACTAGGAAAAAACAAAGAACTGCAAAAATAGGTTAAAAAAACAATATCACAACTCTATGTGAATAAGCATAAAAGAAAACAAGAATATATAATAGAGAAATACAACAAGTTAAAGTCAATCAAACCTTTTCATTAAATAGAGGCATGATTTCATTGGACTGCAAATCAAATTTTGAATCCTCAACATAGTTCTCGTCTTCTGAAAATTCAGCTAACTGTAAGAGTTCAACTTTCTTGAATCCATGTAATTCTTCTAGTGACCTGATAGAATTAAATTTAACTTCCAACATCCTCAAAAGCTCATGTTCCCCATAATGCTCAAGTTCACCATATTCTTGATATAGGACTGAACAATCTCCTACAAATATTTTGTACCGTTTAGGCTGTTTGGCAAATAAGTTTTTAGGTAGCACATTGTTATCTCTAACATCCAATTCTACACTCGTGAGATTAGACAAGGGTTTTAACTCCTTGAGTACTTCAACCTTCCACTGAATAAGGCATCCCTTTATATGACATTCTTCCAATTGCAATAATTTTGATATCACATTTGGCACAATAACTTGCAATTGTCTACAATTGCTTAAATCTAATAACTTGAGCTTCGTTAGTTGACCTATTTCTATAGGCAACTCCTTAATAATTGAATGTTGCAAGCTAAGGACTTTTAATTTCTTTAGCTTTCCAATAATAGCAACATCTTTAATTGTGCTATCATCTAAACATAGTGTTTGAAGATCTTTCAAAAGATGAAAGGATGACGGCAATGACGGTTGGTGCAATCCAACTAAATTTAAAACTCTAAGCTTTGGCATCACAATGAAGAAGTCCTCTGGGATTTTGAAATGAGAGTTGGACATATAGAAATATTCAAGAGCTGGACATTCCAAATCTTTAGGTTGAAGTTGACTAATAATAGTGCTACTATCATGGAAGGAGATTTTTGTGCATTTCTTGAGTTTATCTCTATCCTTCCATTCTCGTTCAATGTCATTTTTCGATGTAAATACATGATGATCAATGTATGCTATTGTTATAGCAACAGTGCGAACTACATCATGCATAGCAAATTGTTTGCTTCTAACCACGTCTAGTAACAAACTAGCATCTTTGAGGTCACGAACCAATTTATCCAATCTATCTTGTGCATCTTCCATTGTCAAATTAGTTCCTTCAAGTATATCCAAACACACAACATGTTTGAATAAGTCTGAAATGGAAGTATTATTTTCCATTAGACTGCAAATTAAAAACGTTTTCTTAAGTTCTTCATCCCTTAAATAATTATAACTTAAAGGCCATCTTCATGTATTCCTTTTCTAGGAATCCCATGAACTTTGTTGGTGATGGTGCTCTTAATTCTCGCAATGCTACTTTCCAATCAGATGGATGACTCTTGTTTTTTAATGCTTTTGCTATGGTAGAAATGATGATGGGCAATCCTCCGCATTCTTTGCATACATCATTCGGTAGAGAATTCAATTCATGTGTTTGGATAACATCACCTGCAAATAGAGCTAGTATTATACTAATTGCATGTCTATTTACATGCATACTCTGCATATTTAAAAATAAGAAAATTTTAAAATAAGATTATACTAATTCCACGTTATAATTAATGTCAAATGACAAACAAAAAACAAATTACTAAGTCAATAGTAGGAGATACCAGTAAACTTAAAATTTATATGTTAAACAATTAAAATTGTGAAAATTCTCTAAGGTTATAAAAATTAATAAATCTGGATTTTATGAAAATTGGGCAAACCAAGAAAACATACAAGTGAAAATTTTATAACAAGATTACCAGCCATCTTCCTGAATAGGTTCCAAGATTCTTCTTCTTCTAAAACGCCCAATTGGAAATTATTTGTGGAGCCCATCTTCTCCAATATATCTAAGTTTCTTGTCGTGAACATTAGTTTACATCCTCCACGATCCATTTTAGAAGGAATAACGATAGTCTTGAGATCAATATCTTCCCAAATATTGTCTAAAATTAGAAGGATCTTCTTACCGCTCCTCAATCTCTCATATAACTTATTTGCTCTTTCAGTCTCGTTACTGAATTTTATGCTCAACTTCTCTACAATTTTTGTTTGAACTTTTTCTATATCCAAATTTTGTGTTACCTATAAGACAAGAATAAGATTCCCAATTTAAGAATAACAAACAGGGAAGAATAATTTTAAACTAATAGCTGTTTTATTTTCTTTCAATCGTTTATTATTACTTCCACTCTAATAGTACCAATCATGCAAATAATTATCACTGAAAATAATCATAAGAAAGCTCAAACATTACCTCAACAAAAACAATGTCCTCAAACAAATTATCCTTCTCTGCTTTCCTTCCAGCTTCCTGCACAAGAGTAGTCTTCCCAAGACCAGCCATTCCATAAACACCAATCATGTACACATTCTCGTCATTTAATGCATCCCACACATTCTTCACCATAGAGGTTCTTGATTCGAATGCCAAATAATCTTCACTAGATCTAAGCCAGATATCTTGTGGAATAGTAGGAAAGGAAACTTGATCGAACTCCTTTTCTTTCTGGAGGAGTGGATCAATACCCTCCCGCTTTAATTTGAAAGCTTTCTTGTTTTGTTTGTAGTTGATGCACAATCTCTTGAAACATTGAGGGTTGTTTGCTTTCTCTTGAATCAACTGCTCTGCTTCAGTAATTGTCTTCTCCACATCTGTTAGCCAGTCTTTAACATTCTGTTTGATCTCTTCCACATTTCTTTGAGCAGCAATAACCTTATGCTGAACTTCGTCTCTTGTATTCTTTAGCTTCTTAACTTCCTTTTCCAGCCTTTTGAAATTGGTGCTGTAGTTGTACAAGTACATAAATTGACGCCAAATCGGAGCAGCCAACGACTTACCAACTTCAAGAACAGGACTCAACTCACCCCCGATACTCCCGGCACCATCAACCATTTTTTATTTTTAGCTTTTTTCAAGTTTGAAAAACAGAAGTAAAGCAAACGAAAACTGAAGAAGATTTTAGTAAAGCAAATAAAGTAAGGAAATTAGGTAAAATAAAGAAGATTTGTGGGTAAACAAGAAAACAAGGGAACTGGTTTCAGAGAGGTTTGTTAATGATTGAGAGAGAACATAACTGAAGATGATGAAGAGAGATTACAATGAACACGAATGAATTGCTTTTAACTTTGCAGAAAACAACTTTCATTAATTTAAAATATTTTATGAATTTTCTCTATGAATCAAATAAATAAGTGAAAATGATCTTATAAGATGATTAGGTATCTGTCATTGTAATTTAAAATATTTTAACTCAAAAAATTATAAAACCAAATAAATAAGTATGCATCATTGTAATTTTAATATTTATCCCATTCTCAAAAACCAAATATCTAACCCTCACTAGATAGCGATAACCTTGAATGTATTGTCGTAAAGATATAAAATCGAAGTGGTTGTCAATTCTAACAAATAATGTAAGCTTCTTGCTCTGAATTTTGATTGAACTTAAATATTTATAGAAAATTTCCTATTTCTCAATAGTTCATGGTCCCATTAGAACTCCAAATGCGAGGCCTGATTTAAGAGTGGAAATTAATTTTGACATTGGTTGTATCTTCAAGAAAAAGGTAATAACTTTGGTTACTTTGCAGAGAAGCATATGACACAAATTATAGAATTATATGAAGAAAACATAGAAAATGTTCTGGTGGAAGCTATGCTTATTCCCCTATGATCAAATCAAACTATGAAGTTATCAAGATGAGTCATGCGAATATTGCACAATGTTGTAAAGATCTTCCAAGTAGAATTCTCGAGCATATGTTGAATCGACAAGTCTTTATTCATCTTATTTTTAGGTATTCTCAGAATAATCGGATTTATAAATTCATCCCTTTACAACATTAGTTTAGCTGTTGTTCTTAAAACACCATTCTTTTTATTATTATTTTCTTTCATAATAATTGATATACTCTCTCTCAATGCCTCAAACAAAGTTAATTTGATTTAAATTAGTGTTTAGTTTGATTTGAACTGAATTTAATCTAATGTTTCAATTCCATAAGTTGAATAGAGGTGTGGGAAAAAGGATTCAAACAAAAAAACGAACTAAATTATTTAAAAATTATGATTTAGTTCGGATTAAGTTCAAGAATAGTTTGGTTTAATTTGAAATTTAAAATAAATAGTTTAAGAGAAATGATTTTTTTTCGAATGCACGAGAAATAACCGAAAGTGAGACTTTTTTTTATGAAGAAATAAGAAATATTGAAACCCAGTTTTTCTCAAAGAAAATGAGAACCCGAAATTTGGCAGAAAAAGGTTGAAATAAAGAAAGTGAAAAAGAGAAAGAATTCCATGGAATCTAGGGATGGCAATTTGGACCCGACTTTAGGGGCCCTGACCCTCCCCGACCCCAACGGGGAAGAGGAAGGGGACGGGGACGGGGACGGAGATGAAAAAAAACCCCGCAATTGGGGATGGGGATACATGTGTCCCCTCCCTGTCCTTTTATATTAATATATTTATTTAAAATACTAATATATTTTTATAGTTTAAAATTATTTATGTTTTTTAAATTTATTTAGGTTTTTTTCATACATATCAAAGTAGTTAATATATTATATTTATGATATTTGAAACAATAAAACTATGTGCACCCATTTTTGGTACACAATTTGTGTACACAGATGAGGTGTTATCATGTGATTGGATGTTTCTTTATTATATGATGACACATATTTTAAAATCACCTAATTACATTATGACAGATCACTGTGTACATGAATTGTATATAAAAAATGGGTACACATAACATTGGTCAAAGAAGATATTTTTTTTGCAAGTACGGGGAGAGGTTTTTTCCCCGCAGGGACGGGGAAGGGATTTTTCTTTGCGGGGAGGGGATGGGGAATCATTTTCGTCCCCGTAGTGGGGACAGGGATTGATATCCCCTAGGGGACCGGAACGGTGATTGAGATCCCCTCCCCACCCGTCCTCGTTGCCATGCCTAATGAAATCCAATTGATTTGAGAATATTTATTAAAGAAAATGAGGAAGGTAGAATATTATTGACTTATTGACCTCATAATAGAATAAAGTAGGTAGAATATTTAAACAAACGCATATTCCAAGCACCAGAATAAAGTAGCTGAAACTTGAAATCTCAAATTAGTATCTACTAAATATTGAAAACTCAATTTTTTATCTGTAAATGGTTAAAATTAACATCATCAATTATTTACACATATAATGTTAAACACCATATTTTTATATTTTCCCACCGTCACATAGTTCCACATAGGGCTAGATATGAGCCGAGTCGAGCTTGAACAAGGCCCAACTCGTTTTCAGCTTGTTTTCAGTGAGCCTAAGCTCGGGCTTGCCGAACTCACTAAACACATGTTCGTGTTTGGCTCGTTTCATAATTTTAGTGTTAGGGTTTGGCTCACACTTAGCTCGGGTTTGCTTTGGGCTCGTATTTCAAAGAATAAACGGTGTCGTTTGTTCTAAGTTAAATGTTTTTTTATTTGAGTGTTTGGCTCACTTAACCAGTGTACAGATTCGGGCTTGTATTCGTTTTTTGCTTAAAATTTAGATTTGTCTTCGGGCTTGGGCTCGTTCAAGGTAAGCTCGGGCTCGGGCTTGTTCGAGCAAAGCTCGTTTCGAGCCGAACAAGCTTGCTTCGAATCCACCCCTAGTTCCACGGTTTCATTTTGAGCCAAGTGGTTGGTGATTTGCTTGTGAAGCTTGCCGTGGCAGCCTCAATGCCTGTCTCAGCCACCACTTCCAAGCCAAACATGGCAGCCACCATGCCTACCATAACCCGAGCTTCCAAACCACCTGGGGCGTCCGCCAAGCCTCCAGAAAATTTATGCAAAACCGGAGAGAAAGATGGGCAATAACCGGATGGAACAGTTGCAGCGTCGACGGGCAACAGAAACTGGCGAACAAGTCAGGCAGTTGAAACCAATGTCCATCTAGAGTTGAGAGAATTTTTAGAAAACCGAAGGGGAATAAGTTTTAAAAAAATTGTTAATTTTCTGTAAGAAGGTGAATACAAATTTTTATTTATTTTAATATTATTAATTAAACCATAGATTTGTTCTTAAAATTAACTCATTTTGTTAATTTTAATACCTGTAGATGGGAGTTTGATATTTAATATTTGACAATTATTGATTTAAAATTTCATCAAACCTTGGGTGAGAATAAACCTTTTGGCCAACTTGAAACGACTCTATAACCATGGATAGACAGAATATATTTGACTTATTGACCACAAAATAAAGTAGGTAAATTATTTAGACAAATTTAAATACATGCATTTTCCAACCAGCAGAATTAACTCATGAATTATAACCTTTTTTTTATAATAAGAAAGCTTTATTTGAGCTGGGATATTTTTTGGGACAGAAGTTACCAATATCAAACAACTGAAATCTTAGATTTAATAACCAGTTTTATAACCTTTTTTATTTTGAAATATAGTCAAAAAAAATTTTTAATCTATATTCTTTTATTTGAAATCTCCTCTATTGCCCTCTCGAGATAGTTACTTCTAATTTCAATTAACTCAAAGTTCTATAAAATTCAATTGATTTGACAATAAAACTCACTACCATGTGAATAAAATATTTTCAGTGGTGTTTGAAAGGAAAGATAAGGGAGAATATGTGTTTAGACCGTTTCATTAATAGAGTTTCATCATCCCAATTGATCCCATTCCTTTATAATTGATGTGAGAGAAGAAAATTGAACATACAAGAGATAAAGTAGGTTATGTGTTTGGAGTTCCATCGCCATAATTGATCTCATTTATTTATATTTTATAGTCGAGTTGAAATCCATTATTTAAACATTAAAATCAAATTATTTTGTTATAGAGTCAGTTACTATGCTTTCATTTGTTTACACTAATTAGTTCAGTTTTAAAAAAATAATTTGACTTAAATAAAGTTTTTTAATTAAAAAAACAATTTAATTTTAAAGAGACTGTCTAACTTAAAAAAAGATTTTTTGTTAAAACATTATATAATTTTTAGATCGACAAAAATATAAATTTACTATTAATAAATCAATAGTGAATAATTATTTTTTTATAATATTATGAGTTATTTATCTATATAAATTGTT
Source organism: Mangifera indica (assembly GCF_011075055.1). Taxonomy (NCBI): domain Eukaryota; kingdom Viridiplantae; phylum Streptophyta; class Magnoliopsida; order Sapindales; family Anacardiaceae; genus Mangifera; species Mangifera indica. The sequence continues at coordinate 6,354,049 of NC_058138.1, forward strand.
GTTTATTACAGTTACAAAAGATTTGAATTTTGTTTCTCAATCAAACATACTATGAAATGAAGATCGTATATGCCATTTTTGTGAATTGTAAAAGATTGTTTATTAATTAAGGTTAATCACTATAACTATGACTAAGATATTAATCTCTACAATTGAGGTTCAACCATTATGATAAGATTAATCACTACAATTAAGGATTAGTTATTATCAATCATGCAATAATTAAGAATATCATCTTATTGAGCATTAAATAATTATATTTTTTTGCTTTGGTTTTTATTTTATTGGATTTTTTTGTTAATATAATTATCTATAAATTATGAGAGTTAAAGCCAAGGAGAAAGTGAAAGTGTTATAATATGTGATGAATTTTCCCATCAAAGAAGGGATGTATACCTAACTTCGTTTAATGTGAGCATTCAAACTTGTCGTGAGGCATGGGGAATTCCTTATAAAGCACCCCACCCCATTGCAATGTTTAGATATTCGTCCTTTAATGCACACCATTCACTTGCTTATTCTACTTCTCTTCTCACTTTCATTTCTTTGCCTTTATATAAATATTTATGACATTATTGACCTTAGAATAAAGTAGGTAGATTATTTAGACAAACGCATTTTCCAAGCAACGGTGAGTATCTCTTCAAATAAATATTACAATAATTGAAATCAGATAATATTTTAAAGCAAGGTTTTAAAAATCGGACCGGACCGATCGGTCGAACCGGTTGGTCCGTGAACCAGAACTATAGCCGGGTTCGGTGGAAGGCAAAATCGTTTTGGAATAAAAATCGGATTGGACCGCGGTTGAACAGTCGGTTCTCGGCTGAACCGCGGTCCAAACCGGTCTATGCAGTTACCGGTTCAACCTGCATAAAAAATAAAACAGTGTTTTTCTTTTGTTTCTCTTCCTTGCAGTGCACACACGCAGACGCAGTCCTCAACTGCTGCAGCCGACGAATTTCCTGTTCCTTGACGACGACGGTTCGAATACGGCTGCCGACGACCACGCTGCCGTCGAGTGGTGTCGGTTTGCAGGCTTACAAGGCAGCAGTTTCACGACGACTTTCCAGGCTCAGACGTTGGCTGACGACGGCGATTTTCGTTGCTGTTGTGACCGGCGACGTCTCAGGCAACGACGGGAAGCTAGTGTTTTGTAAGTCCTTGACATTCTGTTTGATCTCTTCAACATTTCTTTCAGCAGTAGTAACCTTACGTTGGACTTCGTCTCTTGTATTCTTCAGCTTATCGGCTTGTTGTTCCAGATTTTTGAAATTGGTATTATGGTTGTACAAATACTTGAATTGATGCCAAATCGGAGCAGCCAACCACTTGCCAACTTCAAGGACAGGACTCAACACACCCCCGATACTCCCGGCAACATCAACCATTTTTTTTTTTTAACTTTTTTCAAGTTTGAAAAACAGAAGAGAAGTGAAGCAAATGAAAATAACTAAAACACAGACAATAACAGGACAACTAAGGTGCAAAATCAAATAGATTAAGGGAAATAGGTGAAATAAAGAAGATTTGAGGGTAAACAAGAAACGAAGGGAAGTAGTTTCAGAGAAGTTTGTGAGTGAAATTATTTTTGAGTAGTTTCTGAATGATTGAGAGAGAACAGAACTGAAGATGATGAAGATGATGAAGATAATGAAGATAGATTCAATTGCTTTTAACTTTGCTGAGAGCAACTTTTTCTATATAAATATAAAGTCAAAATTAATATTAATAATTGTTGCCACTTACAGATGTTAGTGTTCAATAATTAATAGTTTATGTATTTGTATAATTGGATTTGTTTTATGTATATGTTTTGTTTTGATGCAAAGTTAATTGTTATTACTTATTATATTTATGTTCAATAATACATATATTTTGTTAATTGTGAAAATTGAAAAGTATGCACAATATAAAATTTATTATGTAAAGCATATGTAATTACTAATTAAACATAATTTTTTTAGGTTTTTACATAAAACCAATCCAAACGGTCCAATCGACCGGTCCAAATGGTTCAATCGGTTCGACCGAAACCAGTACTTAAAACGGTTTTTATCCCGGTCCGGTTTTAAAACCCTTGTTTTAAAGTATACTGCTATGTAATATAGATATGGAGCTATTGAAGGAAGTGCAAAATAAAAGGAAATATCATAGAAACTGAAATATCTCAACTAGGAAGGTGAAAAGATCTTCCCTTGTTTGCTACGGAAGGAAAATAGGAAATTTCATACATAAGGTTATGAATAAATTCTTTTACTGAATTTGTCGCCTCGAATTAAAAAGTTTACATGTGTTCTTTGTTGGATTGATGTCATATAAGAATAAGTTAAAATAATTTAAAATTAAATATAAATTAGTAAAATTTAATAATTAATTTTAAAAAAATTAATTTATTAATAAAAGACCTAATCGACTTGTTAAGAGCCCGATATGACACAACCTCCAAAAGAGCAACTTGTGTCACGAGTCTTAGTGTTTATATAAGTTAACCCAACCCACAAGACTCATTATTATACAGTCCTTGACCCAACCTATAAGTACAATGAACTGCACCAAAGTTAGCTCAACCAAGCCTAATACAACCAGTACCGTGTCTACTAATGATTCATTATCAACTTAAAGTTCCATGAAATTCAATTGATTTGACAATGAAACTCACCAGTGTGTGGACAAATCTTTTTTTTTTTTGGTGATATGTGAATTGAAAGATGATAAAGAAGAAAATTGAAGATAAAGAGAGTAGAGAACACAATAGAGTTCCATTGTCACAATTGATCCCACTTCTTTATAGTTTATAGATGAGTTGAAATCCACTATTGATGTATTAAAATCAAACTATTTAGTAATGGATTTGGTCATTGTAGTTCTATTTGTATAGACTAGTGAGTTCAATTTTAAAAAGATAATTCCACTTAAATAATATTTTTTAATTAAAAATAATAATTTTTTTTGATTCAATTTCAAAGAAATAATCCTACTCAAGAAATAATTTTTTATTAAAAAATAATACAAACCCTATATGGTTTTTGAATCTATAAAAGTACGAACTTATTGTTAATAAGCCATTAGTAAATAATTATATTTTATAATATTGTGAGTTAACGAGTATTTATCTATATAAATTATTGTCTATTACCATTACAAACATTTTAATTTTGATAGAAAATCAAAGTGGCTGTCAATTCTAACAAATAATGTAAGCATTTTGCTCTGAATTTTGATTGAACTTAAATATTTATAGAAAATTTCCTATTTCTCAATAGTTCATGGTGCCGTTAGAACTCCAAATGCGAGGCCTGATTTAAGAGTGGAAATTAGTTTTTGACATTGGTTGTATCTTCAAGAAAAAGGCAATAACTTTGGTTGCTTTGCAGAGAAGCATATGACGCAAATTATAGAATTATATGAAGAAAACATCCAAATGTAATTAGCTAAACATAGAAAATGTTCTGGTGGAAGCTATGCTTATTCTCCTATGATCAAATCAAACTATGAAGTTATCAAGATGAGTCATGCGAATATTGCACAATGTTGTAAAGATCTTCCAAGTAGAATTCTTGAGCATATGTTGAATCGACAAGTCTTTATTCATCTTATTTTTAGGTATTCTCAAAATAATCTGATTTATAAATTTATCCCTTTACAACATTAGTTTAGCTGCTGTTCTTAAAACACTATTCTTTTTTTAATTATTTTCTTTCATAATAATTTATATACTCTCAATGTTTTCAATTTAAATTAGTATTTAGTTTGATTTGAATAGAATTTAATCAATGTTTCAATTCCATAATATAATTTTTAGGTCGACAAAAATAAAAATTTACTGTTAATAAATCAATAGTGAATAATTATTTTTTTATAATATTATGAGTTATTTATCTATATAAATTGTTGTTTATTACAATTACAAGAGATTTGAACTTTGTTTTTCAATCAAACATACTATGAAATGAAGATCGTATATGCCATTTTTGTGAGTTGTAAAAGATTGTTTATTTATACAATACAAACAAAACTATAAAAAGAGAAAAATCTATGCAATCATTATAATTAAGGTTAATCATTATAACTATGACTAAAGATATTAATCTCTACAATTGAGGTTCAACCATTATGATAAGATTAATCAGTACAATTAAGGATTAGCTATTATCAATCAAGCAATAATTAAAAATATTATCTTATTGAGTATTAAATAATTATATTTTTTTGTTTTGATTTTTATTTTATTAGATTTTTTTGTTAATATAATTATCTATAAATTATGAGAGTTAAAGAGAAGGAGAAAGCGAAAGTGTTATAATATGTGATGAATTTTCCCGTCAAAGAAGGGATGTATACCTAACTTCATTTAATGTGAGCATTCAAACTTGTCGTGGGGCATGGGGAATTCCTTATAAAGCACCCCACCCCATTGCAATGTACAGATATTCCTCCTTTAATGCACACCATTCACTTGCTTATTTTGCTTCTTTTCTCACTTTCATTTCTTTGCCTTTATATAAATATTTACGACATTATTGACCTTAGAATAAAGTAGGTAGATTATTTAGACAAACGCATTTTCCAAGCAACGTTGAGTATCTCTTCAAATAAATATTACAATAATTGAAATCAGATGATATTTTAAAGTATACTGCTATGTAATATAGATATGGAGCTGTTGAAGAAAGTGCAAAATAAAAGGAAATATCATAGAAACTGAAATATCTCAACTAGGAAGGTGAAAAGATCTTCCCTTGTTTGCTATAGAAGGAAAATAGGAAATTTCATACATAAGGTTGTAAATTAATTTTTTTACTAAATTTGTCGCCTCGAATTAAAAAGTTTACATGTGTTCTTTGTTGGATTGATGTCATATAAGAATGAGTTAAAATAATTTAAAATTAAATAAGATTTAATAAATAATTTTAAAAAAAGTTAATTTATTAATAAAAGACCTAATCGACTTGTCAAGAGCCCGATATGACACAACCTCCAAAAGGGTAGCTTGTATCATGAGTCTTAGTGTTTATACAAGCTAACCCAGCCCACAAGACTCATCATTGTATAGTCCTTGACCCAACCTACAAGAACAATGAACTGCACCAAAGTTAGCTCAACCAAGCCCAATACAACCAACACTGTGTCTACTAATGATTCATTATCAACTTAAAGTTCTATGAAATTCAATTGATTTGACAATGAAACTCACCAGTGCGTGGACAAATCTTTTTTTTTTTGGTGATATGTGAAAGAAAAGATGATAGAGAGGAAAATTGAAGATAAAGAGAGTAGAAAACACAATAGAGTTTCATTGTTACAATGGAAGATCGTTTCGTTAATAGAGTTTCATTGTCATAATTAATCCCACTTCTTTATAGTTTATCTATGAGTTGAAATCCATTATTGATATATTAAAATCAAATTATTTAGTAATGAATTTGGTCATTGTAGTTCTTTTTGTATAGACTAGTGAGTTAAATTTTAAAAAGGTAATTCCACTTAAATAATATTTTTTTATTAAAAAAAAGTTGATTCAATTTCAAAGAAACAATCTTACTCAAGTAATGATTTTTCATTAAAAAATAATACAAACCCTATGTGGTTTTTGAATCTATACAAGTACAAACTTATTGTTAATAACCCATTAGTAAATAATTATATTTTATAATATTGTGAGTTAACGAGTATTTATCTATATAAATTATTGTTTATTACCATTACAAATGTTTTAATTTTGATTTCAATTGAACATATTGAAATTTCAAATTTTTTTTATTAAAATGATTTTTTATTGAAAAAACTAAATTTTTATTTTTTTTATTAAATGCATCAAATTAATCATCTTGACTAAATTCACAAAACAACATTGAAAAGGCAACTATCCATTAGACATTATCAAGTGATTGACGATTAAATATGTCATTATTTGCCGATCACTATTGAGTTCGGTTTAATTAAAATGCAAAATTTAAAAATTGACAGACCATAAATAGAGGTTGAAAACCCTACTAAACACGAAAAATGAATACAATTACTATCAATCCTAATCCAAATAAATTATGTCAGATATATGCCACATTATCTAGTAAAAAATTATTCACAAGTTCACCATTATTAATATTACATTAATATTATTTAGGAGTGGACTAAGCTGAGTCAACTCAAACTTGAACAAAAGTCAACTTGACATTGAGTTTGATTTATTTGATTAATGATGAGTTTGTTGGAAAAGTTGTAAAAAATGAAAAATAATGGTTACTGGATATCAAGAAGAAGAATCTTTGGGAAAAAAAAAAAACAAACGCTTTGAGGAAGATAAAAAGTTACCAAATAAGATGAATAGGTTAACAAGTCGATTAAGTCAACCTAACTTGCCTCAATTGTGAGCTAGCATTACCCCTGCTAAAGTTCAACTCAATTGGGCCGAACATCAGGCTGAGCAAGAGCTGCCTCAGAACGAGTTCAATGCCCTAATATTAAGTAAAAATAATTAATGATATAAATGTCGCTATATAAATTTTATAGGAGTAGAGATGCAGCCTATAAAAGTCCAATGGGCCAATTCCCCTACTTCAACCCAAAACTTACCCAAATGACAGCAGCAAAAACAAAATCACAAACAATTCACAAGCAATACACTAAATTTCCGGATTCAATCTCAATCACTTTTGGGTCAGTGATTAAGCTGCCTTGCATTGCTTCTTTCAGGTTTTAATTTTCTTTTCTTTTTGTTTAGGGTGCTGTTTGATTGATACCAAATAGTCTTAACTTGTTCATGAGCGCCTTCAATGGTCATTAAGCTTTCATCTTCAACATTTCCAAGCAAAATCCTTGAATGGGTTAATTTAACTGCCTGTATTTCGTCACTTTCGTGTGCTAATACACTCCAAGTTACTGATTATGAAGCACAAATTCAATTTCTAATGAATAAGCTATACCGGGATAATCCTATTCGGGTTTTGTATGGCACTGGCGACTTGAACTCCGCTTTGACGAAATTTAAATGAGTATCTCTCCAAAAAGGGTTTCAACACACTGCTGATACATATGGTAAGATAATTTTGAAGCTGGGTTTAGCTGGAAATGTTGAACAAATGGGGAGGGGTTCTGGCAAAATATGATGAAAGATAAGTGCCCAAATGCAAAAGAAGCTCTTATTTCATTAGTTGAATTGTTTGCTAAACATAATAGGTTGAATGGAGCAATAAGGGTTCTTGTGAGTATGATTTTGGGTGGTTTTAAGCCCTCAGTTGATGTATTTAATGTTTTGTTAAGTGCTATTGTGAAGAAGAAGAGAGGTTGTGAAGATGTGGTGTTTATTTATAAGGAGATGGTAAAGCAGAAATTTTGCCAGATGTTGTTACTTTGAACTATTTGTTGGAGGTTTTATTTGAAAATAGTAGGACTGAGTCTGCTCTGGATCAGTTTAGGAGAATGAACAAGAAGGGGTTAGTCCTAATAGTAGGAATTTTGAGATAATAATAAAAGGTCTGATTTTAAGCAATCGAGTGGATGATTCAGTTATCATTTTAGGCAAGATGTTTAATGCTGGATTTGAGCCAGAATAAAGTTTCTATACCTGTATAATACCACTGTTTTGTAGGGAAAATAAACTAGAGGAGGGAATCCAACTGTTAAGGTTGATGAGAGCTTCAAATATTTTGCCGGATGAGTTGATTTATATGGAGTTGATTAGATGCATGTGTGAGAACCATAGATTAGATGATGTGAATAATCTTCTTGAAGAGATGATAGAAAATGGTAGAACACCTTTTGTTGATGTGCTTGTTGATCTAGTAGTAGGACTTTGTGCAATAGGAAAATTCGACGAGTTTATTAATTTCTCGGAAGACAAATGTCATTATGTAACTTCTCCATGCGACGCTATGCTTGAAGGTTGTTGCAATGCTGGTAAATTTTTTCTGGTGAAAAGTATCTTTGACAAAATGGCTGAGAGAAATGTAAATATTCTAATCAGATGGCTTTGCGAGAATATGGAAATAAAGGAAAGCGAATAAACTTCTTTGTAGAATGATTATAATTTCCATAGTTCCCGACTCTGTCACATACTCAGCTTTTGTTGTAGGCAACTGTCGATTGAGAAAGTATGAGGATGCTCTGCCGGTGTTCCATAGGGGTTGTATCGAAAATTGGGTTTTGGATTCCATATCTAATTTGGAGTTAGTGGAAGGTCTTTTCCAGGCGGGAAAGATCATGGAGGCTGCTGAAGTATCTCATTACATGTCCAAGAACGGATTCTCCTTCCATCCTTCTTCTTACAATATGCTGATAGGTGGCATGTATGACATGGGCCAAGTGGATAAAGCAATTAGGCTACAGGGTTTGCCTTACAGTTCTGATACTTCTTATACTACTTTAATTTACACTACAATCAAGCATGGATTGTCAAAATTAAAAATGGCCAAAGGACAAATGGTAATTCTCTCACAAATGTTGGTGGACGGTTGTGCTCTTGTTGTGCTGTGTGTTGTTTGGCTAGCCAATCTCACTTGTGCATGGTTTTAAGCGGGATTGATAAACTAGTTTCTAATAGTGATATTTTGGATTCATCTATGTATAACATACTAATAAATAGCCTCTGGAAAGAGTGTCTAAAAAGTTAGGCTTCCCGTTTATTGGATCAGATGTTAGAAAAAGATTGGGTACCAGATGCTACAACTCATGGACTGTTGGTTGGGTCTTTTATCAAAGGAGATACAGATGGTGAAACATTTACATATGAGGATTCCATGCAAGATAGTGTTAGCAACATTTTCTCTGATGGATTGGGAAATACATGACAAGTTCCCATCGTTGACAATGAAGCTGTAATTAGAAAGTATCTAAATCACCCTGGTGGAAAACTCACCATGATGGGATGTAAGCTTATTTGGGATCTAATTTTGCAGTTTTGGTCGAGTTGCATGAGAAATCAGTCTATAATGGCATTTGATTTTAAACATGCTAGATTAGTTGTTATTTGCCTAGCGATCTTGTAATCTGTGACATGATGCCACTGCATTGTAAATTCCAAAGAAGAATTTGTCGAAATCTCCATAAACGTTGTGGCATCATAAGCTTTTTGGTCCATTGTATTTTTGTTAAGTGCTTGTGCTTTGCTCTTTTCATTATTTCCTGTCGGTTTAATTGTTATTATGGTGCAATATGCTCAATATGCACTCTGGAATTCTCCTTGTTCTGTTTAGTCATACTTGATGCGATATTAATGAAGTTAGTGCCAGGGTATTTAATTTGACTCAAGCCAATTTCTGAAAAATGATCCTCTGGTCCATTAACATTATTGTCGTATGGTTTAGAATTGTTTTTATATATTGGATAAATTTCAAAGAAAAACATTTTCAATCTCCTCCCAAACCCACCACCACCCTCCCCCACTACCCTCCCCCACTCCTCTTCCCTCCCACCACACCCCCCCCCCCCCCCCCCCCCCCCCTGCACCCCGTCCACCCCCCAATGCAGAAGCTTAACATTACTTATTTTACTTTCACAGATATCAAGCAGTGCCCTATTAAGTTTGAATTGGTTATCAACTTGTCCATCAGACTATTTGGAATCAGCAAAGGATGTTGGTCCGAGGGAAGACTGGAATTGCAACCTGCAAGCCAGTGATTGTTGACAATTATTTAGCAGCTGAAGTTCATTTTTCAACAATATGATTGTTGTTGGACTCTATCCAACCACAGCTGCTATAGAAGCAGTTTTCATCAAGTTCTAGTCATTGATGGAACTTTTACTGGTAACTTGGTTGAAGAGTGACAGAGTTAGTAAAAGTAAAAGTTTTCTTCAGCTGAAATTCTCACTAAGGAAATGGAAATTGAAATGATAGATTCAAGATACAAATTGGTGTGATTTAACTTGATTGTTCAAATGGGCATATATATATGACTTGCCTAGTCTCTCCTAATATTAATTCCCAGGTTTGCCCTCGAATATGAGATACTGCCTAATTTGTATTATATTTTGAGGAATTATGTTCTCTAGGTTTCAGATTTTCAGGAATTTCAATGAATATTTATGGGTTGTTCAGTTGAATGAGCAGGGGTTAAGTATGCAAGTGACAAGGAAATTCTAGTGGACCTGTTGTTCTGGGTGACCTACAAATATAATGTTAATATATGGAGATAGAGATGCCTTCAATCCTCTCCATCAATTGAGGATGAGAAGATACAACATTCTGCTTGCTCAACTGCAGAAAGCCTTGGCTCTTCTCCTTGTAGTCACCAAGATCATATGGCTCTGGACAAGTCTTGTGGCTGGAGGCCCTTCATTCACGGCAAGTTTCCTATTTGGGAAATCCTAATAAGAAATTTAGTAATAGTGCACTAGTTGATATTCTGGAAGATCAAGAAACCTGTAACTTATCACCACCCTGGTACTAATTATAATCCAAGAGTTCTATTATGGGCCTTGCCCTAATGGATTTTCTCTTTTCAACCTTGCTTAGAATGGTTATAGAAATCATTATTCACACAAACCTTTAGTGCCAAACAATCGCCCTAATCATCCTTGTAGTTTCGTCCACAAAGGTGGTGAAGTCACCAAATTTGATCCTATTAGCATGAATCCGAAGCCTGCATTGTTGAGTCAGTCGCAAAATGGACATATAGAGCATAGGAAGCTGTCATGTTCTTCACCAGTGAACTCGATTAACATTCTTAGTAGTGTCATATGGGGGACGTCGAGGTGTCCAAAACCTTTTGATTATGTCCAAAGCCTTATAGGTGTTGTATTACTAACACTGAACTCATTGAAATTTGAAAAGATAATGTCGATTAAAGGTAATATAATCGATTTCTTTTGATATGGGGATCCTAAGCATCGGAATATTGACATTAAAAAGGCCTTGGAAATTGCTATTGATCAACAGATGGTAGTGAAGCAGAAAATTGGAGCTATGAACTTTTATGTTTGCAAGAATGAGAAACACTAGAAATGTGTGAACCCTATTATTGGTAATCCTATGCAAATCTCGGAGATAACATGGGAAGAATTAACAGGTTTCTGGTGTCTCCTCAGGGGCAATCTGCAATAATGGCTTCTTAATGCAGGTAAATTTCCTTTGCTTGTTTAGTTTACCTTTCTTAGCTTCTGGGATTTGTAATTGGACTGTTTTTTTATTCTGTCTTGTGTGCTTTTGCATTTTTGTTTATAGGTATGAAGCTGGTACTATTTTGAAGAATATGTGCTTGACAGAGCTTACATTAGGTGACATACTTCAGATCTTGAACATGGTAATTACCATAAAGAAATGGAATATTCATAATCAAGCAGGATGGCAGCCATTTATCCTCGCTGTTACAGAGTGCAGCCCTGAATTAGGCGCTAAATCTTGTTCATAAAGTTTCGACCTAGCTCTCCATGGCATGGGAAAGGGGCCACTTGATAGTTTGAAGGGTGTTAAGTGTATATAGATAGATGATTTGTTGCAATAAGGTTACTAAAACAAAAGTCTCCTTGTGCCAAGACTCATTCTGTAGATTTACTAGTGATGAAAGTTGTTACACATGGTAGCTACCGTCTGGATTTTCGATTAGAGAGGAAGTTTCAAGCGAAAATTTGCTAGATGTGTCAAAGAGTATACAATGCAAGGCTCTGAGGTACAAGAAATTGATCATCTGTTGCATCTTCTGGATTCTATTGACAATTGCAAGGATGATCCTGCTGTTTCCAAATTTCTAGGAAACATATTTCTGCAGAAAAATTTCCTACCTCTCGTATAGTTCGTGGTGCCATGAGGAAGTGCAAGGCTTGATTTAAAAGTGGCATTGAAGATGCGTGTGTTTGGTAAATTTGCAGAGAAGCAGATTACACAAATTATAGAAATTTATGAAGCAAACATCCGAATGTAAGTAGATAAACATAGAAAATGTTCTGGTGACTCATTCTCCTATGATCACATCATACTATGAAGATATCAAGATGAGTCACTCGAAGGTTGAACAATGATGTAAAGTTCTTCCGAATAGAATTCTTGAGCATGAGTCGAATCAATGAGTCTTTGTTCTTCTTATTTTGGGGTATTCTCAGAATAAACTGACTTGTAAATTCTTCCCTCTGCAGCATCAATTTAGCAGTTTGCCACTGTATTTGCTGTACTTTTTTGAAAGCTGTATGGTTGAAACCATTAGTCCCTAGGCTATAAGCCTTATAGTTAAGTCTCCTGTATGCAAACATTGATAGAAAAATCAATTGTTTCTATTTTTGCCCCCATTTGGATAGTGCTTTTACATTGAAACTTTTCTTTCTGTTAAATTGCTGCCGGTTTTAAGGTTTTCAAGCTTGGAAAGTAGCAAGTTTTGTACCGTAAATACCAATAATTTATGGTACTTGTTTGAAAACATTTTTGTGTTTAAAATTTAAACACAAAAAATGAAAACAATTACTATCAACCCTAATCCAAATAAATTATGTTACATTTGTGTCATATTATCAAGTCAAGTTAAAAATTACTTCCAGGTTGCCATTATTATGTTGCCCTAATTAATATTCAGTAAGGGTGGACTTAATTTGAGTCAAGTAGAACCCGAATAAGAGCTAGCTCGAGATAGATCTTGACTTGCTTGACTGACAGTGATTTCATTAGAGTAGTTGTTAGAGAAAAAGAAAGGGTGTACACGGTTTGGTTTTGCATGATTTGAGAGATTTTTCAAACAAAACTGAAAAAACAGTTTAAAATTTTTTCAAACTAAACAAAACCATTTTAAGTTTCAAATCAAACCAAACCAAATTAAAAAAATATGATTTTGTCCAATTTAAATTAGGATTTAAACTATAATTATCAATATTTTACGATACACAATATGTATTTTATAATGTGATACAATATAATACAATACAAGTAGAAAATAATACGTATCACAAAGTTTATCAAATTAACACTAGTCAACGTATTATATGATATGATATGTATTCAATGATACAATACATATTATCGATATAGATCGATACACCTTTTTAGAGAAAATGATGGTGCAGTAGAGATGTATATAAAAAATCTTAAAATGTTAAGGGATGTGATATTTTTTAAAATGACGATGTGTCAATTATAATTTTATATAATTTTATTGATATTATAATTTTATATAATGTTAAGGGAAGTTCATTTTTCAACAATAAGATTGTTGTTGAACTCTATCCAACCACAGTTGCTATAGAAGCAATTTTCATCAAGTTCTAGTCATTGACGGAAACTTTTACTGGTAACTTGGTTGAAGAGTGACAAGAGTTAGTAAAAGTTTTCTTCAGCTGAAATTCTCACTAAGGAAATGGAAATTGAAATGATAGATTCAAGATACAAATTGGTGTAATTTAACTTGATTGTTCAAATGGGCGTATATATGTGACTTGCCTTGTCTCTCCTAATATTAATTCCCACCTTTGTCCTCGAATCTGATATACTGCCTAATTTATATTATATTATGGGTTTTAGATTTTTAGGAATTTCAATGAATATTTATGGATTGTTCTGTTGAATGAGCAGGTGTTAAGTATGCAAGTGACAAGGAAATTCTAGTGGACATGTTGTTCTAGGTGACCTGCAAATATAATGTTAATATCTGAAGATAGAGATGCCTCCAATCCTCACCATCAATTGAGGATGAGAAGATACAGCATTCTGTTTGCTCAACTGCAGAAAGCCTTGGTTCTTCTCCTTGTAGTCACTAAGATCATATGACTCAGGACAAGTCTTGTGGCTGGAGGCCCTTCATTCACAACTAAAATTGGTAACAAATTTCAGTCCCTAATGATATGCCTTTTGCTCATGTACAAGTTCCCTACTTGGGAAATCCTAATGAAAAATTCAGTAATAGTGCACTAGTTGATATTTTGGAAGATCAAGAAACCTGTAACTTATCACCACCCTGGTACTAATTATAATCCCAAGATTTCTGTTATGGGCCTTGCCCAAATGGATTTGCTCTTTTCAACCTTGCTCAGAATGGTTATAGAAACCATTATCCACATGAACCTTTAGCGCTAAACAATCTCCCTAATCAACCTCCTAGTTCTGTCCAAAAACGTAGTGGAGTCACCAAATGTGATCCTACCAGCATGAATTTGAAGCCTGCATTATTGAGTCAGTTGCAAAAATGGACATATAGAGAATAGGAAAATGTCGTTTTCTTCACTAGTGAACTTGATTAACATTCCTAGTAGTGTCATATGGGGGACGTTGGGGTGTCCAAAACCTTTTGATTATGTCCAAAGCCTTATAGGTATTGTGTTACTAACACTGAACTCCTTGAAATTTGAAAAGAGAATGCCAACTGAAGGTAATATAATCTATTTCTTTCGATATGGGGATCCCAAGCATCGGAATACTGACATTAAAAAGGCCTCGGAAATTACTATTGATCAATAGATGGTAGTGAAGCAGAAAATTAGAGCTACGAACTTTTATGTTGGCAAGAATGAGAAACAATGGAAATGTGTGAACCCTATTATTGGTAATCCTATTCAAATCTCAGAGATAACATGGGAAAGAATTAAAAAGTTTCCGGCATCTCCTGGAGGGCAATCTGCAATAATGGCTTCTTAATGCAGGTAAATTTCCTTCGCTTGTTTAGTTTAGCCTTTCTTAGCTTCTGGGACTTGTAATTGGACTGTCTATTTATTCTGTCTTGTGTGCTTTTGCATTTTCGTTTATAGGTATGAAGCTGGTACTATTTTGAAGAATATGTGCTTGACAGAGCTTACGTTAGGTGACATAGTTCAGATCTTGAACGTGGTAATTACCATAAAGAAATGGATTATTCATAATCAAGCAGGATGGCAGCCATTTATCCTTGCTGTTACAGAGTGCAGCCCTGAATTAGGCGCTAAATCTGGTTCATAAAGTTTCGACCTAGCTATCCATGGTAAGGGTAAGGGGCCACTTAATAGTTTGAAGGGTATTAAGTGTATATAGATAGATGGTTTGTTGCAATAAGGTTACTAAAACAAAAGTTTCCTTGTGCCAAGACTCATTCTATAGATTTACTAGTGATGAAAGTTGTTACACATCGATTAGAGTATACAATGCAAGGCTCTGAGGTACAAGAAAGTTGTTACACATTGCAAGTTCTGTTTCCAAATTTCTATGAAACTTATTTCTGCAGAAAATTTTCCTACCTCCCATATAGTTCGTGGTGCCATGAGAACTCTGAATGCAAGGCCTGATTTAAAAGTGGCATTGAAGATGCAAGAGTTTGGTTAATTTGCAGAGAAGCAGATTACACAAATTATAGAAATATGAAGAAAACATCCAAATGTAAGTAGATAAACATAGAAAATGTTCTGGTGATTCATTCTCCTATGATCACATCATAGTATGAAGATATCAAGGTGAATCACTCGAAGGTTGCACAATGATGTAAAGTTCTTCCGAATAGAATTCTCGGGCATGAGTCGAATCAATGAGTCCTTGTTCTTCTTAGTTTGGGGTATTCTCAGAATAAACTGATTTGTAAATTCCTCCCTCTGCAGAGTCAATTTAGCAGTTTGCCACTGTATTTGCTGTACTTTTTTGAAAGCTGTACGGTTCTCAAAGCTTGTGAAACCATTAGTCCCTTGGCTATAATCCTTATATTTAAGTCTCCTGTATGCAAACTTTGATAGAAAAATCAGTTGTTTCGGATTTTTGCCCCCATTTGGATAGTGCTTTCACTTTTGCATTGAAACTTTTCTTTCTGTTAAATTGCTGCCAGTTTTAAGGTTTTCAAGCTTGGAAAGTAGCAAGTTTTGTACCATAAATGCCTATAATTTATGGTACTTATTTGAGAACATTATTGTGTTTAAAATTTAAAAACTGACATAACACAAATAGGGGATAAGAACTCTGATAAACACAAAAAATGAAAACAATTACTATCAACCCTAATCCAAATAAATTATGTTAGATTTGTATCATATTATCAAGTGAAAAATTACTTGTCATGTTACCATTATTAATGTTGCACTAACTAATATTCAGTAAGGGTGGACTTGATTTGAGTCAAGTAGAACCCGAATAAGAGCTAGCTCGAGATAGAGCTTGACTTGCTTGATTGATAGTGATTTCATTGGAGTAGTTGTTAGAGAAAAAGAAGAGGTGTGCACGGTCCGGTTTTGTGTGATTGAGAAATTTTTCAAACCAAACTGAAAAAAATAGTTTGAAAAATTTTCAAATTAAACCAAACTATTTTAAATTTCAAACAAAACCAAACCAAATTGAAAAAATACAGTTTGGTCCATTCTAAATTAGGATTTGAACCATAGGTATCAATATCTTATGATACATAATATATATCCTACAATATGATATGATACAATACAATACAAGTAGAAATAACACCAGTCAATGTATTATATGATATGATATGTATCTTACGTTACAACATATATTATCAATATGGATCGATACTCTTTTTTAGAGAAAATGATGATGCAATAGTGATGTGTATAAATAATTTTAAAATGTTAAGGGGTTGTAATATTTTTCAAAATGATGATGTGTCAATTATAATTTTATATAATTTTATTAATATTATAATATTTTACTTTTTAAAAAGCGTATCATACAATATGAGATACAATTCACAATATTAAAAATTAGATTTTCAATATATGATTCGACTATTATGATTTAAACCTTTTAAAATAATTCATTTTTAAATATATATATATATATATATATTATTTAAAATAATTAATTGAATTATAACTTTCTAAAACATAATATAAATATGTAAAATAAGTATGAAAAATATATACGATATACACGTAAAGAAAATGACAAAATAAATATAAAAAAAGTTGTACACTTAATTACTTATTAAAAAATTCTGTTAAACATAGTTTATATATATATAATACGGTTCACAGTTTTGTTTAGTTTGGAAATCATTCTAACCTTAACCCCAAGCTAAAAAAAATAGTTTAAAAAATTTTCAATTCAAACCAAATTAAATTGTAATTTTTTTAGCAATTCAGTTTAGTTTTATGATTTAAACCGAATTATGCACACTCATAATTATTAAAGATGAAAAGGAAGAATAGTTAGAAAAGAAGAAAGTTTATAAGAAAAGATAAATTTGTTGGTGATTCAATTGAATCGAGCTAGCTAGACTCGATCTTGAGTTGAGGCTATCCCTGTTTGAGCTTAAATCATTCATGCCAAATCAAATTTCGTTCAACCACAATATTAACTAAAAATCATTAAAGATAATAACATTTATAGATATTTCAGATAATCTCACATAAATGTCACTTTGCAAATTTTATAGGGCTAGAGATGCAGCCCAATGGGCATTGCCCCTACTATAACCCAAATCTAATCCAAAATAAAAACAAAAATATCTATAACATCAAAAAAAAAAAAAAAAGGCCGAGTGGTATTGAAATGACCGAAATACGCTTTTTCTTTACTTAGGAGTACTATATAAATGTATAAATTAAAAACCCAAGAACGGGGCACAGTGACAACCTAAGCTCATCTACAGGATTGCCAAAAAATCACTGTTTTGAAAATTAGATTAGGTCGGTCGATTTAACTAATTGAATAAAAAACTTGCTCCAAATCCAGTTCAGTTAACATTAAAAAACGGTTTGCTTATTGACTCGATCAAATCTGATGAAAATCAATAAACTAAATGAATTGATCAAAATCGATAAAACTGAATTTGATCAAAATTTAAGGTATTTTTAAAAAATTTAATTATTTTTAAATAATTTGATTATTTTAAATTAAATTGGATAAATTTTAAATGTCTGTAAGAAAAACATAAATTCAAAAATTAAATGAAAAAGAAAAAAAATCTTATATCCATTGAAATGTTTTTTATAAGCAATAACTTACAGAAATATGTATTTTTTTCTGTATTATGAGATGTAACATTTTTTTTATCACTTATTTTATTAAAATTGGGTGAATAATTATCACTTCTTAGAAAAAATATGTATTAATCACCATAGGTCTGAGTATTCTGATAAATTGACCAATTTTCAATCAACCCATAAATCAATGAGACAATCGATTTAATCATCGATCCAATATTAAAAACATTGTAAAAACACACTCTAAGTACAACATCACGAGCCCAATGGCTAAAACTCTCACTCAATTGCAAACCAACAAACCACTTAAGAACAGAAAGCGTACTTGAGAGGACCAACTGAAATTAAAATAACAATGAACCCGGCACATCCAGCCATGGCAGGTCGCCAAAGACAGCAAGAAGAACCCAGCCAACAGTATGAAGCGTCAACCGGCACACACCTGATGCAGCATCCCAGGAACCAGGAGCAAACACAGAAATGGACCAATGTGCAACCATTTCACTAAGACGCAACTGACTGGAACCACAACCAAGAACCACCCGCGCAAAAACACTGCTGGAACGCTCCAGGAGAGACAAGAAAGGACGCTGGGAGAGAAAGGATTAAGAAAGCGGCAACCATCAAACGAGGGAAGGTGCCAGCAGAACCGGCAGCCAAGAACTCAAATTAGGCAGCAGCAAGGCAGCAAAAGGCCAACAAACCCAATGAACCCCAATGCAGGAGAGAGACAACAGGGGAGAGGGATGCAGGAATCAGCAACTCCACAGAAGGAGAAAGGCAAGAGAACAGGACAGGATTTTAGCACCAAAGCAGCTTCAGAGAGCCAACCCAAGCCAAAATAGACCAGCAGCAGAACGGCACCTCCACAGGACCCAAGAACTCACGGGAAGAAGCTAGGCCGATGCAGAGGAGAAACACAGACCCAGAGACCTCCAGGGAATTACAGAGGAAAAGGCTGAAAACACACCAGAAGATGGAAACAGGCAGGAAACATGGATTTGAGACTAGAAACTTCAGAATCAAACGTGGAAGTGAATATACTTGAGAATTAGCAAGACAATTTACACGGTAAATATGGCTCCATAGTTGTGACTGAGTCCAGCCGGTTTACAAGTTACATCAACAATGTAATCTGCAATACATTTCAGCGTTATCTTCTTAACAGACACCTGTGGAAAGATATATCCAAGTCAAAGAAAAGATTGCTACAAAAAGCATATTTCCCACATCAGTGATGAAGGTGCAGAGATAACGAACGGATAGACTAGTAGGAACAGAGAAATTATCAAAAGCAACATCTTCGAATATCCACATAAAGTTATACCAATGTGTAACATTATAGGGGAATTCCACATTGACAAAACACGAGATATTGCTTATATATGAACATCCCACGTCACAAGAATCCTTTTGGGTTGCAAAAACTCTGCTTTGCTAATTCACACAGTAGTCAATTACAGTTGTTAATGAATCTTTAAAATTTGAGGATATATAAAGGGTTAAACGATTTAACCACCACAACTGAAACAACAAAAAAGACCAAACCCAGAACCAGTAAAAAAAATTTGAACACGTGTATATTGTAATTGAATGTATAAGATCGCTGCCTAGAATGCACTGCCATTTTGAAGAACAACCAGATGAGAAAAAGGCTTAAACTCGGACAAATTCCTAACACTGGTTCAAGCCATGACTGCTCATTTTGGGCTTGTTTGAGCTGAGTTGACATTCGAGCTCAAGTCAGTTTGGCTCAAATCAAACTCTTATCATATAGTTGTTATGATGGTTTGAAATTGACAGTACAATGAAGCTATTAAACCAAATACTAGAGCAAACTTGACATGAGTCATTGCCATTAGATAAGGGTGTTTAAAACTGGTTAACCAAACTAATTTGATAATTTTTCGAACCAAACTAAATTATTGGTTTGGAGAAAATCATAAATTGAAATCGAACCAAAAATATCAATTAACCAAACCAAATTTTCAATTAATCGGTTTTGAATCTTATTTTTTTTATTTTTTCCAAGTTTTTCTAAATAGGTTCAATATTTTAAAATTTTTAATTCAATTTTTTTAAAACCAGTTTCATTCGCTTAACCTTTTGTAAAAAATTGATAAACCAGATTTTCTATATTTTTTAATCAGTATCTAAACTAGTTTTTCATATAACCTATTTTTTGGATCAATTTTTATTCAAAAATCAGTTCGATTTAGTTACGGATATTTTTAAACACTCTTACCATTAGACGCCTAACTCTGCCAAAATTTATATGATTGGCTAATGTCACTATAGTCCATTAAATTATTAGTCAATATTATATTTAACCTTCCAATATCTTAAAATATAATACCCAAAATCTATTTAATCAATTGACTCCTTATGAATTATGTTTGAAAGGCAATGTAAACTCACCTAATGCCACACACTTACAACGTGACTTTGCAGTTTGCTAATATGGGAATCTTTCCCATAACTTTGCACAATCTGTGATCATAGAGAACAATGCATTAATGTTAAAAACAAAAATTGTGGAAAATCATATTAGAAGATGAAGAATTTCATCAATAAACACCTCACAACTACTTGAAATCACTTGAAATTACTGTAGCTTCTCACTTAGGATTTTAATTCAATACTAAAAAGACCATACATGATTGATTAGTGTTAATTCAATTAAGGAGAATAGAGAACTCTAATAAAAAATATATTGTTAAATAAACGAATACGTACCATTTTGTAATTGTTGTATAATTGAATTTAAGTCACTTGAACAACTTTTCCAATTCACTTCTGATAATCTTGGCATGCTTAAGCCTCCACTAGAGAAGGTCTTCATCTTGGAGCATCTACTCACATATAATCCTTCCAAGAATGGGAATTTTAAGGTGTAATTCCCATAGTAGAAGTGTGTGAGACTTTCTAAACCAAACAAATACAATTCCTTCAATTTCCTAAAAACAACTTCACCGTTTGATATATCTCCCTCATTTGCTAATACTTCTACCATCATTTCACATTTTTCTATTGATAAGCTTTCAAGACACATTAGACTTCTGGTTATTGAGGATGTCATTAAGTTTTGCATTCCATTACAATGATGTACACTCAAAGTCCTTAGATTTTCAAATGACTGTGAAGGCAGCAGCAAAGTAGTCAAATTGTGACAATAGTTTACATATAAAGAATGAAGATTTTGAAGAATTGAGTTCAATCGGGAGTCTTGATTTGAAATGCTTTTTAAATTAAAAAGCCCCCGCAATTCTAATGTTTCAAAGTTTGTGAATACTCCAATGTCCTCTTCACCTTCTTTAAACGAGAACAGTTCTTCGTATGAACACACTTTCAATATGAGGTTTTCAAGACTGACAAATTTTTGAAGGATTTGAATCGGAATATATGTATATTCATCCTTAATTAATTCAAGAGTTTCTACTATGCACAAGTTCTCCTGAAACTCTCCTTGCCAAATCGCCATAATATCCCGTCCATTTAATTTCAATGTCTTTATATTGGAGTCAACCTAAAGAAAAATCATGTGTCAATCAATTCAAAATTAATTTTATCTTAAAAACATATAAAAAATTTAAATATGTTCAACAAAAACCAAAGAGAAAAAAAATATAATGAATTGATAGCCAATTTTATCATAGTAAAGGGGCGTAAAAATGTGTGATGACTTCTAGTTAAATAATAACGCTTAGTATATGCACAAACTAATATTTTTTTTTTTATGTGGAATCAAGGTCAACATTTTAAAAACAAATTTATTAAAATTAACACCCAAAATATGTTATTATTAAAAAATTGCAGAAATCTATTTAAGCTAATTAATTGAATACATACCTTTTCTTTGTATAATTGTTGTATAGTTGAATTCAAGTCATTCCCTTCATTTTCTACCTCCTTTCTCCCATAATTGATTTTGTGTAACATTGGTGTGCTTAACATTCCTTGACAAAAATACTTCATATTGAAGCATCCTTCTATAATTAACTCTTCCAAAGATGAGAAATTGAAAGAGTAATTCCCAGAGCAAAAATATGAGAGACTATCTAAATATTCAAGTGACAACTTATTCAAATTGTTAAAAACAACTTGTTCACCACTCAATGTTGCATCTCCCTCGTTTTCTATAATTTCAATCAGCATGTGACACTCTGATATTTTCAATTCTCTCAATTGTACCAAACTTCCAGCTGTTGAAGGTGTTATTAAGTTAACCAACCCCCTGCAACTTTGTACTTTAAGAACTTTAAGATTCTGGAAAGGTGTAGACAGCAGTGGACTCAACAATTTTTCACACGAAGATACATGTAGAACTTCAAGACTTGGAAGATCTGATAGCCTCTTAATTTCTCTGTAATTACAACCAATTAGTTGAAGCTCTTTCAAATTGTGAAATCTCTGAAGAGGTCCAAGTGGAATATATGCTGACTTATCCCAAAGGATTTTAACAGTTTTAGATTCATTTTGCCAAGTAATTTCTGCTGAATCATTCCGTAATTCAAAAACCTCCAAATGGGAGTTGATCTACAAATTCATCAAAACAAAATTCAATTAGTATTTGATATTCTTAAAACAAAACTTTAATCCAGTTACACTAATTTTGAATTTATCATCCTTTTTAGTATGCATGCACGTTGCACATTTTTCTCAAAGTAAAAATAAAAATTTATTGTTGATTTCTAAATTCATAATTGATAATCTATTAAAAAAATAGGAATTAAATGACTTTAATTGATATAATCCTAAAGAGAAATCGATCAAATCAAATATATATATTTGAGTTAAATTTTCTAAATTTAGTTACAAGGAAAATTAGAGAAGATAACAAATTCCGTATTTAATCTTTTGAATAAAACGTTAAAATATATATAGATAGTGTTATTATTTTTTTCAAGAAACAATGAAATAGGAGATTCATACCTTATCTTCCAAGAAGATAGATTTTGGATCTAAAATTTTAAATTCAATCTCCTCATTGTTTTTTTTAAAGCTCAGATACTTGGCACAATTTCTCACCACCAACTCTTTCAACTTTGGCCATTCTGAAGTATGCATTTCATGGTAGAAAACAGTAAGATTTGGTAGATTTTCAAGCTTCAATAAGGTTAAATTCGGAAAGACAAAATTGACCATAACATTTACTCCTTCTTCTTTTGCAACAATCTCTTCTAAAACCTTACAATCCCCTATCATTAGTTGTTGAAGTTGGTGGAGAGTTTTGACAATGGAAGGTGGAAATGCATATTTTATATTTCCACAATTCCAAAGGACCAACTGTGTCAAATTTTGATAGAAGGAAGTTGGGTGCTGGTTGTAGCAAATTTCTGTAGAATTATCACTGTGGAATGCCTTGTACTTGAAATCAAGGGAGATTTCCTGCATTTAAAGTTGATAATTGTTTCAATATAAAGTAATTAAAAATTGCATTAATTCTTTGTCTCCTTTTTTAAACTAACTAAACTTATATAAATAAGTAATTACAGAAAACAAATTAATTGATTGTATATATACCTTATCTTTCTTTTTGCACAATCCATGTATGATTTTATCAAGATCGTTCCCCTCGTTCTTTATTTCCTTGTAATTGACTTTGTGCAGCTTTGGAGTGTTTAACATTCCTTGAGAGAACGTCTTCAAGTTAGGACAATTTTCTATAACTAATTCTTCTAGTGATGGGAAATTGAAAGAGTAATTCCCAGAGCAAAAGCATGTGAAACTTTTTAACCCTTGAAGTGACACCAACTTCAAATTGTCAAAAACAATTTCGGTACTACTTGATGCATCTCCCTTATTCTCTACTATTTCAACAAGTATTTCGCAATTTGATATTTTTAATTCTCTCAACTGCATCAAGCTTCTAGCCATTGAAGGTGTTGTTAAGACAACTAACCCATTTACATACCTGACTATGAGAACTTTAAGATTCTGGAAGGAAGCTGAAAATGGCACTAGACTCCTCAAGTAGCAACGGAATTCTACTGCTAGATATTCAAGATTTGGAAGATTTGATACACTCTTAATTTCTTTGAATTCACAAGAACGTAGTTGGAGCTTTTTCACACTTTGAAATCTTTGAAGGAGTCCAAGTGGAATATTTGCTGAGTTGCAGATTATAAGATCTTTATATTGACTATTCCATGTAATGTATGTCACACTATCGCTTAATTCAAAATTCTCCAAATTGTGGTTGATCTACATATTCATTAAAAAAAAGTTTGATTAAAGACTTATTCGTTATTACATACTTTTTATTTTTTGGAAAAACTTAATTTTTTCCTGTTTCGTTTGAAATCAGTCAATTCATTAAACCATGCAGCTATTAAATATATTTCTAATAAAAATCAAATTATATTTGTCAATTTCACAACTTAGTATTACTTCAACAGAAAATAAAAATAAAAGAGATGCTATGAATCACATAATGCAATTAAAATGTGACTCATATTAGATAGAGTCTATAGATAATTTGTTTCAAAATTACACTGATTTTTTGCTCGTCGATTCCCGTAACAGAATTGTCCAAATTCAATTGATCATTTATTTTTTTTTCTAGATTTTTGTTCAAGCAAAAATAGACATTAAGAATCACATATTTAAAACAAGAGATTTGTACCTTATGTTCCAAGCGAATGAATTTTGACTCTGAAATTTGAAGTTCACCCTTCGTATTATCATTTTGCAAGCCCAAATATCTTGGAGTGAATTTTTGACAGTTCTCTATCTCCAACCATTTTAACATCGGCAACTCTGAAACTTGTATTCCTAGATAAAAAATTGTAAGTTTTGGTAATTTTTTGAGCACCAATTTGGTTACCTGTGGAAAGATAGAATTAACCACAAGTTCTGCTCCTTCTTCTTCAACAATCTTCTCTAAAACCTCACAATTTATTATCTCTAGGCATTGAAGTTGTCTGAGGCTTTTGGCTATAGAAAATGGAAACACATATGTCATCTTTCCACATCTCTTCAATGTCAGTCGTTTCAAATTTTGAGAGGGAGGGGTTGAAATTCGACTATCCCAAATCTTTTCCAAACTAATATTGTACAATACCAATGCCTTAAAATTGGTAAAAATACCCTACAACCAAAAATAATTGTTGTTTTAATATATATAAACATATACAAGAAGAAAATAAAAAAGAAATAATTTAATAAAATCAATTTGACAGAAATTGCGTTGTATGGAGGATCAAGAGAACAATTTGTTAGTGAAATAGAATTGTAAATTTAAATCACTAGGAAAAAGTCGCAAAAAGAGAAGGAAAAATAATACAATATCACAACTATACATGAATAAATGTGAATAAGCATAAAAGAAAACAAGAATATATAATGGAGAAATAAAAGAAATTCAAGTCAATCAAACCTTTTCATTAAACAGAGGCATGATTTCATTGGACTGCAAATCAAAATTTGAATGATCAACATAGTTCTGATCTTCTGAAGATTCAGCTAAGCATAAGAGTTCAACATTCTTAAATCCATATAATTCTTCTAATGACCTGATAGAATTAAATTTAAATTCCAACATCCTCAAAAGCTCATGTTCCCCATAATGCTCAAGTTCGCCATATTCTTGATATAGGACCGAACAATCTCCTACTGATATTTTGTACCTTTTAGGCTCTTTGGCAAATAAGTTTTTAGGTAGCACATTGTTATCTCTAACATCCAATTCTACACTCGTGAGATTAGACAAGAGCTTTAATTCCTTGAGTACTTCAACCTTCCACTGAATAGGGCAGCCCTTTATATGAAATTCCTCTAATTGCAATAGTTTTGATATGACATTTGGCACAATAACTTTCAATTGTTTACAATTGCTTAAATCTAATAACTTGAGTTCAGTCAATTGACCTATTTCTTCAGACAACTCCTTAATAAATGAATGCTTCAAGCTAAGGACTTTTAGTTTTTTTAGCTTTCCAACAACAACAACATCGTTAATTGTGCTATTATCTAAACATAGTGTTTGAAGGTTTTTCAAAAGATGAAGGGATGATGGCAATGACAATCTGTGTAGCCTAAATAAATTTAAAACTTTGAACTTCGGCATCACTGTGAAGAAGTCCTCAGGGATTCTGAAGTAAGAGTTGGGCATATAGAAATATTCAAGAGCTGGACAATCCAAATCATTAGGCCAAATTTGACTAATAATAGTACTGCTACCATGTAGGGAGATTTTTGTGCATTTCTTGAGTTTAACGCTATCCTTCCATTCCCGTTCAATGTCATTTTTTGCTGTAAATACATGATGATCCACGTATGCTATTGTTATAGCAACAACACGAACTGCATCATGCATAGAAAATTGTTCGCTTCTAAACCCGTCTAGTAACAAACTAGCATCTTTGAGGTCACGAACCAATTTATCCAATCGATCTCGTGCATCTTGCATTGTCAAATTAGCTCCTTCAAGTATATCCAAACACACAACATGTTTGAATAAGTCTGAAATGGAAGTATTATTTCCCATTAGACTGGAAATTAAAAACGTTTTCTTAAGTTCTTCATCCCTTAAATAATTGTAACTTAAGGCCATCTTCATGTATTCCTTTTCTAGGAATCCTATGAACTTTTTTGGTGATGGTGCTCTTAATTCTTGCAATGCTACTTTCCAATCAGTTGGATGACTCTTGTTTCTTAATGCTTTTGCTATAGTGCAAATGACAATGGGCAATCCTCCGCATTCCTTGCATACATCATTCGGTAGAGAATTCAATTCACATGTTTGTATAACATCACCTGCAAAAAGAGAGAGGATAATACTAACTGCAATTTGTATTTGCATGCATTCTTTGGATAAGTAAAAATAAGAAAAGTTGAAAATATTGAATTTCACCCTTTTCTTAAAAAATCCATAAAATTTTTTATCTAAATGAATACCACTTTATAATGTAAAATGACAAACAAAAAACACATTACTACATTAAACTTAAAATTTATATGTTAAACCAATTAAAATTGTGAAAATTTTATAAGGACTAGAACTACATTAATATATCCCGACATTATAAAAGTGAGCAAACCAGAAAAACCTACAAGTGAAAATTCTACAACAAGATTACCTGCCATCTTCCTGAATAGGTTCCAAGCTTCATTTTCTTCTAAAATGCTCATCTTGAAATTATTTGTGGAACCCATCTTCTGCAATGCATCTAAGTTTCTTGTCGTGAACATTAGTTTACATCCCCCATGATCCATTTCAGAAGGAATACCGATAGTCCTGAGATCAACATCTTCCCAAATATTGTCTAAAATTAAAAGGATCTTCTTACCTCTCTTCAATCTCTCATATAACTTATTTGCTCTTTCACTGTCGTGACTGAATTTTACGCCTAACTTCTCTGCAATTTCTGTTTGAACCTTTTTTATATCCAAAGTTTGTGTTACCTATAAGACAAAATAATATGGCCAGTTAAGAACAACAAACAGAGAGAAATAATTGTAAACTAGTTTGACTATGATAATTATTACTCAAAATAAGCATAAGAAAGTGAAAAAAATTACCTCAACAAAAGCAATGTCCTCAAATAGATTATCCTGCGCCGCTTTCCTTCCAACTTCTTGCACAAGAGTGGTCTTCCCAGTACCACCCATCCCATAAACACCAATCATGTACACATTCTCATCATTTAGAGCATCCCATACATTCTTCATAATGGAGTTTCTTGATTCGAACGCCAAATAATCTTCCCTAGATCTAAGCCAGATATCTTGTTGAATAGTAGGAAAGGAAACTTGATCGAATTCCTTTTCCTGCTGGAGGAGGTGATCAATATCATCCCACTTTAATTTGAAAGCTTTCTTGCTTTGCTTGTAGTTGGAGCACAATCCTTTAAAACATGGAGGGTTGTTTATCTTCTCTTGAATCAACTGCTCTGCTTCTGTAATTGTCTTCTCCACATCCTTCAGCCAGTCTTTAACATTCTGTTTGATCTCTTCCACATTTCTTTCAGCAACAGTAACCTTATGCTGAACTTCGTCCCTTGTATTCTTCAGCTTCTTAACTTCCTTTTCCAGCTTTTTGAAATTGGTACTGTACTTATACAAGTACTTAAATTGACGCCAAATTGGAGCAGCCAACCATTTGCCAACTTCAAGGACAGGACTCAACACTCCCCCAATACTCCCGGCAACATCAACCATTTTTTTTTTCAAATTTTTTTTTTTTTGAAAAACCGAACAGAAGTAAAGCAGATGAATATAATCAAAAGACAAGTATTAGACAGAACACGATAAAACACAAGTTTCAAAATTAACAATAAATAAGAGAAATGAAAAAAGAAATTTATATAGTAAACGAGAAATAACCGAATGCAAAAACCTTTTTTTTTTTAAAGAAATTAGATAATACCGAAACGGAATTTTTTTTCAAACCGGAAATAGGGAAGAAAAAATTTGAAATAAAGAAAATAAAAGAGAGACCTAAGGTGCGAACTGGAGAAATCGAAGGATATGGGCTCAGGGAGGTTTCTGAGCGAAGGAATTTTTGAGTGGTTTTGAATGACTCAGAGAGATTTCAGTGGAGAAGAATCAGTTGGTCATGATTCATTATCAACTCAAAGTTCTACGAAATTCTATTGATTTGACAATAGAAACTCACCACCGTGTGAACACAATATTTATTAAAATGTAACAGAACTGTAGAATTGACTTATCGACCACTGGCCACACATCTTTCACCACGTCTAAGGAGGTGTCACAGAAAATGAATGAAATATTATCATCCTCTCATTCATATTGGCCCCATATTTAATATTATTTTAGGCCACATGACAACTTCCACCCAAGATTTGATACAAACTACTTTCATTTAGTAACTATCAAAAATTTAAATATTTATTCATATATTAAATTTTATTATTATTATAAAGAATAAAATCATCATTTAAATTTTTATTTAATTAATTATCATTTAAAAATTTTATTTAAACTCATATTTTAGATTATCCCTTAAATTAAAAAAATGGCTTTTTTCTCATATTACTTTTTTCTTTCGGTACCAAAACTTGTTATTCCCCCAAGGTCCTAGGGTTCCTTGGTAAATTTTCAAAATCTCTCACATATTTTTCTCTTTACAGTCAACACCCCCAGATTTTGAAATATTGCTGACACACACCTGATCTCTTATTTCAGTTTTCAACGTCACGTCTAGTATCAGTCTCTGGTGAGTTCACTCCTTCTCAGTGACCTCTAGACCTCTAGACGTGATTTTTCTTTCTTTTTCATCGTCATCAAGCGCCTCCTTCTCGATTTCCTATCACCATAGTCCACCAAAATCGAGTAGGTCCAATGTACTACACTTCGCTAGTGCCAACCTTCCTCCTTGATGACTCCCATCAACCGAATGAGGGTCAAAATCAAGTGAAATCTCAGAGGAGAAGCAACTCGACAACAAAGGAGAAAGACGTCCATAATGATAAAAAATTGAAACTGAAATTGAAGAGGGGTGAAACTGTGATTTTTCAAAAAATAGAGGGTAGCATGTGTGGAGAAAATATGAGAGTCGAAACCCTAGATGGGGGGGGGGGGGGGGGGGGGAGGGGGGGGCGAGGGGATGAGGGAGTCATTTTTTAAACTTGGAAAATTTGATGTTAGGGGAAAAATAAAAATTTTAAACTTAAGGATAATAATAAAAATATAAGTTTAAATAAATTTTTTAAATGATAATTTTATTTTTTATAATAATAATAAATTTTAATAGATAAATAAATATTTAAATTTTTAATAGTTAATGGATAGAAAATGGGTTTATACCAAACTTTGGGTGGGACATAGTGGTTTTCCCATTATTTTATCTTAACTCGTTTTATTTATCTGCTAAATATTTTGTAATAACAAAGCTTATCTACTCCTAGAGGCGGCACCTCATTCAATAATGTTGAAGGAATTCAGCCGACTCTTTTATTTACCGACAAAACTCAAGTTTGGCTCTATCTGGATTCATGAAACAGTATTATTAGCCAAGCTAATAATTGCTAGCACCAGCTACCTGCTCTTGTCACCCTGGTGAAAGTCATTAATGTCATATTTATTTCTCACAGTCCCCATTAGAGCTCTGTAACCGAGCTACATGTTTTCTTCTTCCATTCGTTTGAGTAATCATCATCATACAGAACCAGCCATCTATATTGCTTAATTTGGATCCTTATTAGCTGTAGAACTGTCAGACTCCATCAATAAGTATTACTTGTGTGTTAATTTTTACATGTTTCTGAATTTGATTTTTCTTTTACATAACACAGATGTCATCAGACGGTCCAAATCATAATGAGTTTGATTTTGAGTTCCTGGGGAACACTACAGGTGAACCTCACCTTGTCCAAACCAATCTGCATATGAATGGCGTAGGTAACAGGAAGCAGAGGGTGGACCTGTGGTTCGTCCCCACCAAGGACTCTTACACTAATTCTTGCCAGGGGAACGAATCTTGGATGACTTTTACATGCCCCTTGGGTCCCATTCAGTTCTACAGAGAAACATGTATACTCTGTAATGTCTCCTTCAATCACCGTGGCTTATCGCAATACCATACATGTCAGACCCCACCCAGTTCCTTTATGATTCCAATGACTCCTCTGGTTACAGGGGTAACAACATATCTCATTCATTTTAACCCACGTCTTTGCGAAATGAATTGTCTAATATCTATATAAAAATGTTTCAGATTTATGATGGATGAGACCCCAATTAGAGTGCACACCAACTTGGAACACAAAGGAATTCCCTTTCCAAAGGATCAACCGATGGGCGTGTCCAATTCAATAATGCGGATGACTGGGCTACACAAGTTGGGCGGGTGAAAACTGACTGGAGCCATCCACCATTCGTAGCCTCATACGCTGGGATTGAAATTGATGCGTGCGGATGCCCAGAGTCAGTAGCAGCAGCTGTTAATGTAAAGAAATGTAGCAGCAGTGGTGAATAATGAATTTTCAATACATACTCCCTTTATTTGGATACACTTCCTTTACCCTTCAATCTTCCTTGGGCCACTATTTGCACCCAATTTCTGTGCAATTCAAAACTGTGTTTGATAAATTATCAAAAGTAGGGAGATAATTAATCTTTTTCAAGCAGTAACCACACGACAGTAACTATAATCTTAAAATTAATAGCATATTTCAACAACCATATTTATGTGAGGGTTGTACATACACTTTCTTATGTAACTTGTAATTATTATTTATAATTAATAAAATATGATATTTTTTGTTGTATATTGTTTATGTCATTCTTTATCGAATATTTTTGTGTAATTATTTATAATTTTAATTATTTGTACGTGTATTTGTTTAGATATGTATATGGCTTCGTATACAACTAATGAATTTTTGGATGAATGTTTTATTATTTTTTAGTAGGTATGTTCAAAAATTTTATAAAAATAGGGTTTGCAAGCTCTGTCTTCTCTTAATATTCTTAATGTACTTCTCTTCTTATATAGCTCTTCTTAAATATATTTTGAGGTTTCTTGTTTTACAAAAATAAAATTAGAATATGTTTTTATTTTATTTCACTAGAATAAAGTGTATTTAGGAAAAGTGATATAATACCTAAGATCAATCAAAAGGCACGGAGGCAACATACTTGAAGACTGAAGAGGAGATGCATAGGTTGACCAATTGACCCCTTTTGGCTCAAAGGATTCGATATTAGATATGGATATACACCAGTACGATTTAATTTGCGTTATAGTATATATGTTAATCCAATTTATGAGAATAACTAAAATATTTCAAATAATCAGTACAATCAAAATAACATAACATAAAGTATGAGTTTAAAAGAAGAGAAAATCAAACATATGTTGTATAGTGATTCGGCTTAACTCGCCCTACATCCACTCCTCTAAGCTTTCTCCCTTGGAGTATTCCACTAATCCTTGATTGACCAAAACCTCAACCAAACTTTTCTTCACAACCAAAATAGCTTCCAAGATGCTATTAACTTTTACAAATGTTAAAGCTTAATTTCTTTCACTAGAAATTTTTTAATCTCTTTAAAAGTGAACCTTACTCTTTTATAGTATGAATTTAGTACGAAATTGAAATATGATCTCTCTCAAAGAATATATATGAAAGTTAAAGCTTAATATAGCCCAATGCAAATGAAATTACAAAGTATATGAGCAAGGGTTTTGATTAGAGAAAAGAATTTGCAAGTGAATAGCTCAAAACTAATTTTCTCTCAAATATGTGAAAGTTCTTGGTGGCAAAAGTTCTTTTCGAACGAATTTGATTGGGTTTATGTAGGGAAAAATAAGGAAAGTTACCGTTGTGCACAAAGAATAGCCATTTTAGTTTTCCAGAAAATGCACAATTCGATTGATTAGATGTAATTTGGTCAATCAGATGTAACGTGGCACTTTCGTGGAGCTTACGTGGCACTTGTCATTGGCAAATTCAAACCAAAATTCGATTCGATCAATCTAATTTAATTCAGTTGATCAAATTTCTGGAAGCCAAAATACATGGCTTCTGGACAATTCGGAAGCTCCCATCGAAGAACTCGGTCAGTCAAATTCGGTAGGCCAAATTTTATTATATTTTACCCCCTAAATTTTCAAAAATTTATTTGACCCCTAAAACTTTAAAAAGTGACAATTTAACCCTTTTTGAAAATTCTTTCAAAACCAACTTTAAGATATGAAAACATAGTTCACAAAACTTCATTATTTTAAAAGAATTAATAAACTTTGGTGAAAAAAATGGCTTAACCAAATAAGTTTGAAAAACGACATTTTAACCCAAAATGTGAAAGATATGAAAATAAGTTTTTAAGTGAGCTATTCCATGCAAATAAATATTCTAATCAAAATGAATGTTCCAAATTACAAACATGTCTATCTAAACTTGAGTTTTATTTCAAATTTTCAAAAATTGTTCACTTGAGCTTTGTCTTTCATTTCCATTTTGAAACTCTTTCAAGTGTATTTGATAAATTCTTGTAATCTAAGCTCACATTCAAATAAAATCATTAGTTAATATGTTTAGGGACATATTAGTTTGTTATCATCAAAATAAGAGTATAATAACTCATTGAGTTAATAATAATATATTTATTATATCATATTAATTATAATATATCTTATAATACATATTATTTTTTATCTATATTATATTATATCATAAATTATATATTATATATAGTAAGATACAAATAATACTTTGGCAAAATATTGCTTTTCAGTCCTTCAAGTTTCAATTATTGCTTTTACTCAAATTGTTTTAAATATTATTATAATTTTCAACATTCTCTGTTCAAATTATTATTATTTTAGTATTATTCTTCTTCCAGTCTTTTATAACTGCTAGTAACTAAACAGGACAAAAATGGACTTCTCTCGATATTATGAAATGGTACATAAAAAAAATATATTATGGGCCAAAAAGTCCTATTTCAAATTTCAGCACAAGGCGTTGTGTTCTTTTTGTTGTTTGTGAGCACTTCTCTGATGTGTTAAATTTTTTATTGGTCAAAAGACATATTCCCGTTTCCCACCCAAGGTTTACTGCCTTTGCATTGATTACAAGATTTCAAAAATGTGAATATTCATCCAAAGTTTAGTCCATTTTTAATTACTCAAAAATTTTTTGTTAAGACTAAAGGGTAAAACTATTATTTTACTAATAATATTAAAAAATGTATAATTTTATCTTATTTTTCTTTTCTAATTTAAAAAACTAATAATTTCTCTTATCCAAAATTTTAAAAAGTTATATTTTTCCCTTATTAGGATTTACTTTCTTCCCTTTCTTCTCAGACGACTGTTTTCCAACCGAGTCATCTTCATCCCATCCTTCTTCCTTTCTTGTCAATGACAACGATGCCCGAAGAAGTCTCAACTAGCTTCTCTAGATCTGTCAATGTAATTCGTCAAATCGATTCTAGACGAAGCTTCCATTGTGTGATTCACCTTTCTTCGAAGCCGATCAGCATTGTCCAATGTCAATTTGACAAAGACTCTTTCTTTATGGGCTTCGTCGCACTAGGGCTTCGTTTTCTTGGAGAGAGACAATTGAGGAGGGAGAGAGTCGAAAGGAGGAAAGCGGTGCAAATAGTGGTTGTCACTGTCGCAGTCATTCGAGAGAAAAAAACTATAGGAAAATAGAGAAAAAAGAAAAACTACTTTTCAAAGTTAAGATCGAGATGAAATATTATTTTTTAAAACTTAAAAAAAATAAAATTATATATTTTTAATATTATTAATAAAATAATAATTTTATTTTAACTCTAATAAAAAAAATTTGAAAATAGACTAACCTTTAGATGAATGTTTAGATTTTTTTAATTTTACATGTAGATATTGGGTGGGAATAAGTCTTTTGCGTTGTGCAATAGGAATTATTTTTTTGGAGCGACTTGAGTCTGAATAGGACACACCTTTAGAGGCCATATGCATTTGCTTTCTACTTCGGCATGTGTGCAATGAGAAGTCTATTTTAATGACTCAAGGACTTTGGGTGTTTAAAATTATTCGCTAAGTGAATCAAACTAATTTTTAATTAAAAAATTGAATAAAAAATAAATTATTTAAAAAATTAATTTGAACATCAGTTTAAAAATATAAACAAATTAATTTTTTGGTTTAATTATTGATTTATCTACTTTTTAAAATTGATCAATCAAACCAAACCGATTTAAAAAAAATTGAATAAAATATTTAGCATATTTTCAAAAAATAATAAAATATAATAAATTTTTAAAATTCAGTTAAAAACACAGTTAAGCAAAATTCGATTCAATTAATTGATTTTTGGGTTCAATTCAAAATCAATTAATTTTTAAATTAGTTTAGTTTTGATTCATAATTTATTCCAAATTAAAAATTTGGTTTGATTTAAAAAATTGACAAATCAATTCGGTTAATCCTTTTTTAACACCCCTAGAGTTACATGACAAAAAAGGCTGGTGGGGAGTAAATATGAGACCAAAATACTTATCCAAACTGATATTTGTTAAATATTAAAAACCTAAACTATAATCTATAATGATTAAAATTAACAGAATTAGTTAGTTTCAAAAGTAAAATTATTATTTAACTATAATATATTAAAAATAATAAAACTTTATCAATTTCTCTCTGTTAATTTAGAAAACTAATATTTTTTTTTTAGGATTACATTTTAAAATATTATATTTTCCCTCTTGCTAGGTTTTCATTTTTACAGCGCTCTCTTTCTCTAGCCCTCTCTCTCTTTGGCAATCTTCTCTCTTAGTGACCATTTTTCTAATATCTTCGTTCTTTGATAAAGACGATTCATTAATGACTTTTTTTAACAAAGATGATTTAATATATATAGTTGTGCTTATAAATTTTTTAATAAAATATTATTTAAGTTTGATTTTTTTTTTTGAATAGATCTAATCACAATTAAATAGATGAGATCTTGCATTTAATAATTGGTCTAATAATTATTAAATTAAATTAA
Source organism: Mangifera indica (assembly GCF_011075055.1). Classification (NCBI taxonomy): domain Eukaryota; kingdom Viridiplantae; phylum Streptophyta; class Magnoliopsida; order Sapindales; family Anacardiaceae; genus Mangifera; species Mangifera indica. Next base: position 6,389,301 of record NC_058138.1, read on the forward strand.
TTATAAATTTAATTTTAAAATATTATTAAAAAAGAATTCGAACTCACTCTTTTGTGTTTGTAGATATAGTTTCTTCTATTACCCTTTTGAGGCAATTATTGTCTTACCCCTTTATCCAGTAAAATGTGGATTAGTTGAGATTTAATAAAAATTATTTTGATAATTTATTTTTTATTATTTATATTATTTTATTTAATTTATAAATAATAAAATATTTTAATTATTTTTTCCCTGTGATCGCTTTTAATTTCCCTGTAGTCCTCTAAAGGTAAGTGATCGATCGATTGAATCGAGGTGTGTTCACAGAATTAATAAAGAACGAATTAATACGCTGCAGTTTTGTACGCACTGTGACATCTAGATTTGTCGATTGTTCATCTTCTTTTTTTTCACTTGTGTTAAGGTTTATCGTAACATAGCCACTTCTTAAAACAAAACTGGTTACCCTTTTGTCTTTTTTTTTTTTTTTCTCTTTTTTAAATTTGTCAATGTGTTTGTTTGTTGCTTAATTAATTAAAGAATTCTTGTATGTAGCTAGACGTTAATTGCATATTGCCTGTTAAATGTTTTAGCTCCTTTTGGAATTCAAGAAGATGAACACAACTCGAGGCAATTACTGTTTTACCTCTTTATCCAGTAAAATGTGATTAGTTGAGATTTAATAAAAATTATTTTAATAATTTATTTTTTGTTATTTATATTATTTTATTTAGTTTATAAGTAATAAAAGATTTTGATTATTTTTTATTATTAATAATGATATGATAAATAATATAAAAATAATCTAATTATTGTCACTATTTTAGATGTGAAAATATTAATAAGGTAATCTTTATTTTATTATAACTATATTTTTATTTATTAATTTTTTAAGTAAAAATAATCTCATTTTTAATTAATATAATAAATGATATTAACAATATTTTATAATAATTTTATTGAAAGGTATTTAAGTAAAATAATATATTAATATATTTTTTTAATGTCTAACTAAATATAATAATTATTTATATATATTTATTTTTATTAAATTTTCTTAAATATAATAATAATTTATATCTAATTATCTTTAAAATAATAAAAATAATTTTGATAATAAAATATTATCTAAATTAAATATTTCTTTTAAATTAAATTCAATTAATTTGACAATAAAACTTACTATTGTGTGAACGAAATATTCTCAAGTGTTTGAAAGGGAAGATGAGAGAGAAGAAAATCAAACATAAAGGAGGAAGGGTAAAGTATCAAGTTGCTTGAACCTTTTTGTTAATGGAGTTCTCATTTCTCAATAGATATACATCTTTTCTATTGTCTTTCTTCTAAACTTCTTTTCTATTGGGGTCAATATGTTCTTTTGATGTTACTGTTCTTGAAAAATTTTAGATATAAGGATATGCATGATCTGATTTGATATGATTTAAAAGGTTTTTCAAAGCAAACTAAAAAAATAATTTAAAAAATTTTTAAACCAAATCAAACCAAACTAAAAAATTATGGTTTAATTTAATTTAGATTAAGGTTTAAATCATAATTATTAGTATTTTACGATATATGATACGTATTATATCTTACGATATAATACAATACATATATTAAATGATACGTATCGTAATATGTATTATATTAACACGATACAATAAACATATCATATAATCTAATACATATCTTATGATACGATATTTATTACATATACAAATTGATACACTTAAAAAAAAATGATAATGCATTACGAGTATATATGAAAAATTTTAAAATATTAAAGGTATGTGATATTTTCTAAAATGATCACATCATAATTACAATATCTTCTTAGTAATTTATTATTTTAATTTTTAAAAGGTAAACCCATAGAATCAATTGCAATAACACGACATTTTACATATATTTGGTCATATTCTAATGCTTCAAGTGCAAAATCACCATTCCCATATTCATTTTATCCTAACAATTACCCGCCTGAGCGATGCAGTTGGAATTTGCCTTGTTGGGCTGTTGTTCTCATATTTGTTATTCAAGGGTTTGTGGTTTTGAGAAGGGAAAGAAAGAAAGAAAGGAAAGAGTGTTGTTGCTTATAGAAAGAAAAATATGAGAATGTCGAGCTATCATCTTATGCTATAATAATATATTAGAATTTCAAAATATAAGAGCAGATTATTGATATATTAAAATCAAATTATTTAGTTAAAGAGTCGGTCATTATTTGTTTTTTTTTTGTTTGTACTAATTAATTTAATTCTAAAAAAATAATTTAACTCAAATAAGGTTTAAAAAAATCGAATCAATTTCGAAAGGATAGTATGGTTCTAATGAGATTTTTTGTTTAAAAAAAAATACAAATCCTATATAATTTTTGAAAGGATAAAAATACAAATTTACGGTTAATAACCGAAAAGCAAATAATTATTTTTTGTAATATTATAAGTTAATGAATATTTATCTATATAGATGATCTCACATATGCAAAAGATTTGAAATTTGTTTTACAACTGAACGGAATGAATTTTCAATTTTTTTTAAAATTACAATAGCTTTTTTTTAATTGAAAAATCTAATTTCTATGATTTTTTATTAAATATATCGGATTAACTATCATGATTAAATCCATCACAAAACAACATTGAAAAGGTGATTATCTGCTAGATATTATCAAATAATTGATGGCTAAACATGACATTTATATATTTATCATTATTGCATTGATTTAGTTTAAATTTAAAATTTAAAAATTGACAATAAACAAATAAAGGTTGAGACCCCTACTAAACACAAATATTAAATACAATTACTTTCAACCCCTAATTCAAATAAATTATGCCAGATATATGTGACATTATTAAGTCAAGTCAACTATTATTTTCAAGGTTATCATTATTAATATTATATTAATATTAAATATGATAGAATTTGAGTTTAGTTAAGTCAAGTTTAAACAAGAGTCAACCTGAAATTGAACTTGATTTGTTAGATTAATGATGAGTTTGTTAGAAAAATTGTTGAAAATGAAGAAAAATGACCACCAAAGATAAAGACAAAAAATCTTAAAAAAAAAAAACCAAAGTTTTGAAGAAGATAAAAAGTTACTAAAATGATCAATCTATTGACAACTAAATTAAATCAAAGTGATTTGACTCAATCTCAAGCTAGGACTATTTTTGTTGGAGTGACTTGTTTGAGCTAAACATCCAACCACATAAGAGCCAACTCGGATCGGGTAATGTTAAGATATTATTATTAATGATAAGAGATATTAATTAAAAGGGAGAAGGACTATTTCACCTCCAATTTTTGATGCGTTCTTAAACTGCCACCCACGACAAATGGAAATCCACTTTTCCCACCCATGACTAAACTGTGATCTAATTTTTCAGTTAGGGACAGGGGCAAAATCATTATTTACTATTTAAAACTTTAAAATTTTACTATTTTCCCCCTCCAGGTTTTAAAAACTAATAACTAACCTATCTTTAAAGTTTGAAAAGTTTAGATTGCACCCCTGGGGTTTGCTTCCTTCTCTGGCCACCACCAACGGTCGACGCATTTGACCGATCTCCTATCTCTAGCTACAAAGGATGACGAAGGACGACCATTTGTCTTCAGATCTGGACGTTGAAGCATCATCCAGATCTGGAAGAACAGACGAAGGATGACAATTCGTCGTCCTTCGTTGTCGCGTCTAGACGATGCGATTCGAAGTCTGGGTGGAGCGACAAAGAGAGACCTCTTCGTTGCACGGTGGTGCGATGAAGAGGTCTCTGTCTCTTCGTCGCACCACTACCATCGTACCAGGAGAAGGAGGAGGCCGGTGACGATGTCGGAGATGACGCGGGAGATGAAGTTGAAGAATGGGGGTGAAATGCTAGTTTTGAAAGTTATGGGGGGCGGCTGTATTTTGAAAAATATGGAAACCCTAGGTTTGGGGGTGAAAATGTTAGTTTTCAAAGTTTAAAAACTTTAGGTAAGGTGAAATGTTAGTTTCTAAAACCTAAGGGGGGTGAATGGTAAAACCCACACGTCAATTTTGGGATGAATTTTACAGATTAAATTGAGGGGAATTTTTGTCATTTCATCTAATAAGGGTAAAATAGACATTTTACCCTTATGCAAATAGATATCATCCATATTAACTGGTCATTGGTAGGAAAAGTGGATTTTCATCTGCCGTGGGTGGCAGTTTAAGAACGCATCAAAAGTTGAGGGTGAAATAGTCCTTCTCCCTAATTAAAATCAATAATACTTTTTTCGCTAAAACCTTTTTAGGTAAACATACAATGATTTTATTTTTATAAGTAAATTTAATTTTAATTCCAATAATACCCTCTCAGCTAATTATGTTGAATTTGAAGTAATTTTTTTTGAAGATTTGATAAGTTCTGATTTGAAGATTTAGTGAGTCATATTGTAAGGATTCAAAACATATTTGAAAATTGATGAATTTTTGTTAAAGTACATATAAGAATAAAAAGATTAACATAAGCAAGGAAAATGCTAAGTGTGATCAGCTGGTGCGTAGAGTACGTAATGGGTGTGTAAGGATGTGTGCACCTTTGCATCTTACGCACCCCCATATATATATAATTAATATTTATGTATATTATATTAAATATTATAATATTATATTTAAAATTATAATATTATAATATAATATTAGACTTTAAATATAATATTATAATATTTAATATAATATATAAATAATAATTATGTATATATAAATGGGGTGCGTAAGGTGTGAAGGTGCGTGCACCCTTACACACCCTCTGTTTGATTTTTTTTTATATTCATATATTATATATAATTCTTACGCATCTTACACGCCCGTTACTCACCCTACGCACCCTACGTATTCATCATTTTTCTTGTTTATGTTAATCTTTTCGTTTTTATCTGTATTTCAATGAAAATTTATTAATTTTAAATATGTTTTGAATCTTTAAAACATAACTTACTGAATCTTTGAATCAAAACTTATCAAATCTTTAAAAAAAATTATGTCAAATTCAACATAATTAATTGAGAATAATGTAAATAGTTGAGAGTGACGTAATTAGCCAAGAAGGTATTCTTAGAATTAAAATTAAATTTGCTTATAAAAGTAAAATCACTTTATGTTTATCTAAAAATGTTTAGATAAAAAAATTATTACTAATTTTAATTAATATCCATAATGATAAACGTCACTAAACAAATTTTATAGGGCTAGAGATGCAGCCATAAAAGCCCAATGGACCTATTCCCCTACTGCAACCCAATACTTATCCCAATGACAGCCACAAACACAAAATCACAAACTAGCAGAGGAAGTCTCATTTATGAACAATATACCAAAGTTCCACATTCAATCTGAATCACTTTTTGGTCATTGATTAAGTGTTGCACGAAGTCGCGTTGAATTCAAGAATCAAGAAATTCCAGAAGCAAAGAAAGGTTACAGGATAGAAAGAGGGAAATTTAACATGGGTTTTACAGCACAACTGAATACTTTATTATTCTTCTATTATTTAAGATACCACACCCTATTAATAAAACGACAACGTATCACCTAAATAATTACAGTTAACAAGACAATACAACAGTATATTATGTGATTACATACTATTAAAAAGCACTAAGCAGTAAAACACAGTTCCAAAACGGCACCGTCTCACGCCACCACCAATAACTGCCTCTGAATTGTTCAATCCGCAACATTAAGCTTTCTTGTATTGCTTATTTCAAGTTCCAAATTTCCTCTTTTCGGTTTTTCCCTTTTATGGTTTAGGGTTCTGTTTGAGTAATGCCGAATTGTCTCAGCTTGTTTATGAGCTCCTTCAATGGCCAGTAAGCGTTCCTCTTTAACATTTTCAAACAAAATCCTCAAATAGGTTAATTTAACTGCCTGTTTTTCTTCACTTTCGTGTGCTAATACACTCCAAGTTACTGATTATGAAGCAAAAGTTCAATCTTTGAGGAATAAGCTATACCCGGATAATCTTATCCGGGTTTTGGATAGCACTGGCGACTTGAACTCTGCTATGAAGATATTTAAAGGGGTATCTCTCCAAAGAGGGTTTCAACACAGCTGAGACTTATGGGAAGATAATTTTGTAGCTGGGTTTGGCTGGAGATGTTGAACAAATGGAGGGGTTTTGTCAAAATATGGTGAAATTCATTAGTTGAATCGTTTGTTAAATGTAATAGGGTGAATGAGAGTATGAATTTGGGTGGTTTGAAGCCCTCAGTTGATGTGTTTAACGTTTTGTTAGGTGCCATTGTGAAGAAGAAGAGAGGTATTGAAGATGAGGTGTTTATTTATTAGGAGATGGTGACAGCAGGAGTTTTGCCAAATGTTCATACTTTGAACTATGTGTTGAGATAATAATTATAAAAGGTCTTATTTTGAGCAAACGAGTGGATGATTCGGTTATCATTTTAGGCGAGATTTTTATTGCTGGATTTGAGCTGGAATTAAGCTTCTATACCTGTACAATACCACTGTTTTGTAGGGAAAATAAACTAGGGGAGAGAATCCGACTGTTAAGGTTGATGAGAGCTTCAAATCTTTTGCCGGTTGAGTTGACTTATAGGGAGTTAATTAGACGCATGTGTGAGACCCATACTTTAGATTACGCAAATAATCTTCTTGAAGAGATGATGGAAAACGGTAGAACACCTGCTGTTGATGTGCTTGTTGATCTAGTAGTAGGACTTTGTGCAATAGGAAAATTTGAAGAGTATGAATTTCTTGGAAGACAAATGTGGTTACATAACTTCTCCATACAATGCTATGCTTGAAGGCTGCTGCAATGCTGGTAAAGTTTTTCTGGCAAAACGTATCCTGGACAAAATGGCTGAGAGAAACATAACTGATTGTGATTCTTGGAATATTCTAATCACATGGCCTTGTGAGAATATGGAAATAAGGAAAACTAATGAACTTCTTTGTAGAATGTTTATTTTTTCCATAGTTTTGACTCTGCGACATACTCGGCTCTTGTTGTAGGCAACTGTCAATTGAGAAAGTATGAGGATGCTCTGCAGGTGTTCTATCAGGTTTGTATCGAAAATTGGGTTTTGGGTTCTTTATCTTATTAGGAGTTGTGGAGAGCCTTTGCCAGATAGAAAGATTATGGAGGCTGCTGAAGTATTTCATTACATGTCGAAGAACAGATGCCCCTTCAATCCTTCTTCTTACAATATGCTGACAGGTGTCATGTGTGGCATGGGAAAAGTGGATAAAGCAATTAGGCTAAGGGGTTTGGCTTGCAGTTCTAATACTTCTTATAGTACTTTAACTTGCACTACAATCATGCATGGATTGTCAAATTAAAAATGGCTAAAGGACTAATGATAATTCTCTCACAAATTTTGGTGGATGTGTGGTAGTGCTCTTGATATGGAAGTATATTGCATCCTCATATGAAGCATGAGTGCACAAAATTGAATTAAGGATTCTGCTTTCTTTAATTGATGGTTAATGAGGGTTTAGTGCCTGACCAAGAAACAATGCGTACTCTTCTTTGTTGTTTGGCTAGCCAATCTCACTTGCGCATGGTTTTAAGTGGGATTGATAAACTAGTTTCTAATAATGATGCTGTGGATTCATCTATGTGTAACATACTAATCAATCCTGATTATTGGATCTGATGTTGGAAAAAGGTTGGGTACCTGATACTACAACTCATGGACTGTTGGTTGGGTCTTTTATCAATAGAAATACAGACGGTGAAACATTTGCATAGGAGGATTCAATGCAATATAGTGTTAGCAAAATTCTCACCGAGGGATTGGGAAATACATGACCAAGTTCCCACAGTTGACGATGGAACTGTGATTACAAAGTTTCTAAATTACCCTGGTGGAAAACTCGCCATGATGGGATGTAAGCTTCTTTGGGATCTAATTTTTGTAGTTTTGGTCAAGTTCCATGAGAAATCACTCTATAATGGCATTTGATTGTAAACATGCCAGATTAGTTGTTCTTTACCCAACCATCTTATAATGTCTGACAGGATGCCACTGCATTGTAAATTCCAAAGAGAAACTTATTTGTCGAAATCTCCATAAATGTTGTGGCATCATAAGCTTTTTGGTCCACTGTATTTTTGTTGAGTACTTATACTTTGCTCTTTTCATTATTTCCTGTCAGTTTATTTGTTATTATGGTGCAGTATGTTCAATATGCACTTGGGAAATCTCCTTGTTCTGTTGAGTCTTACTTGATATGATATTGATGAAGTTAGTGCTAGGATATTTAATTTGACTGTAGTCAATTTCTGAAAAATAATCCTGTGGTCCATTACATTATTGCCTACATTTAGCTTCAATTTTACCGTATGATTTAGAATTGTTTTTATATAGTGGATATATATCAAAGAAAAAATTTTTCAATTCCCTTCCAATGCAGAAGCTTAACATTATTATTATTATTATTATTATTTACTTTCACAGATATCAAGCAGTGCCCTAATAAGTTTGAATTGGTATCCACTTGTCCATCAGACTATTTGGAATTTTATTTTTTGGGTAGCATGAAGAGGGCAGAAAGATTATAATCAGCAAAGGATTGAGGTCTGAGGGAAGACTGATATTGCAACCTGCAGGCTGGAGATTGTTGACTATTATCGAGCAGCTGAAGTTCATTCTTCAATGATAAGATTGTTTTTGAACTCTATCCAACCAGAGTTGCCACAGAAGCAGTTTTCATCAAGTTCTAGTCATTGATAGAAACTTTTACCAGTAACTTGGTTAAGGGGTGACAGAGTTAGCACAAGTTTTCTTCAGCTGAAATTCGGAAATGGAAATTAAATAATAGATTCAAGAAACAAATTGGTGTAAAGTGACAATATAGTTAATGACTAATTAAAAAACATGTAATTTAACTTGATTGCTCAAATGGACAAATATATATGACTTAGCTTGTCTCTCCTTCTCCTAATATTAATTCCTGGGTTCGTCCTCGAATATGATAAACTACCTAATTTGTTTAATATTTTGAGGAATTTTGTTTTCTGTGTTACAGATTTTCAAGAATTTCAATGAATATCTGTGGGTTGTTTTGTTGAATGAGCAGGGGTTAAGGATGCAAGTGACAAGGAAATTTAGTGGACCTGTTGTTCTGGGTAACCTGCAAATATAATTTCAATATCTGGAGATAGAGATTGCTCCAATGCTCTCCATCAATTGAGGATGAGAAGATATGACATTCTGTTTGCTCAGCTGCACAAAGCCTTGGCTGTTCTCCTTGCAATCACCAAAATCATATGGCTCTGGAAAAGTTTTGTGGCTGGAGGCCCTTCATTAATGACTAAAATCGATGACACATTTCAGTCCCTAATAATATGCCTTTTGCTCATGTACAAGTTCCCTACTTGCGAAGTGCTAATGTAGTAGTACATTAGTTGATATTCTGGAAGATCAAGAAACCTGTAACTTATCACCACCCTGGTACTAACTATAATCCCAAGAGTTCTGTTATGGGCCTTGCCCGAATGGATTTGCTCTTTTCAACCTTGCTTAGAATGGTTATAAAAATCATTATCCACACCAGCCTTTAGTGCCAAACAGTTGCCCTAATCAACCTCGTTGTTTTGTCCAAAAAGGTAGTGAAAATCACCTAATTTGATCCTATTAGCATGAATCCAAAGCTTTCATTGTTGAATCAGTCACAAAATGGAGATATAGAGCATAGGAAGTTGTCATTGTCTTCACCAGTGAACTTGATTAACATTCCTAGTAGTGTCATATGAGGGATGTCGGGTTGTCGAAAACCTTTGAATTATATCCAAAGCTTTATAGGTGTTGTATTACTAACATTGAACTCCTTGAAATTTGAAAAGATAATGCTGACTGAAGGTAATATAATCAATTGCTTTTGATATGGGAATCCTTAAAAAGGCCTTGGAAATTGCTATTGATCAATAGATGGCAGTAAAACAGAAAATTGGAGCTATGAACTTGTATGTTGGTAAGAATTAGAAACTCTGGAAATGTGTGAATCCTATTGTTGGTAATCCTATGCAAATCTCAGAGATGACATGGGAAAGAATTAAAAAGTTTCTGCTGTCTCCTGGAGGGCAATCTGCAATAATGGCTTCTCAATACAGGTAAATTTCCTTTGCTTGTTTAGTTTAGGCTTACTTAGCTTCTCGGATTTGTAATTGGACTGTTTTTTAACTCTGTCTTGTGTGATTTTGTATTTTTGTTTAAAGTTATGAAGCCGGTACTATTTTGAAGGATATGTGCTTGACAGAGTTTGCATTAGGTGACATACTTTAGATCTTGAACATGGTAATTACCATAAAGAAATGGATTATTCATGATCAAGCAGGATGACAGCCGTTTATCCTCTGTGTTACAGAGTGTAGCCCTGAATTAGGCGCTAAATCTGTTTCATAAAGTTTCGACCTAACTATCCATGGTCAGGGAAAGGGGCCACTCTATAGTTTGAAGGGTATTAAGTGTATAAAGATAGATGATTTTTGCAGTAAGGTTACAAAACACAAGTCTCCTTGTGCCAGGACTCATTCTGTAGATTTAGTAGTAATGGCTGCTGTCTAGATTTTCGATTAGCAACGAAGTTTCAAGTGAAAAAATCGTTAATCTGTCAAAGAGAATGCAATGCAAGGCTCTGAGGTACAAGAAATTGATCATCTGTTGCATCTTCTGGATTCTATCGACAATTGCAAGGACAATCCTGCTGTTTCCAAATTTTGATGAAACAAATTTCTGCAGAAAAATTTCCTTACCTCTCATATAGTTCGTGGTGCCATGAGAACTCTAAATGCAAGGCCTGATTTAAAAGTGGCATTGAAGAGGCAAGAGTGTGGTTAGTTTGCAGAGAAGCAGATGACTCAAATTACAGAAATTATGAAAAAAACATCCAAATGCAATTAGATAAACATAGAAAATGTTCTGGTGGAAGCTACTCACTCTCCTATGATCACATCATACTATGAAGATATCAAGATGAGCCACGTGAAGGTTGCACAATGTTGTAAAGTTCTTCCAAACAGAATTCTCGAGCATATGTTGAATCGACCAGTCTCTGTTCTTCTTATTTTTGGGTATTCTCAGAGTAAACGGATTTGTAAATTCATCCCTCTGCTGTATAATTGCTGTACTTCTTTGAAAGCTGTATGGTTTTTAGAGCTTGTGAAATCATTAGTCCCTTGGCTATAATCCTTCACATAATAACACATATAAGTGTGTATATATTTGGGTATTATTGTATATTTATGTCTTCTGTATGCAAACTTTGATAGAAAAATCAAGTGTTTCTTATTTTTGCCCCCATTTGGTTAGTGCTTTCACTTTTGCATTGAAACAGTTCTTTCTGTTAAATTGCTGCCAGTTTTAAGGTTTTTGAGCTTGGAAAATAGCAAGTTTCATACAATAAAGACCAATATTTTTACGGTACTTATTTGAAAACATTACTGAGTTAGTTCATAAATTTAAAATCCAAATAAAATGTCAAATTCTATCATATTATTAGGTTAAATTCGAGTCAAACTTGTTCAAATTTGAAAATGAATTTGGCTCAAACAAGCTCAATTTAAATGAGCTCAAATTCAAATTCTTAAGTTAAATATTTTTAAACTTAAACTTTAAGGGTGTTCAGTGTGTCAAGTTCACAAGCTTGGAAACTTTCTATATGAATAAATCAAAACAATATTATTTTGATTATATAAAAGAATGTTCACTCCAAAACTAATCCAAATGACAAAAACAAAAACAAAAATAGAATCACAAAATCGCATAGGCATTCTCAATTTACCATATTTACGAAGGCTGCAGTGAGAACACAAAACAAATTAAGATTTAACTAACTTACTAGAATTGTAATATATACGGCCTAAAATTCGTCAAGAACCTTATTTAAATTTTGAAATCATCATAAAATTCTCCAAATTACCATTCTTCATTTTCAAACTAGATAGATCCGTGGATAAAATCTCCATCATGTAAAAGAAACACAAGTTCCAAATTTCTAAAACTTAATATAAAGGTCTGAATTGGATAATAGTTCCAGTAAAACCCCAATCCCAACTCTTTTATCTTCATATCACTTCATGCTTTCTTCCTTCTTTGTGTAATTGATTTCCTGAAGTTGGAATTTCGATTTCTAGAGGCAACATCTGATTAGTGACAATGACAAAGATTACAATTAGTGATTATTCAAACTGTGATGATTGATAGACTATGATTGATAAATGGCAACATTATCAATTAGAATTGCTCATTATTGGTGATTATTCTAGTCGGATATCTCTTTAGATTGTCATGTCTACATTATAACTTGTTTTGATCTCTATATTGGTAGGATCTTTTCTTTCTTAAAATAGTTAGATTCTATTAAAAAAAAATTTGGTAATTATAGGAATGTATGTCAATTATATGTGACCGTTTGACTTGTTTGTGTGATGGAATAATGTTTGATGGCATTCTGAGTCGAAAACATAATTATGTATGCAGTAATAACAAGAAAATTTGAAACATATCCAATCCAAAGAATAACATAAAATTGTGAAAAATGTGTTTGCAACCAGTGTATAGATCTACACCAACTGTAAATGATACAAATTGGTTATGGTCACAATACAAATATTAACGAGCATTACACATAGTGGGAAAAATAACGATCATATGGTTAAACTACAAACATATTCTATATCTATGAGGCCAAAATTCTCAGCAACAAATGATCAAAGCATAAACTAAAAAATTAAACATCAATTAACAAAAAGTTACACTTGTCTAAATTGATTATAATATACCTTTTTACTTGTGCCAGAAAAATAGTAAGGACGGTGTATTTCAAGAGTAGTTAAAAAACCTAACTTTTTCAAGTGATAGATATTTGTATAACAGTTATGAATACAAAGTGCATTCAATGCACCAAAAATAACCTGTTTACTATAAACATTCATGGTTTGCAATTAGGTCTAGATATGATACGAGCTAGCTTGGTCTTGAAAGCCGATTCAATTTGATTTAACTTAGTTCAAATTTGTTTGATTCAAATTTTGCCCAAACTCGAACTGAAAGATTTGCCTTGTTTTTCAATTCGAGCCAAACTTTAGCCAACGGGTGTTTAGCTTAGTTCTAGCTTGAATTTGAGGCTCGTATCAACAGTTCTAATTCAGGGCTCGATTCAACTAGAATTTATGGCTCGAATCAGTTTGAATTCAGTAGTTTGAATTGATAGCTCGATTTTGAGGCCCGAATAAAAAATTTTGGATATTATTTGGATAAAACAACATCGTTTTGTTGATGAATCATGAATTTGAGCCATGAATCTAGGCCATACATTCGAACCATCAATTTGGACTATTAATTTGAGTCAAATCAAGTAATTAATTTGAGTCAAATCAAGTAATGAATTTGAACTATTGATTCAAGCTATGAAATCGAGCCAAACTCTAACCGAACCGAGCTAAACCATTTTTCATTCGAATTGAACTCGAACCAAATTATTTTCTATTCAAACTGAACTTGAGCCAAGGGGTGTTCAGGCTCGACCCGGCCTGAATCCACCCCTATTTGCAATCAAGAATTTACAACCTAGATCGCAAGAATCCAATATGAGAATGCACAGAAACACTTCCAACTCAAATCTTTTTTTTTTTTTTTATAAGTAAATATATACATTAAAAACTCGAAAACGGGGACACAAAGACAACCTAAGCCCATCCCACAGGATTGCCAAAAAACATTCCAAGCACAAGACATCACGAGCCCAATGGCTAAAACTCTCACTCAATTGCAAACCAACAACAAACCACTTGAGAAAAGAAAGCGTACTAGAGACGACCAACTGAAATTAAAATAACCAATTGCAATCCAGGCATGGCAGGACGCCAAAGACAGCAAGAAGAACCCAGCCAACAGTATCAAGCGTCAACCGGCACACCCCTGATACAGCATGCAGCATCCCAGGAACCAGGAGCAAACACAGAAATGGACCAATGTGCAACCATTTCACTAAGAAGCAACTTACTGGAACCACAACCAAGAATCACCCGCGCAAAAACACTGCTGGAACGCTCCAGGAGAGACAAGTAAAGATGCTGGGAGAGAAAGGATTAAGAAAGCAGCAACCATCAAACGTAGGAAGGTGCCAGCAGAACCGGCAGCCAAGAACTTAAATTCGGCAGCAGTAAGGCAGCAAAAGCCCAACAAACCCAATGAACCCCGATGCAGGGGAGAACCAACAGGGGAGAGGGATGCGGGAATCAGCAACTCCACAGAAGGAGAAAGGCAAGAGAACAGGAGAGGATTTCAGCACCAAAGCAGCTGCGAGAGTCAACCCAAGCCAAAATAGACTAGCAGCGGAACGGCGCCTCCACAGGACCCAAGAACTCAGGGGAAGAAGCTAGGCCGATGCAGAGGAGAACCACATAGAGCCACAGACCTCCAGGGAATTATAGAGAAAAGGCTGAAAACACACCAGAAGATGGAAACAGAAAGGAAACATGGATTTGAGACTAGAAACTTCAGAATCAAACGTGAAAGTGAATATACTTTGAGAATTAGCAAGACAATTTACACGATAAATATGGCTCCATAGTTGTGACTGAGTCCAGCCGGTTTACAAGTTACATCAACAATGTAATCTGCAATGCATTTCAGCGTTCTCTTCTTAACAGACACCTGTGAAAGATATATCCAATTCAAAGAAAAGATTGCTAGAAAAAGCGTATTTCCTACATCAGTGATGAAGGTGCAGAGATAACGAACAGATAGAATAGTAGGAACAGAGAAATTATCAAAATCCTCATCTTCGAATATCCACATAAAGTGATACCGATGTGTAACATCTTAGGGGAATTCCGTATCAACAAAACACGAGAGATGTTTTATATATATGAACATCCCACGTCACAAGAATCCTTTTGGGTTGCAAAAACTCTGCTTTGCTAATTCATACAGTAGTCAATTACAATTGTTAATGAAGATCTTGAAAATTTAATGATATATAAAGGGTTAAAGGATTTAACTACCACTACAACTGAAAAGCACCAAAAAAGACAAAACCCGGACCCAGGAAAAACAATTTGAACACGTGTACATTGTAATTGAATGTATAAGATCACTGTCTAGAATGAATTGCCATTTCTAGCGTTCTGAACCACAAAGCAGCGTTGACCAAGATGAAGAACAACCAGATGAGGAAAAGGCTTTAAAAAGGAATTAAGACTACTAGGGAAGGAAAGCTTTGAAGTTTGAATAATTGACTAAAAACCCAAATAAAACAACACTTTTATAAGTTGGGGTATTCATCATTATATCAACAAGTCATCACGCAGATATATAAATAGTATTAAAACAAATTCCTTCCAAATCAAGTTCAAACTCAAACTCAACAAATTCTTAACACCATGGTTCAAGCTACGATTGCTCATTTTGGGCTCGATTAAGTTGAGTTAACATTCAAGCTCGAATAAGCTTAGCTCAAATCAAACTCTATCATGTGGTTGTCATGACGGTTTGAAATTGATGGGAAAATGAAGCTAGATGCCAGAGCAAACTTGACATGAGTCATTGCCATAAGATAGGGTTGTTCAAAACCAGTTAACTCAACTAGTTTGACAAATTTTTGAACTGAAACTGAATCGAAAATATCAATTAACCAAAGTAAATTTTTAAACACCCCTACCATTAGACGCCTAGCTCTACCAAAATTTATATGATTGGATAAAAAGAAATGTAAACTCATCTAAAACCATACACTTACCATGTGACTTTGCAGTTTGCTACCATGGGAATCTTTCCCATAACTTTGCACAATCTGTTATCATAAAGAACAAGACATTATTAGTAAAAACAAAAACAGTAGATAATTAAATTAGAAGATGAAGAATTTCGCCAATAAACACCTCATTACTTGAAAATCACATACATCCTATTACTTTAGCTTCTCACTTAGAGGATTTTAATTCAATACTAAAGACCATACATGATTGATTTCAGTTAATTCAATTAAGGAGAATGGGGAACTCTAATAAAAAATATATTGTTAAATAAATGAATACGTACCATTTTGTAATTGTTGTGTGACTGAATTTAGGTCACTTGAACAGTTTTTCGAATTCACCGCTACTAACCTTGGCATGCTTAAATCTCCTCTAGAGAAAGTTTTCATCTTAAAGCATCTACTCACATATAAACTTTCCAATAATGGGAATTTTAAGGTGTAATTCCCAAAGTAGAAGTGTGTGAGACTTTCTATACCACTCAAGGTCAAGTACTTCAATTTCTTAAAAACAATTTCACCATTCTCTATATCTCCTTCATCTGCTAGTACTTCTATCATTATTTCACATTCTTTTATTGACAAATTTTCAAGGCACACTAGACTTTTGGTTGTTGAGGATATCATTAAGTTTTGCATTCCATTACAATGATGTACCCTCAAAGTCCTTAGATTTTCAAAAGATTGTGAAGACAGCAGCAAAGTAGTCAAATTGTGACAATGGTTTACATATAAAGAATGAAGATTTTGAAGAATTGAGTTCAGTCGAGAGTCTTGCTTTGAAATGCACTTTAAATTAAAAAGCCCCCACAATTCTAATTGTTTTAAGTTTGTGATTACTCCAATGTCCTTTTCACCTTCTCCAAACGAGAATAGTTCTTCGTATGAACTCACTTTCAATATGAGCTTTTTAAGATTAACAAATTTCTGAAGGATTTGAATTGGAATATATTTATATTCATCCATAATCAATTCAAGAGTTTCTACTATGCAAAAGTTCTCTTGAAACTCTCCTTGCCAAATCACCATGATATCCCTTCCATTTAAATTCAATGTCCTTATATCGGAGCCAACCTAAAGAAAAGACATGTGTCAATCAATTTAAAATTAATTTTATCTTAAAAACATACAAAAAAAATTTAACTATTTTCAACAGGAACCAAGGAGAAAAAAATATAATAAATTGATAGCCAGTTGTATCCTAGTAAAGCAGCATGAAAATGTGTGGTGACCACTAGTTAAATATAATAATGCCTAGTATATGCACAAACTAATATTTTTTTTATGTGGAATCAAGGTCAACATTTTTAAAACAAATTTATTATAATTAACACCCCCAAAAATATATTATTATTAAAAAATTGCATAAATCTATTTAAGCTAATTAATTTAATGCATACCTTTTCTTTGTGTGCTTGTTGCATAGTTGAATTCAAGTCATTCCCTTCATTTTCTACCTCCATTCCCTCATAATTGATTTTGTGTAACATTGGTGTGCTTAACATTCCTGGACAAAAATACTTCATTTTGGGGCAAAATTTTATAATTAACTCTTCCAAAGATGGGAAATTGAAAGAGTAATTCCCAGAGCAAAAGAATGAAAGACCTAAATTTTTAAGTGACAATTTGTTCAAATTGTTAAAAACAACTTGTTCACTACTAAATGTTGCATCTCCCTCATTTTCTACTATTTCAAACAGCGTGTCACAGGATGATATGCTCAATTCTCTTAATTGCACCAAGTTTCTAGCCGTTGAAGGTGTAATTAAGTTAAAGAAGTTTCCAGCCATTGAAGGTGTAAATAAGTGAAAGAACTCAGAGTGACATTTGACTTTAAGAACTTTAAGATTCTGGAAAGGTGTAGATAGCAGTGGACTCAACAACATTTCACAATTCCATAAATCTAGAACTTCAAGACTTTGAAGATCCAATAGCCGCTTAATTCCTCTGTAATTACAGCTAATTAGTTTAAGCTCTTTCAGATTTTGAAATCTTTGAAGAGGTCCAAGTGGAATATATGCTGACTCATCTTTAGAGATATAAAGAGACTTAGATTGCTTTTTCCAAGTAAATTTTGCTGAAGCATTCCATAATTCAAATATCTCCAAATGGGAGTTGATCTACAAATTCATCAAAACAAAATTCAGTTAGTATTTGATATTCTCAAAACAAAAGTTTAATCCAGTTACACTAATTTTGAATTTATCATCCTTTTTAGTATGCATGCAAGTTGCACATTTTTCTCAAAGTAAAAATAAATATTTATGGTTGATTTCTAAAATCATAACTGATAATCTATTTAAAAAAAAAAGGAATTAAATGACTTTAATTGATATAATCCTAAAGAGAAATTGTTCAAATCAAATCTATATATTTGAGTTAAATTTTCTAAATTTAGTTCCAAGGAAAATTAGAGAAGATAAGAATTCCATATTTAAACTTCTGAATAAAATGTTAAAATACATATAGGTAATGTTAATTTTGTTTTTTTCAAGAAACAATGAAATAAGAGATTCATACCTTATCTTCCAAGAAGATAGATTTTGGATCTAAAATGTTAAATTCAATCTCCTCGTTGTTTTCTTTGAAGCTAAGATACTTGGCACAATTTCCCACGACCAGCTCTTCCAACTTTGGCCATTCTGAAGTATGTATTTCAGGGTAGAAAACTGTAAGTTCTGGTAGATTTTGAAGCTTCAATAAGGTTAAATTTGGAAAGACAAAATTGACCACAACATTTTTTCCTTCTTTTGCAACAATCTCTTTTAAAGCCTTACAATCACTTATCACTAGTTGTTGGAGTTGATGGAAACTTTTGGCAATGGAGGGTGGAAATGCATATTTTATATTTCCACAATTCCAAATCATCAAGCATGTCAAATTTTGATAGAAGGAAGTTGGATGTTGGTCGTAGCAAATTTTTGTAGAATTATCATCTCTGAATGCCTTGTACTTGACATCAACGGAGATTTCCTGCATTACAAGTTGATAATTGTTTCAATATAAAGTAATTAAAAATTACATTAATTCTTTGTCTTTTTTTGCAAAACTAACTAAACTTGCATAAATAAGTAGTTACAAAAAACAAATTAATTGATAGCATATATACCTCGCCTTTCTTTTTGCACAATCCATGTATAATTTTGTTAAGATCATTCCCCTCATTTTCTATTACCAATCCCTCGTAATTGACTTTGCGCAACTTTGGAGTGCTTAACATTCCTTGAGAGAAAGTCTTCAAATTGGGACATTCTTCTATAGTTAATTCTTCTAGCAATGAGAAATTGAAAGAGTAGTTCCCAGAACAAAAGCATGTAAGACATTGTAACTGTGTAAGGTACAACAACTTCAAATTGTCAAAAACAATTTTGCTACTTGTTGTTGCATCTCCCTCATTCTCTATTATTTCAACCAGTATTTCACAAAATGATAATTTCAATTCTCTTAACTGCACCAAGCTTCTAGCCACTGAAGGTGTTGTTAAGGCAACTAACCCATCCACACCATAGACATTTAGGAATTTAAGATTCTGGAAAGAAGCTGAAGATGGCATTAGACTTGTCAATTTCCCACATTTTTCTACGTATAGATCTTCAAGATTTGGAAGATTACATACACTATTAATTTCTTTGTATTCACACCGACGTAGATCAAGCCTCTTAACACTTTGAAATCTTTGAAAGAGTCCACATGGAATATTTGCTGAGATATCCCACCAGATATAAAGAACTTTATATTGACTAATCCATCCAATG
This sequence comes from Mangifera indica, assembly GCF_011075055.1. Lineage (NCBI taxonomy): Eukaryota > Viridiplantae > Streptophyta > Magnoliopsida > Sapindales > Anacardiaceae > Mangifera > Mangifera indica. The sequence continues at coordinate 6,408,786 of NC_058138.1, forward strand.
CTTATCACACCATCCCGTAATAGAAAATTCTCCAAATTGCAATTGATCTACATATTCATAAAAAAAAAAAATTTTAATTAAAGACTTATTCGTTATTACATACTTTTGGAAAAACTTAAATTTTTCCTGTTTCCTCTTAATTCAGTCAACTCATTAAGCTTTCCAATAATAAGACAGACCATGCACCTATTAAATATATTTCTAATAAAAATCAAATTATATTTTTCGATTTCACAACTTAGTATTACTTCAACAAAAAATAAAAATAAAAGAGATGTTATGAATCACATAATGCAATTAAAATGTGTGACTCATATTAGATAGCGTCTATAGATAATTTGTTTCAAAATTACACTGATTTTTTGCTCTTGTCTATTCCTGTAACAGAATTGTCTAAATTCAATTGATCATTCTTCTTTTTTTTTTCAAGATTTTGGTTCAAGCAAAAATAGACATTAAGAATCACATATTTAAAACAAGAAATTCATACCTTATTCTCTAAGCAGAGGAATTTTGACTTTGATATTGGAAGTGCACCCTTCTTGTTATCATCTCGCAAGCCCAAATATGTTGAAGTCAAATTTTCACAATTTTCTATCACCAACCTTTTTAACATCGGGAATTCTAAAGCATGTCTTCCTGGATATAAAGTTGCAAGTTTTGGTAGACTTTTAAGCACCAATTTGGTTACCTGTGGAAAGATAGAATTAACAACAACTTTTGCTCCATCTTCTTCTTCAATAATCTTCTCTAAAACCTCACAATCTATTATCTCTAGGCTTTGAAGTTGTTTGAGGCTTTTGGCTATGGAAAATGTAAACACATATGTCATCTTTCCACATCTCTGCAACTTCAATTGTTTCAAATTTTGAGAGGAAGTTGAAATTCGGTTGTCCCAAATCTTTCCCAGACTAATATTGTACAAAACCAACATCCTAAAATTGGTAAAAACAACCTGCAACCAAAGTTAATTGTTGTTTCAATATATGTATGAACTTATATGAGAAGAAACTTAAAAAAATAATTTACTAAAATCAATTTGACAGAAATTGTGTTATTATATGGACATTCAAGAGAAGGACTTGGTAGTGAAATCAAATTGTAAATTTAAATCACTAGAAAAAAAAAAAAGGGAATTGCAAAAAGAGGTTTAAAAAACAATATCACAACTATATGTGAATAAATGTGAATAAGCATAAAAGAAAACAAGAATATTTAATAGAGAAATGCAAGAAGTTATAGTTAATCAAACTTTTTCATTAAACAGAGGCATGATTTCATTAGACTGCAAATCAAATTTTGAATCCTCAACATAGTTCTCATCTTCTGAAAATTCAGCTAATTGTAAGAGGTCAACGTTCTTAAATCCATATAATTCTTCTAGTGACTTGATAGAATTAAAGTTAACTTTCAACACCCTCAAAAACTCATGTTTCCCATAATGCTCAAGTTCGCCATATTCTTCATATAGGACCGAACAATCTCCTACTGATATTTTGTACCTTTTAGGCTCTTTGGCAAACAAGTTTTTAGGTAGCACCTTGTTATCTCTAATATCCAATTCTACACTCGAGAGATTAGATAAGAGTTTTAACTCCTTGAGTACATCAACCTTCCACTGAATAGGGCATCCCTTTATATGAAATTCTTCCAATTGCAATAATTTTGATATCACATTTGGCACAATAACTTGCAATTGCTTACAATAGCTTAAATCTAATAACTTGAGTTCAGTCAATTGGCCTATTTCTTTAGGCAAATCCTTCATAAATGACTGTTTCAAGCTGAGGACTTTTAGTTTCTTTAACTTTCCAATAATAGCAATGTCGTTAATTGTGCTATCATCTAAACATAGCGTTTGAAGGTTTTTCAAAAGATGAAGGGATGATGGCAATGACGATTGGTGCAGTTGAGCCAAATTTAAAACTTTGAGCTTTGGCATCACTATGAAGAAGTCCTCCGGGATTTTTAAATAAGAGCTTGACATGTAGAAATATTCAAGAGCTGGACAATCCAAATCCTTAGGCTGAAGTTGACTAATAATAGTACTACTACCATGTAAGGAGATTTTTGTACATTTTTTGAGTTCATCTTTATCCTTCCATTCCCGTTTAATGTCATTTTTCGATGTAAATACATGGTGATCAACGTATGCTATTGTTATAGCAACAGCACGAATAGCATCATGCATAGAAAATTGTTCGCTTCTAAACCCGTCAAGTAACAAACTAGCATCTTTGAGGTCATGAACCAATTTATCCAATCTATTTCGTGCATCTTCCATTGTCAAATTAGCTCCTTCAAGTATATCCAAACACACAACATGTTTGAATAAGTCTGAAATGGAAGTATTATTTTCCATTAGACTAGAAATTAAAAACGTTTTCCTAAGTTCTTCATCTCTTAAATAATTGTAACTTAAGGCCATCTTCATGTATTCCTTTTCTAGGAATCCCACGAACTTTGTTGGCGAAGGAGCTCTCAATTCTTGCAATGCCACTTTCCAATTAGATGGATGACTCTTGTTTTTTAATGCTTTTGCTATGGTACAAATAACGATGGGCAACCCTCCGCACTCTTTGCATACCTCATTTGGTAGAGAATTCAATTCATGTGTTTGAATAACATCACCTGCAAATAGAGCTAGGATTATACTAATTGCATGTGTATTTATATGTGTACTCTGCATATTTGAAAATAAGAAAAGTTTAAAATAAGATTATACTAATTCCACCTTATAATTAATGTCAATGACAAACAAAAAACAAAATACTAAGTTAGCAATAGGAGATACCGGTAAACTTAAAATTTATATGTTAAACAATTAAAATTGTTAAAAATTTAATAAGGTTATAAAGATTAATAAATCTGGACGTTATAAAAATTGGACAAACCAAGAAAACATACAAGTGAAAATTCTATAACAAGATTACCAGCCATCTTCCTGAATAGGTTCCAAGCTTCTTCTTCTTCTAAAACGCCCAACTGGAAATTATTTGTGGAGCCCATCTTCTCCAATATATCTAAGTTTCTTGTCGTGAACATTACTTTACATCCTCCACGATCCATTTTAGAAGGAATACCGATAGTCTTGAGATCAATATCTTCCCAAATATTGTCTAAAATTAGAAGGATCTTCTTACCGCTTCTCAATCTCTCATATAACTTATTTGCTCTTTCAGTCTCGTTACTGAATACGCCCAACTTCTCTGCAATTTTTGTTAAAACTTTTTCTACATCCAAATTTTGTGTTACCTATAAGACAAGAATAAGATGGCCAATTTAAGAATAACAAACAGAGAAGAATAATTTTAAACTAATAGCTATCTTATTTTCTTTCAATCGTTTATTATTAATTTCACTCTAATATTACCAATCATATAAATAATTATCACTCAAAATAATCATAAGAAAGCTCAACGTCACCTCAACAAAAACAATGTCCTCAAACAAATTATCCTTCTCTGCTTTCCTTCCAGCTTCCTGCACAAGAGTAGTCTTCCCAAGACCACCCATCCCATAAACACCAATCATGTACACATTCTCATCAATTAAAGCATCCCATACATTCTTCACCATAGAGGTTCTTGATTCGAATGCCAAATAATCTTCATTAGCTCTAAGCCAGATATCTTGTGGAATAGTAGTAAAGGAAACTTGATCGAACTCCTTTTCTTTCTGGAGGAGTGGATCAAAACCCTCCCGCTTTAATTTGAAAGCTTTCTTGCTTTGTTTGTAGTTGGACCACAATCCCTTGAAACATTGAGGGTTGTTTGCTTTCTCTTGAATCAACTGTTCTGCTTCTGTAATTGTCTTCTCCACATCCTTCTGCCAGTCCCTAACATTCTGTTTGATGACTTCCACATTTCTTTCAGCAGCAGTAACCTTAAGCTGAACTTCGTCTCTTGTATTTTTCAACTGATCGACCTGTTTTTCCAGATTTTTGAAATTGGTCTTGTAGTTGTACAAATACTTGAATTGACGCCAAATCGGAGCAGCCAACCACTTGCCAACTTCAAGGACAGGACTCAACACACCCCCGATACTCCCGGCACAATCAACCATTTTTTTTTTTTAACTTCTTTCAAGTTTGAAAAACAGAAGTGAAGCAAATGAAAATAACTAAAACACAGATAATAACAGGACAACTAAGGTGCAAAATCAAATAGATTAAGGGAAATAGGTGAAATAAAGAAGATTTGAGGGTAAACAAGAAACCAAGGGAACTAGTTTCAGAGAAGTTTGTGAGTGAAAGTATTTTTGAGTGGTTTCTGAATGATTGAGAGAGAACAGAACTGAAGATGATGAAGATAGATTACAATGCTTTTAACTTTGCTGAGGACAACTTTCTCTATATAAATATAAAGTCAAAATTAATATTAATTAGTGTTGTCACTTACAAAGGTTGATGGGACATTTTCTCTGATTTTGTTTCCATATCTAGTTATTATTTTTACATGATCAACAGCTTGGCATTATTAGTCTTTCTATTAAAAAACATTAATTTATACATAATGAAAACTATAAGGTGTCTGCTTGTTAATTTTGAAGGCCATTAAATTATTCTTCTTACCAAGATTGTAGACGACATGTCGTTTATGAACCTAATAAAATTCAGTTAGGTTGGAGTGTTGTTACAGATAGTCAGTGATCCAATATCAAATGTGGTTTTTTTTATATATATATTAATAATCAATCCATCATTAATTAGTGTTTTTGGATTAAGAGGTATTTATTTCAATTTTAATAACATAATATTAGTGATTTAAACCGAATTTAATCTTAAATTTTAATTCAATCGGTGGATAAGAGATGTGAGAAAAAAGGTTCAAAAAGAAAAGCAAACCAAATTATTCAAAAATTATGATTTAGTTAAGATTAAGTTGAAGAATAGTTTGATTCAATTTGAAATTCAAAAACATAATTTAAGAATATGAATTTTTTTCTAGTACACGAGAAATATCCGAAAGTGAGGCTTTTTTTTAATGAAGGAATAAGAAATACTGAAATGTAATTTTTTTTTTCCACAGAAAATGAGAACCGGAAATGTTGGGGAAAAAAAGTTTAAATAAAGAAAGTGAAAAAGGGAGAGTTTCACGAAATTCAATTGAGTTGACAATAGAAACTCACCGGAATATTTATTAAAGAAAAAGAGGGTGGTAGAATTAGTACATTATTTAAACAAACTCATTTTCCAAGCAACAGTGAATATCTCTTCAAATAAATATAACAATAAATGGAGCTGATGAAGGAAGTGCAAAATAAGAGGAAATATTGTAGGAACTGAAATACCTGAACAACCATTTCAATGTTAGTATCTTCCCAGCTTTTTCTAGATTCATTCCTGATAAATTCATTTGCATAATCTTTTTTTTTTTTTTTTACAATTAACTCTTACTTGAGTTAGATTATTTTTGTCACATTGAGTTGAGAGTTATAGATTCAATTTAACTAAGTCTAGACTGATTATACTAAATTAGAGAAAACCTTATATCAAATAATCAATCTCTAAACCACTATTTTAAGTAAGTGAAAAGTTTAATATTAATATATTATCACTGAATTTCAAATTCATACTTTATTGTTTCGATGTCCCTACTAACATTCTATCTTTCAAATTCATTTGCATATCAAACTCAAGGCCCTGTATTTTTTTCGCTGTTTGTGAGCACTTGTCTGATACTTGAGTCTGAATAGGCCACACTTTTTGAGGCTATGTTGCATTTGTTTTCTGCTACGGCATTTGTGCAATAAGAAGTCTATTTTAGGCCGAAGGACTTATTGTTTTTTTTATTTTAAGTAAATTCCCACCAAAGTTCGTTTCCACACGCTATTTGATAAATTGTTAAAAGTAGGTAGACAATTTATCAGACAAAAGCAAACGCACCTTCTAGGTAGCAGCCATGTGACAGTGACTGTACTCCTAAAATCAGCTTGCATTTACATTGCAACAATGTATTTCAATGTTTTTAGTTAGGCCCATAGCTTAAAAAAAAAATAATGAAAAACTTTATATTGAGTTGGATTATATTTTAAGACAGATCTTTATAGGCTAAAGGACTATTTCCCATCCAAAGTATTCTGATTTCTCATGTTTCCCTCCGTTAACTTTGAAAATTCATATTTACCCACCCATAGATAGTTAAAATTAACGGTTTTAAAGGTAAAATCATCATTTTATCTATAATATTAAAAATAAACTTAAATTTGATTTTATTTTCCCCCCAAACCCTAAAAACTAACAATTTCCCCTAACCCAAGTTTTCAAAAATAACATTTTTCCTTCTAGGATTTCCAAACTTTCAATTGAATTTTTAGACGATGATCGATGATCTCCAGGTAACATCTTTTCCTCTTCAGCATCTCTTCATTCCGGTCATGCTCCTTCTTGTCCTCTTCAGCATCAAGTGGACTCATCTTTGTCAAGACGAAGATGAATCATCTTTGTCTGACAAAGAGTCTTCGTCTTTGGACAAAGACGATTCATCTTCATCGATGACAAAGCTGAGGAGGACTGGAAGGAGCACGACCGGAAGGAAGAGATGTTGTTTGGAGATTGTCGGTTGTCGTCAGAAAATTCAATCTGAAAGTTTGGAAACCCTGGAGGGAAATGCTGTTTTTGAAAACTTGAGGGGAAATTGTTAGTTTTTAGGGTTTAAAGAGGGAAAATGATATAACTAATGAACTCAATTAATTTTAACCACTCATGGGTGGGTAAATAGGATTTTCAAAGTTAATGGAGGAAAACTTGGAAAATCAGCATACTTTAGGGGGGAATAAGGCCTTTGGCCATCTTATTATAACCAAACAGTATCAGACTCGCCTGCATTTACATTTCAATATTCGTAGTTGGAGGTGTAACTTTCTTTTTAACAAAGAAAATTTATTTGAGTTATATTATTTTTTTAATAAATTTATCACAATTTAATAATTAAAATTTCAAATTTAGTAATTAATCTCATAATCACTTTAGTAGATTAATTAAAAATTAAATAGTGAAGTCTCATCAAAGAAATTTGACTCTCTTATGTTCATAATTTTCTCAATTTACCCCTTAGACCATCACTCATAACTTTGATGCGAATCATCTTGAGACGTTTGTCTTTGATGAAAATAATGTTCTTCGTCCGAAGACGTGCCAGAAATGGGGAAGGAAAGAGTGAAACTGGCCGGTAAAATTGATGTGGAAATAGTTGCAGCAAAGGAATGATTTTAAAAATGAGTTAATAACCAACAACGAACTCCATCAATTAGGCATACCAAGACCAATGAAAGAGTTATCCCATATCTTACTCTGGTGGTTGATGAATCCCATGCCATGAGAAGCATCAATTTAACTTCTGAAACATCTCCATTTAGTGGATCGTCATCCTATATAAAATTTTCCATAATAAATAATGTAAGTTTATCTTTAATAAGAGAATTTACAAGTTTAATCTATTTAATAAAAAAATTTTAAAAGATTTATTTTTTCAAGAAAAAAACAAAATTTAATTATTAAAAAAAAAAAGCTTATAATTCGATATGAGTGAATGTTGTTATTAATATAAAATATGAAATTAATTAGACCTTCTAGAATAAACACCGTTTCATAGTTGTCACTAATTCCAGCTTGTGAAAAATTTATATGATTGAATAATATTACTATAATACCTCACATGATTATATCATCTTAATTTTGCCTTAAGATATATAAAGGAGTCCTTTAAATCATTATTCTTAAAAATATACCCAAAACCTATTTAATCAATCGAATTTCTTATGAATTATGTTGAAAAAGAAATGTAAACTCATTTAATACCACACACTTACCATATGGTTTTGTTGTTTGCTATAATGGGTACGATAGTCATTTTGTGTGATAAATATTTGTAACAACCCTTGGTATATAACCCAAGGATTAATATTCAATTGATTGATCCTTAATCAAGATAAACACCTGGCAACATCAATCATTTTCTTTTAACTTATTTTTCAAGTCTGAAAAAGGAGAAATTAATAAATAAAAGAATAAATACATAAATAAGGGTAACAGGGCAACTAAGGTGCCAATTCAAGAAACCATAGGATGTGGTTTCAGAGAGGTTTGTGAAAGAAGGAATTTTTGAGCGGTTTCTAAATAATTTGAGAGGAGAAAAACTAAAGATAGATAGAGATTTCAGTGAAGAAGAATCAATTGCTCATGATTCATTATCAACTCAAAGTTCTATGAAATTCAACTGATTTAACAAGGGAAACTCACTACTATATGAAGAGAATATTTTCAGTGATATTTGTCATATTTAGTAAAAATGTGAATTATTCATATTTCAGTTTAATTAGCATTTTAAACAAGTTGTTTCAAAATTTTGAATTCAAATCATATTAAAAACATATTTTATATGCTTTCGGTATTAAACGAGTATTTTTACCGTATTTTATGTTTTTAGCTTCTTTATGAATTTTAAAGTATAAAAATGTCCCTTACATTTTCAATTAATTACTATTATGCCATAATTGTATTAAAAAAAAACACTTAATTTTTGCCATCCAAATGTCTAACCTCTCTTGATAATTTTTTATGATTATTGAATCTTTGATTATATGTTATATTATATTAGGTTTAATAGTCAATTAAACTTTATATTTGAATTATTAATCAAGAAATCTATTAAAAGTACTAAAATTATTATTGATATTATCATATTTTTAAAAAATATTATTGACGATGTGTCATATTAAACCTATATATATATATTCCGTATTTTTTTGTATTCAAATTTTATGACCTTTTTTTCAAATATATTTTTCATCATTTATCATATTATACTTATATAATTTTTGTATCATATTTTTTCATTCTCATATTTACTAATTAGGGTATTTGAAAGGAAAGATAAGAGAGAAGAAAATTGAGACCCACTAATAGAGAGATAAAGAGATGGTATGTGTTTTAGTAGGGTCACTTTATTTGACAAAATCAGACTACTTAGGCCATTTCTTTAATGGAGTTTGTTTTTCTTAATAGATACATATCTTCTCTGTTGTCTTCTTTCTGGACTTTTAGGATCAATATATTTTATATTCTTTTTCTTCTCATTTTACCATTTTTGAGAAATTTTATTTGAGCTTGTTGAATCTCGAGGATTATTCTCTCTTTTTAAAAGATAACCTTTAGTTATAGTGATATCAAGCTTTTGCTTTTTTGTTTTTGTAAGTTATCATATAAAGTAGTTAATTTATTTTAATATAATTGACTAAATGCATTATTGATTAAATAAATTTTATAAAAAATTGTACATCTAATTGAGAGTTATAAATTCAGCCTAACTGAGTTTGAACTGATCACATTAAATTAGAAAAAACCCTAAGTTTAATAATTAACCTCAAAACTACTATTATAGATAAGTCAAAAATTTGATATTAATATATCATCACTTATTTCAAACCCATGCTTTCTTGCTTGAGTGTCCCTACTAACCCTTGCCTTGCCCTTGAAGCTACCTTTTAGTGGTCATTTGCATACATTATTATTTTTTTCTTTTGTGGGGAGAAACTTTTACTTTAATTAAATCATTCATTTTTGCATATAATAAAGAAATACTTTTTTAACCTAATCAAACTTGAATGGATCACATCAAGTAAGAAAGAAACTTGGGTCCAATGATTGTCTACATCTGTTTGCACCAAAAAAGTAAAAAATTTGATTACATACCTCTTACGTGGATACCATCACCTCGACAATCATCATTGGGCGGTTATTTGCATCCAATTTCTTTGCAATTCCACACACACGCTATTTGGTAAATTGTCAAAAGTAGGTAGCCAATTAATCTGATAAAACTTAAAAAAAAAAAAGCATCTTCCAGGCAGCACTCACATGACAGTGACTGTGCACTTAATAATGTTTTTACTTTTCAACAACCGTATTTCAATGTGTGTAGTTTGCTTGCATTTTGGAGACTGAATTGATTCACTGTGGTTAATGACTGAAATGGATGCAGAAGATGAATCCAAGAAAAAAGGTTGCGGTGGTGTCTAGTAAAAATCGAATTTTTTTTATAATTTTATTTTTGTAATTTTCTCTTTAGGTTAATTATAATGGCCAAATGCCCCCACCACTGATTAGTTGCCGGTTGAGATTTTTTAGTAAATCCTTGAATTTTTTTTGCATATTGTAATTACGATTATACCGTTCACAGATTATAGTTAACTGGAAAATTTTGGATGGAAAATGGTAATTTGGTATTTTTTTACTTAAAGATAGTGGTTATCCTTATCCCGATTTCAACAGGTCGAAAATAGTGGTCATCCTTATCCCAATTTCAACATTAATTAAAAGCATTATGAAAAAAACATATTTTTTTTAATTTAGACGGAAATACGACTTGACAAAGACTTATGCTTGCCTTGACCTCTACAATTTAATACGCGGATTGAGATTGTATCTTTTTCAAGGAAGTTTCAGAAAAATTTGGGCCAAATTTCATATGGATTTGTGATCATATTATTTAATGCTTCCTAGAACCTCTATTAGTCTATTTCTTTCATATCCTCTTAACTTATGACCCTAAGGTTTGTACGTTGTCTACCCTTGAAAAGGTGGTTAGTTAATCTTAACAATCTTTTTTGGGTAAGTAATTAATTAAAAAGGTTTCACAAACATGAAAAAAACTTAAACAAAAGACTTTTCTCTAGAAATTTTAATACTTCACTAATTTTGTTAACTCATTTTTTTATTGAATTTTCTTTGCAAATGTCAATCTTAACATCATTCCTAATTTCCTACGGGGAAAAGGCATAATATTAGCATAAATTGAAAGAATATTACATATAGACAAAATGGAATTACATTTTACATAGCCTTTGACCTAATTATGTTGTCATGTTGTGACAACATCCTCTAGCTTGCTTATCCGGGTTTTAAAGTGTGCTTGAAATTTTCTAATCAAGCTACAAAAAAGTTTGCTTAACTTGCCAACATTTGTTGAACACGATCCAAAATGTTTTCCGCATCAAATATGACAACATTTAGCTCATTGGGTTTGTCTATTTCTAATACAAGGGATGATCTAGCTACATGAACCTATTTAGAAGCAAGGGTAGATGGTTGAATTCATCCCTTTGTCATGGTTAGCATCATTAAACACTAGAGAGCCGGCACATCAAGTGTTTGTTCAAGTGCCTTCAAGAATTCCAGTTGATAAACATACCAATTTGCCTTCCTTTCATAAGCATTTGTAACTAGTGTGACATTTACTTTGGCTTGGTAATGGATGTTAATGAGAAGTTAAACTTTTACACTTGAAATGTTGTTAAGTTACATACATGCATTCCAATCAATATCCAGTTTGCATCTTCCCACTTAGAGGTGTTTCTATACCTTTATTTTACCATCTAAGGGATTTTTAATGTTTTCTTGAACTCCACCAAACTCCTTAAATTATCCAAGGTCTTGTGTATCTTGATCTACAAAACCATAATCAAGGTCTTGAATTTGACAATATAGGACAAATATATACAATCCAAAAACCTAAAATGTTAGTGAAAAACCCATTATATTATGTTGTAGGGTATGTATTGTGTATCATACGCAATGACGAATCCAAGATTTTTGTTAAAAGGGGCTTTCCTAGTGAAAACTTATGAAAATCCACCAAACATTGAATAAATGAAATAATGTACTAAAAGAAAAAATATAAAACACATCTAATTTATTTATGCGCAAAAAGCTCTTCAATATAAAGTCAGCGAAAAAAATTGTGGGAATTTAACAATTCACTTAAATCCAATATGATAAAAGAAATGTTTACAACAACCCCAATCCATAAAAAAATATTTTACACTGTATAACTCAAATGCAGTTATTAAAATCAAAACTCAATTGTCTATATTAAAGATCCACTCATCTCGTCGTGTATGATCAAAAAAATTAAGTTATAATGGTATGTGTAAATATTTAAATATTTGAATATCAATTATTTAAAAATAAAAACAAATTAAAATGGTATATTTGAATTGATCCTTAAAACAATTAAGAAATTTAAATTAATCATTTGAATTATTGGTAGCTTATTGACCTTACAATTTACTCTCAGTTACTTTAGAGGGGATTTTTAAAAATTGATCAAACTTTTTAGTTTTAACAATATTTCTTTTAATTATAGGGGATAAGACATCCAAATAGTATCTTTGTTTTGAAAACAATTTTGTCTGTTCTCATCAATGTGCATTTAAAATTAATCAATTTTAATTATTATGGAATTGCTTAAAAATTAAGTTTAATTTGCATCTTATATGATTTACTTCTTTTCATGTCATTCAAAAAAAACCAGAATAATACAACTTGTTATTGAATCTATATGTTACCTTTCCTTTTACAATTAGAGTTCATTTTGTAATATATTTCTTAATTCTCAAACATTTATGCCTAGTAAACTATCATAATTATACAATTAATATTACATGACATTCAATGACACCTACATGAAACCATTGATAATTGATAGCAGTTTGTATATACGTTTTTGTTCTGTTGAAGCAAATACAAATTTCTTGTTTGTAATTACAAAGCTTAAAATTATTTAACCGAAAAAATTTATAAATGAATGTTAACATGGATTAGCCAACAATTATACTTAGATGTGTCAAATGAGTCAATTGTGGAAGCCCAAGAAAAAAACCCAACACAAAAGGGCTTGGCTCACTATAAAAGCAAGCCAGGCTAGGCCCATGGACTGTCCAAGTCCAACTGTGGGCCTAGGCACAGGTTGGTCCCGATAGTGTTCACAATTTTAAAAAATATTATAACATAATTAATTAATTAATATATAAAAAATTATAAATATTTATAAGAAATAAAAATTTTATACTTAAAAAAATGAATTGAGTTTTTTGTATCAACGATTAATCTTACACGCATGAGATAATCAAAATTTTAATTTGATTAAAACATTTTACTTAACTTTTATTTATAATTGGTGAAAAAAGTGAATGAATTTATTCTTTTAAATATGAGATTTTTTGCAAAGTGCAAAAGTCTCATATCTAAAAAAATATAATCACTCACTCTCTTCATTTACTATAAATAAATGCTAAGCAAAGTAAAATATTCAACTAAACTCAAATTTTAAAATTCACATTAGTGAGATTGATAGTAAGAACTTAACTCACTTATTATAAATAAATTTGTCTTATTTTTAATCACAATTTAATTTTTTAATATGTTTTATTTTATTAGAAAACATAGTTAGATAAATTATTTAATTAAAAAATTATTTTTTTAATTAAAGTTAGGCTGACTTGTTATTATAGGACTAAACTTGGTCCATTACTGTAAGGCTTGGCTAGACCCTATGCATTCGTGGGCCTCAAGTTTTCTTTGCTTTGGCTTGATTCGTAAGCCCTGTTACTGTGCATACCCTAGGCTCGGCCTAGCTTGTAGGTCTTGTGGGTCTTGCTAGGGTCAACTCAGTTTAGCCCATTGCCATCTCTAACTATGCTAAAATATCTCAAAAAGAAATTATGAGATATTTAAACATTGAGACATTCAAACTCATATTTTTCTACTGTAGATTCAAAAGAAAATTATGTTTTTTCATTTAACTTCAATTAAAAAAAAAAATTTACCTTTGGGCTCCATCAGTTTGGATTGATGGTAATCTTTAAGGTGGCAAGTGAGCTTGACTATATCTTGGAATTGAAGTAGACTATAAAAATGTTTCCTTTTTTTTTTTAATTGAGGGTGGGCTTTGACATCAATTTCCAATATTTTTCTTAATTTGAGAGTAAACCTGGGTCTATTCCCACAAAACTCAAATCTATTATTTACTGGAATATTTGATAACCATGATAAAATTTATTAATGATATTAATACAAATGTTACCATACAAATTTTATGGGGTAGAAATGCAGCCCATAAAAGCCCAATGGGCTTATTCCCCCTACTTCAACCCAAAACTTATCCAAATGGCAATAAAAACAAAATCTCTTTTTCAAACAGTGCAATAGCTTCCCGTACTCAATCTCTATCACTGATAGTCGCTGATTAAGCTTCCGTGTATTGCTTATTTCAAGTCTTAATTTTCTTTTAGTTTTGTTTAGGGTGCTGTTTGAGTGATACCAAATTGTCTTAACTTGTTCATGAGCGCCTTCAATTTCGATTAAGCTTTTATCTATAACATTTTCAAGCAAAATCCTCAAATGGGTTAATTTAACTGCCCGTATATCCTCACTTTAGTCTGCTAATGCACTGCAAGTTGCTGATTATGAAGCAAAGATTCAATCTTTGAGAAACAAGCCATACCCGCATGATCTTATCCGGGTTTTGGATAGCACTGGCGACTTGAACTCTGCTGTGAAGATATTTAAATAGCTATTTCTCCAAAAAGGGTTTCAACACAGCTGATACTTATGGTAAGACAATTTTGTAGTTTAGGAGAATGAACAAGGAAGGGTGTAGTCCTAATAGTAGAAGTTTTGAGATAATAATTATAAAAGGTCTTATTTTGAGCAATCGAGTGGATGATTCGATTATCATTTTAGGCGAGATTTTATGCTGGATTTGAGCTGAAATTAAGTTTCTATACCTGTATAATACCACTGTTTTGTAGGGAAAAAAAAACTAGGGGAGGGAATCCGACTGTTAAGGTTGATGAGAGCTTCCAATCCTTAGCCAGATGGGTTGATTTATAGGGAGTTAATTAGATGCACGTGTGAGACCCATACTTTAGATGATGCGAATTATCTTCTTGAAGAGATGATGGAAAACGGTAGAACACCTGCTGTTGATGTGCTTGTTGATCTAGTAGTAGGACTTTGTGCTATGCTTGAAGGCTGCTGCAATGCTGGTAAAGCTATTTTGGCAAAAAGTATCCCGGACAAAATGGATGAGAGAAACATAACTGATTGTGATTCTTGGCATATTCTAATCGTATGACCTTATGAGAATATGGAAATAAGGAAAGCGAATGAACTTCTTTGTAGAATGTTTATATTTTCCATAGTTCCTGACTCTGCGACATACTCAGCTCTTGTTGTAGCCAACTGTCGATTGAGAAAGTATGAGGATGCTCTTCTGTTGTTCCATTGGGTTTGTATCGAAAATTGGGTTCTAGATTCTATATCTTATTAGGACTCATGGAGAGCCTTTGCCAGGCAGGAAAGATTTGGAGGCTGCTGAAGTATTTCATTACATGTCGAAGAACAGATGCTCCCTCAGTCCTTCTTACAATATGCTGATAGGTGGCATGTGTAACATGGGACAAGTGGATAAAGCAATTAGGCTACGGGGTTTTGCTTACAGTTCTAATACTCCTTATACTACTCAAACTTACACGACAATCATGCATGGATTGTCAAAATTAAAAATGGCTAAAGGACTAATGGTAATTCTCTCACAAATGTTGGTGGACAGTTGTGCTGTTGATGTGGAAGTATATTGCATCCTCATACACAGCATGAGTGCACAAACTGAACTAGGGATTCTGCTTTCTTTTTCAATGTGATGGTTAATGAGGGTTTAGTGCCTGACCGAGAAACAATGCATACTCTTCCGTGTTGTTTGGCTAGCTAATCTCACTTGCACATGGTTTTAAGTGGGATTGATAAACTAGTTTCTAATAGTGATATTTTGGATTCATCTATGTATAACATACTAATCAACAGCCTCCGGAAAGAGGGTCTAAAAAGTGAGGCTTCCCGATTATTGGATCTGATGTTAGAAAAAGGTTGGGTACCAGATGCTACAACGCACGGACTGTTGGTTGGGTCTTTTATCAAAAGAGATACAGATGGCGAAACATTTGCATATGAGGATTCCATGCAAGATAGTGTTAGCAACATTCTTGCCGAGGGAATGGGAAATACATGACAAGTTCCCATAGTTGACAATGAAACTATAATTAGAAAGTTTCTAAATTACCCTGGTGGAAAACTCGCCATGATGGGATGTAAGCTTCTTTGGGATCCAATTTTGCAGTTTCTGCTGAGTTGCATATGAAATCAATCAATAATGGCATTTTATTTACCCAGCCATCTTATAATCTGTGACATGATGCCCCTGCATTGTAAATTCCAAAAAGAAACTTATTTGTTGAAATCTCCAAAAGCGTCGTGGCATCATATGCTTTTTGGTCCACTGGATTTTTTGTTAAGTATTTGTGCTTTGCTCTTTTCATTATTTCCTGTCAGTTTAATTGTTATTATGGTGCAATATGTTCAATATGCACTCGGGAAATCTCCTTGTTCTGTTAAGTCATACTTGATATGATATCAATGAAATTAGTGCTCGGGTATTTAATTT
This sequence comes from Mangifera indica, assembly GCF_011075055.1. Classification (NCBI taxonomy): domain Eukaryota; kingdom Viridiplantae; phylum Streptophyta; class Magnoliopsida; order Sapindales; family Anacardiaceae; genus Mangifera; species Mangifera indica. The sequence continues at coordinate 6,425,069 of NC_058138.1, forward strand.
GACTCAAGTCAATTTCTGAAAAATGATCCTGTGATCCATTACATTATTGCCTGTATTTAGCTTCAATTTTACTTTATGATTTAGAATTGTTTGTATATATTGGATACATATCAAAGAAAAAATTTTTATTTTCACAAATATCAAGTAGTGCCCTAATAAGTTTGAATTGGTATCAACTTGTCCATCAGACTATTTGGAATTGTATTTTAAGGTAGCATGAAGAGGGCAGAAAGGTTATAATCAGCAAAGGATTGAGGTCCAAGGGAAGACTGGAATCGCAACCTTCAGGCCAGAGATTGTTGACCATTATTTAGCAGCTGAAGTTCATTCTTTGACAGTAAGATTGTTGTTGCACTCTATCCAACCACATTTGCCACAGAAGCAGTTTTCATCAAGTTTTAGTCAATGATGGAAACTTTTACCGGTAACTTGGTTAAAGAGTGACAAAGTTATTACAAGTTTTCATCAGCTGAAATTCTCACCAAGGAAATGGAAATTGAAATAATAGATTCAAGGTACAAATTGGTGTAAAGTGACAATATAGTTAATGACTAATAATAAAAGCTCTAATTTAACTTGATTGCTCAAATGGGCATATATATATATATATATATGAATCATGACTTAGCTTGTCTCTCCTAATATTAATTCCTGGGGTTGTCCTCGAATCTGATATACTACCTAATTTGTGTTATATTTTGAGGAATTTGGTTTTCTGGGTTGCATATTTTCAGGCATTTTAATGAATATTTATAGGTTATTTTGTTGAATAAGCAGGGGTTAAGGATACAAGTGATAAGGAAATTCTAGTGGACCTGTTGTTCTGGGTGACCCACAAATATAATGTTAATATCTGGAGATAGAGATGTCTCCAATGCTCTCCATTAATTGAGGATGAGAAGATACAACATTCAGCTTGCTCAACTGCAGAATGCCTTGGCTCTTCTCCTTGCAGTCAGCAAGATCATATGGCTTTGGACAAGTCTTGTGGCTGGAGGCCCTTCATTAATGACTAAAATTGGTAGCAAATTTCAGTCCCTAATGGTATGCCTTTTGCTCATGTACAAGTTCCCTAATCGGGAAATCCTAAAGAGATTCAGTAATAGTGGCCTAGCTGATATTTTAGAAGATCAAGAAACCTGTAAATTATCACCACCCTGGTACTAATTATAATCCTAAGAGTTTTGTTATGGGCCTTGCCCGGATGGATTTGCTCATTTCAGCCTTGCTTAGAATGGTTATAGAAATCATTATCCACCAGCCATTAGTGCCAAACAATCACCCTAATCATCTTCATAGTTCTGTCCAAAAAGGTAGTGAGGTCACCAATTTTGATCGTGTTAGCATGAATCTAAAGCCGGCATTGTTGAGTCAGTCGCAAAATGGACATATAAAGCATCGGAAGCTGTCATTTTCTTCAACAGTGAACTCGATTAACTTGTCTAGTAGTGTCATATGAGGGACGTCAGGATGTCCAAAACCTTCTGATTATGTCCAAAACCTTACAGGTGTTGTGTTACTAACGTTTAACTCTTTGAAAGTTGAAAAGATAATGTCAATTGTTAGTAATATAATCTATTGCATTCGATATGGAGATCCAAAGCATCAGAATACTGACATTAAAAAGGCCTTGAAAATTGCTGTTGATCTGCAGATAGTAGTGAAACAGAAAATTGGAGCTATGAACTTGTATGCTGGTAAGAAGGAGAAACTTTGGAAATGTGTGAACCCTATTGCTGGTAATCCTATGCAAATCTCGGAAATGACATGGGAAAGAATCAAAAAGTTTCTGGTGTCTCTTAAGGGGACATCTGCAATAATGGCTTCTCAATGCAGGTAGGTTTCCTTTGCTTGTTTAGTTTAGCCTTACTTAGCTTCTGACATTTCTAATTGGACTGTTTTTTTATTGTCTTGTGTGCTTTTGCATTTTCATTTATAGGTATGAAGCCAGTACTATTTTGAAGAATATGTGCTTGACAGAGCTTACATTAGGTGACATACTTCAGATCTTGAACATGGTAATTACCATAAAGAAATGAATTATTCATAATCAAGCAGGATGGCAGCCCATCATCATCGCTGTTGAAGAGCGCAGCCCTGAATTGGGCACGATATCTGGTTCATAAAGGTTTGACTTAGCTATCTGTGGTAAGGGAAAGGAGCCTCTTGATAGTTTGAAACAAACTGAGTGTAAATTGATAGATGATTTGTTGCAATAAGGTTGGTAAACAGTAAGTCTCCTTGTGCTAAGACTCATTCTGTAGATTTACTGGTGATGAAAGTTGTTACACATGATGGCTACTGTCTAGATTTTTTATTAGAGATGATGTTTCTAGTGAAAGTTTGCTAAATGTGTCAAAGAGTATACAATGCAAGGCTCTGAGGTACAAGAAATTGATCATCTGTTGCATCTTCTGGATTCTATCGACAATTGCAAGGATGATTGTGCTGTTTCCAAATTCCGATGAAACATATTTATGCAGAAAAATTTCCTACCTCTCATATAGTTCATGGTGCCATAAGAACTCTAAATGCAAGGCCTGATTTAAAAGTGGCATTGAAGAGGCAAGAGTTTGGGTAGTTTGCAGAGAAGCAGATGACACAAATTACAGAAATTTATGAAAAAAACATCCAACTGTAATTAGATAAACATAAAAAATGTTCTGCTGGAAGCTACTCGTTCTCCTATGATCACATCATACTATGAAGACATCAAGATGAGCCACGTGAAGGTTACACAATGCTGTAAAGTTCTTCCGAATAGAATTCTTGAGCATGTGTCGAATCAACGGGTCTTTGTTCTTGTTATTTTCGGGTATTCTCAGAATAAGCAGATTTGTAAATTCATCCCTCTGCAGCATCAGTTTAGCAGTTTGCCACTGTATTTGCTGTACTTCTTTGAAAGGTGTATGGTTCTTAGAGCTCGTAAAATCATTAGTCCCTTGGCTATAATCCCTATATTTAAGTCTCCTGTATGCAAACTTTGATAGAAAAATCAAGTGTTTCTTATTTTTGCCCCCATTTGTATAGTGCTTTCACTTTTGCATTGAAACTTTTCTTTCTGTTAAATTGCTGCCAGGTTTAAGGTTTGCAAGCTTGGAAGATAGCAAGTTTCATACTGTAAATGCCAATATTTTATGGTAATTATTTGAAAACAAAATTGAGTTGGTTCATAAATTTAAAATTTAGAAATTGATATAACACAAGCAGTTCTTTGTTTGTGCAACTGTGTAGCCTTTTGGGTGAATTCCTGCCTTTGTCTTTGCTGCGCAGGTATAGCAGCTTTGATCACCTGTCCCTTGCAGTTCTAGTTTTTTTTTTCCCTCGTGCAATTTTTAGTCCGTTGTAGGCCTCGTTCTGCTTTTTTTTTAAGGCCAGAAGCAGTTCTTGTTTGCCTTCCAAATACTATTTTTTGTACTGTTAGGATGGGAATTTTTGTATAGCATAGACAAGTTGGTTAAGCTTACACTTGTAATGTTAGGTGTTATAAAGGTTTTGTTTGTTTCTTCTTTTGATCATAGTAAAAACTTTGATAGGTATTCAAAAGGAGATGTTGTTAGTCTCTTTAACTCTTCTTGTGAAGGTCTAGACTTGCCTTTGTCTGTGTTTTGGGCTGTCCTCCTTGTTAGGAAAGATGAGTGTTGGTTGTTCCCGAGTTCTCATGCTAGAAGACTCGTTGTTTTTGTTAATACATGCTTTTACTTACCAAAAAAAAAAGGATATAACACAAACAAGTGATAAGAACTCAATAGACACAAAAAATGAAAAAAATTATCACAAAGCCTAATCCAAATAAATCATGTTATATTTGCATCATATCATCAAGTCAAGTAAAAAATTACTTCCCTGTTACCATTATTAATGTTTGCACTAAATAAGCAAAGTTGGACTCGATTTAAATCGAATTGAGCTTGAATAAAGGCTAACTTGAGATAAAGCTTGACTTGTTCGATTGACAATAATTTTATTAGAAAAGTTGTTAGAGAAAATGAAGAATAGTTATTGGAGATTAAAAAGAAAAATAATCAAAGAGAAAAAAAACTCGTGAGAGAAGATAAATTTGTTGATAACTCAATTGAACCAAACTAACTTGACTCAATCTTGAATTAAGGCTATCTCTATTTAAGCTCAAGCTCCAATCATTTAAGCTGAATACCAAGCCAAGCAAGAGCCAAATTGGATATCATCCACCTGTAATATTAACTAACAATTATTATGATGATAACATTATAACTATCATATTTTATATAATCTCACATAAATGTCACTATGCAAATTTTATAGGGCTAGAGATGCAGCCTGGAAAGCCCAATAGACATGTCCCCCTACTTCAACCCAAAACTAATGCAAATGAGAACAACAAAAACAAAATCACAAAGTCGCAGAGGCATTCTCAATTACAAACCATGCCCTATATACAAAGGCCACAGGCAAACATAAACCAAATTAAGATTTCACTAAGTTACTAGAATTGAAATATATATAGCTTGAAATAGACCTAGCAAAATCTGACACGACCGTTGATTTGATATGATACGACACAAAAAAATTGAATTAGAGTTATTATTTTTTATACGAAAAGTAGTTTAGGCCATGTTTGGATTGACCCTTAAAAAATCGAATCGAGTTAAGGTTGACATGAAACTAACTCGAATTGATCCAAACTAATTTGAACATTTTAAGCAAAATATTATATAACATCATTACGGTAAAAAATCTCTAATATCTGTTATTTTCTTCATTTGATAGAAAGAGTTTCAATCCACAAAATTTCTATCCCTAATTTGAATCAACAAATAAATCGACATTGTATCACTAAACACAAAATTTGCACCACCCAAAGACATTCATTTAATTTAATAACTCTTTTTGGAAAAATTGTAAAAGACTATTTATAGTTTTTTTTTTTGTTGGTGTGTTATAAGTACTATTGATTTGAACTTATTATATTTTATGTGTCATATATTTGTTAATAGTTTTAATAAATATAATAGTTACATTCATCATATGGATTGAAAATTAAATTTAAATATTTAACAAATAGTTGTTAATTTATTATATATCAATGACATTATTTTAAAATTAAAGGTACAGAGTTACTTGGATTGTTAATTATAATATTCTATTGTTTATCCTTACTAGAGGTGTGTATAATTAGGTTCAACTTGTAAAATTGGACTAAACCATTTAAAAATTATGGTCTGGTTTGTCAAATGGTTCGATTTTGGTTAACAAATTTTTAAAAAATAGTTTTCAGTTTGTGTTATGGTATAGACGATTTTCAAACCAAATCAAACTCTAAATTGTATATTTTTTAAACACATATATACAATTATATTTGATAAATTTTTTTAATAAGTAATTAGGTGTACAACTTATTTTTTTCATATTTATTTTGTCATTTTCTTTACATGTATATTTTATACATATTTCATATTTATTTTACATATTAATATTATGTTCTAGAAAACTATAATTCAATTAATTTTATAAAATTATATATATTTATAAATAAATGATTTTAATACGTTCAAACCGTAATCTAAATCGGACCAAACTGTTAATTTTTTGGTTTGAAACCTAATATGGTTTGGTTTGAAAAATTTCTAAACCGTTTTTTCAATTTGATTTGAAAAAGCTTTTAGACCAAACTAAATTGGATTGTATACATCCCTAATTCTATAATTAATCATATAAAGTGATAAGCAGACTATTATTAGTAACTTGAAATAAAGCAATTTGGTAAGTATGTGTTTTTTTTTGTATTATTTCGTAGCAAATTGTGTTATTCTTTTATATTTGACAAAATGCATTGTTTCGCTAAAAATCAGATCATTACCTATTGCGTTTTGACACAACTTTACTTGTTATATAGTTTGGGTTATTTCGAGTCAAATCAACATGAAAATATTTTAGTTCGATTTAGGGTTGAAAATTTTTGACACAATTCTATTTCAGGTTCGGCTAGGGTTTAAGGTCTTTAATGTGAAACCCGAATTGATACAATATGAACACAATCTAATGACACGAATTGTTAGGTTTAGCTTAAAATTCGTCAACAACCTTATTTAAATTACAAAATCATCATAAAAATCTCTAAATTACTATACTTTATTTTCAAACTAGATGGATTCATGGATAAATATTTGATTAGACCAAAATAAAGACACAAATTTATAAGCTTAGCACTTTTATGAAACAATAAAATTATGTGCAATGGATCTAACAAAATTTGACATAAACCGTTAATTTAACATGATATGAAAAAATTTGAGTTAGGGTTATGATTTTCGACTTGAAAATAGTTCAAATTGGATTTAGATTGACCCAAAAAAATTAGGTTGTGTTTGGAGTGACAGGAAACCAATTCGAAAATTGTACTCATGAAGCATAACAATTTCCCTCACATAGATTTGACCAAACTTATTTGTACTCACGATGTCCTTGACTGCTATTAAGTGTGCCATCTTGGTCAATCGGTCAACTATAACCCACAATGCATTATATCCTCCTCCGACCCTCGATAACTTAACATAAAGTCTATTGATATGTGTTCCTATTTTCACTTAAAGATACTGAATGGTTGCAACAATCCGAATGGTCTCTAATGTTTGGCTTTAACCTACTGACAAACTAAACATTTAGGCACAAAATCCACTATATCTCTCCTCATTCTTGACCACCAAAATGATCTCCTCAGATCCTAGTATATCTTTACACTCTCAAGATGAGCAGTGTAAAAAGAACTATGTGCTCAGTGAGGATCATATCTCTTAAGCTCTCCTCTCAAGGAATATATATTCTTTCTCTGAACCTCAAGATGCCCTTAACCATACTGAAATTAGTCTTGGCATCTTGAGTAATTCTCTACCTTATCTATATATACCTCTTATCTGAAGCTTAGGCTACATAGATCTCATCCAAAATAGTTGACTAAATCTGAAGGCCTACCGATTTCTATATGATCACCTCAATCTGTTCTCTCACCAACTCTTGCTACAACTTATGGTGAGTGGTAATCAGTAATAGGACTATTTTTCTGCTTAGAGCATCAATAACCAAATTGGTCTTACCTAGGTGGTATTAAATCTCATAATCATAGTCATTTACTAGTTCTAACCACTGTCTTTGTCTCATATTAAGTTCCTTCTAAGTGAAGAAATAGTTGAGACTTTTGCGATTCGTGTAGATATTACTCTTTATCCTATATAGATAATGCCGCCATATCTTAAGAGCGAACATAAAGGCTACCAACTCAAGGTCATGTGTCGAGTACTTGGTCTTATACTCCTTTAATTTCTTAGAAGCATAAGCTATTACCTTACCCTTCTATATTAACACTATTTCCAAACCTTGATGTGAGGCATCTGTATAGAAGTCATACTCTTCACCCTCTTCTAGCAAAGCTAGAATGGGAATTGATATCAATCTCCTATTTAGCTCTTGGCTACTTTACTTATTAGCATTCGACCATCTGAAAGAAACATCCTAATGAGTTAGTCATATAAGGGGTTAGGCTAACTTGGACAATCCCTTAATAAAGCGCTTGTAATAACCTGCTAAGCTGAGAAAACTTTTAACCTCTTTGACTGTCTTAGGCCTCTACCACTCTAATACAACCTTGATTTTGCTAGGTCTACTAATATGTCATTTGCTAAAACCATATACTCGAGGAATGCCACTTTGTCCAACTAGAAGTCATACTTGGAGAACTTAGCATATAATTGTTTCTCTCTTACTCTCTAGAGCACAAATCTTAAATGTTGTTTATGGTCCTCTCAAGTTCCAGAATATAACAGGATTTCATCAATAAACACCACTAAGATCTTATCTAAACAATCTTGGGACAACTTGTCATGAGTCCATAAATATTATCAAGACATTGGTCAATTCGAAAGGCATGACTACAAACTCATAATACTTATATCTAGTTTTAAAGGCATTCTTAGGTATATCATACTCTACTTGTTTGGTTCGATGAACCCACTACATAACCATTCTTACAACTATTTTTTAACTCTTGTAGCTCAGTTGGGGCCATTTTGTAAGGTGCTTTGGAAATCAACGGTATGCCTAAGGTTAGCTCAATACTAAACTCTAACTTTTTCTTAAGCGCCAACCCTAAAAGATTATCAAAGAACAAATTTGGAAAATTTTGCACCCCTAGAGTATCTATTAACTACGTGCGTCAGGTACACCATCCATCCCTTACTTAACATTCTTTTGGCCTTGACATTATTGATTATTATACTAAGAACTTGATCTTCACTAAAGTTAAACTGCATGCCATTATATAAGTTGAATTTAACTTTTTTCTTTCTGTAGTTTATTTCTTCACCATGTCTGCTCAAAAAGTCCATATCGATTATCATGTCAAACTCGAGCATGTCTATTACTATTAAGTTCACAACCATATCATGGCCATTTAGAGAAATTAACTCTCAAATTAGCATTTAACTGTTGTGAACCTTATCCCTATCTGATATAAGGAACGATTGTAGGCTCTAGTCCTAGTCTTTTTACTATGTTTCTAGCAATGAAACAATATGGGACACTAGAGTCAACTAAAGTATATAAAGGGCAAGTATGAAATGTTAACAAACTTGTCACTGTTGTAGGCTGACATCAGTTTGAGTCTGTGTAGTTGTAAATACTCATGTTGCTGGGTTGTGTACTATCAGGTAAAGTGACTAGACTACTTACATTTTTAGCATACCTTCTATCTACCTAAGTACTCATCAATATGCTTCTGGCCATATCTAGGACATGTAAAGGGATTATCGTGTCTAGGTTAATCCTCTCTCCTCTGTTTTTTACCTTTCAAATTCTTCTTGTTCTTAGGTTGGAAAGGTCTCTTACATTTGTTGTCTCTAGTTGGACCATTTCAGTTGCCATCTATAGTCATTTGACCCTACCTCTACACTTAGGCTATTAACATAAGCTTCTCTAACAACTCTTTGTCCCTAGTCCTCTATTGCCTTATGGTCTCCAACCTTAAAGTCAACCAACAACCTTTAAAAAATATCTAAAAAGATTATCTCCCATCAGTATATCTTTGGTTATATCAAATAAGAGCTTTCCAAAGAATACCTCTAGTTTGCCTCTATCTGAGTTAGCTACACCTGGTGCATATTTGGCTAAGGAGTTTAACTTGGTTAAGAACTTTTTAAATATCATGTTCTTTTTATTTAAGATGAAAGAACTCTTGTGCCTTCATATACATAACATCTATTAATACATACTCCATCTTAAAGGCTTATCTAAAGTTAGCCCATGTAATTTTTGACACTCAATGGGTTCTACACTACATTTACCACCAAACCTGAGCATCATCTTTCAATAGAAGGTTGACATACTAGATTTTAACAGTATCGATTATAAAGTAGATCCTTATGACATCCTTCACTGCTTCTGGCCATTCCTCAACTGGTAATCCTCTTGATACTACACTCCCTTTGAAATCTAAAGGCTGATGATGACTAAATAGGTTGTAAATGGGATATGATTAACTTTTGCTGCTACCTATGATCTTTACTTGAGGTGCTCTTATGCTCATCTTATCTTGTTAGAAGGGTATCTCTATATCTAAAGGCTACTTTAACATTGGTAGGGCATGAGCTAAGTGCCTAACACTATCTGATACCTAATTGTTTTGTCTCGAGATCTTTTCTATAATCTGGCAGATGGTAGCACTGTCAATGGTGTCATAACTGATATACCAGATATTTGTTCTTGAGCCTTAACTTAACTCCTCTCCTAGCTAAAGATCTCTAGGGCATTTCTAATCAACCTTTTGGATCTTTTTATACTAAAATGACAATAAACTTTAGGCATATGTTACTTTAAACTGAAAGTAGGTCTAATGTACTTACATTAATAGGTGTGCGGGGGCGATCGATGCTATACGAAGGGGTTACTTTCCTTACTTAACTTTATATGTAATTTTAGACACATACATAAAACTTATCACTTTTTTGGGTACCAAGATCATGCTCTGATACCATAAATGTAACAACCCTCACCAAATACATACCCTTGATTAGAATATGACTGAAGAAACATGTAAACTGGAGCATTTAATTCATAATCTTACAATTAATGCATGATCACTACAACTAAAAGTGCAAAAAGGTGATAACCCAAAATAACACCTTATTTATTTAAAGTATATATAAAACGTATATGAAATCCATACATAAGAAAAGGGTACTAAAATATCAATATTGTATATGAATGATCCAAAATAAAATAATAATAATAATAAGGCCAAATGACTATTTCCCACCCAAGGTATGCTACAATCTCAAGTTTCCACCATTTATCTTTGATAATACCAAACACCCACCCATGAGTAGTTAAAATTAACGGAACCCTAACCCCTTGAAATTTTATCTCTTTTTACCCCTTGAAATTTTATCTCTTTTTACCCCCTTAAATTTTAAAAACTAAAAGTTTTCCCCAACCTGAGTTTTCAAAAATGGTAGTTTCAGCCTAGGGTTTCTTTTTGAAATCTCCAACGACATCTCCAACTTCATTATTGATGGCCTTTCCCTTTTGAAGCATCCTCTCCTTTTGATGATCTCTTTTCTCTCGTTTGGACACCCAATCAATGTTAGAGAAGCCTTGGAAAACAAAGGACTTCGTCAGGAAAGACGAAGAACTTCGTCTTCCAAAGCTTCTTTGACATCGATCGAGTGTCCAAATGGGAGGAAAGATATTACCGAAAGGAGAGGATGCTTCAGGAAGGAGAGGTCATCGATAATGAAGTTGAAGATGTCGTCGGAGATTTCAAAAAGAAACCCTAGGGTGAAACTACCATTTTTTAAAACTTAGGCTAGGGGAAACTTTTAGTTTTTAAAACTTAGGGAGGCAAAAATAGATTATATTTTAGTTTATTTTTAATATTATAGAGAAAATGACAAATTTACCCTTACCACCGTTAATTTTAACTGCTCATAGATGGGTGTTTGGTATTATCAAAGATAAAGGTGGAAACTTGAGATTACAACATACCTTGGGTGGGAAATAGTCCTTTGGCCTAATAATAATAATAATAATAAATGGAAAAGAAGTCCAAAATAATAATCATGCCTCTCATGTAGTTGCTTGTTAGACAGCTAATAATTCGCCTATCTCACTGGTCACCTATACCTACAAAACATACAAAATGGAGCACATGTGTAAAACATTCAGTAAGTGGTGGCCTTTTGACACCCAAATTAATATAATAAAACTTATAAGAAACCGACATTCCATTTGTAAGTTGGATGTGGTCATGATTCAACATCTTGGTACCTTAACATGGGTAATCTAAAGCTTGTGAAGACCTAAGCTGGAAATGACATATCTAATACCTTAGTGAAAGCTTAAGACACCTTATGTGTCACTAACTATCTTACCTTGCACATATTGCATACGACTAATTGGGACACCTTGATCACATAGGAGAATCTCTGGTAGCAGCTCATTCCTTTACCACATAAATTAATCAGAACTATTGTCCAACCATCTAGGGATTACGCTACCTCAAGTACATATATGGTGTATCCCATTGATTATGTGAGGAAGAACTAGAAGCCACATCTTTACCATACACATTTGAACTGAATTAAGTGGCTTGAGTGCATAATGTATCTCATGGGTATTTGACCCTAATGCTTTCATGGTTATCATTACTTACGCACATAGCTAAAGGCTATTTAGATGTGTAACACTATCCTTAAGTTTTTTGACTTTTGAACCAAATTCAACTCTGTCTGAGTTTGTGCCATCATCTACTTAGTCAAACACTCATTCTATGTTTTTCTTACTTAATTTATGGTGCTTCTTTAATCTTCCTTCTTGGTTCTTCCTTTCTCTGCACATAACTTAAGGGTAAAATTATCTTTTAATTCTTCTTAAAGGTACACAATCGTGTGTTGGTCAACCCATGCCCCGTATGCCTTCCAATAGATATACTCGAATGTGTGGCAATATGCATATGACCTTGTATAGAGCTGATACACACAAAGAGTTGCTCTAACCACACTCATGTACATCGAGTCACGTGCACCAAGTCACATGATCCTAAATACATGTTACCCATTTTTGGAAAGCCATACACAAGTATGCATCCTATACTATACAACCGTGCATGTCTTTCTTTAAAACTAGTGTAAAAAACACAAAGATTCCTAATTTTTTGAAATGACACATAGACATGTATAAGACCATACACGATCATGTATTACGATTTAGAAATCCTATACTAGAATTTCTACGCTGTTTAGATCATCAATTAGACAAAACTAGCATTACCAGGACATAAGCAACCATTTCTAGACATACTAAACATGTCATTCATGCTATTATTTTACCATTAAAGACATACATAATCTCAATATATAAATTTTTTCCACAATAACATCATTCAAGCATAACTTTTTATCCAATCAACATACCAATTATTTATATAATGTATTAGCAGATTCATAAGTATATTTATATACTTTAATGGCTAACAATCTCCCCCTAAGATCATGTATAACATGCGCAATTCATTCAAAGTCATAAGATAATGATTCATAGTATGGTAGTCAACTTGTATATTAAAAACATAATTTTTTTTATAAAGTGTATCATATCATATGATATGTCTTTTTAAATAAAATAATAATAAATTTGTAAAAAATAAGTTAAAGTTTTTTTTTAATATTTTTCCTTTTGTATTCCATGTCAATCTAATGTAACCAGTGTTTCTAATCAAAATATAAATGAAAGACTAAAATTATCTCATCAAATTGTAACTAACTTAGTCAAGAAAAGAGTATAGGAAAATAATTTAGAATTAAATTTCATCATGAAAAAAAATAATGCAATAAAAAAATAAACAGAAATATAAATTTATATGTCAAAGAAAAATCATTCTTACTTCAAACTTTAATATATCCTTAAATAATAAATCCATTAACCAAATAAAAACAACCAAGACATTTTATATTCAACTTCTTACTCTTGAAGGAACTCAACTTTTCCTCTCAATCATTCAAGAGTATAAAGGAATTGCTAGAAATATATCAAGCAAAAATCATAATATCTTCTTATCAATCATTCATATCATTAAAATTAATGTCAATATCTATATCTCCACTATTGTTATCACTATCATGTAAAATAGATAACTCATCTTCCTTTTCAATTTCTCTATCTTCTTCATGCATAGCTTCTATTTCATTCTCTTCAACCATTTTTTCCTTAACTTTTTTGTTGCTAGCATTCAAATTCCTTGGTCCTATAAAGAAATCATCAAACCATCAATATATATATTACATTCAATTTTATATTAGAAGGATAGTTAAATTAAGAGAAATTAAATCAATTAGACTAAACAATAGGGGCTTAAGTGAATTTGCCAAAAAATTATAGATTAAACAAAAATGCCCTATTTTGTTGTAATGACCAAAATGCCTTTATATAAAAACCAAAAAAATTCCCATTATGATCATTAGGTTCATATGCTAAATTAGTAAAAAGTTTACCATAATGGGTCTTTATCTACTGCTACAATTTAGGACATAATTTTTCGGTTTCCTTGGAAGTTTCTTTCTTACATAAGTATCTCATGACTAATACTCCTAATAGTTTGGTCTGACAAATTTTCCATATCTATGTTTGTATCATAATCTAAATCCTCAAGTCCTATTTCTTCTAGTAAGTGATTAAGATTATTAGGTAAGTATCTTCGTGGCTTTTTTGCTTAGCCTTTTCTTTTCAATGTAAGGAAGATTCTTTTTGTTAAATAAGACATCCTTTGTTTCAGATATTTTTCTGATTTTAATTCAAAAACCTCATAGCCCTTTTTGCCTAAGATTTAACTAAAAAAGACACATTCCCTGGCTTTTGTGCCAAATTTATCTAGTGGTCAGGGCTTGACATACAAGTAACATAAGCAACTTACAACGCAAAGATGAAAATGATCAAGAATGTTTCTTTTTTTGAAAAAGTTAAAACTTTTATAAATAAAAAAAGAGTACAAAATAAGAGGGATGCTCCAAGCAAAGTTATAGAAGACTAAAAAAAAAAAATACAATGAGCATGTAAGCTCTTAAAAAACTATAACAAACTAAATAAAAGCCATAAAACAACAATAGAAGCATACAGGCTAAAACAGAAAAACCTAACTAAGTAACTACCATATAGCTCGATACTATGGTGGTATCTCATAACTGTGCTCCAAGGAAATGATCTTAATGTGAACCACATCACATATATCCGAAACAATCTCACGGTGATGCCAATAAACATGATGGAACACTCTATTATTCCTTTAATACCATATAAAGTAAACAGCGGCTGACAAGGATAATCAAGAAAGAAAATGTCAAAAGTCCCTTTTTTGCTTGAGGTGCAAGGATGCCTAGTGTACAACTAAGGACTATGAGAAACTCGACCATGCCAAAAGAGTCTTGGCTTTGATTTCCCTCCAAATAGTGGTAGAGAAATCATAACTGAAAAAGAATGGTCATAAGTCTCTATAGTTGACCCATACATGATACAGACTATGGACTGCAAAACCTTATGATGTTGAAGGTGATCTATGGTACAAGAGATGACCAACGTGGTGAGCCAAAGAATAAAGGAATTTTAGGGAATGTGTTCTGAGAACCAAAACAGATGGTGCATAAAAGTAACATCTCACCATGCCCGTAACATGTCTCATGCAAAGTCAATCGAAAACTTACCAGAAGAGTGACCCTTCTAGTTAGGTTGACAATATGGGAAACTAAAAGTACGAAATCTCTTTAGTATTTTAAGGGGAGGCTGGATTGAAAGCAAAGTGCCCTGCAACTTGAACTAAAAGATTATGTTTTTTTCCACAAAACCATTTTATTAAGGTATGTGTAGACAAAAAGTTTGATGCACCATCCCATGTTCGAGAAGAAAATTTTGAAATTTTGGTGACAAAAATCTAGTTGCATTATCAAACATGACTCCTCTAACAAATTTGTTGAATTGAATTTTAGCCATTTTGACAAAATATTGAAATTACATTGGTGCTTCTCTGTTAGTTTCAATCAAGTAAACCTACGTCCTCATGAGCAATCATCAACTATTCTTAATGTACTAAATATGTAACCTTTCTGAACCAATAGGTGTGTTACAAAAAAATGATAAAAGTTGCCCTATTTTTTTAGGGCTCGGGGAAAATTTTTTTCTATTATGTCTTGTAATATTCTTAATTAACAATTCACATAAACCAGTCCTACCAATCGACTAGATTTTCATCACATAATTATAATTAACAAAATAAATACTTATTAGTAACCATCATAAAAATTAGCACCCACAGAAACTTTATAACCAATTTCAATAACTACCATATATATATATACATATACACACACACACACAAAATCACATATATACATACAGGAAATAACATATATAGATATATATGCCAATATTTATATCAAGTTTATATTTATGCATATATTCACATATACATCAAGGCATAAAAATCAACAAAAACATGGTGTTTTTCTCCTTTAGCCTCATGTCTCACTAGTGCTCCCTTGGAACCTTTGTTGCAACTCTTTACCTATAAAATATTAAATTAAATGTAGTGAACAACCATGACTTAGTAAGAAAATCATACTTAATATTTAAAGCATTTCATACTAGTACTAATATCTTCCATACTCAGCGTGTTTGGGTTATTCACAGACAAAATAATTGACAGGGAACACGCTTTAAACATATATCATAATTCTCTTCTTTCACCCATTTATTCATTTCCTTACTATACAAATATGATTCACTTGTTATGATTTATGCATGTATGAGTGCCATGATTTTTCTATTTTTTGATCATACATCTTTCTCAATTCTTTATCAGCCACATTGGCTTACATGTATGATTCTAATGTAAATGACTTTAATAAAATATTTGCTAATTCTTTCTTTTTTTTTGTCAAATGTTTTCATTGACCAGTGTAAACTACATATGACAGTACTCGTACTCACCATACAAGGTACAATCTCCTCTTACACGCATATTTCACTATTTTTTTCTTTGTTGTCCACACAGTACAGCTGATATTTTTCTTTGTTGTCCACACAGTATAATCGATATCTTTCTTTGCTGTCCATACAATACAGCTCGCATGTAAGAATTTTAAGCACGTTTTCTGTTTTCCTGTATCATATGAGTCATTATAAAACCAAAAACATTTGTTTTCTATTTTCTGAAAAAATGCATAACTTAGAAAATTTTTTTCCTCTTTCTTTTTTTTTCTGAAATCATGCATATGCTATGACTTCTCACGTATGTATGTATAACCATAACATAAAATATGTCTATTCATTATTTTTCCTTATTCTTTTCACTCTTTATCAAACATCATATTATTTCCTCATGCATTTATATATATTTCATGCATTGAATTAATTTCAAAATATACAATATAGGCTTAATATAAGGGTTATTACACATATCATGCACATAATTAAGCAAAATTAACCTATATCACATAAAATGACATTTTTGCCCTTATGGATATAAGCGTTATTCCATATATCATACACATAATTAAGTTAAAATTAACCTTATGGATAAAATTACATGCTTACCCTTAATGCCAATTCTTTCATCAATTCATCATTTCTCATATATTCAACACACAAAATCCACTAAGCTAACCCTAGGAATATGAAATGTCTAAAATACCCTTATAGCCAAAAATTACATCATGATTCCTAATGAATTTCTTTATCCTTTTAAGCATAAATCACCTTAATTCTAATACTTTACACACTTATACAGGTAAAAGTTATTTAACTAACCTAACTCAAATTATTTCGAGTATGTAAAGTATGAAATTCTTACTTTTCTTTGCTAATTAGGTTATTTAAGCTTATCCTCACTCTTTTCTTCTTCCTAGCAACCTTAATCAACCAAAAATATAATCATCCATCAAAACTCTAAACTTCACATCTCTTAAAAATTAAATTTTTTACCTTAAAACTTACCAGAATTGATAGATTATAACTGGAGGCTTTGAAAATTAGGTGGTTTAGCTAGGTTTTTTTTGGTGAATTTTTGCTTGAAGGAAAACTTTAGCTAAAATTATGGAGATTCTCGGCCAAGGAAGAAGAAAATGAATAGTTGGTTGGTTTTATAAGCTTTTTGGACTAATTTACCCCTGATCTTTTCCATAAATGACTATTTTATCCTTAGTCAATTACCAAAAACCCTTAGCACCACCATATAATTTCAGGTGTGCCATTCAATTTAAATTCCCACTTTGTCTTTTAAATCCTTCTAGAATGACCATTTTACCCCCTTTGAAAATTATTGCTCATTTAGTAACTTTCTATAATTCTTTTACAATTTCTTTAAACAACAAGATATAAAATCAACTCTAGGGGTAGTTTTGGAAGTAGAGTTCACTGACATACCTGAATCTGAGTGTTACAAAATATGACTTGCCATTGAGTGTTTTTGTGTTATAGGATCCCCAAGTGTCTTAAATCTCTTATTACTTAAAGAAAAAACATATCTAGTTTGTTTTGTCCTATGCCACACATCAGAAGACATCTTCTTTTAGCTAGATTTATCAACATTATAGAATTCCTTTATTCTTTGAAATTGAATATGCCTGAGCCTCATAGGAAGGATTTCAATGTCCAAATTTAGTCTTGTTGACTTTATTATAAGTTTAGGTTCTTTATGGAGGTAATAAAGTCTTATTAGTTCACCCACTCCAATAGTCTTCTTGGAGTAAGATCTTGCAAAACAAATACATTAGTTCCAAAAATAATTTTACAATTAGAGTCTTTAGTGGGCTTACTAATTGAGACCACATTGCCATTAAAATTAGAGATCAATGAGGCATCCTTAATTAAGACAAATAATATGAGTTATTTTTGCCATTCCAATGGCTTCTACATTAGCTTGTTCATCAGTAGGAAGTGTAACCTGCAATTATTTTACTAGTTTTGTTATAAATTCGAGTAATGCAGCATTGAATACAATGTGATCCAAAGCTCCACTATCTAATAGACAACCTTGGTGTTTAAAAGAGAATTTAGATATATCACCAACAAAATTCACCATGATAACTTCTTATTTTTCTTCTTCAAGATCCATCAACCAATCGAATTGTTTTTTAGTGAGATTTCTTGGGCTCAATTGCATTGGTTGTAGCACTTAACTTTTATGTGTCCAAAGGCTACTCAAATACCATGATATAAAACATAATGTAATGAGAATAATTCTTTCACCTGCCTTGAAACACTATCATATGTACGTTATATAAATTGAGGGAGTGGTTGTAATTTCATGAGCTAAAGTGTACAACAAAGGAACAAAATAATGGGTATTGATTATAGAATCAATCACCAAATAGTCTTCCTTGATCTTAGGCGATTTTAGGAGTGAATAATTGTGGGAATTGTCCAGATTCATAACAAAAACAACTTTCTCTGTATAAATATTAAGAATCAAATAAATAAGTGAAAATTAGTTAATGTACCTGACTTTCGTCAATTTGTAATATAATAATCCTTAGGCAGCTTTCATGACCCGGCCACCACCATTCCAATGCACAGCTATAATTCTTCAATTTAGCACATTGCTTCACCACGTATCTTTTCAATTTCATCAAAAATCTACCATATATTTGTGTTTAAAGTTAATTGGCTAAGTATCAAAGTACTAAATTTCTCCGGTTACTTTTCATGCTTATACAACAAACCAACATAGTTGATTAGTTTGGGTTGAAATAGGAAAATAGGCCCATTGGGCTGTTATGGCTGCATCTCTAACCCTATAAAAATTTTCATGGTGACAGCTATATCAATAATGATATTATCATTAATGAATTTTACTTAATAGTAAATATTAGGCCCATTGGATGCATTCAAGCCAGCTCTTACTTGACTAGGTGATGAGAGGAACTCTCCTCGAGCTAAACCTCCGTTATCTAGTAACCAATTTCACAATCATTATTTATAAGTTAATATTTAATCTTGATATAGACTCACTGAATCTTGTACCCAAGATCTGCGTCTTAAGGATTCCCAGCTATCATCGCTCCAACTATCCTTAGGAGTCTTCTTCAAAGATTTTGCTTTACCGCTCATACTACTGCTTGGGGTGAAGTGTTCTATCATTACATCAAGCCTAAAAGTTTGATGTGGTCAATTCAGCTATAAACTATAAAGAAAGGGATCAATTATGCCTATGAGTTTATCAGGTATGAAACTAGAATCAGCAGGGAAGATACAAACACTGAAATGGTTGTTGACATAATTCAGTTTCTACAATATTTCCTTTCATTTTGCACTTCCATCGTCACTTGCTTATCTATATTACATAGCAGTAGACTTTGAAATATTATCCGATTTCCATTATTGTTACTTTCAGAATTTCAGGGTGGCATGATATTTATTTGAAGAGTGCGTTCACTGCTGCTTGGAAAACGCGTTTGTTTAAATAATCTTCCTGCTTTATTATGAGGTCAATAAGTCAATTCCACCATCCTCTTTTTATTTAATATATATTCTGGTGAGTTTCCGTTGTTAAATCAATTGAATTTCGTGGAAACAACTCAAACCTCTTCATCTCCATCAACTGAGAACGCGTTTGATAATGAATTATTCGCAGTAAAGTTATAAGCAATTGATACTGAAATCTCTCTCCATCTTCAGTTTTCTTCTCTGAGTCATTCAGAAACCACTCAAATATACTTTCACTCACAAACCTCTCTGAAACCAGTTCCCTTGGTTTCTTGCGTACCCTAAAATCTTCTTTATTTCACCTATTTTCCTTACTTTATTTGAGTTTGCACCTTGGTTGTCGTGTTATTATCTGTGTTTCAGTTATTTTCATTTGCCTTGCTTCTCTACCGTTTTTCAAACTTGAAAAAAAGTTTTAAAAAATGGTTGATGTTGCCGGGAATATTGGGGGTGTGTTGAGTCCTGTTCTCGAAGTTGGCAAGTGGTTGGCTGCCCCCATTTGGCATCAATTCAAGTATTTGTACAACTACAATACCAACTTCAAAAATTTGGAAAAACAAGTCGATAAGCTGAAGAATACAAGAGAAGAAGTCCAGCGTAAGGTTATTGCTGCTGAAAGAAACGTAGAAAAGATCAGACAGAATGTTAAGGACTGGCAGAAGGATGTGGAGAAGACAATTACAAAAGCAGAGCAATTGATTCAAGGGAAAGAAAAAATCCCTGGATGTTTCAAGGGATTGTGCCCCAACTACAAACAAAGCAAGAGAGCTTTCAAATTAAAGCGGGATGACATTGATCCTCTCCTCAAGCAAGAAAAGGAATTTGATCAAGTTTCCTTTCCTACTATTCAACAAGATATCTGGCTTAGATCTAGTGAAGATTATTTGACGTTCGAATCAAGAAACTCCACTGTGAAGCATGTATGGGACGCTTTAAATGATGACAATGTGTACATGATTGGTGTTTATGGGATGGGTGGTATTGGGAAGACCACTCTTGTGCAGGAGGTTGGCAGAAAAGCAGAGAAGGATAAGCTATTTGAGGACATTGTTTTTGTTGAGGTAATGTTTGAACTTTCTTATGATTATTTTGAGTGATAATTATTTATATGATTGGTATTACTTGAGTCAAATTAATAATAGACAAATGAAAGAAAATAAAATAGTTATTACTTTAGAATTATTTTTTCTCTGTTTGTTGTTCTTGAACTGGCCATATTATTCTTGTCTTTAGGTAACACAAACTTTCGATATAAAAAGGGTTCAAACAGAAATTGGAGACAAGCTAGGCGTAAAATTCAGTAACGAGAGTGAAAGAGCAAATAAGTTATATGAGAGATTGAAGAGTGGTAAGAAGATCCTTCTAATTTTAGACAATATTTGGGAAAATGTTGATCTCAAGACTATTGGTATTCCTTCTAAAATGGATCGTGGAGGATGTCAACTAATGTTCACGACAAGAAACTTAGATTTATTGGAAAAGATGGGTTCCACAAATAATTTCAAGATGGGTATTTTAGAAGAAGGTGAAGCATGGAATCTATTCGTGAAGATGGCAGGTACTCTTGTAGAATTTCCACTTATATATTTTTTAAGTTTCCCCAATGTAATATTATAACATCCAGATATATTAATGTAGCTCTCATTCTTACAGAATTTTCACAATTTTAATTGGCTTAACAAATAAATTTTAAGTTGACTAGAATCACCTATTGTTAAGTTAGTAATTTGTTTTTCATTTGTCATTTGACATTATTAAATCCAAAGTAGGCATGTAAATACAAATGCAATTACTATAATCCTAATCCCAGCTTTCTTTGCAGGTGATGTTATTCAAACATCTGAATTGAATTCTTTACCAAATGATGTATGCAAGGAATGCGGAGGGGTGCCCATTGTGATTTGTACTATAGCAAAAACATTAAAATACAAGAGTCATCCATCTGTGTGGAAAGTGGCCTTGCAAGAATTGAAAGCACTTTCAACAACTAAGAGTCACTCATCAGTGTTAGGTCAAGCAAGGGTAGCCCCAACTTGAGATTAAGTCAAGTTAGTTCGACTCAATCAAATTGTCTGTAGAATCATCTTCTCTGATGACATTTCATTTGATGACTTTTCATATTTTTTAATGATGTTTTTCTTTTCCAATAATTATTCTTCTTCATTTTTGGCAACTCTTCTTCTTCTCCAAAGACTTCTCTAGCAAACTCATTGTCAATCAAAAGAGTCAAGTTTGATCTTCTTGAGGCTTGACTCATTTTAGCTTTAAATAATATTAGTGCAACATTAATAATGGTAACCTGAGAAATAATTTTTTAACTTGACTATATAATATGACACAATTCTGAAATAATTTACTTGGATTAGGGTTCATAGAAACTATTCATTTTTGTTTTTTTAAATCAAGTTTCTCAAACCCTATTAGTGTTATGTTAAATTTTTTATTTTAAAATTTATGAACCAACACAATAATGTTTTCAAGTACCATAAAAAATTGGTATTTGCAGTATGAAACTTGTCTTTAATGATAATATATGTAAATTGATAGCAACACATGATGATACATATTGTCTCTGTACATTATAGTAACGCCTTCCGATTTCACATTTGGTAATTTAGTAAGTTATTTCAGTGGAAGAAGTAACACTATAGATGGATAGTGTATCTAACACTAAATTTGCTATTTTCCAAGCTTGTATAATATAAAAATAAACAATAAAAAAAGAATTAAGAAAAAGAATACTATAAAATAGAATCATAGAATCTATTATAAATTATTCTTGAGCAAACACATGTAGATATTTAAGAAAAAAACAATAATACACATCAATCTATATGATATATTGAGGAAGAGATGAGTAACACATTGAATAGTAGAGAGAAGATGAATTCAATATGAGATTTAAAGACATTTTCGGTTTGAAAATACAAAAGATATGTGTTTAAACGATTTCATGATTTTTCTTCTAAAAGAAACGTGTTTCAAAATTTTTCAGAAATTTTGAAATGACTCGAAATGTTTTCTACAAGTTTTGGGGTGTTTTGTAAACGGAAATATTTCCAAAATGTGGAAACACACCCCATTGTAAGTTTTCGTGCTATTTTGATTTTACATTGTTTTTATTGTAATTGTAAATTACTAGTATTGTTTTAGATTCTCTTTTGTACAAAACCATGTGCAGAGAATATTACAAAACATAACATAATAAACAGAAAACAATTTTATTGTGTAAATTATATATGGTATCAGAGCAGCCACAGTCTTGATACAGAATGACCACCAAATTCGCAATCAGCAAGGGATGATCCAGTAAGAAAGAGGAAGCCCCTCATTACATGCTGAATAGTGCCGACAGACCAAGAGATCAACTCGTATCCTATCCTTTGAAAGGGTCCAACTATCCAACATGGCGTAGGACTATAATGAATGCGTTGGCATCCAAACACAAGATTCGTTTTGTGGATGGAAAACTGAAAAAGCAGCCTGCTGGTGAACTTGAGGTAGAAGATTGGGTGACATGTAATTCCATGGTAATGTCATGGATTTTGAATTCACTTAATGAGGAGCTACATGAGAGTGTTACATATCATGACACAACACTCAACATGTGGAAAGAATCGGAAGAACGTTTTTCTCAAGGAAGTGGAACTCGTATTTAGGAAACTAAGAGGGAAATTGCAAGCACTTAACAAGGAGACATGACAATTTCCCATTATTATGCAAAGATGAGAGGACTTTGGGAGCAACTTGTTAGATTTGTGAAACCACACACTAATGGATGCACAGGTTGTGTTTGTGGTGTTGGAGCAAAAGAAAAAGAGGAGGAACAACTGCACCAGTTCCTTATGGGACTCAATGAGGCTTTCAATGCAGTGAGATCAAACCTATTATGTAAAGATCCCTTGTCTTCCTTGTCTAATGCATACTCATTCCTCACATCAGAAGAGATCACCATGGCACAACCTAATGTTGATGTTGCCGCTTTCAAAATAAATTCTCATAACTATAAAGGGAAAGAGCAAAACAAGAAGCCAAAATGTGAGCATTGCAAGAAGCTTGGACATATGAAGGACAATTGCTTTGAAATCATCGGATATCCTTCCAACTAGAAAACTAAGACAAGAAAAGGGAAGCACATGGTCAATGTTGTCATCATGAAACAAAACGAAAGGGAACAAGGACAAACTAATGAAGCTGCCAACAAAAGTAGTACTTCTTCTAAAAACTCTTATAATTATAATAATAACAATTGGATTTTGGATAGTAGGACGTTTGACCACATTGTATTAGACACCACTCTTTAAGATATGATCGAAAGCTAAGAACCAAAATTCATGTGATACTTCCAAATGGAGAAAAGGCAGTCACGGACAGAGTTAGAGTTATGGAAATAAGTCATAATATATGGTTGAAGGATGTCCTATATATACCCAACTTTAATTGCAACTTAATCTCCATTAGTAGATTGTCCAAGATTCAAATTGCAACATTGTATTCACACCTACTGGTTGTTCACTATAGGTCTTTCCAAGCAAGAGGATGATTGGTACAGGTGAATTACAGGGGGGCCTTTATTACCTAAAGCCAAAACCAATGACAAATTTTGTGTCCAAAGTTGATATAGAAATTCTACATTGTAAACCTGGCCATGCTTCTTTTTAGAAAATAAAATATGTGTTTGATGTTGATGTATAAAAAATAAAGACAGAACTATGTGATAACTATCATAGAGCTAGACAAACTCATCATGTTTTTCCTATTAACAATAATAAATCCAATGATGTTTTTGAACTAGTACATTTAGATACTTGAGGCCTCTACAATGTTAATACTCATTTGGGCGCATTGTATTTTCTTACTATCATTGATGATTATTCAGGATCTACTGGGATTTGTTTGATGAAAAACAAGGGAGATGGACCTACTTTTTGTATAAAACCATATATAGAGAACATTACAGAATGCAGTATAATAAATAGAAACAATTTTATTGTGTAAATTTTGTAGTGTGTGTCATTTAGTCTAATTCACTTAAGTAAATGTAATTCAAATTTTATAATTAATGATCAAGCAAACAAACTTGTTTATAATATTAATTATAATATTTAGTTCAAAAGTAACTCAATCTCACCATCAATTCAACTGGTTTGATCACCCGTTGACTTTGATTGACCTTTTCATTTGGTCAAAGTGCAATCTGGGTCTAAAAATATTGTGACAAATTGTTAACTGATAGTAAGTTCACAATGCCATTTATTATGAGAAAACTCAAAAACAAAAAGAACAAATACTAGTATTCAACATATTAGCAAAAATTCTATTCAACCAAGAAAAACTTTACAGAATTGTTCAATTTTTGTGTCCCTAATCTTGATATCATTGCAAATTTATCAACTTCCTCTAACATTTTCTATGTTCATCTAATTACATTTAGATGAACATTAGGCCTTGCACTTATAGTTGTAACAACACCATGAACTATTGAGAGGTAGGAAATTTGCCTTTCCACATAACAGTTTTCATTAACCGGAGTGGATGACAAATGGATGAATGGACTTTTCAAACCTCAAGGGTAAAAAATCATCATTCAGCCTATTATTTATATTATGTTAGCTGATAGCGAAATATGATGATACAAATTGCCTCTGCTTATTACAACAAAATGCCATTCAATTTTACATTTGGTAATTTAATAAGTTTAGTGCAAGAAGTAACATCATAGATGATAGATTGACAACAGATTTGCTATTGTTCTCTAGCTCAAAAATCACAAAATTTGCGGTAGTTTAACATAAATAGAAGACTGAAAGTTAAGGTTCATAGTCCAAGGACTGGTGGTTTCCCAAGGGTTGAAACCATAAAACTTTCAAAGAAATATGACAAATACATTAACAACAACTAAACTAATAAATTAACCAATTTGATTAATCTAAAGTTACCCAAAAATTAGAAGAATAAAAACTTGTTGATTTAGCATATGCTCGAGAATTCTACTCAAAGAACTTTACAGTATTGTGCAATTTTTGCGTGACTTATTCTTGATATCCTCAAAGTTTACAACAAAAAGCTCATATTATTTGTTGAAATCAATCACCACTTCTATTATAAGTATTTATGACAATACATCCAAGGTTGTTACTGCCTAGTCGATGGGTGAAGACCTACTCCTTAGTTATTTGGCGAGAGTTGCAGAAGCTAGCACCGTCGAGCTAGTAGTAGTGTTTAACTACCCAATACCTACTCCTTACTTGTGTAATAGATAGGGTGTATCCAAGTAGACACTACTCTAAAGAATAAAAATTTTAGTAAAGCTTGGTTTAGTGATAAGAATCCTAATAGGGTTAGGTAACTGGATGATAGTCATAGTATATATGACACATTATTATCTCATAAGAGTGTGATGGTAAAATAATAGTTTATTAGCAAATAAATTCACTGTAATGAGAGAGTTCATGAAAGATTGAAATAATATTGATCCTAGACTAGTTTGTTTGTTTGGTTATTGTTTATATTTATGAAGACTACTGGGTCCGAGTCCACCCATGACAGGTCGACCCTACCAGTTTAATTTAACTGTCAAGGGCGGTTATAAGAAGGATTTAGAGGGCAGTTGAACATATATAAATTGTCCAAACTGTCTCCCCAATAAGTGAATGCTATTTTTTATAGAAGAAAATTCTTCTTCTGCACACTATACAGAAACTAAGAACAGGGCTCAGAAAGATCATGTCTCCCAAAAAGAAAAGCAATATGTGAGGCACATTGGGTTGTGGAAACAACTAACGTCAACTCCTCGTGTCGTATTTGAAGGGATTTCATTATAATTGAATTTGGGTATGCTAATGTAATATTTATAGAATTTCATAGAACTTATTTTTTGTATGATTGTTCCTAACATTGGTATCAGAGTTTAGGATGCATATATGCCATGTTATCTGTGAATGAAATTGCGCATTCTATAGAAATTGGTAACCTATTTTATATACATGGTTAATGAGACAAACAAGTGTTTGTAATTGGTCACCACATGCAAACTAATTTCTTTTATATCTTCTATGAAATAGGACATTCAACAAAAATTTTAAATTAAAAAGAGAAAATCAACCAACAGATAATCATAATATTGTAGTATATGTTTGAGGTGAAACATAAATGAATAGAAGAGATGATTGGGAGGCTGTTGCATCCTACCTTTTTTCTGTCATGTGTATTAATGTTTTTACTTCATTTGTTGTATTATTGTTGTTTTCTCTTAAATTATTGGTCTGGTCTCAACCTTTAAGTACCATGTGACTATGGTTTTCCACTACTATCCTTTATTTTCATCAATGTTTTTATTGTTCACTGCTATAAGTGGAGAAATTTGATAGTATTAAATTTATGCAACCATCTGAATTAATCAGAATTTCAATAATTGTAGGTTATGATTTTATTTTTCTGTTTTTTAGATGGGTAAAACATATTATGTTTTCGTCGGTCGAGCTTCATACTTATTTTCTACTTGGGAAGAATGTAAAACACAAGTTCACAAGTATCCAAATGTTGTTCATTATGTTTTTGAGTCAGAAAATGATGCTCGCGCTACTTTCATTACTTTCAGTGAAGAAAGTAAATGGTGTAAAGAAGTAAACAATCCTTGTGCACATTTTCTTAAATAATGTTTTGATGTAACAAGATGCTATATAATGTTGGTTTTATCTTGATATTTTCCTTACTTTGCAGAATTATGTTCTCGTTTGTCCTTTATGTCAAGATGACATGGAGGTGGGTATTTCAAACCGTCAAGACACTATCAGTCAACATTGTTTTAGTTGTCAAACTGCAGTAAGTGCAATCATTCCTCTTATGTTATAATTCTCTAATGTTTGTATTTTTATGCATTAATTATGTTTGGTTTCCTATACTTGTTGAGTTTAAGGGTTGTGGTCATTTGTTATAGACAAAATATGCCAAGAAAGGTCACCATAAAATGAGCAAGATAAAATTTTCCATGGGACTTGATGATATTTTACAACTTTGCAATATTCATTTTTAAACATTGCCTTAAAATGGTTTATAATTTTGTTGAATCCTTTGGTTTTCCTTTTTAATTTTTATGGAGATCATTTTCTCTTTCCTTTTCATATTTGAAACTTTTTACTTTTCATTTTCAATATATCTTCAGTCTCTTAGCCTTTAAATCTATCTGTTGTTGGGTCCAAGATAAAGATGGTAACAGTAGGTCTTTATCGGATGATATTTCAAAAATGCCAGAAAAGGTGTAAAGCTCTTGAGACTGAACTTCAAACTGTGAGAGAGCAAAGAGACTCCACAATCATGACCTGCAATTTATACAAGGATTTGATGCATGGATTTCATAATTTGAATTTCAATGATAAGTTAGGGAAATGGATTAATGAAACAATACGTATCATTTTTTATCTATATCATATCATAAGATACTTCAAAACATTATATAGCAACTTGTTACATCAAAACATTATTTAAGAAAATGTGCACAAAGATTGTTTACTTCTTTACACTATTTACTTTCTTCGCAGAAAGTAATGAAAGCAGCTTGAGCATTATTTTCTGCCTTAAAAGCACAAGGAACAGCATCCGAATACCTGTGAACTTATGCTTTACATTGTTCCCAAGTAGAAAATAAACCTGGAGCTCGACCGACAAAAACACAACATGTTTTACTCATCTAAAAAACAGAAAAATAAAGTCAGAACCTGCAATTATTGAAATTCTGATTAATTCAGATGATTGCATAAATTCAACACTATCAAATTTCTCCACTTACAACAGTGAACAATAAAAGCATTGATGAAAATAAAGGATAGTAGGGGAAAACCTTAGTCAAATGGTATTTAAAGGTTGAGACCATACCAATGATTTAAGAGAAAACAACAATAATACAACAAACAAAGCAAAAACATTAATATACATGACAGAAAAAAGGTAGGATGCAGTAGTCTCCCAATCATTTCTTCTATTCTTCTATGTTTCACCTCAAACATGTACTACAATATTATTATTATCTGTTGGTTGGTTTTCTCTTTTAATTTAAATTTTTTGTTGAATGTCCTATTTTCATAAAAGATAAAAAAGAAATCAGTTTGCATGTGGTGACTACTTACAAACACTTGTTTGTCTCACTAATCATGTATATAAAACAGGTTACAGGTTAAATTGAAGGTGATATGCATATAATCGAAGACAAAAAAGGTATAAAATAATTTGCTACGTATTAACTCTATGTTTGTGATATTAACATTCAGACTTTTACAACATTCACTTTAGTTTTGTAAAACACTAATAAATAAAAAGCATTCACTTCACTGTATCAAGAACTAATAACAAGAATATATATATAAGACAAACATTAAGCACAAAACTACCTTAACTTCACACAGGCCTTTATTCAAATACCTTGCAAACAATCAGTGAATAATGACCAATCTTCTTCCAAACAATCACTCTTAATTCCCACACAAAACAGACAATCAAAGATTCTAACTACACAATAGCAAGTCAACAACACAAAAGCAAACCTCTTATTTTAACAACCAAATCCTTCGACACAGCTAGCATTAAAAAAAAAAAGCGGCTACAACAAGAGGAAAATTAGTTGTTAAAAATTTATTTCCCGTTGTTAAAACTCTTTATCGAAGGGAAAAATCTCGTCGTCACCCATCGTTATAACCTCTGCTGCCAAAAGTATAAACATCAAGAAGAAAAATCTCATTGTTAATATAAATAATGAGAGATGTAAGTCCCGTTATTAAAAATAGTAATTTTAACGATATATATCCTCATAATTATAACAATATTTATCCATCACTATACATAGTATCAACGATGAATATCCCTATTGTTAGAACAATATTTAATGGTCGTTAAACATAACATCAATAAAAAATATTTCCGTCATCATAATAATATTTTTGGCATGAAACAAAAACTATACATGGCGAAAATAAAACTTTACTTTCTATGAAGTTAATATTAAACAATAAAATAAAGCAGCAAAATTCTGCCATTAAAAGTAAAACAGTACTTCTCTCAGAAGAGTTGCATAGTAATTCTATGCACACATATAAAAAGGATTCAATATTAAATTCAAACCAGAAAGTATATCTCACCTTAAATAATTATACATAAACAGCTCTCATACCATACCTAAATCATGTTAACCTGCCTTTCGACAACCCAAAAATTTCAACAATATAAAAACCAAAGATGGCACTATTGCTAATAAACTAAAATCTAAATGTTGAGTGGACCTACAGAAAGCATGAAAACTTTTACTCATGAAGAGGTAACACCTAACTCTTGTTTTTATCTAAAATTCAGAACAGTGAAATTCCACAAGATCAGAACATTTCGTGATGTCCCTCGTTTACAACTCAAAAAGAATAATATAAATATATACATATACATATAAATACCTCTCGCCATTAAGGTCATTATCATCTGCAACCTCCTTATCCTTGGCTTCTTCATCCTTAGGTTCTTCATCCCTTGCTTCCTCATTTTATAGTTTTCATCTTCAGCCACTTCATCTAGTGATGATTCAGCTGAAGTAGCTTCTAGCTCTGCCTCAAGAAATGCAGCAAAGTCGTCGCTACTGGATGAATTTACCAGAGAATCAATCACAAGACTTGTCAAATACGATTCATGAATTTTGCATAAAAATAAACTGAATGAACTGAAGAAGAACAGAGCGAGAACGAACCGAAGAATGAACTCAAGAAGAATGGAGTGAGAGTTAGGGACTGGTGAAAGAGAAGAGTAGGATTAAGATGCGGGTCTATTATTGCAACACCAGGATCAATATATTTGTGCCTAGCTACTTCTATTATTGCAAAAACATCACCTCTACAGAGATGGCAAATGCCAGCATTAAGCTGTGGTCCTCTTACTCCATATTTTTTCATATATCTCAATCGCCTTTTTGTATCTGATAAATGAAAAGAATTCTACTTTAACTAATATGAACCAGGGGCATCATTCATGGCTTTCTGGATTAGGCCTCTAGATTGAACATATGACATGTACAGCCCCAAAAGTGGACTCACTTCTACTAAACGCTGAAGTCCAACTTAAGATTATGACAACTTCTTATTATAATTGCATAAAATTATTAAATGCAACTTACCGTTCTTGTTGAGTAGAAAATTGAGCAACTTTCAGTTTGCACTATTTGGCTGAGGTTGTTGCTTCTGCATTTTCAAAATATTCAGACGCCTGTTCAAAGAATAGAGTAGCCTTCTCATCATTCTCCTCAAGTTCATATAACTCACCAAAATCCTAGATAATACAAGAATAGTTACTCAAGTCAGCTCGTGTTAATTTCAATTACTGAAGTTACACAAACAAATTATTTATACAAAATTTTGCAACAAATTGATATATCACATATCATTACTTTGTACAACACAATTCATCTATATTAAATTGACTTTCCTAGTTCCGTTTTTTCATTGTGTTATCAATCTGTATACAAAATTTATAAGAGTAATATTCCTTTGTTTCAATGTCTTTTATCTTTCATAGAAATAAAAACATAATGGACACGCAATATACATACTCAAAACATTGCAGAATGAAAGCTACGAAATTCCAACCAATCAGGAGAAGCCATTGATGGATTTTACTGATTTCTAACAAAATAACAAAATCATGAAATCAAAATGTACCTTGCAATATCTCGCAGCAATGCCGATTCTACCTAAGTGTTCTAGCTCGGTCTCCTGAAAATTAGTATAGAAACGATTAATTATCTAATTAATTAATGTGTAAAACACAATCAAACGGAAGATTAATTCATTAATTGCACATACAGGATTTGGCAAGTTTGAAATGTTTGGCAGATTTAGCGTACAACTCAGCAGCATCATCAAATGGACAAGTTAGGGTTTATCAGATCAAGAGAATTGAAATTTATGGTGAAATAAAAATAAAATAGAGTAGACAAAATGTTTGATGAAATACCTCAGAAGAGTCTTCAAGAGGCAGTTAAATTTTAGTAAAATGGCCAGTGAAGAAGGCAACTTGAAATGTGAATGGAAGGACAAAGTTTTTCCAGATATCCAAAGAATTTATGACGACGAGGTAATAAGAATGGTGGTATATGTATTCAAGGCTGGGGGTTTCATTCATATGATTCATTGGTAGTACTTTATTATAAATATGGATTGAGTTACTCAAGTTAAAAATGATTTAGTTTGATTTTTGCTTGAGTTTATAACTTAAATTTGTGGTTCAGTTATGTGGTTCGAGTTCATAGTTCATTGACAAAACAATATTGTTTCATCCAACAATGGGGAAAACGATGGTGTTTTATACAATTCCTTGATATAACTTGAATTAAGGAGCGAATTATATTTGAACTGAATCGAGCCATCCTACATATCACAATTTAGATTGAGTTGAATTCCCTCTAATTCGAGTCTGACTTGATTTTAAAATCAGCTAACTTTCCCAATTCAAACTCAACTTGAATTTGAGATCGAGTCAGCTCGATTCAATTCAACTATACAATAACAATAGGTTTCTACGTTTTTTAATGAGAAACTTATAAGGTCCATCACTAAAAGTACACATTTATTTAGTTTTAGCAGGAGTATAAATAGTTAGTTGCTAACATTATGAAAATAGTACTTTTGACGATCGAATATTTATCCAGTTGCTATTTTTTTCTCACTAAAGACTTTTTTATTTTTTTAGTGTAGCAACAAATCAAACCAAAAATTAGGTTAAATAAATTAACACAGCAGCAAACTAAAATTATAAACCGTTCAATTCTCACTCATACTTGAAGTCTTCTACACTTTTTGGATAAAGTCGACAAAGAGAAGGTAAGCAAAGAGATTGAGAGGGAGGAGTGACGGTGGAAGATTGGGAGACCTTTCGTTCGTTAGCAAAGAGACTGAAAGCGAGGAGTGACAGTGGAAGATTTTGTGTGAGACCAAACTCATTTATAATAATGTGTAAAGTTCGGATTTGGGCTCCAACTCGCTTTTACAGTGCTTATCTCAAACTCATTCGAACATCCCTTGGCTTGAGTTTGACTCAAATATAACATGATTCGATTTAATTTGATTTGACTTAAATTGATGGTTTGGATTCATTTGACCCGAAATTGATGTAGCTTTATTTGGTTTGGATTTATAGCTCGAAACAAACAAAACCTTTTGACTTGAATTTAGTTTAAATTCAAATTAAATAATAATTCGAATAAAATCAAATCGAGATTTATATTTAATTACTTCATTGGTAATTTACATTGACTTATTTAACTAAATTCGAATCGAATTAAATTTGGTATAATACAATGTACGTATGGTTCATATCTAGACCTAAACCCTAACACGATCAAAGATAAAATCATGTTAAAATTTCTCAATCCTAAATCAAATCAAAATATTGTCAGGTTGACCTGACCGATTTGAATTAACCTAAACTATATAATAAGTAAGGGCATGTCAAAACACATATAATGACATGATTTGTTACAAAAAAACGCATTTTGTTAAATTTTAAGGAATAACACAATTTATTACACAATAATACACAAAAAAAAAAAGACATTTTAATATGAAATGATATTTTTTTCAAAACAAAATTGAGCTATTTCAAATTAATACTAAAAAGGCATTTGGTTCACTGTATTAAAAGATTACTTTAATAATTTATTTTTTATTACTAATATTATTTTATTTGGTTTGTCATTAATAAAAAAATTTGAAAATTTTTTATAATTAATAGTGATGTGGTAGGTTAGTGGTGTCAATGGGCCGAGTTGGGTCGGCTCTGGCTTAGCCCATCAGGTTAATGGGTCGGGCTAGGCCTGAGGCCCAAATAGAAATAGGCCTTCGGGCCAGGTTGGCCTATTGATATATAAAGGCCCAAGGCCCGACCTATATAATAATGTGTCTTAATTGGGTTAGGCTTTAATCGGGTTAGGCAGGCCTATTTAATCAATTTTTTTAAAAAAATTTAATTAAATTTTTAAAAACACAAATTATTTTTTAATTATTAAAACCGAAAACAGTATCCCGAATATTTTATTTATAATCTCTCACTTGTGGCAGAAGAATACTATAATTGTATGGTGAAAAATATTATAAATTGATAATATAGTATAAATAAATTAATTTACATATTATATAAAATATAAAATATAAATAAAATATATCTACTATATAACATTTATCTAGTCACCTTCTATATCTAAATCTTTGAATTTCTCAAAGATAAAGAATTATTATTTGTAAATTCAGATATTTTATAATATTTTGTAATTATAAAATTAAAATAAAAATAAAATTATAAATATAAAGAATTATTATTTATGAATTTATATATTTTCTGAAAGAGAGTTAATAATAGAAAATTAGATTGAAAATATAATGAAATAATTGAGATTGAGAGATTAAAAGATTTGTAAATAAAAGTGAAAATGAAGAAAAATAGAATGAATTTATATAAACAAATAAATTAATTAAACAATTTAAAAAAATTAAACAGAGGCCAATGGCTTTTGCCACAAAAGGCAGAAGCAGATTCTGCCTCTGCCTTGTGGCTGAAGCAAGGCAAAAGCTTTGCTTCTCCAAGGCTAAAGTTAAAAAATATATATATTTTTTATTTTTATTTTTTATATATAGTATCGGACCGGATCGAGCTAGCCCATGGGCTTAATATTAAAACCCTAAACCCGACCCGAAAGGCTCATTGGCCTAGCCTGACATGCTATAGTGCTATGCCGGGTCTTCTCATGTCGGGCTTTTTTTTCATACTTCAGGTCAGGCCCATTTAGCCCAGCCTAATTGATGTGTCTATGGTAGGTAATATAAAATGTAATATGATTATCACTTCTACTTTAACTATTACTTATTAATTTTTATAACAAAATTACCTTTATTTTTAATTAATATAACAAGTCATATAAAGAATATTATAAAATAATTATACTGAAGGACATTTAATTAAAATTATATCTTAGTTTTTTTTATTACATCCAACCAAACATAATAATTATTTATACTTACCAATTTTTATCAATATAATAATAATTTATACCTAATAATTTTCTAGGATATCTATCTTTATGACAATCTTTCATTTTTTGTAATAAAAGATTATTCAAACCAAACATTATATAATAGTTTATCTGTTGTCTTTTTATATGATCAATTGTAAGGATAAAAAAACAAAATATTATAATCAATAACCCAAGTAAATCTGTAACTTCAATTTTAAAATAATGCAACTAATAACCAAACAAGATTGACAACCATTTGTCAAATATTTAAAAAATTTAATTTTCAATTCATATAATGAACGTCATTCTCATAAATATTAAAATTATTAACAAGTGCATGAATATGACACTCCAAACATAATAATTTCAAATTAATAATACTTATAACACATGAACAAAAAAAAAATGCAAATAGTTTTTTATAGGTCTCCCAAAAAGAGTTATTAAATTAAAATGAATGTCTTTGGTAATACATATTTTGTTTTTAATGATAAACTATTGATTTCTTTGTTGATTCAAGTTAGGGAATATATATTTTATGAATTGAAACTTTTTTGGTTAAATGAAAAAAAATAAAGGATGTTAATTTTTTTTCCTTTTACTATTATGATGCTATGCAATATTTTATTTAAAATTTTCGGGTTAGTTCAGGTCAATTTGAGTTGGTCTCATGTCAACCCTAACCCAACCCAATTTTTCAAGGGTCAATCCTAATCTATCCCAAATTACTTTTTATGTTGAAAATCATAACCCTAACTTGATTTTTTTTGTATCGTATTGTGTTAGGTTAATAGGTCATGTCAAATTTTATTAGGTCTATTCATATTGATAAAATTAATGATATGGACAATACACCTTTTTAAAGTAAATTAAATATATAATTAGGAGTGGATACAAACTGAGTCAAGCTCGAACACCACTTTGCTGAAGAATCAAGTTGAGCTCACTTCTGATACTAGGTTGACTTAATATGGATGTAGCTTTTATAGAAACAATGTTATTAAGAGTTTGTATGCACATGAATAGTTTGTGTAATTTTATCATAGTGGACAATATGATTCAAGGGTGAGAAAAAATAAGATTTGATAGCCTGTTAAAACATAGATAGAGTTGGATTTAGGTTGAGTTTGAATATGGTCAGACTTGAATCCTAAATAATAAGTTTTAGTTCAATCAAACTAATTAAAGATGTTGTTAGAGGTTGTCATTGAGATGAGTGTCACCAACGAGATAAACAGTAACATTGATGAGATGAAGAGCATAGTCAAAGGGAGATTTAAGATGAATTTGAGTTAAGCTATCAAATTGAAACTCCAACATGAATTCAATACGAATTAAGTTAAACACTAATTTGAGTCAAGATGGTTTGGTTTGAGTGCAACCTTAGTTATAGATTCTGTTCAAGTCCATCGCTAATCTAGCCTTCCATGGGCCTCATTTGGGCTTGCTTCCACAATAACTTGTTTGGGTTAACCAAATCTATTCTATGAGTTGCCCATTTTGTTCTTATAGATATTGAGAACCACTAACACTTTAAGGGAGCGTTTGGTTGGAGGTTAATAAATATTACTTTAATAATCTATCTTTTATTACCTACGTTACTTTGGTTTATAAGAATGATGATATAATAGTTAATATAAAAGGTAATATGATTATCACCTCCACAAGGTAATCTTAATTTTATTATAGTTATATTTTTATTATTTTTTTAATGCAAAAAAATCTCATTTCAATTAATATAACCTATAACATAGAAATATTTTAGAATAATTATACCCAAAGACATTTAAGTAAAATAACATACTAGTATTTTTTGTTACCTCTAACAAAATACAATAATTATTTATGCATAATTATTTTTACTAAATTTTATCAAACATAATAATAATTTATATTTAGTAATCTTCAATGTAATCTTTCAATTTTAATAATAAAATATTTTTCAAACTAAACATCTGTCAAAGATAAGAATAAAACAATAATAATTTGTAAAATGAAGTTCAAAATATAATATTTGAAACAATCAGGCTAACATAAAATAATTTATAACCATAAGGATGAAAAAATTATCTCAAAATCTTTCTCTCGTTTCCAGGTTGTTATTCTTCTTTTGGCCTCTAGACAATGTCCATGTCTAGTCAAAGTCTCACAGCTCTCTCTAGCTGGAAAGCACTCAATCAAGCTAAATGAATGTACATTTTTATTCTTGTTGGACCTTAGATGTTTTGATTTAAGTCGATTTAGAATTTTTTTTAATTTAATTTTTATAGGCAGATTAACCAACCAGAATTAGG
Organism: Mangifera indica; assembly: GCF_011075055.1. Lineage (NCBI taxonomy): Eukaryota > Viridiplantae > Streptophyta > Magnoliopsida > Sapindales > Anacardiaceae > Mangifera > Mangifera indica. Next base: position 6,461,894 of record NC_058138.1, read on the forward strand.
GTGATACTGTTCACCCAATTGGCAGCCTAAAATATCAATCACCGATTGGCTCTTATTTGAGTGTGGCTTAGTTTGAATCCACTTTTATTTACATGATATTGGAGCAATCCATAAGTTTGAGTATTGTGTGTTGTTTGTGCATGAGTGAAGTTGAATTTTTCACTTGGTTATGAATACTTGAATGTATGGGAATAGAATTTTTAAGTAGCTTTCGAATTTTCTTGATTTAATTTCTATAGTTAGGACAACCTACTAGAATTAGGGTGATACTGTTCACCCTATTGGCCACCTAAAATATTGATCATTGATTGGCTCTTATTTGGGTGTGGTTTAGTTCGAATTCACTTTTACTTACCAAAATATTGGTAGTTCATTTATTAAATATATCTTGACTTTGCACAATTCATATTATATAGAGGGATGAGTTCAAATTGAGTTTGAACATGGTTTGACTTGAATCCTAAATAATTAATTTGAGTTTGATTGAATTGGTTAAAAGTATTGTTAAAGGTCATCATTAAAGTGAGAGTTACCGACTAGATGAATAGTATTATCAATGTAATGAACAATAATATTGACGAAATAAAGAGCGTTGTTAAAGAAAAAATTGAGCTGAACTCCAATCGAGTTATCAAATTGAAACACCAACATAAATTCAACACAAATTGAGTCAAAGACTAATTGAAGTCAAGATGATTTAGTTTGAATCTACTTCTAATTATAGATTCAAATTAGTTCCATCATTAATTACTCCAACATTCCATGGGCTTGATTAGGGCTTGCTTCCACAATAGCTTGTTATTCTATAGTTTGACCATTTTGTTCTTATAAGCAATGGCTTCCACCAACACCATTTAAAGGATAAAAATAAAACAATAAAACAGTTTGATAAAAAGAAGGTTCAAAATATAATAGTTGAAACAATCAGACTAAATGTAAAAAACTTGAAACCATAAAGATAAGAAAAAAATTATCTCAAGCCTTTCTCGCATTTCGAGTCCCTTCTTCTTCTTCTGCTGGTCTTTGTGAACAATGTTAATGTCTTGTCAAAGTCTCTATAGTTGGAAAACACTCAATCAAACTGACAGAATTTACATTTTAATCAATCTTCACATGTTAGGTCTCCACTGTCTTCTTCAATCATTCACACTATAGTTAATAGACTTTTACTATAATATCTCTTCATCCTATTTAGTTTTTCTTCTCTTGTAATCATTTAGAAACCACCCAAAATTACATTCACAGGCAATTTGACAATAAAAACAAAAAACAACAAAAAGGAGGAGGAGGAGAAGAAGAAGAAGACAAAAGAAAGGAAGAGAAGAAGAAAAAACAAGAATTACGAGAACTCAGGCAATTTCACAATGTCAGCATTTCACCACATACACTAGCATAACAATTCAACACTTGAAATCACAAAAGCAGGAGTGAACATGGGAAACATAGCAGCATAAATTGACATAATACAGATTCAATGCAATTTCACAAGATAGCAATTCTCAGAGAGCAAACACAACAGAGAATGTCATACATTGGCATTGTAACAACATGCCTCAACTGTGTGAACTTGCAAGGAATTTCTGAGATTTGATGAAATATCTGAACAAATAATAGCAAATAACAGATATGTTGTAGATTGAGTGAAATGAATATCAGATCTAAAGAAATAGTATAGATCTAACATCAAGAGCTAATATTTGATATAACACTTGAGACAATCAGAAATATCAACGGCAAATATGTAGATCTACATTATTAATATTAATAAAGACAATCCAGCTGCTATGCCAATGACTTGCCAAAAAATCTTAAAGTCGAAGCCAGTAACCCATAGCCTTTAGTTATGTCTTTGTAGCCCCTCACATGTACCGAGGGAGATTTTTTTTTTTTTCTTTTGAACTTTTGTTTTGAAAAAGTTTTCTATAAATGCATAAAATATTGAGGCTTGTACGCCGATTTGGGCTGTTGGGCTTTCGGCCTGAGGTCTTTTTGAAATTTCCATTATTATTAGCATGCAATAATTTTAGGTAAGTCTAACGTTAAAGGGTGAGTTTACGCTACATACTTCCAGTAAATATTTTAGCTATTGTGCTCATTCTTTTTTACAGCACACAAAAGTAAGTTTAGTAGCTTCAAAAAATTTTCAAAATTACATATGTATTAAAAATGACTAATTTACATATAATATTTTAATTTTTATGATACATCATCTTTTTATATAAGGGTGTACATAGTCTGGTTTGATATGATTTAAAAAAATTTTTAAACTAAACTAAAAAAAAATTTAGAAAATTTTTAAATCAAACCAAATAAAACCAAACTGAAAAAATATGATTTAGTCTGATTTAAATTATGCTTTGAATTTATTAAAATCATTCCCTTCTAAATATTATTATTTAATAAATTTATAATTTTTTAGAACATAATATAAATATGTAAAATAAATATGAATTATATATACAATATAAATATAAAAAATGAAAAAATAAGTTGTATATCTTATCACTTATTAAAAAATTATGTCAAATATAGTTATATATATTTTAAAGAAAATATGATTTATAGTGTGATTCAGTTTGAAAATTATTCAAATTATAATCTAAACTGAAAATGGTTTTTTAAAAATTTATCAATCCAAACCAAAATAATTTTACAAACCAAATTAAATCAAATCATAATTTTTAAGTGATTTAGTTTGGTTTTACAATTTAAACCAAATTATGCACACCCTAATTTTACAAGTGATTTATAGTGTGTATATTTCCCAAATGATGGGGGATAATGATAATTAGAAAGCCTGAAGGGAGGCAATTGAATTTTACCGATTAGTGGAGAATCCGAACCTGATTCCAAAGCTGTAGCTTATAAGTGACAAAGTCCAAACCTAGCGCTTGAGTTTGACTTGTGGCCCGGCAAATCAAAAATTTGGCTAGTAGTTGGCTTTATGCCCAGTCGCCTCCATCACAAATTCGCCCATTTGGGCTTTAAAATCTTATTTATAGTTAGGCCCAAAGACTTCTTCCCACCCAAGTATAGTAAAATCTCAAACATACACTTGCTAACTTTTAAAAATATAAACACTTATTTATCATCAAACTTCTATTAGAATTTTTTATTATAGTTAAGGGTAAAAAGTTATTTTATCAGTAATATTAAAAAAATTATAATTTTATTCTTCTCCATCGACAAAGATATATTTTTATCAACAGAGACGAAGAGACATATATCACTATTTTCAAAATTGGAAAAATTTTGAAAATGATATGAAATTATTAGTTTTCAAAATCTGGAGAGGAAAAAGAATGAAATTATAACTTTTTAAATATTATTAATAAAATGATGGTTTTACCCTAAACTATAAGAATAAAATTCTAACTGAAATTGAGTGATGGGAGGGTGTTTTGGTTTGAAAATCAATGGATATGTATTTAAAATTTCACTATACCTTAGGTGGGATTTCAAGCCTTTATGCCTTACGGTTATTTGTGGGCCGGGTCATATCCACCATTTACAATTTCTATTATCTAAATTAAATGTTACAAAAATGAGTTTATAATAATATTTAGTTTTATCATCTTTGAAAGATGATGAAGTTCATTATCCACCATCTCAAAATGACTAATATTATGAGTATATATTTTTTTGTATATAATTTAGATATACAGATAATGTATTTTTATTTTAGTATTATCAAGAAACCATTAAAGAACATATTAAACTTGAAAGATGTCAAATTAAAATAATAAATTTCTCAATAGACTTGTTATATTATATGTTTTTAGTCTACTTTTTTTAATTATATATTGTTAATAAAACATAATGTTTTTATGAACCCATGTTTGGATATATTTAGAAATCTATTTTTGAGCTAAAATGTATTTCTTATAAAATTAAAAAAATCATTAAATATCTAACTTATAGTATAACAAATTAATGAATTTTCATTGCACAATCATGTGAATTATTAAGATCATAGTTATCAAGAATCCTACGATATACAATATGTATTTTATAATATGATATAATACAGGTGGAAAACAATATGTATCATAAAGTGTATCAACTTAATAGTAAACATAGTATACGATACGATATGTATTATACAATATAATATATATTACCGATACAAATCAATACATCTTTTTAAAGAAATTGATGATGTAATATGAATATATATGAAAAATTTTAAATTTTTGAAAGTGTTTATGATATTTTCTAAAATGATAACTTATCAATTAGGATTTTTATTATTTTATTTTTTAAAAAAGTGTATTATGCCATACAATACTAGATACATGATATTAAAAATTAAATTTTTCATACACAATACGGCTATCATGATTAAGATAGTTATAAGTTATTAGTATGAAGAAAACTAGAAATTTAATTTTCTAATATGATATTTTTTTTATACATATTATGGGTGTGAATCTCTAATTATTATTATTATTATGAAAATATTATTCATTATTGGACTAAACCCTTCTTAGTTGGATTTTTCCTAACTAATAATCTCATTGCATAAAATAAAAACATAATATAATATTTTGGTCCATCAATCTCACAATCAACTATGGTTGAATTCGGTTTGTTTTTACTTAGCCAAAAAAAAAAAAAACTACGGTTGGATTTGTACCATCTCTAAATAAGACTCAATTTAAATTTAATTTAAACTCATTCAGATTAGCTCAAATCATAAACGATAACATTAGAGTTGTTTTTAGAAAAATAAAAGTCACCAAAAAAATCACCAAAAAAGAAAATTTTCAATATGAAACAATTCAGTTTATATCCACCTCTACATTAAAACATATTTCTTTTTTCTTTTCCTTTTCTAAATCTCTTAAATTCAAACATGCTAATATTAACATCAATCATACATTCAAGTACGAGTACATTCAAACCAAACTCGACAAGGGTGAATTCGAATTCAACTCAAACTTATTTGAACCATCTCAAATGGTAAATAGTAACATAAGCAAGAAAAAGATTTGCCAAAGAATAAAAAAGTTGTCAAAGAAACAGAATCGTTGAAAAACAAAATTTTCAATGCGACAATACTAACGAATCCTTGAACTTGAGTTAAACTAAAACTTCAATTTAAGTTTAACTTATTCTAGCCTAAAATGAACTCGAAGCCAAGACAACTTGGTTCAAATCCACCCTTTTATTCAACGTAAACATAAATTTCTTTTTACTTCTTCCGAATCTCTTAAATCCAAACATACCATCTTATTGGTTACATACTATATCGTACAAGTTTTCATCTTTGATCAAACCTTGACCACGATCCCTGGAACATGATTCTAAGGAGAAAACTGGCTGAAGAATGTCCAACCATTTTTATATCCAAGAACTTGCTCAACCATGAGAAAGAGACTTTTTGTGCATAGAACCAACCAACTGATAAGTGCATACCGTGTTAGCATGTGTGAAATACACACTTTCTTTTTTTTTCAACACGATAACATTAGGAATAATATAATATAATATACATAATATTATTTATATCTCTTATAGTACAAACAAAATATTTTCATTTTAATTATTTTATATATATTTTTTTTTTCAGACTAAATTCTTGGTTGTTGGAAAACATCTGAGGAGAGCCAACAAAGCTGGACGTGTTTGGGGCTTATGTGGGCAACAAGGGATTTTAGAGTTTGTGAAAATAATAAGATCCAACTAAAACAAAACTTGCCAATAATAAATCAGAGCAAGAAGCGCCAAATCCTCTAATGTTCTTTATATAATTTTTAGTTTTTATAAAAATTAATCAAGGATGGATAAAAAAATTTATAACCTTTTTAAAGTAAAATTCTTGTTTAACTTCAGTACAGACAAAAAAATTTATCTTTTTATATACTTTATAAAAAGAAAAAAATTAGCTAATTGTATTAACAAATTTAATAAAGAGATGAGATAATAAGCTTTTCAAATTTAAATAATTTAAAATCATCCTTTTACCAGAGTTGGGATGAAAAATAGTAATTAAGTTCAAATATAATATAAATAAAAGCCTATAGGATCATGTGATGATGAATAGGAAACATGCACATAATTATTTAAAAATTTCCACCCATTCTATTCTCCGTTGACAAAAAAATAAAAAAATATAGTTGACTAACGGTTGACTGTCTCCTTTTGGAATTTAGAATTTAGTGGATTTTGAACTAACATATATTTCCATTTTGTTGTGCTATGATCAAGTGGGCTGGTTATAAGATTCAAATCAAAATTAATTAAATAACTTTGAATGCTCTTGATATATTTGTGTAGGTGTTATAACTTATAAGATTCAAATCAAAATTAAATTAAACCATTCAACTGAAACTCAAATTTGAATTTGGCTTAGTCATGTCATACCTCATTCGAATCGAATTGGTTTGAATCTATTCATGAAGAAAGAATCAGAAGATGTAACATCATTAAGTTGAATCAGTCCATTAGGGAAATTCCACATTTGAAAATGACCTAAAAACAAAAAGCTAGTGGTTGTAATAGAAAATTTCTTGCTATTGGCTTTGAGATAAAACGTGAAGAAAGGTTTCTATCGTTCTAAAATTATTGAACCAATAAGGAACCGTCACATCAGGTTGTCTGACGTGCACGAGCTCCATCATTGGCCCCTAAAATTCATAGAAAAATATTCCTATTATTTTTGCATGTGAAATCAAAAGAACATACTAAATAATAGTCGTCGGTCCACTACCTAAAGAGCCCACTTGTTCCATCAATCTTTGCAAAATTTTCTCCCATTCACCTTCAATGTGTAATAATAATATTATTATTACTATTATCTTATTTAGTTTGTTAAGTAATAAAAAATATTATTTAGATAATTTAAAGGTAATTGAAATAATCTAATAATTAATTATAATTTTCCCTTATCTATTATTATTTTAGGATAAAAACACCTTATTATTTAATTAAAATAACAATAAAATTATGTGTATCTATTATAGTATATAGATGATATGTCATCGTGTGATTTTGAATTAAAAACAAAACAATATATAATTATAAAATAACATCTTATCTATATATATAAATTGTGTAGAAAAAATAAATACAGATAAATTGCTTTTAAAATAATAAGTAACCCTTAACCTTTGTAATCTTTCCTCTTTCACAATGTCATTTACCAAGATCTCGATTCCTTGGTTGCATTGCCCTCACTTACATGACTAGAAATCTGTGGTTGGCTTCATGAGACTGTCCCTTTTTTATTGTCACCACCCTTTTGTTTTCCATTGGATCACCATCATCACTTTGATATTGCCCTCCACCTAATCCCATGACATTGCTCTCTCGATGTTGATCCAAGGTGGGCCAACATACCTTAACAATAAGTGTTAGACTCTTCAATTCAATCCACACATTTTGATTTACTACAATTTATCCTATTTCATTTCTCTCAAATCTCCCACCTTTGAATTGTCGTAGTTTTCTGCTAACACATTTTAGAGTATTTCAAAAAAGTAATATTTTTTTATTGTTTTATTATTACAAACCAAATACTATAATTATTTATATACGTTAATTAATTGAACAAATAATGTTCTAATGACGCAAGTCAGGTTGGGCCTCAATTCAAAGGAGATGAAGGGCCAAAAAGTCTAACACCTAATAATCTTCAAGACAATTTCATAGGCTCAAATTTCATTTTAGATAATAAAAAATTACTCAATCCAAAAACATTCTTAGTATTTAAGAATAAAATCTGGACCCACAGGGACTAAAATGCAAAGAATAAAAAATCTCGTATGCATGGAAATTAAAGAAAATGAATCAAGTAGACTTGACCTAGTCATCCCCCAGACCACAGGTAAAGCCCCGAAGCATATACTTACAATGCACCTATATAAATAGATTTTTAGAAAAGGCTAGACATTATTGGTCCATTCTTTGCTCTTTGCTTCTTGAACTCATCTTCTTCAGCTTTAAGTTTTACATCTATATAGAGAACAGCTGTTGAACGAAGAAGGAGGTGGAGATTTCAGCCATGGGAGTTGGAGGAGGAGTTGCAGAGAAGCAATATGTGAAGGCTAAGACTTCAGTGTGGTGGGATATAGAGAATTGTCAGGTGCCAAAAGGGTGTGAGCCTCATGCAATTGCTCAGAATATCAGCTCTGCCATTGCTAAGTTGAATTACTGTGGACCTTTGTCCATTTCTGCCTATGGTGACACCAATCGGATCCCTCAATCTGTGCAACATGCCCTCTCCAGCACCGGCATCTCCCTCAACCAAGTCCCTCCTGGTACCTCTTTCATCATCATATATAATTACCATCTTTCAACTTTACTCTTCTTGCTTTTACTGTTACGATTCTTAACTTATAGATAATGCTAATTAGATGGAGTGCAGGGGAGATTAAGATTCTTATAACTCTGGACTCACAAAAAAATTTATTAATTTCACTAAATTTTCTGTTTTGATCAGGATGAATTTGGATTAACATTTCGAAATTTGATCTTACCGACTTAGTTTTCCTAGAATTTGCATTATGTTTTGAGGAATTTTGTTTTTCAGGGTTGAAGATTTTCAGGAAATTCAATGAATATTTATGGGTTGTTTTGTTGAATGAGCAGGGGTTAAAGATGCAAGTGACAAGAAAATTCTAGTGGACATGTTGTTCTGGGTAGTGGACAATCCTGCACCTGCAAATATAATGTTAATTTCTGGAGATAGAGATTTCTCCAATGCTCTCCATCAATTGAGGATGAGAAGATACAACATTCTGCTTGCTCTCAGCTCCTCTCCTTGCCGCTGTCAAGAGCATATGGCTCTGGACAAGTCTTGTGGCTGGAGGCCCTCCATTAATGACTAAACTTGGTAACAAAATTTCTGTCCCTAATGATATGCCTTTTGTTGATGTACAAGTTCCCCAATTAGGAAATTCTAATGAGAAATTTAGTAATAGTGCACTAGTCAACATTTTGGAAGATCAGAAACCAGTAAATTATCACCACCCTGGTACCAATTATAATCCCAAGAGTTCCTTGATGGGGCCTTGCTTGGATGGATTTACTCCTTTCAATGTTGTTCAGAATGGTTATAGAAATCAATATCCACCACTGCCTTTAGCGCTAAACAATCTCACTAATCAGCCTCCTAGTTCTGTCCAAAAAGGTAGTGGAGTCACCCAATTTGATCCTACTAGCATGAATCCGAAGCCTGCATTATTGAGTCAGTCACAAAATGGACATATAGAGCATAAGAAGCTGTCGCTTTCTTCACCAGTGAACTCGATTAACATTCCTAGTAGTGTCACATGGGGGACGTGGGGGTGTCCAAAACCATCTGATTATGTCCAAAGCCTCATAGGAGTTGTGTTACTAACATTGAACTACTTGAAAACTGAAAAGATAATGCCGACTGAAGGTAATATAATTGATTGCATTCGATATGGGGATCCAAAGCATCAGAATATTGACATTAAAAAGGCCTTGGAAATTGCTGTTGATCAGCAGATGGTAGTGAAGCAAAAAATTGGAGCTATGAACTTGTATGTTGGTAGGAATGAGAAACTCTGGAAATGTGTGAACCCTATTGCTGGTAATCCTATGCAAATCTCAGAAATGACATGGGAAAAAATTAAAAAGTTTCTGGTGTCTCCTGGAGGGCAATCTGCAATAATGGCTTCTCAATGCAGGTAAATTTCCTTTGTTTAGTTTAGCCTTAATTAGCCTCTAGGATTTATAATTACACTGTTTTTTCATTCTGTCTTGTGTGCTTTTGCATTTTTGTTTGTAGGTATGAAGCCGGCACTATTTTGAAGAATATGTGCTTGACAGAGCTTACATTAGGTGACATACTTCAGATCTTGAACATGGTAATTACCATAAAGAAATGGATTATTCATAATCAAGCAGGATGGCAGCCGATTATCATCGCTGTTGCAGAGTGCAGCCCTGAATTAGGCGCTATATCTGGTTCATAGAGTTTCAAGGTAATTACCCAGCTATCCATGGTAAGGGAAAGGGACCACTTGATAATTTCAAGGGCATTAAGTGTATATAGATAGATGATTTGTTGCAATAAGGTTACTAAAAAGTCTCTTCGTGCCAAGACTCATTCTGTAGATTTACTAGTGATAAAAGTTCTTACGCATGATGGCTACCGTCTAGATTTTTGATTAGAGACGAACTTTCAAGTGAAAATTTGCTAGATGTGTCAAAAAGTATACAATGCAAGGCTCTGAGGTACAAGAAAGTGATCATCTGTTGCATCTTCTGGATTCTATCGACAATTGCAAGGATCATCTGTTTCCAAATTTCGATGAAACATATTTCTGCAGAAAGATTTCCTACCTCTCGTATAATTCTTGGTGCCATGAGAGCTCTAAATGCAAGGCCTGATTTAAAAGTGGCATTGGAGAGGTAAGAGTTCGGTTAGTTTGTGGAGAAGCAGATGACAAAATTTACAGAAATTTATGAAAAAAAATCCAAATGTAACTTAGATAAACATAGAAAATGTTCTGGTGGAAGCTTCTCATTCTCCTATGATCACATCATACCATGAAAATATCAAGATGAGTCACGCAAAGGCTGCACAATGATGTAAAGTTCTTCTGGATAGAATTCTTAAGCATGTGTCAAATCAACAACTCTTTGTTCTTATTATTTTCGGGTATTCTCAGAATAAATGGATTTGTAAATTCATCCCTCTGCAGCATCAGTTTAGCAGTTTGCCACTGTATTTGCTCTACTTCTTTGAAAGCTGTATGGTTCCCAGAGCTTGTGAAACCTAAAATCCTTATATTTAAGTCTCCTGCATGCAAACTTTGATAGAAAAATCAAAGTGTTTCCTATTTTTGCCCCCATTTGGATAGTGCTTTCACTTTTGCATTGAAACTTTTCTTTCTGTTAAATGGCTGCTAGTTTTAAGGTTTTCAAGCTTGGAAAATAGCAAGTTTCATACTGTAAATACCGAAATTTAATGGTACTTATTTGAGAACATTATTGAGTTAGTTCATAAATTTAAAATCCAAATAAAATATGTTAGATTTGTGTCATATTATTAGGTTTGATTCGAGTCGAACTTGTTCAAACTTGAAAACGAATTTAGCTCGAAATGAGCTTGGTTTAAATGAACTCAAGCTTGAATTCGAGAATTAAATATTTTTTAGTTTGAGTTTTAGGAGTGTTTAACTTGCCAAGTTTGCACGCTTAGAAATTTTCGATATAAATCAATTAAAATACCCTATGTGCAAAGGCCACAGTAAAAACATTAACCAAATTAAGATTTTATTAACTTACCAAAATTGTAATAGATATGGCTTAAAATTCATCAAGAACTTTTTTTAAATTATGAAATCATCATAAAAATCTCCAAATTACCATACTTCAATTTTAGACTAGATGGATTCGTGGATAAAATCTCCAAATTTCTTAAACTTGATGGAAAAGTCTGAACTTGATAATAGTTCTAGTAAAATCCCTAACCCCAACTCTTTGATCTTTATATTATCTGTGTAATTGATTTCATGAAGTTGGAATTTTGATTTATAGAGACGACATCACAACAATTACAATCGGTGATTATTCCGATTGTGGTGATTAAAAATATGAAGTATAGTGAATTTCAAGTGTAGTACAAAATTAACTTTTTCAAGTGATAACTATTTGTATAAGAGTTATGACTACAAAGTGCATGCAATGCACACAAAATAACCTGTTTACTATAAACATTTATGGTTTGTAATCAAGAATTTACAACCTAGATCACAGGACTCCAATATGAGAATAAGCAGAAACACTTCCAACTCAATTTTTTTTTGGTAAGTAAATATACACATTAAAAACCCAAAAATGGGGCACAAAAACAACCTAAGCTCATCCCATAGGACAGCCAAAGAACACTGAAGTACAAGACACCACGAGCCCAATGGCTAGAACTCTCACTCAATTGCAAACCAACAACGAACCACTTGAGAACAGAAAACGTACTAGAGACGACCAACTAAAATTAAAATAACCATAAATCCAGCACATCCAGCCATGGCAGGACGCCAAAGACAGCAAGAAAAACCCAGCCAACAGTATGAAGCGTCAACCGGCACACACCTGATGCAGCATGCACCATCCCAGGAACCAGGAGCAAACACAGAAATGGACCAATGTGCAGCCATTTCACTAGGAAGCAACTTACTGGAACCACAACCAAGAACCACCTACGCAAAAACACTACCGGAACGCTCCAGGAGACACAAGAAAAGACGCTGGGAGAGAAAGGATTAAGAAAGCAGCAACCATCAAACGAAGGAAGAAGCCAACAGAACCGTCAGCCGAGAACTCAAATTCGGCAGCAGCAAGGCAGCAAAAGGCCAATAAGCCCAATGAACCCCAATGCAGGAGAGAACCAACAGGGGAGAGGGATGCAGGAATCAGCAACTCCACAGAAGGAGAAAGGCAAGAGAACGGGAGAGGATTTCAGCACCAAATCAGGTGCAGAGAGCCAATCCAAGCCAAAATAGACCAGCAGCAGAACGGCCCCTCCACAGGACCCAAGAACTCACGGGAAGAAGCTAGGCCGATGCAGAGGAGAACCACAGAGAGCCTGAGACCTCCAGGGAATTATAGAGAAAAGGCTGAAAACACACCAGAAGATGGAAACAGGCAGGAAACATGGATTTGAGACTAGAAACTTCAGAATCAAACATGGAAGTGAATATACTTGAGAATTAGCAAGATAATTTACACGATAAATATGGCTCCATAGTTGTGACTGAGTCCGGCGGGTTTACAAGTTAAATCAACAAAGTAATCTGCAATACATTTCAGTGTTTGCTTCTTGACAGCAACCTGTGGAAAGATATATCCAAGTCAAAGAAAAGATTGCTACAAAAACCGTATTTCTTGCATCAGTGAAGAAGGTGCGGAGATAACGAATAGATATAATCATATAATAGTAAGAACAGAGAAATTATCAAAATCAACATCTTCAAATATCCACATAAAGTGACACCAATGTGGAACATCCTAGATGAATTTTGCATTGACAAAACACGAGAGATATTGCTTATATATGAACATCCCATGTCACAAGAATCCTTTTGGGTTGCAAAACTCTGCTTTGCTAATTCGTACAGTAGTCAATTACAGTTGTTAATGAATCTTTAAAATTTAATGATTTATAAAGGGTTAACGGATTTAACCACTACTACAACTGAAAGCAACAAAAAAGACCAGACCCAAACCCAGTAAAAAAATTTGAACACGTGTACATTGCAATTGAATGTCTAAGATCACTGCCTACAATGCATTGCCATTATGAAGAACAACCAGATGAGACCAAGGCTTTAAAAAGGAAAAAGGCTTAAACGTGACAAATTCTTAACACTATGGCTCAAGCCATGACTGCACATTTTGGGCTCGATTGAGCTGAGTTGATATACAAGCTCAAGTCAGCTTCGCTCAAATCACACTCTTGTCATGTGGTTGTTATGACGGTTTGAAATTGATGGTAAAATGAAGCTACTAAGCTAGATACTAGAGCAAACTTGACATGAGTCATTGCCATTAGATAGGGGTATTCAAAATCGGTTAACCAAACCAAATTGTCAGTTTGGAGAAAATCATAAATTGAAATTAAACTGAAATTATTGATTAACCAAACCGAATTTTCAATTAATCGGTTTTGAACTAAATTTGAAAGAAATATCTTATTTTTATTATTTTTTCCAAGTTTTTTTAATTAGGTTCAATATTTTATTAATTTTTAATTCAATTCTTTTAAAACCGGTTTCATTCAGTTAACCTTCTATAAAAAGTTGATGAACCGGATTTTCTATTTTTTTTAATTGGTACCTAAACTAGTTTTTCAAATAACTTATTTTCGGATTGATTTTTTATTCAAAAATCAGTTTGATTCAATTATTAGATATTTTTAAACACCCTTTCCATTAGACGCCTAACTCTGCCAAAATTTATATAATTGGCTAATGTCATTTTGGTCTGTTGAATTATTAATCAATATTATATTTAACCATCCAATATCTTAAAATATAATACCTAAAATCTATTTAGTCAATTGACTTCTTATGAATTATGTTTAAAAAGACAATGTAAACTCATCTAATACCATACACTTACCATGTGACTTTGCAGTTTGCTACCATGGGAATCTTTCCCATAACCTTGCACAATCTGTAATCATATAGAACAATACATTAATGGTAAAAACAAAAACTGTGGACAATGTAAACTCATCTAATACCACACACTTACCTTTGACTTTGTAGTCTAATATTCGGGGAATCTTTCCCACAACTTTGCACAATCTATTATCATAAAGAACAAGACATTAATAGTGAAAACCAAAACTGTAGAGAATGAAATCACAAGATGAAGAATTTCGTCATTAAACACCTTACTAGTTGAAAAACACATAAATCCTAGTATTGTAACTTCTCACTTTGAGGATTTTGTTTCAATACTAAAGGCCATACATGATTGATTAGAGTTAATTCAATTAAGGAGAATAGAGAACTCTAATAAAAAATATATTGTTAAATAAATGATTACTTACCATTTTGTAATTGTTGTGTAACTGAATTTAAATCACTTGAACAGTTTTTCCTGTTCACCTCTACTAATCTTGGCATGCTTAAGCCTCCTTTAGAGAAAGTTTTCATCTTGGAGCATCTACTCACAAACAATGCTCTCAAGAATGGGAATTTTAAGGTGTAATTCCCATAGTAGAAGTGCGTGAGACTTTTTAAACCAAGCAAAGACAATTTCTTCAATTTTCCAAAAACAATTTCACCGTTCAATATATCTCCCTCATTTGCTAATACTTCTATCATCATTTCACATTCTTCTATTGACAAACTTTCAAGACACATTAGACTTTTGGCTATTGAAGATGTCATTAAGTTTTGCATTCCATTACAATGATGTACCCTTAAAGTCCTTAGATTTTCAAAAGATAGTGAAGGCATCAACAAAGTATTCAAATTGTGACAATAGTATATATTTAAAGAATGAAGATTTTGAAGAACTGAGTTCAGTCGGGAGTCTTGCTTTGAAATGCACTTTAAATTAAAAAGCCCCCACAATTCTAATTGTTTTAAGTTTGTGAATACTCCAATGTCCTCTTCACCTTCTCCAAACTAGAATAGTTCTTCGTATGAACTCACTGTCAATATGAGGTTTTCAAGACTGACAAATTTCTGAAGGATTTGAATCGGAATATATGTATGTTCATCTGTAATCAATCCAAGAGTTTCTATTATGCAAAAGTTCTCTTGAAACTCTCCTTGCCAAATCACCATGATATCCCTTCCATTTAATTTCAATGTCTTTATATTGGAGTCAACCTAAAGAAAAATCATGTGTCAATCAATTTAAAATTAATTTTATCTTAAAAACATATGAAAAATTTAAATATGTTCAACAAGAACCAAGAAGAATAAAAATATAATGAATTGATAGCCAGTTGTATCTTAGTAAAGAGGCGTGAAAGTGTGTGGTGACCACTAGTTAAATAATAATGCTCAGTAGATGCACAAACTAATATTTTTTTTAATGTAGAATCGAGGTCAACATTTTTAAAACAAATTTATTATAATTAACACCCAAAATATATTATTATTAAAAAATTGCATAAATCTATTTAAGCTAATTAATTTAATGCATACCTTTTCTTTGTGTGCTTGTTGTATGGTTAAATTCAAGTCATTCTCTTCATTTTC
Source organism: Mangifera indica (assembly GCF_011075055.1). Taxonomy (NCBI): domain Eukaryota; kingdom Viridiplantae; phylum Streptophyta; class Magnoliopsida; order Sapindales; family Anacardiaceae; genus Mangifera; species Mangifera indica. Next base: position 6,477,592 of record NC_058138.1, read on the forward strand.
TACCTCCTTTCTCTCATAATTGACTTTGTGTAACATTGGTGTGCTTAACATTCCTTGGCAAAAATACTTCATATTGGGGCAATCTTCTATAATTAACTCTTCCAAAGATGGGAAATTGAAAGAGTAATTCCCAGAGCAAAAATATAAGAGACCATCTAAATGTTCAAGTGGCAACTTGTTCAGATTATTTAAAACAACTTGTTCACTACTCCATGCTGCATCTCCCTCGTTTTCTAATATTTCAATCATCATTTCACAATTTGATATTCTCAATTCTCTCAATTGCACCAAACTTTTAGTTATTGAAGGTGTTGTTAAGTTAACCAACCCATGACAACCTTCTACTGTAAGAACTTTAAGATTCTAGAAAGAAGGTGTAGATAGCAATGGACTCAACAACATTTCACACCAAGATACATCTAGAACTTCAAGACTTGGAAGATCCGATAGCATCTTAATTTCTTTGTAATTACAACCATTTAATTGAAGCTTTTTCAGTTTGTAAAATCTCTGAAGGGGTCCAATTGGAATATATGCTGACTTATCATAAGAGATTTCAAGAGTTTTAGATTTATTTTGCCAAGTAATTTCTGCTAAACCATTCTGAAATTCAAATACCTCCAAATGGGAGTTGATCTACAAATTCATCAAAACAAAATTCAGTTAGTATTTGATATTTTTAAAACAAAACTTTAATCCAGTTACACTAATTTTTGAATTTATCATCCTTTTAAGTATGAATGAAAATTGCTCATTTTTTACAAAGTAAAAATAAAATTTTATTGTTGATTTCTAAAATCATAATTAATAATCTATCTAAAAAAATAGGACTTCAATGACTTTAATTGATAGAATCCTAAAGAGAAATTGCTCAAATCAAATAACCATTAAATAAACAAAACTTTAATCAAGTTAAACTAATTTTGAATTTATCATCCTGTTTAGTATGCATTCAAGTTGCAAATTTTTTTCAGGTAAAAATAAAATTTTATTGTTGATTTCTAAAATTATAATGGATAATATATTTTCAAAAATAGGACTTAAATGACTCTGATTGATACAATCCTAAAGAAAAATTTTCAAATCAAATAGCCATGAATTTTTCTAAACTTCAGTTCCAAAGGAAAATCAAAGAAGATAAGAATTCCACAAATAAAGTTTTGAATAAAGTGTTAAAACATATAGAGAGAGAATATTAATTCTTTTTAAAGAAGATATTCATACCTTATCATCCAAAAAGATAGCTTTTGGATCTAAACTATCAATTTCACTCTCCTTGGTGATACTTTTGAAGCTCAGATACTTGACACAATTTCTCACCACCAATTCCTTCAACTTTGGCCATTCTGAAGTATGTATTTCAGGGTAGAAAACAGTCAGATTAGGTAGATTTTCAAGCTTCAATAAAGTTACATTTGGAAAGACAAAATTGACCATAGCATTTGCTCCTTCTTCTTTTGTGACAATCTCTTCTAAAGCCATACAGTACCTTATCTTTAATTGTTGGAATTGGTGGAGAGTTTTGGCAATGGAAGGTGAAAATGCATATTTTATATTTCCACAATTCCAAAGGATCAAGTGTGTCAAATTTTGATAAAAGGAAGTTGGATGTTGGTTGTAGCAAATTTCTATAGAATTATCATCTTTGAATGTCTTGTGCTTGAAATCAATGGAGATTTCCTGCATTACAAGTTGATAATTGTTTCAATATAAAGTAATTAAAAATTGCATTAATTCTTCGTCTCTCTTTCTAAATTCACTAAACTTGCATAAATAAGTAATTACAGAAAACAAATTAATTGATTGCGTACCTCATCTTTCTTTTTGCACAATCCATGTATGATTTTATTAAGATCATTCCCTTTATTTTCTATTTCCAATTCCTCATAATTGACTTTGTGCAACTTTGGAGTGCTTAGCATTCCTTGAGAGAAAGTCTTCATATTGGAACATTTTTTTATAATTAATTCTTCTAGTGATGAGAAATTGAAAGAGTAATTCCCAGAGCAAAAATATGTGAGACTTTCTAACACTTTAAGTGACAACAACTTCAAATTGTCAAAAACAATTTCAGTACTTGTTGTTGCTTCTCCCTCATTCTCTACTATTTCAACCAACATTCCACAATTTGATATTCTCAATTCTCTTAACTGCACTAAGCTTTTAGCCATTGAAGGTGTTGTTAAGGCAACTAACCCACTCACACGCCAGACATCTAGGACTTTAAGATTTTGGAAAGAAGTTGAAGATGGCAGTAGACTCATCAATTTCATACAATGCATTACATACAGATCTTCAAGATTTGGAAGATTAGATACACTCTTAATTTCTTTGTATTCACACACATATAGTTCAAGCCTTTTCACACCTTGAAATCTTTGAAGGAGTCCAAGTGGAATATTTGCTTTGTCCAACGAGATAGTAAGAACTTTATATTGACTCTGCCATCTAATTTCTCTCACACCATCCTGTAATTCAAATTCCTCCAAATTGTGGTTGATCTACATATTCATTAAAAAAAAAAGTTTAATTAATAACTTTTTTTTGGAAAAATTTAATTTTTTCCTTGTTTTCTTTGAATTTAGTCATACATAAGATCAACAGTAATGAAAAATCAGTCGACTCATTAAGCTTTCCAATAATAAGACAAACTATGCACCTATAAAATATATTTCTAATAAAAAAATAAAATTATATTTTTGGTTTTCACAACTTAGATTACTTCAACAAAAAAAAAATGTAAAAATAAAAATAAAAGAGATGCTATGAATCACATAATGCAATTAAAATGTGTGACACATATTAGATAATTTAATTCAAAATTACATTGATTTTTTGCTTAACAGAATTGTCCCGTAACAGAATTGTCCAAATTCAATTGATCATTCTTGTTTTATTTTCTAGATTTTGGTTCAAACAAAAATAGACATTAAGAATCACATATTTAAAACAAGAGATTCATACCTTATTTTCTAAGCAGAGGAATTTTGACTCTGATTTTGGAAGTGCACCCTTCTTGTTATCATCTTGCAAGCCCAAATATCTCGAAGTCAAATTTTCACAATATTCTATCACCAACCTTTTTAACATTGGGAATTCTGAAACATGTGTTCCTGGATAGAAAATTGTAAGTTTTGGTAGTCTTTTGAGCACCAATTCAGTTACCTGTGGAAAGATAGAATTAACAACAACTTCAGCTCCTTCGTCAACAATCTTCTCTAAAACCTCACAATCTATTATCTCTAGGCATTGAAGTTGTTTGAGGCTTTTGGCTATTGAAAATGGAAACACATGTGTCATCTTTCCACATCTATCGACCTTCAATCGTTTCAAATTTTGAGAGAAAGTTGAAATTCGGCTATCCCAAATCTTTCTTAGACTAATATTGTACAAAACCAACATCCTAAAATTGGTAAAAATAACCTGCAACCAAAGTTAATTGTTATTTCAATATATGTATGAATTTATATGAGAAAATCTTAAAAAAATAATTTAATAAAATCAGTTTGACAGAAATTGCTTCATTATATGGACATTCAAGAGAAGGACTTGGTAATGAAATTGAATAGAAAATTTAAATCACTAGAAAAAAAAAATTGCAAAAAGTGGTTAAAAAACAATATTACAACTATATGTGAATAAATGTGAAGAAGTATAAAAGAAAACAACAATATATAATAGAGAAATACAAGAAGTTATAGTCAGTCAAACCTTTTCATTAAACAAAGGTATCATTTCATTGGACTGCAAATCAAATTTTGAAACCTCAACAGAGTTCTCATCTTCTGAAAATTCAGCTAACTGTACGAGTTCAATATTCTTGAATCCATGTAATTCTTCTAGTGACTTGACAGAATTAAATTGAACTTCCAACGTCCTCAAAAGCTCATGTTCCCCATAATGCTCAAGTTCTCCATATTCTCGAAATATTTTCCAAAAATCTCCTATTGATATTTTGTACCTTTTAAGCTCTTTGGCAAATAAATTTTTAGGTAACACCTTGTTATCTCTAACATCCAATTCTACACTCGAGAGATTAGATAAGAGTTTTAACTCCTTAAGTACATCAACCTTCCACTGAATAGGACATACCTTTATATGAAATTCTTCCAATTGTAATAATTTTGACATCACATTTGGCACAATGACTTGCAATTGTTTACAATTGCTTAAATCTAATAGCCTAAGTTCAGTCAATTCACCTATTTCTTCAGGCAACTCTTTAATAAATGAATGTTTCAAGCTAAGGACTTTTAGTTTCTTTAGCTTTCCAATAATAGCAACATCGTTAATTGTGCTATCATCTAAACATAGTGTTCGAAGGTTTTTCAAAAGATGAATAGATGATGGCAAAGACGATTGGTGCAATTGAACCAAATTTAAAACTTTGAGCTTTGGCATCACTTTGAAGAAGTCCTCCGAGATTTTTAAATAAGAGCTTGACATGTAGAAATATTCAAGAGCTGGACAATCAAAATCCTTAGGCTGAAGTTGACTAATAATAGTACTATTACCATGTAAGGAGATTTTTGTGCATTTCTTGAGTTTATCTTTATCCCTCCATTCTCGTTCAATGTCATTTTTCGATGTAAATACATGGTGATCAACGTATGCTATTGTTATAGCAACAACACGAATAGCATCATGCATAGTAAATTGTTCACTTCTAAACCCGTCAAGTAACAAACTAGCATCTTTGAGGTCACGAACCAATTTATCCAGTCTATCTCGTGCATCTTCCATTGTTAAATTAGCTCCTTCAAGTATATCCAAACACATAACATGTTTGAATAAGTCTGAAATTGAAGTATTATTGTCCATTAGACTAGAAATTAAAAACGTTTTCTTAAGTTCTTCATCCCTTAAATAATTGTAACTTAAGGCCATCTTCATGTATTCCTTTTCTAGGAATCCTATAAACTTTGTTGGTGATGGAGCTCTTAATTCTTGCAGTGCTACTTTCCAATCAGATGGAAGACTCTTATTTTTTAATGCTTTTGCTATGGTACAAATAACGATGGGCAACCCTGCACACTCCTTGCATACATCATTCGGTAGAGAATTCAATTCGTGTGTTTGAATAACATCACCTGCAAATAGAGCTAGGATTATACTAATTGCATGTGTATTTACATGCATACTCTGCATATTTGAAAATAAGAAAAGTTTAAAATAAGATTATACTAATTCCACCTTATAATTAATGTCAAATGACAAACAAAACACAAATTACTAAGTCAACAATAGGAGATACCGGTAAACTTAAAATTTATATGTTAAACAATTAAAATTGTGAAAATTCTATAAGGCTATAAAAATTAATAAATCTGGACGTTATAAAAATTGGGCAAACCAAGAAAACATACGATTGAAAATTCTATAACAAGATTACCAGCCATCTTCCAGAATAGGTTCCAAGCTTCTTCTTCTTCTAAAACGCCCATCTGGAAATTATTTGTGGAACCCATCTTCTCCAATACATCTAAGTTTCTTGTTGTGATCAGTAGTTTACATCCTTCACGATCCGTTTTAGAAGGAATACCGATAGTCTTGAGATCAATATCTTCCCAAATATTGTCTAAAATTAGAACGATTTTCGTACTACTCCTCAATCTCTCATATAACTTATCTGCTCTTTCGGTCTCATTACTGAATTTTACACCTAACTTGTCTGCAAGTTCTGTTTGAACTTTTTTTATATCGAAATTTTGTGTTACCTATAAGACAACAATAATATGATCAATTTAAGAGTAACAAACAGAGAAAAATTATTCTAAACTAATAGCTATTTTATTTTCATTTATTTGTTTATTATTAATTTCACTCGAATTATAGCAATCATATAAATAATTATCACTCAATATAATCGTAAGAAAGTTAAAACATACCTCGACAAAAACAGTGTCCTCAAATAGTTTATCCTTCGCTTCGCCACCAACTTTCTGCACAAGAGTGGTCTTCCCAATGCCACCCATCCCGTAAACACCAATCATGTACACATTCTCATCATTTAATGCATCCCATACATTCTTCAACATAGAGGTTCTTGATTCGAATGCCAAATAATCTTCATTAGATCTAAGCCAGATATCTTGTGGAATAGTAGGAAAGGAAACTTGATCGAACTCCTTTTCTTTCTGGAGGAGTGGATCAATATCCTCCCGCTTTAATTTGAAAGCTTTCTTGCTTTGTTTGTAGTTGGACCACAATCCCTTGAAACATTGAGGGTTGTTTGCTTTCCCTTGAATCAACTGTTCTGCTTCTGTAATTGTCTTCTCCACATCCTTTTGCCAGTCCTTAACATTCTGTTTGATGACTTCCACATTTCTTTCAGCAGCAGTAACCTTAAGCTGAACTTCGTCTCTCATATTTTTCAACTGATCGACTTGTTTTTCCAGATTTTTGAAATTGGTATTGTAGTTGTACAAATACTTGAATTGACGCCAAATCGGAGCAGCCGACCACTTGCCTACTTCAAGGACAGGACTCAACACACTCCCGATACTCCCGGCAACATCAACCATTTTTTTTTTTTTGAACTTTTTTTCAAGTTTGAAAAACAGAAGTAAAGCAAACGAAAACTGAAGAAGATTTTAGTAAAGAAAATAAAGTAAGGAAATTAGGTGAAATAAAGAAGATTTGTGGGTAAACAAGAAAACAAGGGAACTGGTTTCAGTGAGGTTTCTTAATGATTGAGACAGAACAAAACTGAAGATGATGATGAGAGATTACAATGAACACGAATGAATGAATTGCTTTTAACTGAGCAGAGAGAACAACTTTCTCTATATAAACATTATGAATCAACTAAATATGTGAAAATGAGTTAATTTGCCTGACTTTACGGGTCAATTTGTAATATAATAATCTTAAGATGCCACTTGACTTCGTCCCCATTGATAAAGACAAAAAATGGCACTTGCATTAAACTATTGTCAAAATCAGATGTCTACAAAGATTGGGTATGTATCATTCTAATTTAAATATTTTAACCCAATATCAACAACTGGAGGCAGAAAATCCATCAAAAATATAAAACCTTGAAAGCAACAAACCTGATTTTACGGGTCAAGTTGTGATATAATAATCCTTAGGCTTTTTAAAAACATATTTGTAAAATTTTAAAACCGCAAATACTCATTCAAAGTTTTATTTATTTCCACACATTCAATTTTTTTTTAATCAAGGTTAAGATCAAAATCATTATTTTATCAGTAATATTAAAATAAATAAAATTATATTTCAATTTCTTCTATTTGTTTAAAATTAACAATTTCTCTCTAGATTAAGTTTTAAAAAAATTTATTTTTCTCTCACTTATAGGGTTTTATCTTTGATGGCTCTAAAAATATATGGTCATTGTCCGATCTTCTCTGCCAAATCGTTAACTCTGAATCGTTTCATCTTCCGTTGATTTTCTTCAATGAAAGACAACGCTTTATTGTCTATATTTGGAAGACATTTTGTCGTCTAGACGTTGTTTTTCACCAAATTTTCAAGCAATGCTCCTTTCATTAGATCAAAAGCTGTTGTCTGATAACGTTGTTAATTGTTATTATTTTGATTTCTAATACCCTTATATTGTGTGAAAATTTTATTCAAGCTAATGATATTATTTATCTTTTTGCACTTAGGAAGTTTTGAGCATTTTCGGAGTAAATTAGGACAAGAAATATAAAACTGGAGTAGAGTTAATAATCAACAAAGTCTGTGATGCTAACTAGGTGTGGGCACTTGAAATGACGAGAGCGAATTTTGAAATTTAAATTTTGATTTCCAAATCAGTTGAGATATTTTAAAAAAGTCAAGATTTGTTTCTTAGAAAAAAGGTGATTATTAGCTGGAAAAGGGGAACGCTTTGTGATAAGGAATATACAAGGAAGAGACGGAGGGAAATTTGGAAAGGATAAATATGTGTGTGTGTGTGTGTGTGTGTATATATATATGTTTCCTTTTAGGAAGGGATTATTTTTATTTTTATTTTGAGCTTATCTAAATGAAAGGAGATATATAGATAGATATTTTCTTTTGGAGGAAAAGAGGACCTTTTAGTTTTCATTTCATTTGAAGGAAGGCAGATCAGAGGATGGCATATAGTAGCTAAAATCTTTTCTCTTGGTTGAAGGAATCTGAAACCATAAACTACAAAGATTGTTTGATTTTTGTTCTTTAATATATCTTTTTAATTATTCAAGAATTGATTATCTTTCTAAATTATTTTTCATGATTGTGTTGGTTAATTGCTAAGGTGCACGATTAGTTTATCAATTAACATAATCTACTACTAGTTTAGGTGTTGAATCCATAATTGTTCAATTCATCTAATCGAAGTAGCAATTGAGATTTATTGTTTGTTACGTCAGAAACTGTAATTCCTAGGAAAATAATCAACTAGATTAAATACAACGTCATACGCTTGTGTTGTCTTGTTTCGTTGATCTTTTTGATTCTTAATGTTATTGTTTAATTAAATTTGAGATCGTATCCGAGTTGTTAATCAATAAGGGTTAACTGGAATACATATTTTTGGTTAACTAATCATAAGAAAAGACGCGTAATTAATACCACAACAAATATTTGAATAATTAATTTGATATTATTTGGTATCGATGATCTATCGTAGTTTTAATAGTGGATGTGACCGTATACCAAGGTTTATTTAACTGATTATTTATTTTAGATTATTTTGTCAATTTTTATTTACTGCTTTTAATTATAATTTGTATTCAATTAAGAAACCTCATAGTTTCGTTGTTTTGCGAGATAAGTAATGGTTTACTAATTGGAACTCTTTGAGGGAACGATCTCTACTTTCTTTTACTATATTTTTGTTGCAAAAATTTAATATTTTAATTTGGGTGTCAACGATAGTACTTACCATCGTCCTTTTGTCATGCATTCATTGAATTAATTTTCTAAACCCTAAAGGAAAAATGGTAACCTTTCAAAATTTATTTTCGGAAAAATTGTTAGTTTTTTAAACTAAAAGAAAAAATAATATAAATTTTTAAGATTTTAAAGTTTATAGATAAAATAACAATTTTATCCTGAAATTTAATAAAAATTTAAAGATAAATAAGTATTTAAATTTTTGAAATCTCTTCAATATTTTTTTAAGAATATATTAAAATCTGTGTGAGAAATAGTGTAAATATGTTATCCAAATTAATATTTATTATTGTCACCCACTTAGCAAGGTTGACGGGACATTTTCTGAGTTCGAGCAATATTAATTAATTATTATTGTGTATATAGATCTAATTTTTAGGAATAGATTAAAATCTGAGTGAGTAATTTACCAATTTTTTTTCACCAAAGCTTTGATTTTAAAACACTTTTTCCCTTATAGTATGGATGGGAAACACCTTTTCACTGAAATTACGTATAAATAATATTTTTTTATCTAAAATTAAATTCAATTAATGAAACAATATTATTAAAAATAAAATTATGATTTAATCTTAAATTTTTACAATTATCATATAATCTTAAATTAATAAAAATTAAAAATAATTTTTTAAGTATTCAAATTAAATAAAAAGTCTCTTATTTTTATTTCTTTTCACATTCACCATTTATTCTTCTTTTCCTATGAGTGTTTTTATTACAAAATTGTATGTTAAAAAATAAATTATAATTTTTGAAAATATCAAGATTCTTTTAAAACTTTTTAAGGGGTTATCAAAAATTCAAAGAAGTTGCAGTATTTTAAAAGTTTTTGAATACCAGTCTACTTTCAATAATTTAAATAGGTATAAATATTATATTATATTATAAATTTCAAAATATACGAGGGTTGGAAAAACTTTTAAAATTTATTTATACATTTTTTAATATTTTTAAGGGTATGATCAAAAACGGTTATTTTTATTAAAATTAATAAATGATAAATTATTATTTTATGTTTTTAATAAGTAAAATATATATTAAGAAATCAAAAATACCTTAAGCTCAGTTTTTCAATTATAAGGTGTTAATTTTACTTTAAGGTTGATAATATTTTTTATAAAATTTAATTTTAAATAAAAAATATTATTTATACTAGGGGTGGATTTGAGTCGAGCTAACTAGTTCAGCTTGCATTAAAAAATAAGCTAAATCTTTTTGCTTGAGTTTGATTTGAATTTTATTCAGACAAATTTAAACCGAACTAAATCGAACTGAATTAACTTTTAAGACTAAGCTAACTTGGATTATATCTAGACCGTATTGAAAATTAGAGATCATCCCATCTTTATGTCCAATTGGAATATTCTAAAAATAACGTCCCTATTTAGAGAATAGTAAAACAAAAATGAAATCTAAAGAATATGAAAATGTGAAAAATAAGTTTGAAGATAATTTGATGAAGTTCTTACTATGGTGACAATTGAGTCCCTTGTAAGTAGAGCAAGAGTATCTGTACAAGAAACTACACCAGCGCATTCTTCAATTGAGTTGAATTCGAGCTAAATCGATCCGAATATCTTTTGGCTCAAGTTCGTCTCTAATTAAAAAATGAGTTAAATCTTTTGATTAAAGTTTAATTTGAATTTTAATCAAATAAATTTAAATCGAATTGAATCTATTTTTAAGACTGAGTTAGCTCAAATTATATGCAGGCCTAATTTATACCAATTAATTTAAAAAAATGTTTTCAAGCCGTAGATGAGTAAATGTTATTTCTTCATTTAACTATTATTTTTGTTTGATCTACAGCCGTTAGAGCAATATTAAATATTATTTTATTTTCAGATTTAATTATTATTTTATTTGGTCAACAGCTTGGCATTGTCAGTCTTTGTATTTAATAACATTCTCCCTTTTCTATTTAGAATTGATACATAATGTTACCATAATTTTTTTCGGTTTATACAAGTATATTCAATTTTTTTCTCATTATATATATATATACCACAAAGTGAGTTGTAACATCAAGTTTTCTTTTGCCTTCAACCTTAAAAATATAAGTTTCAGTCGGCTTTTCACTACAATATAATAGTTGTTTTGCAAAAACTCTTTTATAAAACTCACCATAATTCAAGTATTGATCCAAACCCTTATTTTAATCTACATTTTGTTATACAATTGAAAATATTATAATTTAAAGCACACAAACACTGTCATTTTGTTGGGCAAATAAGATTTTTTGATAAATATTATTTTTTGTTAGTTAAATTAGTTAGAGTATTAATAGATTTACTGAAAAAATTTGTTTGTTAGTTGGAATGCATGTTTATAATGTGTTCAACATGAAATTAATGTTGAAAAAGTAACTGGTGAAGAACTAAGGGTTGACAGGTCTCCTCTAGAGGATAGGCATGCCCTATCTAGGCAAGATTGGACCAGGCGTGCCCTACCTAGGCATCCAGTTGTAATTTCTCATTTTATTTCAAAATTATAATTTCTCAAATTAATTTGTCGTATTATAATTGTAGGTTATATTTTCATTTTAAAATAAAAAAAACTACATTTATGATTCAATTTGGAGGGCAATGGGTTATAAGAGATGATAATGTAATAAAATATGTTGGTGGGGATGAAAAAGAGATTTGCATTGACACAAACTTTGATTTTAAAGGATTTATTGAAAAAATTTGTTATCATTTGAGAATCAATTGAAGTGGATCACATGTTCACATATTTAGATGTAATGAAGCATCATTGACTAAAAAGTCATATGAGAGTCGAGATGATAATGACGTTAAGTATGCGATATTGGTAGCAAGAAATAAACATAATGTTAGGGATATTAATTAAAATAAGCATATTTTTTTCCGTTTATACCTTTTTAGGCACACGCACAGTTCTTTTACTTTTATAAGCAAATACATTTTTAATCTCAAAAATACCCTTCGGCCCTGTAGGTGTTAGCGTAGCCTAGCGCGGGAAGTTTTTGAATAAGTTTATGGGATGCTCAGTACGTATAGGGTGCGTGCGAAGTGCGCGTGGAGTGCGTTGGGTGCGCGCGGTGCGTTCGCAGTGCCCGGAGTGCGCGCGGTGCGTGCGGTGGGCGGAGTGCGCGCGGTGCGCGGAGTGCACGCGGTGCGCTCCGAGTGCGCGCGATGTGTGCGTAGTGCGTGCGGAGTGCGTAAACTACATAACTTAAAAATTGATTATTGTTAATCAACTACAAACAAATTTAAAAATAAAAATTGATTTGAATAATTAACGCATTAAATTGTTAGCTTGAAGGCAGATGAAGATATTTACTCCGCAAACACAGTTTCACCTTTTCATTCTTTATTTCACTTTTATCAGTTGACTTTCTCCGATTCATCTTTGTCTCATTTCACTTGTTTCAATTGATATTCCATCTGGTTAATTGAAAATTTTGATAAAGATGATATTCATGCTTGGATTTGGCGGGCAATGGCACAAAGAAGGTAATCATGATTTAAAATATATTGGTGGAATTCAATCGTTAGTTTCAGTAAGTAGAAAAATCGATTACAATAGGTTTATTGAAGCAGTATCTTCTCATTTAAATATCGATACAAGTTCTTTTGAGGTAAAAATTTATATGCCAAATCCAACCGAATATAGTGATTTGCCATATTTATTAAAAGATGATTATGATATTAAGATGATGATGAAGCTATCTAGCTCATAGAGAAAGTCTTCTGTATTTCTTGAAGTGGTAGCAAACCAAATTGAGCAACATGTAGAAGATATACAAGCTAACAATCAACAACAACATCCAGAAACAGAAGGATGTGATCAAATGGGTGACGTTAATCGTGATGATATTGAGGTTGGTGTTAGTTGGAATCCTTATCAAGATTGGACACATGACGAAAGAGATACAGCTGAAGGATGTTATCAAATGGGCGACTTACCAACAAATGATTTTCGTTCTGGCGGAGAAGATGAATATCATGCTCATGACGATGGTGGTATCGATTATAATTGTGTCAATAATATTGATGGTCCCGAAGAAGGTGTCGATAACACAGGGATTGGTCCATCAGGGTTAGTGCATGAAAGTTCAACACATTATGGTTCAAATCCTTTTTTCGGTGTTCCAGAGCCATATAGAGATATAGAAAATGAAGTAAGTCAAATTCATTCAGTTGCACCACGTGATGGCAGATTCAAAATCACAGATCAATTTGCTTTTAAACAAGTTTTAATTGACACCATATGTAGGGATGCATTGGAAAATGGTTATCAATTCAAAGTATCAAGTTCTAATAAAAAGAGATGGGATATAAAGTGTTTGCATGAAGGGTGCAAATGGAAAGCAGGAGCTGGGAAGTTAAGTAACAGTGATGTTTTTGTGTTAAAGAAGTTTGGAACACACACTTGTCCTCGTGATATAATTAGACCTCATCATAGACAAGCGGGTAAAAGGGCAATGGGGAAAATATTAGTCATTGTTTACTGCAGGTGACCGTGTATATAGGCCAAAAGATATTATCACGGATATAGCAGATAGATATCAAATTGATATCTCTTATACGCAGGCTTGGCGTGCTAAGAATTGAGCTTTAAATGAGATAAGAGGTTCGCCAGAGGAGTCATTCAGACTATTACTGATATTCTGTCATAACCTTGAACAATGAAACCCTGGCACCATTACACAAATAGACACGGATGAAGATCATCGATTTCATTTTGTCTTTATGGCTTTAGGATGTTCAATTAGGGTATTTCGTGATTTTTGTCGTCTGGTCATCTGTATTGATGGAGCATTCTTGAAAGGTCGATATTGGGGTACACTTTTTATTGCAGTGGGTAAGGATGGAAATAATCATATTTTTCCATTAGCGTTTGGCATAGGAGGAAAAGAGGAAACAATAACTTGGAGCCCGTTCCTTCGAGCTTTATATCGGTGTATTGGAGATATCCCTAATTTAGCAATTATTTCATATAGACACAATGCTATAATTCGTTGTGTGAGGGAAGTATTTTCGAATGCACATCATGGGTGGTGCAACCATCATATCAAAGGAAATATGCGAAGTCGGTATAAACAAACAAAACATATTGAAGGATTATTTTGGCGAGCTGCGAAAGCATATCGAATAGAAGATTTTCAGGAGGCTTTGCGAATGATCAGAGCTGAAAATCCAACCGCAGCAGCTTATCTAGAAGGTATTGACTATCAACGCTGGGCTCGTGCATACTTTCCTGGCATCCGATATAATATCATGACTACAAATATTGCTGAGTCGTTTAATGCCTTGGCACGACAAGCGCGAAAGTTGCCAGTGATGATGCTTCTGGAATTTTTGCGCTCAACTTTACAAAAATGGTTTTATACTCGATGCAATATGGCAGGTTGGAATAATTTTTTTTCAATTATTTCATACTTTTCATTATTTATAAATGAGTAACATTCTGTATACGTTTAATTATGCAGGTGCTTGTACTCATTCTCTAACTCCATGGGCTGAAGAGAAGATGACCAGTCATATCCAAAAGTCAGCTAATATGATTGTCAAGCTGATAACAATTGATCGATATGAAGTACATGCTCCGAGTAAACCTGTTGCTATAGTTGATCTTGCTAAAAAATAGTGTACATGCAGAAAATTTCAACTATCACAAATAGCATGTACACACGTTGCAGCAATCGCCAGATTTCAAAAACTTTCGCACTCTTATCCATGGGTGAATAAGTATTACTCAGCTGAATATTGGCAAGCAGTATATAGAGAAAGTGTTGAACCATTGGGTGATCCATCAGAATGGGTGCAATCAGAAGAAATACGTATAGTCCACCCACCTCCGATGGGACATCGACGTTCTGGTCGACCTTCGGAACACAATAGAAGGCCATCGCAAGGGGAGGAAACCCGTCAAGTTGAATGTAGTCGGTGTCATGAAAAAGGACATACTCGATTAGTTTGCACAAATCCTTTGTCAGGTGTCGGGTCTGCAAGAGGGGTGTAAATTCAAATCTCCTATTTCTTCTATGTTTTGTTATTTATCTTTCTACTTTTGTAATATAATTAGCCCCTTGTTGACAGTAAAAAGGGATATGGTAAGCTGAACAAAGGGGATATGGTAAACTGAACAAGCGAAGAATTGCATTGACTGATAACTCAATTGTCCAGTTTGTGTTGTTTATTATTACTTTCGACGTTATTCTTTATTGTTACTTGTGAGCAATCTATTTGGAGGGGTTGCGCATTGCTTATTTATGTGATAGGCTTATATTCCTTTCTTCAGAAGGGTTGTTTTGTTTGTATTGGTTTGTTTGATTGAGTGAGCAGGCTGGCTAAGACATTGCTTAGTGCCATCACGGGGCTGAAAAGGTGCAGTGCGCACGGAGTGCGCGCGGTGCACGGAGTGCACGTGTGGTGCGCGGAGTGCTCGTGCGGTGCGCGAAGTGCATGAGTGCGCGTGCGGTGCCCGGAGTGCGCTGAGTGCGCGTGCGGTGCGCAGAGTGCGCGCGCGGTGCGCGCAGTGCGCTGAGTGCGTGAGTGCGCGCGGTGCGGGAGTGCGCTGAGTGACTTTGCGGTGTGCGGTGCCTTTTACATCATTTGGCCAAAAGTTTTTGCTTAATCGATTTTTGCTTTAAATTATTTCTGTTTATATAAATCAAAAAAATGATTGCTTTATGTTTCAATTAGAAGGAATTGATTTTTCTTGTTAAATCGAATGAAAATGAAATGCAAACCAAAGTTAATTACTCCAAATTTACGCAGAATTAGAAGGAAGAAACCAAATTTTCCTAAGGCATTTTAATGCCTTTACATAACCATTTGGCCAAACTCATGAATAAATCAATCATGTCATTACTTTTTCACAATAAAATTTTGGCAGCATTTCCCCTGTTTATTTAATATTTCCCAACCTGTAATCAAATTAAAACACATCAATATATCGCAATCAAACACTTCAATATCAATATTTATGCCACCGATACTTCAATTGCTTTCATCTAACCATCAACTAATATCACTTCATCCAACCATCAACCAACCAAAGATATAGTAATAGAATGACAAAAATCAATCACAATGCAACAAAAACAACTAATAAAATGATAAACATAATATAAATAAAATAACACTGATCAACCATAACATATAATCATAATTCAATCAATCACTCGTACACATCAGGATATGAGTTCCCTCCGTGTTTCCATATCTTGGAGGCAACTTTACAACGCATGGAAGATGCATTAGCGACAGTAAAAAGCAAATCACGTCCGGTTGCAAGATATTCCAATATATAAATAGTAAATATCCCACAATCACCGGAGGCTGTACCCTATTACGGTACATCCGTTCGTCTTCTGATTGTCAAGGGCTCTGTCCGAGGCTCAACACCCTTAACCTGCCAATAACTCGTTGTATTAATAATGGTTAGAAGATAAGAATAATGTGTCATCGCCCGAGAGAAGCTATCCGTAGAGTCAAAGAAAGTCGATGATGAGTCATAAACGGTTAGAATCCATTCATTTAGATCCAACTCACCACATGCCCAATGCTGACATTCAAAATTAATTGGAATATAAACCTGACAAAATAACAATAAGTAAATCAAACAACCTTAAACCAATCAAAAGTAAATCAAACAACCCTAAAATTGATTTATTAGTCAATAACATTAAAATATGACAAACCTTATCCACATAAGCCCATGGGATATAACCACGATCTAAAATTGGATCATTTATTCCTTCAATCGGGTCTAGAAATAACCGTGGCCACTGGTAATTATCAGGTCCAACTTCTTCCCGATTCTTAATCTCACGTGCCAACCACCCATCGAAAGATGTCTCAACACAAGTCCATTTAGCCGATGGAAATGCATGTCGCAACACCACCAAATAAGAATCGATATGCTGTATCATCAGATATATAAATATATAGTAAAATCATTACAATAACATAATAATGGATATATAAACAAATAATCAGTAAATATATATTACGAACCTGATCCGTCAAACACTGATTATCTTCACATAATGTTTTCCACCAGTTAATTTTTCTACATAGCCCAAACAAAAAAGTGTTCGCTGAAACTTCAGGACTTTCCTCGTACCATTTTAAATATTCTATCATATTATAGCTTTCTCCTTTCGGGTGTGAGTGTTTGAATACTTCTCGTGCACGACGCTGTCTCAATGGATCAGTGTATGGACTCCGAAGCGAGCGACCCTTTTTTACAATCCTTCCTCGTAAAGTCTTACGAGTATTGGATCGTTGTTGAATTGGTGTTTCAACCAAACCGTCAGTTGATTGCGGAAGTTCCATTTCATCCTGTCCGGGAAACTGAATCTCCACTTCAGCATCATCCTAAAATTTCAAAGGAAATATTATCAACAATCAAAAAAATATAATCACAAATTTTTAATAATGAAAAATATGGAAAAAAATTTACCTGAATGAAAGGGACTGCGTTATACGTATGTTGCAACTCAGATAACTTGGCTTCTATTGACGCTTGACGTGCTTCAAGATTGGTTTGCCGTTCGTCAATATTTCCAAATCGCTCATCAACTTTTTGCATAAACCCTTCAATGAGATGCTGAAGTTGATTGAATTTATCTTCAATATTCGAAGTAGGACCAAGGGTAGTGACATGGGGGGTTGTTTCTGTAGTCGGCTGAAATGATGTCATGATGGGGCTATGCATAGATGGAGCTGATATGATAGGACTACAAATAGGTGTGCTTCGATGCCTATGTTGATCTGAAAGTGGAGATTGGATTCCAAGAGAAGAGCTTATAGGAACACGGGCATTATCATGCTCTTCGTTTTCACCGACATACTCTATAACATCATTGTAGTATGATAACTGTTGCTCGGTTGTGGATGGAATCAAAATAGGAGTCACAACATCCTACAAAATATAATAAATTGGTTAGTCATAAAATTTTAAAAAATAGATATTTAATAAATAGATATATAGGATAATAACATACTTCCGAAGCTTCAAATATTCGATAAACATTCTCCCAACTTGGACCTTCCAAACTCTTCCATTTTAACATTCGAGGAATACTGTCTCTACTCTTACAAACTACGAAACGCCCTAAATTATGTAACGTTTCGTATATCCAAATCTACAATATTAACAACATAATATTAAATATATATCTTTAATATAAATATATATTTAACATAAAAATAAAATAAACAATAACATTGTATTACCTGAAAAGCCCCTACATATCCCATTATCGCATATGATACAGTTGGGATATCCTCTGAAAAAGGTGGATATGCATCACAAATTTCCTCGTATTTTTTCTGTAGATTTCGACTCATTGATTGTGTAGTCATCTTCCAAATAGGTATCGCCCATGGATATCTATTAAAAGCATCCCAATCATCAATGGTACTTAATGTATGTTCTGAAATGGCCTTCCTATTATCTGCTCCCATTAACCCATAGTGAAGCAAATATAAAGCAGTTATTTTTACAGCATCCTCATCATTATTTCCCCATGCTTTTTCTTTAAAAACTTTGACCAAATGACTATAGGTTACATGCTTAACCCCTGAAAAATACTTATTCCTTAACTCTAAATCTCCTATTATTCTATCATTTCTATCCATTTCTTGACCAAATTTTAATCCTGTTATCAAAGCAAATTCAACAGGACCAAATCTACAATCAACTCCATTCAACCGAAACCAAAACTCTTCACCTAATACTCCCTTATTAATCTGTCGGAATAATACAGAATGAATAAGAGGAGAACTATATTTAAGAATTTCTAAATTCAAAAATTGCCCCAAACAACATTCTTTAAACATTCGTTTTTGCCGAGGAGTAAGTGAAACTCTGATATGCTTTACTGTTTCAACATGGCTTCTAACTTTGATTATAGCAGTAAAATTATACGCATCATTGAAACGCCGTTCACCCGGCTCATTATTAACTGAAATTGCCTGAACAGAATCCTGAAAAAATAGAAAATTTGCAATATAGGTATAAGTGTGTATGGGGTGCGTATGGAGTGCGCGCGGTGCGTTTGGAGTGTGTGCGGTGCGTGCGCGGTGCGTATGGAGTGCGCGCGGTGCGTGCGGTGCGTGCGCGGTGAGAAATCCAGTGCGTTTTCCTCTCCGTCGCCGGCAACACAGAAACAATAAAATCCAGCCAAAATACTAAACTCAAACTAAAAGCATGCATCCAGAGATCCACTTACCTCAGACGAATCCGATGACATTCTCGATCCACGATCTCACAATGCCGATCTCAGTAAAGCCAGCCAAAATAGATAGCAGATGGGTGGGTTTTTTAGTGTGTTTTGGAAGTTGGGAACCAAATGGGCTGAATAACGCACCACGCACTTTACGCACCCTGTAACAAATACCCGATTTTGAAAGTTTTTTTTCTTTTAATTAAACAGAAGGAATAAGCTGTGGGGTATTTTGGGAATTAAAAATGTATTTGCTTATAAAAGTAAAAGAACTGTGCGTGTGCCTAAAAAGGTATAAACGGAAAAAAATATGCTTATTTTAATTAATATCCCCATAATGTTATGTTACAACTTTCTCTACATAAATATTATGAATCAAATAAATAAGTGAAAATGAATTAATCTGCCTGACTTTACGGGTCAATTTGTAATATAACAATCTGAAGATGCCACTTGACTTTGTCCCCATTGATAAAGACATAAAATGCCACTTGCATTAAATTATTGTCAAAATCAGATGTGTACAAATGAGTAGGTATGTATCATTGTAATTTAAAATATTTCAACCCAGTATCAACAACTGAAGGCAGAAAATCCATAAAAAATATAAAACCTTGAAAGCAACAAACCTGATTTTACGGGTCAAGTTGTGATATAATAATCCCTAGGCTTTTTAAAAGCATATTTGTAAAATTTTAAAACCGTAAATACTCATTCAAAGTTTTATTTATTTCCACACAATCAATTTTTTTTTTTTATTAAGATTAAGATTAAAATCATTATTTTGTTAATAATATTAAAATAAATAAAATTATATTTTAATTTCTTTTATTAGTTTAAAAAATTAATAATTTCTTTTAAAATTAAATTTTAAAAAATTTACTTTTTTCTCATTTATAGGGTTTCATCTCTACTAACTCTAGGAAATCCGGTCACCGTCTAATCTTCTTTGCCGAATCGTCAACTCTGAATTGTTTCATCTTTCGCCAGATTTTTAAACAACGCTCCTTTCGTCAGATCAAAAGACATCATCCTTTCGTCATCCATTCACCAGATTAATTTTCCAAACCCTAAAGGAAAAATGGTAACTTTTCAAAATTTATTTCTAGAAAAATTGTTAATTTTCTAAATTAATAAAACAATAGTATAAACTTTTAAAATTTTAAAGTTTGTAAATAAAATGATGATTTTATCTTTAGATTTAATTAAAAATTTAATAAAAATTTAAAGACAAAGAAGTATTTAAATTTTTAAAATATCATGGTTATATTTTTAAGAATAAACTAAAACTTAAGTGAAAAATAATCCTTTGACCAATATATAAATATATTTTCCAAATTAATATTTATTATTTTTGCCCACTTAGCAAGGTTGATGGGACATTTTCTGAGTTTCGAGCAATATTAATTAATTATTATTGTATGTATAGTTTTAATCGGAGTAATTTACCTTTTTTTCACCTAAGAGTTGATTTTAAAACACTTTTTCACTTATAGTTTGCATGGGTAACACTTTTTTATTAAAATTAAATATAAATAATATTTTTATCTAAAATTAAACTCAATTAATGAAAAAACATTATTAAAAAACAAAATTATTATACAAATCTAAATTAACAAAAGTTAAAAATAACTTTTTAAATATCTAAATTAAATAAGAAGTCTTTTATCACCATTTTCTTTCACATTCACCTTTTATTCTCTCTTCTTATAAATATTAGTGTTTTTATCATAAAATCTTATTTTAAAAAATAAACTTATTTTAAAAAATAAACTATAATTTTTTAAAATATCAAGAGTCTTTTAAAACTTTTTAGGGGTTATAAAAATTCAAAAATGTTTGAATTTTTTAAATATCATTCTACCCCCAGTAATTTAAATGGGTATAAATATCATATTACAATTATTGATATCATATAATAAATTTCAAAATATTGAGAGTTTGAAAAACTTTAAAGATTTTTTTATAAAGTTTTTAATATTTTTAAGGATAAGATCAGAAACAGTTATTTTTATTAAAATTAAAAAATGATAAAATTATTATTTTATTTTTTAATAAGTAAAATATATATTAAGAAAACGAAAACACCTTAGGCTCACTTTTACAATAATAAGGTGTTAGTTCTACTTTTACGTTGATAATATTTTTAATAAAATTTAATTTTAAATAAAAATATTATTTGTACCAATTAATTGAAAAAAATGTTTTCAGGCCATAGATGAGTAAATGTTTTTTCTTCATTTAACTATTATTTTCAGATTTAATTATTATTTTATTTGATCAACAGTTTGGCATTGTCAGTCTTTGTATTTAATAACATTCTCTCTTTTCTATTTCGAAATGATACATAATGTTACCATAATGTTTTTCGGTTTATACAAGTATATTCAATTTTTTTTCATTATATATATATATATACCACAAAGTGAGTTATAATATTAAGTTTACTTTTGCCTTTAACCTTAAAAACACAAGTTTCAATCGGCTTTTCATTACAATATAATAATTATTTTGCAGAAAATCTTTTATAAAATTCACCCTAATTCAAGTAAGTATTGATTCAAAACCTTATTTTAATCACTTTTTGTTATACAATTGAAAACCTTATAATTTAAAGCACAAAAACATTGTAATTTTGTTGTGGAAATGAGATTTTGTGATAAATATTATTTTTTATCAATTAAATTAGTTAGAGTATTAATAGATTTATCGGAAAAATTTGTTAGTTAGTTGAAATGGATGTTTATGATGTGCTTGACGTGAAATTTATGTTGAAAAAATAACTGGTAAAGAATGGAGCATTGACAGGTCTCCCCTAGAGGATAGGCATGCCCTACCTAGGCAAGACTAGACCAAAAGCGCCTTGCCTAGGCATTCAGTTGTAATTTGCCATTTTATTTCAAAATTATAATTTCCCAAGTTAATTTGTCGTATTATAATTGTAGGTTATATGTTCATTTCGAAATGGAAAAAGCTACATTTATGATTCAATTTGGAGGGCAATGAGTTACAAGAGATGATAATATAATGAGATATGTTGGTGGGGATGAAAAAGAGATTTGCATTGACATAAACATTGATTTTGAAGGATTTGTTGAAAAGTTTTATTATCATTTGAGAATCAATCAAAGTCGATCATATGTTCATTGTTTAGGTGTAAGAAAAAAACCATATAAGAGTTGAGATGATGATGACATTGAGTATGTGATGTTGGTAGCAAGAAAAAAACCAGAATCAACATAACTTTATGTTACAAAGAGTTGTATTGAAGGAAGATGACAATCTTCAAGAAGAATAGGTTGATGATGAACAAAGAGCGGATTATCTAACATACGACTGGACACAACTATACAGTTTTCAAGAATATAATGTGGATGATAATGATGATGATGATAATGATGAAGATAATGAGGATTATGATGATGATGTTGAGGGTAATGATGATCATTAATTTGCAAGATTTGTGAAATTTGATGATATGTACAATGTACCAATCGAAGACCATGAGATGTATAATGCATAAGAAGATGTTGAAATAAGTTCAACTAATGATCTTAATGACGGGGTTGAGTGTAGTGCAAGGCATCACGGTTCAGTTAATCATGGAGCATATGTGAGAAATATTGATGTTTCAAATTCATTTCAATAGGTTCTTTAGGTCGCTATGGATGTTAAGAACACTGGGTATCGGTAATCATGAAACACGAACTAACATGAGTTTAAAAGTAATGAGGCTTTCTAGTTTTAAGGTAGAATTGAAATAATTATTTGAGATATATGTTTTAGAGACTGGTTGTTAATACAAAGTCCTTTACTGTGATAGGAAACAATGAGAGATCAAATATGTAGTGGAGCAATGTAAATGGCAGGCATGGGCAACAAAGAATAATGATACAGATTTTTGGGTGTTACGATATATGGGCGATGAACACACTTGTCCACAAGATCAAATACTGCCACATCATAAACAAGTTGGTGTTCAAGCCCTCGAGACAATCCTTAAATTAATGTTTGTAGTTAACCGCATATATTAATCGAAGGAAATTATCTCTAATATGGTAGATAGGTACAAAATTGACATATAATACACATAAACATGATGTGCCAAGACATATGCACTAAATTTATTACGAGGATCACCTAAAGAGTGTTTCATGCTCTTAGTCGAGTATTTTCATAATCTGGATGAAACATCTTTCCTTAAAAGTATTATCTACCAAAGGAGAAATGTTACAAATTAATATCCAGAGCATCTATTTTTTTTAAATACTTTAAAATGAACGCATCACTAAAAGTGTTTAGAAATTATTCTAAGAAAACTGAAAAATCTGGAAGTGAACATAAGATATATATATCCCATATGAAAACTCATCTAAAACATCTAAGATCATGGAGTAATCATATACATGCCCTGTATACAATTATACAACTATCTAAATATGACCAAAAATCAATAGTATCATATGTATATAACAAAAACCATAGGTAACCAGCCCTAGCCTACCCCAACCTCATAATTACCTCGATCACCAGTGCTTGTAATTAAGTACTTTCTGAAAAGAAGTGAGAGATAAGAATACTCAGTAAGGGGAAAGAATTAAGTAAACTATATTTTTCCTGTTCTAACTCACTCTCGAGACTCAACCTTACATCATAACCTTTATAAGAAATGGAGGGGATAATCTAGTTCATCCTTTACTATTTGGGTCATGCTTTGTCCCATCTGATGTCTATTTAATACTTTTTAGAAGCTGGCTATAGGGATTTGGCACTTTTCTAAGCTCAAGCTCTCTTTCTTTCTCTTACTACACTATTTTTGAATCTGAATTATACTCTACTATCAACATGCTCTATTGCGAGCAGACTTTACTGTGGGTTTATGTCCTACTACAGATGTGCCCTACTGCGGGCGGTATAGTGTAAAATTCCCTCTTATAGTTCATAACATGCATGCATGCATTATATCTTACTAATCTTGCTTCCATCTAAAACTATCCATAACTCACTAGATTATACTCTTGGGATAACCACTGAATCTTGAGCCCTAAATTTCTTTTCTTGCTTTTTTTTTCTTTTCTTCTTCTTCTTTTCTTTTTCTCTCCTTTCTTTCCTTTCCTTTCTTTCTTTATTCCTCTCCTTTTTCTCCTTTTTTTTAATTTCTCTCTTTCCAAACACTGTGAAATACTATTCATGAGACTGTTTATTTGGTAGGGTAGTCTTTTTGTTCATACCATTTAATAGTCCAAACGGTCTCTAATTTATACAAGCTATATATATTTGAAAAGAGGATTCAAAGAGCTTTCCAGAAAGCTATATTATCCCTTATGATTCATCCAATAAGACAGTCAAAAAGTGGGATGAATTCAATGGCAAAAATCTGTATTTCCTGTTTATTTGGGTAAAGCAATTTTTTTGGTTCATACAGTATTTAACAGTCCAAACGGTCTCCAATTCATATAAGTTATATATCGTTGAAAAGAGAATTCAAATATCTTTCCAAAAAGCTATAATAGCATTCATGATTCATCAGATAAGACAGTCAAAACGTAGGATGAAGTTAGTGGCAAAAAACTATCTTCACTATTTATTTGGTAAGACAATTTTTTTGTTCATGCGATTTAATAGTCCAAACGGTCTCTAATTCATACAAGCTATATATCATTGAAAATAGGATTAAAAGAGCTTTCCAAGAAGCTATAATAGCATTCATGATTCATCAGATAAAACAATCAAAATGTAAGACGAAATCAGTGGCAAAATTATAAATATTATCCAACTCTCTGCTATGAACAAAATCACACACATAGATATCCCAAATAGCAAAACAACATTTCTCAACTTCAAAATCATCATTTATAATATAGAGCCAAGGAATCAAAAACATAAAATATGAAACATATCAAGGATAATACCCCTTACCTTATTTCAAGCCAATCTTTGCTAAATTGGCTCCCTCCTTTTGTCTTCCTTCTTTGATCACCAAACCCACCTTAAATCAACACCAAAACACACTAACATCTTTATATAACATGCATCCAATATATATAAGCATAGGAAAAGGGAAAAAGAAAGAGATTTTTTGGTTACCAAAGTTCCAAAAGTGTTTCCTTTTCTTTTCTTTTCTTTTCTTTCCTTATTTTCCTTCTAAAAACAAAGAAAAAAAACATGAAAAAGGCTAATTTTTCTAGAAGAGAAGAAGAAGATGATGGAAAAAGGTAGAATTGCCTTTTTTTTTTACTTTTCTCTCTTTATAAATATATATACATACTTTTTAATATATATATATATATATATCTTTGTTTTTATTTTGTAATTGCTTTATATATAACACACAGAGAGAGACACATTTCAACATATACATTTAAAACTGGAAATGTCTTAAAGTGGGATCAAAAGATATAAATATCCCTAGAACGTACCTGAGGGTATTATACTAGAGCTACAAAGTCTTGGAACAATCACATATATTGACACTAACGCAAACAATAAGTTTTTCTTTATGGCATTGGGTGTTCGATTAGGAGGTTTCAACAGTTTTGTTGTCCAATAATTTGGATTGATACTTCACATTTAAAGGGAGAGTATATCGGGTCATTTTTCATTGTTGTTGCCAAAGATAGTAATAATGAGATTTAGTCATTACCATTATTTCATACTGACATCTTATAATCATGGTTTCAGTGGCAAACGTGTCACCTTATGTCATTCACGGTTATTGTAACCATCACACCAAAGGTAACATGCATTCTCATTATAGGAAAACTAAGCATATTAAATGATTATTTAATTTATTGTATAAATATATTTATATTATTTTTATATACATATTATATATATATATATATATATATATATATATATATATATATATATATATATATATATATATAAATTGAGTGTGAAACGTGTGAGAAGTGCACTTATCGCAGTCACACTCTTAACACTCGTACTTGCATTTTTCGTACTCGTATCTATTTTGCTTTTTGTTTTGATATAGACATATTAACATTCAAACAAAAAATCGAGTTGTTTTCAAACATGTTTATGAATGTTTCGATTCATAAATTATCAAACTTACAATCAATGTGCTGATGTTGGAAGATGCTATCGAAGAAAAGGCTACCGAAGAAAAAATACGATTGAAGAAAAATAATTACTAGAGAGGGATATTATTGAAATAAATATTGAGTTTGCTTAAAAAAGTAAATTCATTAAAAGTTTACTTAAAAAGATTTAGGTGCAAAATTTTTTACTTATTTTAATTAATATCCCTTTTAATATAATTGATTGAAAATGTTATTGACTAAATAGATTTTATCAAAAATTTTAAATTAAAATTTTTTATTTTTACAGTTTGTCTTGAATTTTTCATTAGTTATTTAATTACTCTGTTAATGAACTAAAAACTTATAAATTCAACAAAACTCTCCTCCCATTAAATTGCAATAACATAAATCTTTTGATTATTTTTTTTTTAATTTAAAATCTTAAATATAAATTTAAACTCTAAACTAAGGGAGAATTCAAGTTAAACTCATTCAAACTTAGTTTAGTCTTTAACTTGAAAACTTAAATAGTCAAGCTCAAATTGAAAAATGATCAATTCGTTAACCTTAAACAAAGCTCAAGGTTGATGCTGATGATGGAACTTGGTTCTTTGAAGACTCTCCTATACTTTATCAATACTATTACTTATCGTCTCAAATAAACAAAACTTGATCAAAAAATTTTAAATTAAACCTAACCTCAAACAAACCCATATCATTTATTGCAATTATATGAAAATTTACATATATTTTGTCATATTTAGAGGGTGAAAACATTATTTAGGCAACAAGGATGCACACATGGGATCATCATCTCTACCAATAAAAATACCATCGAGAAGGCATGCTCTAATGCTTCGGATGCAAATTCACCATTCTCATTTCTGTTTTATCCTAACAATTAGCCACTTGACAATACAGGTGATGATGGTAGAAAGATTGAGAAAGGAATTAATCAAGAGGGCTCAGTAAGCCAACGTGTCATAACTGCTATAATAATGAGTCATGTAATTGGGAATTTGCCTTGTTTGGCTGTTGTTCTCGCATATGTTATTCAAGGGTTTGTGGTAAGGATGAAAATGGTTATGGTTTTGAGAAGGGAAAGAAGAGAAGGAAAGAGTGTTGTTGCTTTAGGAAAGATGAATTTGAGAATGTCAAGCAATATGATCTTGTGCTATAATGATAATTGGAATTTCTAAATATGAAAGCAAATAACTCTTACTTGAATTAGATCACCTCTTTCACATCTAGTCAAAAGTTATAAATTCAGTTTAATTGAATCTGAACTAATTATACTAAGTTAGAGAAAACCCTAAATCCAATAATCAATTTTAAAACCACTTTATTAGGTAAGTGAAGAGTTTGATATTAATATATCATTACTAAATTTCAAACTCATGCTTGCTTGTTTCGGTGTCCCTACTAACCCTCTATCTTGTTGCTAAAACTACTATTTGGAGGTTATTTGTATACATTTTTTTTTTGGTGAGGAGAAACATTTACTTTAGTTAAACCATTCATTTTGCATATAACAAGATTACTTTTTTGATTTAATCAGACTTGAACCAATTACATCAAATAAGAGAAAAACTTAAATCCAATGATTGTATAATATTTTATACCAAAAAAGTGAAAAATTTGATTTTATATTTTCAATAAATTATGAATACATAGGCCTTTTGTTTGGATACAGTCATCATTACCGCTTAATCTTTCTTGGGAAGCTATTTGCTTGCAATTTCTTTTCTTTGCAATTGTGCACACTATTTAATAAATTGTCAAAAGAAGTTAGTGTTGACTCAATGAGTCATTATGCTCTTATTTTGATGATAACAAACTAATATGTTCTTAAGCATATTAACTAATGATTTTACTTGAGTGTGAGTTTAGATTGTAAGAATTTATCTAATACACTTGAAGAAGTTTCAAGATGAAAATGAAGATAAGACTCAAGTGAAGAATTCTTGAAGATTTAAAGTAAAACTCAAGTTCAGGTAGATATATTTGTAATTTAGAGCATTTGTTTTGATTAAAATATTTATTTGCATGGGATAGCTCACTTGAAAATTCATTCTCATATCTTTTACATTTTGGGTTAAAATGTCATTTTTCAAACTATTGGGTTAAGCCAATTTTTTCACCAAAATCTATTAATTCATTTAAAATGATGAAGTTTTGTGAACTACATTTTCATATCTTAAAGTTGGTTTTGAAAGAATTTTCAAAAATGGGTTAAATTGTCACTTTACAAAGCTTTAGGGGTTAAATTGCAATTTTTGAACATTTAGGGGGTAAAATGAATAAAATTTGGTCGACCGAATTCTTCGATGGCAGCTTTTAAATTTTCCAGAAGCCATGTATTTTGGCTTTCAAAAATTTGGTTGACTGAATTAAATCTGGTCTACTGAATTTTGGTTTGAACTTTCTAACGGCTAGTGCCATGTAGGCACAACGGGAGTGCCACATCACATCTGGTTGATCGAATTACATCCGATCCATCGAATTGTGCATTTTCTGGAAAACTAAAATGGCTAGTCTTTATGCACAACGGTAACTTTCCTTATTTTCCTTTATATAAACCCAATCAAATTCGTTCGAAAAGAACTTTTGCCACCAAAAACTTTCACATATTTGAGAGCAAATTAGTTTTGAGCTATTCACTTGCAAATTCTCTTCTCTAATCAAAACCCTTGCTCATATACTTTGTAATTTCATTTGTATTGGGTTGTACTAAACTTAACTTTCATATACACTCTTTGAGAGAGATCACACTTTGAATTCATACTAAAATTCGTATTATAAAAGAGTGAGGTTCACTCTTGGAGAGATTAGAACATTTCTAGTGAGAGAAATTGAGTTTTAACACTTGTAAAGGTTAATAGCACCTTGGAAGCTATTTTCTTGTGAAGAAAAGTTTGGTTGAGTTTTTGGTCAACCAAAGATTAGTGGAATACTCTAAGGGAGAAAGCTTGGAGGAGTGGACGTAGACCGGGTTGAGCCAAACCCCTATATATCGCGTGTTTGATTTTCTCTTCCCTTAAACTCATACTTTATGTTGTGTTATTTTGATTGTATTGATTATTTGAAATATTTTTGTTATTCTCATAAATTGGATTAAAAATAAGCAATATTCATTGATTTGGATAAGTTTTTTTTAAGTCTCAAATTTGGTAAAGATAGTTTTAAATTGCCTAATTCACCCCTCCTTCTTAGGCCATTCGATCTTTCATTTGGTAGCAGAGCTTGGTTGTTCATTCTTATAAACTTAACCGTTTAGAGCAATGGCCATAAACTTAGGAAAATCCCATACCATTAGTAAAGGGTTTGCCCCTAATAGACCGTCATTATTTGATGGCACCGGATATGCCCATTGGAAAAATCATATATCGATTTTCCTTCAAAGTGATTATGAATTGTGGGATGTAGTCCAAGATGGACCTTTTGTTCCTATGAAAGAAGTAGATGGAAAACAAGTGCCCAAAACTAGGGAAGAAATGACCCCTCAAGATAAGAAAAATATTGCCATTAATGCTAGAGCTATGAATGTGTTATATTGTGCATTAAATGAATATAACTTTAACAAGGTACAAGCTTGTACCTTGGCTAAAGAAATTTGGGAATTATTGATGGTGTCAAATGAGGGGACTTCACAAGTGAAGGAGACTAAAATTAGCATGCCCACACACTCATATGAGTTATTTAAGATGAATAAAGATGAAACTATTAGTGACATGTTTGATAGATTTATTACTATTGTGAATGAATTGAAAAATCTTGGTAAAATTTATACTAACCAAGAAAATGTCAAGAAACGTCTTAGGTGTTTGCCTCCCTCTTAGGATTGTAAAGTAACGACAATCGAAGAAGCAAAAGAGGTCAAGACTCTACCCCTTGAAGAGCATTGAGGTTCACTTCTCACTCATGAGCTTACTATGAAGCAACGACAAATTAAAGAAGTGAAGAAGAAGAAAAAGAGCATTGCCTTCAAATCATCCATTAAAGAGAATGAAAAGTTCCTAGAAGAAGAAGAGGAGACATCAAATGATGAAGATGAAGACATTGCACTTTTAACTAGAATGATTGGAAAGCTTTTAAGGAATAGAAAGCTAAGAAGAAATGGAAATTTCATAAAAAAGGAGGTTTCCAAAGGTGAAAGGGGAGAAAGACAAAGGAGAGAATAAGTTGTGTGTTATGAATGCAAGAAGCCAAGACATATCAAATATGATTATCCTCTATTCAAAATTAATAGATCAAAAAAGAAAGCGATGAAGGCTACATAGGATGATAACGACGAAAGTGAATCCGAAAAGGAGGATAATGAAGTAGCCAACATGTGTTTCATGGCAATTACAAATAATGAGGTAATTAACTCTAACTCATCTAATACTTGTGATGATTTAGATGATATAGATGATGAGATAGATGAAAACCCCTCATATGAAGAGTTATATGATACACTTGAAGAGATGAATGAAAAACTTGCTCTTTGTATGTCTAAAAATGCAACTCTTAAGAAGAAAAAATTTAACTTGGAAAAGGAAAATGAGTCTTTAAAGAAAGAAAATGAAACTCTTAACCAAAAAATCTTTAAGCTTAAAGGAAAAGAAAATGAAGAAAACAAGTGATCCATTTTGAAAAAGAAAAACAAAATTTTGAAAATGATCTTTGCATAGCTAAGAAGGAAAAAGAAATTATAGAAAATGAAATTGAAGTTTTAAAAAGGGGAGCAAAAGATTTAAGTGAAATAGTTTTAAAATTTTAAATGGAAAAGATATTCTTGATAAAATGCTTGGTGTAAAAAGGGGAGTTTTAAACAAAAGAAGACTTGGTTATAAACCTTTTATCAAGGCAAAATACTTAAAAAATTATTTTGTTAAAGCCTCAACTTCAAATGAATCAAATATAACTTACAATTATTGTGGAAATAAAGGTCATATCTCATCATCTTGCCCAATTCAAAAGAAACATCATATGGGCACTAAGAAAATGTGGGCTCCTAAGGGAACAAAAACTAACCACCAAAGACCTAACATGATTTGGGTACCTAAGACAAATTCTTGAATCTCTCATTGTGTTTAAGAACCAAAAAACAAAAGGAAGAAAAGCAAATGGTTCCTCGATAATGCTTGCTCAAGACACATGATCGGAGATATTTGGCTTTTCTCAACAATAAGCACGAAAGATGGAGGACATGCCACCTTTGGAGACAACACGAAGGGTAAAATTATTGGCATTAGAGATATCGGTAACAATTCTCATATTATCATTGAAAATGTTCTTTTGGTAGATAGTCTTAAGCATAATCTCCTTAGTATTAGTCAACTATGTGATAAAGGATTTAAAGTTATTTTTGAGCCAAATAGTTGCATTATAGAAAATATGAATGATGGAAAAACAATTTGTGTAGGAAATAGAGATGGAAATGTTTACACTATAGATGTAGAAAATGCATCTAATGAAAATCTATGTTTCTCCGCATTGCATGAAAATAGTTGGTTATGGCATAGAAGATTAGGTCATGCTAGCATGGACTTAATTTCAAAAATCTTCAAGAAAGAGCTTGTAAAAGGTCTTCCAAAAATAGATTTTGTTAAAGATAAAATTTGTGATGCATGCCAATTTGGTAAACAAACAAAAAATCCTTTCACAAGTAAAACTCATATTTCCACATCTAGACCTCTTCAACTTCTTCATATTGATCTTTTTGGTCCTTCAAGAACCGTAAGCCTAAGTGGAAAACATTATGCTTTTATTATTGTTGATGATTTTTCAAGATTCACTTGGGTACTTTTTCTTGCATCAAAAGATGAAACCCTCCATGCATTTTCAAAATTTGTCAAGAAAATACAAAAAAAAAAGAAATGCCTATTTCTTGCATTAGAAGTGATCATGGAGGAGAATTTGAAAATCATTTATTTGAAAACTTTTGTGATGAGCATGGTATTGAACATCAATTTTCTTGTCCTAAAACTCTTCAATAAAATGGTGTTGTTGAAAGAAAGAATAGGACAATTCAAGAAATGGCTAGAACCATGTTAAATGAAAAAACTTTACCTCAATATTTTTGGGCGGAAGCTGTAAACACCGCATGCTATGTTCTAAATCATGTTTTAATAAGACCATCTTTAGATAAAACTCCATATGAACTTTGGAAAAACAAAAAACCAAATATTGATTATTTTAAAGTTTTTGGATGCAAATGCTTTATTTTGAACACAAAAGAAAACTTAGGAAAATTTGATTCAAAATTTGGCATTGGCATTTTTTTTAGATATTCATCATCTAGCAAAACATATAGAGTGTTTAACAAAAAGACACCAGTAGTAGAGGAATCCATGCATGTTATTTTTTATGAATCTAATCCTTCAACTAGTATACAAGTTGATATTGATAATGCTAAAGTTAAAAATGGAGACCAAACAAAAATTGATGATTCATCGAATAATGTTAAGGATGAAGCAAAACAAGAGCTAAAACATGAAGAAGATAAAGATAAAGATCTTCCTAAGGCTTGAAGGTATGCAAATGCTCATCCTAAAGAATTAATTATTGGTAAGGAAAATCAAGGTGTTAAAACTAGATCATCTTTTAATCTTTGTAATAATTTAGCATTTCTTTCACAATTTGAACCAAAAACAATTCATGATGCATTAAATGATGAATTTTGGATTTTAGCCATACAAAAGGAACTAAATCAATTCGAAAGAAATAATGTTTGGGAACTAGTCCCTCGTCCGGATCATCAATCCGTTATTGGCACAAAATGGGTTTTAGAAACAAAATGGATGAGTCCGAAGTGGTTGTGGCTCAAGGCTATAACCAAGAAGAGGGAATAGATTTTGAAGAAACTTTTGCACCGGTAGCTAGACTAGAATCCATTAGGATGCTTTTGGCATTTGTA
Organism: Mangifera indica; assembly: GCF_011075055.1. Lineage (NCBI taxonomy): Eukaryota > Viridiplantae > Streptophyta > Magnoliopsida > Sapindales > Anacardiaceae > Mangifera > Mangifera indica. The sequence goes on from NC_058138.1 coordinate 6,510,632, forward strand.
TGTTCTAAAAATTTTATTTTATATCAAATGGATGTCAAAAGTGTTTTCTTAAATGGTTTTATCATGGAGGAAGTTTATGTTGAACAATCTCCTGGGTTTGAAAGTCATGATTTCCTAAACCATGTCTTTAAACTTCAAAAAGCTCTTTATGGTTTAAAACAAGCACCTCGAGCATGGTATGAATGTTTGAGTAAATTCTTGCTTGAAAAAGACTTTTGCATTGGAAAAGTAGGCACTACATTGTTTATTAAGAGAAAAGAAAATGATATATTTTTAGTTCAAATTTATGTTGATGATATCATCTTTGGATCTACTAATGTCTCTTTGTGTGAAGAATTTTCTAATCATATGAGCAAAGAATTTGAAATGAGCATGATAGGAGAACTTAAGTATTTTCTCAGACTTAATATCAAGCAAAGAGGGTATCTTTATTAACCAATCTTCATACATCAAGGACTTATTAAAAAAGTTTGGCATGGAAGGACTAAAAGCCTCAAGCACACTAATGAGTTCAACTATCAAGCTCACCAAAGATGAAAGTGGGCCAAACGTTGATGTTAAAATGTATAGAGGTATGATTGGCTCTCTTTTAGATTTAACTGCTAGTAGACCCGATATTATATTTAGTGTGTGCTTATGTGCTTGATTCCAATCATGTCCCAAGGAATCTCATTTAAAAGCCCCTAAAAGAATCTTCAAATATTTGCATGACACTATATTTTTAGGCTTGTGGTATCCTAGAGAAATGTCTTTTGACCTAGTAAGCTATTTGGATGTCGACTTTGTCGGAAGCCAAGTCGATAGAAAAAGTACAAGTGGTACTTGTCATTTTCTAGGTCAAGCATTAGTTTCATGGTTTTCAAGAAAACAAAACTCCATCGCTTTATCGACCGCGAAAGTGGAATATATTGCCACTGGTAGTTGTTGTGCTCAAGCCTTGTGGATGCAACAAACCCTTAGGGATAATGGAGTTAGCCTATCTAAAACTTCAATCTTGTGTGACAACACAAGTGCTATTAGCTTATCTAAAAATCTCATTCAACACTCTCGAACCAAGCATATAAAAATTAGATATCATTTTATTTGGGACCATGTTTAAAAGGGTGATATTTGTCTTGACTTTGTATCCACCGAAAATCAACTTGCGAATATTTTTACAAAACCTCTTAGGGAAGAACGTTTTTGCAAAATTAGAGGTGAGCTTGGGATTATGGAATCACTACATTAGCAATTGCACTTACATATCATTGTGGTTGTGGTGTTTTGGTTGAATTGAAAGTGTCAATATATGTTTAATGCATCATTTCATATTTGACCATATTTGATAGTTTTCTTATACCAATTATTTTTGCATTGATTTTTGATGTGTTTGATTTAATTTTCCTCATATTTAGCATCAAATTTCATTGTAATTTTTGTTATTGAGTCAAAATTGCATAGTCGGATCATTTTGGCTTGTTTATACTCAAAATGGGACAACAAAGTGCATAAAATATACACCAAAAGTTTGCAGAATTCGGCTGACAAATTGAACAATTCAGTTGACCTAATTTTTCAAAATTCGATTGACCTAATTTGTCAAAATTCGGTTGATCGTTTTCTTCAAATTCTGCAATATATAAGGGCAAATGTTTCTCCACTCTTTATATCATGTTTCTTCAACTTTTTTTTTATCAAATTGGTTCCTAACATATTTTCTACACTTTCTAACCAAAATTCTCTTTCAAAAACATCATAGTTCACCTAAAATTTCAACAAAATCTCTAAAGACTTTAAACCCTAAAAATTTGATTTTTGCTCCAATTCATCCAAATTTTTGTTATTTTCTATAAAATTAAACACATATTTATCCCTTCTAGCATCATTCTAATATTTTCTAACTACCAATTTTTGAAATTAATTCTTAAATCGAAAACCCATAATTTTATCATCTAAAATTTGGTTTTTGTCTTAAAATACATCTTTTGGCCATCATTTTTGGATTTCAACTATACCATTGGATTTCTCTCACCATTTTTAACTTGGGTGTGCATTCAAATTTCAAATGTGTGAATGTTCATGTAGATATACATTTTTGCCCTTGTACATACATTCGAAGCCATGGTGCATTTCATCACATTTTATTGCACTCAATATGGCATTTATACTTTTTCTTCTCTATTTTTTATTTCAAAATTTACTCTTGTGCTTCATTTTATTTAAGTTGATAATTATGTGATTAGTTTGTGCATAGTTAGGCATTTGATAGTTTATGTGATATATTCGTGCATTTTACATGAACTTACACTTTATATTGTCTAAGCATTAGTACTCTTACTTGGATGATTATGATTGTGTGAACTTTTTGTCATTGGTTTAGCCTTGATAATCATATCTTCTATATATGTGTTAAGGTATTTTAGTCTTTCTTTGCCCTGTGGATATATATCTTGCTTGTTTTCTTTTTTATAATGACAAAGGGGGAGAAATTATACATGTTATATTCTATATTTAATTATAGATGTATTTGGTTATGACTATGGATGTAATGTTTAATTTATATGGACTTTCCATATGCTTTGTTGTTTTATCTTGTTTAAATTGTTAATGCTCTTATTTTGATGTTCATACTTATTTAGGCATTATATTCATGCACTAAGCCTTGATGCTTATTTTTGGCCATTTTGGTGACCATTTTTTCCATTATTCATACATGTTAGTCTTCTTTTGTCCCCTTGATTATATCATTTTTATACATTACCTTATTATTTTTGATAATGACAAAGGGGGAGAAAAGTTTGATTAACGATTGATATTTTGATGTTGTTATGGAAGATTATGATGCAATATTTTATTGATGTTGTAGATATTGTGGATATTTTGATGAGGATATATTTGATTGATGAGATTAATGTTAGACATATTGTTATTTGCATATATTCAGGGGGAGGAAACTTGATTTTTAAGGCAAACTCTTGCAAAAAAAATTTTAAAAATCAAGTGTTTCTTAACTTCAAGGAAATACATTTATTGATATATTTTATAAAATTCCTTTAAGTGCATATGTGTTTGTTATCATCAAAAAAGGGAAGATTGTTGACTCAAGGAGTCATTATGCTTTTATTTTGATGATAACAAACTAATATGTCCCTAAGCATATTAACTAATGATTTCACTTGAGTGTGAGTTTAGATTGCAAGAATTTATCTAATGCACTTAACGGAGTTTCAAGATGAAAATGAAGACAAGACTTAAGTGAAGAATTCTTGAAGATTTGAAATAAAACTCAAGTTTAGGAAGATATATTTGTAATTTGGAGTATTCGTTTTGATTATAATATTTATTTGCATAGGATAGCTCACTTGAAAACTCATTCTCATATCTTTCACATTTTGGGTTAAAATGTCTTTTTTCAAACTATTGGGTTAAGCCAATTTTTTCACCAAAATTTATTAATTCATTTAAAATGATGAAATTTTGTGAACTACATTTTCATATCTTAAAGCTGATTTTGAAAGAATTTTCAAAAATAGGTTAAATTGTCACTTTTCAAAGCTTTAGGGGTCAAATTGTAATTTTTGAAAATTTAAGGGGTAAAATGTAATAAAATTTGGTCGACCGAATTTGACCGATTGAATTCTTTGATGGTAGCTTCTGAATTGTCTAGAAGCAATGTATTTTGGCTTTCAGAAATTCAGTTGATCGAATTTTGGTTTGAACTTTCTAACAGCTAGTGCCACGTAGGCACCATGGGAGTGCCACGTCACATCCGGTTGACCGAATTACATCCGATCAACCGAATTGTGCGTTTTCTAGAAAATTAAAACAGCTAGTCTTTATGCACAACAGTAACTTTTCTTATTTTCCCCTATATAAACCCAATCAAATTCATTCGAAAAGGACTTTTGCCACCAAAACCTTTCACATATTTGAGAGCAAATTAGTTTTGAGTTATTCACTTGCAAATTCTCTTCTCTAATCAAAACCCTTGCTCATATACTTTGTAATGTCATTTGTATTGGGTTGTATTAAGTTTAACTTTCATATACACTCTTTGAGAGAGATCACACTTTGAATTTATGCTAAAATTCGTATTATAAAAAAGTGAGGTTCACTCTTTGAGAGATTAGAAAATTTCTAATGAGAGAAATTGAGTTTTAACACTTGTAAAGGTTAATAGCATCTTGGAAGCTATTTTGTTGTGAAGAAAAACCTAGTTGAGTTTTTGGTCAACCAAAGATTAGTGGAATACTCCAAGGGAGAAAGTTTGAAGGAGTGGACGTAGGCCGAATTGAGCCGAACCACTATATATCGCGTGTTTGATTTTCTTTTCCCTTAAACTCATACTTTATGTTATGTTATTTTGATTGTATTGATTATTTGAAATATTTTTATTATTCTCATAAATTGGATTAAACATAGGCAATATTCATTGATTTGAATAAGTTTTTTTTAAGTCTCAAATTTGGTAAAGATAGTTTTAAATTGCCTAATTCACCCCCCCTTTTAAGTTATTCGATCCTTCAGTTAAACAATTAATCCGACAAAAACAAACGCATTTTCCAAGCAATAGCCACATAATAGTGACTCTACTCTTAAAAATAATATCACATTAGGTCAACCTGCGTTTACATTTCAATAACCATATTTCAATGTATCTAGTTTGCAATTGGGATTGAATTTATCACTGGTGAAACTTAGAATGATTCTCTAGCCATTATGATTTTGATTAAAAAAAATTTATTTGAGTTGAATCATCATTTTAAAATAAAATTTACTATAACTAAGCAGATAATAGTTTAAATTTAGTTATCAGTTTTATAATCATTATAATAAATAAATTAAAAATTTTATTTTAAAATATTGTTACAAAAATATAAATTTTTACTTTCTTCTACTTTGAATCCCTTGCATTATCCCCATTCAAGGCAATTGCTCATAATTTTAATGCGAATGATTCATAAAGTTCCACAAAATTCAATTGTTTAACAAGAGAAACTCACTACCTTGCAAAGAAAATTAAGACCCACTAATAGAGAGAGAAAGGGAGAGAATGTGTTTTAGTTGGGTCCCTTGACTTGACTTAACTTGACAATTTAAAGTCGCTTGGACCCTTTCATCAATGGTGTTCTCATTTTTCAATATATTTCACATTTTCTCTATTATCATCTTCTTCTCTGTTAGGGTCAATTTATTTTATTTTCTTTTTCTTCTAATATTACTATGATTCTCAAATTTTTTCTTTTGTTGTTTTTTAAAATTTAGTTAATTTATTTTAATATAATTATCTGAATATGTTTTCTCTAAGAGTATATAATTCAGTTTTAGATTATAAAATCAAACTAAATTATTTAAAAACTATAATTTAATTTAGGTTAAAAACTTTCTAAACCAATATTTTTAGTTTGTGTTATGATTGGAATAATTTTCAAATTAAATTAAACAATAAATCATATTTTTCTAAAAGACACGCAAACACACACATATATATATATAGAGAGAGAGAAAGAGAGAGAGAATTCTCTAATAAGCAATTAAATATACAATTTTGTTTTTATATTTATTTTGCCATTTTCTTTACATAAAAATGGTATCTACATATTTCATATTTATTTTATCAATAAAACTTTGTATACTCAAGGTAATAAGTATACACTTAATATGTGTTTAAATGAGTTTGATTAAAAAAATAAAATAATATCTAATCACGTGATAACACACACAAGTATATGTCTATTTATGTATTTAAAGTAAATACGTATAGAAGCTATATGACTTTCTTTTTTCTTTATAGCTTTTCTTCAGCTCAGGGGCTACAAAGTTTGGTCCTTTATGGGAATTCTTTCCCTGGGCCTTCGCCCAAATGAGATTGGCAAGCTTAAGTACCTTCAAACTCTGATAAATTTATCACTTGAAAAACTTGATCAATCTCTCATTCAATAACTTGAATGGTTCAATCCCTAGCAACAAGGAAATTTTGGCCAGTTTGCACGGAGCTGTTGATTTGTCCCACATAGTTTATTCAGTGGTTCAATTGAAGCTAGTTCAGGAAATCTTCTTGAGAAGGTTTACATTGATCAATTCTAACTTATGACAATTTGAGTGGACCAATTTCCCAAAGAAGCCATGTTGTGATGGTTAAGTGCAAATTCACCATCCTCATGATTTGACAAGGGAAACTCACCGTGTGAAGAGGATAAAGAAAGAGTAAAGACCCACCAATCGAGAGAGATAAAGGGAGCGTGTGTGTTTTAGTACGATCACTTGATTTGATTTGATAATATCAGTTTGTTTAGACTCTTTCATTAATGGAGTTCCATCTTTATAATTGATTAAAAAAATTTAAATATTTATCTAAAATTTAGTTTATTATCGTTTACTCAAAACTTTTATTAAAATTAAAAATAACACTGTTATTTTATTAGTAATATTAAATATTTAAAATTATATTTTATTTTTTTCTTATTTAAAAAACTAACAATTTCTTTTAAAATTAAAATAACTTCATATATTAAAAAATACTATAATTTTATTATTTTTTATGAAATATATTAAACTAATCATCTTAATTAAATTCATAAAACAACTTAAAAAAAATGATATCAAAATAATGGATGACTAAATATATCATTTATCTACTATCATTATTGGGTTGGTTCAACGTAAAATTAAAAATCTACCCACAACAACAGCATTTCCTCATCTTATGAAATAGAAATTAACTTACACAGGATGCAATCCAGTGAAAGCTTCATCTCTTGGGTTTCTTAACAATAAGCCACATGATGCAAGGAATCTGCATTCATTTCATCCAGTAATTATTATTTATTTGGCTTAAAGAAAGAAAATAATTAAGATGAAATCAGATTCATTCTTCACAACTAACGAAAGATGATCTTGATGAAAATATAAGTCTCCCTAGCAATCCTTCAAAAGAGGGATTCCGGATCCCAACAAATGCTGTAAAAGCTGCACATATCCACAGAATAAATTAATATAATCTTATTTTTCTTGGGGCTGACCACACCATGTTTTGCAACTGATCTCACAATAACAACAATAAATAAATTAAAAGTCTAATTTTAAAATGTTGTGAACCACACAGCTCCAGAATACCAACCCAATGAATGTTTCGCAATGTTCAGAAGATGGATTTCTCAAGCATCATTGTGATCAGTGATCAATTCCAAATTCTAGCTCAAGAATCTCGCTCTTTGAATGGGCATGAATATTGCTTTCACATGACCTTTCAGTGCCTGTGAGGGTGAAGAGCCGGTTACTTCCCGTTGCAGATAACATAGAGGAAATAGAACTTTATCAAGGAGTTATGTAAACAAAGGTTAATATGAAGGGGCAGAGGAATAAATTTGAATACGGCAAATTATGGTTCATGTATGTTTTTGGTGACTATCTAGTAAGTTTCTAGTTACAAGATAATTAAATTAAGGTCAAAAGAGTAATTCCAACCGAAGTTTTAGTGAAATTGTACATTCCCACCTCCAATTTTAAAAAACTCAAAGTTCCATTCATTATTTAAATTCTGTTAGAATTATTTGTTAGAATTAAGAATAAAACCGTCATTTTATTAGTAATTTTTAAAAAATTATTCTGCAACATACTCAGCTCTTGTTGTAGGCAACTGTCAATTGAGAAAGTATGAGGATGCTCTGCAGGTGTTCCATCCGTTTTGTATTGAAAATTGGGTTCTGGATTCTATATCTTATGAGTTATGGAGAGCCTTTGCCAGGCAAAAAAGATTTGGAAGCTGCTGAAGTATTTCATTACATGTCGAAGAACAGATGCTCCCTCAATCCTTCTTCTTACAATATGCTGATAGGCGGCATCTGTAGCATGGGACAAGCGGATAATGCAATTAGGCTATGGGGTTTTGCTTACAGTTCTAATACTTCTTATACTACTCTAACTTACACGACAATCATGCATGGATCGTCAATATTAAAAATGGCTAAAGGACTAATGGTAATTCTCTCACAAATTTTGGTGGACAGTTGTGCTATTGATGTGGAAGTATATTGCATCCTCATACAAAGCATGAGTGCACAAAATTGAACTAAGGATTCTGCTTTCTTTTTCAATTTGATGGTTAATGAGGGTTTAGTGCCTGACCAAGAAATAATGCATCCTCTTCTGTGTTGTTTGGCTAGCCAATCTGACTTGCACATCGTTTTAAGTGGGATTGATAAACTAGTTTCCAATAGTGATACTTTGGATTCATCAATGTATAACATACTTATCAATGGCCTTTGGAAAGGTTGGGTACCGGATGCTACAACTCATGGACTGTTGATTGGGTCTTTGGATTCAATGCAAGAAATGAAACTGTAATTAGAAAGTTTCTAAATTACTGGTACGTGCTGTCGTTGACACCCAAATTAAATCCTAAATTCCTGTAACAAAAATGTAGTAAAGGAAAGTAGGGATCGATCCCTCGAAGAGCCTTGATTGGTACGTCGTTACAAATAATCGAAACAAAGAAATAAAATGGGGGTTTTGAACTGAATGCAAATTATAATGGAAAATAATAAAAATTCAGAAAAATAATCTAAAAGGAATAAATCGATTTAACAAACCTTGGTCTTCGGTCACATCCACCAATGGAACTACGATTGATCATCGAAACAAAATATCAAATTAATTAATTGAATATTCGTTGTGGTATTGAATTAACCTGTCATTCCTTACGATTAGTTAACCAAAAACATGTATTCCAATTAACCCTTATTGATTAATAATTCGGATACGATCTCGAATTTAATTAAACAATAGCATTACGAATTAGAAAGACCAACGAAGCAAAACAACACAAACGTACGACGTTGCATTTAATCCAGTTGATTATTTTCCTAGGATTTAAAGTTTCTGACGCAGCAAACGATAAACCTAGTTGCCACTTCGATTAGGTGGATTGAACAATTACGGATTCAGCACCTAAACTAGCAATAGATTATATTAATTGATAAACTAATTGCGCACCTTAGAAATCAACCAACACAATCATGAAAAATAATTCAGAAAGATAACCAATACTCAAATAATTAAAAGATGCATTAAAGAACAAAAATAAATCTCACAAACATTGTAGTTCTATGGTTTCAGATCCCTTCAACCAAGATAAATTATTCAGCCACTGTAAACCATATTTTGCTCTCTAATTCTCTAATTACAATGGTTGATCATTCTCAAATAAAAATAAGAGTATATATATTATCTTCCTACTAAAAATCTGGAAATTGAAAGTGAATCTTAATCTCCTAATCCAATCAAGCAAAGTGATGCATATCTTCCCAAAAAGAAAGGAAAAGATATGTATCTTTAATGTAAATCCTTCCTCCAAAAATATCCTTCCTTATCTAGCTCAATTAATCCTCTTTTCCAACTAGTAGTTATCCCTTTTCTAGGAAGCAAATCTTGATATTTAGTGGACTCTTGCAGCTGATCTGGGCGTTCAGATCTGTTTTCCGAATTCTGCTCTCGTCTTTCACGTGCCCACGCCTAGTCAGTATCACGAAATTTCCAGTTTAATAGATCTGCTCTAGTTTTTCTTCTTTTTGGCCCATCTTACTCCAAAATTGCTCAAAACTTCCTAAATGCAAAAAGATAAGTAATTCTATTAGACTGAATTAAATTTCCACACAACATAAGGGAATTATAAATCAAAATAGTAACAATTAATGGCCTTATCAAATTCCCCCACACTTATCTTTTGCTCGTCCTCGAGTAAAACAAAAACAAAAACAAAGCAAACACAAAAATGTTCCATCAATCTCTTTTCTCATGATACCAAAAAGTGTGCATACCTTAAGATTCAAACCAACCAAGATTCAAGCATCAACACACATCATTATCAAACTTTACAAGGAAGTATGCACAAAGACAAATCAAGACAATCGCATTCTAAAGCATGTATAAAGCTTTGGTGAATCATCATCACGGTTATCACTCATATCACTCATGTGTTTAATGGTTCGGTGTTTCGCTCAAATTCTTCCAATGCAAACATTCTACCATAAGCTTGCTTATACACCAAATCTCCACCACTTAGATTATATACATGCATAAATCAAAAGGACTTTATTTTAGGTTGTAATGGGGCTTTGGGTAAAGGTAAGGATTAATGGATACAAAAGGTTAAAACCATGAATATTAACAAAGTATTTAAACACTTAAGGGGAACAAAAATGTAAAGCTAAAGCCACCACATTCATCACATTTTCTTTGCTACTTGCTTTTGCCTTTCTCTTCTCTCTTTTTTCAACTTCTTTTTTTTTTTTTTTTTTTTTGAATGTTACTGCAGTTTTTTTTCTTTTTCTTTTTCTTGAACAACTAAGAGAGTTGGGTAGCAAAGATAACAATATAAGGCAATCTCAATAGCACTCTTCATGCCAACTTCTTTTCATCAACTCTTCCTATACAATTAAGTCCCCTTTTCCCCCACACTTAAATTTCTCAAGACAATATATTCACCAAGCAACAATTTTAAGTTTAAATGCCTTGCTCATTTTCATGGTTGGGTGAGGATTTTTTTTACTTGAAGGCTTGGGTTTGTAATATGGTTTTAGCACAAAGAATCAAGGGTTTTGTAAGGCTCAAGGGGCTAACTAGGGAAATTTAACATAGGTTGGCTTTTTAAGCTAAAAGGTTTAAACAAGAATGCCTTTATCATTTTTATGCATGCATATTTCAATGTGGTCTCGAAACGGTTCAAAGCAAGTTCTAGAGATATATTCACATGGAAGAATATCACTCATCAAAGAAAACATAGATTGATATGAATGTTTCAATCTTTTTCGGCTCAAAACTCACGGGTTAATTAAATTCACCTTAACTTCAAACAAACTCGAGCACTCAATTATCAAAATTTGTTTAAATGCATACCCCTAATTAATCTAACAAATCAGTGTACAATGCTCTCCTGTTGAATCGGCTAAATTCCAAGGCATGCATACAAATTAATTCTTTCAAAGTGAGATTAATGGACTGTTTAGCTGACTAAAAACAGGGAAGGATACACTAGCTACCATAAAAATCAAACTTTATCCAGCAAGGAGCAGCAACATAGACAAAACAAAGCAAAAAATTTAGGCATAACAGAATAAGCATAACACAAAGAAGACAGAAAAAAAAAAAAACTGACAGAGAAACAGAACAAAATAAAAGCAGAACAAAGAAGAATAAAGCAGAGAAGAACAGAACAAGTAAACAAAACAGAGCAGAAAAAATAAATAAATAAAATAAAACTGAAGGACATAATAGTATACAACAGAAAAATAAACAGCAGAAAAATAAAACCAAAAAAATAAAACACAAATAAACCCTCCCCCACACTTAAACCAAACATTGTCCTCAATGTTTAAACAAAACAGAATATAATGAGAACTGAAATTTAAAAGAAAAGGGAAAGAAGACTTCTCTGGATTTGGGGAAAAGGAACAGTAGTTCGAATTTTTGGAGAGTTGCAATTGATGGAGGATTCTTCAGATTTCAATAACAGTTCTGGTGTAGGAGGCCTCCGATGGGTGGGTTTTTGCTGCTCTTTGATGCTTGTGAACGGGTTCTGACCATGGCGTTGCAGAATGAGGAAAGGGGCTGCTAGGTTTTTATTTTAGATGGAGAGAAATTGTGAAGCGTAGGTTTGGCGAATATGGTCTCTGGAAGCAAATAAACCTAGCCATATAATCACACTAAATCATATGACCCCCTTGAATTTAAGAAAATAGCAAAGCAGAAGCTGGACTTTTGACAGAAGCACATGACCCAATTCCAGAACACCAAAATGCAGATTTCTCCCCCATGAACATTTATAGACAGCTCCCTGGAACCTGGCAGGAGGAAGAAGATGATTGAACAGTAACATAAAAATAAATTAAAATAAATCTAAGCAAAAATCATAAAATAATTGCTAATTAAATATCTAAAAATCCTAAAACTGAAATTTAAAACTAAAATTGGAACACATAAACCGAAATTAAAGCAAATGTCTAGAAAATTAAAATTTAAGCAGTAATTAAAATAAGATTGAAAGCTTGGGTTGCCTCCCAAGTAGCGCCTTTGTTTATAGTCGTCGGCTCGACGTAATGCCTTCATTTATTTATCCAGGATCTTTCAACTCCACTTCTTTGATGTTTTCAGCTGGCATTCCTTTGTAAAACAGTTTGAGTCTATGACCATTAACTTGAAATACTTTTGATGTCGCTACGCTTTGAATCTCTAGCTTTTTCGAAATTTGCACCAATTTCTCTTCTTGCTGCTTATTTAACTTACTGGAAATGATCACTGGTAAGATTTTCCCATCTCCTAGGTACACATATTTAAGGTGATTTGGAAGAGGTTTCAGCTCCAGCTCTGGTACCTACAAAATAGAAGGTAACAATTTTTCATTAGGCACTGGTAGCTCAATATAAAATAAATTACCTGTATTTTTCAGTTATCTGAATTCATTTATCTTTGTCCCTGCATTCTGCACATCTGAAATTAATTTAATGTCATCTCTTTCTTTCAAAATATTTTTATGGTTAGCCACCTTTAACTCATCATCACCATCAAGTATATCCTGCGCTAGAGAATCAATTAAATCAACTGAATACACAGGAAAATTCACATCAGAATATTTCATAGCATCATAAATATTAAATTGGACAACTTCACCATCAAACTCCATGGCCAGTGTGCCTTTGTGAACATCAATTTTCGTTTTAGCTGTTTTCAGAAAGGGTCTTCCTGTCGCTACCTTTTTGGAAGAATTATTTTCTGCTGCCAATTTTTCTCTGTTTTCTGCTGGCTGTATTGGTGGAAGTTGTGCTTTACTTGGCATCTCCAGCTCCTTTCCACTCCTCAACATTATGACACTACCATTCTCCTTTGGGTTCATCACAGTTTGTGATGGCAATTTGCTTGAATTTTGTGCTTCCAGCCTATTGATTGCAATAGCCATCTGGCTCATTTGATTTTCCAGATTTTGAATGCTAGTTCTGGTTTCCTGCTGAAATTTCATAGTGTTAGTAGCCAAACTTTTAACAATATCTTCAAGAGATGTACCTGAATTAGAATTTTGAGTTGGTTGCTGCTGTCTAGGAATATAATGCTGTTGGTATGGCTGAAAATTATTTGAAGGCTGATCCACATGTGCATTCCCATAACAAAAATTAGGATGATCTCTCCAACCTGAATTGTAAGTATTCGAATAGGGACTATAATTATGATTTCGCTGCTGCTGTCCTAAAAATCCCCCCACTGCATTAGCATGTTCAGAGCAGTCCTCCTGAAGTGTTGGGCACATATCAGTTGGATGTCCTCCTACCGAACAGATTCCGCAGACTTTCGCTGCCTCTGTTTTTCCTACAGCCATTTGACGTACAAGAGTAGTTAGATCATCAAGTCGTCTTTCAAGAGAAGATACATTTACCTCATTGACGCGTCGAGACGAATGGTCTAATCTATTTCCAAATTGTTGTGAATTCGATGCCATATTTGCAATTAAATTCCGGGCTACTTCAGGTGTTTTGTCAGCCAATGCTCCACCACTTGCCGCATCAATCATATTTCTCTCATTCGATAGAAGTCCTTCGTAGAAATATTGAATAAGCAGTTGGTCACTAATTTGGTGATGTGGACAGCTTGCACAAAGTTTTTTAAAGCGCTCCCAATATTCGTATAAAGATTCTCCAGTATGCTGTCGAATGCCACAGATTTCTTTACTTATGCTGGCTGCTCTTGATGCTGGAAAAAATTTCTGCAGAAATAATCTTTTCATCTCATGCCAAGTAGTGATACTCCCAGCGGGTAGATAATACAACCAATCTTGCGCATCATCTTTCAAAGAAAACGGAAAAGCCCTCATCTTGATTTGTTCTTCGGTTACTCTATTCGGTTTCATTCCGGTGCACACCACATGAAATTCTTTTAAATGTTTATGAGGATCTTCACCTGCGGAACCACGAAAAATAGGTAAAAGATGAATTAGTCTAGATTTTAATTCGAAGGTGGCATTAACATCTAAATTCGGAAAAGTAATGCAGTGTGGTTGTTGATTTAAATTTGGAGCAGCAAGCTCTCTTAAAGTCTGATTTTCAGCCATGTTTTCCTCTGTTTCGTGAACTGATTTGTGTGCTTGCAGTCTCCTTTTCGCTTCTTTTCTCAGCCCTTTCGCAGTCTTTTCAATTTCTGGATCAAACTGGAAACTAGCTTGTTTCAAAGATCGCGTAACGAACATACAAATTAAAAACTCCCCGGCAACGGCGCCAAAATTTGGTACGTGCTGTCGTTGACACCCAAATTAAATCCTAAATTCCTGTAACAAAAATGTAGTAAAGGAAAGTAGGGATCGATCCCTCGAAGAGCCTTGATTGGTACGTCGTTACAAATAATCGAAACAAAGAAATAAAATGGGGGTTTTGAACTGAATGCAAATTATAATGGAAAATAATAAAAATTCAGAAAAATAATCTAAAAGGAATAAATCGATTTAACAAACCTTGGTCTTCGGTCACATCCACCAATGGAACTACGATTGATCATCGAAACAAAATATCAAATTAATTAATTGAATATTCGTTGTGGTATTGAATTAACCTGTCATTCCTTACGATTAGTTAACCAAAAACATGTATTCCAATTAACCCTTATTGATTAATAATTCGGATACGATCTCGAATTTAATTAAACAATAGCATTACGAATTAGAAAGACCAACGAAGCAAAACAACACAAACGTACGACGTTGCATTTAATCCAGTTGATTATTTTCCTAGGATTTAAAGTTTCTGACGCAGCAAACGATAAACCTAGTTGCCACTTCGATTAGGTGGATTGAACAATTACGGATTCAGCACCTAAACTAGCAATAGATTATATTAATTGATAAACTAATTGCGCACCTTAGAAATCAACCAACACAATCATGAAAAATAATTCAGAAAGATAACCAATACTCAAATAATTAAAAGATGCATTAAAGAACAAAAATAAATCTCACAAACATTGTAGTTCTATGGTTTCAGATCCCTTCAACCAAGATAAATTATTCAGCCACTGTAAACCATATTTTGCTCTCTAATTCTCTAATTACAATGGTTGATCATTCTCAAATAAAAATAAGAGTATATATATTATCTTCCTACTAAAAATCTGGAAATTGAAAGTGAATCTTAATCTCCTAATCCAATCAAGCAAAGTGATGCATATCTTCCCAAAAAGAAAGGAAAAGATATGTATCTTTAATGTAAATCCTTCCTCCAAAAATATCCTTCCTTATCTAGCTCAATTAATCCTCTTTTCCAACTAGTAGTTATCCCTTTTCTAGGAAGCAAATCTTGATATTTAGTGGACTCTTGCAGCTGATCTGGGCGTTCAGATCTGTTTTCCGAATTCTGCTCTCGTCTTTCACGTGCCCACGCCTAGTCAGTATCACGAAATTTCCAGTTTAATATGTCTGCTGCAGTTTTTCCTCTTTTTGGCCCATCTTACTCCAAAATTGCTCAAAACTTCCTAAATGCAAAAAGATAAGTAATTCTATTAGACTGAATTAAATTTCCACACAACATAAGGGAATTATAAATCAAAATAGTAACAATTAATGGCCTTGTCAATTACCCTGGCGGAAAACTTGCCATTATGGGATGTAAGCTTCTTTGGAATCTAATTTAGCAGTTTTGGTCGAGTTGCATTAGAAATTAGTCTATAATGTCATATGATTGTAAACATGCCAGATTAGTTGTTCTTTACCTAGCCATCTTATAATCTGTGACATGATGCCACTGCATTGTAAATTCCAAAGGGAAACTTATTTGTCAAAATCTCCATAAACGTTGTGGCATCATAAGCTTCTTGGTTCACTGAATTTTTTGTTCGGCACTTGTGCTTTGCTCTTTTCATTATTTCCTGTCAGTTTAATTGTTATTGTGGTGCAATATGTTCAATATGCACTCGGGAAATCTCCTTGTTCTGTTAAGTCATACTTGATATGCTATCAATGAAGTTAGTGCTAAGGTATTTAATTTGACTCAAGTCAATATCTGAAAAATGATCCTGTGGTCCATTACATTTCTGCCTATATTTAGCTTTAATTTTACCGTATGATTTAGAATTGTTTTTATATGTTGGATAAATATGAAAGAAAAAAATTTTCAATTCGCTTCCAATGCAGAAGCTTAACATTACTTATTTTACTTCACAGATGCTAAGCAGTGCCCTAATAAGTTTGAACTGGTTATCAACTTGTCCATCAAACTTTTTGGAATCGTATTTTTTGGGTAGAATGAAGAGGGCAGAAAGATTATAATCAGGAAAGGATTGAGGTCCGAGGGAAGACTGTAATTGCAGCCTGCAGGCTAGAGATTGTTGAATTATTTAGCAGCTGAAGTTCATTCTTCAACAATAAGATTGTTGTTGAACTCTATCCAGCCACAGTTGCTACAGAAGCAGTTTTCATCAAGTTCTAGTCATTTTACTGGTAACTTGGCTGAAGAGTGACTGTTGGTACAAGTTTTCTTCAGCTGAAATCCTCACGAAGGAAATGGAAATTGAAATGATAGATTCAAGATATAAATTGGTGTAAAGTGACAATATAGTCAATGACTAATAAAAAAAGCTGTGATTTAACTTGATTGCTCAAATGGGCATATGCTCTCCTAATATTAATTCCTGGGTTCGTCCTCGAGTATGATATACTACCTAATTTGTATAATATTTTGAGGAATTTTGTTTTCTATTTTGCAGATTTTCAGGAATTTCAATGAATATCTATGGGTTGTTTTGTTGAATGAGCAGGGGTTAAGGATGAAAGTGACAAGGAAATTCTAGTAGACCTGTTGTTCTGGGCAACCTGCATATATAATGTTAATATCTGGAGATAGAGACTGCTCCAATGCTATCCATCAATAAAGGATGAGAAGATACGACATTCTACTTGTTTAGCTGCAGAAAGCCTTAGCTCTTCTCCTTGAAATCACCCAGATCATATGGCTCGCAACAAGTCTTGTGGCTAGAGGCCCTTCATTAATGACTAAAATTGGTAACAAATTTCAGTCCCTAATAATATGCCTTTTGCTCATGTACAACTTCCCTACTTGCGACATGCTAATGTAGTAGTGCACTAGTTGATATTTTGGAAGATTAAAAAACCTGTAAATTATCACCACCCTGGTACTAATTATAATCCCAAGAGTTCTGTTATAGGCCTTGCCTGGATGGATTTGTCATTTCAACCTTGCTCAGAACGGTTATAGAAATCATTATCCACCACAGCCTTTAGTGCCAAACAATCACCCTAATCATACTCATAGTTCTATCCAGAAGTGAAGTCACCCAATTCAATCCTAGTAGCATGAATCCGAAGCCTACATTGTTAAGTAAGTCACAAAATAAACTTACAGAGCATAGGAAGTTGTGGTTTTCTTCACTAGTGAACTTAATTAACTTTTCTAACAGTGTCATATGGGGGATGCAAGGGTGTCCAAAATCTTCTGATTATGTCCAAAAGTCTCATAGGTGTTGTGTTACTAACACTGAACTCCTTGAAAAGTCAATAGATTATGCCATCTAAAGATAATATGGTCGATTGCATTTGATATGGGGATCCGAATCATTAACATATTGACATTAAAAAGTCCTTGGAAACTACTGTTAATTAGCAGATGGTGGTAAAATAGAAAATTGAAGACATGAAATGGTATGTTGCTAAGAATGAGGAATTCTAGAAATGTGTGAACCCTATTGCTGATAATCCCATGTGAATCTCGAAAATGACATAGGAAAGAATTGAAAAGTTTCTAGTGTCTCCTAGATGACACTCTGCAATCATGGCTTCTCAAGGCAAGTAAATTTCCTTTGCTTGTTTAGTTTAGCCTTTTTTAGATTCCGAGATTTGTAATTAAACCTTTTTTTTTATTCTGTCTTGTGTGCTTTTGCATTTTGTCTATAGGTATGAAACCGGTGCTATTTTGAAGTATAATGTGCTTGAAAGAGTTTACATTAGGTGACACGAGATCTTGAATATGGTTATTACCATAAAGAAATGGATTGTTCATAATCAAGTAGGATAGCAGCCGATTATCATCACTGTTGCAGAGCACAACCCTGAATTACGCACTATATCTAGTTCATAAAGTTTCACCTAGCTATCTATGGTAAGGGAAAGGAGCCACTTGATAGTTTGAAAGGTATTAAGTGTAAATAGATAGATGATTTGTTGCAGTAAGGTTGGTAAAACAAAGTGTTAGGTACCTGAAAGGAACTTAATAGCAGAACGAGCCCTCCTTCAACTTCCGAGGGTAGATGTTCATAGCTGCAATTTCACTGGCTAAAGGTCTGTAAGAGGCGAGCACTATCTCCGGAACTCAGGACTCAAGACAAAATAATAAAAAAAAAGAAATCAGAATAGAGAAGAAAGATTCAAGGGAGAACCATTATCCTTAAATATGTAATAATGAATGTTGTATGTTTAGTTCAATGAAAATATGAGAGTCTGTCAACATTCCCAAATAAAGATAAGCAATCTCTTCTGATTACAGAAATAAATCCTTAATACTACTCTGGAAAAACCAAATTACATAAAATAAACTTAACATTAAGTAAATAGCCTGCAGAGCCTTCAAGAGGTCTGCTCCCTTCTCAACTTCCTTCCACTCTTCTGATATTTTTCTTCTCTCCCCTCACTTTCACGCTCATTCTCTTTTATATTCCTTTAACCGTTTCTGTAGCTGTTGTCTGTGACCATTCCTTTAACCGTTTTTGCAGCTGTTGTCTATGACCTGCTATGCTTTGTTGGTTCTGAAGGCCTTGGAGTCTGTTAGGGTGACACCTATCCCTATCTACTGTCACCTTTTGGTTTCCTCTCTTTAGTGTGTTTCTTCTTGTGTGATATGTATACATTAGTCCTAACATTTCCCTTGCCATCCAAAGACACCTTGTCCTTAAGGTGAAATTGTGGAAAGAGATTTCTGAAAGTAGTGAATAATTCCCAAGAGTTCTTACATTCAAGGAGGCCTTCCCATTTCACCAAGATTTCCAATTCCCCACGTTGAGAGTATCGGTATTGTAATATTTCAGATGGCTACACCTGTAATTCTCTATTGTCGGTCATGCATGCAGGAAGAGGTTGGGAGGTTACTGTTGGGCCCACTTTTCTTTTCAATTATGAAACATGGAATACTGAATGAATCTTTGCAGTAGGAGGTAGATTTAAACGATAAGCTACCGATCCAATTTTCTATAGTACTTCGAAAGGACCATAGTATATTGTGCTGAATTTTTCATTTGCTCGGCTTGCCAATGATCTGAAGCGATACAGTTGGATTTTTAAAAATACATAATCTCCCACTGAATATTGAACTGCTCTTTTTCTTCTATCAACTTGTTTCTTCATTTTTTCTTGAGCTTTACTCAAGTTGACTTTGAGTTCATCAAGCACTGCATTCCTTTCCCTAATCATCTTATTGACTTCTTCTATCTGCAATATCTCTTCGACCCATCTTAGTAACGCCAGTAGTTATCTACCATTCAATGCCTTGAAAGGTGTCATATCGACGGATGCATTATAAAATAAAATTGTAGGTTGCCCCACTGTCAAGAAAAATCACAACCTTCCATCCTTTAATCGTCCCTAAAAATTTTATGGTTTTTGGATTACTTATTCCCACTACCGAGCTACTATTCAAGGACAACTCCAACTTTTTTTCCTCTAATGCGGTCGCCTCTTCTTCTCTTATGTGTCCTGCCTCCTCCTCTTCCTCTTCTTCTTCTTTAAATGCCACCATGACCCGAAGTTGTTTAAATCTGTATTGATGCCCTAGGTAGAACTTCTCATCACAACGATATCGATGTGAACATTGTCTCTTCTCCAACCGTGAGCAAAATTCCTCGTCAAAGAGTCGTCGATATCGACGTTCTTATAGTGGTTGATTAGCTAATGCGATGGAGTTAGATGCTCCTTTGATCAATGAATCAGCCCTAATGTCTGCTGCAAGGGACACTTTGAAGTTGGACACAAAATTCGTGTTATTTGAGAGCCGATTTGGTCCGATCTGTAAGGTGGTCTAATAATTTGAAATGGGTCGATCGGTTCGAGTGTTAGGTTGTGATAATGGACCAGACGTTTGTGCATAGGTTGGTGGTTGGTCCGGTCTTGGGTTTGGGCTAGTGAGGTAAGAGTAAATTGGTCTAAAAGTCCGAGTCTTAAAGTTTAAATGGACCGTATAGATTCTGGGTCTGGCATCAATTACTCGATTCTTCTCTTCGATCTTCTGAGCTCTCAGTATCGCCTCCTTCAACGACATCAGACAAAAAAGTTTCACTTCTGCCCGTATCTCTTTCTTTAATCTGTTCATGAAGGCTGACAGTAGAACTTCCTCGGCGGCATCCTCTATTAGTGTAGAAATGGCCTCAAACCAACTTCTATACTCCTCCACAGATCCCGTTTGATGCAACGCCATCAAATCCTCATATAAGGATCCTTCTTGTGCTGGTCGGAACCTTAACAACATTTCCCTCTTCAGCTCTGTCCAGTTAGCAAACTGTTGTCAGGTTTCATTCTATTGGAGCCATCTTAGAGCTTTGCCATCTATGCAAACACTAGCTATTGTTAATTTCTCCTATTATGAAAGTTGATTAACAGAAAAATAATGCTCCATTCGAAAAACCCATCCCACTCGATCATCTCCAACAAACACTAGCAGTTCTAGTCGTCGATGAATTAGTTCGCATCGAATACCTCATGTATTATCCCCTACTTCAGTCTTTTGCTCTCTGACTCCTTCAGTTTGTTTCGGTTCTTCTACCCTCATCATCGGTGGGGGTGTAATCTCCCTCGTTGGTGATGTAGGTGTAGGAGTTGGCAGAGTTTCCATGGGTGCCTTGCCTATGTCAAGTGGTCCACTGTCCTTTTCTACCAAGCATTCTCTCACTTCTCTCAGATATTTTTTCATTGTCTCCATTATTGTTTCCACCCCCTACATTCTTCCTTTAATTTCCTCCACATTTTCGCTCACGCTCTCTACTATTTTATCAAGCCCTTCTAACCTTCTTTTCATAGACGTTAATTCTTCTTCCAATCCATCTACTCTAGCCTTCATCCTTGTCATCTGCTCTGATACCAAGTTTGTTAGGTATTTGAAGGGAACTTAATAGTAGAACGAGCCCTTCTTTAACTTTCGAGGGTAGATGTTCATAACAACAGTCTCACATGCTAAAGGTCCGCAAGAGGCAAGCACTATCTCCGAAACTCAGGACTCAAGACAAAATAATAAAAAAAATAAATCAGAATAAAGAAGAAAGATTCAGGGGAGAACCATTATCCTCAAATGTGTAATAATGAATGTTGTATGTTTAGTTCAATGAAAATATGAAAGTCTGTCAACATTCCCAAATAAAGATAAGCAATCTTTTCTGATTACAGAAATAAATCCTTAATATTACAATGGAAAAACCAAATTACATAAAATAAACTTAACAATAAGTAAATAGGCTACAGAGCCTTCAAGAGGTTTGTTCCCTCCTCAATTCCCCTTCTACTCTTCTGATATTTTTCTTCTCTCCCCTCTCTGTCACGCTCATTCTCTTTTATATTCCTTTAACCGTTTCTGTAGCTGCTGTCTGTGACCATTCCTTTAACCATTTCTGCAGCTGTTGTCTGTGACCTGCTGTGCTTTGTTGGTTCTGAAGGCTTTGGAGTCTATTGGGGTGACACCTGTCCCCATCTACTGTCACCTTTTGGTTTCCTTTCTTTAGTATGTTTCTTCCTGCGTGATATGTATACATTAGTCCTAACATTTCCCTTGCCATCCAAAGGCACCTTGTCCTTAAGGTGAAATTGTGGAAAGAGATTTCTGAAAGTAGTGAATAATTCCCAGGAGTTCTCACATTCAAGGAGGCTTTCCCATTTCACCAAGATTTCCAATTCCCCATGTTGAGAGTATCGGTATTGTAATATTTCAGATGGCTACACCTGTAATTCCCCATTGTCGGTCATGCATGCAGGAAGAGGTTGGGAGGTTACTGTTGGGCCCACTTTTCTTTTCAATTATGAAACATGGAATACTGAATGAATCTTTGCAGTAGGAGGTAGATTTAAACGATAAGCTACCGATCCAATTTTCTACAGTACTTCGAAAGGACCATAGTATCTTGGGCTGAGTTTTTCATTTGCTCGGCTTGCCAATGATCTGAAGCGATATAGTTGGATTTTTAAAAATACATAATCTCCCACTGAATATTGAACTGCTCTTTTTCTTCTATCAACTTGTTTCTTCATTTTTCTTGAGCTTTACTCAAGTTGACTTTGAGTTCATCAAGCACTGCATTCATTTCCCTAATCATCTTATTGACTTCTTCTATCTTCAATATCTCTTCGACCCATCTTAGTAACGCCAGTGGTTCTCTACCATTCAATGCCTTGAAAGGTGTCATATCGACGGATGCATTATAAGATGTATTGAACCGATACTTTGCCCACGGGAGCCATTTAGGCTATTGCTTAGGCTGACGAAAACAAAAACACCGCAAGTAGGTTTCCAAACTCCTATTTACTATTTTCATTTGCCCGTCAAATTGGGGGTGGTATGCCAAACTAAACTTAAGCATGGTACCATCAGCTTTAAAGATCTCCATCCAGAATTGGCTTAAAAAAAGTTGATTGCGATCAGAAACGATTAATTGAGGAAAACCATGCAATTTTACAACTTCTTGTATGAATTTCCTGGTGACTTCAACAGTTGTGAAAGGGTATTTCAACACCAAAAAATGTGTATATTTTGTCATCCTATCAACTACCACCAAAATGGTGTCTGCGTGTGCTGTTTTTGGAAGGCCTGTGATGAAGTCAATTGAAATATCATCCCATACTTTGGTAAGGATAGACAATGGTTGTAGCAGTCCAGTCAGAGATGCTACTTCGTATTTCATCCGCTGACAAGTTTCGCATTCTGATACAAATTTTTTCACAGTAGCTTTCATCCCTTCCCAATAAAGCACGCTAGAAACTCGCTTATAGGTGCAAAAAAATCTAGAGTGTCCACCATACGGAGAGCTGTGGAATTCCATTAGAAAAATAAGAATGAAAGAGGAAAGAAAAATAAGAATGAAAGAGGAAGTTTTCGAAAGGACTAACCTGCCTTGATAGAGTAACCTTCCTTTCTACAGCTTGTAACCTTCATGAGAGTTAGAATTCATCAACAAATCCTGTACTATACCCCTGAGCTTCTCATCCTCTGAAATTTCCTTTTCAACCTCCTCCAAGCCTATTATTTGCGTTGTGGAGATTGCCCAAATTTCCCCATCCACCTCTGACTTCCGAGAGAGGGCATCTGTTGTCTATTTTCACTTCTAAGCTTGTACAAAATTTCGAAATTATACCCAAGCATTTTCATTACCCATTTCTGTTGGTCAGCTCCAATGACTCATTGATCTGTCAGAAATCGAAGGCTCCATTAGTCTGTCTTTACTTTGAAATGCCTTCCCAACAAATAATGACGCCATTTTTGGAACGTCATCACAATTGCCATCAGCTCCCTTTCATATATAGATTTGCTTTAGTTCTGAATTGAAAATGCTTTACTAATATAAGCCACTGGCCTCCTATCTTGCATAAGAACAACACCCAATCCCACTCCTGATGCATAAGTTTCTATAACAAATTCTTTTAAAAAGTCAGGCAAGGCTAATACAGGGGCTGACGACATCACCTGTTTTAATTTCTCAAATGCTTAGATAGCTTCCTCACTCCAAACAAAGGAATCTTTTTTTAACAATCTCGTGAGTGGTTCAGCGATCTTGCCATATCCCTGAACAAACCTTTGGTAATATCTCATTAAGCCCAAGAATCCTCTCAGTTCTCGTAAATCTTTTGGAATAGGCCACATCCTCATTGCTTGAATTTTAAGTGGGTCTGCTTCCACCCCTTCTGTCGAAACTATGTGGCCCAAGTAGGTTATTTTCCTCTGTCCAAATGCACATTTTTTGGAATTTAAAACTAGTTGGTGGTCCCTCAATAGCTTCAGCACTATCCTAAGATGTCTTGTATCCTCTCCAGAATCCTTGCTATAAATCAGAATGTCTTAAAAAAATGAGAACAAACTGTCTTAAATAAGGTCTAAAGATCTCATTCATCACTCCCTGAAAGGTTGCTGGTGTGTTCAAAAGATCGAAAGGCATCACGAGAAATTCGTAATGTCTATCATGCGTACGAAAAATTTTTTTCTCTATATCTTCTTCTCTTATTCGGATTTGGTGGTAGCCAGATTTCAGATCCAACTTACTGAAAATTGTTGCACTAGCCAATTCAGCAAACAATTCACAATGACGGGAATCAAAATTTTGTCTGGGACAGTAACCTTGTTGAGAGTGTAGTAGTTGACACAGAATCTTTAACCTCCATCTTTCTTCTTCACTAACAACAAGAGACTAGAGAACGGGCTTACACTTGGCCTAATTACTCCTGCTATAAGCATCTCCTAAACAATTCTCTCTATCTAATTTTTCTGGAAATATGGGTATATATACGGACGTATGTTTGGAGTTGGGGCATTTGGTAAAAGTCTAATAGCATGATCTTAGGTTCTTAGAGCCAGGTTAGTGGGTTCACGAAAGAGATGTTGGTACTCTTCTAACAGTTCCTTCAGACCTGGTTCTAAGTGCTGTGAATTAGATTCTTTCTCCAACAAACCTCTAAACTTCACCTAATACCCTTTTCCACCTTCTCTTACAGAGTTTATTACGGCCTCCAGGGAAGATTCAACTCTATATAATGAGACATCTCCCTTCAATTCCACACGTCGTCCTTCCCATTCGAATTTCATTGTCTGTAATTTCTAATTACTTTTCACCTCCCCTAATCTACAAAGCCAATCTATTCCTTAAATTACATCTACACTCCCCAACTCAAAAGGAAAGAAACTCTGAGTTACTTTAATTCCCTGACATTCGACTTCAACTCCATCACATCTCCCTAATCCTTGGACTACTTGTTCATCTCCCAAAGTGACTACAAACTTCACGAGCGACACAGGTAATGGTAATCCTGCAACCAATTTCTGAGAAATAAAATTGTAGGTTGCCCCACTGTCAAGAAAAATCACAACCTTCCATCATTTAATCGTCCCTAAAAATTTTATGGTTTTTGGATTACTTATTCCCACTACCGAGCTACTATTCAAGGACAACTCCAACTTTTTTTCCTCTAATGCGGTCGCCTCTTCTTCTCTTATGTGTCCTGCCTCTTCCTCCTCCTCCTCTTCTTCTTTAGATGCCACCATGACCTGAAGTTGTTTAAATCTGTATTGATGCCCTAGGTAGAACTTCTCATCACAACGATATCGATGTGAACATTGTCTCTTCTCCAACCGTGAGCAAAATTCCTCGTCAAAGAGTCGTCGATATCGACGTTCTTATAGTGGTTGATTAGCTAATGCGATGGAGCTAGATGCTCCTTTGATCGATGAATCAGCCCTAATGTCTACTGCAGGGGACACTTTGAAGTTGGACACAAAATTCGTGTTATTTGGGAGCCGATTTGGTCCGATCTGTAGGATGGTCTAATAATTTGAAATGGGTCGATCGGTTCGAGTGTTAGGTTGTGATAATGGACCAGACGTTTGTGCATAGGTTGGTGGTTGGTCTGGTCTTGGGTTTGGGCTAGTGAGGTAAGAGTAAATTGGTCTAGAAGTCCGAGTCTTGAAGTTTAGATGGACCGTATAGATTCTGGGTCTGGCATCAATTACCCGATTCTTCTCTTCGATCTTCTGAGCTCTCAGTATCGCTTCCTTCAACGTCATTAGACAAAAAAGTTTCACTTCTGCCCGTATCTCTTTCTTTAATCTGTTCATGAAGGCTGACAGTAAAACTTCCTCGGCGGCATCCTCTATTAGTGTAGAAATGGCCTCAAACCAACTTCTATACTCCTCCACAGATCCCGTTTGATGCAACGCTATCAAATCCTCATATAAGGATCCTTCTTGTGCTGGTCGGAACTTTAACAACATTTCCCTCTTCAGCTCTGTCCAGTTAGCAAACTGTTGTCAGGTTTCATTCTATTGGAGTCATCTTAGAGCTTTGCCATCTATGCAAACACTAGCTATTGTTAATTTCTCCTATTATGAAAGTTGATTAACAGAAAAATAATGCTCCATTCGAAAAACCCATCCCACTCGATCATCTCCAACAAACACTAGCAGTTCTAGTCGTCGATGAATTAGTTTACATCGAATACCTCCTGTATTATCCCTTACTTCAGTCTTTTGCTCTCTGACTCCTTCAGTTTGTTTCGGTTCTTCTACCCTCATCATCGGTGGGGGTGTAATCTCCCTCGTTGGTGATGTAGGTGTAGGAGTTGGCAGAGTTTCCATGGGTGCCTTGCCTGTGTCAAGTGGTCCATTGTCCTTTTCTACCAAGCATTCTCTCACTTCTCTCAGATATTTTTTCATTGTCTCCATTATTGTTTCCACCCCCTACATTCTTCCTTTAATTTCCTCCACATTTTCGCTCACGCTCTCTACTATTTTATCAAGCCCTTCTAACCTTCTTTTCATAGACGTCAATTCTTCTTCCAATCCATCTACTCTAGCCTTCATCCTTGTCATCTGCTCTGATACCAAGTTTGTTAGGTATTTGAAGGGAACTTAATAGTAGAACGAGCCCTTCTTTAACTTTCGAGGGTAGATGTTCATAACAACAGTCTCACATGCTAAAGGTCCGCAAGAGGCAAGCACTATCTCTGAAACTCAAGACTCAAGACAAAATAATAAAAAAAAAATCAGAATAAAGAAGAAAGATTCAGGGGAGAACCATTATCCTCAAATGTGTAATAATGAATGTTGTATGTTTAGTTCAATGAAAATATGAAAGTATGTCAACATTCCCAAATAAAGATAAGCAATCTTTTCTGATTACAGAAATAAATCCTTAATATTACAATGGAAAAACCAAATTACATAAAATAAACTTAACAATAAGTAAATAGCCGACAGAGCCTTCAAGAGGTTTGTTCCCTCCTCAATTCCCCTCTACTCTTCTGATATTTTTCTTCTCTCCCCTCTCTGTCACGCTCATTCTCTTTTATATTCCTTTAACCGTTTCTGTAGCTGCTGTCTGTGACCATTCCTTTAACCATTTCTGCAGCTGTTGTCTGTGACCTGCTGTGCTTTGTTGGTTCTGAAGTCTTTGGAGTCTATTGGGGTGACACCTGTCCCCATCTACTGTCACCTTTTGGTTTCCTTTCTTTAGTATGTTTCTTCCTGCGTGATATGTATACATTAGTCCTAACACAAAGTCTCCTTGTTGCATCTTCTGGATTGTAACAACAATTGGAAGGATGATCCAACTGTTTCCAAATTTCAATGAAACATATTTCTGCAGAAAAATTTCCTTAACTTTTACATAGTTTGTGGCACTATAAGAACTGTAAATGCAAGGTCAGATTTAAGAGTGGAAATTAGTTTTTGACAGTGTTTGCATCTTCAAGAAAAGGCAAAAGTGTAACATCCCTAGTCCAATAACCCGACCTACTGTCAAGATATTATTCACTTTGGACACACAGTCCATCATGGATTTGCTTCTGGGCTTTACAACTCAAAATGCGTTTTAACAGTTTAAGGAGTTTACAGACTATTTAACCAATCCAATTCTCCCACCACTAACCGATGTGAGATATATAGACAGAGTACAAACAGACCTAACATCTCTTCAGTGTTTTGTTGATGTGGGATTCGCCTAAGGGTATCATATACACCCCTCTTACAGGACTTAGCGTTCTCATTAAGGTTTGTCTCACCATTGTTTAAGAGGACATGTAAAGCCACTCTGATACTATTTGTAATATCCCCAGTTCAATAACCCAACCTACTGGTAAGATGTTATCCACTTTGGACACACAATCCATCATAGATTTGCTTCTGGGTTTTGCAATCCAAAACACGTTTTAACAGTTTAAGGAACTCATAGACTATTTAACCAATCAAATTCTTCCACCACTAACCAATGTGAGATACATAAATAAAGTATAGACAAATCCAACATCTCTCCCATGCTTTGTCGATGTAGGATTCGCCTAAGGGTATCATAAAAAGTTTGGTTAGTTTGCAGAGAAGCAAATGACACAAACTAAGATTTTTATGAAGAAAACATCCAAATGTAATTAGATAAATATGGAAAATGTTCTGGTGGAAGCTACTCATTCTCCTATGATCACATCATACTATGAATATATCAAGATGAGTCATGTGAAGATTGCACAATGCTGTAAAGTTCTTTTAGGAAGAATTCTCAAGCATATGTTGAATCAACGAGTCTTTATTTTTCTTTTTTTTGGGTATCTCAGAATAATTGGATTTGTAAATTCATCCCTCTGTAGCATCAGTTTAGCTATTGTTAATGTATTTGTTGTATTTCTATGAAAGTCTTATGATTCAACCCTCCCTTGACCATAAACCTTATCTGTCAATCTTATGCTTGAGTTAATTTGCTGCAAGTTTTATGCTTTTCGAGCTATTGAAATATCGCAAATTTGGTGTCAATCTGTCATCTATGATGTTACTTCTTGCACTGAACTTATTATTGAATGGCATTTTCTTATAATGTACAGAAGCAATTTGTATGGTCATATTTGGCTATCAGCCAACACATAATTAATTATAGGCTGAATGACTATTTCCTAGTGAAACTTTGATGAAACAGTAATTTTTTACTCTTGAAGTTTGAAAAATCCGTTTATTCACTCATTTTGATAATTACATAATTATATGGTGATACGTCATTATTTGTGCATATTATTTTTGTACATAATTTTATTAGAGTACACATTAAGTGATACCAATGTGTACATGTTTCTTGCTTTCAACAGTAGCCAAGAAGAAAGTTATCAAACCCAGATTAAAAATTATCAATGTCATTTTGGAGATGCTCCATAATTGAAAATTGGCCAAAAGACTTGTTCCCATCTAAGGTATAGTGAAATATTAAAGTCTCACTCTCTAATTTTTAAAAAACCCAAACATCCACCCATAAGTCAACTTCTGTTAAACATTTTAGTTAGGGTTAGGATAAAACCATCATTTACTAATAAATTTAAAAAATTAAAGTTTTACTACATTTTCCACTCTGAATTTAAAAATCTCACAATTTTCTCTCACTCAAAGTTTGAAAAATGAACATTTCCCCCTTAGGGTTTTGAAACTATCATCAAATATGACGAAACCACGTTCGATGTCCCTCTTGGCTTGTCTCTCTCTGTCGATCAAATCCTTTCCTTCGACGAAGACAAAATTGTCTTTATTGCAGTGTCTTTATGGACAAAAGGAGTGGGAGGGAATGATGGCCGGTCGAGAGGGAAAAAGGAGGGAAGACCGGTAAATGGGTAGGAATGATGAGTCGTTGGAAAGAAAGAGAAAAAAACTTTAGGGAAAAATTATCATTTTTTAAATTTTAGATGAGGGTAAACTGTTATATTTTCAAACTGAGAGAAAAAATGTGATAAAATTTTAGTTTTTAAAATTTTTTTGTTAAATAATGATTTTATTCTTAATTTTAATTGAAAATTTTAACAGAATTTGACTCATAGGTGAAACTTTAAATTTTTAAAAGTTAATGGATATGAGTTTGCAATTACACTTAACATTGGGTGAGACCAGGTCTTTTGGCCTTGAAAATTCAGCAAACCCGGGTTTCAATAAGCTTATTGGGGCTATATCAGTTAAAAATCTTTGTGACATTTTTTACCATATTGGGCAATGTCGTAAACTAGTTCTCCTTTCTCTCCCACAGTAAGTCAGATTGCATTAATTTCTCTGGATCAAGTGCAAATCCCAAAAATGGCAAATCAAAAGTTTGAAGTTCAAACATCTATGAGCACATAGTGAAAATTGAGCATCCACCAAAAAAGTTTTTCTTTTATCCTTTTTTTTTTTTTTTCAAATGAAGCGACGAAGCTGGATGCCAGACAATACTTAACATGAGTCATACTGCCATTAGACGCCTAGCTCTTTGAAATTTTATATGTTTGGACATTATCACTATAGTATCTCATATGATTATATCATTTTAAACTTGCATTAAGATATAAAAGGAGTCCCTTAAATTATTAATCAATATCATATTCAACCTTCCAATATCTTAAATTATTAATCAATTGAATTTCTTATGAATTATGTTGAAAAAAAAGAAAACATAAACTTATCTAATACCACACACTTATCATATGACTTTACGGTTTGCTATCCTGTGAATCTTTTCTTGCATAATCCATAAACATAGAGAACAATACATTAATGGTAAAAATAAAGCCTGTGGAGAAACAAACTTGGAGTTTGCAGGGGTAGTCTCTAGTTGTAATCCAAACCAATTCAAGGTAAGGTGGAGTTCGTGGGCTTAGGTGTCTGAAAATTGTATTTGTGAGGGCTCAATTGTAAATGTAATATTAGAGAGCTTCATTTCAGTACATGGGTACAATAGTCATTTTGTGCAGTAAATATTTGTAACATTCCTTGGTATATAAAACAAGGATTATTAGTCTGCCTTTCCAAACTTTTTTATCCTCTTTCACTCTGTTGTGGGGTTTATTGTGCTAAGAGAAAACTCAATGGTTTTTTTTTATCACTCAAATTTCATTGAGTTCTTAGGGTGTATAATCGGTGGTGCTCTATGTCGAAACATATAGAAGTGTCTTCATATTGTGCGTTATAATAATCTTGATTTTATAATGAAGTCAATTAAAGGTTTTTTCGGTTTTAGATGTAGTATTTCAATTAAAGATCTAAATCAAGTAAACATCTATCACACTTTATTTCTTGTAGTTGAGCTTTATTATATATAAACATGCATGTTTCTTGTTATTAATATTCGATTGATTGATCTTTTATCAAGATAAACACCCAACAACATCAACCATTTTTAAAAATTATTTTTGAAGTTTGAAGGAAAAAAGATAATTGATCGAATAAGAAAAATGAAGATTTATTCAAGTAAATGAGAAATGATTTATTATTATGTCTCAAACTTGCTTTTTTTATTTTTTAAAGTTATCCTATAAAGTAGTTATTTATATTAATATAATTATAAATAACATAATTAATTGAATATGTTATTGACTAAATAAATTTTATCAAAATTTTAAATTAAAATATTTTATTTTTACTATCGATCTTGAATTTTTACTCTGTTAATGAACTAAAAACTTATAAATTGATCCAATGAAATTACAATAAAAATGAATTGTTTGATTTTTTTAATTTAAAATCTTAAAATAAACCTTAAACTCTAAACTAAGAGGGAATTGAAGCCAAACTCATTCAAACTTGATTTGGTATTTGACTTGAAGTTTTGAACAATTGAACTCAAAATGAAAAATGATCAACTTATTAACTTTAAGTAAAGCTCAAGCCTTATGTTAATAATGATAGAATTTGATTTTTCTAAGACTCTTCTACTTTATCAACATTACTGTTTATTATCTCAAATAAACAAAACTTGACCGGAAAATTTCAAATTAAACCTAAGCTCAAATAAACCCATAAAAACGATTGCAATAACACAAAATTTTACATATATTTTGCCATATTCAAAGGGTGAAAATATTGTTTAAACAGTAAGGATGCATACATGGGATCATCATCTCAACCAATAAAACTATCAACGAGAAGTCATGTTCTGATGCTTCAAGTGCAAATTCACTATCCTCATATCCGTTAACAGTTAGTCGTCTGAGAATGCAGGTGATGATGGCGGAAAGATTGAGAAAGGAATTTATAAAGTGGGATTAGTAAGCTAGGGTGTTACATGTTGAGCAATATAATCTTATACCACTAGATACACATGTGCCTTTCAATTTGGATAATGTGCTTTTGTCTGCAAAGTAATATTGATCTTTATAGTTCATAGTGGAGTTGAACACATCAACCTTTTAGGTTTTATATAATGATGACAAAAAAAAGTTAATTCAACTTCAAAAGAGACAATTCAATTCAAATAAGATTTTTTTATTAAAGAAATTATGAAACAATAAAAATACAATTTTTTTGCTAATAACCCATTAGTAAATAATTATATTTTATAATATTATGAGTTAATAAATATTTATTTATATAAATTATTATTTATTACCATTATAAAAGATTTGAACTTTGTTTTACAATCAAATAAATTGAATTTTCAAATTTTTTTATTATAATAAGTTTTTCTATAAAAAAAATAAACTTTCATAATCTTATATTAAATATATTGAACTAACTTTTATAACTAAATTTATAAA
This sequence comes from Mangifera indica, assembly GCF_011075055.1. Taxonomy (NCBI): domain Eukaryota; kingdom Viridiplantae; phylum Streptophyta; class Magnoliopsida; order Sapindales; family Anacardiaceae; genus Mangifera; species Mangifera indica. The sequence continues at coordinate 6,542,856 of NC_058138.1, forward strand.
ACAACATTGAGAAAGTGACTATTCACTAATCATTATCAAGTAATCAACCACTTATATTTAAAATTTAAAATTTGACAAGAAATAAATAGAAATTGAAAACCCTACTAAACACAAAAAAATAAATACAATTACTATCAACCCTAATCCAAATATATTATGTCACATATATGCAACATTATCAAGTTAAGTCAAATATTATTTTTGAGGTTCTCAATTATTAATGTTACATTTATGTTGATTAGAACTAAATTTGAGTTAAGCTAAGGTTAAACAAAAGTCAGCTCAAGAGTGAACTTGATTTGTTCGATTAATGATGAGTTTGTTAGAAAAATTGTCGAAAATAAAAAAGAATAGTCACTGAAGATGAAGAAAAATAATCTTCGAAAAAAACAAAGTTTTTGATACTAAAGGAAATGAATTTGTTTACGACTTGATTAAGTCATACTGATTTGACTTAATTTTGAGCTAAAACCACCTTTGTTGGAGTTTGAATTTTTTGAGTTGAACACCAAGCTTAGCAAGAGTCGATTCAGACGATAAAATTATTAAAGATAATATTATTATTGATATAAATGTCACTAAGCAAATTTTATATGGCTAGAGATGCAGCCATAAAAGCCCAATGGGCCTATTCCCCTATTTCAACCAAAAACTTACCCAAATGAAAAATCACGAACTGCCGGAGGAATTCATATTTATAAACAGTATTCTAAAGTGCCGGATTCAATCTCAATCACCTTTACATCGGTGATTAAGCTTCCTTGTAATGCTTATTTCAAGTTTCAATTTTCTTTTTGTCTTTTTCATTTTTTGATTAAGGTTTCTGTTTGAGTAATGCCAAATTGTCTCAGCTCGTTGATGAGGTCCTTCAACGGCCATTAAGCGTTCATCATTAACATTTTCAAGCAAAATCCTCAAATGGGTTAATTTAACTGCCTGTATTTCTGCACTTTCGTGTGCTAATATACTCCAAGTTACTGATTGTGAAACGAAAATTCAAGTTTTGAGAAATAAGCTATGCCCGGATAATCTTATCCGGGTTTTGGATAACACTGGCGACTTGAACTCTGTTGTGAAGATATTTAAATGGGTATCTCTCCAATAAGGGTTTCAGCACAATTGATACTTATGGTAAGATAATTTTGAAGCTGGGTTTGGCTGGAAGTGTTGAACAAATGGAGGGATTTTGTCAAAAGATGGTGAAAGATATGTGCCCAAATGCAGAAGAAGCTCTTTCTGCATTAGTTGAATTGTTTGTTAAATATAATAGGGTGAATGAGAGTATGAATTTGGGTGCTTTTAAGCCCTCAGTTGATGTATTAAACGCTTTGTTAGGTGCCATTGTGAAGAAGAAGAGAGTTACTAAAGATGTGGTGTTTATTTATAAGGAGATGGTGCAAGCAGGAGTTATGCCAAATGTTCATACTTTGAACTATGTGTTGGAGGTTTGGTTTGAAACTGGTAGGATTGAGTCTGCTTTGTATCATTTTATGAGAATGAACAAGAAAGGGTGTCGTCCAGATAATTATTATAAAAGGTCTTATTTTGAGCAATCGAGTGGATGATTCGGTTATCATTTTAGGCGAGATTTTTAATGCTGGATTTGGGCTAGCTGGAATTAAGTTTCTATACCTGTATAATACCACTGTTTTGTAGGGAAAATAAACTAGGGCAGGGAATCCGACTTTTAAGGTTGATGAGAGCTTCAAATCTTTTGCTAGATGGGTTGATTTATAGAGAGTTAATTAGATGCATGTGTGAGACCCATACTTTAGATGATGCAAATTATCTTCTTGAAGAGATTACTTAAAACGGTAGAACACCTGCTGTTGATGTGCTTGTTGATTTAGTAGTAGAACTTTGTGCAATAGGAAAATTTGATGAGTCTATGAATTTCTAGGAAGACAAATGTGGTTACATAACTTCTCCATACAATGCTATGCTTGAAGGCTGCTGCAATGCTGGTAAAGTTTTTCTGGCAAAAGTATCCTGGACAAAATGGCTGAGAGAAACATAACTGATTGTGGTTCTTGGAATATTCTAATCATACAGCTTTGTGAGAATATGGAAATAAGGAAAGCTAACGAACTTCTTTGTAGAATATTTATATTTTCCACAGTTCCTGACTCTGTGTCATACTCAGCTCTTGGTGTAGGCAACTGTCGATTGAGAAAGCATGAGGACGCTCTGTAGGTGTTCCATCAGGTTTGTATCGAAAATTGGGTTCTGGATTCTATATCTTATTAGGAGTTGTGGATAGCCTCTGTCAGACAGGAAAGATTATGGAGGCTGCTGAGGTATTTCATTACATGTCAAAGAACGGATGCTCCCTCAATCCTTCTTCTTACAATATGGTGATAGGCAGCATGGGGATGCTCTGCAGGTGTTCGATCAGGTTTGTATCAAAAATTGGGTTCTGGATTCTATATCTTATTAGGAGTTGTGGAGAGCCTCTGTCAGACAGGAAAGATTATGGAGGCTGCTGAAGTATTTCATTACATGTCAAAGAACGGATGCTCCCCCAATCCTTCTGCTTACAATATGGTGATAGGCGGCATGGGACAAGTGGATGAAGCAATTAGGCTACAGGGGTTGGCTTACAGTTCTAATTCTTCTTATACTACTTAAATTACACTACAAATACAGTCATGCACAGATTGTCAAAATTAAAAATGGCTAAAGGACTAAGGTATTTCTCTCACAAATGTTGGTGGACGGTTGTGCTCTTGATGTGGAAGTATATTGCATCCTCATACAAAGCATGAGTGCGCAAAATCGAACTGAGGATTCTGCTTTCTTTTTTGATTTGATGGTTAGTGAGGGTTTAGTGCCTGACTGAGAAACAATGCATACTCTTCTGTGTTGTTTGGCAAGCCAATCTTACTTGCTCATGTTTTTAAGTGGGATTGATAAACTAGTTTCTAATAGTGATACTTTGGATTCATCTATGTATAACATACTAATCAATAGTCTCTGGAAAGAGGGTCTAAAAAGTGAGGCTTCCCGAGTATTGGATCTGATGTTAGAAAAATGTTGGGTGCCAGATGCTACAACTCACGGACTGTTGGTTGGGTCTTTTATCAAAAGAGATACAGATGGTGAAACACTTGCATATGAGGATTCCATGCAAGATAGTGTTAGCAACATTCTTGCTGAGGGATTGGGAAATACATGACAATTAAACTGTAATTAGAAAGTTTCTAAATTACCCTAGTGGAAAACTCGCCATGATGGGATGTAAGCTTCTTCAGGATCTAATTTTGCAGCTTTGGTCGAGTTGCCTGAAAAATTAGTCTATAATGGCATTAGATTGTAAACATGCCAGATTATTTGTTCTTTACCCAGCCAGCTTATAAATGTTGTGGCATCATAAGCTTTTTGGTCCACTGTATTTTTTTTGTTAAGTACTTGTGCTTTGCTCTTTTCATTAATTCCTGTCAGTTTAATTGTTATTATGGTGCAATATGGTCAATATGCACTCAGGAAATCTCCTTCTGTTAAGTCATGCTTGATATGATATCAATGGAGGTAGTGCTAGGGTATTTAATTTGATTCAAGTCAATTTCTGAAAAATGATCTTGTGGTCCATTAAATTTTCGCCTATGTTTAGCTTCAATTTTACTGTATGATTTAGAATTGTTTTTATATTTTGGATAAATATCGAAGAAAATATTTTTCAATTTCCCTCCAAAGCAGCAGCTTAACATTACTTATTTTACTTTTTGTTAGGACTCACATTTATGTGTCCCGCTGGAAGAAAAATCAAAAGAAGAAATTATCTCCCAAGACACATGGCAGATAAAGGAGAGGAGCAAGTGGCAGTTTCTAAACCCCCTGGTCCACCACAAACAAAAGCAACAGATGACAAACATGAGGAGACTGAAGCTGTGATGGAACAGGAGGCAAATAAAAGGGGAGAAGAAGGGCAAGAGTCAACTTAGAGAAAGAAATTGAAGAAGTTGAAGGAGAGTTACAGGTCTCTCAAAAAAACTGCATTGCACTTTGATGTATTTTGTGTAATGCGAACCAGCTTGTATTTCAAGCATTCAGAAAACTGATGGGAATCTAATCACAAAAGTCTACCGTTGCAGGCCCAAAGGGAAGAATCCAGGAGGCAGTCCAATGGGTGTGAATGTTAGCCCTGCTGAGAGCAAAAGTAATGACCGAATGTGTGGGGCTGTTTGGACAGTTCACCAGAGCAGCTGAAATTAGTTGAAGTTTTCCTTCCAGAATTCAGAGACAAGAATCCTTAGTGGTGGGGTCCATTTACGGTTAGAGGGCTGCACATATATTGTGGGATGCATGCCAAAGAAAGGGGGATTTTTATTCAGTTATCACTATTTGTAGTTAGTAAGAATATCGGAGAGGGCTGGCTCTCGAAACTTAGCTGTGTTAACTTTTCTTTTACTGTTGCTCTTTGTTATTGCTCTTGGGGGTTTTTGTTTTCCAGATTATCCAGTTGTTGCAGTCTTGAATCAACGCTGTAGCTATTTTCCTCATTATGGTTACGGGATGAAATGTTATAGCTGTTCTGTTTCCAATTTCATTACAATCTTGTTCAATCATAAATGATGAAATGGTACATTGAGAGTGAAATTGTATCAGTGACTTCCCTAATTCCTTGTTTGGCTGCGAGAAAATTGGGGCTGTTAATTGGGCTAATAACTAGGAAGAAACTGGGATTGTTGAACCTGTTGGAAGGAGTTGTGCCTGGATCCTGCTGGAGCTGCTGAGTGCTGCTGGGAACCATTAGCAAGGAGGACTGAAATCCATTCATTCGGGTTTGCAACAAAAACTTGTATTGAAACTTTAATGTAAACTTGTTCTCATTACAGAAAATTAATAAAGACTACATTTCCAGTATTTTTTCTGAGTTACATTTCTAATATATGTTTCTGCTATTTACATTGCTGAGATTGATTGTGTTGGTTTGAGTTGACTGCTGCGTGGACATATTGCTGGAAAAGTGTTGTGTTGCTGCTGGATTTCTTCTTGTGTGTTGCTGGAGCTGTTGGGAAGGTTCTGGTGTCCGAAGAATGATTGAGCGGAAGGTGAAGTAGAGAAGGTTCTGTGCAGAAGAAAACCCAGGTGCGCATCACTTTCACACATATCAAGCAGTGCCCTAATAAGTTTGAATTGGTATCCCCTTTGTCTATCAAACTATGTGGAAGATTATAATCATGCTTTTTTCCGTAGCATGAAGTGGGCAAAAAGATTATAATCAGCAAAGGATTGAGGTTCGAGGGAAGCTGGACTTGCAACCTGCAGTCCAGAGATTGTTGACCATTATTTAGCAGCTGAAGTTCATTCTCCGACAGTAAGATTGCTGTTGAACTCCATCCAACGACAGTTGCCACAGAAGCAGTTTTCATCAAGTTCTATTCATTGATGGAAACTTCTACCAGCAACTTTGTTGAAGAGTGACTTAGTACAAGTTTTCATCAGCTGAAATTCTCACCAAGGAAATGGAAATTGAAGATTCAATGAATATTTATGGGTTGTTTTGTTGAATGAGCAGGGGTTAATCTTGGTACACGTTCCCTACTTGGGAAATCCTAATGAGAAATTTAGTAGTAGTGCACTAGTTGATATTCTGGAAAATCAAAAAACCTGTAAATTATCACCACCTTGGTACTAATTTGTTAGGAACCTGATGAACCCAAGCTACTGCTGGGATTCTGAAAGTGTAATCTCACCTGAGAATCCACTCCGTTGTAACTTCTGCTCCCACACACAATGCAATCGCAGATAATTTGTAAACTAACAATTTATGCTAGCAACTTTTAATGGAACAGTAAACTTTTCATAAAGGATAATCAACAGTTCATGCTTACAATCATTCATCTGGAATTAATCCAAATACAAATTCATCACATTAGATCTGCAACACCCAACTGAATAACAATCCTACACAACTAAACCAAGTAAATTTTCCCCAAGTTCCCTAGGCAATTCTAGAGGCCTAGTACTCTTTCAGAACCATTTTTTCTTCTCCTCCCCCTCCTTTTCTCTTCCCTCCTGCTTTTTATTGTTATCAGTCATTTTCTTTTCTGCTGGTGGTCCTGGTGCCTGCATGCATGCCCTCTGCTCTACTATTGCACTGCCACATGTCTCTGCATAAATTGATTTGTTGTTGATCCTGCTACTGCCACATGTCCCATCCTCCAATGCTCTCTTTTTCCGGTTAATGTACACTCGAGACCTAACATTACCCCTCCCATCGAGAGGTATCTTGTCCTCAAGGTGAAAGAACGGGAAAGTTTGTTTGAAGGCAGTGAAGGACTCCCAAGAATTTTCAAAGTCTGGTAGGTTTTCCCACTTTATCAAGATTTCCAGCTCTCCTTGTGACAAATAACAGTGTCCTAAGATTTCCGAAGGCTGAGGTTTAAGCTCTCCGTTTTCAACCATACATTCTGGAAGAGGCTGAACTGCTAATGAATTTTCAATCTGTTTTTTTAATTATGATACATGGAAGACTGAATGTATCCTAGCCGTGGGAGGTAATGATAAGCGGTAGGCTGCTATGCCAATTTTTTCCAACACCTCATAAGGTTCATAGAAGCGAGGGCTTAGCTTTTCATTTCGTCTAACGGCCAACGAATGAAATCAGTAAGGTTGCATTTTGAGGAATACTCGATCACCCACTTGAAATTGCACTTCTCTCCTGCCCCTGTTAGCAAACCTTTTCATTCTATCCTGAGCTCTATGTAAATGGTCCTTCAGCTCATCTAGAATATTATTCCTTTCATGAATTAGACTGTTTACTTCTTCCACTTTGGAAACTTCTTCCACATAGCATAATAAAGTTGGCAGTTCCCTACCATAGAGAGCCTTGAATGGTGTCATTACCATTGAGCTATTATAGGTTGTGTTAAACCAATATTCAACCCATGATAACCATGAATTCCACTGTCGTGGCTGCCTACAACAAAAACAATGCAAGTAAGTTTCCAAACTCCGATTAACTACCTCCGTTTGGCTATCAGATTGAGGATGGTAGGCTGAGCTAAACTTGAGAACGGTGTCTATTGCCTTGAAGATTTCTCCCCAAAATTGACTCAAAAATAATCTGTCATGATTGAGCGAGGAAACCTGTGTAATCTAACCACCTTTTGTATAAATTTTTTAGCCACGTCAGTTGTTGTGTAAGGGTGTCGTAGAGCAATGAAATGAGCATACTTAGTTAATCGGTCAACCACAACGAGAATGGTGTCGTTACCCGCTGCCTTTGGTAACCCCATGATAAAATTCATCGAGATATCTTCCCACATGTTTGAAGGTATAGGTAAAGGTTGGAGCAAACCTGTTGGACTTATAGCTTCATACTTCATTCGCTGGCATGTCTCACATTCTGTTACATATCTCCGTATACAAGCCTTCATACCCTCCCAAAATAACATCGTTGCAATTCGCTTGTATATCCGAATAAAGCCTGAGTGCCCTCCGTGTGGTGAAGAATGTAGAGTTGTTGGCGAGAACCATTCTGCTTTTATAAAGTAACCTGCCCTTCTTGTATTCATACCCAGCGTAAGCCTTAGCATCAGCCATTAAATCATGAATTATGCACTGAAGTCTCTCATCCTCAGCAATCTCTTTGTTTATACCTTCTAACCCTATTGGTTGTACTATCGAAATGGCCTAGATCTCTCTTTCCATGTTCAGTTGACGAAAAAGCGCATCAGTGACTCTATTTTCATGTCCCGACTTGTATTGAACTCAAAATCATACCCAAGCATCTTTATTACCCATTTCTACTGGTCATTTCCAAGCACTTGCTGATCCTTTAAGAACTTTAAGCTGCTCTGGTCCGTTCGAACTATGAAATGTCACCCAAGTAAGTAGTGCCTCCATTTTTGGAATGTCATGACGATGGCCATCAATTCTCTCTCATACACCGACTTACCATGATTCCGTAAGGATAATGCTTTGTTAAGAAACATTATCGGTCGTCCACCTTGCATTAACACAGCTCCTAGACTAGATCTTGAAGCATTTGTCTCAACTATGAATACCTTCAAAAAGTCTAACATTGCTAGCACCGAAACTGTGGTCATTGTTGTTTTTAATTCTTTGAAGACTTGGCTGGCTTCTTCATCCCACACGAAGGCGTCATTTTTCAGTAATCGAGTAAACGGTTCAGCGATCTTTCCGTAGCCTTTGACAAACTTTCGATAGTACCCTATTAGGCCTAAAAACCCCATTAATTCCCTCAAATCCCTCGGTTGTAGCCACTCCACCATAGCCTGAATTTTCTTCTGGTCAGCTTGTACTTCATTAGCTGATACAATATGCCCTAGATATTCCATCTATGTTTGTCCGAAGGCGCATTTTTTTCTGTTCACCACTAGTTCATGATCGCGCAACAGCTCTAACACAATGTGTAAATATTTCAGGTGGTCCTCCATCTCCCTACTGTAAACTAATATGTCGTTAAAGAAAACCAACACAAACTTCTGCAAATAGGGCTTAAATATTTCATTCACCACACTTTGGAAGGCCGTCAATGCGTTAGTGAGCCCAAACAGCATGACCAAGAACTCATAGTGGCCTTTGTGGGTTCAAAAAGTCGTCTTCTTCATGTCTTCTTCCTTGACTTGGATTTGGTGATACCCCAACTTTAGATCCAATTTGCTAAATATCGCAGCTCCCATTAATTTATCTAAGAGCTCATCTATGGTCGAAATGGGAAATCTATCTGGTATCGTCACCTTATTCAACGCACAATAGTCCACACAAAATCTCCATCCACCATCCTTTTTTCTCACCAATAAAATAGGACTGGAGAATGGGCTCACATTAGGGCATATAACACTTGTTGTAATCATCTTGCCAACTATCTTTTTAATCTCATTTTTTTTGGAAATGAGGGTACTGATATGGTCTTATGTTGGGTAGTGGCATCGTCGACAGAAGCCTAATGGCATGATCATAGGTTTACTTGGGTGGAAGCCCTGTAGGTTCTCGAAATAGGGCCTAGTATTCTTCCAACAATTGGGTCAATCTCGGCTCACTCAGTAAGGCAACCACTTCCTCTATTCTTTCCATTCTATTAAGCTCTAACAAATACCCTTCCCCCCTTGTCTTACTGTATTAATCACTGCCTTTAAAGAAGTTTCCATGCGACTCAATGATGCTTCTCCTTTTAACTCAGCTTTCTTTCCCTCCCAATCAAAAATCATGGTCTGAAGGTTCCAATTTACCTTGACTTCACCCAGCTTGCATAGCCAATCCACCCCTAAGATGATGTCAATGCTCCCTAATTCAAATGGAAAGAAATTTTGCACTATCGATAACCCCTGAAATTTCAATTCCACATTGTCATACCTGCCCTCACCCCTTACCTTTCTCTCGTCCCCCAACATGATAACAAATCTTACTGGCGTAGTTGACAATTGTAATTCTCTCACCAAACTTTTGGAAATGAAACTGTGGGTGGCCCCGTTGTCTAACAAAACCAGCACCATTCTCCCGTTAATTGAGCCACAAAATTTGATAGTCTTAGAAGATTATATCCCCACTAATGAGCTAGTGTTTAGAGTTAACTTCATCTCCTTCTCCTCCAAATTCACCTCTCCATCTTCAATTGCTTCAGTCTCTTCCTTTTCCTTTTCTTCTTTCAAAGCTATCATCACCTGAAATTGCTTGAATCAACACTTATAGCTTGGATAATACCATTCATCACATCTGAAGCACATGCCTTTTTCAAGTCTAGATCGAAACTCCTTATCAAAAAGGCATTGGTAGTTCCCTTCTCTTATTATCAACATGGTCGACATCGCACAGCTGATAACACCTCTATTTGGCTATGGCAAAATGGAATTAAGGGTGGGATGATTGCGTAGAGGCGGATAATTTTGGGCACTCGAGTTAGGCTGGTTTAGGTTGGGTGTGTGTTCGTTAGGTTGGATCGATAGGTATGAGGGTTAAAAAATGATTTTGGACTACTGGGTTAGGCCGCAGAAAAGGCCTTATGGATACTTAGGTTAGTTGTGTTTGTAATGTGGATAAGGCAGATTTGGATTTGGTGTTGGGTCTTGAAATTGGGGCGAGGTGGATAGTTTCTAGGTCGAGTGTCAATGACCCAGTTTTTTTCTTCTATTTTCTATGCCTTGATCATTGCCTCCTTCAACGAGGGTGGTCAAAAGAGCTTCACTTCTGTGTAGACTTCTTATCTAAGTCTATTCATGAAAGCTAAGAGTAGGACTTCTTCTACTGCATCACCCAAAGGTACCAAAATGGTCTCAAATTGACTACGATATTCTTCTATTGTGTCAGTTTGTCTCAACGCCATGAGATCCTCGTACAACGATCCATCTTGGGCTGAACGAAACCCTATCAACATCTCCTTCTTCAGCTTGTTCTAATCGATGAAGAGTTGTCTCATTTCGCTCCATTGAAGCCACCTCAAAGCCTTCCCATCCATGCATACTGTAGCCGCCACTAATTTCTCCATTTCAGTTAGATGATTAAGGGAAAAGTATTATTCGGCTCAAAATATCCAACCTACTAGGTCCTTTCCTACGAATATTGGTAACTCTAGGCATCGGTGAACCATTTCATATTGGTTATTCCTGGTATTAGCATCGGCTTCATCTCTCCGCTCCCTTGAAAATCCTTCGCGTCCTGTTTCAACATGCCTAGTCGGTGGTGGGGGTGTGGGTTTCTCATTCGGTGATGTCTCCGATGGGGATGATTGGGGCTCTATCGGAGCTTTCTCTTTGTTGGAGGGTCCCTCGTGCCTCACTATCAACAACTCTCTCAACTCCTTTAGATACTCTTTCATGGTTTCTATTCTAGTCTCTATGCCCTACAAATGTCTGTTAACGTTCTGCTCTCCTAACCTCCTATCAAACCCATCCATTTTATCTCTCATGGTCTCCAACTCTCTTTCCATACTGTCAACTTTAGCCTTCATCCTCGTCATTGGCTCTGATACCAAGTTTGTTAGGAACCTGATGAACCCAAGCTATTGCTGGAATTCTGAAAGTGTAATCTCACCTGAGAATCTACTCCGTTGTAACCTCTGCTCCCACACACAATGCAATCGTAGATAATTTGTAAACTAACAATTTATGCTAGCAACTTTTAATAGAACAGTAAACTTTTCATAAAGGATAATCAACAGTTCATGCTTACAATCATTCATCTGGAATTAATCCAAATACAAATTCATCACAGTAGATCTGCAACACCCAACTGAATAACAATCCTACACAACTAAACCAAGTAAATTTTCCCCAAGTTCCCTAGGTAATTCTAGAGGCCTAGTACTCTTCCAGAACCATTTTTTTCTTCTCCTCCCCCTCCTTTTTGCTTCCCTCCTGCTTTATATTGTTATCAATCATTTTCTTTTCTACTGGTGATCCTGGTGCCTACATGCATACCCTTTGCTCCACTATTACGCTGCCACATGTCTCCGTATAAATTGATTTGTTGTTGATCCAGCTGCCGCCACGTGTCTCATCCTCCAATGCTCTCTTTTTTCGGTTAATGTACACTCGAGACCTAACATAATTATAATCCTAAGAGTTCTGTTATGGGCCCTGCCCGGATGGATTTGCTCATTTCAACCTTGCTCAAAATGGTTATAGTCTTTGTTAGGATTGGGACACTTGTCTTCAATCCAACAATTAATTTTTATTATAAATATATGTGTTAGGTTTCAAAAGAAGGGGAGAAGAAAATGTATTAGGGTTTGGTTTGAGGATAGCCATCTTTGGTTGATTTAGGGAGGTCTCCAGCGCCTTGAACGGCCAGAAAATGGGAGGCTTCGAACTCCTCGAATTGTTCTGTTCATCATTGTAATGTTTTGGTTAATGAAATAGTTTAATTTATTATATTTTTTGTGTTTTAATTTTGTGTTTTGGTTGAAAGAGTTGGGTTCCTAACATTCTTATAGAAATCATTATCCACACCAGCCTTTAGTGCCCAACAAGCGCCCTAATCATTCTCATAGTTTTGTGACCTGTCTAAAAAGGTCGTGAAGTCACCAATTTTGATCCTATTAGCATGAATCCCAAGTCTGCATTGTTGAGTCAGTTGCAAAATGAACATATAAAGCATAGGAAGCTCTTGTTTCCTTCATCAATGAACTTGATTAACACACCTTGTAGTGTCATATGGAGGACGTTGGGGTGTCCAAAACCTTTTGATTATGTCCAAAGCCTTATAGGTACTAATACTGAACTCTACGAAATTTGAAAAGATAATGCCAACTGAAGGTAATATAATCGATTGTTTTTTATATGGGGATCTGAAAAATCAGAATACCAACATTAAAAAGGCCTTGGAAATTGCTGTTGTCAACAAATGGTAGTGAAACAGAAAATTGAAGCTATGAACTTGTATGTTGGTAAGAATGACAAACTCTGGAAATGTGTGAACCCTATTACTGGTAATCCTATGCAAATTTTGGAAATGACAAGGGAAAGAATTAAAAAGTTTCTGGTGTCTCTTGAAGGGCAATATGCAATAATGACTTCTCAATGTAGATAAATTTCCTTTGCTTGTTTAGTTTAGCCTTAGCTTTTGGGATTTGTAATTGGACCCTTTTTTTTATTCTGTCTTCTGTGTTTTTGCATTTTTGTTCATAGGTATGAAGCCGATACTATTTTGAAGAATATGTGTTTGACAGAGCTTACATTAGGTGACATACTTCAGATCTTAAACATGTTAATTACCATAAAAAAAATGGATTATTCATAATCAGTCAGGATGGCAGCCGATTATCATTGCTGTTGCAGAGTGCAGCCCGTTGCACTTTGTTCTTCTTATTTTCGGGTATTCTCAAAATAAACTCATTTGTAAATTCATCCCTCGGCAGCATCAGTTTAGCAGTTTGCCACTGTATTTGCTGTACTTCTTTGAAAGCTGAATGGTTCTCAGAGCTTGTGAAACCATTAGTCCCTCGGCTATAATCCTTATATTTAAGTCTCCTGTATGCAAACTTTGATAGAAAAATCAAGAGTTCCTTATTTTTGCCCCCATTTGGATAGTGCTTTCACCTTTGCATTGAAACTTTTCTTTCTGTTAAATTGCTGCAAGTTTTAAGGTTTTCAAGCTTGGAAAATAGCAAGTTTCATACTGTAAATACCAATATTTTATGTTACTTATTTGAAAACATTATTGAGTTCATAAATTTAAAATCCAAATAAAAAATGTCAGATTTGTGTTATATTATTAGGTTTGATTCAAATCAAATTTGTTTGAACAAACTGAAACATGCTCGGCTTAAACTAATTTGAGCTTGAATTCGAAAGTTAAATATTTTTAAGCCTGAGCTTTAGAGGTGTTCAGTTTGTTAAGTTCGTGAGCTTAAACATTTTCAATATAAATCGACTAAAATGATATCGTTTTGATTAATACGCATTAAAACGACATTATTTTTGTCATTTTTTGCTCGAATTGAGCTCAAACTCAACCCAAACTTGATTCGACCCCTCTCAATTGAGCTAATCTCAAACAATTTTGAGGCAAGCTCGAGTTCAGTTTGATTCAAATTCAATTTTAAATATCAAGTAAGTAAAAATTACTTTGAAAGTTACCATTGTTAATGTTGCATTAATTAATATTAACAAGAGATGGATTCGAGTCAACCCAAGCTAAGTCCAAATAAGAGCTAACATGAGATCAAACTTAACTTGCTGGATTTAGAGTGATTTCATCACAAAGGTTGTTGGAAAAGAAGACAAACGGTCACCAAAGGTGAAGACAGAATCATCAAAGAAGAAGAAAACTCGTGGGAGAAGATGAATTTATTGACAACTCAATTGAATCATGCTAACTTGATTAGATCTTGAATTGAGGCTTTCCCTACTTAAGCTCAAATCATTTGAGCCGAATACCAAGCCAAACAAGAGCCAAACTGGATCTCATCCAACCATAATATTAACTATCATTCATTGTGATAATAATATTATAAATATCATATTTTATATATAGCAATGCTATGAGTACATATTTTTTATGTATAATTTGGATATACAAATGATATTTCACTATATAATTAGATAATACTTTATCTTTAATTCAAAATCACCAAATTACATAAAGATATATCATCAATATGCTTAAATTGTGTATTAAAAATTTGTACTTATAGTTTTATTGATTTATATAATCTCATGTAAATGTCACTATGCAAATTTTATATGGCCAGAGATGCAATCCAAAAAAGCCCAATGGACATATTCCTCTACTTCAACCCAAAACTAATCTGAATGACAACAATAAAAACAAAATCACAAACACGCAGAGGCATTCTCAATTACAAACAACACCCTATTTACAAGGGCCACAGTGAAAACATAAACCAAATTAAGATTTTACTAACTTACCAGAATTGTAATATATATGGCTTAGAATTCGTCAAGAACCTTATTTAAATTTTGAAATCATCATAAAAATCTCCAAATTACCATATTTCATTTTCAACTAGATGGATTCGTGGATAAAATTTCCAACATGTTAATGAAACACGAGTTCCAAATTTTTAAAACTTAATGAAAAAATCTAATTTCAACAATAGCTCCAGTAAAATCCCTAATTCTAACTTTTTGATCTTCATATCACTTCATGCTTTCTTCCTTCTTCGTGTAATTTATTACATGAAGTTGGAATTTTGATTTGTAGAGGCAACATCTAATTAGTAATGATGACAACTATTACAATTAGTGATTATTCTAACTGTGATGATTAATTGACAATGATTGATATATGCCAACATTATCAATTAGAATTGCCCATTATTCCGATAACAATGACAATTAGTATTTGTGATTATTCTAGTCGAATGTCTCTTTAAATTGTCATGCTTACATTAAAACTTGTTTTGATCTCTACATTGTTAGGATCTTTTCTTTCTAAAAATAGGTAGATTTCATAAAAAAATTTGGTGATTATAAGATCACATGGTTCAACTATAGACATAGTTTATATCCATGAGACTAAGTTTGAAAATCTCAAATTCACTATAAGTAAATTAATCAATACAACCAAAATTCTCAATCATCAAAGCATAAACTTAAAAATTAAACATCAATTAACAAAAAGTTACACAGATTTGTAGAAGAACACGAACATCCCACTCATTCATCACTTAAACATCAAACTTAAGTGAAAATGGTCAATTTTCTCCTGATCATTCAACCAAATTCTCTTTAGTTTGAAAAAGATTGAAATCCCTTCAATCTTAGGTCATTATCTAACTTATAAATATGTGATCTGTTAAAAGATATTAAAACAAAATTAGTGAAAAACATTGTATATAAGGAGCTTGAAGAACATTATAAGATTTGGAAGAAGGAATAATATTTAGGTCAATTAAAAATGAAGGAGAAGGTGGTTTATATATAGTAACTTCATGTCATAATTTGGTGCCACTTGTCTAAATAGATTATAATAAATCTGTCTACTTGTCCCAGAAAAATAGGAAGTATAGTGTATTTCAAGTGTAGTTAAAAAACTAACTTTTTCAAGTGATGGATATTTGTATAAGAGTTATGACTACAAAGTGCATGCAATGCACACAAAATAACCTGTTTACTATAAACATTCATGGTTTGCAATTAGGCCTAGATACAGCCCGAGCTAGCTTGGTCTCGAAAACTAATTTGGCTCGATTTAATTTGTTTCAAATTCAGACCGAACTCTAGCTGAAAGATTTGGTTCGTTTTTCAATTCGAGTCAAACTCAAGTCAAGAGGTGTTCAGCTCGAATTTAGGGCTTGAATTAATAGTTCGAATTTGTGGCTTGATTAGACTAAAATTCATAGCTAAAATCAACTCGAATTCAATAGTTAGAATTGACAATTCGAATTCATAGCTCGAATAAAAAATTTTTAATATTATTTGGGCAAAACGACTTCGTTTTGTCAATAAACCATAAATTTGAGCCACGAATCCAAGCCATGTATTTGAACTATCAATTTAAACAATTAATTTGAGCCGAATCGAGCTACGAATTTGAACCATTGATTTAAACTACTAAATCAAACGAAACTTTAACCGAACTGAGCTAAACCATTTTTCATTTGAGCTTAACTTGAGCCAAACTCAAACGGGACCATTTTCTATTCAAACTAAACTCGAGCCAAGGGATGTTCAGGCTCGGCCCGGCCCGGACCAACTCAAATCCACCCCTATTTGCAATTAAGAATTTACATCCTAGATCACAGGACTCCAATATGAGAATGCGCAAAAACACTCCCAACTCAAATATATAATTTTTTTGGATAAGTAAATATATACTCCAATATCAGAATGGCTAAAACTCTCACTCAATTGCAAACCAACAACAAACCACTTGAGAACAGAAAACGTACTAGAGACGACCAACTGAAATTAAAAAATAACCAATTGCAATCCACGCATGGCGGGACGCCAAAGACAGCAAGAAGAACCCAGCCAACAGTATGATGCGTCAACCGGCACACACATGATACAGCATGCAGCATCCCAGGAACCAGGAGCAAACACAGAAACGGACCAATGTGCAACCATTTCACTAAGAAGCAACTTAACTGGAACCACAACCAAGAACCACCTGCGCAAAAACACTGCTGGAACGCTCCAGGAGAGACAAGAAAAGAGGCTGGGAGAGAAAGGATTAAGAAAGCAGCAACCATCAAACGGAGGAAGAGGCCAGCAGAACAGGCAGCCAAGAACCCAAATTAGGCAGCAGCAAGGCAGCAAAAGGCCAACAAACCCAATGAACCCCAATGCAGGAGAGAACCAACAGGGGAGACGGATGCAGGAATCAGCAAACCCACAGAAGGAGAAAGGCAAGAGAACATGAAAGGATTTCAGCACCAAAGCAGCTGCAGAGAGCCAATGACCAGCAGCAGAACGGCGCCTCCACAGGCCCCAAGAACTCGCGGGAAGAAGCTAGGCCAATGCAGAGGAGAACCACAGAGAACCAGAGACCTCCAGCGAATTATAGAGAAAAGGCTGAAAACACAACAGAACATGGGAACAGGCAGGAAACATGGATTTGAGACTAGAAACTTCAGAATCAAACATGGAAGTGAATATACTTTGAGAATTAGCAAGACAATTTACACGATAAATATGGCTCCATAGTTGTGACTGAGTCCAGCCGGTTTACAAGTTCATCAACAATGTAATCTGCAATACAGTTCAGCGTTCTCTTCTTAACAGACACCTGTGGAAAGATATATCCAAGTCAAAGAAAAGACTGCTACAAAAAGCGTATTTCCCACATCAGTGATGAAGGTGCAGAGATAACAAACAGATAGAATAGTAGGAACAGAGAAATTATCAAAATCAACATCTTCGAATATCCACATAAAGTGATACCAATGTGTAACATCCTAGGGGAATTTCGCATTGACAAAACACGAGAGATGTTGCTTATATATGAATATCCCACGTCACAAGAATCCTTTTGGGTTGCCAAACTCTGCTTTGCTAATTCATACAGTAGTCATTTACAGCTGTTAATGAAGATCTTTAAAATTTAATGATATATAAAGGGTTGAAGGATTTAACAACCACTACAACTGAAAGCACCAAAAAGGACAAAACCCAGACCTAGAAAAAAAAAAATTTGAACACGTGTACATTGTAATTGAATGTATAAAATCTCTGCCTAGAATGCATTGCCATTTCTAGCATTCTGAACCACAATGCAGCGTTGACCAAAATGAAGAACAACCAGATGAGAAAATGGCTTTGACAAGGAATTAGGACTACACGAGTTTGAAGTTTGAATAAACGACACTTTTGTAAGTTGGGGTAGTCATCATTGTATCAACAAGTCATCACACAGATATATAAATAGTATTAAAACAAATTCCTCCCAAATCTAGTTGAAGCTCAAACATGACAAATTCTTAAAACCATGACTCAAGCCACAGACTGCTCATTTTGGGCTTGATTGAGTTGAGTTGACATTAAAGCTTGAATTAGATTGACCCAAATCAAACTCTATCGTGTGATTATTATGATGGTTTGAAATTGATGGTAAAATAAAGCTAAAAGCCAGATACTCGAGCAAACTTGACATGAGTCATTGCCATTAAATAGGGTTGTTCAAAACTGGTTAACCAAATCGGTTTGACAGATTTTCAAACCGAATTGAATTGTCGGTTTGGATAAAATCATAAACTGAAACTGAATCGAACCGAAAATATCAATTAACCAAGCCGAATTTTCAATATATTGGTCTTGAACTGAATTTTGAAAAATTATCTTATTTTTATTTTTTTGAAAAAAGATTCAATATTTTATTAATTTCTTATTCAATTTTTTTAAAACTGGTTTGGTTCAGTTAAACTTTTATTAAAATAGACAAATCTGTTTTTGTATATTTTTGAATTGGTATCAAAACTGGTTTTTCAAATAACTTTTTCAATTTAGTTTTTTATTCAAAAATCAGTTCGGTTGGGTTACTAGATATTTTTAAAGACCCCTACCATTAGACGCTTAGCTCTGCCAAAATTTATATGATTGGATAATATCACTATAGTCCTTTAAATCCTTAATCAATATTATATTTAACCTTCCAATATCTTAAAATGTAATACCCAAAATCTATTTAATCAATCGACTTCTTAAGAATTATGTTTAAAAAGACAATGTAAACTCATCTAATACCACATACTCACCATTTGACTTTGCAGTCTAATATGCTGGGAATCTTTCCCACAACTTTGGACAATCTGTTATCATAAAGAACAAGACATTAATAGTAAAAACAAAACTGTAGAGAATTAAATCAAAAGATGAAGAATTTCTTCAATAAACACCTCACTACTACTTGAAATAACCGTAGCTTCTCACTTAGGATTTTAATTCAATACTAAAGACCATACATGATTAATTAGTGTTAATTCAACTAAGGAGAATGGAGAACTCTAATAAAAAACATATTGTTAAATAAATGAATACGTACCATTTTGTAATTGTTGTGTAATTGAATTTGGGTCACTTGAACAGTCTTTCCAGTTCACTCTTAGTAACCTTGGCATGCTTAAGCCTTCTCTAGAGAAAGTTTTCATCTTGGAGCATCTATCCACAAATAATCTTTCCAAGAATGGGAATTTTAAGGTGTAATTCTCATGGTAGAAGTGTGTGAGACTTTCTATACCACTCAAGGTCAAATCCTTCAATTTCTTAAAAACAATTTCACCATTCTCTAAATCCCCCTCATTTGATAATATTGCTACCATCATTTCACATTCTTTCATTGACAAACTTTCAAGACACACTAGACTTTTGGCTGTTGAGGATGTCATTAGGTTTTGCATTCCATTACAATGATGTACCCTCAAAGTCCTTAGATTTTCAAAAGATTGTGAAGGCAGCAACAAAGTAGTCAAATTGTGACAATAGTTTACATATAAAGAATGAAGATTTTGAAGAATTGAGTTTAGTTGGGAGTCTTGCTTTGAAATGCACTTTAAATTAAAAAGCCCCCACAATTCTAATTGTTTTAAGTTTGTGATTACTCCAATGTCCTCTTCACCTTCTCCAAATGAGAATAGTTCTTCGTATGAACTCACTTTCAATATAAGATTTTCAAGGCTGACAAATTTCTGAAGGATTTGAATTGGAATATATGTATATTAATCCGTAATCAATTCAAGAGTTTCTACCATGCAAAAGTTCTCCTGAAACTCTCCTTGCCAAATCGTCGTGATATCCTTTCCATTTAATTCCAATGTCTTTATATTGGAGTCAACCTAAAGAAAAATCATGTGTCAATCAATTTAAAATTAATTTTATCATAAAAACATACAAAAAATTTAATTACTTTCAATAGGAACCAAGGAGAAAAAAAATATATAATAAATTGATAGTCAATTGTATTCTAGTAAAGGGGTGTGAAAATGTGTAGTGACCACTAGTTAAATAATAATGCTCAGTATATACACAAACTAATATATTTTTTATATGTGGAATTAAGGTCAACATTTTTAAAACAAATTTATTATCATTAACACCCAAAATATATCATTATTAAAAAAATTGCAGAAATCTATTTAAGCTAATTAATTGAATGCATACCTTTTCTCTGTGTGCTTGCTGTATAGTTGAATTCAAGTCATTCCCTTCATTTTCTACCTCCTCTCTCTCATACTGGCTTTTGTATAACATTGGTGTGCTTAACATTCCTTGACAAAAATACTTCATATTGGGGCAATCTTCTATAATTAACTCTTCCAAAGATGAGAAATTGAAAGAATAATTCCCAGAGCAAAAATATAAAAGATCGCCTAAACAATTAAGTGACAGCTTGTTCAAATTATTTAAAACAACTTGTTCACTACTCGACGCTGCATCGCCCTCGTTTTCTAATATTTCAATCAGCATTTTACAAGATGATATTTCCAATTCTCTCAATTGCACCAAATTTCTAGCTATTGAAGGTGTTGTTAAGTTAACCAACCCATGGCAACCTTCTACTGTAAGAACTTTAAGATTCTGGAAAGAAGGTGTAGATAGCAGTGGACTCAACAACATTTTACACCAAGATACATCTAGAACTTCAAGACTTGGAAGATCCGCTAGCATCTTAATTTCTTTGTAATTACAGCCATTTAGTTGAAGCTTTTTCAGATGGTGAAATCTCTGAAGGGGTCCAAGTGGAATATATGCTGACTTATCATATGAGATTTCAAGAGTTTTAGATTGATTTTGCCAAGTAATTTCGGCTAAACCATTCCGAAATTCAAATACCTCCAAATGGGAGTTGATCTACAAATTCATCAAAACAAAATTCAGTTAGTATTTGATATTCTTAAAACAAAACTTTAATCCAGTTACACTAATTTTTGAATTTATCATCCTTTTTAGTATGAATGAAAATTGCTCATTTTTTACAAAGTGAAAATAAAATTTTATTGTTGATTTCTAAAATCATAATTAATAATCTATTTAAAAAAAATAGGACTTCAATGACTTTAATGGATAGAATCCTAAAGAGAAATTGTTCAAATCAAACAACCATTAAATAAACAAAACTTTAATCAAGTTAAACTAATTTTGAATTTACCATCCTGTTTAGTATGCATTCAAGTTGCAAATTTTTTTTCAAGTAAAAATAAAATTTTATTGTTGATTTCTAAAATTATAATGGATAATATATTTTAAAAAATAGGACTTAAATGACTCTAATTGATACAATACTAAAGAGAAAATTTTTAAATCAAATAACCATGAATTTTTCTAAACTTCAGTTCCAAAGGAAAATCACAGAAGATAAGAATTCCACAATTAAAGTTTTGAATAAAGTGTTAAAACATATAGAGAGAGAATATTAATTCTTTTTCAAGAAGATATTCATACCTTATCGTCCAAGAAGATAGCTTTTGGATCTAAACTATCAATTTCACTCTCCTCAGTGATGCTTTTGAAGCTCAAACATTTGGCACAATTTCTCACCACCAATTCCTTCAACTTTGGCCATTCTAAAGTATGTATTTCAGGACAGAAAGTTGTAAGATTTGGCAGATTCTCAAGCGTCAATAAGGTTACATTCGGAAAGACAAAATTGACCACAACATTTGCTCCTTCTTCTTTTGTAACAATCTCTTCTAAGGCCATACAATACCTTATCTTTAGTTGTTGGAGTTGGTGGAGACTTCCGACAATGGAAGGTGGAAATGCATATTTTATATTTTCACAATTCAAAAGGATCAAGTGTGTTAAATTTTGATAGAAGGAAGTTGGATGTTGGTTATAGCAAATTTCTGCAGAATTATCATCTTTGAATGTCTTGTACTTGAAATCAATGGAGATTTCCTGCATTACAAGTTGATAATTGTTTCAATATAAAGTAATTAAAAATTGCACTAATTCTTTCTCTTTTTCTAAACTAACTAAACTTGCATACATAAGTAATTACAGAAAACAAATTAATTGATTGCATACCTTGTCCTTCTTTTTGCACAATCCATATATGATTTTATTAAGATCATTCCCTTCATTTTCTATTTCCATTTCCTCGTAATTGACTTTGTGCAACTTTGGAGTGCTTAACATTCCTTGAGAGAAAGTCTTCATTTTGGGACATTTTCTTATAATTAATTCTTCTAGTGATGAGAAATTGAAAGAGTAATTCCCAGAGCAAAAGTATGTGAGACTTTCTAACACTTCAAGTGACAACAACTTCAAATTGTCAAAAACAATTTTGCTACTTGTTGCATCTCCCTCATTCTCTACTATTTCAACCAACATTCCACAATTTGATATTCTCAATTCTCTTAACTACACCAAACTTCTAGCCACTGAAGGTGTTGTTAATGCAACTAACCCATGCACATGCCAGACATTTAGGACTTTAAGATTCTGGAAAGAAGCTGAAGATGACATTAGACTCATCAATTTCATACAATGCATCACATATAGATCTTCAAGATTTGGAAGATTAGATACACTCTTAATTTCTTTGTATTCACACACATCTAGTTCAAGCCATTTCACACCTTGAAATCTTTGAAGGAGTCCAAATGGAATATTTGCTTTATCCAGCGAGATAGTAAGAACTTTATATTGACTCTGCCATCTAATTTTTCTCACACCATCCTGTAATTCAAATTTCTCCAAATTGTGGTTGATCTACATATTCATTAAAAAAAAAGTTTAATTAATAATTTTTTTTTGGAAAATTTTAATTTTTTCCTTGTTTCCTTTGAATTTAGTCGTACATAAGATCAATAGTAATGAAAAATCAGTTAACTCATTAAGCTTTCCAATAATAAGACAGACCATGCACCTATTAAATATATTTCTAATAAAAAAATAAAATTTTATTTTTGGTTTTCACAACTTAGATTACTTCAACCAAAAAAAAAAACATAAAAATAAAAATAAAAATAAAAGAGATGCTATGAATCACATAATGCAATTAAAATGTGTGACTCATATTAGATAGTGTCTATAGATAATTTGATTCAAAATTACATTGATTTTTTCTTAACAGAATTGTCTCGTAACAAAATTGTCCAAATTCAATTAATCATTCTTGTTTTATTTTCTAGATTTTGGTTCAAGCAAAAATAGACATTAAGAATCACATATTTAAAACAAGAGATTTGTACCTTATTTTCTAAGCAGAGGAATTTTGACTATGATTTTGGAAGCGCACCCTTCTTGTTATCATCTTGCAAGCCCAAATATCTCCAAGTCAAATTTTCACAATATTCTATCACCAACCTTTTTAACATTGGGAATTCTGAAACATGTATTGCTGGACAGAAAATTGTAAGTTTTGGTAGTCTTTTGAGCACCAATTCAGTTACTTGTGGAAAGATAGAATTAACAACAACTTCAGCTCCTTCTTCTTCAACAATCTTCTCTAAAATCTCACAATCTATTATCTCTAGGCATTGAAGTTGTCTGAGGCTTTTGACTATGGAAAATGGAAACACATGTGTCATCTTTCCACATCTTTCGACCTTCAGTCGCTTCAAATTTTGGGGGGAAGTTGAAATTCGGTTGTCCCAAATCTTTCCTAGACTAATATTGTACAAAACCAACATCCTAAAATTGGTAAAAATAACCTACAACCAAAGTTAATTGTTGTTTCAATATATGTATGAATACATATGAGAAGAAACTTAAACAAATAATTTAATAAAATCAGTTTGACAGAAATTGCGTTATTATATGGACATTCAAGAGAAGGAATTGGTAATGAAATTGCATAGAAAATTTAAATCACTAGAAAAAAAAAAAAGAATTGCAAAAAGAGGTAAAAAACAATATCACAACTATATGTGAATAGATGTGAATAAGTATAAAAGAAAACAAGAATATATAATAGAGAAATACAAGAAGTTATAGTCAATCAAACATTTTCTTTGAACAAAGGCATGATTTCATTGGACTGCAAATCAAAATTTGAATTCTCAACATAGTTCTCATCTTCTGAAAATTCAGTTAACTGTAAGAGATCAACGTTCTTGAATCCATGTAATTCTTCTAGTGACTTGATAGAATTAAACTGAACTTCCAACATCCTCAAAAGCTCATGTTCCCCATAATGCTCAAGTTCGCCATATTCTCCAAATATTTTCCAAAAATCTCCTATTGATATTTTGTACCTTTTAAGCTCTTTGGAAAATAAATTTTTAGGTAGCACTTTGTTATCTCTAACATCCAATTCTACACTCGAGAGATTAGACAAGAGTTTTAACTCCTTGAGTATATCAACCTTCCACTGAATAGGGCATCCCTTTATATGAAATTCTTCCAATTGCAATAATTTTGATATCACATTTGGCACAATGACTTGTAATTGTTTACAATTGCTTAAATCTAATAACTTGAGTTCAGTCAATTGACCCATTTCTTCAGGCAACTCCTTGATGAATGAATGTTTCAAGCTAAGGACTTTTAGTTTCTTTAGCTTTTCGATAATAGCAACATCATAAATTGTACTATCATCTAAACATAGTGTTTGAAGGTTTTTCAAAAGATGAAGGGATGATGGCAATGATGATCGGTGTAATTGAACCAAATTTAAAACTTTGAGCTTTGGCATCACTCTAAAGAATTCCTCCGGGATTTTTAAATAACAGCTTGACATGTAGAAATATTCAAGGGCTGGACAATCCAAATCCTTAGGTTGAAGTTGACTAATAATAGTACTACTACCATGTAAGGAGATTTTTGTGCATTTCTTGAGTTTATCTTTATCCTTCCATTCTCGTTCAATGTCATTTTTCGATGTAAATACATGGTGATCAACGTATGCTATTGTTATAGCAACAGCACGAATAGCATCATGCATAGCAAATTGTTCGCTTCTAAATCCATCAAGTAACAAACTAGCATCTTTGAGGTCACAAACCAATTTATTCAATCTATCTCGTGCATCTTCCATTGTTAAATTAGCTCCTTCAAGTATATCCAAACACACAACATGTTTGAATAAGTCTGAAATGGAAGTATTATTTTCCATTAGACTGGAAATTAAAAACGTTTTCTTAAGTTCTTCATCCCTTAAATAATTGTAACTTAAGGCCATCTTCATGTATTCCTTTTCCAGGAATCCTATAAACTTTGTTGGTGATGGTGCTCTTAATTCTCGCAATGCTGCTTTCCAATCAGATGGATGACTCTTGTTTTTTAATGCTTTTGCTATAGTACAAATAACGATAGGCAACCCTGCACACTCCTTGCATACATCATTCGGTAAAGAATTCAATTCATGTGTTTGAATAACATCACCTGCAAATAGGGCTAGGATTATACTAATTGCATGTGTATTTACATGCATACTCTGCATATCTATAAATAAGAAAAGTTTAAAATAAGATTATACTAATTCCACCTTATAATTAATGTCAAATAACAAACAAAAACAAATTACTAAGTCAACAATAGGATATACCGGCAAACTTAAAATTTGTCTGTTTAACAATTAAAATTGTGAAAATTCTATAAGGTTATAAAAATTAATAAATCTGGATGTTATAAAAATTGGGCAAACCAAGAAAACATTCAAGTGAAAATTCTATAACAAGATTACCAGCCATCTTCCTGAATAGGTTCCAAGCTTCTTCTTCTTCTAAAACGCCCATCTGGAAATTATTTGTGGAACCCATCTTCTCCAATACATCTAAGTTTCTTGTCGTGAACATTAGTTTACATCCTCCACGATCCATTTTAGAAGGAATACCGATAGTCTTGAGATCAATATCTTCCCAAATATTGTCTAAAATTAGAAGGATCTTCTTACCGCTCCTCAATCTCTGATACAACTTATTAGCTCTTTCAGTCTCGTTACTAAATTTTATGCCCAACTTCTCTGCAATTTTTGTTTGAACTTTTTCTATATCAAAATTTTGTGTTACCTATAAGACAAGAATAATATGGCCAATTTAAGAATAACGAACAGAGAGGAATAATTTTAAACTAATAGCTATTTTATTTTCTTTCAATCGTTTATTATTAATTTCACTCTAATATTATGCCAATCATATAAATAATTATCACTCAAAATAATCATAAGAAAGCTTAAACATTTACCTCAACAAAAACAATGTTCTCAACAATTTATCCTTCTCTGCTTTCCTTCCAGCTTCCTGCACAAGAGTAGTCTTCCCAAGACCACCCATCCCATAAACACCAATCATGTACACATTCTCATCATTTAATGCATGCCATAAATTCTTCACCATAGAGGTTCTTGATTCGAATGCAAAATAATCTTCATTAGATCTCAACCAGATATCTTGTGGAATAGTAGGAAAGGAAACTTGATCGAACTCCTTTTCTTTCCGGAGGAGTGGATCAATATCCTCCTGCTTTAATTTGAAAGCTTTTTTGCTTTGTTTGTAGTTGGACCACAATCCCCTGAAACATTGAGGGTTGTTTGCTTTCTCTTGAATCAACTGTTCTGCTTCTGTAATTGTCTTCTCCACATCCTTTTGCCAGTCCTTAACATTCTGTCTGATGACTTCCACATTTCTTTCAGCAGCAGTAACCTTAAGCTGAACTTCGTCTCTCATATTTTTCAACTGATTGACTTGTTTTTCCAGATTTTTGAAATTGGTGTTGTAGTTGTACAAATACTTGAATTGACGCCAAATAGGAGCAGCCAACCACTTGCCGACTTCAAGGACAGGACTCAACACACTCCCGATACTCCCGGCAACATCAACCATTTTTTTTTTTGAACTTTTTTTCAAGTTTGAAAAACAGAAGTAAAGCAAACGAAAACTGAAGAAGATTTTAGTAAAGCAAATAAAGTAAGGAAATTAGGTGAAATAAAGAAGATTTGTGGGTGAACAAGAAAACAAGGGAACTGGTTTAAGAGAGGTTTCTTAATGATCGAGAGAGAACAAAACTCAAGATGATGAAGAGAGATTACAATGAACACGAATGAATTAACTGCTTTTAACTGTGCAGAGAGAACAACTTTCTCTAGATAAACATTATGAATCAAATAAATGAGTTAATTTGCCTGACTTTACGTGTCAATTTGTGATATAATAATCTTAAGATGCCACTTGACTTTGTCCCCATTGATAAAGACATTAAATGCCACTTGCATTAAACTATTGTCAAAATCAGATGTGTACAAAAGATTAGGCATGTATCATTGTAATTTAAAATATTTTAACCCAATATCAACAACTGAAGGCAGAAAATCCATCAAAAGTATAAAACCTTGAAAGCAAAAAACCTGATTTTACGGGTCAAGTTGTGATATAATAATCCTTAGGCTTTTTAAAAACATACTTGTAAAATTTTAAAACCCTAAATACTCATTCAAAGTTTTATTTATTTTCGCATATTTAAAATTTTTTTATTAAGGATAAGATTAAAATCATTATTTTACCAATAATATTAAAATAAATAAAATTATATCTCAATTTCTCCTATTAGTTTAAAAAATTAACAATTTCTCCTTAAATTAAGTTTTAAAGAATTCACTTTTTTCTTATTTCTAGGGTTTTATCTCTAATGGCTCTAAAAAATCTAGTCACCGTCCGATCTTCCCTACCAAATCGTTGACTCTGAATTGTTTCATCTTCCGTCGATCTTCTTCAATGAGGGACAATGCTTCATTGTCTAGATTTGGAAGACATTTTGTCATTTAGATGTTGTTTTTTTGCCAAATTTTCAAACAACGCTCCTTTCATTAGATCAAAAGATGTCATATGTTCGCCGGATTAATTTTCCAAACCCTAGTGAAAAAATGGTAATTTTTCAAAATTTATTTTTGAAAAATTGTTAGTTTTTTAAATTAAAAATTAATATAAATTTTTAAAATTTATAAATAAAATAAAAATTTTATCTTTAAATTTAATAAAAATTAAAAAATATTGAAATTTCTAAAATCTCAAATATATATTTTTTAAAAATAGATTAAAACCTCGTTTGGCTAATATATAAATATGTTATCCAAATTAATATTTATTATTGTTACCCACTTAGCAAGGTTGATGGGACATTTTCTGAGTTCGAGCAATAATAATTAATTATTATTGTGTACACAGATCTTATCGGACTATTTTACTTTTTTTTTTTTTCGCCAAAGCTTTGATTTTAAAACACTTTTTCCCTTATAGTTTGCATGGGAAACACCTTTTCACTGAAATTAAGTATAAATAATTTTTTAATCTAAACTTAAATTCAATTAATGAAATAATATTATTAAAAAATAAAATTGTTATTTTATTTTTTTGAAATTATCGTATAATTCTAAATTAATAAAAATTAAAAATAATTTTTTAAGTATTTAAATTAAATAAAAAATCTTTTATTTCTATTTCTTTTCACATTCACTATTTATTCTTCTTTTCTTATAAATATGAGTGTTTTTATCATAAAATTGTATATTAAAAAATAAACTATAATTTTTGAAAATGTTAAAAGTCTTTCAAAAACTTTTTCGGGGGTTATCAAAAATTCAAAAAAGTTGGGGTATTTTAAAAATGTTTGAAATATTAGTTTACTCTCAATAATTTAAATAGGTATAAATATTATATTATAACTATTGAGGTTATATAATAAATTTCAAAATATGTGAGAGTTTAAAAAACTTTTAAAATTTATTTATAAATTTTTTAATATTTTTAAGGGTATGATCAAAAACAGTTATTTTTATTAAAATTAATAAATGATAAATTATTATTTTATTTTTTTAATAAGTGAAATACATATAAGAAACCGAAAACACCTTAAGCTCACTTTTACAATCATAAGGTGTTAATCTTACATTAAGGTTGATAATATTTTTGATAAAATTTAATCTTAAATAAAAAAATATTATTTATACTAAGGGTGGATTCAGGCCGAGCCGAGCTTAAACACCCATTGGCTCTAGTGTAGTTCACATTAAAAAATATGTTAAATCTTTGTCTTGAATTCGATTTGAATTTGAATCAAACTAAATTGAGTCAAATCAACTAAATCGAATCGAATCAACTTTCGAGACTTAGTTGGCTTGGATTATATCTAGACTGTATTGAAAATTAGAGATCATCCCATCTCTACATCCAATTAGAACATTCCAAAAATGACATCCTTATTTAGAGGATGATAAGACAAAAATGAAATCTAGAGAATATAAAAATGTAAAAAAGGTTTGAAGATAATTTGGTGGAGTTCTTATTGTGGTGACAATTGAGTACCTTGTAACTAGAGCGAGGGTATCTGCACAGTAAACTACACCAGGATATTCTTCAAATGAGCTGAATTTGAGCTAAATTAAGTCGAACACCCTTTATCTCAAGTTTAGCTCTAATTAAAAAATAGACTAAACTTTTGACTCAAATTCGATTCGAATTTTAATTAAATAAATTTAAACTGAGCTGAATTGACTTTCAACACTGAACCAGCTTAGATCATATCCATGCCAAATTTATACCAATTAATTTTAAAAAAATGTTTTCAGGTCGTACATGAGTAAATGTTATTTCTTCATTTAAGTATTATTTTTGTTTGATCTACAGCCGTTAGAGCAATATTAAATATCATTTTATTTTCAGATTTAATTATTATTTTATTTGATCAACAGCTTGGCATTGTCGGTCTTTGTATTTAATAACATTCTCTCTTTTCTATTTAGAATTGATGCATAATTTTTTTCGCCGAAATTATGGCATTTTTACCATAATTTTTTCCGGTTTATACAAGTATATTCAATTATTCACAAAGTGAGTTATAATATCAAGTTTACTCTTGCCTTCAACCTTAAAAATACAAAGCTTTTCATTACAATATAACAATTGTTTTGCAAAAACTTTTTTTATAAAACTCGCCATAATTCAAGTAAGTATTGATCCAAACCCTTATTTTAATCTACATTTTATTATACATTTGAAAATCTTAGAATTTAAAGCACACAAACACTCTAATTTTGTTGGGCAAATGAGATTTTTTTATAAATATTATTTTTTGTCAGTTAAATTAGTTAGAGTATTAATATATTTATCAGAAAAATTTGTTAGCTAGTTGGAATGCATGTTTATGATGTGTTCGACGTGAAATTAACGTTCAAAAAGTAACTAATGAAGAATTAAGGGTTGACAGGTCTCCCCTAGAGGATAGGCGTGCCCTACCTAGGTAAGACTGGACCAGGTGCGCCCTGCCTAGGCATCCAGTTGTAATTTCCCATTTTATTTCAAAATTATAATTTTCCAAGTTAATTTTCCATATTATAATTGTAGGTTATATTTTCATTTTGAAATGGAGAAAGCTACATTTATAATTCGGTTAGGAGGGCAATGGCTCACACGAGATGACAATATAATGAGATATGTTGGTAAGGATGAAAAAGAGATTTGCACTGACAAAAGTGTTGCTTTTGAGGGATTTGTTGAAAAATTTGTTATCGTTGGAGAATCAATCACATGTTCACATATTTAGGCATAATGAAGCATCATTGATTGAAAAGCCATATGAGAGTCGAGATGATGATGATGTTGGTAGCAAGAAAAAAACTAGGATCAACATAACTTTATGTTACAAAGAGTTGTATCAAAGGAAGAGACAATCTTCAAGAAGAATAGGTTGATGATGAACAAAGGGAGGATGTTGATGGTAATGATGATGATTAATTCATGAGATTTGTGAAATTTGATAAGATGTACAATGTACCAATCGAAGACCATGAAATGTACGATGCATGAGAAGATGCTGAGAGAAGTCCAACTAATGATCTTAATGACTAGGTTGAGTGTAGTGCAAGATGTCATGGTTCGGTTAACCATTTAGCATATACAAAAAATATGAATGTTCCTAATTCATTTCAGTAGGTTCTTTAGGTCGTTGTGGATGTTAAGAACACGGGGTATCAGTAATCTTGAAACACGAACTAACATGAGTTTAAAAGTAATGGGTTTTATAATTCTAAGGTAGAATTGAAATAATTATTTGAAAGATGTGTTTTAGAGACTGGTTGTTAATACAAAGTCCCTTATTCTGATAGAAAACAATGGGAGATCAAATGTGTAGTGGAGCAATGTAAATGGCGAGCATGGGCAACAAAGAATAATGATGCAGATTTTTGGGTGTTACGATATATGGGCAATGAATACACTTGTCCACAAGATCAAATACTGTCATATCATAGACAGATTGGTGTTCAGACCCTCAGGACAATTCTTAAATCAATGTTTGTGGTTGACTATATATATTAACCAAAGGAAATTATCTCTGATATGGTAGATAGGTACAAGATTGACGTATAGTACACATAAGCATGACATGCCAAGACATATGCACTAAATTCATTACGAGGATCACCTCAAGAGTCTTTCATGCTCTTAGCCGAGTATTTTCATAATCTAGAGTTATAGAATCCTGGAACAATCACATATATTGACACTGATGCGGACAATAAGTTTTTCTTTATGGCATCAGGGTGTTCGATTCGGGGGTTTTAACAGTTTAGTTGTCCAATAATTTGTACTGATGTTTTACATTTAAAAGGAAAGTATCTCAGATAGTTTTTCATTGTTGTTGCGAAAGATGGTAATAATGAGATTTATTCATTGGCCTTTGGTACTAAGGGAAAGGAGGAATTGGAGACATGGACATCGTTCTTGAGCTATTGCCATAACTGCATTGGTGATTTCGCAAACTTGGCCATTATTTCATATTGGCATCCTACAATCATTGTTTTAATGGCAAACGTGTCACCTTATGTCATTCACGGTTATTGTAACCACCACACCAAAGGTAACATGCATTCTCACTATAGAAAAACCAAACATATTGAATGATTGTTTAATTTATTATATAAATATATTTATATGATATATATATATAAAATCCATAAATTGAGTGTGAAAAGTGTGAGAAGTGTGAGAATGTTATATAATATAAATATATTTATAATATATTATATATAAAATATAATATAATATTTATATAAATATTTTTATATACATATTTTTTATATTTATTACAAACAACTATTTTTATTCAATTTTTTAATTCATAATTCAAATAATTTTTGAAATACTGAAATCTTGCACTTTCTCTTACACTTGCACTCATCGTGCTCAAACTCTTAGAGTTCGTACTTGCACTCTTCATACTCGTATCGGTTTTGCTTTTCATTTTGATATGAATATATCAACAATAAAACTAAAAATCAATCTATTTTCGAATAAGTTTATGAATGTTTCGATTTATAAGTTATCAAACTTACAATCAATGTGATGATGTTGGAGTATGCTACTAAAAAAAATACGACTGAAGGAAGATAATTACCCGAGAGAAGTATTATTAAAATAAGTATTTAATTTGTTAAAAAAGTAAATTCATTAAAAGTTTGCCTCAAAAGATTTAGGCGCAAAATTTTATACTTGTTTTAATTAATATCTCTTTTAATATAGTTGACTGAATACGTTATTGACTAAATAGACTTTATCAAAAATTTTAAATTAAAATATTTTATTTTAACAATACATCGTGAATTTTTCATTAGTTATTTAATTAGTCTATTAATGAACTAAAAACTTATAAATTCAACAAAACTCTCCAATTAAATTACAATAACACGAATCTTTTGATTTTTTTAATTAAAAATCTTAAATATAAATTTAAACCTTAAACTAGGGGAGAATTCAAGTCAAACTCGTTCAAACTTAGTTTAGTCTTTAACTTGAAGACTTAAATAGTTGAGCTCAAATTGAAAAATAATCAATTCGTGAACCTTAAACAAAACTCAAGATTGATGTTGATGATGGAACTTGGTTCTTTGAAGATTCTCCTATACTTTATCAATACTATTACTTACTATCTCAAATAAACAAAACTTGATAAAAAATTTTTAAATTAAACCTAACCGCAAATAAACCCATATCATTGATTGCAATTATACGAAATTTTACATATATTTTGTCATATTTAGAGGGTGAAAACGTTGTTTAGGTAATAAGGATGCACACATGGGATCATCATCTCTACCAATAAAAACATCACTGAGAAGGTGTGTTCTGATGCTTAAAGTGCAAATTCACCATTCTTATATTTGTTTTATCCTAACAATTAGCCGCTTGAGAATGCGGGTGATGATGGTGGAAAGATTGAGAAAGGAATTAATTAAGAGGGCTCAGTAAGCTAGGGTGTTATAGTTGCTATAATAGTGAGTCATGTAATTGGGAATTTGCCTTGTTGGGTTGTTTTTCTTGTATATGTTATTCAAGGGTTTGTGGTAAGGATGAAAATGGTTATGGTTTTGAGAAGGGAAAGAAGGGAAGGAAAGAGTGTTGTTGCTTTAGGAAAGATGAATTTGAGAATGTCAGGCAGTATGATCTTGTGTTATAATGATATATTGGAATTTCAAAATATGAGAGCAGATAACTCTTACTTGAGTTAGATCACCTCTTTCTCACATCTAGTCGAGAGTTATAAATTCAATTTAATTGAATCTGAACCGATTATACTAAGTTAGAGAAAACCCTAAATCCAATAATCAATCGCAAAATCACTTTCTTCGGTAAGTGAAAAATTTGATATTAATATATCATTACCGAATTTCAAACTCATGCTTTCTTGTTTCAGTGTCCCTACTAACCCTCTATCTTGTCACTGAAAATACCATTTGGAGGTTATTTGTATACAATTTGTTTTTGGTGAGAAGAAACATTTACTTTAATTAAACCATTCATTTTGCATATAACAAGATTACTTTTTTGATTTAATCAGACTTGAACCGAATCAAATAAAAGAAAAACTTAAATCCAATGATTGTCTACCATTGTTACACCAAAAAAGTGAAAATTTTGATATTATATTTTCAATAAATTATGAATACATAGGCCTCTCATTTGGATACACTCATCATTACTGCTTAATCTTTCTTAGGCAGCTATTTGCTTGTAATTTATTTTCTTTGCAATTGCACACACAATTTAATAAATTGTCAAAAGTAGGTAGACAATTAATCTGACAAAAACAAACGTATTTTCCAAGCAGCAACCACATGACAGTGACTCTGCTCTTAAAGATAATAGCACATCAGGTCAACCTATGTTTACATTTCAATAACCATATGTCAATGTATCTAGTTTGCAATTGGATTGAATTTATCACAAGGTGAAACTCAAAATGACTCTCTAACCATTATGATTTTGATAACAAAAAAGTTTTATTTGAGTTGACTTATTATTTTAAAATAAAATTTACCACAACTAAGCAAATGATAGTTTAAGTTTAGTTATCAATCTTATAATTATTATAATAAATAAATTAAAAATTTTATTTTAAAATATTATTAAAAAATATAAATTTTTACTTTCTTATACTTCGAATTCCTTGCATTGTCCCTATTCAAGGCAATTACTCATAATTTTAATGCAAATGATTAATAAAATTCCATGAAATTTAATTGTTTAACAAGGGAAACTCGCTACCTTGTGAAAAAAAATAGGGAAATTAAAATTTTTACCACTATTTTATTCCGTGTATACAAAAGTGCCACCTATCCTAAAGCTTAAACATATATACCACAACAGTAACCAACTTTCCCAAAATACCCCTCTTTAATCTTTCATGCAAATATTATCTCTCTTCTTCTCTGTAACTTTTTTTTCTCTTCTTCTTTTTCTTTCAAAGTGATAAAGAAATCACTCTCTCTTCTTCTTTATCTTCAAAAACAAAAGAAGGAATGAAAATACTGAATTCTTTAGATTAAGAATTCTTCAAAGTAAGGATAACAAAAAAAAAGAGCAACCCAAAAAAACTCAACCACATCTACTTTATACCTTGAAAGAAATGATAATCAAAGAAGATCATTTAATAAGATTTAACTGAAAAAAATAAAAAATTAGCATTTGAGGATTTAAACTGAAAAAAAAAAATTTGCATTTCATTGAAAAAAAAAAACGTAAAAAAAGCTTGGCGTTAACTGGAAAATAAGGGTTGGCATGACTATAAGCTAACCTTTGGCATTAACTGTGTAATACATAATACAACATAAACAGGTAGGCTTCTCCAAGATTCTATAATTATATAATATATAATATTATATAAGGGTTAGCGTTAATATATAATATATTATAATATAATATATTTTATATTATATATAGTATAATATATTATATATATTATAATATAATAATATAATATATTATAGATTATAATATATATAAAAAATATAACACGCCAACCCTTATTTTCCAGTTAGCGCCAAGCTGTTTTTACGTTTTTTCTTTTTAGTCAAATGTAAATTTTTTTTTTTAGTTTAAATCCTCAAATGTTAATTTTTTATTTTTTTCAGTTAAATCCTATTAAATGATCTTCTTTGATTGTCATTTCTTTCAAGGTATAAAGTGGATGTGGTTGAGTTTTTTTGGGTTGCTCTTTTTTTTTTTGTTATCCTTACTTTGAAGAATTCTTAATCTGAAGAATTCAGTATTTTCCTTTTTTTTTTTTTTTTTTGAAGATAAAGAAGAAGAGAGAGTGATTCCTTTATCACTTTAAAAGAAAAGGAAGAAGAGAGAAAAAAGTTGCAGGGAAGAAGAGAGAGAATATCTGCATAAAAGAGTAAAGAGGGGTATTTTGGAAAAGTTAGTTACTGTTGTGGTATATATGTTTAAACTTTAGGATAGGTGGTATTTTTGTATACACGGAATAAAATAGTGGTAAAAATTTCAATTTTCCAAAAAAATAAGACCCACCAATAGAGACAGAAAGGGAGAGAATGTGTTTTAGTAGGGTCGCTTGACTTGACTTAACTTGACAATGTCAAGCTGCTTGGACCCTTTCATCAATGAAATTCTTATTTCTCAATATAGTTCACATTTTCTCTATTGTCATCTTCTTCTCTGTAGGGGTCAATCTATTTTATTTTCTTTTTCTTCTAATATTACTCTTCCTGAAAAATTTTACATTAGTATGTTGAATCTCAAGGATTATTCTCTCTGTAAATAAAATCCTTTGATTACAGTGATTCTCAAACTTTTGC
The DNA here is from genome assembly GCF_011075055.1 of Mangifera indica. Lineage (NCBI taxonomy): Eukaryota > Viridiplantae > Streptophyta > Magnoliopsida > Sapindales > Anacardiaceae > Mangifera > Mangifera indica. The sequence goes on from NC_058138.1 coordinate 6,578,754, forward strand.
TTTTGTTGTTTTTTAAACTTAGTTAATTCATTTTAATATCATTTTTTGAATTCTCTGAGAGAATATGATTTAGTTTAAATTATAAAATCAAATTAAATTATTTAAAAATTATAATTTAATTTAAGTTAAAAATTTCTAAACTAATATTTTTAGTTTGTGTAATAATTTGAATAATTTTAAAATTAAATTAAACGATAAATCATATTTTTCTAAAAGGCACACGCAAATATATAGAGAATTTTCTAATAAACAATTAAATATACAATTTTGTTTTTATATTTATTTTGTCATTTTTTAAACATAAAAATGGTATATATATTTCATATTTGTTTTATCAATAAAGCTTTGTATACTCAAGGTAATAAGTATACACTTAATACGCGTTTAAATGAGTTTGAATAAAAAATAAAATAATGTTTAATTATATGATACCACACATAAGTGTATATTTATCTATGTACTTAAAGTAAATATGCATAGAAGCTATACGGCTTTCTTCTTTCTTTATGGCTTTTCTTCAGCTCAGGGGCTACAAAGTTTGGGCTCTTATGGGAATTCTTTCCCTGGGTCTTTGCCAAATGAAATTGGCAAGCTTAAGTACCTTCAAACTCTAATAAATTTATCACTTGAAAAACTTGATCGAACTCTCATTCAATAACTTGAATGGTTCAATCCCTAGCAACAAGGAAATTTTGTCTAGTATGCACGGAGCTGTTCATTTGTCACATAGTTTATTCAGTGGTTCAATTCAAGCTAGTTTAGGAAATCTTCTTGAGAAGGCTTATATCGATCAATTCTAACTTATAACAATTTGAGCGGACCAATTCCCCAAAGCCGTGTTGTGATGTTCAAGTGCAAATTCACCATCCTCATGATTTGACAAGGGAAACTCACTGTGTGAAGAGAATAATTGAAGAGAAAAAGAGAGTAGAGACCCACCAATAGAGAGAGAGAAATAGAGGGTATGTGTTTTAGTACGGTCACTTGACTTAACTTGACAATATCAAGTTATTTGAAACTTTTCACTAATGGAGTTCTATCTTTATAATTGATAAAAAAAATTCAAATATCTATTCAAAATTTAGTTTATTGTTATGCACTCAAAATTTTTTATTAGAACTAAAGATAAAATTTTATTTATTAGTAATATTAAAATAATTAAAATTATATCTCATTTTTATCTTTATTTAAAAAACTAACAATTTCCTTTAAAATTAAAACAACTTTATATATTAAAAGAACTAAATTATTATTGTTTTTTATTAAGTATATCAAACTAATCATCTTAATTAAATTCATAAAACAACATTAAAAAGATGATATCAAATAATCGGCAACTAAACATATCATTTATCTGCTATCATTATTGGGTTGGTTCAAGGTAAAGTTAAAATTTGCCCACAACAATAGCATTTTCTCATGTTATATTAATGATAATTGATATGTTATGAAATAGAAATTAACTTACACAGGATGCAATCCAGTGAAAGCTCCATCTCTTGGGTTTCTTAACAATAAGCCACATGATGCAAGGAATCTGCATTCATTTCATCCAGTAATTATTATTTATTTGGCTTAAAGAAAGAAAATAATTAAGATGAAATCAGATTCATTCTTCACAATTAACGAAATATGATGTTGATGAAAATACAAGTCTCCCTAGCAATCCTTCAAAAAAGGGATTCCAGATCCCAACAAATGCTGTAAAAGCTGCACATATTCACAGAATAAATTAATATAATCTTATTTTTCTTGGGCTGACCACATCATATTTAATAACTAATCTTACAATTATAATAAATAAGTTAAAAGTTTAATTTTAAAATGTTACAGAACCACACAGCTTCAGAATAGCAGCCCAATGAATGTTTCGCAATGTTCAAAAGATGGATTTCTCAAGCATCATTGTGATCAGTGATCAATTCCAAATTCTAGCTCAAGAATCTCGATCTTTGAATGGGCATGAATATTGCTTTCACATGACCTTTCAGTGCCTGTGAGGATGAAGAGCCTGTCACTTCCTGTTGCGGATAACATAAAGGAAATAGAACTTTAGTCAAGGAGTTATGTAAACAAAGGTTAATATGAAGTGGCAGAGGAATAAATATGAATATGGCAAATTATAGTTCATGAATGTTTTTGGTGACTATCTGATAAGTTTCTAGTTGCAAGATAATTAAATTAAGGCCAAAAGATAATTCCCGCCCAAGTTTTAGTCAAATCCCAAATTTGCACTCACCAACTTTCAAAAACTCAAAGTTTCACCCATCACCTAACTTCTGTTAGAGTTAAAAGTAAAACCGTCACTTTATTAGTAATTTTTAAAAATAATAAATTTTTCACAGGTTTTGAAAATTAATAACTTCACTTTCGTCTAAACATTTTCAATTTTGAAAAGTAATTATTCCTCCCCCTAGTATTTTTTTTTCTCCCATCTCTAGCCACCACTCCATCTCGAATGACCTTCTCTTCTCACCCTCACCATCATAATCGTTCAACTGACTATCATGGGAAGCTGTGGGATGAAAAGACAAATGATTCCAATGGTGAGGGTGGGAAGAGGAATTTGCCAAAGACAGAGTGGTGGCCGGAAATGGGAGAGAAAAAAACATAGGTGTGAGAGGAAAATAATTACTTTTCAAAGTTGTAAATGTTTTAGGTAGGTAGAAGTGAAATTGTTAGTTTTCAAAATCTGTGTAAAAAATGAGATGAATTATAACTTTTTAGATATAACTGATAAAATGACGGTTTTAGCCTTAATTATAACAGAAATTAGGTGATGAATGAGACTTTGGGGGCGTTTGGTTTGGGTAATGTTTGATTACTAAAATAGAAAGATTACCTTGAAGATAGATTACTTAAAAGATTACTGGGTATAAATAATTACTATGTTTGATAAAATTTGATAGGTATAAATAATTATTATGTTTGGTTAAAGGTAATAAAAGATTACTAGTAAATTATTTTACTTAAATGCCCTTGAATATAATTATTTTTAAATATTTTTTATATTATTTGTCATATTAATTAAAAATAAATTTATTTTTATCTCAAAAGATTAATAAATAATAATTTTTCTATAATAAACTCAAGATTACCCCAGTAATCTTTAAATACCTAAGGTGAAGGTGGTAATCAGATTACCACCTATATTACCTGTCACGTCAGCATTGGTAATAGAAGATTACTGTAATCTTTTATTACTGACAAACCAAACAAGGGAATAAAAGATAGATTACCAAGGTAATCTTAAAATCCTTTAACCAAACGCACCCTTTAGGTTTTTGAAAATTAACAGATATGAGTTTAAGATTTCACTAAACCTTGGATGAGAATAAGTTATTTGGCCTTAAATTAATTACCAGTCTTATGATTTTTTTAAAGCAATTAAAATATTGAGTGATAAGCTTTTAACCAATTTCAATACTGCATAATGGAACTATTTAAATAAGATACGTCCACTATCATCAAAGAAATAGCAATTATCACAAACATTTGATCGTGAGGAAGAGACACGTTTGGTAATTGAAAAAATTACATAAAAAAAGTAAAAACCTGTAAATTCATTTTTCTAAAATTTTGTGTGTGCATATATATATATATATATATATATATATATATATATATATATATATATATATTAAGCATTGGACAATATTAAATTTGAATTTGCATGCATATGATTTAGTTAGGACTGGTGACTCAAGTGGTGGAGATGATGACATTTAGGATGGTAATGGTGAGGGTGGTAAATGTGAACTGAAATTGGCAATAATAATGGTGAGAGTCGTAAACGTGAGCTTCAGAAGTTAATTAAGGCTCAACGCTAGATACCATTAACAGGAACTCAAGAAGATGCTTCTTGAAGAAGCAAAATTATTGGGTCTTTCTTACCCCATGAACAACAAGGATGAAAATGATTATGATCTCGGGTTCAAAAGTCTAGTTATTCAGCAACACTTAGATAAAGATTGTGATGTTACATGTGACAGTCTCTCTAAGATTCTTATTATTAAGTAACAAGGTGAACGACTATATTCCAACCATTTGGCTCATTTGAGCTGAACACCAAGCCAAGCAAAAGTTAGCTCAGATCACATCCAATAACCCAAATATTAAGTTAAAATCATTAATAATAATATCATAATAACAATATCATTATAGATATAAATGTCACTGTACAAAATTTTATAGGGCCAGAGCTGCAGCCCATAAAAAGTCCAATAGGCCTGTTCCCCTACTTAACCCAAAACTGACCCAAACGACAGAAACGAAAACAACACCACAAATAATACACTAAATTCCCGGATTCAATCTTTGTCACTTTTAGGTCAGTGATTAAGCTTCCTTGTACTGCTTATTTCAGGTTGTAATTTTCATTTCTTTTTGTTTAGGGTGCGGTTTGAGTGATGCCAAATTGTCTTAACTTGTTCATAAGCGCCTTCAATGGCCATTAAGCTTTCATCTTTATATGGTGCAAGATAAGTGCCTAAATGCACAAGAAGCTCTTATTTCATTAGCAGGATTGTTTGTTAACATAATAGGGTGAATGAGGTGATAAGTGTTCTTGTGAGGATGATTTTGGGTGGTTTTAAGCCCTCAGTTGATGTATTTAATGTTTTGTTAGGTGCTATTGTGGAGAAGAAGAGAGGCTTTGAAGATGTGGTGTTTATTTATGAGGAGATGGTAAAAGCAGCAGTTTTGCCAAATTTTGATACTCTGAACTATTTGTTGGAGGTTTTATGTGCAAATAGTAGCATTGAGTCTGCTTTGGATCAGTTTAGGAGAATGAACAAGAAAGGGTTTAGTCAGAATAGTAGGAAATTTGAGATGATAATAAAAGGTCTTATTTTGATCAATCGAGTGGATGATTCAGTTATCATTTTAGGCGAGATATCTGATGCTGGATTTGAGCCGGAATTGACTTTCTATACCTGTATAATGCCACTGTTTTGTGGGGGAAAATAAACTAGAGGAGGGAATCCAACTTTTAAGGTTGACGAGAGCTTCAAATCTTTTGCCGGATGAGTTGATTTATACGGAGTTGATTAGATGTATGTGTGAGAACCATAGATTAGATGATGCGAATAATCTTCTTGAAGAGATGATAGAAAACAGTAGAACACCTGCTGTTGATGTGCTTGTTGATCTAGTAGCCGGACTTTGTGCAATAGGAAAATTTGATGAAGCTATGAATTTCTTGGAAGACAAATGTGGTTACGTAACTTCTCCACACAACGCTATGCTTGAAGGTTGCTGCAATGCTGGTAAATTATTTCTGGCGAAAGTATCTTGGACAAAATGGCTGAGAGAAACGTAGCTGCTTGTGATTCTTGGATATTATATTCATATGGCTTTGTGAGAATATGAAAATAATGAAAGCTAATGAACTTCTTTGTAGAATGATTTTATTTTCCATAGTTCCTGACTCTGCGACATACTCAGCTCTTGTTGTAGGCAACTGTCAATTGAGAAACTATGAGGATGCTCTGCAGGTGTTCCATTGGGTTTGTATTGAAAATTGGGTTCTGGATTCTATATCTTATTAGGAGTTATGGAGAGTCTTTGCCAGGCAGGAAAGATTTAGAGGCTGCTGAAGTATTTCATTACATGTCAAAGAACAGATGCCCCCTCAACCCTTCTTCTTACAATATGCTGATAGGCAGCATGTGTAGCATGGGACAAGTGGATAAAGCAATTAGGCTCTGGGGTTTTGCTTACAGTTCTATTACTTCTTATACTACTCTAACTTACACGACAATAATGCATGGATTGTCAAAATTAAAAAGGGCTAAAAGACTAATGGTAATTCTCCCACAAATTTTGGTGGACAGTTGTGCTATTGATGTGGAAGTATATTGCATCCTCATACAAAGCATGAGTGCACAAAATTGAACTAAGGATTCTGCTTTATTTTTCAATTTGATGGTTAATGAGGGTTTAGTGCCATGCATACTCTTCTGTGTTGTTTGGCTAGCCAATCTGACTTGCACATGGTTTTAAGCTGGATTGATAAACTAGTTTCTAATAGTGATACTTTGGATTCATCTATGTATAACATACTTATCAACGGCCTCTGGAAAGAGGGTCTAAAATGTGAGGCATACCGATTATTGGATCTGATGTTGGAAAAAGGTTGGGTACCAGATGCTACAACTCACGGACCGTTGGTTGGGTCTTTGGTCTCAATGCAAGAAATGAAACTGTAATTAGAAAGTTTCTAAATTGCCCTGGTGGAAAACTTGCCATGATGGGATGAAGCTTCTTTGGGATCTAATTTAGCAGTTTTGGTTGAGTTGCATTAGAAATCAGTCTATAATGTCATATGATTGTAAACATGCCAGATTAGTTGTTCTTTACCTAGCCATCTTATAATCTGTGACATGATGCCACTGCATTGTAAATTCCAAAAAGAAACTTATTTGTTGAAATCTCCATAAACGTTGTGGCATCATAAGCTTTTTGGTCCACTGTATTTTTTGTTTAGTACTTGCGCTTTGCTCTTTTCATTATTTCCTGTCAGTTTAATTGTTATTATGGTGCAGTATGTTCAATATGCACTCGGGAAATCTCCTTGTTCTGTTAAGTCATACTTGGTATGCTATCAATGAAGTTAGTGCTAGGGTATTTAATTTGACTCAAGTCAATTTCTGAAAAATGATCCTGTGGTCCATTACATTTCTGCCTATATTTAGCTTCAATTTTACTGTATGATTTAGAATTGTTTTTATATATTGGATAAATATGAAAGAAAAAAATTTTCAATTCCCTTCCAATGCAGAAGCTTAACATTACTTATTTTACTTTCACAGATATCAAGCAGTGCCCTAATAAGTTTGAACTGGTTATCAACTTGTCCATCAGACTATTTGGAATTGTATTTTTTGGGTAGAATGAAGAGGGCTGATAGATTATAATCAGGAAAGGATTGAGGTCCGAGGGAAGACTGGAATTGTAACCTGCAGGCTAGAGATTGTTGTATATTTAGCAGCTGAAGTTCATTCTTCAACAATAAGATTGTTGTTGAACTCCATCCAACCACGGTTGCTACAGAAGCAGTTTTCATCAAGTTCTAGTCATTGATGTAAACTTTTACTAGTAACTTGGTTGAAGAGTGACAGTTGGTACAAGTTTTCTTAGGCTGAAATTCTCACCAAGGAAATGGAAATTGAAATGATTGATTCAAGATACAAATTGGTGTAAAATGACAATATAGTTAATGATTAATAAAAAAGCTGTAATTTAGCTTGATTGCTCAAATGGGCATATATATGACTTAGCTTGTCTCTCCTAATATTAATTCCTGGATTCGTGCTTGAATCTGATATGCTACCTAATTTGTATTATATTTTGAGGAATTGTGTTTTGTGGGTTGCAGATTTTCAGGATTTTCAATGAATATTTACGGGTAGTTTTGTTGAATGAGCAGGGTTTAAGGATGCAAGTGATAGGGAAATTCTAGTGGACCTGTTGTTCCGGGCAACCTGCAAATATAATGTTAATATCTGGAGATAGAGATTTCTCCAGTGCTCTCTATCAATTGAGGATGAGAAGATACAACATTCTGCTTGCTCAGCTGCAGAAAGCCTTGACTCTTCTCCTTGCAGTGACCAAGAACATATGGCTCTGCATGAGTCTTGTGGCTGGGGCCCCTTCGTTTACAAATAAAATTGGTGACAAATTTCAGTCCCTAATGATATGCCTTTTTCTCATGTACAAATTCCCTACTCGGTAAATCCTAATGAGAAATTCAGTAATAGTGCTCTAGTTGATATGCTGGAAGATGAAGAAACCTGTAGAATATCATCGCCCTGGTACTAATTATAATCCCAAGAGTTTTGTTCTGGGCCTTGCTTAGATAGATTTGCTCATTTCAACCTTGCTTAAAATGGTTATCGAAATCATTATCCACCACAGCCTTTAATGCCAAACAATCGCTCTAATCGTAATCAATCTCGTAGTTCTGTCCAAAAAGGCAGTGAAGTCACCAAATTTGATCCTATTAGCATGAATCTGAAGCTAGATTGTTAAGTAAGGTTCAAAATGGGCATATAGAGCATATGAGGCTGTTCTTTCCATCACTAGTGAACTCAGTTAACATTTCTAGTAGTGTCATATGGAGATGCAAGGGTGTCCAAAACCTTCTGATTATGTCCAAAGCCGTATAGATGTTGTGTTCCTAGCATTAAACTCCTTGAAAAGTAAAATGATAATGCCAACTGAAATATAGTCGATTGCATTTGATACAGGGAGCCAATGCATTGGAATATTGTAATTAAAAAGTCCTTGGAAATTGCTATTGATCAATAGGTGGTAGTGAGCCCTATTGTTGGTAATCCTACACAAGTCTCGGAAATGACATGGGAAAGAATTAAAAAGTTTCTGATGTCTCCTGGAGGACAATCTGCAATAATGGCTTCTCAATGCAGGTAAATTTCCTTTGCTTGTTTAGTTTAGCCTTACTTAGCTTCTGGGATTTGTAAGTGGACTGCTTTTTTATTCTGTCTTGTGTGCTTTTGCATTTTTGTTTGTAGCTATGAAGCCGGTGCTATATTGAAGAATATGTGTTTTACAGAGTTTACATTAGGTGACTTACTTCAGATCTTGAATATGGTAATTACCATAAAGAAATGGATTATTCATAATCAAACTGGATGGCAGCCAATTGTCATTGCCGTTGCAGAGTGCAGCGCTGAATTAGGCGCTAAATCTGGTTCATAAAGTTTCAATCTTGCTATCCATGGTAAGCGAAAGGCGCCACTTGATAGTTTGAAAGGTATTAAGTGTATATAGATAGATGATTTTTTTGCAATAAGGTTACTAAAACAAAATTCTTCTTGTGCCAAGACTCATTCTTTAGATTTACTAGTGATGAAGGTTGTTACACATGATGGCTACTGTCTAGATTTTCAATTAGAGACGAAGTTTCAACTGAAAATTCTCTAGATGTGTCAAAGAGTATACAATGCAAGGCTTTGAGGTACAGGAAATTGATCATCTGTTGCATCTTCTGGATTATATCGACAATTGAAAGGATGATCCTGCTGTTTCCAAATTTCGATGAAACATATTTCTGCAGAAAAATTTCCTACCTCTCATGTAGTTCGTGGTGCCATGAGTTTGGCTAATTTGCGGAGAAGCAGGTGACACAAATTACAGAAATTTATGAAAAACAATTCAAATGTAATTAGATAAACATAGAAAATGGTCTGGTGAAAGCTACACATTCTCCTATGATCACATCATACTATTAAGATATCAAGATGAGTCACGAGAAGGTTGCACAATGCTGTAAAGTTCTTCCGATGAGAATTCCTGAGCATGAGTCGAATCAATGAGTCTTTGTTCTTCTTTTTTTGGGTATTCTCAGAATAAACAGATTTGTAAATTCATCCCTCTGCAGCCTCAGTTCAGCAGTTTGCCACTGTATTTGTTGTACTTCTTTGAAAGCTGTATGGTTCTTAGAGCTTGTGAAACCATTAGTCCCTTGACCATATTCCTTATATTGAAGTCTCCTGTACGCAAACTTTGAAAGAAAAAAAAGTGTTTCTTATTTTTGCCCCCGTTTGGATGGTGCTTTCACTTTTGCAGTGAAACCTTTCTTTCTGTTAAATTGCTGCCAGTTTTAAGGTTTTCAAGCTTGGAAAAAGCAAGTTTCATACTTTAAATACAAATATTTTATGGTGTTTACTTGAAAATATTATTGAGTTACTTCATAAGTTTAAAATCCAAGTAAAATATGTTAGATTTGTGTCATATTATTAAGTTGGATTCTAGTAGAGCTTAAAAAAGAATTTGGCTCAAACAAGCTCTAAATGAGTTCAACTGAAACAAATTCGAGCTCAAGTTCAAGAATTAAATACTTTCGAATTTAAATTTTAGAGGTGTTTGTCTTGTTAAGTTTACAAGTTTCAAAATTTTTTATATGAATTAACAAAAATAATATCATTTTGACTAATACACATCTAAATGATATTATTTTAGTTATTTTTTGTTCAACTCAAGCTCGAACTTAAGCCGAACTTGACTCAACAAGTGAACTAAATTCAAATAACTTTGAGATAAGTTTAAATTTAATTTGATTCGAATATAACCTTACATATCTTTAAGTAAGTAAAAAATTACTTCCTAAGTTACCATTATTAATGTTGCATTAATTAATATTAACTAGAGGTAAATTTAAATTGAATTGATCTAAGTCAAAATAAAAGGTAACATGAGATCAAACTCAACTTGTTTCATTGAATTTGTTAGTTACTTGATTGAATTAAGCTAATTTAACCCAATCTTGAATTGAGGCTATCCATACTTAAACCTCGAATCATTTGAGCCTAATACCAAGCCAAGCAAGAGCCAAATTGGACCTCATCTAACCGTGATATTAACTAAAACTCCTTAAAGATAATAACGTTTATAGAGATTTTAGATAATCTCGCGTAAATGTCACTGTGCAATTTTTTTGAGGCTAGAGGTGCAGCCCAGCAAAGCCCAAAACAAATCCAAATAACAACACCAAAACAAAAACAAAATCACAAACTTGGGAGTAGAGATGATAATTTGGGCCCGACTTTAGGAGCCCCTACCCTCCCCGACCCTAACGGAGAGGGGATTCCCCGATAAAAACGGGGAAAGGGGCGGGGATGGGGATGGGGATGGGGATGAAAAAAATCCCCGTAATCGGGGACGGGGATATATATATCCCCGCCCCACCCTGCCCCTCCCCTCCCCTCCCCTCCCCTCCCCACCCCCTAAATCTAATATATTAATATAATAATTTATAAACTATTAAGTTATAGAAATTTTTACATTATGATTTATTAAAACTATAACTTTAATTTTACTAATTTTTGAATTATCAATTATTAGTTTTTACTAATTTCTAAACTATTAATCTAATATATTAAAAAACCCCCAGAATCTCATTATCATAAAATACAAATGTACCAAATTAATTCTATTTCAACTTCAGTTAGTCAATCCACCAGGTTTTACACAAAAAAAAAAAACAAATTATAACTTGATAAAATCAATTAAAGTGAATAAAAAGTATTAAATTTAATGTTATTATAAAATTACCCTAAATCACATACATGAAGAGCTACTAATAAAGAGATTGATTATTGCATATTGTTAGATTTTATGAAAACTTTGTATTTGAACTAAAATAACAATGAATATTTTGTAGCTCTTGTAACAAGTGATATTTTTGGAGAATATAATTTATTTTATTTATTGAAATACATAACGGAATTAAAATTTATATTTACGGGTATGGGGAGGGGATTTTTCCCCGCGGGGACGGGACGGGGATGGGGAGGGGATTTTTCCCCGCGGGGACGGGGAGGGGATTTTCCTTCGCGGGGACGGGACAGGGATTTTTTTTTATCCCCGTAACGGGGACGGGGCGGGGACGGCGATTGACATCCCCTCCCCGCCCCTCCCCATTGCCATCCCTACTTGGGAGGCATTCTCAATTACAAACAATACCCTATACACAATGGCCACAATGAAAATATAAACCAAATTAATTTTTATTATTATTTGATTAAATATTATTTTATCACTACAAGATCATTCATTCCTAAAATGTCATAATTAGTACACATAATTTTACTCTTTATGAAATTACTTATCATAATATTTTCAATATTACTAATACAAATTTGATGCATTATCAAAGGATTGTTGAAGTTCTTCCTATTGTGGTTATAAAAATCGGATCAAACTGGCCTGTTTGACTAGTTGAATCGTCATCCTTTATGCAAAACAAAAACAATTGATTAGAAAATTGTTTTAGCGGTTCGATTACTTTCATTTGCCTTTGGACTAGCAATTAGGCACTAATTTATTATTAAAATCTAGTTGGAATGCTGGTCTATATTGCATATTATTAATTGAAAAAATAGTCTAAATAAAAGTTTGAAACAACACCATTTGATTTCTATATATGTTTAAAAAAACACAAGTTCCAAATATCTAAAATGTAATGGAAAAGTTGAGTTCGACAATAGCTCCAGTAAAATCTCTAATCCTAATTCTTCATCTTCATATCACTTCATGCTTTCTTCTTTCTTCGTGAAGTTGGAATCCTAATTTATAGAGGCAACATCTAATGAGTGATGACAACAATGATTACAGTTGGTGATTATTTCAACTATGATGACTAATTGACAACAATTGATCAATGTTGGATGCCTATTTAGATTGTCATGTCTACATTTTCTACAACCTTACTTCATAAATTGTTGAAATTTCTACATTGTTAGGATTTTTTTCTTTCTAAAAATAGTTAGATTTCATGAAAATTTTTGCTAATTATAGGAATGCATGTCAATTATATGTGACTGTTTAACTTGTTCGTGTGATTTAATAATGTTTGATGGCATTCTAAGTAGAGAACATAATTATGTATGTAGTAATAACAAGAAAATTTGAAATATATCTATTATAAGGAGTAAAATAAAATAGTGAAAATGTGTAAATGATACAAGTTGGCTATGACACATTATGTATATAAATGAGCATTACACATAAAGGGGACCAATAATTATCACATGGTTCAACTATAAACATAGTCTATATTCATGAAACCAAGTCCAAAAATCTCAAATCCACTATAACCAAATTAATCAATGCAACAAAAATTTTCAGTAACAAATCATTGAAACATAAACTAAAAAATTAAACATCAATTAACAAAAAGATACACAAAATATGAAGAAGAACACAAGTATCCTAGTCATTTGTCACTTAAGCTCTCCATGATCATTCAACCAAACTCCCTTTGGATTAAAAAAGATGAAATCATTTCAACCTTTAATCATCATCTAACTTCTAACTATGTGATTTGTTAAAAAATATTGAAACAGAATTAGTGAAAAACGTTGTATAGAAGGAGCCCGAAGAAATTATAAGATTTGGAAGAATGAATAATATTTAGATCAATTAAAAATATAGGAGAAGGTGGTTTATATGTATAGTAAACTTCACGTAATAATTGGTGCCATTTGTCAAAATAAATTAGAATATACCTATTTACTCACTATGGCAAATTTCATCAAGGTGACGAAAATTTTTGTTCCAAAAAGTCAAAAACTCATCTCAAAAAGTCAATAGGAAGAAAAGATCAAACCATACAAAAATACATGTTACCAAAGGGTAATTTTTATTTTAAAAAAAATCATCCTTAATAACTAGTCATTGTGGATGAAATAATATTTCCTCATAAAATGATACATATTTTGAGACGAAATTTTTTATTCATAAATGAATTATTTTGTGCCAAATAACTGTGTTTCGTCCAAAAAAACAACATATGTAAAAACAAATTTTTTCGGCCTTGTTTGTGCAAAGAATTGAGACAAAATCTTTCATCATTGATTGTGTGGTAAATACATGACAAAATTCTTGTTCTTAATTATATAGTGAATTAGAGACAATTTTTATCGATCCTTGATTGTATAATAAATTGGAGACAAATTTTTCGTCCATGATTATAAAATTAATTAAGAATAAAATTTTTTATCTTTGATTTCATGATGAATTGGAAACAAAAATTTTCATCCTTAATTGTGTGATGACTTGAGGATAATTTTTTTTTAATCCTTGATTATATGATAAAATCTTTTATCCCTGACTGCATAGTAAATTTAGGACAAAAAATCTCATTTTTGTTTGTATGGCGACATTGGAAGGAGAATTTTAATTTTAAATGAAAAATAATAGTCACGTTGATCATTGAAGTACAACAATTTATATTAAACATTTTTTCAACTAATTAAAAAACATGTATTATTATCAACTAAGTAATAACAAAATATTGCATATCTAGAAATGTATTTATGGTCACATCTAATTATAACTAACTTATAAACAAAAGACATAGAAAGCGTCACTCATTAGTGGTAAAATAGTTGTACTTTCTTTGTTAATTGGATGTCGATACGTTCCCCACTTTCTTCACTATTTGGATGTCAAAAGAGGTACTACTCTTATATTAGCTGCATGTCAAAAGAAGCAAAATTAGCATATGTACGTTAGATATGTCTGCAACAATAACTGCACCAAGCCAACCAGTTACCACACTTATATCAGTGAAAAATAAAACAAAATAAAAATTTAGATGCATTCCCATGGATATACACACAAATTTAACTAATTCCTGTTCTGTATAGAAAAATGAAATTCTCTGATGGCAGCACTTCAACAAAATTGCAGCCAAATTGAAATGGCCACCCCTCTGTGTGAGAAGCAAAATCTACGAGTTCGTTATAACCATCTGGCAATGATGAAAGAACTTGCCGCTGCATTCAAGACCCAGTATTAAATGTCAAGAAGTTTCAATCAAAACATCTGGTCTTAAAGAAATGCTCCTCAAGTAGTACTCTAGGTCTACCAATTAGCCGAGGAAGACCAGACTAGATCCAATTCAGAAGCCATAATTTAGGATTTTTATGATATAATTACCTGAGGTAAAATTACACCCTGCTCAAATGGCACATTCCAATCTTCCATAAAGTTAAATGAGATTCAAAGATCTGTATGCCAGCCTCACCTTCATAATGCTAGTTGTAAGTTACTAAATAATCTCAAAGAGTGTAGTAACTATGTATGTTAAGACCATAAAAGTATAGGATTTGTTTGCCTGCTTGTAAAAGAGTGCGTTGTTACAATTAAACATTTGCTTTTTAGTGACTTAATAGGTGCCCTTAAGGGCACAATTTAACCAATCCAAGCTTCAACGTAAGAAAAACAGAACTATTATGAGCCATACCCAGAGGCATCATCATGTCACAAGCAAACGATAGAGAAGAAAATGGTCTGGGCATAAATCCTAAAGAAACCAAAGGAATTACCAGACAAATTTTCTAGTCCCACATTTTCTACAAGACATAATGAGACCTAGTAAATTAGGTAAGTTGGAAACTCAAAAATCCATTGAATGAAGACAATTAAAATCACATGGATACCAGAATCTTTTAACAGTCGGGTAAGATATCTAAAATTTAGGGGTAGTACTAGATTTCCGTCAATAGGTTAACATATCTAAAATTGGTCAATAGTGTACAATGTGCATAACATTGGTCTATTATTCATGTTTAAACATATGCATACATTCATAAAAATATACTACTCAGTAATACAATGCATGTATTTGGCTAACAGAACCATAAAAATTTATCAAACGAGTACGGACCAGGATTAGCGTAACTGTACTTCAAGGTCAGGGGGCCTTTGGCAAATGCAGCTGCAGACGTCTGCCAACAAATACCTTCTTTATCGTACATTAACATGAAGACCACAAAGATTAATTCTATAATCTTATCTGCATCACTAAAACGTTACCTGTACACCGCCCTCATCAGTGTTGACTAATTCAACAACTTAGCTTATTACGTGTCCTTTTTTAGACTTATTCAGCAAGTTTGTTGCTCAATTTAGTCCTAGTCTTATGAGTTGTCCTTGTCTTTAGGAGAAAATAATTGAGATAAGTTAATATTTTATTTGTTGCTATTTTCCAGTGTCACAAGTCTATATAAAGGCTTGTTAATGAATTTTCAGTGTACTCTCTGCCACTCATTTAATAAAAAAGAGATTAGAGTTGTTTTCTCAAAATACTTGTGTCCAGCTTGATTTTCTTTCTGACTAACAACATTGTGGTATCAGAGCAGGGTTCAAAAGGCAGAAGAGAGAGAGTGTACAAAAGGAGCAGAAAAAATTGCAGAACAGAACAACTAGAATTTGACAAGTCTGATGGCATTCAGTAATAATGCTAGTCCGAACATTCCCATTTTCAGTGGTACCAACTATCAATTTTGGGCTACGAAGATGCGGACTCTTTATAAGTCTCTAGATCTATGGGACTTAGTTGAGAATGGATTCGAAGAACCTGCAGAAACTGATCACGCTTCGAGAGTGTCAGCAACCCAACGAAATGAGTTGAAGGAAAAGCAAAAAAAAGATGCTAAGGCTCTGCACATCATTCAACAAGGTGTAACAGATAATTTATTTCCGAAAGTCATGGGAGCAGATACTTCAAAGGAGGCATGGGACTTGCTCAAAGAACAATATAAGGGATCGAGTATTGTGACAATAAGACTGCAGTCACTACGACGAGAATTTGAGACTTTATGGATGCAACCCACAGAGTCAGTTCAAGAGTTTTCAGTAAAAATAGATTCTCTTGTGAATCAAATCCGATCCTTTGGTGAAGAATTACCAGATCAAAAGATTGTTGAGAAGGTGTTAAGGAGTCTTCCCCCAAAATTTGATCACGTTGTGGCAGCTATTGAAGAATCCAAGGATTTGTCAGAATACACATTAGTTGAACTAATGGGCTCCCTTGAGTCTCATGAATCTCGTTTGAATAGATCAACCAGGATGCCTCTCGAGCAAGCTTTTCAAATAAAGATGGATGTAGAGAAATCTTCAGATGGTGCAGGAAGAGGTAGAAATAGTAGCAAGCGTGGACGTGGGCGCGGTCAATCATATCGTGGAAGAGGTCGAGGTCAATCAAATGGTCAAGGGAGAAATCAAGCATGTTCTCACTGTGGTAAAACTAATCACAATGAAAAAAATTGCTGGTATAAAAACAATGATAAACATGCTATTAAATGTTACAATTGCAATAAATACGGTCATATTGCAAGAAATTGTGAGGAGAAGCAGCAGGCAAATTTCCACAATGATAATAAGGAAGAAGATGATTATGTTAATAATTTATTTGTTGCTTGTTTGACTGCTAATATTGGCTTGTCTTCTGAAATTTGGTTCTTAGATAGTGGTTGCAGTAACCACATGACTGGGAATAAAAATTGTTTTGTGGAGATTGATGACTCGTGGAATTCAGAAGTCACTTTGGGCAACAATAGTCAAGTACAGGTGTGTGGTATAGGCATGATTTCTGTGGAGTGCAAAACTGGCAGGAAACTTATTCACAATGTTATGTATGTGCCTGGTCTAGCTCAGAATCTCTTGAGTTTGGGTCAATTATTGAAGAATGGTTATTATGCCACATTTGACGACGGAGAATGTTTGATCTTTGACAAAAAAAGCAATAAGTTGGTGTACTCCGTGAAGATGTCAGCAAATAAAATGTTTCCTATCAATTTTTCACATCTTGATTTTAATGCCTTTAAAGTCTCATGTGATGATGCAGTGCTGTGGCATAGAAGATATGCACATCTTAGCTTTGGTGGGTTGAATATACTGCATAAAAAAAATATGGTGTCAGGCCTACCATTGATGCAGTTCATTGATAACAAATGTGAGCCTTGCATTTTTGGAAAACAACATCGGGATAAGTTTCAAGAAGGAAAGTCTTGGAGAGCTAGCAGACCATTAATGCTTATTCATGCAGACATTTGTGGTCCTATGCAAACTCCATCCTTGAGTGGAAGTAAGTATTTTCTCATCTTTATTGATGATTTTTCAAGAATGACTTGGGTGTATTTTTTGAACGAGAAATCAGAGGCTTTCAATTATTTCAAACAATTCAAGGCAATCGCAGAAAAAGAATCTGGAAACTCAATCATAAAATTAAGGACTGACCGTGGGGGAGAATTTACTTCCCAAGAATTTCAATTATTTTGCAGAAATGTTGGTATACAACGACAATTAACGGCTAGCTACACACCGCAACAAAATGGTGTAGCGGAGCGGAAAAATAGAACCATCATTGAAGCAGCCAAGAGTATGTTACGAGACAAGAATCTTCCCAAGAAGTTTTGGGCAGAGGCAGTAGCTACAGCAGTGTATGTTATCAACCGATCACCAACACGAGCACTTGAAGAAAAAACTCCTTATGAAGCTTGGTGTGGTAAGCGACCAAATGTGAGGCACTTGAAGATTTTTGGATCCATTGCCTATGCTTTTGTTCCAACAGAATTAAGGAGGAAATTGGATGAGAAAAGTGTCAAGTGTATTTTCATCGGATACAGTGAAGAAACAAAAGGCTACAGGCTCTTTAATCCCATCACCAAAAAATTAATTATTAGTCGAGATGTTATTTTCAATGAAGATGAAGCTTGGGTTTGGGAAAATGATGCTCCACAGACTTCTAAGGAAATTTCAGATGTTGATTTAGAGTTTACAAATACTCCTTCTGATGTACCTTTTACTACAGAATCTATTACAGATTCTCCTCCAAAGAAGGTAAAAAGTTTATCAGACATTTATGCTTCCACAGAATTTGTCTCTTTTGCTGCAGAGCCTACTTGCTTTGAAGATGCAGTCATTAGTGAAGAATGGGTGAAAGCAATGGAAGAAGAGATAGCAGCTATTAAAAAAAATCAGACATGGACTTTGGTAGACTTGCCAGAAAAGAAAAATGCAATTGGCTTGAAATGGATCTACAAGTCAAAGTTCAATCCAGATGGTACCTTAAAGAGGAATAAAGCTCGACTGGTTGTGAAGGGCTATTCTCAAGTTCCAGGTACAGATTTTACAGAAACATTTGCTCCTGTTGCACGCTTAGATACAGTGAGGTTAATTTTAGCTATAGCTGCTCATCATAATTGGCCCATCTTACAATTAGATGTTAAATCAGCCTTTCTTAATGGTGATTTAATTGAAGACGTATATGTTGAACAACCCAAGGGGTTTGAAGTTAAAGGAGCAGAACATAAAGTGTATAAATTACACAAAGCACTCTACGGGCTCAAACAAGCGCCACGAGCATGGTATAGCAAAATTGATTCTTATTTTGCTAAAAAAAAAATTTTCAGAAAAGTGTTAGTGAACCCACTTTGTATGTTAAGAGTTGTGGAGACGATTTTTTGATAGTGTGCTTATATGTAGACGATATAATTTACACTGGAAATTCCTTTGAGAAAATGGAAGCCTTTAAGGAGTCCATGATGAAGACTTTTGAAATGTCTGATTTGGGACCACTTCATTATTTCTTGGGTTTAGAAGTTGTGAAAGATGCAGGTGGAGTATCTCTTTATCAAAAAAAGTATGCCGTTGATCTTTTGAAGAAATTTGGAATGTCAAATTGCAAAGCTGCCAATACTCCACTTAATGTGAATGAAAAATTGACTTTAGATGATGGAGTTGAAAAAACAGATGAAAAGTATTTTCGAAGCATGGTGGGTGGTTTGATGTATCTCACAAACACACGACCAGATCTTATGTTTGCCGTAAGTCTCATCTCTCGATTTATGCATAGTCCAAGCAAACATCACCTTGGAGCAGCCAAAAGAATTATGAGGTATGTCCAAGGAACAATCAGCTATGGGATCAGGTATAAGCAGAGTACAAGCAATGAACTTTTGGCTTTCACGGATAGTGATTGGGCTGGTTGTTTAGATGATAGGAAAAGTACAACAGGGTATATTTTTTGTCTGGGGACTGGAGCAGTTTCATGGATGTCAAAGAAGCAACAAGTCACTGCCTTATCTAGCACAGAGGCTGAATATATAGCTGCTACAGCCACAGCTTGTCATGCAGTCTGGATAAGAAGAATATTGCAAGATTTGAAGCATAAGCAAGCCCAACCAACAACAATTTTTTGTGACAACAGATCCACCATTGATATCACAAAAAATCCAGTTCACCAAGGAAGAAGCAAGCACATTGAGACCCGATTTCATTTCATCAGAGAACTAGTTACCAAAGGAGAGATTAATTTGCATCATTGCAAAACTGAAGATCAACCTGCTGACATGTTAACAAAAGCTTTGACTGAAAGCAAAATCGAGAAGCTGCGAAGTATGGTTGGAGTAGTTTCCCTTGCTTGAATTAAAGGGGGGAATGTTGACTAATTCAACAACTTAGCTTATTACGTGTCCTTTTTTAGACTTATTCAGCAAGTTTGTTGCTCAATTTAGTCCTAGTCTTATGAGTTGTCCTTGTCTTTAGGAGAAAATAATTGAGATAAGTTAATATTTTATTTGTTGCTATTTTCCAGTGTCACAAGTCTATATAAAGGCTTGTTAATGAATTTTCAGTGTACTCTCTGCCACTCATTTAATAAAAAAGAGATTAGAGTTGTTTTCTCAAAATACTTGTGTCCAGCTTGATTTTCTTTCTGACTAACAACAATCAGAGCTGTAAATTTTAAGATCATGTCTATATGTGCTATGAAGGCTTAGGAGGCCAGTACCTTCACCTGAAAGACATCATTGTAAAACACCTCATCAAGAAAAGCACAGAAAGACATCAATACCAATTCCATCTAAGCTTTAACTCTTCAGAAAGAAAAACAACGAACAATATAGAATTTGTAACTTTAATTTCTTCGTTTTTTTATTGAACTTCTCAGCAACTAATCAGAGCTCGGTAAGTAATAATTAGTATATTCTTCTTCTTTTTATTTCTTTGACTTTATCTCAGATTATTTTCTGAAAATTTTAATAAATAAATCTAACTAATCAGTTTATACTCTCCCAAATCTAAAGCCAAGAAGCAATGACCCTAATTAAGATCAAAACGTTGCATTTCGAAGCATAATTAAGGAATAATCAATAAACATAACTGAAGTGAAAAGACCTGCTTCATAGACAAATGGAAAGTGCACTTGCTTCAGTGGAAATATAAAACAATAAACAATAAACACTTGAAAAAACAACAGAAGAGAGCTGCTTGATACCTGCAGTGCAAGGCTCAATCCACAACTCCCATCTTGATCAAAATACAATAACTGCATCAAGCCAACTAGTTACCACACTTATATCGGTGAAAAATAAAACAAAATAAAAATTTAGATGCATTCCCATGGATATATACACATAAGCCTACGAATAAGGAGGAAAGCATCCCAAATTTACCTAATTCCTGTTCTGTTTTGAAAAAAGAAATTCTCTGATGGCAGCACTTCAACAAAATTGCAGCCAAAATGAAATGATGGTGCCACCCCTCAACTGTGTGAGCAGAAAAATCTAAAGAGTTCGTTATAAATATCTGGCAATGATGAGAGAACTTGCTGTTGTATTCAAGACCAAGCATTAAATGTCAGGAAGTTTCAATCAAAACATCTGGTCTTAAAGAAATGACCCTCGAGTAGTACTCCAGGTGTACCAATTACCCGAGGAAGACCAGACCAGATCCAATTCAGAAGCCATAATTTAGGATTTTTATGATATAACTACCTGAGGTAAAATTACACCCTGCTCAAATGGCACATTCCAATCTTCCATAAAGTTAAATGTGATTAAAAAATGTGCCCCCCAGCCTCACCTCCATAATGCTAGTTATAAGTTACAAAATAATCTCATAGAGTGTAGCAGCTACGTATTGATCAATTCAGTACACCAAGGCTAAAGAAAGAGTTACCTCATGGCTTACTTCAGTGGTTGCTGAATCCCATGCTATGAGGAGCATCAATTTCACTTCTGAATCCAAGTCAAAGAAAGTATTGCTACAAAAAGCTTATTTCCCACATCAGTGATGAAGGTGCAGAGATAACGAATAGAGAGAATAGTTCAATATTTTCTTAATTTCTTATTTAATTTTTTTTAAATCAATTCTTTTTGGTTAACCAGTTTTCTATATTTGTTAACTGGTATTCAAATCAGTTTTTCAAATAGCTTATTTTTTTATACAATTTTTGATTCAATTCCTTATTAGATATTTTTAAACACCCCTACATTAGACGCCTAGCTATGCCAAAATTTATATGATTGGATAATATCACTATAGTCTTTTAAATCATTAATCAATATTATACTTAACCTTCCAATATCTTAAAATATGATACCCAAAATCTATTTAATCAATTGACTTTCCTATGAATTATGTTCAAAAAGAAATGTAAACTCATCTAAATCACACACTTACCAGATGACTTTGCAGTTTCCTAATATGGGAATCTTTCCCATAATTTTGCACAATCTGTTATCATAGAGAACAAGATGTTAATACTAAAAACACAAACTGTAGATAATTAAATCAGAAGATGAAGAATTTCGTCAGTAAACACCTCACTACTTGAAAAACACATAAATCCTAGTATTGTAACTTCTCACTTAGAGGATTTTGATTCAATACTAAAGACCATACATGATTGATTAGTGTTAATTCAGTTAAGGAGAATGAAGAACTCTAATAAAAAATATATCGTTAAATAAATTAATACATACCATTTTGTAATTGTTGTGTGACTGAATTTAGGTCACTTGAACAGTTGTTCTCGTTCACCTTTAGTAACCTTGGCATGTTTAAGCCTCCTCTAGAGAAAGTTTTCATCTTAGAGCATCCACTCACATATAATCCTTCCAAGAATGGGAATTTTAAGGTGTAATTCCCATAGTAGAAGTGCGTGAGACTTTCTAAACCAAACAAGAACAAGTTCTTCAATTTCTCAAAAACAATTTCACTGTTCTCTATATCTCCCTCATTTGCTAATACTTCTACAATCATTTCACATTCTTCTATTGACAAGCTTTCAAGACACACTAGACTTCTAGTTGTTGAAGATGTCATTAAGTTTTGCATTCCATTGCAATGTCTTACATGCAAAGTCCTTAGATTTTCAAAAGACGATGAAGGCAGTAGCAAAGCAGTCAAATTGTGACAATAGTTTACATCTAAAGAATGAAGATTTTGAAGAATCGAGTTCAGTCGGGAGTCTTGCTTTGAAATGCATTTTAAATTAAAAAGCCCCCACAAGTCTAATTGTTTTAAGTTTGTGAATGCTCCAATATTTTCCTCACTTTCTCCAATTGAGAATAGTTCTTTGTATGAACTCACTTTTAATATGAGGTTTTCAAGATTGATAAATTTCTGAAGGATTTGAATTAGAATATATGTATTCATCTTTAATCAATTCAAGAGTTTCTACTATGCAAAAGTTTTCCTGAAACTCTCCTTGCCAAATCGCCATGATATCCCTTCCCTTTAATGTCAATGTCTTTATATTAGAGGCAACTTAAAGAAAAAATCATGTGTCAATCAATTTAAAATTAAACATACAAAAAAATTTAAAAATGTCCAACAAGAACCAAGGACAAAAAAATATAATGAATTGATAGTCAGTTGTATCCTAGTAGTGAAAATGTGTGATGACCACTAGCTAAATAATAATGCTCAGTATATGCACTAACTTTTTTTCTGGTGGAATCAAGATCAACATTTTTAAAGAAAATTTATTATAATTAGCACTCAAAATATATTATTATTAAAAATTGCAGAAATACATTTAAGTTAATTAATTGAATGCATACCTTTTCTTTGTGTGCTTGTTGTATAGTTGTACTCAAGTCATTCTCTCCATTTTCTACCACCTTTCCCTCATACTTGACTTTGTGCAACTTTGGTGTGCTTAACATTCCTTGACAAAAAGACTTCATATTGGGGCAATCTTTTATAATTAACTCTTCCAAAGATGGGAAATGGAAAGAGTGATTGCCAAAGCAAAAACATGAGAGGCTTCCTAAATATTGAAGTGACAACATGTTCAAATTGATAAACACAACTTGTTCACTACTCGATGTTGTATCTCCCTTGTTTTCTACTATTTCAACTAGCATTTGACAAGCTAATATTCTCAATTCTCTCAATTGCACCAAGCTATTAGCCATTGAAGGTGTTGTTAAGGTAACCAACCCATTGCAACATTTTACTTTAAGCACTTTAAGATTCTGGAAAGAAGGTGTAGATAGCAGTGGACTCAACAACTTTTCACACCAATATACATCTAGAACTTCAAGACTTAGAAGATCTGATAACCCCTTCATTTCTTTGTAATTACATAACGATAGTTGAAGCTCTTTCAGATTGTGAAATCTCTGAAGGGTTTCAAGTGGAATATATGTTGACTCATGTTTAGAGATATGAAGAGATTTAGATTGCTTTTGCCAACTAATATTTGCTAAAGCATTCTCAAATTCAAATGCCTCCAAATGGGAGTTGATCTACAAATTCATCAAAAAAAATTAAGTTAGTATTTGATATTCTCAAAACAAAACTTTAATCCAGTTAAACTAATTTTGAATTTATCATCCTGTTTAGTATGCATTCAAGTAGCAAATTTTTTTCAAGTAAAAATAAAAATTTATTGTTGATTTCTAAAATTATAATGGATCATCTATTAAAAAAAAAAGGACTTAAATGATTTTAATTGATATAATCGTAAAGGGAAATTGTTCAAATCAAATAACTATTAAGTTTTCTAAAGTTAGTTCCAAGGAAAATTAAAGAAATAAGAATTCCATATTTAAAGTTTTGAATAAAATGTTAAAATATATATATAGATAATGTTAATTTTTTTTCAAGAAACAATGAAATAAAAGATTCATACCTTATTGTCCAAGAAGATAGATTTTGGATCTAAGATGTTAAATTCAATCTCCTCATTTTTTTTGAAGGTTATATACTTGGCACAATTTCTCACCACCAACTCCTTCAACTTTGGCCATTCTAAAGTATGCATTTCAGGATAGACAGCAGTAAGTTCTGGTAGATTTTGAAGCTTCAATAAGGTTAAATTTGGAAAGAGAAAATTGATAACAACATTTGCTCCTTCTTCTTTTGCAACAATCTCTTTTAAAACCTTACAATCCCCTATCATTAGTTGTTGGAGTTGGTGGAGAGTTTTGGCAATGGAATGTGGAAATGCATATTTTATATTTCCACAATTTCAAAGGATCAAACGCGTCAAATTTTGATAGAAGGAAGTTGGACATTGGTCGTAGAAAATTTCTATAGAATTATCATCTTGGAATGTCTTGTACTTGAAACCAACGGAGATTTCCTACATTACAAGTTGATGATTGTTTCAATATAAAGTAATTAAAAATTGCATTAATTCTTTGTCTCTTTTTCTAAACTAACTGAACTTGCATAAATAAGTAATTAGAGAAAACAAATTAATTGATTGCATACCTCGTCATTCTTTTCACACAATCCTTGTATGATTTTATTAAGATCATTCCCCTTATTCTCTACTTCCATTTCCTCATAAATGACTTTGTGCAACTTTGGAGTGCTTAACATTCCTTGAGAGAAAGTCTTCATATTGGGACATTTTTCTATAAATAATACTTCTAATGATAAGATATTGAAAGAGTAGTTCCCAGAGCAAAAACATGTAAGACTCTACCTCTAAGTGACAACCACTTCAAATTGTCAAAAACAATTTTAGTACTTGTTGTTACATCTTCCTTATTCTTTACTATTTCAACCAGCATTCCACAATATGATATTATCAATTCTCTTAACTGTAGCAAGCTTCTAGCCATTGAAGGTGTTGTTAAGGCAACTAACCCATTTACAAAGCCAACTTCAAGAACTTTAAGATTTTGGAAATAAGCTAAAGATGACACTAGACTCATCAATTTGTTACATTCCATTACTTGTAGACGTTCAAGATTTGGAAGATTAGATACACTCTCAATTTCTTTGTATTCACACAGAGATAGTTCAAGCTTTTTCACTCCTTGAAATCTTTGAAGGAGTCCAAGTGGAATATTTGCTAAGTTATCACGCCAAATTTCAAGAACTTTATATCGACTCTGCCATCTAATGTATCTCACTCCATCTGCTAATTCAAAATTCTCCAAATTGTGGTTGATCTACATATTCATTAAAAAAAAAGTTTAATTAAAGACTTATTTGTTATTACATACTTTTTATTTTTTGGAAAATCTTAATTTTTTCCTGTTTCCTCTAAATTCAGACAACTCAATAAGTTTTCCAAAAATAAGACAGACCATGCACCTATTAAATATATTTCTAATAAAAATAAAATTATATTTTTGGTTTTCACAACTTAGTATTACTTCAACAAAAAATGAAAATAAAAGAGATGCCATGAATCACATAATGCAATTAAAATGTGTGACTCCTATTAGATACCGTTTACAAATAATTTGTTTCAAAACTGCAATAATTTTTTGCTCGTCTATTCTCGTAACAAAATTGTCCAAATTCAATTGATCATTTTTTTTTCTAGATTTTGGTTCAAGCAAAAAGACATTAACAATTACATCTTTAAAACAAGAGATTCGTACCTTATGCTCCAAGAAGAGGAAATTTGACTCTGAAATTTGAAGTTCACCCTTCTTATTGTCATCTTGCAAACCAAAATATTTGGAAGTGAATTTTTCACAATGCTCTATCTCTAACCTTTTTAACACTGGTAATTCTAAAGCATGTGTTCCTGAATAGAAAATTGTAAGTTTTGGTAATCTTTTGAGCACCAATTTTGTTACCTGTGGAAAGATAGGATTAACAACAACTTCTGCTCCTTCTTCAACAACAGTCTTCTCTAAAACCTCACAATCTATTATCTCTAAGCATTGAAGTTGTTTGAGGCTTTTGGCTATGGAGAATGGAAACACATATGTTATCTTTCCACATCTCTCCAACTTCAATCATTTCAAATTTTGAGAGAGCTGAAATTCGGCTATCCCAAATCTTTCCCAAACTAATATTGTACAATACCAACATTCTAAAATTGGTAAAAATAACCTGCAACCAAAGTTAATTGTCATTCCAATATAAATATACTTATACGTGGAGAAACTTAAAAGAATAATTTAACAAATTCAATTTGACAAAAATTGCATTATTATATTTACATTCAAGGGAAGGACTTGATAGTGAAATTGAATTGAAATTTTAAATCACTAGCAAAAAAAAAAAAAAAAAATCCAAAAAGAGGGGAAAAAATATCACAACTATATGTGAATAAGTATAAAAGAAAACAATAACATATAATAGAGAAATACAAGAAGTTATAGTCGATCAAACCTTTTCATTAAACAGAGGCATGTTTTCACTAGACTGCAAATCAAATTTTGAATCTTCAACATAGTTGTCATCTTCTGAAAATTCAACTAAGCATAAGAGTTCAACATTCTTGAATCCATGTAATTCTTCTAATGACATGATAGAATTAAATTTAACTTCCAATATCCTCAAAAGCTCATGTTCCCAATTTTCTGGAACTATGAACGAACAATCTCCTACTGATATTTTGTACCTTTTAGGCTCTTTGGCAAATAAGTTTTTAGATAGCACCTAGTTATCTCTAACATATGAAATTCCTCCAATTGCAATAGTTTTGATATGACATTGGGCACAATAACTTGCAATTGTTTACAATTGCTTAAATCTAATAACTTGAGTTCAGTCAATTGACCTATTTCTTCAAGCAACTCCTTAATAAAAGAATGGTTCAAGCTAAGGACTTTTAGTTTCTTTAGCTCTCCAATACTAGCAACATATTTAATTGTGCTTTCATCTAGACATAGTGTTTGAAGGTTTCTCAAAAGATGGGATGATGGCAATGACGATCAATGCAATCGGACCAAATTTAAAACTTTGAGCTTTGGCATTGCTATGAAGAAGTCCTCTGGGATTTTTAAATAAGAGCTTGACATTGAGAAATATTCAAGAGTTGGACAATCCAAATCCTTAGGCTGAAGTTGACTGACAATAGTACTACTATCATGTAGGGAGATTTTTGTGCATCTCTTGAGTTTATCTTTATTCTTCCATTCCCATTCAATGTCATTTTTTGATGTAAATACATGATGATCAATGTATGCTATTGTTATAGCAACAGCACGAACAACATCATGCATAGCAAATTGTTCACTTCTAACCCCGTCAAGTAACAAACTAGCATCTTTGAGGTCACGAACCAATTTATCTAGTCTCTTTCGTGCATCTTCCATTGCCATATTAGCTCCTTCAAGTATATCCAGACACACAACATGTTTGAATAAGTCTGAAATGGAAGTATTATTTTCCATTAGACTAGAAATTAAAAATGTTTTCTTAAGTTCTTCATCCCTTAAATAATTGTAACTTAAGGCCATCTTCATGTATTCCTTTTCTAGGAATCCCATGAACTATGTTGGTGATGGTGTTCTCAATTCTCGCAATGCTAATTTCCAATTAGTTGGATGACCCTTATTTTTTAATGCTTTTGCTATAGTGCAAATGACGATGGGCAGTCCTTTGCATTCCTTACATACATCATTCACTAGAGAATTCAATTCACGTGTTTGGATAACATCACCTGCAAAGAGAGAGAGGATTATACTAATTGCAATTTGTATTTGCATGCATTCTGTGGATAAGTAAAAATAAGAAAAGTTCAAAATATTTAATTTCACTCTATCCTATAAAAACCCATAAAATTTAGTATCTAAATAAATACCAATTTATAATGTCAAATGACAAACAAAAAACACATTACTACATTAAACTTAAAATTTATATGTTAAACCAATTAAAATTGTGAAATTTTTGTAAGGACTAGAACTACATTAATATATCCGGACATTATAAAAAGTGGGCAAACCAAGAAAACTTACGAGTGAAAATTCTACAACAAGATTATCTGCCATCTTCCTGAATAGGTTCGAAGCTTCATTTTCTTCTAAAATGCCATCTTGAAATTTTCTGCAAAACATCTAAATTTCTTGCCGTGAACATTAGTTTACAACCCCCATGATCCATTTTAGAAGGAATACCGATAGTCTTGAGATCAACATCTTCCCAAATATTGTCTAAAATTAAAAAGATCTTCTTACCACTCTTTAATCTCTCATATAACTTATTTGCTCTTTCACTGTCATTACTGAATTTTACGCCTAACTTCTCTGCAATTTCTCTTTGAACCTTTTTTATATCCAAAGTTTGTGTTACCTATAAGACAAAATAATATGGCCAGTTAAGAACAACAAACAGAGAGCAATAATTGTAAACTAGTTAGACCATCGTTAATTTGACTCAAGTAATACCAATCATAATAATTATTACTCAAAATAAGCATAAGAAAGTGAAAAAAATTACCTCAACAAAAGCAATGTCCTCAAATAGATTATCCTGCTCCTCTTTCCTTTCAACTTCTTGCACAAGAGTGGTCTTCCCAATACCACCCATCCCATAAACACCAACCATGTACACATTCTCATCATTTAAAGCATCCCATACATTCTTCATAATGGAGTTTCTTGATTCGAACGTCAAATAATCTTCGCTAGATCTAAGCCAGATATCTTGTTGAATAGTAGGAAAGGAAACTTGATCGAATTCCTTTTCCCGCTGGAGGAGGGGATCAATATCATCCCACTTTAATTTGAAAGCTTTCTTGCTTTGGTTGTAGTTGGAGCACAATCCTTTAAAACATGGAGGGTTGTTTGTCTTCTCTTGAATCAACTGCTCTGCTTCTGTAATTGTCTTCTCCACTTCCTTCAGCCAGTCTTTAACATTCTGTTTGATCTCTTCCACATTTCTTTCAGCAACAGTAAACTTATGCTGAACTTCGTCTCTTGTATTCTTCAGCTATTTAACTTCCTTTTCCAGCTTTTTGAAATTGGTACTGTACCTGTACAAGTACTTAAATTGACGCCAAATTGGAGCAGCCAACCACTTGCCAACTTCAAGGACAGGACTCAACACCCCCCCAATACTCCCGGCAACATCGACCATTTTTTTCAACTTTTTTTTTTTTTGAAAAACAGAAAAGAAGTGAAGCAGATGAATATAATCACAAGACAAGTATTAAACAGAACACGATAAAACACAAGTGTCAAAATTAACAATAAATAAGAGAAATGAAAAAAAAAAAAAAAAGTCTATATAGTAAACGAGAAATAACCGAATGCAACAACTTTTTCTTTTTTTTTAAAGAAATCAGATAATACCGAAACGGAATTTTTTTTCAAACCGGAAATAGGGAAGAAAAAGTTGAAATAAAGAAAATAAAAGAGAGAAGGTAACAGGGTAACTAAGGTGCAAACTGAAGAAATCGAAGGATATGGGCTCAGGGAGGTTTGTGAGTAAAGGAATTTTTTAGTGGTTTTGAATGACTCAGAGAGATTTCAGTGGAGAAGAATGAGTTAGTCATGATTCATTATCAACTCAAAGTTCTACGAAATTCTATTGATTTGACAATGGAAACTCACCACCGTATGAACACAATATTTATTAAAGTGTAAGAGAACTGTAGAATTGACTTATTGACCACTGACCGCACAACTTCCACCACGTCTAAGGAGTTGTCACAGAAAATGAATGAGACATTGTCATCCTCCCATTCATATTAGCCTCATACTTAACATTATTTTAAGCCAAATGACTATATTCCACCCAAGCTTTGATACAAACTATTTTTCACTTATTAACTATCAAAATTTAAATATTTATCCATATATTAAATTTCATTGTTATTATAAGAAATAAAATTACCATTTAAAATTTTATTTAAACTAATTATCAGTTAAAAATTTTATTTAAACTCATATTTTAGATTTTCCCTTAAGTTAAAAAAAAAAACCTTTTTCCCCCATATTACTTTTTTCTTTAGGTTTCAAAACTTACTATTCCGCCAAGGTCCTAGGGCTTCCTTGGTAAATTTTCAAAACCCCCCATATATTTTAATCTCTATTCACCACCCCAAGGTTTTGAAATATTGCCAACACACACCCCGATCTCTTATTTCATTTCGGATGTCACACATAGTATTAGTCTTTGGTGAGTTCGCTCTTTCCCGGTGACCTCTAGACGCGATTTTTCTTTTCTTTTTCATCATCATCAAGTCCCTCCTTCTCGGTTTCCTGTCGCCACCGTCCACCAAGATTGAGCAAGTCCAATGTACTCCACTTCGCTGGTGCCAACCTTCCTCCTTGATGACTCCCATCAACCAAATGAGGGCCAAAATCGAGTGAGATCTTAGAGAAGAAGCAACTCTACGATAGAGGAGAAAGACATCTGTAATGATCGGAAATTGAAACTGAAATTGAAGAGGGGTGAAACTGTGATTTTTCAAAAAACAGAGGGTAGCGTGTGTGGGAAAAATATGAGAGCGGAAACCTAGATTTTGGTGGGGGGGGGGGGGAGGGAGTCATTTTTTAAACTTGGAAAATTTGAGGTTAGGGGAAAAATAAAAATTTAAAATTTAAGGATAATAATAAAAATTTAAGTTTAAATAAAATTTCTAAATGATAATTTTATTTTTGATAGTAACAATAACATTTAATAGATAAATAAATATTTAAATTTTTAATAGTTGGTGAATAGAAAGTGGGATTTGTATCATTTGCCCATTATTTTATCCTTACTCATTTTATTTATCTGCTAAATATTTTGTAATAACAAAGCTTATCTACTCCTTGGGGCGGCACCTCATTCAATAACGTTGAAGGAATTCAGCCGACCCTTTTATTTACTGACAAAACTCAAGTTTGGCTCTATCTGGATTCATGAAATAGTGTTATTAGCCAAGCAAATAATTAGTACCACTTCATCTAGCACCAGCTACCTACACTTGTCACCCAGGTGAACGTCATTAATGTCATATTTATTTCTCACAGTCCCCGTTAGAGCTCTGTAATCGAGCTACATGTTTTCTTCTTCCATTCGTTTGAGTAATCATCATCATACAGAACCAGCCACTCTACTGCTTAATTTGGATCCTTATTAGCTGCAGAACTGTCAGACTCCATCAATAAGTAATACTTGTGTGTTAATTTTTACATGTTTCTGAGTTTGATTTTTCTTTTACATAACACAGATGTCATCAGACGGTCCAAATCATAATGAGTTTGATTTTGGGTTCCTGGGAAACACCACAGGTGAACCTCACCTTGTCCAAATCAATGTGTATGTGAATGGCGTAGGCAACAGGAAGCAGAGGATGGATCTCTGCTTCGACCCCACCAAGGACTTTCACACTTATTCCCTCCAAGGGAACAAATCTTGGATGACTTATACATGCCCTTTGGGTCCCATTCAGATCTACAGAGAAACATGTATACTCTGCAATGTCTCCTTCAATACCATACATGTCTGACCCCACCCAGTTTCTTTATGATCCCAAATGACTCCTCTGTGTACAGGGGTAAAAATATATCTCATTCATTTTAACCCACGTCTTTGCAAAATGAATTGTCTAATATCTATATATAAAAATGTTTCAGATTTATGGTGGATGAGACCCCAATTAGAGTGCACACCAACTTGGAACACAACGGAATTCCCTTTCCAAAGATCAACCGATGGGCGTGTACAGTTCAATATGGAATGCGGATGACTGGGCTACACAAGTTGGGCGGGTGAAAACTGACTGGAGCCATCCACCATTCGTAGCCTCATACACTGGGTTTGAAATTGATGCGTGCGGATGCCCAGAATCAGTAGCAGCAGCTGCTAATGTAAAGAAATGTAGCAGCAGTGGTGAATAATGAATTTTCAATACATACTCCCTTTATTTGGATACAGTTCCTTTACCCTTCAATCTTCCTTGGGCGGCTATTTGCACCCAATTTCTGAGCAATTCAAAACTCTGTTTGATAAATTGTCAAAAGTAGTTAGATAATTAATCTAACAAAAGCAAACGCATGTTCCAGGCAGAGCCACATGACAGTGACGGTGCTCTTAAAATTAATAGCACATTTCAACAACCATATTTATGTGAGGGTTGTATATGCTTTTTTATGTAATTTGTAATATTATTTATAATTAATCAAATATGATACTTTTTATTATACATTGTTTATGTCATCCTTTATCATATATTTTTGTGTAATTATTTATAATTTTAATTGTTTGTACGTGTACTTGTTTAGATATGTATATGGCTCCTTATACAACTAATGAATTTTTGGATGAATGTTTAATTATTTTTTAGTTGGTATGTTCGTAAATTTTATAAAAATAGGGTTTGCAAGCTTTGTCTTCTCTTAATCTTCTTTATGTACTTCTCTTCTTATATAACTCCTCTCAAATATAATTTGAGGTTTCTTTGTTTTACAAAAAATAAAATTGGAATAGGTTTCTATTTTATTTCACTAAAATAAAATGTTTTCAGGAAAAGCGATGTAATATGGAAGATCAATCAAGAAGCGAGGAGGCAACATACTTGAATGCTTGAAGACTTGAAGAGGAGATGCATAGGTTAACCAACCAACCTTTTTGGCTTGAAGGACTCAACATTAGATATAGATGTATACCGATACAATTTAATTTAAGTTGTAGTATGTATGTTAGGTTTTATTTTTCAAATAATCACCTCATATGCGAACTAGAATTGATGAGACTATTAATTAAATCTCTTAATTATATTAAGTGAAAAATAATTCATAGCCATCCAATACAATGCCTTGATTAAGCCATTGTGCGTTGGAGCTTTATTCTCCAAAGTGAATGATACATTTCTACTAGTTGAAAAATCAAGCGATTATTCGTATTGGGTCTGACATAATTAGTACATCTAACTTGTTTGTCAAAACAAAAGTGAAAGTGTATTAGAGGCTGCGTAAGGATATATAAGTGTCATTACATCGGTGATATTAGTATTCACCCTATTGAAAATCAAGAATCAAAATCGACGTCATATGATTTGTTTAAAAGTAATTGTTGAACTCAAGATCATACAATTTTGTGATTGGTTGTTAACCTACCTAATTGAGTCAGTTTGAACATATTCACTAAAATGAAAGAGAGACTTGATTAATTGGGATCCCAATCCATTAGGAAGTCCAACAGGAGTTCCCGAGTTCAACAAAATGGATTGTTGGCTTGAACAAATAGTGTGAGTGATCTAATTAACAAAACCCATTTTAAATAGACCGAAAGACTTATTCCCACCCAAGGTTTGATGTTTTCCTAAATTTTTATCTGCTAAGTTATGAAAACCCAAAGTCTCACCCATAAGTCATTAACTTAAACAGTTTCTATTAGTAAGAAAGGGATTTAAGTAAAATCTTACATTCTTTTAAAAATGTTTTTCTTTACAAATCTGAGCAATATAAGTGTGTCGGTTGAGTTGTTGTCAATAAAAAACCCTCCTCACTAACTTCCTTCGCAACAGTAAACCCTTGTCTAGTCTTTTTAGCTTGGATTTTCAACTGCTCAGAATTTTCTTGCAATACGATCAAAGCTTTCTTGGAGTATCTCGTGATACACTATGCATCTTTAAAGCTTGTTCTTTAAACAATTCCAACGTCTATTTCCACGCTTCATTGGATTCTTCAACACAAGCTTTGAAATCCTTGCTTTGCTTCTCTATTTCAATTTGCGATGCCTTCTAATCCACAACCATTCAAACAATAAAAAAAAAAAAGGAAACTTTAAATGCACCCAGTTCAACTTGAGTTCTTTTTTGTTTCACCAGTAACTCAAAATTAAAGCTTTCAAATACTTTAATTATAATAAGTAATCAATAAATCTTTCTTTCTTTATTTTTTCCTATAGAATTCAGAAACATCAATAAACTCAAGCTCACTGATTCCTCGTGGGATGCAGCAGAAGCGGCAGCTAACCGATTAATTGAAGTCCACCGAAGGTAGAAATGAGAAGCAACGCTGAGGCGATTTGCAATAGAGAGCGAAACGTGACAGCCACAAGAATCAAACCAAAGAAATGGCGCCGTACAGAGAGCTTTCCTCACTACCCTGTTGCTGAAACTAATGCTAATGTTAGGGTTTTTTATTGATAGCAACTTATTACTCAGATTTGGGGTTAAAGAGAAACGTTTTAAAACGAATACGTGATTTTACTTAAATGCCTTTCTTACTAATAGAAACTGTTCAAGTTAATGGCTTATAGGTGAGACTTTGAGTTTTCAAAACTTAGTAGGTGATAATTTTGGAAAACATAAAACCTTGGGTGGGAATAAGTCTATTGGCTTTTTTAAATAAATACATTAATTAAAATATTATTACTAATATATCTTTCTGCACATGTAGATCACATAATCCACCATGTCAACAAATTTTAATATATTATCAATTTCAAAAAGGACTACAGGCTTGAAGGCAACAATTTTTTTGGTTGGTATCAAAATCTGTGAATATTATTGCTTCGAGAGAAAAAGTTGTACATTCTTGAAGGAGGTATTCCTCTTGAGCCTAGTTCCAATGCCACTTAAAAGCAAATGGATTTTTACAATGAGTATCTAAATGTCTCTAATGATGTCTAGTGCTTCATGCTAACATTAATGACACCCAAGTTGCAAAAGCAGCACAAGGATACGAATGCACCATCCATTCTTCTTCATCTATGTGAAATGTTCGCAAGTTGTGCAATATATGAGAAATCCAAGGTGTTGAAAGCATTTTATAGGTGCAAAATGGTTTAAGGACACAACGTGGGCCTTCATGTAGATAATTGGCTACATTGAAAGGCTGGTGTCACTAGGTCTAGTTATAAATAATGATTAGGCAATTGACCTTGTCTTGAAGTCTTTTCCTCACCTATATGGGGCGTTCATCAATCATGAATTACCTAATGAGTGAGAAAGAAAATCCCTCCCTGAGCTCTTAAGTTTATTGAGGATTGTTATAACACCTTACTTCAGATACATACCTCTACTCGAAAAATATATCTGAAGAAACGTGTTAACTCACACTTCCTATAAAAATGCAATAATTATAGAATATCCATGGTGTTCAAAATTAAAACCCATAATCCCAAAAGTGCAATTAATGAAACATCTTAATTATTATTTTAATTCAAAAAACATGTTTGAAAATCAAATAAAATTACATACAATCTTGTAATGCATAACTAAAAGCACACAAATATAGTGACAAACAAATAACCATCATAAACTCAAAATGACAAAACTACCCCTTGCTCATGCAATGTCTCGTGCTAACCTACTAGTTCCCCCGCCGCTGTCCCGTTGCTCAATAATCCTATCTGTAAAAT
Organism: Mangifera indica; assembly: GCF_011075055.1. NCBI lineage: Eukaryota > Viridiplantae > Streptophyta > Magnoliopsida > Sapindales > Anacardiaceae > Mangifera > Mangifera indica. The sequence continues at coordinate 6,614,361 of NC_058138.1, forward strand.
CACAAAAAAACATGGTGAGTGAAACACACTCAATAAGTAGATGGCCTCTTGGCACCAACACACAACATAAATCATAACCACAAGTAACAATTTGTGTCCCATATCAAATCCTAATGTGATATCTTGGATGTTTTCCCAATATTCTGGATGCCCATCTAAGTAATTTCGATGCCCAATCTCCAATGGTGGTGCCATCTCAAATGACTATTGTTGCACGATGTATATCAACATCTTGAACATATGATGAAAACATGAGATATCCTAGGTGCCTATCATGAAGAGGTGTACCCAATACATTTGTCGGTTGGGGTTTGGGCTATGGATACCATATCATATAAGAAGTAAGACCCCGAACTTCTCCTAATATCACACAAACATTCCAAATGCTAAGACGCTTAACGTTAGTGCGTGCATAAGCATTCCAAATACTAAGACACTTAACTTTTGTGCATAATCATCAAATGGGTATCAAAATCACATAAACTAATTCAGATGCTTATACAAAATAACATAAGGCCAAATGGTTATTTTCCATTCAAGGTTTGATGCAAATTTAACTTCCCACTCGCTAACTATCAAAAGTCCAAATATCCACCCATCTGTTAAATTTTACTGTTACTGTTAGGGATAAAATCATCATTTAGAAATTTTATTTAAACTCATATTTTAGGATTACCCTAAAGTTTTAAAATGTTTATGTTTGCCCCCTAACCTCATATTTTTCAAGTTTAAAAACTGATATTTCCCCTCAAGTCTAGGGTTTTAGCTCAAACTCTCATATTTTTCCAAATTCTAGTTGCTCCCAACCTTCTAAAAAATTTTAGTTAAACCCCTCTTTAGCTTTAGTCTAACTTTCATCTATTCTTATTGATTTCTCTGGCTTTCTAACATTTTCCTATGATGATTTCTCTCCCATCAGCCCAACCTTCATCTATGACGATATCTCCACTGATCGGCACACTTCTAACGTGACTTTTCCCCTTCCAATCATCATGTATCTCTTCCTCTCCTCGGTTTTATCATGCGTCTCTTCCTCTCCCAAAGTTTCACCACGCTCATTTGTCTATCCTTATTGAAAGAGATGACATTTTTAGATGTTTCCTCTTCTATTCTTGTTGTTAGTGTCAGACTTCCTTCTTGGTGACTCTCAAGGGTGCATGTTCTTTCAACGAGAACAGACGCAATCTGTACAATGCACATATCCTCATCGACGAATCATCAACCGACCTTTGATTGGTCGACAATTCATCCTCGTCCGAGAGATGGGAGGGTGGAGGTTGGCTCACTCCAGTCGTTGGAGAAGCGACAAGGGAGAAAATGTAAACCCCAAGGGAAAAATAGTCATTTTTAAAATTTTGGGTGGGGAAAGGTACGGGGAATTGCTAGTTTTTAAACCTAGGGGGAAAATGTGATGAATTTATAATTTTTTGAAATATTTTTATTAAATAACGATTTTACCCTTTACAGTAACAATAACAGTGAAATTTAATAGATTGATGGATAGAAGAATTCCAGTACCATGGTTGTCATTTTATTGTCTCAGGTAAATATGTCAGGTCACCGTTGTATGATTTCTCCTATGTATGGTGTAGATTTCAAATTGACAACTGTCAATAGCTGGCAGTAGCTTAGCGGTAAAATTGTTGTATAAAAACTCCTCACTTATATTTTTTATTCATTTAAAAAAAAAAAGAAGAATTTTTCAGTTTTCTCTTAAGTGCGTTCTGTGTTTTTTTCTTGGTTGAGTTAGTTTCTGTTCTAACATAGCATTACTCGTTCGAGGCCAAAGTTAGGTAGGGATCTTGGTGAGATATCGTTTTGACAATGCTATTTGGTGTTAGGAAAAGCTCATGAATAATTATATATATGCATTTATGGTGGAGTGATATCTTCATCATATTTCTCGATTAAGGGAAAACTCAGCAATTAAGGTGAAGATTTATTAAGAATTGTGGCCCATTTTCTCTTTTGATTTTCTTGTGAAGTTTGAGTTTGTTTTATTTTAAGGAAAACCTTTTATAATATAATTACAATTTTATATGGTTTAGAATTGTGATTTCCTAATAGGAATATAACATTAACATGTGTACAGTTGTGATTCTCTTAAGTGTCATAATTTGCTTCACCATTGTGTGGTATATGAACTTGCTTTTTTTTTTTTTACATACTGACTTGGTTTTTCTTTGTTCTTAAGAATGATTTTTCAATGTCATTTTTGGTCGGGTTTTGTTTTTTTTTTTTTTGTAGCTTTGTTATGTATTTTTTTTCTTTGTTAGTTTTTGCTCTTTGTCATGCAAGTTAGCTTATTTGTTTAAATTACATAATGTGAATTTGTGAATAGTGCTTGAAGGAATTTCAAGACCACAGGTTGGAGGGATTTCAACTTGAAAGTTCCAGGAAAGCTTGAACAACCTAGTGAGAATTTTGGGGCATTTTAGATGCGGGAATAGAATATTCTAATAGTGATCGAGTTTAAGTATTAGTTGAGTGAACAAGGAGCACTATTTACTAGTATGTTAATTTCAGTTTGTGTTTGACGATACTTAGTGGATTACCTAGACTTAGTTCCATACATGTAGAATATGTTGAATCTTAGCCAATCATGTAAAAATTTGGTGTCTATCTTGCTTTTCCAATCTTACTTTGGTTTGGTTGTATGTATTGTTTGATTGTTGTGAGAAAGAAAGATCGAGTTCATTCTTAGCTCTACACGATTTACTAATCAAACACATGTAATCGTACTCACCTTAGTGAATTCTAAAAAAACATCTTTAAAAATATAGAATGAATTGAATAATAGACAATCTATAATATAATATCTAACGGTATGTAGCAGCTTGATCTTAAAAAAGAGATATCTAATCTCAACCTTTTCTTCATAAGATGACTGATTTTGTGATACAGTTGTTGTATCCATGTAATATCCCTAGGTAAGAGGTAAGTGTGAGGGGCATTTTGGTCATTTCATTTTGATCGATGCTATATTGGTTCCTCTATTGGTTGGTTATTATTGTGTGTGCATCAATATATAGAGATTGTATGCACTTGAGTGAGCCCAGAGGGGCATTATGATCTTTATGTATGATGTTATGGGATTTGAAATCGTCATCCCACAATTGTTGGTGATTAGATAAGCATGGGTTGGCCTTGTGTTATCTCTGTGTTTTATTTAAGAGGCTAGTCACACTTGGAAGAAAGAACGAATGCTCTTTCATAACATATAATACACACAAAGCAAACCAAGGAGAAAGTAGAGAGTTTCAAGCACTGTGAAGGGAAGGAGATCATTGAAAGTCTATAGCCATGTGAAGACCTGCGCTTCTTCGGAGGAGAGGATGGCATTTTCCACCTTCTCTTTGATTTTATACTATATTTTGGGAATTATCTGTATAAATCATGATTTGGGTTGTTGTTTGTAGCTTAGGTAGTTTTTGATTCAATCTTATGCCATGAAAGTTTGTTAAATTGATTTTGGATTGGAATGATTGTTTTTTGGGATTAAGTTGTATGTGTAGGAACCGAAAGTCGATAGGAGCACAATGTAGCTAACACCAAGCACACTCGTGCATGGGAGGTGCACGACTATACCTTGGCTAGGGTCGCTGCCCAGTATCATGAAGAGTTAGGCATGTAGAGCATGAATGCTAGGCATGCGCATTGGTGCTAGTTGTATGATAAGCACGCCAAACATATGTGCAGTGTGCACATTGGGCATGTGTTTAGATGTCGTGTAGTCTATGGTGCACTTGAGCCACTTGTGGCACACCCGTGCACCTGTGTGCTCAGGGTGCTCGGTGGTGCGAGTCAAGCACACACCCATGCACTGCGAATCTTTGGCACACTCATACTTGAATGTGTCACATTCGTGTCAAAAACCCTGAAAAGTAACGTTTGCCTTATTTACAAGCGTAAGGGACGGGTTAGGTGATTATAAGAGTTTATAAAAAATTGGATTCGAAAATGTAGCCATTATTGTGTACATAGATGGTTACAAGTCATGTTGCAGGCTAGTTGATGAGATGTCTTGATCTTGAGGATACACAGACAAATTGATGAGATGTCTCGATCTCTAGTAGTGGAAGTGGAATTAACTCAATAGACATTGATGATGTACGCGACGTTTGAGACAGGCATCCCTTCGGACCATTTCCACGGGAGAGGTCTGCGACACCTGATATGAGTGTCTATCTTGGTTATGGATGTAGGAGACACCTAAGATGGGTGTCTAATCTAATGTGCATGAATGTAAAAGGTATCTAAGATGGATGCCTATTTGGTCATGAGGGCATAGGAGACACCTGGGACAGGTGTCCAGTTGAACATGTCAGGGACACATACGAAAGTGAGACTCTGTCGAGGATATTCATAAAGAAAATGAAATTTATTGTAATGCCTATTGAAAGTTACAACTCACATGTTATTAGTTTTTCAGGCAAGAGAAACAGTGGGGCAGGCGGGGAGACACGTAGATCAATACATTGAGCTGCATACCCGACTGTTGTGGTCTTGACATTTTATTATTCATTTGACTTGGACTTCTTTGTTTTAATGTACATTGAGATTTTGGATAATGTTTTTTGTATTTATTTTTGTAAAGATAACTTTTGGCACGTTTTTCGTCAAAAACAATCGCAAGGTGTTCTTTCATTAATTTGCATTGATAATATACTTTTTTTTTCATTAATTATAATTGGGTGACTCATCATTTCAATATATTGATCGTTTGAGGGCATATATCCAGGGTATGGTGCTACAATCCATCACTATTTATACTGACATCATTTTATTATATACTTACATATGATACAAAAATAAACTACTTAATTAAGATAATATCGTGAAGTCATAAGCACCATCATGATGTTGAGGAGCTGTGAGAAGTTCAAGCTTAATAAATGTGAACACAATTTATCGTTCATGTTCTTAAGTTCATGTAACTTATCCATTGGTTGTAGAACGCTAACCGAGACTTGAGCTTCGGTAGCCATTTTTGTGGTAAACCGTGAAAAGAAATTCAGATGTAATTAAGATGAAAACAAAAGAATTATTAAAAGTTTCAAACGAGCCTTCGTACGAGAGAGAACAAGCTACCATTGAGAAAGAGAGAGAGTTTCAATGGCTACGATAGAGTTTTAACTGGGTGAGATGAAGCTCTGTAAGGAATTAATATAATGGCGATGAAGGCCTCAACCGCTCAACCTAAGACAACAATAACGGTGCTCATAAAGGCCAGGAAAATAATAGTTAAGTGAACTTCCAAGGACGGGGATTATTATTTCTATACAGAGCAGGACTTCAAGTTCAGTGGACGGTAATCACGTGGCTAACCCCAGTTCAAAAGCCACCTTCGTCCCCACCTTCACACATCCCAAAAATTAAGGCTTTTACACCTTTATACTATTTTACTGTTTGTTTACATAGTGATGGATAAAGTATAATTGGTAAATGACTATTTTCCATTCAGGGGTTTGATGAATCATTTTTTAAAATTTTAAAAATTTAAATTTTCATCTATTAATCTATTTTCACAAGAATATGACTTGGGGTTCAGCTCGACAGATACGGAGTTGGTTTCTTCATCTGCTGAAGACGATCAGCTATTTAATTATAGTTAAGTTGATAATGTTATCTTCGTTAAATACTTTGGCTTAAAACTAACTTGGTCGGTCATAAAATATTAATAACATCAGATCAAGTAATCTGTTGCTCAAATTATTTATAATTTGAATCAGAAAGATCTATGGTACAGGAATTAGGACAGGACACGTTCTGGGTTAGGTCCAAAGTAACGACAAAATATTATATTTCTTCAAGGTTTGCTGATCAAGTATGGTTGCCAAAATATTGATAAGGGAAGGAATAAGCCTATTATTCAAAGTAAAACTCTGATTTTCCTGGAACCTGGAACATCACTAATAAGGTTATATTAATTCAAAGTAAAACTCTGATTTTCCTGGAACCTGGAACATCACTAAAATTTTGTTAAATTTTATTAAAATTAAAATTTTATATTTTTTAGAATTACAAAATTATTATTAATAATTAATATCAAATATAAATATCAAATAATCAATATATTTTTAATAATTTAAAATTTTATTATTTATACTTTTAAAAAATATTAAAATTTTAACCAATATAAAAATATCATTTTTTGTTCAGTTTTTTAGGTGCAAACGCTATTTTTAAAATTATAGAAAGATATATTAAAATTTTTAAAAATTTCAAAATATTTTTGAACTTTTTAAAATTTTTAAAACCTCTTTAAAAATTTAATTAATTACCCTAATATTTTTATAATTTAAAAGCCACCCTAAAGTTTTAAAAATAAAAAATAGAAAAAATAAAGAATAAGATAAAAATAAAAAATAAAAAATTTATGCAAAATAACTTTTCTACCCTTTCTCTCACGTGGAAGGACGTGATAGTCATTTTACAAAGAATTAAAATTTAGCCAACCCAATGTATACACATGGAAGGGTTAAAAATATTTAAAAAATTAAAAAATTAGTGCAATATAGTACTTTCTTTTCTCTTTTAAGTCTTGAATTCAGCTACAATTCCTTTCCCACACAGACGTCACCCACACCCAAACCAAACATTTTTCTTCTTCTTCCTTCTTACCATCTGCCTCTTCCTATTCCTCTTCCTCCTCTTTGTCAACCTTATCAGCATTCAAATTCTCATTTTTATCCAATGTAATGGCGGTTGTTAGGCTTGGATATGAGTCAAGTCTACTCAGCTCAGTGCAGTTTGGTTCAAGTTTGTTTGTGATAAACTCGAGCAGAATTTGAACTATAAAATATAGTTCATCTGAAAAAAGGGCCGAACTCGTGATGGATCATTTTCTATTTGAGCCAAGCTCAAGCCAAACGGTATTTGAGCTCAGCCTAGTTTGTATCCACTCCTAGTGATTGTGGGTTTAGCAAAGAAACGGACGGATATTAGTTAGGAGGAAGATTGGTTATTCAACAGTGGGTTTGTGACAACAATGAAGGGATGGCTGGAGAGAATCCATTAGGTGGCCTTGAGAATGAATTTTCTATCAACCACAAGGGCTTCAATGAACAGCGGTGAAGTTTCAACATTCTATTCTTAATTCCTTATAGATTCAGACATTTCTTTGATAACCATTTGGAGAGACATCCGTTGATCAATGAATGAGTGGCAACATGGAAAATTTGAAGCGATTAAAAGGGTATTTTAGGAAGTAAACCTAGGGTTGACATGACTAAGAATTGAAGTATAACAATAATTAATTGAACGATTTGAAAAGATGGATTAGTTGAAAGTCTAGTTTCACTATAATTTTCATTCCATTTTCTTTAAGATTGATAGTCTATCCATAGACCAAATTAGTGTTTTTGGAATTGGATTGGACGTCGACGATTAAACTGTGTGATCGGTGCTCGAATCAGTTAACTGTTTAAAAATAATATTCAAAATATTTTTATATAATTAATCATCGAATATATAATATGAATCATTTAAATATATAAAAAAATTTAATTTGATATTATACATACTCCAAATTAATATATCAGGTCTTGGGTTGAAATCCTAAGAACAAAGTTTAGAAAAAAAAAAAATTTTTCTATTGATTAGGTCGAACTTGAGTTTTTTCCTGGTTAAATCAATTGGACTAGTCAATCCAATCTAATTTTTAAAACCACAGGTCAAATGACTAAGATGATGGAGACATCGATACAATGATGGATGGTGGACAAAAACGAGAATGTGTTGATGGTGAAGAAAAATAAATAGATGGTGTAAATAAATGGAATTAACTAATGAGAAATTAAACTTTTCATATTAAAAAACATGAAAAATTATCTTTGATTATAGTTTGGGTGTGAAAATCATTTGGGAATACTTTGGTGAAGAAACATCAAAGTCTTTTTATACCCCAACTACTAAGGAACAGAGTTTGAGTTGTTTTTTTTGTCAGTTTCTTCTTCCTAGTAACTGCTTCATGCAGTAAATAAAATAAAAAAAAATTGATTGATGGTTTATAACTCCCATGCTTAATGGTTTGTAACTCCCCATATCATAACTCCATACATTGTCGTTCCATTCTTGATGGGAGAATACTTATTTAAGATTGCAAAGAAAGGTCCCTAGGTGAGCTTTTTCCAAAAAACACATACACCATTCTATAAGAAAAAAAATCACCAGGAAGACAAAAGTTTACAAGCAATTTCTAGAGGGTTATTCTACATCAAATCGTCAAGCAATGGTCGGAGGTTAGTGTTTAATATTCCACAAATTTTAGTTTTGGATCTATCTTGCATACTCAGTATATATTTGTTTAGATAGAGACCATATACATGTGTTATATTTTGGTATCAGAGCCTATTTTATGCCTCTGTCTTGCTTTGATGTGTATTACATGCAAATTTTATATTATCCCGAATTTCTTTAGAAAGAGAAAATTGGCTATTGGTATTTTTGGTTTAAAATTTTCATTTAAATGAATTCTACATCAAAAACTGAGAATTTTGATATATGAAACGCCAAAATCAGAGTTTTGTAGGCTGATTTAGTGTGCAAATTGTATACAAGTCTGAAATTGGGTCGATCAACCCGAATATTGACCTGGCTGGAGGTCAGGGATGATCTTCAGACGACATGTCATTTACTTTTAGTTTCTGTAGATGACATGTCATACGTGTTATTTTTGCCTCTTTTGTGTTGCACTGCTAGTCGACATGCCATCTGCATTCATTTGCAGCAAACGACAACGAGAAAGAGAAAATTGGCTGTTGGTATTTTTGTTTAAAATTTTCATTTAGATGAATTCTACACAAAAAATTGAGAATTTTGATATATAGAACGTCAAAATTGGAGTTTGATAGGCTGATTTAGAGTACAAATTGTATACGGGCCTGAAACTAGGTCGATCAACCCGAATATTGACCCGATTGGAGGTCAGGGACGATCTTCAAACGACATGTCATTTACTTTTGGTTTTTGTAGATGACATGTCATATGCGTTATTTCTGCCTCTTTTGTGTTGCACTGCCAGCCGACATGACATTTGCATTCATTTGCAGCGGATGACATGTCATTCATCTGTTTTAATAAAAATTAAAGAAAGTGCTTTTACTCTCGCGTTTTGAACTAGGGCTGGACTCGAGTCGAGCCAGCTTGAGCTCAAGCTCGAGCTCGGCTTAGTCGAGCTTGAAACGAGTCGGGCTTGGCTCGGCTCGGCTCGATCGAGCTCGAACTGGCTCGGGTTGGCTCGGTAGATTTTTTTAAAATTTTTTTATACAAAACGACGTCGTTTTGATCAATATATATTAAAAACGATGTCGTTTTGATAACGAAAAATGAGCTAAGTCGAGCCTAACCGAACCCAAGTCGAACTTGAGCCGAGCAGAGCCGAGTTCGAGTCGAGCTCGAGCCGAACTCAAGCTGCCCATATATGAACCGAGCTCGGCTCAGTTTGAATCTAGCCCTATTTTGAACCCAGACCATAAGAGACAAGGTTCTGGGCAAGTGATTTGCCACCAAGCCAATTTCATTTTATTGGGCATTTAGGACACATTTCAATTTCAGTGTTCATAAAATTTTTAACTTTTAATATATTATACATTTTGACCTTAATAAAATATATTTTACAATATTTATTTGCCAAAGTTATTTTCTGATTGGATAATTTAAGTTTCATTTATCCGATTTTTAGTGTTTATTAAATAATTTAATGTTGTTTATATGGTTAATTTTGTGCATAATTTTGGTTTAAATGAAATTATACTTTAAATAATTTCTTAAGGATTATATGCATAAAATTAAATGTTATGTAATTAGTATAATTTTGATTGATCATAAAGTAGCCACAACATCTTTGATTATGTCAAAGCTATACATTGAGTATCTTGGGATCACATTTAGTTATATGACATCAATTGTAATTAATCATTATAAATATGATAAATTTTATCTCACAAGAATTTTTATTATATTTATGTGATTAATTAGGATGAAATAGCAAATTGTTTTTCTTAATCTACCCACAGGAATTAAGAAAAGGAATATAATTTGGTAGTTTCATCATACAGTTTATATATTTGTATATAAGCCTATTTAAATTAAAAACTTAGCCACAGACAATTTTTATATTATGTGGTTTATATATTTTGCAGCATGTTTATACATTGGTAGAACATGATATAAATTTTGATTGCTTCAAATTTTGTGACTTAAGCGTATATGTTAATATTTACTTGCAGTTATTCAACCTGTGAATTTCTCTGATAATGTATGTGTTGTTTCTATTTTGAGTGGTGACAATTATAAAATTTGGAAAGAGAGAATTCTTTTCCAATTAGTGTGTATGGACATTGATTATACTATTAGAAAGGATGAACCACCTGCAACTACAGAAACTAGCACTTAAGCTAAAATTGCCCTCTATGAACGTTGGGAGCGATCTAATCGCTTGAGTATGATGTTCATTAGGACACGTATATCTATTAGTATTCATGGTTTAATCTTTGAGTGTAATAATGTTAGACAATTACTGAAGGCTATTGATGAATAGTTTGAGTCTTCAGATAAAACACTTGTCAGTACTCTTATGACAAAATTTTCATAAATGAAGCTCACCGGTGTTAGAGGTGTGCGTAAGCACATCATGCAAATGAGGGATATTGCAGCTCAGCTTAAGGCTCTTGAGATTGAGATGTTTGAATCTTTCCTTGTGCATTTCATTCTGAATTATCTTCCACAACAATACGGACCTTTCAAAATCTTTTATAACACACGTAAAAAAAATGGTCAATCAATGAACTTCTGACCATATGTGTGCAAGAGGAAGGAAGGTTGTTGATTGAAATGGGTGAAAGTGCACATATGGTTACACAAAGGAAGAAGAAGAAGAACCAAGCTAAGTATAAGGGAAAGGATAAAATATTCAATCAACCCAAATTTAAGAAGGAGTCCAAATGTTTTTTTTGTAAAAAGAAAGGAATTGTGAAGAAGGATTACATTAAGTTTAAAGCTTGGCTTGAAAAGAAAGGTAATCCAATCTCACTTGTATGTTATGAATCTAATATGGTTGATGTTTGTCATAACACTTGATGGATTGATTTTGGTTCTACAATCCATATTTCAAATACCTTGCAGGGCTTTCTAAACCAAAGGAAACCGATAGCCAGTGAACAGAACATCTATTTGGGAAATAAGATGCGTTCACATATGGAAGTGGTCAGAACATACAAATTAGTTTTAGATTCTAGTTTTGTATTGGATTTAGAACAAACTTTTTATATTCCAAGTTTCTCTAGAAACTTGATTTCTGTTTCAAGACTTGTACCATTTGGATTTTTCTTTACATTTAATGAAACTGTATTTAGTTTGATTTATATATATACAATTGTAGGAAATGGTACATTGTCTAATGGTTTGTTCCGAATTCATTTACAAAACAATGTTTCATTTAATTTGACACATGTTCAAAGTAATGTTGGTATTAAAAGGAGTGTTATGAATGAAAATCCCTCTATATTATGGCATCGGAGATTAGGACATATCTTCATAGAAAGAATTAAAAGTTTAGTGAATGATGGGGTACTAAATACTCTAGATTTTACTGACTTTGATACTTGTGTGGATTGTATAAAAGGAAAGCAAACCAACAAGTCAAAGAAAGGTGCTAAGAGGAGTTTAGACATATTAGAAATCATACATACAGATATTTGTTATCTTGATATGGACATTTATGGTAAAAAATACTTCATCTTATTTATTGATGATTATTCACGATACATGTATCTCTACATGCTTTATAATAAGAATGAAGCATTAGATGTCTTTAAGGTTTTCAAGGCAGAAGTAGAGAAACAATCTGGAAAACAAATTAAAATTGTGAGATCAGATAGAGGTGAAGAATATTATGATAAATACACTCATGATAGATAAGCATCTGGTCCATTTACAAGGTTTCTTGAAGAAAATGGGATTGTTGCCTAATACACTATGTTTGGTTCTCCAGACCAAAATGGTGTAGTGAAAAGAAGAAACCAAACTTTATTGGACATGGTGCGGAGTATGGTTAACAACTCCAAACTTCCTAAATCACTGTGGGTTGAAGCTCTTAAAATGACAGTGTATATATTGAACCGAGTTCCAACCAAGGTTGTTTCTAAAACACCATTTGAGTTATTTAAAGGTTGGAAACCGAGTTTGTGACATATATGCATTTAGGGATGCCTACCTGAAGTAAGAGTTTATAATCCACATGAGAAGAAATTAGACCCAAGGACTATAAGTGGTTATTTCATTGGATATGTTGAAAAGTCTAAAGGTTATAAATTTGATTGTCCATCACATAACATTAGAATTGTGGAATCTCAAAATGCAAAATTTTTTAAGAATGACTTAATCAGTGGGAGCAATCAATCTCAGGACTTAATTTTTGAGAAAGGTCATTTAGATAATCAACCATCTGTTTCGAGTAATAAATTGGTTGTTATTCATAACACCCCTAAAATTCAAATGGATGTAGAACAACCAATTAATGAAGTTCCATAAGTTACTGATAATACTATAGTAGATCAAACTGTTTAACAACTTTCAAATACTATTGAACCACCAGTTGTACACTTTATTCCACAGGAGGATAATGTTACAACATTAAGAAGATCAACTAAAATGAGGAAATCAGCTATTTCTAGTGATTATATATTGTATTTACAAGAAATTGACCATAATTTAGGAGTCGAAGATGATCCTGTTATGTTTTCACAAGCAATAGATCGTAGTAAATCTATTATATGGTACAATGCTATGAAAGATGAGATGGAATCTATGAAAAGTAATGGAGTATGAGATCTTGTCAAGTTACCTAATGGGGCAAAGGCCATTGCGTGTAAATGGGTCTTTAAAACAAAGAAAGACTCATTAGGTAACATCGAGAGATATAATGTAATACCCTTAGGTATGTTCTAGGGGCACTTATATCTTTTGACCCTATTTTGAGATATTTCCAGTTTTAAATATATATATATATATATATATATATATATATATATATATATATATATGGATATATATCCATATCTCAAAAGAGAAAAAAGACAAAAAGAAACATTTTAAACTTTCTTTTCCATCTTTTCCCGTCTCTTCTAGAAGAAGGCAACTTTCTTCCTATTTTTGTTGTGTTTTTGAAGAAAAGTGGGTGATTTAGAAGGGTTTTGGAAGATAAATAAGGAAGGAAAATAAGAGAAAGCACTTTGGAAGCTTTGGTAATCAAAAGATCTCTTCCTTTTCCCTTTACCTATGTTTATATATATTGGATGCATATTATATGAATATGTTAATGTGTTTTGATATTGATTTAAGGTGTTTTTGGTGATAAGAGGAGGAAGACAAAGAGGAGGAAGACAAAGAGGAGGGAGCTAACTTGCAAATATTTAACTCGAAATAAGGTAAGGGGTATTATCCTTAATATGTTTCATGTTTTATGCTTTTGGTTTCTTGGATCTATGTTATAAATGATGATTTTGAAGTTGAGAAATGTTGTTTTGCCATTTGGGGTACCTATATGTGTGATTTTGTTCATGACAGAGAGTTAGATAATATTTATAGTTTGCCAACTGATTTCATCCCATGTTTTGGCTATCTTATCTAATGAATTATGAGTGTTGTTATAGCTTGTTGGAAAGCGCTTTGAATCCTCGTTTCAATGATATATAGCTTGTATGAATCAGAGACCATTTGGACTATTAAATGGCGTGAACAAAACAATTGTCTTACCAAATAAATAGTGAACACAGTTTGTTGCCACTGACTTCATCCCATGTTTTGGCTATCTTATTTGATGAATCATGAGTGCTATTATAGTTTCTTAGAAATCTATTTGAATCCTCTTTCCAATGATATATAACTTGTATGAATTAGAGATCGTTTGAACTATTAAATATTGTTTGAACCAAAAGGATTACTTTACCAAATAAACAGTGAAAACAGTTTTTTGCCATTGATTTCATCTCACGTCTTGACTGCCTTATCTAATGAATTATGAGTGCTATTATAGCTTGTTGGAAATCTCTTTGAATCCTCTTTCCAACGATATATAACTTGTATGAATTAGAAGCCATTAGGACTATTAAATTGTATGAAAAAAAAGGCTGCCCTACCACATGAACAGCTCGTGAACAATATTTCACAGTTTTTGGAAAGAAAGAAAAGGAGGAGAAAAAGAAAAGGAAGAAAGAAAGAAAGGAAAAGAAAGAAAGGAGAGAAAAATAAAAAAGAAAGAAAAGCAAGGAAAGGAATTTGGGGCTCAAGATTCAGGGGTTGTCCCAAAAGTATAGTCTGATGAGTTATAGATAGTTTTAGATGGAAGCAAGATTAGTAAGATATAATGCATGCATGTATGTTATAAACTATGAGGGGGCACTTTAAACTACACTGCCTACAGTAGGACACGTCTGTAGTAAGACACGTCCGTAGTAGGACATAGACCCACAGTAAGGTTTGCTCGCAATAAAGCATACTCGTAATAGAGTACAATTCAAATTCAAAAATGGTGTAGTAAGAGAAAGGAAGAGAGCTCGAGCTTAGAAAAGTGTCAAATCCCTATAGTAAGTTTCTAGAAAGTATCAAATAGACACCAGATGGGATAAAGTATGATCCAAATAGTAAATAATGAACTGGATTATCCCCTCGATTTCTTATAAAGGTTATGATATGAGGTTGAGTCCCAGAGTGAGTTAGAACAGGAAAGGAGATAGTTTACTTAATTATTTCCCCTTACTGAGTGTTCTTATCTCTTACTTCCTTTTCTTTCATGATTACAAGTACGGGTGATCGAGGTAACTACGAGGCAGAGTTAAGTCAGCGAAGATAGACCCAGACTAAGACTAGTCACCTATGGTTTCTGTTACATGCATATGATATTATTGATTTTTTTGGCCCTATTTAGATAGTTGTATAGTTGTATCTAAGGGCATGCATATGATTACTCTATGATCTTAGGTGTTTCAGATGAGTTTCATATAGGATATATACATTTTTTGTTTGCTTTCAGATTTTCAGTTTTCTTAGAATAATTCTTAAACACTTTTAGTAATGCGTTCATTTTAAAGTATTTAAAAAAAAAAATAGACATTCTAGATATTAATTTGTAATATTTCTCCTTTGGTGGGTAGTACTTCTAGGGAGGGATGTTACAAGTTGGTATCTGAGCATGATTTTGGGAACCCAAAAAATGTTTTCTAAAACCAAATGAAGTAATCAAAGTAACATAGAGATGGAATACCCTCTAGCCACGCAAACGTTCCTTGCAGTTGATCACTGTAAGTTAAGTTTTCACTTATACCTACTAAGTTTATGAGAATGATGTGTTTATTTTCAAGACCTATGAGTTGAACACCAGTCGATCCCTCTCAGAGGAGCTAAAATGAAGGAATAGCCCTCTAAGTACCCTAGGGGGCACTCAGTGTATATGATGTGTGAGAGATTTTCAAAGAAATGATGAGAGAGCATAGAGGTGCTCTTGAGTAGGAAAGTGAGACGACACATACACCACCGACCTAGGGACATGATATGATAGAGGTTACTTCAGCATCTATAGCAACCCTAACAAAGACTCAGCTATATCCTATTTTTAACCTTCCTAGTATGCACCAACCTCAAAATTTTGATGGTTCAAAGGACCTAATAGCAGTTGAAGAATGGTTGGAATCAGTAGAGAGTGTAATGACCTTATTTGATATGACAGACCAAGAGAAAGTAAGATATGCCACTTATCTTTTCAAGTCAGGGGCAAGAATATGGTAGAACTTTGTTAGAGAGACGATCAATGTCTCAGAGATGGCTTGGTCCAAGTTCAGACATCGATTTGAGGTAGAGTACAAAGGCATCGATGTTACTTGTATTATGTCCCAAGAGTTTATTAATCTAGTGCAAGGGATAGATTCAATAAAGGAATATTCCATAAAGTTCAATCAGTTGTCCTAGTATGCCCCCGAGATAGTTAGTACATAAATAGGGCGTATGTAGAAGTTCGTGTATAGGCTAAATCCAGGGATAGCCTGAGATGTTATGATAAGGGCGTAACCACCCAAGACTTATGTAGAGGCTCTCGATAGAGCTTTGAGGGTAGAGGTTTTTGTAAAGAGGAGATTTAGTCAGACCACAGGGCAAAAGGTTACAACCCTTGCTGCCATGCCAGTTCCTTCGATAAGTAGTGGTTCAGTTTTAGCATAGAGAGACCCTCCTCTAGAATGAGACAAGAATGGTAAATGACCTCTCCAGTTCAGAGGCATGAAAAAGAACTGGAAACATAGAAAGAAACACAGAGGACTTAAGATACCAGTTCACCAGAAATGTAGGAAGCAACATAGAAGAAAGTATTTGACAGGCAAGACAGTTTGTTTCAGATGTCATCAGCCTGGACATATTGCCCATTTTTGTACAGCTGCCTTATAAGAGTAAAGCAGCTAGGAAAGGTTAAGCCAGAGTTTATATGATCACCCAAAACCCAACAGAGCCTGACCCATTAGCAATCACGTGTCAGATTCTCTATCTTGATACTTCTATTTATGTTTTAGTTGATTATGGGGCTACTCATTGTTTTGTAGCCAAGAGTTTGCTTGAGAGGCTAAAGGTATAACCAATTAGAATAACCCAAAGGATTATGATCAAGTTGCCTGATAGAGGGTTAGTCATTAGTGAGATGATATTGTTAGGACAGAGTATTATGATTCAAGGTCGATAATTATTGGTAGACTTGATTTTGTTTGAAATGCCTGATTTTGACATGATTTTAGAGATAGACTTTTTGGGGAGATACGAAACTGAGATTGATTGTAAAAAGAAAAAAGTGAGATTTAATCTAGACACTAGGGATCAATTCAAGTTCGGTGAAGGTCATATCTAGAGTTTGATGATTAGTATGTTGAAAGCTAATAAAACGTTGAAAAAGGGGTGTATAGGATATTTGGCTCATATAGTGAGCAAGGTTGAATCAGGCCCAACTATTGATGAGACGCCAGTGGTACGAGAGCTTCCAAATGTGTTTCTAAGTGAGTTATTGGGATTAGCTCTTGAACAAGAAGTTGAGTTTATTATATAGTTGGCACTGGACACGATACTTATTTCGAGAGCACCCTATCGAATAGCCCTTACCGAGTTACAAGAATTGAAGAAGCAGCTTCAAGAGTTACTAGATCATGGTTTTATCAGATCGAGCAATTTTTCTTGGGGGTTCCCATCCTATTTGTGAAAAAGAAATATGGGTCTATAAGGATGTGTATTGATTATAGAGAGCTAAATAAAGTCACAGTTAAGAACAAGTATTTGTTACCCAGGATTGGTGATTTATTTGATCAGTTGAGGGGATCTGTGGTCTTCTCCAAGATAGATTTGAGATCTGGTTATCACCAAGTGAAAGTGGTAGAGAAAGATATACCCAAGACAACTTTCTGAACGAGGTATGACCACTTTGAGTTTGTAGTAATATTGTTCGGATTAACAAATGCCCATGCGGTATTTATGGATTTGATAAGCAGGGTATTCTATGACTGCTTAGATAAATTTATTGTGGTATTGATTGATGATATCTTAGTGTATTCTCGTAGTCAAGAGGAGCATGAGCAACACTTGAGGTTTACCCTCTAGAGGTTGAGAGAGAAACAACTGTATGCCAAATTCTCGAAATATGAATTTTGGTTAGATAAAGTTACTTTTTTGGGGCATGTGATTCCAGCAGAAGGTATATCTATGGATCCTAGTAAGATTGAAGCTATAATTGAATGGCAGAGACCAAAGACAGTCAAAGAGGTTCGTAGTTTCTTGGGTTTGGCAGGGTATTACCGGAGGTTTGTGGAACGATTTGTCAGATTAGCTAGACCTCTTACAACCCTTACAAAGAAAGCAATGCCATTTCAGTGGCCAGATGCATGTGAGACAAGCTTCCAAGAATTGAAAAGAATATTAACTACTACTCCTATGTTAGCACTTCCAGAGAAGGGAGTTGAGTACGATTTATACACCGATGCCTCACATAGTGGTTTAAG
The DNA here is from genome assembly GCF_011075055.1 of Mangifera indica. Taxonomy (NCBI): domain Eukaryota; kingdom Viridiplantae; phylum Streptophyta; class Magnoliopsida; order Sapindales; family Anacardiaceae; genus Mangifera; species Mangifera indica. The sequence goes on from NC_058138.1 coordinate 6,632,387, forward strand.
AGCAGTGTTGATACAACGAGGCAAGGTGATAGCATATACCTCAAGATAGTTGAAAGAATTCGAAACCCGATAGTAACTGTGATTTTTGCTTTGAAAATCTAGAGACACTATTTGTATGGGGTAAAATGTAATATTTATACTGACCATAGGAGCCTTAGATATTTCTTTACTTAGAAAGAGTTAAATATGAGACAGAGGCGATGGCTCGAGTTAGTAAAGGACTATGATTGTGATATTTAGTACCATCCAGGCAAGGCTAATGTAGTTCCAGACGCCTTCAGTAGAAACATGATGATATCACAATTGACAGTCTAGAGAGAAATCAAAAAGATATAGACCGAAAACAGATTGAGCTTGTGATTGGGGTCCTCGCCAGATTAGAGATTTAGTCCATTCTCATAAATGAGATTTGAGAGGCTCAAACAAGAGATGAGTAGTGTCAACAAAAAATTCAGAAAGTGTAAAAAGGTCTCGAGACAGAGTTTCAGGTATCAAATGGAGTTCTCAAATTTAGAGATCGAGTATATGTTCCCCAGATAATAGAATTGAGACAAAGAATTCTTACAGAGGCTCATAGTTCTCTTTACACTGCCCACCTCAGGGGTGTAAAGATGTATCAAGATTTAAAAATATATTTTTGGTGGTCAGGCATGAAAAGGGATATAGGTGAGTTTGTTACCAGATATCTCACCTGTAAGCAAATTAAGGCCAAACACTAGAGACCTTCAGGTTTACTTCAATCTCTGCTTATTCCAGAATGGAAATAAGAGCATATCTCCATGGACTTCATTAGTGGACTCTCTAGAGTTCAAAATGGATGCAATGTTTTATGGGTGATTGTGGGTAGATTAACCAAGTCAACTCATTTCCTGCCTATCAAAGATACTACTATCACAGATCAGTTAGGGAGATTATATGTTAAGGAGATTATTAGATGACATGGGGTAACTAAGACTATAGTATCTGATCATGATGCAAGATTTGTATTAGCTTTCTGGAAGAGTCTCCAAAGATCCTTGGGTACTAATTTGGCATTTAGTACAACCTATCATCCTCATGGGTAGACGAAGAAGGTTAATCAGATTTTAGAGGACATGTTAAGAGCTTATTGCCTGGATTATAAAATAGACAGATTTGGCATGTAGAAATGTTGCCTTTGGTGGAGTTTGCTTATAATAATAGCTACCAGATGACTATTCAGATGACACCTTATGAGGCATTATATGTTAGGAGGTGTCGTTCTCCTCCCTACTAGAATGAAATAGGAGAGAGAGATATGTTATCCCAATCCCTTGGGCCCAAGTTGACTCTAAAAATGATTGATGATGTCTAGTTGATTAAGTAGAGAATGAAACAGGCCCAGGATCGACAAAAACGTTATGCAAACCATTGACGTCGAGACTTGGAATTCAACGTGGGTGAGTTTGTCTTTGTAAAGGTTGCTCCATTCAAGAATTTGATGAGATTCGAAAAGAAAGGAAAGCTAGCTCTCAGATTTATTGGTCCATATGAGATAATTGAAAGAGTTGGTAAAGTGGCTTACAGATTGGCCTTACCAACCAATATGGATCGGATTCATGATGTATTCCATGTCTCATCTTTGAAAAAGTGTCTTGGTGATCATTCCTAGGTCATGAATACAAATGATATTTAGTTATCAAAAGACCTTAGTTATTTGGAAAGACCAATTCAAATAGTTAACAAGAGAATTAAGCAACTAAGGAATCGATAGATTCCTTTGGTAATGGACCTATGGAGAAACCAGAAGGTAGAAGAGGCCACTTGGGAAATAGAGCAGACCATAAAGGAGAAGTATCCAGAGTTGTTTTTGTGAATTCCAAGGATGGAATTCTCGTGAGGGAGGAAGAGTTATAATACCCTCAGGTATGTTCTAGGGGCACTTATATCTTTTGACCCCTATTTTGAGATATTTTCAGTTTTAAATGCATACATACATATATATATATATATATATATATATATATATATATATATATATATATATATATATATATATATATATATATATATATATATATATATATATATCCATATCTCAAAAGAGAAAAAAGACAAAAAGAAACATTTTAAGCTTTCTTTTCCATCTTTTCCCGTCTCTTCCAGAAGAAGACAGCTTTCTTCCTATTTTTGCTGTGTTTTTAAAGAAAAGTGGGTGATTTAGAAGGGTTTTGGAAGATAAATAAGGAAGGAAAATAAGAGGAAGCACTTTGGAAGCCTTGGTAACCAAAAGATCTCTTCATTTTCCCTTTACCTATGTTTATATATTATATGAATATGTTTAAGGTGGTTTTGGTGATAAGAGGAGGAAGACAATGAGGAGGGAGCTAACTTGCAAAGATTTAGCTCGAAACAAGGTAAGGGGTATTATCCTTGATATGTTTCATGTTTTATGCTTTTGGTTTCTTGGATCTATGTTATAAATGATGATTTTGAAGTTGAGAAATGTTGTTTTGCCATTTGGGGTATTTATATGTGTGATTTTGTTCATGACAAAGAGTTAGATAATATTTACAATTTTACCACTGATTTCATCCCATGTTTTGTTGTCTTATCTTATGAATTATGAGTGTTATTTATCTTGTTGGAAAGCTCCTTGAATCCACTTTTAAATGATATATAGCTTGCATGAATCAGAGACCATTTGGACTGTTAAATGGCATGAACAAGACAACTGTCTTACCAAATAAATAATGAAGATAGTTTTTTGCCATTTATTTCATCCCATATTTTGGCTATCTTATTTGATGAATCATGAGTGCTATTATAGCGTTTTGGAGAGCTCTTTGAATCCTCTTTCCAACGATATATAACTTGTATGAATTAGAGACCTTTGGGACTATTAAATTGTATGAAAAAAGAAGATTGCCCTACTACATGAACAATATTTCACAGTTTTTGGAAAGAAAGAAAATGAGGAGAAAAAGGAAAGGAAGAAAGGAAGAAAGAAAGAAAGGAAAGGAAAGAAAGGAGAGAAAAATAAGAAAGAAAGAAGAAAAGAAAGAAAAGCAAGAAAAGGAATTTAAGGCTCAAGATTCAGGGGTCGTCCCAAAAGTATAGTCTAGTGAGTTATGAATAGTTTTAGATGGAAGCAAGATTAGTAAGATATAATACACGCATACATGCTATGAACTATGAGGGGGCACTTTACACTACACTACCCATAGTAGGGCATATCCGTAGTAGGATACATCCACAGTAGGACATAGACCCACAGTAGGGTCTACTTACAGTAAAGCATACTCGTAGTAGAGCATAATTCAAATTCAAAAAGAGTGTAGTGAGAGAAAGGAAGAGAGCTCAAGCTTAGAAAAGTGTCAAATCCCTATAGTTAGCTTCTAGAAAATATCAAATAGACACCAGATGGGATAAAATATGATCCAAATAGTAAAGAATGAACTAGATTATCCCCTTAATTTCTTATAGAGGTTATGATTTGAGGTTGAGTCCCGAAAGTGAGTTAGAATAGGAAAGGAGATAGTTTACTTAATTTTTTCCCTTTACTGAGTGTTCTTAGCTCTCACTTCCTTTTCTTTCATGATTGTAGGTATGGGCGATCGAGGTAGCTACGAGGCAGGGTTTGGTCATTTTAAAGTATTTTAAAAAAAATACACATTTCAGATATTAATTCATAACATTTTTCCTTCGGTGGGTAATACTTCTGGGGAGGGATGTTACATATAAAGCAAGACTCATTACTAAGGGTTTCATTCAAAAGGAGGGAATCGATTACACGAAAACTTTTTCTTTTGTGTCTAAGAAAGATTCTTTCCATATTATAATGGCATTAATAGCACATTTTGACTTAGATCTGCATCAAATGGATGTGAAAACAACATTCCTCAATAAAGATCTAAAGGAAGAGTTATATATGAAACAACCTGAAGGATTCTCCTTTAGTGATGGTGATCATTTGGTGTGCAAGCTTAAGAAGTCCATATATGGATTGAAACAAACATCTCGTCAATGGTATTTGAAATTCCATGAGGTTATCTCTTCATTTGGTTTTGAAGAGAATATCATGGATCAATGTATATACCAGAAGGTTAGAAAGAGTAAAATTTGTTTCCTTGTTTTATATGTGGATGATATATTACTTGCAACCAATGATAAAGGGTTGCTTTATGAGGTGAAACAATTTCTCTCTAAAAACTTTGATATGAAAGATATGAGTGAGACGTCTTATGTCATTGGCATTAAGATTCATAGGAATAGACCTCAAAGCATACTAGGTCTATTTCAAAAAACCTATATCAACAAAGTTTTAGAGAGTTTCGGATGAAAGATTGTTCGCCAAGTATAGTACCAATTGTGAAGGGTGATAAGTTCAATTTGAACCAATGCCCTAAAAATGAACTTAAAAAGGAATAAATACAAAACATTCCCTATGCTTCAGCTATTAAAAGCCTTATGTATCCTCAGGTTTGCACAAGACCTGACATTGCATTTGCTGTTGGGATGTTAGGAAGATATCAGAGTAACCCATGTATAGACCACTAGAAAGCTGCAAAGAAAGTGATACGGTACCTTCAAGGGACCAAAGAATACATGTTTATATATAAGCAGATCGATAATTTAGAGGTAGTTGGTTACTCCGATTGAGATTTTGTTGGTTGTGTTAATTCAAGAAAATCAACATCTAAATATATTTTCTTGTTTGCCAGCAGAGCCATATCTTGGAGGAGTGTCAAACAATCATTGATTGCTACATCTACCATGGAGGCTGAGTTCGTTTCTTGTTTTAAGGCTACATCACGTGGTGTATGGTTGAAAAGTTTCATATTTGGTCTTAGGATTGTGGATTTTATTTCCAAGCCGATAAAAATTTATTGTGACAATTTAGCTACTGTTTTCTTGGCTGAAAATAATAAAAGTAATAGTCAAAGTAAACATATCGACATTAAGTATTTAGCCATTAAGGAATATGTAAAAGAGAATAAAATGGTTATTGAACACGTCAGCACTGAATTAATGATTGCTAATCCTTTGACAAAAGGCATGCCACCATAGAGTTTTAAGGATCATATAGAACGAATTGGAGTTGGTCTTATGTTGTAATTGTGATGGGAGTTGGTTTCATCATGTGATTTGATGTATATACATTTTCTATAATAAAATTATTCAGTTTTTAAATTGATTAGTTTTTCTCATTTTTATGTGCACATTTTGGTTGAGAAAATAATTAATTTTGGACCTAGAATAAATATAAGGTTTATTCATTAAGTTATAAAGGAATGAATACATCGTGATACATGGAAGATAATACTCATTCTTAGAGGACTTATCGCCATGATTCGTGCATTTTATTTCTTTACTTCAATATGTGGATTCATGGGTTACAGACCAAGTGGGAGAATGTCAGTTTCTTCTTCCTGGTAATTGCTTCATGCAATAAAAAAAATAGAAAAAACTGATTGATGGTCTGTAACTCCCATGCTTAATGGTTTGCAACTCCCCATGTCATAACTCCACATATTGCTGTTGTATTCTTGATGGGAGAATGCTTATTTAAGGTTGCAAAAAAAGGTCCCTAGGTGAGCTTTTTCTGAAAAACCCAAACACTATTTTGTGAGAAAAAGAAATCACCTGGAAGATGAAAGTTTACAAGTAATTTCTAGAGGATTATTTTGTATCAAATCGTCAAGCAATGGTCGGAGGTTAGTGTTTAATATTCCGCAAATTTTAGTTTTGGTTTCTATCTTGCATGCTCAGTATATTTATGTTTAGATAGAGACCATATACATGTGTTACATTTCTCTATTTCATAACTTGAAGCAGTGGTTGGGTTTGGCGTTTTCATTATTGCCAACCATAAAAAGTAAAATAAGATTAAGTTATATCTCATCAACACGCCATGATTAGATGTTGCAGGAGGTCCCGTCCAAATGGTGTGAGTCACGTGCAATACAATTAACAAAAAACTAAAAGGAGAAAAATTAGAGTGATCTTATTTTGTTGGAAAAATAAAATCATGCCTAATTTTGTAAATCGAAAACTGTAAATTAAAGTACCTAGATTGCGTTGATATTAATCGTTGGATGATCTGTAGTGTCTCAATTTAATGATTTCCACAGCACACTTTGTTGTTACGTACCTTATTGATTTGGATCTTAGAAGAGACCTTTGTTTTGGTGGTTTTGTGTTATGATTCTGTGTGTTTTTCATAAAAGAATGAAAGTTTTCTTTTTAATGGCATAATAATCAGAAGTCATTACAACAGTAGTCCTAATTGCCATTAACTGCCCCCATATAATTGTCATGTGTATTGGGTCGGATTGATCTATCATAGGTGAATTTTACCCTAATATCTCATATTCTCGCATGATAGGAGATCCAGATCAAATACTTGAATATAGAAATCAAATATAACAATATATTTTATACTTGCTAATGTGTTGTGCGACCTTGTGAGCAACCTGCCATTGAAAGCTTTTACTATGCACCTATTAGGAAAAACATAGTTGTTTCAACTTGTAAAAAATATATAATGGATCGTTAGTCTCAATGTATCCCAGACTTACTTGATAACACTAGCTCCCTTTAATCCCTCAATTATTATTGTGTTATTTTTCTATGTATCCATGATCAAATCATTTTTCTTGTATGAACGATAAGATCAGCTAGCCAATGAATGCACGTGATATATAAGTTTTTCTCTTCTACTCGAAATTCTCATTTTAAACTTAGCTATTTTTCTAGTCATGTTTCATAGACCAAATCATTTGTGGCCATAGGTGTCAAACTAAGATAGTAAACACTAAGAGTAAACATCAAATAATAGTAAAGAGTCTAAGGATACCGAAATGAGGTAATCCTTATAAAGTCTCACATAATGAGAAAGTAGGGATCCATTCTCTCACTACTTCAATTGGATGACTTACTTATGCACATATGGTATGAATCATGTGCTACAATATGTATTCTCTATAAATGTCATTACTTCAACATTGTACAGATCTTAATTCAATCGCTGTCTTCTAACACCTAACTTGAGTTCTTAATCATCTTCACACTTGCAGGTATTTATACTTATTAAAAAGTCACATCTAACATTCACAAGTTATTTAGATGTGGAGAATCTAAACCAATCACCACATGACCTCATCTTGATAGATTATCAAGGCGATATTTTGACTTTGATTTTTCTTGAGAAATATGTCTCCTATTTGTGTCTCTCAGCCTCACGTTTCTCAAGAATATGTCTCACATTTGCTCACTCTCTCAATGCCAAAGGCGATTGCTCGTGTGAGTGAGCCAATCTCTAACTAGTTAAGCTTTCAAACAAAAACCATGTGTATACAGTGAAAAACCAAAAATTTCGATATGCAAGTTCAAAACAAAATGAACCTTAATTCATGGTTTTTGACATTATGTCACCAATATAATATATAAGCTCAACAACTTATTAATCAAAGTCTACGTAATCCAAGATTATTAACATATGTAAGATACACATTTCTTGGAAGAAGTTTGGTCAAAGGATCAGTGAGCATATGATGCATAACAATATATTGTACACTCACTTCCCTCTTAGAAATAACGTCTCTTACAAAATTGTGTCTAGTGTTGACGTTTTTGGTTCTACTATAAAATTTGAGATATTTTATAAAAGCTATCTCTACTGAATTATGGCAATAGACAACTATTGCTCCAACAATATTAGGTTACCCAGTGTTTGGTTTTAGTTCCTACACAAAACCTAAGAAAATAGGGTAGATTCTGGGTATGAAATCAAAGGAACTTGTAGGTTCTAGGATTGATTTCGGTTCCTTACTATTAGAAACCAAAACCGACCCAAATAATGAGTTAAATAAGGGTGTACATGGTCTGATTTGGTACAGTTTGAGAGTTTTTTCAAACCAAACTAAAAAGACAGTTTGAAAAATTTTCAAACCAAACTATTTTATATTTCAAACCAAGCCAAATTAAACTGAAAAATACGGTTTGGGTTATGGTTTAAATCATAGTTATCAATATTTTACGGTACACGATACGTATTATATCCTATGATACAATACAATACAGATGGAAAACGATACGTATTATAATATGTATCAAATTAATACGATACAGTAAACATATCATATGATACAATATGTATTCTACGATATGATATATATTACTGATATAAATTGATACACTTTTTAGAAGAAATGATAGTGCATTAGGGATGCATATGAAAAACGTTAAAATATTAAAGGTGTTTGTGATATATTCTAAAATGATAACATATCAATTATAATATTTTTTTTATATTTTATTATTTTAATTTTTAGAAGACATATCATACAATATATATGATATAAAAAAATAGATTTTTAATATACGATACGATACACGATTTGACTACCATAAGTTGAATCTTTTAAATAATTCATTTCTAAATATATAATAATTTAATAAAATTAATTGGATTATAGTTTTCTAAAATATAATATACAAGTGTAAAATAAATATAAAATATATTTACAATATACATGCAAAGAAAATAACAAAATAAATATGAAAAAACAAGTTGTACATTAATTGCTTATTGGAAATTTATGTGAAATATAGTTTTATACATATATTAAAAAAATACGGTTTATGGTTTGGTTTGGTTTGAAAATTGCTCAAACTGTAACTCAAACTAAAAAAACGGTTTGGAAAATTATAACCCAAGTCAAACCATTTTACAAACCAAATGATAATTTTTAAGCAGTTCAGTTTAGTTTTACCATTTGAATTGAATTATGCACACCCCCAAAATTAAATGCACTGGGTCGGGTACCTGACCTAGTTATTTAAAATATAGAAAACTCATTTAACCTAATTTCAATCAAATGCCAACTGCTGCTTCCATCCTCCAAAATTCTGTCATTGTTCCAATTTTTCCTTTCCTAATCGACCCAGTTTTTCCTCTCCCAGCCAACCATAGATTGCTACTGTCATCTTGCTTACTTTTTGCTGCTATTGTTCTAGCCACAACCACAGTTTTTTTCTTTCCCAGCTAACTGCAGACAACTACCTTTTTACTTCCCCTAGTTCCATCTTGTTTTCTCAAGTTATAAACTGAGTTGTGCTTCAACTTTCGCTTGATTTAATTTTTGTTTATACTATTTTTTATGCTTTATATATCCATTCCAAGGCATGGGTAAGATAACTACATTGTTACATTGTTTTTATAACTTGCCAAAAGAAATTAGTATTCTTATAAATATGAAAACAGTATAAATTCATTACAAACACCATAATCCATCAAACATAATGAAAAAGTGGTTCACATGAGAATAACAATGATTATTGTCAGCAAAGAGCGTCTAGATAATCCGAGGCATTCGAGAGGTAACCCTAAACCATTTATCTTCCAAACCTATAGTTGGCCACTAATATAGATCGATTGTATATATAAATTGATATTGTATATATAAATTGATATTATATATATAAATTGATTGTGTGTGCGTGTATATATATATATATATATATATATATATTATAAATTGATTATTTATAAAATTGCACTCTAAACCATATCTCTGCTAGTATAAAAAAATTGATTTTTTATGGAATTACAAATGTTATATATATGAAGAAACTTTCGTATATGTTAAGCCCTCAAAATGGAACTCTAAACGATTTGTCTGCCAGTATAAATTCATATTATATATATAAACTGATTGCTTGTAGAATTCCAAATGTTTATTCTTGTTTCCATTTTGAAGGCTAATGTACTATTTTTAATTGAGTTTGTGTTTATTGATCAACAGAAGGTGTGTGTATGTCTTTTGATAAAGAGACAAAAGATGAAAAGTATACTTCAAACACACAAGCTTCTTCAAAACAATCTACCAAGTCTGATGTGTGGTAACACTTTGAAAAAATTAAGAATGAGACTACCAAGCTCGAATGCTCAAAATGTATGTATTGTGCAAAGGTGTTGATGTATAATGTAGCTAATGGTACTTCGATGATGCACAAACACTTGGCATGTTGCAAGAGATGACTTGAGAATATAGGTAAAAGTCAAAAACTTCTCTCAACTAACAAGACAATAAACAAAGGAGAAGGAGATGAAGTTACGAGTTTAGCAACTCAGAGATTTAATCAAGAGAATTGAAGACATATGCTTGCAAAAATGGTAATAGTTGATGAACAATCTTTTTCAATTATGGAACGACAAGGTTTTAGAGATTATGCTGACTTGTTGCAACCTTTATGACAATATATTTCACATTTCACAATTGCTAGAGATTGCATGAAGATTTTCCTTGGTGAGAAATTGATGTTGCAAAAAAAATTGCAATCTTTGAAGTCTAGGATTGCTCTTACCATCGATATATGAACTTCTATTCAAAATTTAAGCTATTTATGCCTAACAGCCCACTTTATTGATGAGAATTGGGTTTTGAATAAAAGAATTTTAAATTTCACAACTATTAATTATCACCAAGGTAAGGAAATGGGGAAAATGGTGGAGTCATGCATAAATGATTGAGGTATTTACACTAGCATGTCAACCATTACGTTGGATAATACAAGCATAAATAATGTGGCTATTAAATTCTTGAAGGAAAAATTGTTGAATCAGAATGGTTTAATTTTGAATGGTTATTATTTTCATGTGAGATGCACGACTCATATTATGAACTTGATTGTTAATAAGGGTTTAGTTGAGGTTAAAGATTTGATTACTTAGATTTGTGATTCAGTTAAGGATGTGAGAAGTTCTCCCACAAGAGCCTAAGTGTTTGAAAAGTGTATCAAAGAAGAAAGAATATCATATAAAGGTTCTGTTTGTCTTGATGTTCCAACTAGATGGAACTCCACTTATCTCATGCTAGATATAGCTATAAAATTCAAAAAGGCTTTTCGAAGGTTAGAAAATAAGGATATAACATATAACATTGAAATGAAAAATGCGACACCATTATTTGATGATTAGAAGATTGCCACTATACTAGCAAAGAGATTGAGCAAATTTTATAAAGCAACAAAAAGGATCTTTGGTTCTAAATGTGTGACTTCTAATTATTATTTTAGTGAGCTTGTTGGAATTATCACTTCTTTGCGTAAGTGGGAGAAAGACCCTAATCCTTGTCTTTAGAAAATGTCTAAAAGAATGAGAGAGAAGTTTGACAAGTATTATAGGAATATAGATAAAACAAATGTGATGGTGCTGATTGCTGTGGTATAAGATCCTTGATACAAGTTGAAATATATAAAGTTTTGTTTGAAAATGATATGAAAGTTATTGAGATGGTATTTGGCCATTGAGATGTGTGTTGCAACGAATGTATGATGCGTATGTGGAAATTAATTCAAGTTTGCATGAAGTTGAAGCTTTAAGGTCCTATGAGGTTACAACAAATACAAAAAAGTCATTAACTAGTGTTTCTAATGGTTTCAATATTAATAATTGAATGGACAAGCTTAAACACATATATTTGATAGAGTTGTGAGAAGAAAAACATGTGCAAAACAAAATAGAGTTACAACGTTACCTAGAGGAGAGTTATAAAGACATTAAAAATGACTTGGATATCTTGGCTTGGTGGAAGTTGAATGCACCAAAATTTAAGGTTTTATCCCCTATGGCAAGAGATGTATTCGTATTTCTAGTGTCAACAGTTACTTCAGAATCAGCTTTTAGTACATCAGGTCAAGTATTAGACCAATTCAAGAGTTGCTTAAGTTCATCAGTCATGGAAGCCTTAATTTATGCACAAGATTGGTTAAAATCTTCACTTACACCAATTCAAGTTGAACATTATCTAGAGGATTCAAAACTTTATGATTCAAGTTAGTTAAATGTTTTAATATATTACACTGTTAACCAAATATCAATTGAACAAACTAATTGATTTTTTTTTTTTTTGTTTAATTTACAGAGATGAGTGACTTAATGAAAAAAAATTCTAAATACAAACCATAATAAATGGTACTAAAGAAAGAATTTTACATTATCATTTATATCTATTAAAGTCTTTATTTGTCTTGCGTGTTTGTTTTGGTTTTATGTGTTCTTATCATTAAGTTGAAGGTAGAATGCTAATTGTATTTGGAAAATTGATTGGGTTTACCATTTATCTTGATGTACAATTTGAATTGTTGTCTAGTTTAAGTTGACCCCACAACTAGCTTTGGACACTAAAATTGCTAACATGATCAAAAGTTGGTGGAAATGGAATTAATTTTTTTTTTTTTAAATATCAGTTTTTGCACAACACATTTTGACCTGTGTAATGCCCTTGTATTGAGGTAGCAAACATGTTACATCTGACTTTACCTGCTCATGGTTGGTGTGCATTTTTAAATGTTTGGACCATTTTGCTTGTTGAAGATGTTATGTGTTTATAGTTTTTGGCTTTGTATTACTATTTATTTAGATCACATATATTCAATCTTTGAAGTAGTACTAAAATTGAATTAAATTCTAATTGTAGTTTAGTTATTATTTAAACATTAACAAGGTTTTACCAAATTGATCAACTTATGATTGTTTTCATTTTATTCTAACTACATATGTGAGTAGATATGTCACTAAAATGAGAAAAGCTTAATTGGAACTTTTGATGATGCAATCACAACTATTTTATACACACACACACACATATATATATATATATATAAAACTTAATTAATTTAAAAATTTGCTTAATGTTGATACAATCAGCAAATTGTACTAAAGGATCAATATATATAACAAAAATTTGGACTTTATAATAGGGATATGTGTGTGTGTATATATATATTTTACAGTTTTTGGGTAGGAACAAGTACCTACCCAGAACCTATAGGGTCAGTTCCTTCTAGGTTCTGGTTTTTAAAACTAGGAACTGGTCGGTTCCAATTTCGATTCTAGTTCTTGAAAATTTTGCAGGGTACTTGGACCTGCTTATCCCTAAACAATATCATCATGTATACCCAAATTCACAAATAATCTTCTTCACCAAACAATTTCTTGCACAATTAGCTATAATCTCGACCTCTATTGTGGATAAGGCTATGCATGTCAATTTTTTACTATTCCAAGATATGTCACCTTTTTAGAGTAAGAAAGCACAGCCAGAAGTTGATTTGTGTTAATCTAAATCACCTTCTTGTTTGAACCTAAATAGCCAATCAAACACAAATCTAATCCTTGATAACATAAACAATAATCCACAGTGTCCTTTGGATATCTCAATATCCTCTTGGCAATCTTTCAATTCTCTTTTCTAAGATTTGGCTAATATCAACTGCACAACCCAACAACAAAACAAATGTCTAGGCATCTACATACCATAACATACATAAGAGATCCAATAGTATTTGAATAGGTAACTATTGACATTTTTCTTCTTTTATATTAAGATTTAGGACACATTGTTTTACTTAATAATTCGTCTTTTCGCATAATAGTATCAACAGGTTTGTAGTTTATCATACTAAATTGTTCTAAAATCTTTTGAATATAATGCTCTTGTAATAGAGTTAAAAGTTTCTTTGAACGATCCCTCTTAATTTTAATTTCAAATATGTAATCTGCTTCACCCTTATCATTTATGTTAAATTCATCAAATAACCAACCGTTCATGGTCATCACATACTCCCAATCAGTTTCAGCTATCAACACATCATATAATTGCAAAATTTGTCATCAACTTCATCTCATAGACATAATTGTCTAGATAATTGTTTTATGTTATATTTTGATTTTTGAAGCTTGTATACTTTACACTTTTGACCCTCAATTACGAAATCTACAGGTCATTGTCAAACTCTCCACTAACGAAAGTTATCCTAACATTCATCTGATATAACTTTAAACCCAAAAGTGTTACTACATCTAGAGTCAAATAGATTGAAGTAAATCTTATAACTAGTGTAATTGTTTCTTCATAATCTATACCTTCTTATTGAGTATAGTTTTTCGCCTTAAGGCGAGCTTTGTATCTATTTGTTGAGTTGTCCATCTTACATTTGCTTTTTGGAATCTACTTGTTCTCAATGGGTTTTCAACTTGGTAGTAAGTCAACCAAACTCCAGATTTGGTTTATTTCTATGGATTCCATATCTTCTTCCAATTCATCCTACCATTTATCCTTATTAGGGGATTAGCGAGCTTCTTTCATGTTTTGAGGTTCTTCATTATCTTGAGGAGTGGTAATGAAAACCTTGTTTTCAATTTCAAAACATCACTTAGATACCTTTAGACAACCACTTCTATGTAATTAGGGGTCATCGCATATACTGTCCAAAATAGATTGAAGCTCGATCTCATTGTTGCCACTTGATTGAGATAAGGAAAGCAATTGAAGATCATTGCTCTTATTATCTAAAATAAGTTAAAGCTTAATCTTATTTGTTTCTACTGTCTAGACTCAACTAATAGTCATTGAGATTTACATATTCCTATTCTTTTTTCATCTCTTATAGATGAAAACCTATATCAATATCACCTTTATTGGGAAAAACATCCTCTATGAATGTAGCAGTTCTTGATACAGTTTCAATTAATCTTCTAATGAAATCCTCTCTACTAAATAAGTACCTTTTAAAGTGTTCATAGTATCTTATAAGGATAAGTTTCTTTCCTCTAGGTCCCAATATTCCAAACTTATGGGAAGAGTCATTAATATTTGTTGTTGACCCCCAAAGTTCAAATGGATTTAAATAAGGCTTTCTACCTACTCATAAACTTATAGGAAGTGGAAGTAATTGAATAAGTAGGCATAAAATTAAATGTATAAGTAGTAGATAATGACGTATCTATTCAAAAATGCATTAGAGGATTTGCTCATGCCATCATTAACTTAACCATTTCGAATGGAGTTCAATTTCTACTTTCCGCTATGCTATTTTGTTGCATAGTTCTTGAAATTGTTATTTGCCTTACTATTCATTTTTCATTACATGGTTTCTTGAACTTTTCATAAAAACACTCAAGACTTTGGTTAATTCTTAAAGTTTTTTATACTTTTCTCTAATTGATTTTCAGTCTCATTTATATAGTGTCCAAAACAGCTAATTATGTAACCTCTCCTAACCAATTGTTGTGTTATAGAAAAACGGCAAAAGTTCCCCTATTTTATGGGGTCTAGGGAATTTTTATTATGCCTTGTAACACTTCTAACTAGCAATTCACACAAACCAGTCTTGCCAACCGACTAGTTTGGTCGCAATTGACAGAATAAATAAATAATTGTAACCATCATAAAAATTACCACCCATAAGAACTTTATAACCAATTTCAACAACTAACTCTATACACACACACACACACACACACACACACATTCACAAATATCCAATAATCATAAAAATATATATATTCCCATGATATATACTATCCACCATATAAAGGTATATACATATCAACACATTAACTAAATATATACATATAAGAACCAATTTATATATATATATACACTCTCAAATATACACTAAAAACATATAAATCAACAAAAATGTGGTGCCTTCCTCCCAAAGCCTTTTGCCTTACTAGTGCTCCTCGAGAACCTTTGCTACAACTCTTTACCTGTAAAATATTAAATTATACAGAGTGAGCGACACGTCTCAGTAAGAAAATCATACTAACTACTCAAAGTATTTCATACCAGTACCAACCTCTTCCATACTCAGCGTGTCAAGACTAGTCATATACAAGATAATTTACATGGAACACACATTAACCACATATCATAATTCTTTTCATTCATAGATTTACTCTTTTCTTTACTATGTAAGTATGATTCACATGTTATGATTTATGCATGTATGAGTGCTATAACTTTTTTACTTTTTGATCGTACATCTTTCTCAACTTTTTATCAACCATATAGGCTTGCATGCAAAATTCTAATGCAAATGACTTTCATAAAACATTTGATAATTCTTTCTTTTTTTGTTTATCAAATATTTTCATTGACTGATCTAGACTACATATGCTAGTATATGCAGTCATCATATAAGGTACAATCCTCTCTTACACACACATTTCACTATTTTTCTTTCTTGTCTACACAGTATAACTGACATCTTTCTTTGTTGTTTAGACAATACAACTGACATATTTCTTTTGTTGTCCACATAGTACAACTCACGTGTAAGGATTTTTTTCTTTAAGCATAATTTCTTTTTTTCTGTATCATGTGAGTCATTATAAAACTAAAAACATTTGTTTTCCATTTTCTGAAAACATGTATAACTTAGGAAAAATTTTTCCTCTTTCTCTATTTTTCTGAAAACATGCATATGTTATGATTCTTCATATATACATGTATAACCATAATATGAAATATGCATATTCATTGTTTTTCGTTTTCCTTTTGAATCCTTATCAAGCTTCTTATTATTTTCCTATGCATTTACTTATATCTCATGTATCAAATTAATTTCTCCATGTTAATATACATATATACAACATGGGCTTAATGTAAGGGTTCTTACATATATCATGCACATAATTAAGCAACATTATCCTACATCACATAAAATGACATATTTACCCTTATGGCCGAAAATTAAATGCCTACCTTTAGTGCAAATTCTTCCATCAATTCATTATTTCTCATATACTCAACACACAAAATCCACTAAGCTAACTCTAGGAGTATGAAATGTCTAAAATACTCTTCTGGCCAAAAATTACATCATGAGTCCTAATGAATTCCCTTATTCTTTTAAGTATAAATCACCTTAATTCTAATACTTTACACACTTATACAAGTAAAGGTTATTTGAATAACCTAACTCAAATTACTTTAAGTATGTAAAGTATGAAATTTTTACATTTTCTTTGATAATTCGGTGAATTAAGTCTATTCTCCTTCTTTTCTTCTTCCTAGCAACCTTAATCAACAAAAACATAATTATCAATTAAAACTCTAAACTTGACATCTCTTAAAAATTAAACTTTTTTACCTTAAAACTTAGCAGAATAGATAGATCTACAATTTTTATAATTAGAGTCTCTAACAATTAGGTGGTTTAGCTAGGTTTTTTGGTGAATCTTCGTTTGAAGAAAACCTTAGTGAAGTTTTATGGAGGATTCTTGGCCAAGGAAGAAGAAAATGAATAGTTTTTACCTTTATAACCATTTTGGACTAATTTACCCTTAGCCTTCTCCAAAAATCACTATTATATCCCTATACAATTACCAAAAGCTCTTAGCACCATCATATAATTTCAAGCATGCCATCCAATTTATATTCTCACTTTGTCCCCTAAATCCTTTTAAAATGACCATTTTACCCTCTTTGAAAATTATTGCTCATTCAATAGTTTTAAAGAATTCTTTCACAATTTCTTTAAATAACAATTTATAAAATCAACTCTTGGGGTAATTTTGGAAATAGAGTTTACTGGCATATCTGAATTCGAGTGTTACATTTCTTCCCCCCTTAGAAGAATTTCATCATCGAAATTTAAACAAATAAGTTGGGAATTCTCTCTCTCATCTGTTGTTTAACCTCTTATGTAGCTTCTTCCGCCTTATGATCCTTTCATAATACTTTCACTAGTGGAATTGTCTTATTTTAGAGCTATTTTATTTTTGTGTCTAGTATCTGCATTGGTTGCTCTTTATAAGCTAAATCTTATTTTAATTCCACATTATCTTATTTCAATACATGTGAAGGATCACTAATGTACTTTCTCAGCAAAGAAATATGAAATACATTATGAACTTGATCCATAGTAGGTGGAAGTGCAAGTCTATAAGCCACTTTGCTCACTTTTTTTAAAATTTCAAATGGGCTAATAAATCTTGGAGCAAATTTCCCTTTTCTTCCAAATTTCATCATATGTTTGTAAGGGCTACTTTCAGTCACCAAAGGATCCTTAGTACCTATAAATTCAGGAGGGGTATGCTGATTAGGTAAGGAATAAATAGGCTCAAGTTGCCTTTGAACTCCAACTTCTCCTCTCCTCTCATTCCTTATTTCATTTTTGATTTCTTCTATGACCTCCTCATGAATCTCACTTCTAATCTCATCATGAATGCCATCTCTGACTATATTTTTAGGTGTGGGTCTATCTTGACTCTCGGTCAACACCTGATGGACTATATCTCTGATTTCTACTAGCCTAAATCTTGAACCACCTGACGGGTTAGGTTAGACAGCTCTTCCGTCTCTTTCTGAATATCCTTTTCACGACCCCGTCCTCATCTTGTGGTACTCCTCATCTAATAACTGCATAAGTGTACCTATATAAGGATTTTATCATTCTACTATTGGAATACAGGCAAAGAAAAACAATTTACTACAGTCGATTCTTCGGATGAAATCTATGAGACATGAGGGACACATGTGCAATACCAGAATGCAAAACTACATATATATTATATTATATTATATTCTATTATATCTATCTTAAAGCACCCAAAACCTGGCTCTTATACCAAAAATGTAGCCTCTATTAATCAATAGGTGTGTTACAGAAAAACGGTAAGAGTTCTTCTATTTTAGAGGGCTCGGGGAATTTTTTTTTTTAATTATGCCCTGTAACACTTCTAATTAGCAATTCACACAAACCAGTCTTACCAATCGACTGGATTTTCATCAACTTAATCATAATTAACAAAATAAATACTTAATAGTAATCATTATAAAAATTATCACCCATAGAAACTTTATAACCAATTTCAATAACTAGCCATATATATATACATATATAGATATATATACACAATCACATATATAAATATAAGAAACAAAATATATACATATCCACCAATATTTATATCAAGTATATATATATGCATATATTCACATATACATCAAAAACATATATATCAACAAAAATATGGTGCCTTACTCTCTCAGTCTCATGTCTCACTAGTGCTCCCCGGGAACCTTTACTGCAACTCTTTACCTATAAAAATATTAAATTAAACGGAGTGAGTGACCACGACTCAATAAAAAAATCATACTAAATACTCAAAGCAGTTAATACCAATACTATTCTCTTCTATACTCAGCGTGTCTGGGCTAGTTACATACAAGGTAATTTACACATAACATGCATTAACCATATATCATATCTCTCTTTATCACTATGCAAATGTGATTCATACATTATGATGTATGCATGTATGAGTGTCATGACTTTTATTTTCAGATTCTTCTTCTCTTGTCTTAAATCTTCTCTGATCGTACATCTTTCTCAACTTTTTGTTAGCCATATAGACTTACATGCATGATTCTAATGCAAATGACTTTCATAAAACATTTGCTAATTCTTTTTTTTGTCAAATATTTTTATTGACTAGTCTAGACTACATATGACAGTACACGCAGTCACCATATGAGATACAATCCTCTCTTACACGTATATTTCACTATTTGTCTTTGTTGTCCACATAGTACAGCTGAAATCTTTCTTTGTTGTCCACACAATACAATTAATATCTTTCTTTGTTATGCACACAGTACAGCTCGCGTGTAAGGATTTTAAGCATGCTTTCTGCTTTCTTGTATCATATGAGTCATTATAAAACCAAAAACACTTGCGGGTCCTACTTTAGCATTATTTCACATTTGCAACTATAAAGGGCGTTCCTTCCAATTTTCTAATGAAACCGGGGAGCAAAAGATCGGTGAGAGATAGCAAGAAGATGCATCCATTTCTAGGCTAATTTAGTGTCTTGTGGATGCTATCTATGAAGTAGTTAGACATGCCCCTTGGGGGAATCTATCATTTTCAGAAAACATGCATAACTTAGAAAATATTTTTCCTCTTCTTTATTTTTCTGCAATCATGCATAACTTAGAAAATGTTTTTCCTCTTTCTTTATTTTTCTGAAATCATGCATATGCTAAGATTCCTCATGTATACATGTATAACCATAAGATGAAATATGCCAATTCATTGTTTTTTCTTATTCTTTTCAAGCCTTATCAAACATCGGATTATTTTCTCATGCATTCCATATGAATATACATATTTATTATAATGGTTTTTACACGTATCATGCACATAATTAAGCAAAATTAACCTATATCACATAAAATGACATTTTTGTCCTTATGGCCAAAAGTTATATGTCTACCCTTAGTGCAAATTATTTCATCAATTCATCATTTCTCACATACTCAATACACAAAATCAACTAAGCTAACCCTAGAAATAAGAAATATCTAAAATACCCTTATGGCAAAAAAATTACATCATAAGTCCTAATGAATTTCTTTATTCTTTTAAGCATATATCACCTTAATTCTATACCCTACAAACTTATACAAGTACATGTTATTTGAATAACCTAACTCAAATTACTTCAAATATATAAAGTATGAAATTCTTACCTTTTCTTTCCTAATTAGGTGATTTAATCCTATCATTCTTCTTTTCTTCTTCCTAGTAACCTTAATCAACTAAAAACATAATCATCCATCAAAACTCTAAACTTGACTTCTCTTAAAAATTAAACTTTTTACCTTAAAACTTACCAGAATTGATAGATTTACACTTTTTATAATTTGAGGCTCTGGGAATTAGGTGGTTTAGCTAGGTTTTTTGGTGAATTTTTGTTTTGAAGAAAAACTTTAGTAGAATTATGGAGAATTCTCTACCAAGGAAGAAGAAAATGAACAGTTTGGTTGTTTTATAAGCATTTTGGACTAATTTATTCTGAACCTTCTCCAAAAATGACTATTTTATTTTTAACCAATTACCAAAAGCCCTTAGCACCATTATATAATTTCAAGTGTGCCATTCAATTTAAATTCCTACTTTGTCTCTTAAATCCTTCTAAAATAACCATTTTATCCCCTTTGAAAATTATTGTTCATTTAGTAGTTTTAAAGGATTCTTTTATAATTTCTGTAAACAACAAGTTATAAAATTAAGTCTAGGGGTAATTTTGGAAGTAGAGTTTACTAGTATACCTGAATCTGGGTGTTACATAATGGAAACATACCCATAATCCCAAAAGTGCATTAAAAATATTTAATATGATGATTAAAATACAATTAAAATACAATATATGAAAGCATTTAAACATAAATATAAGTCTATACAAATAAATGCAAAACAAATATTTGTCAAATCCAGGTGCATCAATTCATGTAAAAGAATTCCTAAGAATATGATGAATAATTCATGAAAACATCCAGGCCCCTACCCTTATGAGCCATATCGAGCTGTACTGCTAATCTCCCCGCTGCCACCTCACTGCTCCAGAACCCTACCTACAAAATCACACAGCAAACATGCGAGTGAATTTACACTCATTAAGTAGCAAAAGTAACTCATAAAGTAATGTTATTTTCTTCATATAGAAATCCACAAATGTTTCCCTAGTATCCCAGATGCCCATCTAAATTATCTCAATGTCTAGCACCTTTGCTCACATAATGATATGTCATCTTGAATGACTAACCCTTATGATGAACATTGACATCCCAAACATTATGTGAAAGCTTATGACATCCCAAATGTCATTCTTATATGCAATTCATGTACATATTGACTGAACTTGGGTTGTTGAGACAATATTGCTCATATGGTGGGTCTCTAGACCTCCCTTGTCTTCACACACGTACCTTAAATGCTACAACATCCATCGTTGGTATGGAATCACATAGATTGTATTAGCCTTATTGCTTTCACTGTCACTTTACACAATTTGTGGCTTATAACATTAATGTATATTGTATCCAAATTTTTAACTCGAACATGATCTAATCGGGGTACAAGTTATTGTCCATATAGTCAGACATATCCTTTTTGATTTCCATCAGTAATAACTCTAATTGGGGTCTTATCGTTAGCCTTTTTCTATAACCATCCTTTATAGGGGTAAATTTGTCATTTCTCTAATCCATTTATTCATACCAAAGTTTCATATATTCTTTACAATTCCAACTGCTTTCATTTCCAAGTATCCTTAATTGTGTATCCTTTACACATGGGTGTGTGTTACCAACTCTACATAGCATGCGTCCTAAACACATGAGAGTGTATCTTTGGTGTAGGGCACACGACCATATGTCCCATACCACATGGACATGTGTCCATTCCTAATTTCACACTTATGTGTATTTAACCTACAAAGGTAAATTTCCTTAAATACACATAGGTGTGTGCCACTAAAATTCTAGAATTTCCATAATTTCGAACCTAAGTTCCTTACACTTTTCAAGCATCCATAGAGAACCAAAACACTTCTAAGAAAACATATTTCATAACCAACACCTTACCATACAGTCATATTTCACACTATACCCATGAACCAACAACTTAAACATCATCAATTTGGCTTAATGCATACCTAATAAGCCTATTTCATCCGATATTACAGTCCAAAGGTTCATTCATCCACATACGAATATAGGCAAAATTGTTGTCCTTCGACCAACCCTAACAAACCATTAACATCAATTTAAACAACCCATACATAAAGAGAATCATTACTTAACAAGAACAAACAATTTTAAACTACAATTAGAATAACTATGAAAAACTCAATCAATCTCTATTTCCATTATATATTTATTTATTTATTTATAAAACTATCATAAGCAATCAAATATCATACATACATTCAATTTGAAAATATTAGAAGTAACTCAATACAAAAAGCCATAAGGAATCACACTACTTACCTTGGTATAATGATGATAATAGTCTTTTTATGGCTTTAAATGGTTTCAAAGGCTTCTATACTAACAAAACGTGACTCTAGAACTCTCCAAATCCTCTCTTTTCTCCTATTTGGCTGAAAGGAATTTTAAAAAAAGTGAGTGTTGCATATTATGTGACTATTTTTATTTTTAGATTAATCAAATGTATGCTAGTTATGAAGCATTAAAAACCATATCGTGTGATTCCTATAGAACATATCCTTATTCCAAAATTCAAAATTTGCTAACTAGACATGACCATGTATCCTACTTACATGGGCTTGTATCTTGGCTAATTTGACCAAATTATGCGACACACAAAAAAGATCATTTTGCCTTCTCTACTACATCATGCATAGGGTGTAGCCTCTCATACATGGTCATGCATGCCATAAATCACATAATAGCTTTTCAAGCACAATCTCACATAGAAAAATACTAAAAAGACCAAAATAACCTCAAACATACATGTGGATGTTACACATTACATCTAGAGACTTATGTCTAATGTAGCTATGACATAGGAGATTAAGACATGCAAGTATTGATGTTTTACAAAAACTCTCTACAAGAAATTTAGTAAAAGGTTTGCCAAAATCGACTTTTAAAAAGGACTATGTGTGTGATGCATGTTGAAAGGCAAACAAACAAGAATTTGCTTTAAACCTAAAAATCGTGTTTCAACCTCAATACCCCTTTAACTTTTACATATGGATTTGTGTGGACCATCTAGAACAACAAGTCTAGATGGAAAGCATTACTGTTTTGTGATTGTTGATAACTTTTTAAGATTTACTTGGTTCTTAGATTTTGTTAAGTGATTCATTTTATACATTTGTTCCATTTGTTAAGAAATTGCAAAACCAAGTAGGCTACATAATTACAAACATTAAAAGTGATCATGAAAAAGAATTTGAAAATTCAAATTTTGAAATATTTTGCAATAAGCATGACATTGAACACAATTTTTTGACACCTAGAACACCTCAACAAAATAGAGTTGTTGAAAGGAGAAATAAGACACTTGTAGAAATGGCTAGAACAATGTTATATGAGATTGATTTCCCTAAGCTTTTTTGGGGTGAAGCCATCAATACTTTATGTTACATCATAAATAAGGCCATGATTAGGTTAGTCCTTAAGAAAACTTCTTATGAGTTATTCAAAAGGAAAAAGTCTAATATTGCATACTTTTATCCTTTTGGTTGTAAATTTTTTGTGCTCAATAATGGTAAAGATAACTTAGGAAAATTTGATGCCAAGTCAAATGAAACAATTTTCCTAGGTTACTCTACCATTTCTAAAGCATGTAGAGTCTTCAACAAGAGAACTCTTTTAGTTGAAGAATCTATATATGTGGTATTTGATGAATCTTCCAAATATGTAGAAAATAGATTTGAAGATGAAGTCATTGAGCTCACAAAGGATCTACAAATCAAGGACTCATCTTAACAAAAAAAAAGAAAAAGAATATCATCAAGTTGAGGCTAAGAAACAAGAAGATGAATTTATGCAACCTCAAGAACCACAAAGGGAATCCATATATCCAAGGGTGAAGGATGAATTGAAAGGAGGAAAAATCATTGGAGATCCTACCTAAGGAGTGAGGACAAGAGCTTCCTTGAATAACATATGTCAATTTATGGCATTTTTGTCACAAATGGAGCCCAAGAAGGTAGAAAAAGCTCTTGAATATGAAAGTTGGGTGCTTGTAATGTAAGAAGAATTTGATTAATTTGAAAGGAACAAAGTTTGGAAACAAGGCCAAAAGATCATTCCACCATTAGCACAAAATAGGTATATGAAATAAGGTAGATGAAGCTGGTATTGTTGTAAGAAACAAGGCTAGACTAGTTGCCCAAGGTTACTGTCAAGAGGAATGTATCAATTTCAATGAAACTTATGCTCCCGTAGCTAGATTAAAAGCCATTAGAATTTTACTTGCTTATGCATGCCATTTAGACTTTAAATTATTTCAAATGGATGTTAAAAGTGTTTTCTTAAATAATTTATACAAGAGGAGGTATATATTGAATAACCTCTCAGTTTTGATAAACATGAATTTCTAAACCATGTTTTCAAACTAACAAAAGCACTTTATGATTTAGAGCAAGCTCATAGAGCTTGGTATGAAAGATTGAGTAATTTTCTTATTGAAAACGACTTTTCAAAAGGAAAGGTGGATACCACCTTATTTATAAAAAGATGTAAGCATGATATTCTAATAGTTTAAATTTATATGGATGATATCATTTTTAGTACTATTAATGAATCTCTATGTAAAGAATTTTCTAAGATGATGCAAGAAGAGTTTGAGATGAGTATGATGAGAGAGCTCAACTACTTCCTTGGTCTTCAAATCAAATAACTCAAGGAGGGAATTTCGCTTAACCAATCTAAATATGTGAAGGACCTCCTCCAAAGATTCAACATAAGTGATGCAAAAGAGCAACCCACTCTTATGAGCATCTCAATCAAGTTAGATGTAATTGAGGGAGGTAAAAGTGTTGATATTAAAACATATAGAAGCATGATATATGCATGATTACATTTAGCAACATCTAGTTCATATTGTAATTCAAATTAGCTAGAGAAACCAAATATTTAATCTAGAAAAGTGAATAAAAATGCAGCAATTTAATTAAAATCAGCAAAGAAATTGATTAAAACGGAAAATTAAAGGACTAATTATCAAGTAAACTTATCTAGAGTTTAAGATTTCACCATGAATCACTTGTAATTCCTTACTGATCAAATCTAACGCAATAAATTGATGAGAACTTAAGAGGTAATTATCCTAAATTACTTAATTCTTCTTTCAAAGTTGATTAACTATGTAAAGATTAAGAAATTACCTACTTTCGTGGTCAAGTATTAATCAAAGCCTATTAAAAACCTCTATGATGACAAAATCCACAAGGAACCTGATATCATGTTTAGTGTATGCATGTGTGCCAGGTTTCAAGCTAGTCGCAAGGAATCACACTTAAATGGCATGAAAAGAATTCATATATATCTTAAGGGCACCCCGAACATTGGTTTGTGGTATCCTAAAGGATTTTCATTTGAACTAAGGGCATTTTCAAATGCCGATTTTGGGAGATATAGGATTGATAGGAAGAGCACTAATGACACTTGTCAATTTTTAAGAAACATATTGGTTTCATGGTTTTTAAAGAAACACAACTTTGTGGCAACTTCTGCTACAGAAGCCGAATACGTTTTCGCGACTAATTGTTGTGCATAACTTTTATGGATGAGACAACAATTAATGGACTTTGGTTTTGAAATAAAGAATATTTCAATATTTTGTGATAATACAAGTGTTATCCAAACTCTCTAAAAATCTTATTTTGCACTCTAGAACAAAAGACATAGACATTAAACATCATTTTTTGGGTGATCATGTTAACAAGAGTGACATCAAAAGTGAATTTATTGATATAACTAATCAACTTGTTGATATTTTTGCCAAGCCACTTGACAAAGAGAGGTTTTGCTTTATAAGAAAGAAGCTTGGGATGATCACTACAAGCCAAGTAAGTGTATAGTATTTTCATCTCTATGATTCATGTTTGTAATGATATTTTTATGCTACATTGGTTGAGTGTGTGATATTTGTGCTTGTTACATGCCACTTGAGTGAAATATGAATGTTTGTGACTATTTGAAAGTACATCTACATTTACATAGCATAAACGCTTAAAGCAAATTTGGGTCAAATAAGTTTGAACTTGTGTTCAAAGTTGATTGAATATTGAATTATATCAAATGCCCTTAATTCGGTCAAAATATCCAAGATTTATGTTTTTAGATATTTTGGTCACTACAAAACCTAATATTCTTTGTATATTTTGATATGTAAAATTTGACAAAATTTTGATTTGTAAGACTTACACGATGTGTCATTCATAGTCCAAGAGTGCTATAAATTGGCTCAGTCAAATTTTTGAAAAATGCATCCGATTGTAATCAGGATCGAGTGATGCACAACTAACTCATGTGTTAAAATTTAAATTGTTTTTGCACAGTTGACATTGTAGATTTCACTATGAACTTTAGATTGAGCTATGAGAATTGTATGATCACTTTGAAAATGTTTGCTACATGGTTAGAGTGTGAATGTGAAGGGATGTTAGATACCCCGATGAATTTTAATCAATTGGATGCTTGGAATGAATTAGGGGGAGTGTACAGAGTACTTCACAGGATCATCACCTACAATTTGAATGTTATAATAGATTCAAATGGATTAGTCTTTGTCAAGATTTAAAGTTGATGTTTACTGCACTCCATGGAATCCAAGTTGATACTGTAAGATGGCTGATTCATAAATTGTACTGCACTAAGCATGATTCTCATGCCATTCAATTTGGGATGCTTATATCATTCATTGTACAGAAATTTAAGTTAAACTTAGGTGCAGAAAATCTAGACCATCACATCCAATTCTAAGATCCTGACTATCTCAATGCTCAACCCTTAGTAAAGATGAAATTACTGGAAAGAAATCCACAAGGAAAGTATAGATTCCAAGATTATCATTCGAGGCATCAAATAATTATCGATGGTGAAAAAAAACAATTTTCCCCTAAAGATCAAGTGAATGTTCCTCTTGTATTGAGTGATCTACTAAGACTGAGCTCCTAGGCTAAAAAACAACCCAAAATAGAAGGTAAAGAAATGGTGAACCCATTCTAGGATTAATATGCTCATATGATAAGTTTCATAAGCAAAGGGTTTTAGGCTTTACAACTCCATTTGGATGGACTTCATGAAAGGTAGGATCAAATCATGCATGAATAACAACGTTTATGAAAGGATAATGAGAGCTTTCGGCAAGAAGTCCATGATTGGATGGATCGACATCCATGATCATGTATGCCATTCTTACATCTTGTCATATTTTGATCATTTTGCATGTTATGCCATTTTTGTTATCTTTGTTATATTTGTTACTTTAGTTTATTTCAAACTTTGGATACTATTTAGCTTTTGACATAAAATTTTGGCACTATATATGATTCGATGTCACTTTGATGATGTTTAATTTTACTTGATTGATGATGATTGTTAATATTGGACGTCCTTGATTGTTTGGGATAACTTAAGAGAAGTTGTGGAATATATATTGAATATTAGAAGTATTATTTACAATTTTTTTTATTTATAACAAAAAGGGGGAGAAGAGAGATTATAAGGGAGAACTCTATCGAAAATTTTCCAAACTCTTAAACCTATAAATTTTCTTGCTTTTACTACATGATAATGTAATTTTTGCACAAATGTTAAAGCAAAGAGGAGTTTTTAAGCGCTTAAAGTGAGGGGGAGTAAAATTGATATACAATGACATTTCTCACTTTGATGTGTATATTTTCAACTTAATTTTTTGTCATCAATCAAAAAAGGGAAGATTGTTGGATCCTTAGCATTTTGATAATGATAAAAACGTAATTTAAAAAATTCTAACATGTCTAAAGAATATATTAAGCATTACAGAATGGACAAAGATAGAAATTTGCAGTGCAAAGACATGATGGAATTGGACTGAAGATAATATAGTCTTGCACCTCCCATTTAGGCTTTTGGAAAATTTGCTGAAATTTAAAGAGAAAAGTTTTGTCTAGCCATGCAAGAGCGGATGTCCAATTGTGCTTCCATGTTTGTCTAGTCATGCCATATTGCTCATCCAATAGTGCTCCAAAAGTGATTGTCTAGTCATGTTACTGACTTGTCCAGCCGTGCCATATTATTCATCTAGCCGTGCTCCAAGATAGCTTGTCTAGCTATGTCATATTACTAGTCCAAACATGCTCCAAGAGAGCTTGTCTAGTCTTGCAAGCATTCTTCTAATCATACACCAAGAATACTTGTCCAACCTTGCCACCTTGCTTTTCTAGTCATGCTTCTCCTTGTCTTCAAAAAATGTCAGTTATGTTTTTCATATGTCAACCCGTGCAAATGAAGATTTCGTCAAAGTTTTGTACAAGTATATTTTAATTATGCCAATCGTGCCTTTTGTAAAATTAAGCCTGTACTTTAATTGTGCTCAAGTTGGTATGCTAGTCGTTCAAGCTTCTAGAAGCTTTACAAAAACAAAGAAATGAATCAAGCCGTTTGTGCCAAGGAAGTGTCATTTATGCTTAACGCATTTAAAGCTATATGTTGGGAACTTTGATTGAGGATGACTTAGTCATAAAAATCAGATGCTAACCATGCTCTTTAAACATGCTGACCATGCCTATGGATTTTTAAGAGCAAAATGTCGTATTCAACAGAGAAACAACTATTTTCTTCAGGCAACTGAACTCAATAGAAACATTACTCAAGTTCATCATCTACCTCTATAAATTGAGCTTCGTTTGAAGAGAGAAAGGGTACACACACATGAGAAAGAAAAATGAAATAGAAAATCATTTATTCTCCTTCATTTTGCTTTTTCTCTGAATCTCTCATTATACCTTAACTCATATATTTGAGAGTGCTTTTATGCAAAACTCATACCTTCAACCTTTGTGAGGCATCTAAAACTCAAAATTCTGTATTTCAATTACTTGTGGGCAAAATCCTGTATCAATTAGTGTATTGCATACAATCTTGGACAAACTAAGTGTAAGAGAAGTTTCTCAAGAGATAGTAGAACTCCTATGTGGCTTGCTTGGAGAAATGGATTAGGAGGCTTGCAGGAGAAAACTTTAAACCATTCTAAATTCTGCTTTTCTAAACTTTTCTCTTTATTTAAGCTCCATTTAATTGTGTGTTCATTTGTATTTATTGCTTGTGTGCATGAAATTGTTCATGCTCATTTATTTAGTGAAATTGATTATTTGATTGTTCTCGTGTATAAATTTGGTTTGTTGAAAATAAATTATTAGTTGTTTCCTAAAGAACTTATTCACTCCCCCCCCCCCCTCCCCCCCTCTAGGTTTATTTTAGTCATTCAAAATAGGCTTTTCAAAATGTGTAAAAGGCATCCAACAATTAGACTAACATTTTTATACACTTCAATTTCATGCAATCTTGGCCAAATTAATTCAAATACGAAATTGGAATATAAACGATATTTAAGCCAAAAGATTATACAAAAACTAGATTATAAATATACAGAATCATAGGCATACATCAACCTAGGCTCTGATTCCAATGTTGGAAAAATAAAATCGTGCCTAATTTTGTAAATCATTGGATGATCCGCAATGTCCCTGTTTAATGATTTCCACAAAACACTTTATTGTTATGTACCTTGTTGATCTAGATTCTAGAAGAGACTTTGTTTTGGTGCAACTATGTTCTGGTTCTACGTGCTTTTCATAAAAGAATGAAAATTTTCTTTTATTTGGCGTAATAATGCAAAAGTCATTTTAATGACAGTTTTTAGGATATTAAATATGTTCCTAACAACAATTAACTAATCCCATATAACTGTCATGTGAATTGGGTCAAGTAGACCTGTCATGGGTAGACCCATACCTAATACATTTGTTAATTAAAAAAGCTTCCCTAGTAGGAGCAAGACCAACCATATGTTGCTAAAGATGACAGGAAAAAATAAAATTATATATAAAAAGAGAAACCACATGAGAGAAAAGAGCAAGGGTTTTTGCTAGAAGATAAGACAAAAGAAAATTAGGGTTTGACCGATAAAGATTATTTTGACTAAGGCAACATTTGTGTGCATTTGGGCACTCACTTGTGTCTTTTGTGGAAGAGATTATAAATAAGAGCTCATTCTTGTGTGGGAGGAAAATCTCAGCTTTATTTCTTGTGTTCTTGTTGTAGTATTATGTTATGGAAGACTCTAATTTGTTAGAAAAATTTTCTAGTTGTAATCTGTAATCAATACCATGGAAGTTTGTTCTCTCGACATTTTTTCATCTCCTTGAGATTTATCTACTTAAATTCGATGTTTGCTTTTATAGTAATTTGGTTTCTATTGGTTGTGGTATCATAATCACTCTACATGTCTTTTTGATTGATGGTAAGATAGACTCTCGCAAACTTTCTAGAAGGGATGAATGTGACACCCTTAATCAAATCTCATATCATCTATAGGCAAATCTGACATTAGCAAAACCCAAAAGTAGGCTTGTTAAACTTTGAGTTTGTTGAAGTGCTAGACATAAAATTAGGTTTGCTTCGATGTATCTTAGTGATTTGTTGTCCTCTTTTTTGAGGATGAGCTTAGGTTATTTGCTTTGGGTTTGTGTTTTGGGTGCAATGTAAATGTTTACTTACCAAAAGAAAAAAACCCGAAAGTAGGCAAATCTCATATCATGCTTTGACAAATCCCACATCAGTAAAACTGAAAAGTAGAACACACAATACTCAAAAGTAGAGTTGTATATCCAAAGTATACAATATTTTAACAATGAGTCAAATAAAACAGTATGTTATACTTGACATATCTAGAAGGAACATATTGTTTGTGTGCAAAATTTGATTTTATTTTTCAATAAAATATGTGCATAAACTTTAGAGTGCATGATTGAGTATACAGATTATGTGTTATCATGTGATTGAATGATTTTGAATTAAATATAAAATAATACTCAATTATATAATGATATATCATCTATATATCTAATTGTACACTAAAAATGTATACAAGTTGGATTGTTTTTTCATTTTTTAAAGACAACCAAGTACATACTTAAGAAAAACAAATTCCTTAATTAAAGACAATTCCCTGAAACAAATTAATAAATTCTTAAAAGAAATAGAAATGAAAAGTTATTTTTTCATTAATAAATATAATCGTCTTAAGGAACATGCACACATTCCCGTCTAGGTTACATGACTTACATTTCCCGCACTCAGTGTTTCCCTTTCATTCTTTTCCCTTCCTTCAAAATAGAATTTATTTCAGAGGTTTTATGCACTACATCGAACAAGAGTTCTCTCTTCATCTTGGCGAAGTGCAAGACTGGAAAAAAAGCGCTCACACTAAGCAGAATACGAACCCAAATATTATCAACTTCAATGACAAAGAAAATACTTGTGCAAAACACCACCATCATTGCTGCTATTGATAGCAAAAGGGTCAACAGTCCAACCACCAACTTCTTAGGTAACTCCAGAAGAAAATCGTTATATGCATATCGGGAAGTGTGAATATCTAAGAAGATTAAAAGGGAGTAAACGGATAATACCAGAGATGTTGCGTCTGCAAATACGAAAATTCTGAAGGAAAGTTGATTGGAAAAACGAGGCATTCCCGACTCTTCATTGGTGCCACCAGGTACCGTGAAAGCTGCAGTAAAAACCACAGTGGCAATAAGTGCTGCCACAATCATACATGAATTTGCAGTGTCCTTCATCCATTGCTCGCCGCTTTCCTTCAATTTTTTGTGCTCCTCATCAAATAACGCTTTTGGGGTTTTTCCATCTTTATTTTTCTCATGAGCTTTCGATGCATCCGCCATGATACTCACTTCCTATATTTAACATTATCATTTAGTACACAGAAATGAAAAATATATATATATAGTAACTGTTGTAAAAATTTACCTCAAACCACTTCAACTCTTCCTGTAGCTGTAGAGCTACTCCGGAAATAGCATCGAGCTGTTCAGGTGGGCTCAACTTTCCAGCCAAATGCAAGATGTTGTTTTGATGACAATCTTTGTAGTCAATTACTTGTCTCTCACATAGTGGATTCAAACTCTCTCGCAGTTGGAAGATATCCTTCTGACGCTTTGAAATAGCATTGGAAAATATTAAGCCCGCTGTTTTTCCATCCTCCTCTGTGCAATTCATCAACTGAGAATATTTACAAATAATCAAGCTTAAAAATGCAACGTTTTCGTGTTTGACAGCGCGTTCTATTACTCCATACATCCAATGGTCTTGAGTATTTATTTTCTCCAAAAGGTGTTTGAGTAGATCCAGCGCTTCCTTGGGCAGTTTTTCATGGGGAAACTTGTTTTTGTGGGAAACTGCGAATTTGATACGGTCGACAGATGTTAGCTAGAATTTGTTTACAGTTATGATAATATTACTGCCATCTATGCTGCAAAAGATCCCTATTATAAAACCTAGAATTAAAGAATGATTAAGTGTCATTGAGTATGATAACCATTGATTTGATACTCCTTACAACCAACAAATGAAAAGCAACGAGCTTTTAATTGGACTTTCACATCATCGGGTCACTCAGCAAAGGAAAAATGGATTATTGGTTTAATATTTACGTCAGCTAGTCACTGTGGTAGACTTTTGGGTGAAATAAAGAGCAACCGACTATTGGTTTGACTTTTATGTTAACCGGTCACTCTCATAGACTTTTACGTGAAATTATACAATCGGGTTTTAATACCACTTGTTGGAGGGTCTCTTCCACTTTTTCCCATATTTATAAACTACAATCCAACCCCTCTCCCAGCCGAAAACATACAAAAAAGTCTAACTTCAAATAATAAAACCCAAGAAAGTAATATATATGAATAAATAAAAAGTGTTAAAGGATTAGAGACACTAACATTTGTCGAAGAATCTCTGGAAAAGTCCTCCTTTATTTTGATTGGACAACTTAGAAGACATCAAATTTGTTTGAGCCAAGACATGCAAAAATGTTTCCTCTCCTCTCCTCCCATTTGCCATATTTTTGGTAACTATACCTTCGTTTTTCTCTAACACTTTCCACGTAACATCTAAGAAATAACAATTAATATCAAAACAGTCACATGGTATACATATTTGGTACCAGTGAAATGGATTCAATTCAAATTGGTTTAATTGAATTGACAACTCAACTCTAACCAATCTTAAGTTGGAACTTCAGCTTGATAGCTTGATTGAAACCGGCTCATTTAATTATCTAATAATACTATTTATCTTATCAGTGATATTGTTCATCTCTTTAATAATACTATTCAAACCATTAGTAGAGTTTGCATTCAAACTCAAATAGAATATTATATTTTTTATCCAAGCTCAAACTAGCTGCTAGTTAAGTCAAATCCACCTTTACAAGTGACAAAATGTTAACATTCTAATATGGGCCAAAGGACTATTTCCCACCCAAAGTATCCTCTAATCTCAGTTCCCACCCTTGAACTTTGACAATCCTATTTATCCACCCATGAGTGGTTAAAATTAATGGAACTCTAACCCTTTAAAATTTTAACTCTTTTCTCCCTCTAAACCTTAATAACTAACCATTTCCCCCATAGGCCAAGTTTTAAAAAATCACATTTGCCCCCTAGGGTTTAGTTTTCAAACTCCGATGTCATCTCCGACACCATTGCCAATGGCCTCTCCCTCCCAAAGCTTCCTTTTCCTTTGACGATCTCTCTCCACTCAATTGGACGGACAATCGACATCAAATGAAGCTTAAGAGACGAAGCTCTTCGTCTTCCCACACAAAGACAAAGATTTTGTCTTTTTCTGGGAAGATGATCATTTTCCCAGAAAAAAGATATTTGGGAGAACGGAGAGCTTCGTCTTTCAACAAAACTCTTCTTCTTTTCAGATGAAATCTTTGTCGACCGATGTTGCAGAGGAGGGGAGAGAGACCGTCGGAGTATGGTGATGTGTCAGGAAATCTTTGTCCCTGGCAATAGCGTTGGATTTGACACCGAGGATTGAAAACTAAACCCTAAGGAGGCAAATGTCATTTTTTAAAACTTAGCCTAGGGGGCAAACTTTTAGTTTTTAGGGTTTTGAGGGGAAGAGATTAAATTTTAATTTATTTTTAATATTACAGATGAAATGATGATTTTTCCCTTGAAATTAACAGACTTAACCCTCTATAGGTGAGTGTTTGAAATTTTCATAGTTAAGAGGTATAGGATACTTTGTGTGGGAATAAGTACTTTGGCCTTCTAATATGTGTAAAGGATACTTACCAATCAAATCAGCTCTACAAATTAGATTGGGAAGCAATTTCTCGCAATCCTCTTGATTTAATCTTGTCAACTCAGTGCCCTCATGTACCCTATAAAGGAATTTCACCATCTTTTTGCGGCCTCGCTGAGCTGCTATCTGAATTGGTAGTAAGTCAGCTTCTCCACGGAAAACTAGCAACTCTTTGTTTTTATCTAACATCTGCTTAGCACACTTAAGCCTTCCATGTTTAGCGGCAAGAAAAAAAGCAGTATTCTTGTGGGAATTTCGCATTTCCAAATCTTTCTCGGTCATATTATTTAGCAGAAAATGAATGAACATAGAAGAACCTGCTTCAACTGCGATGTGGAGAGCGTTGTCATCCTGATCTGTTAAACTAGCAGTTGCATATTTCAAAATTTTTTTTCCATCTCCCCCAAAAATCTCCCAATAAGCTGTGAACCACTCATTCCCGAATGCAGCCTTACGCAGTTTTTCATGTATGTTCTTATCATCTGTAAAGGTGAAAAAAAAAAAAGTTTTATATATAAAAACAAATTCATTCTAACTGGTTTTGATGTAATTTGATAGATGGAGTAATATTGAACATATATGGATTATCTATCAGCCATTGCTAACATTTATCTAGAGCTCCATGAAGTGCTATTTGCCGTCTTACAGTTTTCCCTCCTATTTGTATATTCACACCCAATCAATGTGAGATACTTAACAGTCATCCCCTTATCTAGGGATCCGGGAATCAAACTCATTACAGATCCAACACGAACCTCCCTATCTGGGGATCTAGGGGCTGAACTCACAATAAACTCAATACTAATCTCCCCTAGTCAGGGGATCTGAGGATGAAACTCACGACAAACCCACCTCCCTGGTTAAACAGTGACAGATTTGGATTGTATGTTCGAAGACAAGTACATCTTTAAATATAAAAACTTACTATCCTGGTCTTGAGGAGGAGGTGATTTCCTATTCTTATCTTTTTCTTCATTCGAACCATTTCCTGCAGCTGCTGTATTATCTGGGAAGTTTCAAAATGATATGAATTATATAATGCTCAATTTTGGAAGTATAAAATTAATAATATAACATGCAATAACTTGTCACATATATATGCATGGAATCAGACCAGGCACCTGTTGCGGAGAAGATATCGGAGGCTCCTCTTTCTTCTCATGTAACTCATTCTTTGGATCGACGTTAATCTTCACTTCAAGATTCGACATCCCTTGAAAGAGATCTGAAAGTTAATTATGTGACATTAAATAAAACCCCATCAGCTGAAAAAAGGAGAGAAACTGGTTGAAAGACTTACTTGGGTTAAGAAAATTTTGAAAGAAAGTTATAAGTGCAAGTGTTGAGAGTACTCTCAAAGACGAGTGCCATGATATTTATACATGAAGAATGACCAAGTCAAGAAACAGTGAAACACCTCCAAATATGTGTGGACTTAATCCTGCTATTAAGATGCAAATGAGTAAATCTCAAATTAGAATTTTAATTTAGAATTTTTTAAGAAATGATTTCTTTTCTCAGGTAAATTATATATTATATATAAAAATTAGATAGTGAATGACAATTTTTTTTTTTTGAAAAAAGAAGAAAAGTAAAGCAGATGAATATAATCACAAGACAAGTATTAAACAGAGCACGATAAAACACAAGTGTCAAAATTAACAATAAATAAGAGAAATGAAAAAAAATCCATATGGTAACCGAATGTAACAACTTTTTTTTTCCTTTAAGAAATCAGATAATACTGAAACGGAAATTTTTTTCAAAGAAAAGAATAACTGGAAATAGGAAAGAAAAAGTTGAAATAAAGAAAATAAAAGAGAGAAGGTTAAAGGGTAACTAAGGTGCAAACCGGAGAAATCGAATGAAATGGCTTCAGGGAGGTTTGTGAGTGAAGGAATTTTTGAGTGGTTTTGAATGACTCTGAGAGATTTCAGTGAAGAAGAGAAGAATCAGTTGGTCATGATTAATTATCAACTCAAAGTTCGACGAAATTCTATTGATTTTTGACAATGGAAACTCACCACCGTGTGAACACCATATCTGGATTCATGAAATAGTACCACTTCGTCAGGCACCAGCTGCCTACTTCTTTCTCCCTTTTCAACATCATTAATGCGATGTCCCCATCATAGCTCTGTAACCAGTAATAATTCATTTCGAGCTACATGTTTTCTTCTTCCATTCGTTTGAGTAATCATCATCATACAGAATCAGCAATCTATTTTGTTTAATCTGAATCCTTACTAGCTGTAGAACTGTCAGACTCCATCATAAGTGTTACTTGTGTGTTAATTTTTACATGTTTCTAAGTTTGATTTTTCTTTTACATAACACAGATGTCATCAGACGGTCCAAATCATAATGAGCTTGATTTTTGAGTTGCGGGGGAACACCACAGGTGAACCTCACCTTCTCCAAATCAACGTGTATGTGAATGGCGTAGGTAACAGGAAGCAGAGGATGGACCTCTGCTTCGACCCCACCAAGGACTTTTACATTTATTCCCTCCAAGGGAACGAATCTTGGATGACTTATACATGCCCCTTGGGTCCCATTCAGATATACAGAGAAACATGTACACTCTGTAATGTCTCCTTCAATCACCGTGGCTTATGGCAATACATTTATTCCCACCAAGGACTTTTACATTTCTTCCCTCCAAGGGAACGAATCTTGGATGACTTATACATGCCCCTTGGGTCCCATTCAGATCTACAGAGAAACATGTGCACTCTGTAATGTCTCCTTCAATCACCGTGGCTTATGGCAATACATTTATTCCCACCAAGGACTTTTACATTTATTCCCTCCAAGGGAACGAATCTTGGATGACTTATACAAGCCACTTGGGTCCCATTCAGATCTACAGAGAAACATGTACACTCTGTAATGTCTCCTTCAATCACCGTGGCTTATGGCAATACATTTATTCCCACCAAGGACTTTTACATTTGTTCCCTCCTAGGGAACGAATCTTGGATGACTTATACATGCCCCTTGGGTCCCATTCAGATCTACAGAGAAACATGTATACTCTGTAATGTCTCCTTCAATCACCGTGGCTTATCGCAATACCAGACATGTCAGACCCCACCCACTTTCTTTATGATTCCAAATGACTCCTCTGCGTACAGGGTTAAAAATATATCTCGTTCATTTTAACCCATGTCTTTGCAAAATGAATTGTCTAATATCTATATATAAAAATGTTTTAGATTTATGGTGGATGAGACCACAATTAGAGTGAACACCAACTTAAAACACGAAGGAATCCCCTTTCCAAAGATCAACCGATGGGCGTGTACTGTTCAATATGGAATGTGGATGACTGGGCTACACAAGTTAGTATGACAATCTTTATTGTATATTGTTTATGTCATTCTTTATCATATAATTTTGTGTAAATATTTATAATTTAAATTATTTGTGTGCATACTCTCTGTATACAACTAATGAATTTTTGGTTGAATGTTTAATTATTTTTCAGTAGGTATGTTCATAAATTTTATAAAAATAGGTTTGCAAGCTCTATCTTCTCTTAATCTTCTTAATGTACTTCTCTTTTCATATAACTCTTCTCAAATATAATTGACGTCATATGATTTGTTCAAGAGTAACTATTGAACTCAAGATTATAGACTTTTTGTGATTGGTTTGTTGACCTACCTAATTGGGTCAGTTCGAACATATTTACTAAAAAGAAAAGGAGATCTGATTCAATGGGATCCCGACCCACTAAGAAGTCCAATAAGACTTCACAAGTTCAACAAGGAGGATTATTGCCTTGAAGAAATAATGTGAGCGATTTAATTAACAAAACCCATATTTAATAAATGCATTAATTGAAAATATTATTACTAATATACTTTCTACACATGTAGATCACATAACCCACCATGTCAACAAATTTTAACGTATGATCAATTTCGAAAAAGGACTACAAGCTTGAAGGCAACAATTTTTTTGGTTGGTATTGAAATCTTCAGATATCACTGTATTGGGAGAAAACGTTGTACATTCTTGAAATATGAGTACATCTTAAGCCTAGTCTTGATGCTACCCAAAAGCAAAAGGATGTTTACATTAAGTATCTAAATGACTCTAATAATGTCTAGTGCCTTATGTTGACGTCGATGACACCTAAGTTGCAAAAACAGCACAAAGATATGGATGCACCATCCATTCTTCTTCATCTATGTGAGATGTTTGCAACTTGTGCAAGATATGAGAAATCCGGGGTGTTGAAAACATTTTATAAGTGCAAAATGGCTGAGCGAGACCAATTGATGGTGGTTCATGGCCAAGGTGTTGAAAGCATTTTATAGATGCTCGCAATATTAATGTTTTCTTAGGTTAGCAGGGTACTAAAAGTAGTTCATTGAGGGTTTTGCAAAGTTAGCCTAACCTCTCATTAAGTTGACTCACAAGGATGTTCTTTTCAGATGGTTTGATGCCTACAAGCAGAATTTTCAAGAACTAAAACAAAGATTGACATCAACTCCCATTTTGGCTTTGCCAGTTGAGGGTGAAGAGTATGATAGATTTATAGATGCCTCACATCAAAGTTTGAGAGCAGATTGAGATAGTCACACAATAATTGGTAGGCCTTTAGATTTTAGTGTTGTAAAGGACATCTTGAGATTCAAAGGTCAGGTATGTGTTCCTCGAGATCAAAGTTTGAGGGAAATGATCCTCAATGAGACATATAATTTATTTTATACTGTCTACCTAGGGAGTGTAAAGATGTGTTAGGATCAGAGTAGATCATTTTGATAGTTAGGGATGAAAAAGGATATAACAGATTTTATGGCTAAATGTCTAGTTTGTCAGCAAGTTGAAGTTGAACATTAGAAACCATTAAGACTATTACAACCTCATAGTATTCCAAAGTATAAATAAGAACATATCTTGATAGACTTCATGGTTGGATTGTTGAGGGTCAAAGGAGGATACAACGCTTTGTGGGTTATGGTAGACTAGTTGACCAAGTTGGTACACTTTATTGCAGTTAAGGACACTATAAGTACTTATCAATTGAGTCAAATTTATGTTAAAGAGATAGTCAGGCTTTATGGGATACCTTAGATGATAGTATCAGATCGAAACATCGGATTTGTCTTGACTTTTTGGCAAAGTATGAGATTAGCTTTCAATATAACTTATAATCCCTAGACAGATGATCAAACTGAGAGAGTCAACCAAGTAATCAAAGATATGCTAAGGGCTTATTGCCTAGATAGAGGAGCGAGTTAGATAGACGTGTTATTGTTAATAGAGTTGCATATAATAACAATTATCAGACAACTATCAAAATGGTTTTGTATGGTAGAAAATGCAAATCACCATTGCATTAGGATGGCATAAACGAAAGAGATGCCCTAACTTAGCCATTGGGACTAAAGATGACCCAAATGATGATAAAGGATGTCAAATTGATAAGAGAGAGGAGAAGGTAAGCTCAAGACTGTTAGAAAAGTTATTCACACTAGAAGAGACATGACCTTGAGTTTGAGGAAAACGATAAGGTGTTTGCTAGAGTAGCCCCCTACAAGCATGTCATGAGATTTAATAGGAAAGATAAGTTAGTGTTGAGATATGTAAGACCATTCGAGGTATTAAAGTCTGCAAGTAAGGTTACCTATTAGTTTGCATTGCTAGCAAGTATAGATTGTATTTATAACGTATTCCATATATCATTGTTGCACAAGTATATCGGTGACCCGACCTATGTGCTCTGAGTTAAGGATGTCAAGCTTGAGGATAATTTGGTTAATGAGAAGTATCCAGTTTAGATTTTAGACACACAAGTCAAAGAGCTCAGAACATAAGCAAATTCCCTTAGTCAAGGTTCTATGAAGAAATCACCGAGTTAAGAAGACCATATGCAAGGTTGAGTTGAACATGAGGTAGCAGTTCCCATAACTTTTTGAGTAAATTTTAGGAACAAAATTCTTATAAAGAAAAGGATTGTAACATCCACAGGTAAGTCTAAAGGCTTTTTAGTCCTTTTTTTTTTACTTTTATCTGAGTCTATTACTGATTTTTAGAAAGATGCACACTTATGTGTGTCAACAAAGTTTGAATTTGAAGATAAGATAAGAATAATGGCAAAATTGGATGATTGTCATAGCTGGGTGACAACCCACACAACCATGTATTATAGCTATCTGCCTGTGTGTCATGTCCAAAAGGCAAAATAAAATGAAGCGTTTATCCTAATTTCTCACTCTTTATGCACTCTAGCCACACGCAAAAGAGAGAGTAAAGACAATAAGGACTTTTGGCCACCAATCACTAGGAAACGTCATAGCCACTTGAAGAAATGGCATTCCTCAAAAGACAAGTAAGTTAGTGCTTCCCTTTTGGCTAATCAAGGTTGTTTATTGAATGGTTTGTTAGGTTTCCATTATAGTTCCTGATGTTGTGATGTTTTAGGAGTTGTGATAGTCATGTTATTGATTATGTGTATGTTGAGATGGTTTATTCTTATGTGAGATGTTGCATATGTACTTATTTGAGAGGAACACGATAGATTAATGATGATAATGATATGATCTAAAGTTATTATGTATGTATGTGTGTTTATAATTGGAGGAATGTGAATATTATTGTTTAGAGACATGTTTTGAGGCTTGTATATGTGTTGGATTGCCAGAGGTAGCTAGAAAAGCATAAAACTCCATATCGTGATACACAACTGTGTATGGCATAATACATCCCCATATATCCTTCATGAAAAATATGGGAGTCCATTTTTCATGTGCTAATTATAAGGAAAGGCATACACAGTTGTGTAGTATGGGACACACACCCATGTATAACTTTCCAAAAGTAAACATTATGTGTTGAATAAGACACACTTGTTTATGGGTGTTAAGAGGCACACAGGGGTGTGTTAGAAGCAACATGCCTGTGTATATGCCATTTAAGGCACATGGGGGTGTGCAATAAAGACATACCTATACAACTAGCTAAAAGTAAAAAAGGTCTATTTTACCCTCTAAGTTAAGTGTAAGGAAAAGGAAAGGGAAAAGGAAATGATGAGTATAAAAGACTATAGTAAGACAAAATAAGGAAGTTAGACTCATAAAAGGTGTTTGACTATGTGGATGATGACACAGATTGGTTAAGTGAAATTCGGATTGAAAATCAAGAAAGATAAGGGAAGTGGTACACAATTAGTTAGACACTAACTATGTGCATAAGTGGTGAAGTATGTGAAAGCAGTAGGGCTTGATACCCATAAAATGCATCATGCACTTGGAGTCAAAATATATTGGCCACATAATTCTATTTAGGTGTACATGGTAAGAGATTGTGACTTTTTAGATAGTTCCTTATGTGGTTAATGGGATGCAATACTTACATACCCATAGTAGAGGTCATTCTAAGATGATTTTCATATAGCAATTTCGTAGCTAGTGTATGTGGTAAAAAAAGGACTACAATAAGATTTTTTCTGTGTGACCCGAGTATCATAGTTAGCTAGCCCAATAAGCTGTATGGCATGTGCGCAAAGTATGATAGTTAGTAGACATGCAAGGTGTGATATGCTTTCACCAAGGTATCAGATATGTTAAGTTCAGCTTAGGCC
The DNA here is from genome assembly GCF_011075055.1 of Mangifera indica. NCBI lineage: Eukaryota > Viridiplantae > Streptophyta > Magnoliopsida > Sapindales > Anacardiaceae > Mangifera > Mangifera indica. Next base: position 6,674,450 of record NC_058138.1, read on the forward strand.
TTAGTGACCTATATGGATGACTTATGTCAGGACACAAGGGTATCGAGTTGTGACCTATCCGAGATTCACCAATGGAATGTTAGATTACTAGCTTTATGTATTATTTATGGTGCCAAGAGATCTTCAACTTAGTGAGTGTTTTTATTCATGTGTTCATTTTTTATTGTTTTGCAAGTAGAGGTAAGTAGCAGGGTTTTCAGGGGAGCTAACAGTCCAGTCAAGTAGCTGCCTAAGGATGAGAAGCAAAATTGTTTCTTTTTTACAGATTTCTTTCTATTTATGTACATTGCCATTTTAGTTATAGTTTTATGAATAGTTATGCACAATAATTATTTGAGTTGAGTTTTCAGACATCTTAATTTATGAAGCTTAATAAATGATGTATTTCAATTAATTTTTCAAGTTTCACCTTTTTGCAAGCATTTAAGTTTAAAATGTATTATCATGCCATTTAATTAAGAAGTCAAGTCATACACGTCTTTTCAAGTGATATTCCAAGTAAAGGTATATATATGAAAAAGTTATTGGATGTCATGCTATCTATGAGGGTTGATATCTTATATGCTTTGAGCGACTGTAGTAGATATCAATTAGATCCAAGAAAGCATCACTGGATAATGGTAAAAATATCTTGAAGTATTTGTGAAGGACTAAAGATGCTTATTGATTTGTAGAGGAGAACAAGAGCTCACTGTAAAGGATATAGTGACATTAGTTTCCAAATCAATTGTGACAATTTTAAATCCTAGTCAAAATTTGTTTTTCGTTTAAATGGTGGTGCAATCAATTGGAAAAACTTTGAGCAAAGCATTGTGGCTGATTCTATAATCAAGTCCAATGACATTGTTTTGTTAGATATGACAAATAAACAATGCGGATAAAGATGTTCGTGACCAAACTTTGTGTTGTTCCATCTATAGCTAATCTTATAGAGTTTTGTTTGTGACAACAATGGAGCAATAGATCAAGCAAATGAGCTACAATCTCACTAGCGATCTAAACGCATACTCAAATAATATCATTTAATCAAAGAAATCATTTAACATGAAAGTGTGTAGATAGGTAGACACCGATGACAACTAACCGACTCATTGACAAAGTCTCTGTTATAGTAGAAACATGATAGACATGTTGTCTCATATAACATTAGACATGATTAATTGACAATAGTGAAAATGAAAGATTATTAAGATAGTGTCTTAAAGTCAATTGTCACTAATATACTTTTATGTTATTTGTAATTATTATTTATAATTAATAAAATATGACATTCTTTATCAAATATTATTTATGTAATTAGATAAATGTTATTAAAATTGTTGAACCATAACAAGGGACTCAGCGCATATCAACTGATTGGACTTTCAACTTATTGACTTGATTTTCCAAATTTTTGGAATTACTATTGTAGTTGTATAAATACTTGAATTCATGCCAAATCAGAACAAGCAATCACTTGCCAACTTCAAAGACCGGACTCAACACGCCCTCAATACTTACGGCAACATGAACTACTTTTTAAAAATTTTTTTCTAAGTTTGAAAAACAGAAAAGAAGTACAACAAATGAAAATAATCACAAGTAAGTAAGAGAAATGACAAAAAAATTATAGTAAACGAGAAATAACCCAATGGAAGAACTATTTTTATTTTTTTTAAAGGAAATCAGATATATTGAAACGGATTTTTTCTTTTTTAATAAAATGTCAACCAGGAATTTGGGGGAAGAAAAAGGGTTAAATAAAGAAAGTAAAAGAGAGAAAGTATCTGAGCAACTAAGGCGCAAAACCAAGAAATCAAGGGATGTGGTTTCAAAGAGGCTTGTGAGTGAAACAATTTTTGAGTGGTTTCTGAATGATTGAGAGAAGAAAACTGAAGATACAGAGAGATTTCAGAGAATAATAATCAATTGCCCATGATTCATTATCAACTCAAATTTGCACCAAATTCAACTCACCACCATGTGAACACAATTATTGTTTGGGAGTTGTTTTTTAAAATTAATTGAGTTTAAAATCGATCACATCAGATTAAAAAGAAAATCTCGAGGTTAGAATCGATCACATCAGACTCTTGACAATTCCACACATTATTTAATAGATTATTAGGAGTAGGTGGACAATTAATCTGACAAAAGCAAATGCGTCCTCCAATGTAGCACCCATATGATAGTGACGGTACTCTTAAAATTAATATCCGACCAAACCAGCTTGCATTTACATCTACATTTCAACAATCCTGTTTCAATGTTCAGACCTTCAGAACAATTATTTTAGACATAGAGGACACTAAGAGCCCATGAATACATGGCTCGTACAAGATATTTCACAAAAGCAAAGTAAAATTAAGCCCATAGCATCATTTTCCTAACCAAAAGTAAAAGATGGTACAAAGATTCTTTGTACAACGTTATGGACAGAAACGGATAATTCCTCTTTCAACCTTTTACAAGTCAATTCCCTTGACTGCTAGTAATTAAACTGGACAAAAACGGATATTATAGGTGGAAAAGTCCTATTTCATATTTCAAACTCAAGGCCTTGTATTATTTCAAGTTACTGGAGTCTGAATAGGCCACACTTTTTAAGGCTATGTTGCATTTTTTTTGAGGAAATTTATAAAAATAAGCAAATATTTTTGTGTTTCTACATTTTTAAGCCAACGTATAACGGTTTAACCTATCTAAGCAAATAATAAATTTTTTATCCATTTTACCCTTATGTTGAAAATGCAAGTTAAAATACAAAGTTAAAAAAATGAAAGTTACTTCTGCTGAAAATAGAAAAGCAAAAGTCGAAATCAGTAATCTAAAAACATCAACTAGAAATCACTGGCGAAGATCGTACTAGTAGCATGGGGCAACTAGCAAAATATATAGAAACGACAATATATTGACATTGGGTTTATAGGTTAGTTACCATTTGCCATTTTGTTTATTTGGTTTATGTCATTTTTATCAAATGGGTGTAAATAGCCTATTGTGGGTATGTGAGTATTGATTGTTGAGTGTTATTGATTGAATGAAATAATATTTTTAGAAAATGTGCATCAGTTATGGTGGTTCCCGTCGCAATTAGGGTTTTTATAGTCGAACCCTAAATTTGTTGTTTTAAGTATATGTATGTTTTGAATGGTAAATAAAGTTGTAGTTTTGTCGTTAATAGATGTCAGAAGGTGTAGCCATCGAAGAGACAAAAATGGTGCAAATTTACAATAATTGCTCTAACCACGCCAAACGTCAACCGTGCTTACTGCACCAGCGCCAACCTCGCAATGTCCCGCCAACCGTGCTAACTGCGCAATGTCACACAACTACACAAAATCATGCAATTGCACAATCATGCATTGCAAAATGTCACACAATGACACTATTCACAGAATGTCATATTTGTTTTGTACCTATGAATTTTTCTTAGTTTAAACTTTATTGAATAAATAACATAACATTTCATTCTAAATATGTTTTTGTAGAAATTTTCATTTAATGATCAAGTGGGTAAGGGGCGATTTTATGATGCTCATGATTTTAGAGTTACGATCAATATTCGTAAGCATAAAGATACGATGAAAAATATAAGAGCAAAATTAAGTTCAGAGTAGAAGATATTATTTAGACAAAAATGTTTCAAAAATTTTTTAAATCTTGAAGTGCATGGATATAGTTTGACCCATTATTTTGACAAATGAATAAGGGTGAGTTGGCAGAGGTGTTTCGGTTTAAATTAAATAAGGTCGATTGTATATTTAGTCCAATTGAGTTTGCTATGATTACTGGATTGAGGTTTAGTAGAGAAGTGGATATAACTGAATACTTATCAATGGATTCATCGAATTTTAGAAACAAATACTTTTCAAGTGGCAAATTTGTAACTCATGGTGATCTCAGTAAAAATTTAATGTCTAAGGCATAGGAAAACAATGATGAAGATGTTGTCAAAATAGTTGTATTATATCAGATACATTATGGATTATTGGGAACAAATAATCAAAAAGTGGTATTAGAACATATATTACATTTAGTAGATAATTGAGATGGTTTCAATAATTTCCATGGGGGACTATGGTTTAGAAGTTGACAACGAAATCAATGAGTCGAGCAATAGAGAAACGGTATGAAAAAGTTATGAATGAGAATCAAGCATACAATCCAGATATTCCAATGCAAACTTATGCATTAATGGAATTTACAGTTGCATTTTAGATAACCTTAGAAATAAATATGAGGTTAAATTAGATTTATATTATTTTTACTTTTTTGATTTGCTTATGTTATTCATCTCACAAATTTTCTTTTTATGGGATACAACTATGGATATATGAAACTCTTAGTAACTTAGGGGGTTTCACAGTTTGCAAGTCTAAAGATAGGATCCCTCGAATGTTGAAATGGAATTCACTTGAGCAACTAGGATAAGATGTTGTTAACAACATATTTGGGGTTTCTTAGGTACGTTAATTTATTTTGAACATAAAAAAAAACAAGTAAATTTGTTATATTGTAAAAATTGAAACATTTATTAGGATGTTGTAACTCCTGTATTGATTCCATTTGTCTAGGAGAAGTAATCAGTGTGGTATAAAGAGGTTGTGGATTACATGGGTTACGCAGAAGAATTTGATGATTACCGTAGCCCTATTCAATCTAGTGATGCAATCCAATCTCCTTACCATGCATGTCAAAGCACACTTGTACATAGTCTAGTCGTGTCTGGATGGACTACACCACAGGTTGCCAAGTTTGAGCGTTGGTCCACATATCGATCATCGATGTCCCCACAATAAACATTTAGAAGATCTTCTGATGTCACACATACTAGACCCACATTAACTACTAAAAATGTTCATTTTGAGGAAATGTTACGTCGGTTCATGGATACAGCAGAGCAACATTTTAGACAATTTGAATAACGACAAACATTGATTGAAACAAAGGTTGCAGATATGCAACGTATGTTTTATGCCACCTCTAGAGATGAGGTTAGTGTTAAAAAAAGAAAAAAAACATATGTTTAATATTTAAAATGCAATAATGATACTGATAATAATCTTTCATGATAACACAAAATGAGTCGGCTGAGGTTATTATTGAGGTGCCCGAGATGATGATGTATGTCCATGTGATGATTATGTAGCTAGACATCAAGGTGCATATAAGGTGGTCACTGAGTGCAGACCTATGGAGACACCAATATAGCCTCAATCAAGTATCCGAAAGACATTACAGGGCAAAATTATCAAGAAGTGATAGGCATTACTCAGCTTGTTTACTGATCTTATGAGACAATGCCAGTCACGAGAAGGAAACCAATGAAAGAATATCGATTTTGAGCAGTGGTCTAATAACGTTGATAGTAATGACACAACATTAACTTATTTGTATGGCCTTTACAAGAAGTTTGACTAGTAGGACAAGATTTGCACAGAAAACAAGTGGCTAACATATGAGGTTACTAAGTTATCAACATATATTATATTTATGCAGTGTCGTTATTATGTTGTTATTATAAAGAATGTAATTATAATATATGTTTTTGTTGTATTTTTAGCATATAGATAATTACTTAGTTATGTTGCGCCATTCGTACCTAGTTGCTAATTAGACATGTGTTGATACATTCTAGGATGGTTGGCTACCACGTATTTTATAGGATTGAGATGTAGCTGCCCATGAAAACTTTCAATGGCCTTGACTATTGCTAGATCCCATTGAAAGGATAAGTCCATAACTGTCAGATCGGGTAAGACATATGAGATACATACCAGGGGTGAAAGTTGACAAAGTAGTAAATATGTTCGACATTTTACAAAATATTATACGTGTGCAATTCAACATTATGTACAAAAGTTGAAAAATTATATGAACCTACCATATTACGTCAGGAATAAAACTATTTCTGTATGGTGGAATGCAAAAACTCAAGTAGTATCATAACCAGTAATTTTCGCATGTCTCATGCCAAGGTATTAAACAACTCTACAATGTTTGTCGTCATTATATTATATTGGAGACTAGAGAAGTAAGCATGGTTCCAACATCGATAGTCTATACCCTGTAAAGAAACACTCGCTGATGGATTTTCATCATTAATCATATGTATTGCCCCCTCAAAATTTGGTATTCGATAAGCTTTCGTTGCTCTCCAAAACAACCCATCTATATGCTTTGTTTGTTTATACCCACTACGCATATTACCTTTTATATGATGGTTATACCAATCCTGGTGTGCATTTGGGAACACTTCTTGCATGGTGTGAATGATAGCGTAATGTCTATCTAAAATGATGGCCAAATCTAGAAAATTACCTATACACCCATGTAACGCTATCAAAAAAGGGGTAAAAGTCATCATTTATTCCTTTCCCCCCATACCAAATGTCAAAGGATAAATTTGGTTGTTTCCATCTTTACCTATAATAATAAACAGTGTATCCTAGTATCATCCTTTTAAAAATGAACTGTCAATACAAATGACGGGGTGACAATATTCTCGAAATGCTCTAATCGAGCAACCTAAAGCCATAAAGACAAAATGAAACTAATTATCAATATCAGTGTCAATGTGTGTAACAGTGTCAGGGTTTTTTCATTCCAAATTGTAACAATATATCGGTAATTGTCTGAACAACTCCTCAAAAGAACCTCTAATCTCATTCAACACCCAATTCTTAGCACGCCAAACTTAAGTATAGGAGATATTTATTTTGTACCTATCTGCAACATCTGTTATGATGTCTTTCGGCCTATAGATATGGTCAGTCGCAGTAAATAGGAACTACAATGTTTTTCCAAGTGCCCATTTACTTGCCTATCTATGGTAAGGCATTATGACATCCTGAGGGTAAATATGAGTTTCCAACTTTTGTAACACAAAAATGTTTGTGTTTTGTAATTTTACTCCTCTTGCCTTTTATTTACATTAAGTGTGTGCACATTTGATATCTCATCTTTTTTTGTTTGAACTTGCCACCTTGAACTGATAACCTTTTTCCAAAGCATCTCTATTCATCGTATCTATCAACATCTATTTACATGTAAACTAATCATTCACTTTGATTCTCTCATCCCGTGGTGAAGCTGAATGTAATGCAATACCTCATTTTCCATATCGTTGTAAGGCTCTAAACCACCAAAAAAAAGATTTGGAACTTGTACATTAATGTGAATAGGCCATCATGCATTATTGGAGTGTTATGAAATGAACATCCCCCAACTAACCCATTTGGGCCAACCCTGCTTTATGACCACCGTCATTATCACTCTGTTTTCACTAACATCATCACCCCAATCATCCTAACCAACATATTCTTCCTCATTCAATTGGAAATTATCTATTGGAACATTACCTATCTCATAACATCTCTCTAACGTACCCCGCAAAGGGTCTTGCTACCTTCCTATTTTATCATGTACCCTAACCTCAACACTATCACCTTCAGGAATACTTTCTAGTTGTGTCTCACCAAATATATTATCCAAAAATTTAATCACTTTATCCATGGCTTCAAATGATTGAACTCCTAGTTGTGGTTCAGTTCGCTATTACTACATGTTGGTTCTAACTTCTGTTGGCCTTGTAAACACTGTAAAAATAACAAATCCCTTTTATGTGTCTTTGATAACCTCATCATAATCCGAATATCAAAATCATCATTTAGCAAATATGGTCCATCACTATAGGTGGTTGGATTTTACACATAAATTTTTACAATATTGCAACTTCGATTAATGCATAAATGAGAACACACTACTTCTACAAATTCATCATAATTTATTTTTTTACTAATTGATACAAATGTTTGAACTCCATAACATATTTTAAACTGTTATCATCTCTGTTAACCCAATATCCACCATATCCAAGCAAATATATTAGCTTACCCATTTTTCCTGCACACACAAAATTTTAAATAATTAAGTAACCTAGAAATAGAACAGCCAAAAATAGAGATAAAAACTAAAAGAAGGATGCAAACGCAAACCATGCAATTGGAAACCACGTATACCCCATAATTCATCAGAAAAATACAACGATTTTCATTTTTACTTAGATCTGGGCACCAGAACTATTGAATATACAAATAATGTAAGTATTTAAAAAAAGATTCAACTACTCTCAGAAATCATCATTAAAGTTTTTAACTTTTTATCTCCAGAAAAGTTATTCACTTCATAGTTTTTTTAATACGGGTTGCTATTTATATAAAAGAAACTTACTTGCTATATGATGATGATGAATGACAAAGAAAACAACTAAAATGTGTTGTCATCAGAGTGTTGACAGAAGAAGAGCGTTGAGAAAAGAGATGATGGTGAAAATAAGATGAAAACTATAAAAGTAGATTAGTTAAGTGAAGTGAAAAAGAGGTATTATTGAAATTAAAAATATGGGTGGTGTGCTTATAAAGGTAAAAGGTACAATGGTTGGCCTAAAAATATATAAATAGAAATATATTTACTTAATTTAATTAATTTCCCTTTACTTTTTGCTTCGGTATTTGTGCAATGAGAAGTCTATTTTAGGCCGAAGGATGCCCAAAGTTTTTTTTTTTAAGTAAATTCCCACCCGAAGTTCATTTTCACACTCTATTTGATAAATTTTCAAAAGTAGGTAGATAATTAATCTGACAAAAGCAAACACATCTTTTAGGCAACAACCATATGACAATTATTGTACTATTAAAATTAAAAGCAAGCCAGGCCAGCTTGCATTTACATTTCAACAATGTATTTCAATGTTTGTAGTGGGGCTCATAACTTTAAAAAAAAAAAGAAAAATTTTGTATTGAGTTGGATAATATTTTAGGACAGATCTTATTACAACCAAACAATATCAAACTAGTCTGCATTTACATTTCAACATTTGTAGTCGGGTGTATAACTTTCTTTTTAACAAATAAACTTTAGTTAAGTTATATTATTTTTTTTTAAACAAATTTATCACAATTTAATAAGTAAAGCTTCAAATTTAGTAATTAGTCTCACAATCACTTTAGTAAATTGATTAGAATTTAAATATTGAAGTCTCATCAAAGAAATTTGACTCTCTTATGTTCGTAATTTTCTCGATTTACCCTTTAGACAATCGCTTATAACTTTGATGCGAATCATACTGAGACATTCATCTTTGATGAAAACAATGTTCTTCATCTGGAAACATGCCAGAAAAAGGGAAGGAGAGAGTGAAACTAGTTGGTAAATTTGTAACAACCCTTGATATATACAAATTGGAGTCTTTTAATACTATCAGTTTTAATAATCTTGATTCTATAATTGATTCAATTAGAGGTTTTCTCTGTCTTTCAGATAGGGTTTTAATTTGAGACTTGAATCAAGTGAATATCCTGTCACACTTTATTTCTTGTTGTTATGTTTTATTATCTATAATCTTGCATATTTCTTGTTATTAATAGTGGATTGATTGATCCTTAATTAAGATAAACACCCGACAACATCAATCATTTTTCTTTTAACTTATTTTTCAAGTCTGAAAAAGGAGAAATTAATAAATAAGAGAATAAATACATAAATAAAGGTAACAGGGCAACTAAGGTGCCAATTCAAGAAAACAGAGGAAGTGGTTTCAGAGAGGTTTGTGAGAGAAGGAATTTTTGAGCGGTTTTTGAATAATTTGAGAGAAGAAAAACTGAAGATGGACAGAGATTTCAGTGAAGAAGAATCAATTGCTCATGATTCACTATCAACTCAAAGTTCTATGAAATTCAATTGATTTAAAAAGGGAAACTCACTACTGTGTGAAAAGAATATTTTCACTGATATTTGACCTCTTTAGTAAAAATGTGAATTATTCACGTTTCAGTTTAATTAGCATTTTAAACACGCTTTTTTTAATTTTTGAACACAAAACGTATTAAACACGTGTTTTATATGTTTCCCATATTAAATAAGTATTTTTGTTATATGTTACATTTTTCGTTTCTTATGAATTTTTAAAGTACAAAAATGTAATATATATTTTCAATTAATTATTATTATGTCATAACTATATAAAACAAAAAAACTCAATTTTTTGACATCCAAATGTCTAACCTCCCTTGGTAGTTTTAATGATGAGTGAATCTTGATTATATATTATATTATATTAGGTTTAATAGTCAATTAGATACTTTATATTTAAATTATTGACCAAAAGATCTATTAAAAGTGTTTAAATTATTATTAATATTGTTATAATTTTAAAAACAAATTATTGATGATATGTCATATTAAACGTATATATACACATTTTGTATCCAAATTTTATAATATTTTTTTCTACAAATATATTTTTTATCATTTACTTATTATACTTATATAATTTTAGTATTGTTTCTTTTCTTCGTTTCATATTTACTAACTAGGGTATTTGAAAGGGAAGATGAAAGATAAGAAAATTGAGACCCCCCCCAATAGAGAGATAAATGGGGGTATGTGTTTAGTATGGTCACTTTACTTGACATTATCAAACTGCTTAGACCCTTTTATTAACAGAGTTCCCATTTCTCAGTAGATACACATCTCTGTGTTGTCATCTTTCTTGACTTTTGAGATCAATATATTTTATTTTCTTTTTCTTTCATTTTACTATTTTTGAGAAATTTTACTTGAGCTTGTTGAATCTTGAGGATTACTCTCTCTGTAAAAAATATCCTTTAGTTATAGTGATATATAATAATCACGTCTCAAACTTTTGCTTTTGTTGCTTTAGAAGCTATCATAGTTAATTTATTTTAATATAATTAACTGAATACAATATTGACTCAATAGATTTTATACAAAATTTTAAATTAAAATATTTTATTTTTACAGTCCATCTTGAATTTGTCATTAGTTATTTAATTACTCTATTAATCAACTAAAAAATTATAAATTTAACAAAACTCTTGTCCAATTAAATTACAATAACATAAATCTTTTGATTTTTTTAATTTAAAATCTTAAACTTAAATCTAAAACTCTAAACTAAAGAAGAATTCAAGTTAAACTCATTCAAACTTAATTTAGAGTTTAACTTGAAGACTTAAATGGTGAAGCAAAATTGAAAAAGGATCAATTCATTAACCTTAAGCAAAACTCCAAATTGATGTTGATGATGGAACTTGGCTCTTTGAAGACTCTTCTATACTTTATCAATACTATTACTTATCATCTCAAATAAACAAAACTCGATTGAAATATTTTAAATTAAACCTAACCTCAAATAAACTCATATTATTGATTGCAATTATACGAAATTTTACATGTATTTTGCCATATTTAGAGGGTGAAAACAGTGTTAAGGCAGTAAGGACGCACACATGGGATCATCATCTCTACTAACAAAAATATCACCAAGAAGGCATGTTCTGTTGCTTCAAGTGCGGATTCACCATTCTCTTATCTGTTTTATCCTAACAATTAGCTACCTGAGAATTCGGGTGATGATGGTGGAAAGATTGAGAAAAGAATTAATTAATAGGTCTCAATAAGCTAGGGTGCTATAGTTGCTATAATAGTGAGTCATGTAATTGGGAATTTGCCTTGTTGGGTCGTTGTTCTCATATATCTTATTCAAGGGTTTGTGGTAAGGATGAAAATGGTTATGGTTTTGAGAAGGGAACGAAGGGAAGGAAAAAGTGTTGTTGCCTTACAAAAGATGAATCTGAGAATGTTGAGCTTTTATGATCTTGTGCTATAATGATATATTGGAATTTCAAAATATGAGAGCAAATAACTCTTACTTGAGTTAGATCACCTCTTTCACATCCAATTGAGAGTAATAAATTCAGTTTAACTGAGTTTGAATCGATTATACTAAGTTAGATAAAACTCTGGATCCAGTAATCAATCTTAAAATTATTGTTTTAGGTAAGTGAAGAGTTTAATATTAGTATATCATCACTGAATTTCAAACTCATGTTTTCTTGTTTTGGTGTTCCTACTAACCCTCTATCTTGCTGCTAAAGCTATCCTTTGGATGTCATTTGTACACAATTTTTTTTTTTGGTGAGGAGAAACATTTACTTTAGTTAAACCATTTATTTTTTATATAACAAAGAATTACTTTTTTGGTTTAATTAGACTAGAACCAATCCAATGATTGTCTACCATTGTTACACCAGAAAAGTTAAAAATTTGATAGTATATTTTCAATAAGATACACTCATCATTACCGCTCAATCTTTCTTGGGTGCCTATTTGCTTCCAATTTCTTTTTTATGCTTGAGACTAAACTATTGTATCTAGTTTAGTCTATAAATATTTTAAGTTCAATCAAAATTCAGAGCAAAATGCTTACATTATTTGTTAGCCGTTAGAACTCCAAATGCGAGGCCTGATTTAAGAGTGGGAATTAGTTTTTGACGTTGGTTGTACCTTCAAGAAAAAGGCAATAACTTTGGTTACTTTGCACAGAAGCATATCACACAAATTATAGAATTATATGAAGAAAACATCCAAATGTAATTAGCTAAACATAGAAAATGTTCTGGTGGAAGCTATGCTTATTCTCCTATGATCAAATCAAACTATGAAGTTATCAAGATGAGTCATGCGAATATTGCACAATGTTGTAAAGATCTTCCAAGTAGAATTCCCGAGCATATGTTGAATCGACAAGTCTTTATTCATCTTATTTTTAGGTATTCTCAGAATAATTGGATTTATAAATTCATCCCTTTATAACATTAGTTTAGCTGCGGTTCTTAAAACACCATTCTTTTTATTATTATTTTCTTTTATAATAATTGATGTACTCTCTATGTTTTCGATTTAAATTAGTGTTTGATTTGATTTGAACTGAATTTAATCTAATGTTTCAATTCCATAAGTTGATTAGAGGTGTGAGAAAAAGGATTCAAACAAAAAAATGAACTAAATTATTTAAAAGTTATGATTTAGTTTAGATCAAGTGGAAGAATAGTTCGGTTTAATTTGAAATTTAAAATAAATAGTTTAAGAGAAATGAATTTTTTTCTAGTACATGAGAAATAACTGAAAGTGAGACTTTTTCTTTATGCAGAAATAAGAAATATTGAAACCCAGTTTTTTCTCAAAGAAAATGAGAACCCGAATTTGGGGAAAAAATGTTGAAATAAAGAAAGTGAAAAAGAGAAAGAATTCCATGAAATCCAATTGATTTGAGAATATTTATTAAAGAAAAAGAGAAAGGTAGAATATTATTGACTTATTGACCTCAGAATAAAGAATAAAGTAGGTAGATTATTTAAACAAACGCATTTTCCAAGCACCAGAATAAAGTAGCTGAAACTTGAAAGGCCAAAGGAGTTATTCTCACCCAAGGTTTGTTAGAAACCTCAAATTAGTATCCACTAAATATTGAAAACTCAATTTCTCATCCGTAAATGGTTAAAATTAACATCATCAATTATTTTCCCACCGTCACATAGTTCCACGGTTTCATTTTGAACCAAGTGGTTGGTGATTTGCTTGTGAAGCTTGCCATGGCAGCCTCAATGCCTCTCTCAGCCACCACTTCCAAGCCAACCATGGCAGCCACCATGCCTACCATAACCCCAGCTTCCAAACCAATGTCCATCTAGAGTTGAGAGAATTTTTAGAAAACTGAAGGGGAATAAGTTTTAAAAAAATTGTTAATTTTTTGTAAGAAGGTGAATAAAAAATTTTATTTATTTTAATATTATTAATTAAACCATAGATTTGTTCTTAAAATTAACTTATTTTGTTAATTTTAATACCTATAGATGGGAGTTTGATTTTTAATATTTGACAATTATTAATTTAAAATTTCATCAAACCTTGGGTGAGAATAAACCTTTTGGCCAACTTGAAATGACTCTGTAACCATGGATAGACAGAATATATTTGACTTATTGACCTCAAAATAAAGTAGGTAAATGAATTTTCCCATCAAAGAAGGGATGTATACCTAACCTCGTTTAATGTGAGCATTCAAATTTGTGGAGAGGCATGAGGAATTCCTATATAATGCGACCCACCTCATTGCAATGTCCAGATATTCCTCCTTTAATGCACACCATTCACTGGCTTATTCTGCTTCTTTTCTCACTTTCATTTCTTTGCCTTTATATAAATATTTACGACATTATTGACCTTAGAATAAAGTAGGTAGATTATTTAGACAAATGCATTTTCCAAGCAACGGTGAGTATCTCTTCAAATAAATATTACAATAATTGAAATCAGATAATATTTTAAAGTATACTGCTATGTAATATAGATATGGAGTTGTTGAAGGAAGTGCAAAATAAAAGGAAATATCATAGAAACCGAAATATCTCAACTAGGAAGGTGAAAAGATCTTCCCTTGTTTGCTACGGAAGGAAAATAGGAAATTTCATACATAAGGTTATGAATAAATTCTTTTACTAAATTTGTCACCTCGAATTAAAAAGTTTACATGTGTTCTTTGTTGGATTGATGTCATATAAGAATGAGTTAAAATAATTTAAAATTAAATATAAATTAGTAAAATTTAATAATTAATTTAAAAAAAAAATAATTTATTAATAAAAGACCTAATCGACTTGTTAAGAGCCCAATATGACATAACCTCCAAAAGAGCAGCTTGTGTCATGAGTCTTTGTGTTTATACAAGTTAACCCAGCCCACAAGACTCATTATTATACAGTCCTTGACCTAACCTACAAATACAATATATTGTACCAAAGTTAGCTCAACCAAGCGCAGTACAACTAGTACTATGTCTACTAATGATTCATTATCAACTTAAAGTTTCATGAAATTCAATTGATTTGACAATAAAACTCACTAGTGTGTAGACAAATAGTTTTTTTTTTTTTTCGGTGATATGTGAAAGGAAAGATGATAGAGAAGAAAATTGAAGATAAAGAGAGTAGAGAACACAATAGAGTTCTATTATTTCAACAGAGGATCGTTTTGTTAATAGAATTCCATTGTCATAATTGATCTTACTTCTTTATAGTTTATAGATAAGTTGAAATCCACTATTAATATATTAAAATCAAATTATTTAGTAATGGATTTGGTCATTGTAGTTCTATTTGTATAGACTAGTGAGTTCAATTTTAAAAAGATAATTCCACTTAAATAATATTTTTTAAATAAAAAAAAAAGTTGATTCAATTTCAAAGAAACAATCCTACTCAAGTAATAATTTTTTATTAAAAAATAATACAAACCCTATGTGGTTTCTAAATCTATACAAGCACGAACTTATTGTTAATAACCCATTAGTAAATAATTATATTTTATAATATTGTGAGTTAACGAGTATTTATCTATATAAATTATTGTTTATTATCATTACAAATGTTTTAATTTTGATTTCAATTGAACATATTGAAATTTCAAAATTTTTTTATTAAAATGATTTTTTATTGAAAAAAATAATTTTTTCCTTTTTTTTATTAAATGTATCGAATTAATCATCTTGACTAAATTCACAAAACAACATTGAAAAGGCAACTATCTATTAGACATTATCAAGTGATCATTGATTAAATATGTCATTTATTTGCTAATCACTATTGAGTTTGGTTCAATTAAAATTTAAAATTTTAAAATTGACAAACCACAAATAGAGGTTGAAAACCCTACTAAACACAAAAAATGAATACAATTACTATCAATCCTTATCCAAATAAATTATATCAGATATATGCCACATTATCAAGTAAAAAGTTATTCCTGAGCTCACCATTATTAATGTTACGTTAATACTATTTAGGAGTAGACTAAGCTAAGTTAACCCAAACTTGAATAAGAGTCAACTTGACATTGAGTTTGATTTATTCAATTAATGATGAGCTTGTTATAAAAGTTGTCAAAAATGAAAAAAAATGGTTACCAAATATCGAGAAGAAGAATTTTTGAAAAAAAAAAAAAACAAACTCTTTGAAGAAGATAAAAAGTTACCAAATAAGATGAATATGTTAACAAGTCGATTAAGTCAACCTAAGTTGCCTCAATTGTGAGCTAGCATTACCCCTGCTAAAATTCAACTCAATTGAGCCGAACATCAGGCTGAGCAAGAGCTGCCTCAGAACGAGTTCAATGCCCTAATATTAAGTAAAAACAATTAATGATATAAATGTCGCTATATAAATTTTATAGGACTAGAGATGCAGCATATAAAAGTCCAATGGGCCAATTCCCCTACTTCAACCCAAAACTTACCCAAATGACAGCAGCAAAAACAAGGGAAATTTTAAAAAATGGCCAAAATGCCCTCCCATTAAGCAAAAATGCGCAAAATCACTATTTCCAAGCCAAAATGCCCAAAATCACTGTTTCAAAAAAAAATGCCTATGACTTTTTTTAAATACCAAAATTACCTTTCCCCTCATATTTATATAACTCTCCTACTCACTATAGGGATTAAATGTAATTTTAGATAAATATGGGGGATTTTTGGATATTTTACATTATAAAGGCATTTTGATATTTATATATTTATTTCAAACTTTTTCTAAAATGTCAAAATTACCCTTCGCTTCATTTATATAACTCTCCTCACTTACTATGTGGTTAAAATAATTTTAGATAAATATGGGGGTTTTTGGATATTTTACATTGTAAAGGCATTTTCATATTTATTTATTTATTTCAAACTTTTTCTAAAATGTCAAAATTACCCTTCCCCTCATCTATATAAACCCTCCTCACTCATTTTATTTACACACACTTCTCATATCATTCAAACACTCACTCTCACTTTCATTTTTTTTCCAACATCAATTAGTAGGGATTCGTTCAGACAAAAGAAGTTTGTGTTTTGAATTCGATTCAAAAAAATGCTATTTATCCAAAAAAGGTATTTATGTCAATCTTGGCCTAAAACTTCATTTTATTTGTTAACTCTAGTTTTTATGTCATAATATGAGGGTTAAATGTAATGTTTGACAAGTATAGAGGGTTAAATGTAATTTAGGATAAATATGGGGGGTTTTTGGATATTTTACATTGTAAAGACATTTTCATATTTATTTATTTATTTCAAACTTTTTCTAAAATGTCAAAATTACCCTTCCCCTCATCTATATAAACCCTCCTCACTCATTTTATTTACACACACTTCTCATATCACTCAAACACTCACTCTCACTTTCAATTTTTTTCCAACATCAATTAGTAGGGATTCGTTCGGACGAAAGAAGTTTGTGTTTTTGAATTCGACTCGAAAAATACTATTCATCAAAAAAAGGTATTTATGCCAATCTTAGCCTAAAACTTTATTTTATTTGTTAAGTATAGTTTTTATGTCATAATATGGGGGTTAAATGCAATGTTTGACAAGTATGGAGGGTTAAATGTAATTTAGGATAAATATGGGGGGTTTTTGGATATTTTACATTGTTATGGGGGTTTTAGATATTTTACAATATATACAGGATTTATATAACATGTTAAAAATAAATAGGTATTGTTTTGATACAAGACAACATACAAGGGTGTTAAATAAAGAAAGAGATAATTGAGGGGTCAAATGAAATGTTATTAAAATTAGGGCGCATTTTCATATTAAACATTGTAGGCGTATTATAATTGAAATTATAGGTTTTTTCGAGTTTCACCGCTTTAGGATATATCAATGCACATTTTTCAGATTTCTGAAGAATTTTTCGATTGTTGTCATTCTATGGTATTTCAACTTTTAGGATTCAAATTTCAGTTCTGTTTTTTTGAATTTCACCGTTTTAGCAAATATCAACTCGTATTTTTCAGATTTTCTTAGAATTGTTCGATCATTACCATTCTAGGGTATTTCAACTTTTAGAATTCGAGTTTCAGCTCAGTTTTTTTGAATTTTATCATTTTAGGATATATCTACTAGTATTTTTCAGATTTCTGAAGAAATTTTTTATCATTGACATTTTAAAGTATTTCAAAGTATAGAATTTGAATATTTATTTCAAAGTATAGATATTATAAAAACGCTTTAAATGGAACGTTACAAACAGATAGATGCATTTCGATATAAGATAACATACGAAAGTGTTATATAAATTGTTAAATAATTATAGGGGGATAAATAAAATATTAGAAAAATATGAGGAGTTTTTTTAATTATTAATAATTGTACGACTGATTTACATAGTTATTATTGATTTTTTTTATTATAACTGAATAATTATCTTCAAAAACTTGTCATTGCAGGATTGATAATTAAAATGGATGGTTATGCATCGGTTCGTTACCAGGGAGAATGGATTCAAGGTCGCAACAACACAATGAAATATGTTGGAGGAGCCAAACAATTGATTAAAATCCCTTATGGAACAACATTCGAGGGATTTATTGAGCTTTTGACGGAGTATTGCAGTATTGATCCAATGAAAAACTACATTCAAGTATCAATGAAGCCAAGAAAAATTGAGCTCGACTGCCCCATCCAGATCCAAAATGATGAAGATGTCTAAGGTCTTCTTGATATGTCCCAGTACTTTCAGAAATGTATTTCTGTTTTTGTTACATGTACCCCAATTGAAGGGCAGAAGGAAGAAGATAAAGATGAAGATGAAAAAGAAAGTAGTTGGGTCAAAAAAGAATACCATTTAGAAAAGTTGATTGATTTCAGTAATGACCCGTTGTATATTGCAAACTCATGGGCTCATGGAGAAAAAGATATAGTTCCCTATTGGGGTGACTTTGATGGAAATGATATGCCCGACATTCCTTTAGAAGAGATAGAGCCTGAGTATATGGCATCAATTACCGAGGGTATGGATAGTTTGCAGCTTGAAGATCCTACTTCAGGTGGTGGAAATTATTTTGGGCCATTTTTTGACAATGTTCCCACTGATCCATTTAGGTGGCTTCCTGATTTTCCTCCACAGCCATCAGCATCATCAAGTGGTTCCAGAACAATCCGAGAGGAGAATGGTGTCAAGATTGGTGATATTTTTCATAATAAAGGCCAATTGAAAGACGTCGTGACACAATTCGCCTTACTTAAAGGATTTCAATTTGGTGTCAATAAGTCTGACAAGAAACGGTGGGAAATTAAGTGTAAGGCTGAAAATTGTAAGTGGTATATACATGCAACCAAGTCCACTGTCGGTGATGTGTGGGGGATCAACTCTATGAATCCTACCCACACATGTTTAGTTGATCAAATTATGCCACATCACAGACAAGTTGGGGCCCGAGCTTTAGGTCAATTAATGAGATCAAAGTTTGTGATGATTGATCGAATTTATCAGCCTAAAGAAATAATTGTGGACATCGCCGATCGATATAAAATTGATATTTCCTACTCACAGGCTTGGCGGGCAAGAAATTGGGCTATCAATTCATTGAGGGGTTCACCGGAGGAATCATTTATGCTTTTACCAGATTATTGCTACAATCTACAACGTACTAATCCGGGCACCGTTACTGCTATTGAAACAGATGATGAGCATCGGTTTACAAATTTTTTCATGGCGTTAGGATGTTCCATTCGTGCATTCAGAGAATATTTTTGCCCTGTTATTTACATTGATGCTGCTTTCCTTAAAGGTCGATATCTGGGGCATTTATTTATTGCCTTGATGGTAATAATCAGATATATCCTATTGGTTTTGGTGTCAGCAAAAAAGAAGATCATGACACGTGGTGTTGGTTTCTTACGAGAATTAAAGAATGCATCCCTGGCCTCTCTGAGCTTGCAATAATCTCAGATCGACATCATGTTATCTACTCGGTAATGGCTGAAGTCTTTCCAGATGTCCACCATGGATGCTGTTGTCATCATCTTCTGTGTAACATGCGGGCAAAGTATAAACGCGACTCAAAGGTATAGTGTAAACAAGTATTTAAATTTATAACAATTTATCCTTTTCATACATTTTGCTTATACTGAGTTTTCATATTTTTTACCATTTTACAGGTTGCTGCTGCATATTGGAAAGCCGTAAAATCATACACAGAATCTGAATTTGGTTCGATGATACAATCCCTCGACTCAATGAACCCCCAAGCTGGAGCTTATCTATGGGATGTCGGATTTGAGCGTTGGAGTAGAGCATACTTTCCAGGACATCGATACAACATCATGACCACAAATATTACTGAGTCATTTAATGCCCTTGTCAGACATGCACGGGGCCTACCTATAACCATGCTCTTGGAGTTTATTCGTGGTACCATGCAACGATGGTTTTACGAGAGGAGAACCCATGCAAGTAAGTATCAAATCGATATTAATTAAAAGTTGTCTCATGTACTTTTTTCCACTTTGTTAATCATATTACCCAATGTGTTCTTAATATTTTTTTCAAATTACAGATGAATGTCATAACTTTCTCACCCCTTGGGCAGAAGATAAGATCAGCAATCGTCTATCAAAGTTTGCAAGTCTGGATGTTCGATCGATTACACCTACTCGGTATCAGGTTGTTAGATTTGGTGGATTCATGGGTATTGTGGACTTTGGTGACATGTCTTGCACGTGTAGAAAGTTTTAGCTTTCACATATTCCGTGCAAGCATGTCATTGCCGTTGCACAATATATGAGACTCACGAATATGCACGCATAAGTTCATCCATTCTTCCGCACCGACATTTACTGTGCAATATATCAGGAACCGATCAATCCTCTTGGAAATCAATGTGATTGTTTACACTCACCAGAAGACAGAGTTATATTGCCCCCCGTCCTCGATAGTCGTTGTCCAGGTCGTCCATCCAACAGAAATCGACATCCATCACAAGGAGAAATTGTTACACCGAGAATTTGTAGTGGTTGCCATGAACCAGGGCATACACGAACCCAATGTAAATCCCCAGCACCGATCCCGAGCTCTGCCTCGCAGCGTTCATCTACAAAAGGCAAAGGAACGAGATATTGACATGCTTATATTCAATTTTGTTTGTTATATGATTCTTCATTATTGTACTTCAGTTTTATGTAACCGATGTATTTTTATTATTGTTTCAAACGTGTAATTGTATTGTCATTTGATGTAATAAATTTAATGTTTCGTATAAGTTATTTCAGTATTACTTTATTTCCTATAATTGTTTCACCGGAGTAAATGTTTCAGCAATCATACGTTTTTATTGTTTTTTTATGACAAGATTATTTAAAAAATGAAATCAAATACGATACATATCCATATATAACCACAAATAAAGTATATCATACACATATGCACATACAATAAATATATACATCTACACATATGAATAACGATAAATATACATCCATGAGCTACTCGATACAGTGAAAATATAACTGCGTCGCTAATCGTCGACGCATAACAGTAGATGACTCTCGGGGAAAAACGTAGCTCCGTGACAACGCCAAACACTCAAAAAATCATAACATAAACACGCCGCAGTCATCGGAGCCCAATCCCTGCTGAGGGACATCCGACGCTCGATACAAAGTGAGGGGATCACGTCGTGGAGTCCTCCCAGAAGCTGTCCAAAAACTCATCGCCTCTAATAACGTGGGAATAAAGGTCATGTACGGTCGCATGCGCTGCTCCAGAGTCCCTATATTCCTTGAATATAAAACCTCTGAATCGTATACCGTAATCGACCACTCACGAAAATCTATAACTCCAACGACCCAATGTGCATTCTGGAAGTTTATAGGGATGAAAACCTATAAACAGTGAGATATTTTAGTTACTTATCGTTGTCGTTAACCAATTGAATGTAATAGAAATATATATAAACATTACCTGATCGACCATCCCCCATGGTTTGTATAACAATCTCGGGGTGTACGCTGCATCAACCATCCGCGTGAAAAGTCTCAAAAACTCAAACTCGCCAATCGGTGTTCTCTGCCAGCTCTTCCAGGCCATCTCAATATGGCCTCCAAAGAATGTGTGGGCAGTCGTCCAACGCTGTGAGATAGTCGACTGGTGATCGTCCTACTGCCGATGTAGTAAAGCCAAAAAAGAATCCACATGCTAAAATAGTATAAACAAGTTCACGTGTTAGTTATTAAAAAATATTTCTAGTTTTTTATCAAATTATATAGTATAGACAACTCACATTGTCGGTCAACCACTCACGCAACTCTACAACAAGCCTCCAGAAGCTGTCCTTCGACTTCGATCCTATGAAGTACACATCATGTGTGTCAGAAGCCGCAGCTCTGGTATACCATGTGAGGAAAGATTCCTCACAGTCTGACGCAGAGGATGGAATCATCGTGAGTTGCTGTTTTGCCCTCCCTCTGAGTGGATTTGTATACAGGGTGCGAACCAGTGGACCCTTCCGGATGATCCGACCACGTGTGGTACGAACCAACTACATGTTACAAAAAACTATTAATTCATTATTTCATTCAACAAAAACATACACATTATTCGATTTATGTTACCTTATCTACGTATGCGGGAGGAGGTTTAACCGGAGAATCCTGAATCACGGTCAAGTCAATAGCGTGTGCTCCGTCGACAGACTGCATAATTATATATTAAAACATCTTAGTGACATATATTTATCAATTATATTTATTTAGTAATTATAATTGACAAACTTCAATGTGAACGGTCTCAGAAACATCATCCTGGAAGTCCTCCTCCTGTGAACTAATATCCACAAGCTTTTTGGTCGAGCTCGAGATATCAGCAAGTAACCATAGTCGCTCGTCCTGAAAAAGAGACAAAAAATCATTTAAAAAAATATATAATAAGAAAGAGACAAATTGATCAATGATATTTCATAAATCCCCATAACCTGAACTTCAAGGGAAGGTGTTCAGAGATAACCCTCGATCGATGAGATATCAATGTCGAGACCCTATATGCATCAAAAGGCAAAAATGGTTAATGATATTTAATATAAAATATCATATGAACAATAATTTTCATACCTCCAGTTGACGATCTAAAGCGATAGGAGATCCGATCGGTTGGCCTTCATGACGAAGACCCTAAACAAATATATACCATGAATTAATAGATAACAAAATAGTATTAAAAATTAAGTTATAATGATAAGTGACATACCTCAGATCGGATCGGTGAAGTCACCGAAGGGTCAACCGGTGACCTATCCTGTCGATGACCCTAAGATAATAGTGATATTAAATCTATTCAGTGACATTTTATATATAACGATATTGTAATATAATAACAACATTGGGACATTAAATATAAATTTGAAATTACATACGTACCTCATGTGACTAATGGGATGGTGATGCGGTATCAATGGGGAAGGTCGTCCCAATAACGTCGTCCCTCTCCTGTACAAATGTAATAACAGTTGTCAGAATAATAACACTATAGACATTTTATATAAGTAATAAATTAGAAGTAGTTTTACAACCTCAGCGACGGGGGCTGGATATGTACGCACCACGATGTCCTCCAAACGAGTCATACGATCCTCTAATCGAGTCATCTGGGAAGAGATATCGTCATGTAATCGAGACATCTGAGAAGAGATATCGTCACGAAAACTGGATATCTCACGTAAAATCGTAGCACCCTAGTGCACTAATGTAGCATCTGATGTTGAAATACTGGGTGATACGAATGGGGGACACTGCTCAATCGCATGATGGGTAGTACGGTCTGCCACTCCAGGATGCTCGTCCACGCTAGGGTGGTCCTCCACTCTAGGATGGTCTGTCATCCGTGGGCTCTGAACAACAGGGGAACATATAGGGTGCTCCATAACAGGAGGCTGAATAGGCTCCTCATGTGTCTCAGATGTCTCGACGGGTACATCTAAAGGTCCTGAGGATGGAGAATCCTCGTCTCTAGTCGCGGTCGGAACAGAAAAAGATACGAAGGAATCATCATCGGGTAAACCGGTGTACTCACGAATCTTAGCGTACCACGGTAAACCCTCCTCGATCGCTGATGGACGAAGAGGGAATGTGACATCCTCCTAATGATGAAGATATATAAGTCAAATTAATTGTAACATATAATAAATTAGTCGACTTATTAATTAACTAGTACATACCGGATTACCAGTGAAAATACGACCTATATGAGTCCAACCAGGGACGTCTCGCGTACGCCACCTCAACATCCGTGGAGACGAATAGGGATGGACAAGGTCAATCCAATCGTGTAACGTCTCTAGAGTCTCATATATCCAGTACTGTAATATAATCATTTACGATGTAAATAAATCAATTTATATTTTTGCCAATTAATAAAAATAAATAATAATATAAAACTTACCTGAAATGCGAAAGGAAATCCGTAAAGGTCGTATTTACAGATTTCAGGCATTCGTCCAGAACAGACTCTCTCACTCGCTTGTGACATAGAATCGTATGTCATCTGCCACACAACAACGCCCCAAGGGTAGGAATTAAACTCGTCGAAATGATCAACTAACTGTAAGTAATCCGTGGACACCTTCTTTCGTCGATCATTCCCCAACAAAACCATATGAAGAATATACAACAAGGCCATCTTGACAGCGTCAATATCGTCATCCCCCCATGGCCTCGACAAGAAGACACGCTCAATGTCATGATACTACACCTTCGGACACCCGCGAAAATACGTATCCCTGATCCTATGTCCAGAGGAGCGAGGAATATATGAAGAAACATCAGTCCGTCGGCTAAACGAAAGCCCTGTCACCAACGTAAACTCAAACGCGCTAAATCTCACATCAACCCCGCTAACCCTAAACCAAAACTCGTCTCTGGCAAAGGGTGGATGTAGCTGTCGTAGTAAAAATGCATGGACCAATATCCCGGCGAATTTGGTTTCGGGTAAACGAAGGAGAGACCCGAAACATGTCCGCTCAAATAGGCGCAGCTGACCCGGGGTCAATGTAGAAGAAATCCGAGATAATGCGGTACGCTATGCACGAGATATCGCATCTGCCCGGAAGTGTCTGGACTCGTTGGGAATGCGCAGCTCGCTGTCAACCCGTCTTCTTTTGCGAGAAATATCCTGTAACAATTTTAAAAATTTGTTAGACATTCATAAAAATAAATATGTAAACAAATGTATTAGTGGAAAAAACATAAAAAGATAAGAAATACCAAATAATCAAAAAGGAAATGACAAAACATAACAAATAAGATCTGAAATTCGAGTTCTACACGATCAAATACCCTAGAAAGTTAACAATCGAAAAATCGATCGAAAATAACAAATTATGAATCAAGTTATCATGAAATGATGAAAAATAGAAAAAATGAAACTGAAATTCAAAATTTATACGTTGAAATACCTTAAAGTGACGATAATCAAAAAATCGAATGGAAATCTTGAAAATACGAATCGATATAACCTAAAATGATGAAATTCAAAAAAACGAAACTGAAATTCGAATTCTATACGTTGAAATACCTTGAAGTGACGATAATCAAAAAATCGTTTGGAAATCTTGAAAATACGAATCGATATATCCTGAAATGGTGAAATTCAGAAAAACGAAACTGAAATTTGAATTCTATACGTTGAAATACCTTAAAGTCATGATAATCAAAAAATCATTCAAAAATCTTGAAAATATAAATCGATATATCCTAAAATGGTGAAATTCGAAAAAACAGAACTGAAATTCGAATTCTATACGTTGAAATACCTTAAAGTGACAATAATCAAAAAATCGTTCGGAAATCTTGAAAATACGAATCGATATATCCTAAAATGGTGAAATTCAGAAAAACAGAATTCAAATTCAAATTCTATACGTTGAAATACCTTAAAGTGACGATAATCGAAAAATCGTTCGAAAATCTTGAAAACACGAATCGATATATCCTAAAATGGTGAAATTCAAAAAAACGAAATTGAAATTCGAATTCTATACGTTGAAATACCTTAAAGTGACGATAATCGAAAAATTGTTCGAAAATCTTGAAAATACGAATCAATATATCCTAAAATGGTGAAATTCGAAAAAACGGAACTGAAATTCGAATTCTATACGTTGAAATACCTTAAAGTGACGATAATCGAAAAATTGTTCGGAAATCTTGAAAATACGAATCAATATATCCTAAAATGGTGAAATTCGAAAAAACGGAACTGAAATTCGAATTTTATACGTTGAAATACCTTAAAGCCACGATAATCAAAAAATCGTTCGAAAATCTTGAAAATACGAATCGATATAAGACAAAATGGTGAAATTCGAAAAAACGGAATTGAAATTCGAATTCTATACATTGAAATACCTTAAAGTGATGATAATCGAAAAATCGTAAGGAAATCTTGAAAATACGAATCGATATATCCTGAAATGGTGAAATTTAGAAAAACGGAATTGAAATTCAAATTCTATACGTTGAAATACCTTAAAGTCACGATAATTGAAAAATCGTTTAGAAATCTTGAAAATACGAAAGGATATATCCTAAAATGGTGAAATTCAGAAAAACGGAATTGAAATTCGAATTCTATACGTTGAAATACCTTAAAGCCATGATAATTGAAAAATTGTTCGAAAATCTTGAAAATACGAATCAATATATCATGAAATGGTGAAATTCAGAAAAACGGAATTGAAATTCCAATTCTATACGTTGAAATACCTTAAAGTGACGATAATCGAAAAATCGTTCGGAAATCTTGAAAGCACGAATCGATATATCCTAAAATGGTGAAATTCAGAAAAACGGAATTGAAATTCGAATTCTATACGTTGAAATACCTTAAAGTCACGATAATTGAAAAATCATTCGAAAATCTTGAAAATACGAATCGATATATCTTGAAATGGTGAAATTCAGAAAAACGGAATTGAAATTTGAATTCTATACGTTGAAATACCTTAAAGTCACGATAATCGAAAAATCGTTCGGAAATCTTGAAAATACGAATTGATATATCCTAAAATAGTGAAATTCGAAAATACGGAACTGAAATTCGAACTCTATCAATTGAAATACCTATGAATGTCGCTAACCAAAAAATCATTTGAAATTTTGAAAAAAACGAATCGATATATCATCAAAAGACAAAATATGGAAAAACGCAACTGAAATTCAAAAACAGGAATCAATATATCCTATAATCGAAAAAATCGAAATATTAAGTTGAAATTACGTCAATACATCGTAAATTGTGTCAAAAAGCATCAAAATTCGAAAACTCGAATTTCAAATTTGAAAAATACATATGGAAAACCCCTAAAAAAGAAAAAACGGATATAAAATTCGGAAACTACCCGATCAGAAACCCTAGATAAGAAAATTCTCAATTTACCCCCTCATGAATATTCCTTAATTGAAAAGGTCCACTGTTATATGACAAATTTCCAAAAAAACCGTTGTGTTCTAACGAATCTCATCCGACTCCCCAACATTTTAAAAAAGCCACTTTACCCCCCCACTAACTCATGCCCAATACGCTACCGTGGGAAAATTCGTTTGCCGTGGGAAACGTTGTTCCCACGGCAAGACTGCTGATCCATTCGGCAGCCATTTTTGGCCAAATTTTGGTCGTTTCGACCTCCGATTTTCACATAAATCAAATCTACACGTTGTATAACACAAAACCACTAAATCAATTCAACAAAAACAACCAAAAATCGAAACATTTTAAGCATTGTTCAAACCGTAAACCCTAAAATTTCAAACCCAAAAATCTAAACCAAATCTCAATAATATGAGCAATAAATTGATCCAAACAAGATTACGGGAGATATACTAACCTTCTTTGCCATTTGCGGTTGCCGGAAAGCAAGAAAATCGCCGGAAATGACGTTTGCCGTGGGATTGACGTGGGAGGTGGGAAGATTTGGAATTTTCAGTGGAAATGCACAGTGAAAACGAAAATGGCCATGGGAAGAAATGAATTTTTTGTTGTGCTTATAAAGAGGGGCAGTTTCGTCATTTCGCCTTTCCCACGACCACGTGGGAAATTTCATAAAAACCCGACGTGGGCTAATTATTTTCCCGACACCCCAATATTTTAAAAAAGCCATTTTACACCCCCCGCAACTCATGGTCAATGCAGCTGCCGTGGGAAACACTGTTCCCACGTCAAGACTGCCGATACTTTCGACAACCATTTTCGGCCAAATTTGGTCGTTTCGGCCTCCGATTTTCACGAAAATCAAATCTACACGTTGCATAACACAAAACCCCTCAATCAATTCAACGAAAACAACCAAGAATCAAAACATTTTAGGCATTATTCAAACCGTAAACCCTAAAATTTCAAACCCAAAAATCTCAATCAAATCTCAATAATATGAGCAATAACTTGATCCAAACAAGATCACAGGAAATATACTAACCTTCTTTTCCATTTTCGGTTGTCGGAAAGCAAGAAAATCGGCCGGAATGACGTTCGCCGTGGGATTGCCGTGGGAGGTGAGGTTTTCTTTGAATTGCACAGTGAAAATTTGATGTGTTTATATATGGGGGCAGTTTCGTCATTTCACAAAACCTGGGCATTTTTGCTTAAACCTGAATTTTTTGGGTAATTTCGCTTAGACCCCTTTAATCTTGCCTATTTTTAATAATTTCCCCAAAAACAAAATCACAAACAATTCACAAGCAATACACTAAATTTCCGGATTCAATCTCAATCACTTTTGGGTCGGTGATTTAGCTGCCTTGCATTGCTTATTTCAGGTTTTAATTTTCTTTTCTTTTTGTTTAGGGTGCTGTTTGAGTGATACCAAATAGTCTTAACTTGTTCATGAGCACCTTCAATGGTCATTAAGCTTTCATCTTCAACATTTCCAAGCAAAATCCTCGAATGGGTTAATTTAACTGCCTGTATTTCTTCACTTTCGTGTGCTAATACACTCCAAGTTACTGATTATGAAGCACAAATTCAATTTCTAAGGAATAAGCTATACCAGGATAATCCTATCCGGGTTTTGGATAGCACTGGCGACTTGAACTCGCTTTGACGACATTTAAATGAGTATCTCTCCAAAAAGGGTTTCAACACACTGCTGATACATATGGTAAGATAATTTGAAGCTGGGTTTAGCTGGAAATGTTGAACAAATGGAGTAGGGGTTTTGTCAAAATATGATGAAAGGGAAGTGCCCAAATGCCAAAGAAGCTCTTATTTCATTAGTTGAATTGTTTGTTAAAACATAATAGGTTGAATGAAGCAATAAGGGTTCTTGTGAGTATGATTTTGGGTGGTTTTAAGCCCCTCAGTTGATGTATTTAATGTTTGGTTAAGTGCTATTGTAAACAAGAAGAGAAGTTTTGACGATGTGGTGTTTATTTATAAGGAGATGGTAAAAGCAGGAGTTTTGCCAAATGTTGTTACTTTGAACTGTTTGTTGGAGGTTTTATTTGAAAATAGGACTGAGTCTGCTTTGGATCAGTTTAGGAGAATGCACAACAAAGGGTTTAGTCCTAATAGTAGGAATTTTGAGATAATAATAAAATGTCTCATTTTAAGCAATCGAGTGGATGATTTGGTTATCATTTTAGGCAAGATGTTTAATGCTGGATTTGAGCTGGAATTAAGTTTCTATACCTGTATAATACCACTGTTTTGTAGGGAAAATAAACTAGAGGAGGAAATCCAACTGTTAAGGTTGATGAAAGCTTCAAATCTTTTGCTGGATGAGTTGATTAGATGTATGTGTGAGAACCATAGATTAGATGATGTGAATAATCATCTTGAAGAGATGATAGAAAATGGTAGAACACCCTTTGTTGATGTGCTTGTTGATCTAGTAGCAGGACTTTGTGCAATAGGAAAATTCAATGAGGCTATGAATTTCTTGGAAGACAAATGTGGTTACGTAACTTCTCCATGCAATGCTATGCTTGAAGGTCGTTGCAATGCTGGTCAATTTTTTCTGGCAAAAAGTATCTTTGACAAAATGGCTGAGAGAAACGTAAATATTCTAATCAGATGGCTTTGTGAGAATATGGAAATAAAGGAAAGCAAATGAACTTCTTAGTAGAATGATTATAATTTCCATAGTTCCCGACACTGTCACATACTCAGCTCTTGTTGTAGGCAACTGTCGATTGAGAAAGTATAAGGATGCTCTGCCGGTGTTCCATCGGGGTTGTATCGAAAATTGGGTTTTGGATTCTATATCTTATTAGGAGTTAGTGGAAGGTCTTTGCCAGGTGGGAAAGATCATGGAGGCTGCTGAAGTATTTCATTACATATCGAAGAATGGATTCTCCCTCCATCCTTCTTCTTACAATATGCTGATAGGCGGCATGTGTGGCATGGGACAAGTGGATAAAGCAATTAGGCTACAGGGTTTGGCTTACAGTTCTGATACTTCTTATACTACTTTAACTTACACTACAATCAAGCATGGATTTGTCAAAATAAAAAATGGCTAAAGGACTAATGGTATTTCTCTCACAAATGTTGGTGGACGGTTGTGCTCTTGTTGTGTTGTGTGTTCTTTGGCTAGCCAATCTCACTTGCACATGGTTGTAAGCGGGATTGATAAACTAGTTTCTTATAGTGATATTTTGGATTCATCTATTTATAACATACTAATCAATAGCTTCTGGAAAGAGGGTCTAAAAAGTTAGGCTTCCTGTTTATTGGATCTGATGTTAGAAAAAGGTTGGGTACCAGATGCTACAACTCATGGACTCTTGGTTGGGTCTTTCATCAAAAGAGATACAGATCGTGAAACATTTACATTGAGGATTCCATGCAAGATAGTGTTAGCAACATTTTCTCTGATGGATTGGGAAATACATGACAAGTTCCCATCGTTGACAATGAAGCTGTAATTAGAAAATATCTAAATTACCCCAGTGGAAAACTCACCATGATGGGATGTAAGCTTCTTTGGGATCTAATTTTGCAGTTTTGGTCGAGTTGCATGAGAAATCAGTCTATAATGGCATTTGATTTTAAACATGCTAGATTAGTTGTTATTTACCCAGCGATCTTATAATCTGTGACATGATGCCACTGCATTGTAAATTCCAAAGAAGAATTTGTCGAAATCTCCATAAACGTTGTGGCATCATAAGCTTTCTGGTCCACTGTATTTTTGTTAAGTGCTTGTGCTTTGCTCTTTTCATTTTTTCCTGTCAGTTTAATTGTTATTATGGTGCAATATGCTCAATATGCACTCTGGAATTCTCCTTGTTCTGTTTAGTCATACTTGATATGATATTAATGAAGTTAGTGCCAGGGTATTTAATTTGACTCAAGCCAATTTCTGAAAAATCATCCTGTGGTCCATTAACATTATTGTCGTATGGTTTAGAATTGTCTTTATATATTGGATAAATATCAAAGAAAAACATTTTCAATCTCCTCCACAAACCCCAACGCCCCCACCACCCCTCCCCCCAACACCCCAATTGCAGAAGCATTACTTATTTTACTTTCACAGATATCAAGCAGTGCCCTAATAAGTTTTAATTGGTTATCAACTTGTCCATCAGACTATTTGGAATCAGCAAAGGATGTAGGTCCGAGGGAAGACTGGAATTGCAACCTGCAAGCCAGTGATTGTTGACAATTATTTAGCAGCTGAAGTTCATTTTTCAACAATATGATTGTTGTTGAACTCTATCCAACCACAGCTGCTATAGAAGCAGTTTTCATCAAGTTCTAGTCATTGCTGGAAACTTCTACTGGTAACTTGGTTGAAGAGTGACAGAGTTAGTAAAATTCAGCTGAAATTCTCACTAAGGAAATGGAAATTGAAATGATAGATTCAAGATACAAATTGGTGTAATTTAACTTGATTGTTCAAATGGGCATATATATATGACTTGCCTTGTCTCACCTAATATTAATTCCCAGGTTTGCCCTCGAATATGAGATACTGCCTAATTTGTATTATATTTTGAGAAATTATGTTCTCTAGGTTTCAGATTTTCAGGAATTTTAATAAATATTTATGGGTTGTTTTGTTGAATGATCAGGGGTTAAGTATGCAAGTGACAAGGAAATTCTAGTGGACCTGTTGTTCTGGGTGACCTGCAAATATAACATTAATATATGGAGATAGAGATGCCTTCAATCCTCTCCATCAATTGAGGATGAGAAGATACAACATTCTGTTTGCTCAACTGTAGAAAGCCTTGGCTCTTCTACTTTTAGTCACCAAGATCATATGGCTCTGGACAAGTCTTGTGGCTAGAGGCCCTTCATTCACAACAAGTTTCCTATTTGGGAAATCCTAATGAGAAATTCAGTAATAGTGCACTAGTTAATATCTGGAAGATCAAGAAACCTGTAACTTATCATCACCCTGGTACTAATTATAATCCAAGACTTCTGTTATGGGCCTTGCCCAAATGGATTTTCTCTTTTCAACCTTGCTTAGAATGTTTATAGAAATCATTATCCACACAAACCTTTAGTGTCAAACAATCGCCCTAATCATCCTTGTAGTTTTGTCCAAAAAGGTGGTGAAGTCACCAAATTTGATCCTATTGGCATGAATCCGAAGCCTGCATTGTTGAGTCAGTCACAAAATGGACATATAGAGCATAGGAAGCTGTCATGTTCTTCACCAGTGAACTCAATTAACATCCTAGTAGTGTCATATGGGGGACGTCGAGGTGTCCAAAACCTTTTGATTATGTCCAAAGCCTTATAGGTGTTGTGTTACTGACACTGAAATCCTTGAAATTTTAAAAGTTAATGCCGATTAAAGGTAATATAATCGATTTCTTTTGATATGGGGATCCTAAGCATCGGAATATTGACATTAAAAAGGCCTTGGAAATTGCTATTGATCAACAGATGGTAGTAAAGCAGAAAATTGGAGCTATGAACTTTTATGTTGGCAAGAATGAGAAACGCTAGAAATGTGTGAACCCTATTATTGGTAATCCTATGCAAATCTCGGAGATAACATGGGAAATAATTGACAGGTTTCTGGTGTCTCCTGGAGGGCAATCTGCAATAATGGCTTCTTAATGCAGGTAAATTTCCTTTGCTTGTTTAGTTTACCTTTCTTAGCTTCTGGGATTTGTAATTGGACTGTTTTTTTATTCTGTCTTGTGTGCTTTTGCATTTTTGTTTATAGGTATAAAGCTGGTACTATTTTGAAGAATATGCGCTTGACAGAGCTTACATTAGGTGACATACTTCAGATCTTGAACATGGTAATTACCACAAAGAAATGGATTATTCATAATCAAGCAGGATGGCAGCCATTTATCCTCGCTGTTACAGAGTGCAGCCCTGAATTAGGCGCTAAATCTGGTTCATAAAGCTTCGACCTAGCTATCCATGGCAAGGGAAAGGGGCCACTTGATAGTTTGAAGGGTGTTAAGTGTATATAGATAGATGATTTGTTGCAATAAGGTTACTAAAACAAAAGTCTCCTTGTGCCAAGACTCATTCTGTAGATTTACTAGTGATGAAAGTTGTTACATATGATGGCTACTGTCTAGATTTTCGATTAGAGAGGAAGTTTCAAGTGAAAATTTGCTAGATGTGTCAAAGAGTATACAATGCAAGGCTCTGAGGTACAAGAAATTGATCATCTGTTGCATCTTCTGGATTCTATTGACAATTGCAAGGATGATCCTGCTGTTTCCAAATTTCTATGAAACATATTTCTGCAGAAAAATTTCCTACCTCTCGTATAGTTCGTGGTGCCATGAGGAAGTGCAAGGCTTGATTTAAAAGTGGCATTGAAGATGCGTGTGTTTGGTTAATTTACAGAGAAGCAGATTACACAAATTATAGAAATTTATGCAGCAAACATCCGAATGTTAGTAGATAAACATAGAAAATGTTCTGGTGACTCATTCTCCTATGATCACATCATACCATGAAGATATAAAGATGAGTCACTCGAAGGTTGAACAATGATGTAAAGTTCTTCCGAATAGAATTCTTGAGCATGAGTCGAATCAAGGGATATTGAAATTTTTACCACTATTTTATTCCGTGTATACAAAAATGCCACCTATCCTAAAGCTTTCACAAATATACCACAACAGTAATCACCTTCCCTAAAATACCCCTCTTCAATATTTCATACACAAATTCTCTCTCTTCTTCTCTGTAACTTTTTTCTTTCTTCTTCCTCTTCTTCCAAAGTGATAAAGGAATCATGTAGAAAATAGAATAAATGTTTCAAAAACAAAAGAAAAAAACTGAAAAAAGAAATAGATTTCAGATTAAGAATTTTTTACTGAAAAAAAAAATAAAAAAGTTGGCAAGAAAAAAATCTGGAAAAAAAAACTGGATGGCATACCTGTGGAATTTTCTTTTGTAAATTTTAAATTTTAGCTTTAACAAATAAGATAGGTATTTAATTAAAAAAACTGGAAAAAAAAATAAAATGGGCTGAGATGGGCCAACCCTTTTTAAATTTTTGAAGGTTGGCGTTAACGCCAAGGGTTGGCGTCGCCAACCATCAACAAAAATTAAAACAGGCAAAGGGTTGGCGTCCTTTGCCTGTTTTAATATAATATATTATAATTATATTATAATATAATATATTATAATTAAAATATATAATATACAATTTTATATAATATTATGTATATTATTAATAAAATAATAATATTATATTATATTATATATTATAATATAAAATATTTTATATATATATATATATATATATATTATACTAAATGCCAAGGGTTGGCGTTTCAGCCAACCCCTGGAAACAAATATTAGTAATATTTTAATAATATTATATTATAATTACAATTATATATATAATTATATATTATAATATATTATATACTATAATATATATTATATATAATATTTTATATTATATTATATTATATATATAAAATTTTATATTATAATATATAATATATTATATAATATAATATATATTATAATATATTATATTATATAATATATATTATAATATATTATATTATATATACTATAAAATATTTTATAATATTATATTATATATATAATATAATATATATATATATAAAATAAAATATATTATATATATTATATATAATTACAACCAAGGGTTGGCGGCATCGCCAACCCTTGGTTATATATATTATATATATAATATATAATATAATATTTTATATTATTAATATATATAATTAAAATATAATGATATATTATATATTATATAATATATATAATTAAAATATTATAATTATATATTATAATATAATATATTAATATATATTAATACATATTATATATATTATAATATATAATATATATTATAATAATATAAAAAAAAGAGGGTTGACCACCCTTATTAATTTTTTTGTTTAAAAAATATGAACACCCACCCTTATTAATTTTTTTTCAGTATCATTTTATTCTGTTTTTTATTGTATTAATTTAAATTTGGATCAAATTTCAAATTAATCTAATCAAATCAAATTAATTTAAATTTGAATTAAATTAAAGTTTAATTTAAAAAATTAAAAAGGGTGGGTGTTCATATTTTTTAAACAAAAAGAATTTAATTAAAAAAATATATTATATATAATATATATTATTATATATAATATGATATATATTATAATATATATATTATATTATATAATATAATATATTATTATATTATACAATATAATATATATAATATAATAATATTATTATAATATAATTATAATATATAATATTAATATAATATAATATAATATATATAAAATATATTATAATATATTATATAATATATTAAAATTATATAATAATATATTATATATATTATTAATAATATTATAATATATATTATATATATATAATATATATGATTCCGCCAACCCTTACAGGTTTTGTATATATTATATATGTTATAATATATAATATTATATAATTATATTATATATATATATATATATATTATATTTAATATTTATAATTATATATTATATTATATATATTATATAATATAATATATATAAAATATATTATATAAAATATATTATAATATATTATATAATATATTTTTTATATATTATATTATATAATATATTAAAATTATATAATAATATATTATATTATTAATAATTATATAATAAAATATATAATTATTTAATAAAAAGTCAAGGTTGGCGGAAACGCGCCAAGGGTTGGCGTTTCCGCCAACCTTGGCTGTGTATATATATATTATATATATAATATTATAATATTAATATTATAATTATAATATATAATATATTATAATATAATAATATTATATATAATATATTATAATTATATAATTAAATTATAATATTATAAATAATATAATATATATATATAATTATATAATTATATTATATTATATATATATAATTATATATTTTGACCAAAGGGTTGGCGGCATCGCCAACCCTTGGTAAAAAAAACAAAGAAAGGGAGCTGGGGACAAATGGTGGGACAAGAGAGCTGGGGAAATTAAAAAAAAAAAAGTTGGCGTTAACGTCAAGCTATATTTGCTATCACTCTTTGGTTTTTTTGAATAGTGGGCCCACCCTAAATCCAAAGACTGATTTATGGCAGAAGCACCAGGATTCTTTGCAATATTTTCCTTCAGAGAATCCCTGATGCTTCTGCAATAATATAATTATAAAATAATATATTACTATAATAATATATAATATAAGATAGGGATATTAATTAAAATAGGCAACCGCTTTCCCGTTTAAACGTTTTTCGGCAGTAATTCATATGTTTTACCTTTTTAAGCAAATTGAATTTTTCATTCCAAAAATACCCTCATTTAATTTCTCAACGTTTACCGTAGTTTTTCGCCGATTAATTATTTACGTTTAACTATACGTATTAAGATTAATTTACCTGTAATGAATAAAAATATACAGATTAAAAATGTTAATCTATGAATAAAATTGAAAAACATATTGAAAATCTATAGATTGAATAAAATTTATGAATAAAATCTACAAATTTTATAAATTTATTTTATAAAATCTATAAATTTATAAAATAATTAAATTTAAAATTGATTGATATATATGAAAAATAATTGATATATCGAAAACGGTACGTTTTTTCAAAACAGTGCGTTTTCTCAAAAGGGGTGCAAGAAGAGAATGAAAATACAAACGAGTATGTGAAAATACAAATGGACGCGTGAAAATACAAATAAGTGCATGAAAATACAAAATATGTGTGTAAAAATATAAACAGGTGCGTGAAAATGTGAAAGAGTGCGTAAAAATACAAACGGGTGCGTGAAAATGTGAAAGGGTGAGTGAAAATGTGAAGGGGTGCGTAAAAATACAAACGGATGCGTGAAAATGTGAAAAGGTGCGGGAATTGATTGAAAGGTACGAGTACGTGAAAGAGTGCGGGAATTGATGTAAGTGTATGAAAAGGTGCGAAAATTTACTAAAAAGTGTGGGTGCGTGAAGGGTGCGAAAAATATGTAAAGGGTGCAGGAAATTACGGGGTGCGGCGTGCGGGGGATCTCCCGCACCCCTTTACAATATATATTAAGTATTATATATTATAAATATAATATATTTATATTATAAATATATTAAATTAAATTATATAATATATTATTATAAATATATTATATTATATTTATATTATAAATATATTATATTATATTTATATTATAAATATATTATATATATAATATATTTATAATATAATATATATTATAATTCTCCTGTACCCTTTTATAATTTCCCCGCACCCTTTTTGTTTTTCCCGCACCTCTTTTGTTTTTTCCGCACCCCTTTTGTTTTTTACGCACTCATTTATATTTTCACGCACCCGTTTGTATTTTCACACACCCTTTCACAATTTCACATACTCGTTTGTATTTTTACGCACCCGTTTTGTATTTTCACGCATACCTTCATAATTTCAAGCATCTGTTTGCATTTTTACGCACTCGTTTTGTATTTTCACGCACCGGTTTGTATTTTCACGCCCCCTTCATAATTTCACGTATCCGTTTGTATTTTTACACACTCGTTTTGTATTTTTACTCACCCCTTCACATTGTCATGCACCCGTTTGTATTTTTACACACCCGTTTTGTGTTTATTATTTTCACGCACCCCTTTTCTGAAAGGTGCAAGAATTATAAAAAGGGGTGAAGGGGTGCGGCAATTTGCTAGTAGGGTGCAGGTGTGCGCCCGCACGCACGCACTAGCGCGCGAGCACCAGCCCGCACGCACCAGCGTGCCCCTGAACGCACGCACCCGCACCCCTTACCAAATTCACGCACCCCTTACCCAATTCACTGCAACCTGTTTTTGTAAAAATAAAATTTAATCTATTTTATAAAAATAGATTATTTTATAAATATATATTATTTAATAGATTATTTATAAAATATATTACTTTATAAATATCCAAATTCTCTTCAATTATTTTATAAAAATAAAATTTAATCTATTTTTCATTACAGATAATTTAAAGAAAAACTTATTATTTTTTATACATCAATTATTTTTTATATATAAAAATAAATTATTTTTTAAATATTAATCCCTTTTTTAATTTATAAATTTTATTTATTTCAGGTAATTTAATCTTAATGATTTTCCTGATAGGAATCAATTAATCGGTGAAAGTCACGCGTTGTATTTGAAAAATTAGATTAGGGATATTTTTGGAATGAAAAAGATGATTTGCTTAAAAAAGTAAAACAGAGTAATTGTTGCCGAAAAAGGTTTAGACGGGAATCCTTTTGCCTATTTTAATTAATATCCCTATAATATAATATTATAATAATATTAAAATATAATATATATTATTATAATTAAATAATTAAATTTTATATATATATATACAGCCAAGGTTGGCGGAAACGCCAAACCTTGGCGTAACGCCAAGGGTTGGCGTTTCCGCCAACCTTGGCTTTTATTAAATTATAATATTATATATTTTATTATATAATTATTAATAATATAATATATTATTATAATAATATAATATATTATTATTTTAATATAATTATAAAATAATATATTATTATAATAATATATAATATAATATTATAATAATATTAAAATATAATATATATTATTATAATATATGGTACGTGCTGTCGTTGACACCCAAATTAAATCCTAAATTCCTGTAACAAAAATGTAGTAAAGGAAAGTAGGGATCGATCCCTCGAAGAGCCTTGATTAGTACGTCGTTACAAATAATCGAAACAAAGAAATAAAAGGGGGGTTTTGAACTGAATGCAAATTATAATGGAAAACAATAAATAAAAATTCAGAAAAGTAATCTAAAAGGAATAAATTGATTTAACAAACCTTGGTCTTCGGTCACATCCACCATTGGAACTACGATTGATCATTGAAACCAAAAATATCAAATTAATTATTCAAATATTCATTGTGGTATTAAATTTACCTGTCATTCCTTACGATTAGTTAACCAAAAACATGTATTCCAATTAACCCTTATTGATTAATAATTCGGATACGATCTCGAATTTAATTAAACAATAGCATTACGAATTAGAAAGACCAACGAAGCAAGACAACACAAACGTACGACGTTGCATTTAATCCAGTTGATTATTTTCCTAGGATTTAAAGTTTCTGACGCAGCAAACGATAAACCTAGTTGCCACTTCGATTAGGTGGATTGAACAATTACGGATTCAGCACCTAAACTAGCAATAGATTATATTAATTGATAAACTAATTGCGCACCTTAGAAATCAACCAACACAATCATTAAAAATAATTCAGAAAGATAACCAATACTCAAATAATTAAAAGATGCATTAAATAACAAAAATAAATCTCACAATCATTGTAGTTCCATGGTTTCAGATCCCTTCAACTAAGATAAATTATTCAGCCCCTGTAGAACATGTTTTGCTCTCTAATTTTCTAAGTACAATGGGTGATAATTCTCAAATAAAAATAAGAGTTTATATATATTTTCTTCCTACTAAAAATCTGGAAATTGAAACTAATCCTAATCTCCTAATCCAATCAAGCAAAGTGATACATATCTTCCCAAAAAGAAAGGAAAAGGAAAAGATATATATTTTTAATATAAATCCTTCTTCCAAAAATATCATTCCTTATTTAGCTCAATTAATCCTCTTTTCCAGCTGGTGATTATCCTTTTCCTAGGAAGCAAATCTTAATATTTTCTGGACTCTTGTAGCTGATCTGGGCGTTCAGATCTGCTTTCCGGATTCTGCTCTCATCTTTCACGTGCCCACGCCTAGTCTGCATTATGAAATTTCCAGTTTAATATATCTGCTGCAGTTTTTCCTCTTTTTGGCCCTATTTATTCCAAAATTGCTCAACTCTTCCTAAATGCAAAAAGATAAGTAATTCCATTAGATTCAATCAAATTTCCACACAACATAAGGGAATTATAAATCAAAATATTAACAATTAATGGCCTTATCAATATAATATAATATAATATATATAAAATATAATTATATATTATAATATATAATATTATTATAATTATATAATTAAATAATTAAATAATATATATTTATAATATATATATATTATAAATATATATATATATTTATAATATATATATATACAGCCAAGGTTGGCGGAAACGCCAACCCTTGGCGTAACGCCAAGGGTTGGCGTTTCCGCCAACCTTGGTTTTTTATTAAATTATAATATTATATATTTTATTATATAATTATTAATAATATAATATATTATTATTTTAATATAATTATAAAATAATATATTATTTATATTATTATAATATTATATAATATAATATATATTATATAATAATAATATAATATAATTATAATATATAAAATTAATATAATAATATATATTAATATAAATACATTATATACATATAAAGGTTGGTGTTGCCAACCCTTCTATGTACAGGCCAGGTTGGCGTTAACGCCAACCTGCCTAATTCCCAGATTTCACGCAAAGCTTTTTTTATTTTTTTTAAGGTTAAATGCAAATTTTTTTTTTAAGCTTTAATTCTTAAATGCTAATTTTTTTTTTCAGTTAAATCCTACTGAATGTGATCTTCTTCGATAGTCATTTCTTACACTTCTTTGATGGCATTTTTTTCCAGTTGAGTTTTTTTGTGGGTTGCTCTTTTTTTTTAAAATCCTTATTTTGAAGAATTCTTAATCTGAAGAATTTAGTATTTTCTTTCCTGCTTTTATTTTTGAAATATGAAGAATTCAACATTTTTTTCCAGAAGAGAGGGTGATTGATTCTTTTATCACTTTGGAAGAAGAGAGAAAAAAGTTACAGAGAAGAGGAGAGATAATTTATGCATGAAAGATTGAAGAAGGATATTTTGGGGAAGGTGAATACTGTTGTGGTATATTTGTGAAAGCTTTAGGATAGGTGGCAATTTTGTATAGACGGAATAAAATAGTGGTAAAAATTTCAATTTCCCTCGAATCAATGAGTCTTTGTTCTTCTTATTTTGGGGTATTCTCAGAATAAATTGACTTGTAAATTCTTCCCTCTGCAGCATCAATTTAGCAGTTTGCCACTGTATTTGCTGTACTTTTTTGAAAGCTGTATGGTTGAAACCATTAGTCCCTTGGCTATAAGCCTTATATTTAAGTCTCCTGTATGCAAACTTTGATAGAAAAATCAATTGTTTCTATTTTTGCCCCCATTTGGATAGTGCTTTTACTTTTGCATTGAAACTTTTCTTTCTGTTAAATTGCTGCCGGTTTTAAGGTTTTCAAGCTTGGAAAGTAGCAAGTTTTGTACCGTAAATACCTATAATTTATGGTACTTATTTGAAAACATTTTTGTGTTTAAAATTTAAACACAAAAAATGAAACAATTACTATCAACCCTAATCCAAATAAATTATGTTAGTTTGTGTCATATTATCAAGTCAAGTTAAAAATTACTTTCCAGGTTACCATTATTATGTTGCCCTAATTAATATTCAGTCAGGGTGGACTTGATTTGAGTCAAGTAGAACCCGAATAAGAGCTAGCTCGAGATAGATCTTGACTTGCTTGATTGATAATGATTTCATTGGAGTAGTTGTTGGAGAAAAAGAAGGGGTGTACATGATCTGGTTTTGCATGATTTGAGAGATTTTTCAAATAAAACTGAAAAAACAGTGTGAAAATTTTTCAAACCAAACAAAACTATTTTAAGTTTCAAATCAAACCAAACCAAATTAAAAAAATACAATTTGGTTCAGTTTAAATTAGGATTTAAACTATAATTATCAATATCTTATAATATACAATTTATATCTTATAATGTGATATGACATGATACAGTACAAATAGAAAACAATACGTATCACAAAGTTTATCAAATTAACACTAGTCAACGTATTATATGATATGATATGTATCCAATGATATAATACATATTATCAATATAGATAGATACAATTTTTTAGAAAAAATTATGGTGTAGTAGAAATGTATATAAAAAATTTTAAAATGTTAAGGGATATGATATTTTTTAAAATAATAATGTGTCAATTATAATTTAATATAATGTTAAGGAAAGTTCATTTTTCAACAATAAGATTGTTGTTGAACTGTATCCAACCACAGTTGCTATAGTAGCAAATTTCATCAAGTTCTAGTCATTGACGAAAACTTTTACTGGTAACTTGGTTGAAGAGTGACAAGAGTTAGTAAAAGTTTTCTTCAGCTGAAATTCTCACTAAGGAAATGGAAATTGAAATGATAGATTCAAGATACAAATTGGTGTAATTTAACTTGATTGTTCAAATGGGCGTATATATGTGACCTGCCTTGTCTCTCCTAATATTAATTCCCACCTTTGTCCTCGAATCTGATATACTGCCTAATTTGTATTATATTCTAGGTTTCAAATTTTCAGGAATTTCAATGAATATTTATGGGTTGTCCTGTTGAATGAGCAGGGGTTAAGTATGCAAGTGACAAGGAAATTCTAGTAGATATGTTGTTTTAGGTGCCCTGCAAATATAATGTTAATATCTGGAGATAGAGATGCCTCCAATCCTCTCCACCAATTGAGGATGAGAAGATACAACATCTACTTGCTCAACTGCAGAAAGCCTTGGCTTTTCTCCTTGTAGTCACTAAAATCATATGGCTCTGGACAAGTCTTGTGGCTGGAGGCCCCTCATTCACAACTAAAATTGGTAACAAATTTCAATCCCTAATGATATGCCTTTTGCTCATGTACAAGTTCCCTCCTTGGGAAATCCTAATGAGAAATTCAGTAATAGTGTACTAGTTGATATTCTGGAAGATCAAGAAACCTGTAACTTATCACCACCCTGGTACTAATTATAATCCCAAGATTTCTGTTGTGAGCCTTGCCCAAATGGATTTGCTCTTTTCAACCTTGCTCAGAATGGTTATAGAAACCATTATCCACACGAACCTTTAGCGCTAAACAATCTCCCTAATCAACCTCCTAGTTCTGTCCAAAATGGTAGTGGAGTCACCAAATGTGATCCTACCAGCATGAATCTGAAGCCTGCATTATTGAGTCAGTTGCAAAATGGACATATAGAGCATAGGAAGATGTCGTTTTCTTCACAAGTAAACTCAATTAACATTCCTAGTAGTGTCATATGGGGGACATTGAGGTGTCCAAAACCTTTTGATTATGTCCAAAGCCTTATAGGTGTTGTGTTACTAACACTAAACTCCTTAAAATTTGAAAAGATAATGCCGACTGAAGGAAATATAATCTATTTCTTTCGATATGGGGATCCCAAGCATCGGAATACTAACATTAAAAAGGCCTTGGAAATTGCTATTGATCAATAGATGGTAGTGAAGCAGAAAATTGGAACTATGAACTTTTATGTTGGCAAGAATGAGAAACAATGGAAATGTGTGAACCCTATCATTGGTAATCCTATGCAAATCTCAGAGATAACATGGGAAAGAATTAAAAAGTTTCCGGTGTCTCTTGGAGGGCAATCTGCAATAATGGCTTCTTAATGCAGGTAAATTTCCTTTGCTTGTTTAGTTTAGCCTTTCTTAGCTTCTGGGACTTGTAATTGAATTGTCTATTCTTGTGTGCTTTTGCATTTTCGTTTATAGGTATGAAGCTGGTACTATTTTGAAGAATATGTGCTTGACAAAGCTTACTTTAGGTGACACAGTTCAGATCTTGAACGTGGTAATTACCATAAAGAAATGGATTATTCATAATCAAGCAGGATGGCAGCCATTTATCCTTGCTGTTACAGAGTGCAGCCCTGAATTAGGCGCTAAATCTGGTTCATAAAGTTTCGACCTAGCTATCCATGGCAAGGGAAAGGGGCCACTTGATAGTTTGAAGGGTATTAAGTGTATATAGATAGATGGTTTGTTTTAATAAGGTTACTAAAACAAAAGTTTCCTTGTGCCAAGACTCATTCTGTAGATTTACTAGCGATGAAAGTTGTTACACATGATGGCTACTGTCTAGATTTTCGATTAGAGAGGAAGTTTCAAGTGAAAATTTGCTAGATGTGTCAAAGAGTATACAATGCAAGGCTCTGAGGTACAAGAAAGTTGTTACACATGCAAGTTCTGTTTCCAAATTTCTATGAAACATATTTCTGCAGAAAATTTTCCTACCTCCCATATAGTTCGTGGTGCCATGAGAACTCTTAATGCAAGGCCTGATTTAAAAGTGGCATTGAAGATGCAAGAGTTTGGTTAATTTGCAGAGAAGCAGATTACACAAATTATAGAAATATGAAGAAAACATCCAAATGTAGGTAGATAAACATAGAAATTGTTCTGGTGACTCATTCTCCTATGATCACATCATACTATGAAGATACCAAGATGAGTCACTCGAAGGTTGAACAATGATGAAAAGTTCTTCCGAATAGAATTCTCGAGCATGAGTCGAATCAATGAGTCCTTGTTCTTCTTAGTTTGGGGTATTCTCAGAATAAACTGATTTGTAAATTCCTCCCTCTGCAGCATCAATTTAGCAGTTTGCCACTGTATTTGCTGTACTTTTTTGAAAGCTGTATGGTTGAAACCATTAGTCCCTTGGCTATAAGCCTTATATTTAAGTCTCCTGTATGCAAACTTTGATAGAAAAATCAATTGTTTCTATTTTTGCCCCCATTTGGATAGTGCTTTTACTTTTGCATTGAAACTTTTCTTTCTGTTAAATTGCTGCCGGTTTTAAGGTTTTCAAGCTTGGAAAGTAGCAAGTTTTGTACCGTAAATACCTATAATTTATGGTACTTATTTGAAAACATTTTTGTGTTTAAAATTTAAACACAAAAAATGAAACAATTACTATCAACCCTAATCCAAATAAATTA
Source organism: Mangifera indica (assembly GCF_011075055.1). Taxonomy (NCBI): domain Eukaryota; kingdom Viridiplantae; phylum Streptophyta; class Magnoliopsida; order Sapindales; family Anacardiaceae; genus Mangifera; species Mangifera indica. Next base: position 6,719,431 of record NC_058138.1, read on the forward strand.
TGTTAGTTTGTGTCATATTATCAAGTCAAGTTAAAAATTACTTTCCAGGTTACCATTATTATGTTGCCCTAATTAATATTCAGTCAGGGTGGACTTGATTTGAGTCAAGTAGAACCCGAATAAGAGCTAGCTCGAGATAGATCTTGACTTGCTTGATTGATAATGATTTCATTGGAGTAGTTGTTGGAGAAAAAGAAGGGGTGTACATGATCTGGTTTTGCATGATTTGAGAGATTTTTCAAATAAAACTGAAAAAACAGTGTGAAAATTTTTCAAACCAAACAAAACTATTTTAAGTTTCAAATCAAACCAAACCAAATTAAAAAAATACAATTTGGTTCAGTTTAAATTAGGATTTAAACTATAATTATCAATATCTTATAATATACAATTTATATCTTATAATGTGATATGACATGATACAGTACAAATAGAAAACAATACGTATCACAAAGTTTATCAAATTAACACTAGTCAACGTATTATATGATATGATATGTATCCAATGATATAATACATATTATCAATATAGATAGATACAATTTTTTAGAAAAAATTATGGTGTAGTAGAAATGTATATAAAAAATTTTAAAATGTTAAGGGATATGATATTTTTTAAAATAATAATGTGTCAATTATAATTTAATATAATGTTAAGGAAAGTTCATTTTTCAACAATAAGATTGTTGTTGAACTGTATCCAACCACAGTTGCTATAGTAGCAAATTTCATCAAGTTCTAGTCATTGACGAAAACTTTTACTGGTAACTTGGTTGAAGAGTGACAAGAGTTAGTAAAAGTTTTCTTCAGCTGAAATTCTCACTAAGGAAATGGAAATTGAAATGATAGATTCAAGATACAAATTGGTGTAATTTAACTTGATTGTTCAAATGGGCGTATATATGTGACCTGCCTTGTCTCTCCTAATATTAATTCCCACCTTTGTCCTCGAATCTGATATACTGCCTAATTTGTATTATATTCTAGGTTTCAAATTTTCAGGAATTTCAATGAATATTTATGGGTTGTCCTGTTGAATGAGCAGGGGTTAAGTATGCAAGTGACAAGGAAATTCTAGTAGATATGTTGTTTTAGGTGCCCTGCAAATATAATGTTAATATCTGGAGATAGAGATGCCTCCAATCCTCTCCACCAATTGAGGATGAGAAGATACAACATCTACTTGCTCAACTGCAGAAAGCCTTGGCTTTTCTCCTTGTAGTCACTAAAATCATATGGCTCTGGACAAGTCTTGTGGCTGGAGGCCCCTCATTCACAACTAAAATTGGTAACAAATTTCAATCCCTAATGATATGCCTTTTGCTCATGTACAAGTTCCCTCCTTGGGAAATCCTAATGAGAAATTCAGTAATAGTGTACTAGTTGATATTCTGGAAGATCAAGAAACCTGTAACTTATCACCACCCTGGTACTAATTATAATCCCAAGATTTCTGTTGTGAGCCTTGCCCAAATGGATTTGCTCTTTTCAACCTTGCTCAGAATGGTTATAGAAACCATTATCCACACGAACCTTTAGCGCTAAACAATCTCCCTAATCAACCTCCTAGTTCTGTCCAAAATGGTAGTGGAGTCACCAAATGTGATCCTACCAGCATGAATCTGAAGCCTGCATTATTGAGTCAGTTGCAAAATGGACATATAGAGCATAGGAAGATGTCGTTTTCTTCACAAGTAAACTCAATTAACATTCCTAGTAGTGTCATATGGGGGACATTGAGGTGTCCAAAACCTTTTGATTATGTCCAAAGCCTTATAGGTGTTGTGTTACTAACACTAAACTCCTTAAAATTTGAAAAGATAATGCCGACTGAAGGAAATATAATCTATTTCTTTCGATATGGGGATCCCAAGCATCGGAATACTAACATTAAAAAGGCCTTGGAAATTGCTATTGATCAATAGATGGTAGTGAAGCAGAAAATTGGAACTATGAACTTTTATGTTGGCAAGAATGAGAAACAATGGAAATGTGTGAACCCTATCATTGGTAATCCTATGCAAATCTCAGAGATAACATGGGAAAGAATTAAAAAGTTTCCGGTGTCTCTTGGAGGGCAATCTGCAATAATGGCTTCTTAATGCAGGTAAATTTCCTTTGCTTGTTTAGTTTAGCCTTTCTTAGCTTCTGGGACTTGTAATTGAATTGTCTATTCTTGTGTGCTTTTGCATTTTCGTTTATAGGTATGAAGCTGGTACTATTTTGAAGAATATGTGCTTGACAAAGCTTACTTTAGGTGACACAGTTCAGATCTTGAACGTGGTAATTACCATAAAGAAATGGATTATTCATAATCAAGCAGGATGGCAGCCATTTATCCTTGCTGTTACAGAGTGCAGCCCTGAATTAGGCGCTAAATCTGGTTCATAAAGTTTCGACCTAGCTATCCATGGCAAGGGAAAGGGGCCACTTGATAGTTTGAAGGGTATTAAGTGTATATAGATAGATGGTTTGTTTTAATAAGGTTACTAAAACAAAAGTTTCCTTGTGCCAAGACTCATTCTGTAGATTTACTAGCGATGAAAGTTGTTACACATGATGGCTACTGTCTAGATTTTCGATTAGAGAGGAAGTTTCAAGTGAAAATTTGCTAGATGTGTCAAAGAGTATACAATGCAAGGCTCTGAGGTACAAGAAAGTTGTTACACATGCAAGTTCTGTTTCCAAATTTCTATGAAACATATTTCTGCAGAAAATTTTCCTACCTCCCATATAGTTCGTGGTGCCATGAGAACTCTTAATGCAAGGCCTGATTTAAAAGTGGCATTGAAGATGCAAGAGTTTGGTTAATTTGCAGAGAAGCAGATTACACAAATTATAGAAATATGAAGAAAACATCCAAATGTAGGTAGATAAACATAGAAATTGTTCTGGTGACTCATTCTCCTATGATCACATCATACTATGAAGATACCAAGATGAGTCACTCGAAGGTTGAACAATGATGAAAAGTTCTTCCGAATAGAATTCTCGAGCATGAGTCGAATCAATGAGTCCTTGTTCTTCTTAGTTTGGGGTATTCTCAGAATAAACTGATTTGTAAATTCCTCCCTCTGCAGCATCAATTTAGCAGTTTGCCACTGTATTTGCTGTACTTTTTTGAAAGCTGTATGGTTGAAACCATTAGTCCCTTGGCTATAAGCCTTATATTTAAGTCTCCTGTATGCAAACTTTGATAGAAAAATCAATTGTTTCTATTTTTGCCCCCATTTGGATAGTGCTTTTACTTTTGCATTGAAACTTTTCTTTCTGTTAAATTGCTGCCGGTTTTAAGGTTTTCAAGCTTGGAAAGTAGCAAGTTTTGTACCGTAAATACCTATAATTTATGGTACTTATTTGAAAACATTTTTGTGTTTAAAATTTAAACACAAAAAATGAAACAATTACTATCAACCCTAATCCAAATAAATTATGTTAGTTTGTGTCATATTATCAAGTCAAGTTAAAAATTACTTTCCAGGTTACCATTATTATGTTGCCCTAATTAATATTCAGTCAGGGTGGACTTGATTTGAGTCAAGTAGAACCCGAATAAGAGCTAGCTCGAGATAGATCTTGACTTGCTTGATTGATAATGATTTCATTGGAGTAGTTGTTGGAGAAAAAGAAGGGGTGTACATGATCTGGTTTTGCATGATTTGAGAGATTTTTCAAATAAAACTGAAAAAACAGTGTGAAAATTTTTCAAACCAAACAAAACTATTTTAAGTTTCAAATCAAACCAAACCAAATTAAAAAAATACAATTTGGTTCAGTTTAAATTAGGATTTAAACTATAATTATCAATATCTTATAATATACAATTTATATCTTATAATGTGATATGACATGATACAGTACAAATAGAAAACAATACGTATCACAAAGTTTATCAAATTAACACTAGTCAACGTATTATATGATATGATATGTATCCAATGATATAATACATATTATCAATATAGATAGATACAATTTTTTAGAAAAAATTATGGTGTAGTAGAAATGTATATAAAAAATTTTAAAATGTTAAGGGATATGATATTTTTTAAAATAATAATGTGTCAATTATAATTTAATATAATGTTAAGGAAAGTTCATTTTTCAACAATAAGATTGTTGTTGAACTGTATCCAACCACAGTTGCTATAGTAGCAAATTTCATCAAGTTCTAGTCATTGACGAAAACTTTTACTGGTAACTTGGTTGAAGAGTGACAAGAGTTAGTAAAAGTTTTCTTCAGCTGAAATTCTCACTAAGGAAATGGAAATTGAAATGATAGATTCAAGATACAAATTGGTGTAATTTAACTTGATTGTTCAAATGGGCGTATATATGTGACCTGCCTTGTCTCTCCTAATATTAATTCCCACCTTTGTCCTCGAATCTGATATACTGCCTAATTTGTATTATATTCTAGGTTTCAAATTTTCAGGAATTTCAATGAATATTTATGGGTTGTCCTGTTGAATGAGCAGGGGTTAAGTATGCAAGTGACAAGGAAATTCTAGTAGATATGTTGTTTTAGGTGCCCTGCAAATATAATGTTAATATCTGGAGATAGAGATGCCTCCAATCCTCTCCACCAATTGAGGATGAGAAGATACAACATCTACTTGCTCAACTGCAGAAAGCCTTGGCTTTTCTCCTTGTAGTCACTAAAATCATATGGCTCTGGACAAGTCTTGTGGCTGGAGGCCCCTCATTCACAACTAAAATTGGTAACAAATTTCAATCCCTAATGATATGCCTTTTGCTCATGTACAAGTTCCCTCCTTGGGAAATCCTAATGAGAAATTCAGTAATAGTGTACTAGTTGATATTCTGGAAGATCAAGAAACCTGTAACTTATCACCACCCTGGTACTAATTATAATCCCAAGATTTCTGTTGTGAGCCTTGCCCAAATGGATTTGCTCTTTTCAACCTTGCTCAGAATGGTTATAGAAACCATTATCCACACGAACCTTTAGCGCTAAACAATCTCCCTAATCAACCTCCTAGTTCTGTCCAAAATGGTAGTGGAGTCACCAAATGTGATCCTACCAGCATGAATCTGAAGCCTGCATTATTGAGTCAGTTGCAAAATGGACATATAGAGCATAGGAAGATGTCGTTTTCTTCACAAGTAAACTCAATTAACATTCCTAGTAGTGTCATATGGGGGACATTGAGGTGTCCAAAACCTTTTGATTATGTCCAAAGCCTTATAGGTGTTGTGTTACTAACACTAAACTCCTTAAAATTTGAAAAGATAATGCCGACTGAAGGAAATATAATCTATTTCTTTCGATATGGGGATCCCAAGCATCGGAATACTAACATTAAAAAGGCCTTGGAAATTGCTATTGATCAATAGATGGTAGTGAAGCAGAAAATTGGAACTATGAACTTTTATGTTGGCAAGAATGAGAAACAATGGAAATGTGTGAACCCTATCATTGGTAATCCTATGCAAATCTCAGAGATAACATGGGAAAGAATTAAAAAGTTTCCGGTGTCTCTTGGAGGGCAATCTGCAATAATGGCTTCTTAATGCAGGTAAATTTCCTTTGCTTGTTTAGTTTAGCCTTTCTTAGCTTCTGGGACTTGTAATTGAATTGTCTATTCTTGTGTGCTTTTGCATTTTCGTTTATAGGTATGAAGCTGGTACTATTTTGAAGAATATGTGCTTGACAAAGCTTACTTTAGGTGACACAGTTCAGATCTTGAACGTGGTAATTACCATAAAGAAATGGATTATTCATAATCAAGCAGGATGGCAGCCATTTATCCTTGCTGTTACAGAGTGCAGCCCTGAATTAGGCGCTAAATCTGGTTCATAAAGTTTCGACCTAGCTATCCATGGCAAGGGAAAGGGGCCACTTGATAGTTTGAAGGGTATTAAGTGTATATAGATAGATGGTTTGTTTTAATAAGGTTACTAAAACAAAAGTTTCCTTGTGCCAAGACTCATTCTGTAGATTTACTAGCGATGAAAGTTGTTACACATGATGGCTACTGTCTAGATTTTCGATTAGAGAGGAAGTTTCAAGTGAAAATTTGCTAGATGTGTCAAAGAGTATACAATGCAAGGCTCTGAGGTACAAGAAAGTTGTTACACATGCAAGTTCTGTTTCCAAATTTCTATGAAACATATTTCTGCAGAAAATTTTCCTACCTCCCATATAGTTCGTGGTGCCATGAGAACTCTTAATGCAAGGCCTGATTTAAAAGTGGCATTGAAGATGCAAGAGTTTGGTTAATTTGCAGAGAAGCAGATTACACAAATTACAGAAATATGAAGAAAACATCCAAATGTAGGTAGATAAACATAGAAATTGTTCTGGTGACTCATTCTCCTATGATCACATCATACTATGAAGATACCAAGATGAGTCACTCGAAGGTTGAACAATGATGAAAAGTTCTTCCGAATAGAATTCTCGAGCATGAGTCGAATCAATGAGTCCTTGTTCTTCTTAGTTTGGGGTATTCTCAGAATAAACTGATTTGTAAATTCCTCCCTCTGCAGCATCAATTTAGCAGTTTGCCACTGTATTTGCTGTACTTTTTTGAAAGCTGTATGGTTCTCAAAGCTTGTGAAACCATTAGTCCCTTGGCTATAATCCCTATATTTAAGTCTCCTGTATGCAAACTTTGATAGAAAAATCAGTTGTTTCTGATTTTTGCCCCATTTGGATAGTGCTTTCACTTTTGCATTGAAACTTTTCTTTCTGTTAAATTGCTGCCAGTTTTAAGGTTTTCCAGCTCGGAAAATAGCAAGTTTCGTACCGTAAATGCCTATAATTTATGGTACTTATTTGAGAACATTATTGTGTTTAAAATTTAAAAATTGACTGAACACAAAAAATGAAAACAATTACTATCAACCCTAATCCAAATAAATTATCTTAGATTTGTGCCATATTATCAAGTGAAAAATTACTTGCCATGTTACCATTATTAATGTTGCACTAACTAATATCCAGTAAGGGTGGACTTGATTTGAGTCAAGTAGAACCCGAGTAAGAGCTAGCTCGAGATAGAGCTTGACTTGCTTGATTGATATCCATTTTAAGTTAGAAAATTAGAAAAGAAGAAGGGGTGTGCACGGTTTGGTTTTGTGTGAGTTGAGAGATTTTTCAAACCAAACTGAAAAAAAAAAATTGAAAATTGTTCAAACCAAACCAAACCATTTTAAGTTTCAAACCAAACTAAACTAAATTGAAAAAATACAATTTGGTCTAGTTTGAATTAAAATTTGACTTATGGTTATCAATATCTTATAATACACAATATGTATCCTACAATGTGATACGATATGATATAATACAAGTAGAAATAACGCAGTCAATGTATTATATGATATGATATATATCTTACGTTATAATACATATTACTGATATGGATCGATATATTTTTTCAAAAAAATAATGATGCAGTAGAGATGTGTATAAAAAATTTTTAAATGTTAAAGGGCTATAATATTTTTCAAAATGATGATGTGTTAATTATAATTTTATATAATTTTATTAATATTATAATATTTTATTTTTTAAAAGACGTATCATATAATATGAGATACAATTCACAATATTAAAAATTAGATTTTCAATATATGATTCGACTATTATAGTTTAAACCTTTTAAAATAATTCATTTCTAAATATATATATAAATATATTATTTAAAAAAATTAATTGAATTATAACTTTCTAAAACATAATATAAACACATAAAATAAATATGAAAAATATATACGATATACATGTAAAGAAAATGACAAAATAAATATAAAAAAAATTGTACAGTTAATTACTTATTAAAAGATTCTGTTAAACATAATTTATATATATATAAACTATGTTTAACAAAATTTAGTTTGGAGATCATCCAAAGCTTAACCCCACGTTGAAAAAAATAGTTTAAAAAATTTTCAACTCAAACCAAACCAAATTTTAATTTTTTTAGCAATTCAGTTTAGTTTCACGGTTTAAATCGAATTATACACACTCGTAATTATTAAAGATGAAAAGGAAGAATAGTTAGAAAAGAAGAAAAACTTATAAGAAAAGATAAATTTGTTGGTGATTCAATTGAATCAAGCTGGCTAGACTCAATCTTGAGTTGAGGCTATCCCTATTTGAGCTTGAATCATTCATGCCAAATCGAATTTCGTTCAACCATAATATTAACTAAAAATCATTAAAGATAGAGCAATGCGATATGTATCCATTTTTAGTACACAATTCATGTATACAATAATGTGTCATCATATAATTAGGTAATTTTAAAACATGTGTTATCATATGATAAAGAAACATTCAATCAAACTAGCTAGACTTGATCTTGAGTTGAGGCTATCCCTATTTGAGCTTGAATCATTCATGCCAAATCGAATTTCGTTCAACCATAATATTAACTAAAAATCATTAAAGATAGAGCAATATGATATGTACCTATTTTTAGTACATAATTTATGTACACAATGATGTATCATCATATAATTAGGTAATTTTAAAATATGTGTTATCATATGATAAAGAAACATCTAATCACATAATAACACCTTATTTATGTACATAAATTATATATCAAAAATAGATACACTTAATTTTATTATTAAAGATAATAAAATTTATAGATATTTCAGATAATCTCACATAAATGTCACTTTGCAAATTTTATAGGGCTAGAGATGCAGCCCAAAAAAGCCCAATGGGCATTGCCCCTACTCTAACCCAAAACTAATCCAAAATAAAATCAAAAATATCTATAACATTAACCAAAAAAAAAAAAAGCCCAGTCGTATTGAAATGACCGAAATACGCTTTTTCATTACCTAGGAGTACCATATAAATATATAAATTAAAAACCCAAAAACGGGGCACAATGACAACCTAAGCTCATCCACAGGATTGCCAAAAAATCATTATTTTGAAAACTAGAGTAGAATGATCAATTCAACTAATTGAATCGAAAACCTGCTCCAAGTCTAGTTTAGTTAACATTAAAAAATAGTTTATTTATTAACTCGATTAAATCCGATCAAAATTAGTAAACCGAATGAACCAATCAAAATCGATAAAACTGAGTTTAACCAAAATTTAAAGTATTTTTAAAAATTCTAATTATTTTTGAATAATTTGATTATTTTAAATTAAATCGGATAAATTTTAAATGTCTGTAAGAAAAACATAAGTTCAAAAATTTAATGAAAAAGAGCAAAAAAAAATCTTACATCCATTGAAATATCTTTTATAAACAATGACTTACAGAATTATGTATTTTTTTCTGTATTATGAGATGTAAACGTTTTTTTCATCACTTGTTTCATTAAAATTGGGTGAATAATTATCATTTTTTAGAAAAAAAAAACATGTATTAATCACCATAACTCTGAGTATCTTGATGAATTGACTGATTTTCAATCGAACCGTAAACTAATGAGACAATCGATTTATTCACCGATCCGGTATTAAAAACATTATAAAAACACACTCTAAGTACAACATCACGAGCCCAATGGCTGAAACTCTCACTCCATTGCAAACCAACAACAAACCACTTAGGAACAGAAAGCGTACTTGAGACGACCAACTGAAATTAAAATAACAATGAACCCAGCACATCCAGCCATGGCAGGTCGCCAAAGACAGCAAGAAGAACCCAGCCAACAGTATGAAGCGTCAACCGGCACACACCTGATGCCGCATGCAGCATGCAGCATCCCAGGAACCAGGAGCAAACATAGAAATGGACCAATGTGCAACCATTTCACTAAGACGCAACTTACTGGAACCACAACCAAGAACCACCCACGCAAAAACACTGCTGGAACGCTCCAGGAGAGACAAGAAAGGACGCTGGAAGAGAAAGGGTTAAGAAAGCAGCAACCATCAAACGAGGGAAGGTGCCAGCAGAACCGGAAGCCAAGAACTCAAATTCTGCAGCAGCAAGGCAGCAAAAGGCCAACAAACCCAATGAACCCCAATGCAGGAGAGAACCAACAGGAGAGAGGGATGCAGGAATCAGCAACTCCACAGAAGGAGAAAAGCAAGAGAACAGGAGAGGATTTCAGCACCAAAGCAGCTGCAGAGGTCCAACCCAAGCCAAAATAGACCCACAGCAGAACGGCACCTCCATAGGACCCAAGAACTCACGGGAAGAAGCTAGGCCGATGCAGAGGAGAAACACAGAGACCCAGAGACCTCCAGGGAATTATAGAGGAAAAGGCTGAAAACACACCAGAAGATGGAAACAGGCAGGAAACATGGATTTGAAACTAGAAACTTCAGAATCAAACATGGAAGTGAATATACTTGAGAATTAGCAAGACAATTTACACAATAAATATGGCTCCATAGTTGTGACTGAGTCCAGCCGGTTTACAAGTTACATCAACAATGTAATCTGCAATACATTTCAGCGTTCTCTTCTTAACAGACACCTGTGGAAAGATATATCCAAGTCAAAGAAAAGATTGCTACAAAAAGCATATTTTCCACATCAGTGATGAAGGTGCAGAGATAACGAACGGATAGAATAGTAGGAACAGAGAAATTATCAAAAGCAACATCTTCGAATATCCACATAAAGTTATACCAATGTGTAACATCATAGGGGAATTCTGTATTGACAAAACACAAGAGATATTGCTTATATATGAACATCCCACGTTACAAGAATCCTTTTGGGTTGCAGAAACTCTGCTTTGCTAATTCATACGGTAGTCAATTACAGTTGTTAATGAATCTTTAAAATTTAATGATATATAAAGGGTTAAAGGATTTAACCACCACAACTGAAAGCAACAAAAAAGACCAAACCCAGACCCAGTAAAAAAAATTTGAACACGTGTACATTGTAATTGAATGTATAAGATCGCTGCCTATAATGCATTGCCATTTTGAAGAACAACCAGATGAGAAAAAGGCTTTAAAAAGGAAAAAGGCTTAAAGACAAATTCTTAACACTATGGCTCATGCCATGACTGCTCATTTTGGGCTCGATTGCACTGAGTTGACATTCGAGCTCAAGTCAGTTTGGCTCAAATCAAACTCTTATCATATAGTTGTTATGATGGTTTGAAATTGATAGTACAATGAAGCTATTAAACCAAATATTAGAGCAAACTTGACATGAGTCATTGCCATTAGATAAGGGTATTTAAAACCGGTTAATCGAAGTAGTTTGATAATTTTTTAAACCAAACCGAATTGTCAGTTTGGAGAAAATCATAAACTGAAATCGAACCAAAAATATCAATTAACCAAACCGAATTTTCAATTAATCGGTTTTGAATCTTATTTTTATTATTTTTTCCAATTTTTTTAAATAGGTTCAATATTTTATAATTTTTAATTCAATTTTTTTAAAACCAGTTTCATTCGGTTAACCTTTTGTAAAAAATTAATAAACCAGATTTTTTTATTTTTTAATGGGTGTCTAAACTAGTTTTTCAAATAACTTATTTTTTGGATCAGTTTTTATTCAAAAATCAGTTTGATTTAGTCATTAGATATTTTTAAACACTCTTACCATTAGACGCCTAACTTTGCCAAAATTTATATGATTGGCTAATGTCACTATAGTCCATTAAATTATTAATCAATATTATATTTAACCTTCCAATATCTTAAAATATAATACCCAAAATCTATTTAATCAATTGACTTCTTATGAATTATGTTTGAAAGGCAATGTAAACTCACCTAATACCACACACTTACCACATGACTTTGCAGCTTGCTATCATGGGAATCTTTCCCATAACTTTGCACAATCTGTAATCATAGAGAACAATGCATTAATGTTAAAAACAGAAATTGTGGAAAATTATATTAGAAGATGAAGAATTTCGTCAATAAACACCTCACAACTACTTGAAATCACTTGAAATTACTGTAGCTTCTCACTTAGGATTTTAATTCAATACTAAAAAGACCATACATGATTGATTAGTGTTAATTCAATTAAGGAGAATAGAGAACTCTAATAAAAAATATATTCTTAAATAAACAAATACGTACCATTTTGTAATTGTTGTATGATTGAATTTAAGTCACTTGAACAATTTTTCCAATTCACTTCTAATAATCTTGGCATGCTTAAGCCTCCACTAGAGAAGGTCTTCATCTTGGAGCATCTACTCACATATAATCCTTCCAAGAATGGGAATTTTAAGGTGTAATTCCCATAGTAGAAGTGTGTGAGACTTTCTAAACCAAACAAATACAATTTCTTCAATTTCCTAAAAACAACTTCACCGTTTGATACATCTCCCTCATTTGCTAATACTTCTACCATCATTTCACATTTTTCTATTGACAAGCTTTCAAGACACATTAGACTCCTGGTTATTGAGGATGTCATTAAGTTTTGCATTCCATTACAATGACGTACACTCAAAGTCCTTAGATTTTCAAATGACTGTGAAGGCAGCAGCAAAGTAGTCAAATTGTGACAATAGTTTACATATAAAGAATGAAGATTTTGAAGAATTGAGTTCAATCGGGAGTCTTGCTTTGAAATGCATTTTAAATTAAAAAACCCCCACAATTGTAATTGTTTTAAGTTTGTGAATACTCCAATGTCTTCTTCACCTTCTTTAAACGAGAACAATTCTTCGTATGAACTCACTTTCAATATGAGGTTTTCAAGACTGACAAATTTTTGAAGGATTTGAATCGGAATATATGTATATTCATCCTTAATTAATTCAAGAGTTTCAACTATGCAAAAGTTCTCTTGCAAATCTCCTTGCCAAATCACCATAATATCCCTTCCATTTAATTTCAATGTCTTTATATTGGAGTCAACCTAAAGAAAAATCATGTGTCAATCAATTCAAAATTAATTTTATCTTAAAAACATATAAAAAATTTAAATATGTTCAACAAAAACCAAGGAGAAAAAAATATAATGAATTGATAGCCAATTGTATCATAGTAAAGGGGCGTAAAAATGTGTGATGACTTCTAGTTAAATAATAACGCTTAGTATATGCACAAACTAATATTTTTTTTTTTATGCGGAATCAAGGTCAACATTTTAAAAACAAATTTATTAAAATTAACACCCAAAATATGTTATTATTAAAAAATTGCAGAAATCTATTTAAGCTAATTAATTGAATGCATACCTCTTCTTTGTATAATTGTTGTATAATTGAATTCAAGTCATTCCCTTCATTTTCTACCTCCTTTCTCCCATAATTGATTTTGTGTAACATTGGTGTGCTTAACATTCCTTGACAAAAATACTTCATATTGAAGCATCCTTCTATAATTAACTCTTCCAAAGATGAGAAATTGAAAGAGTAATTCCCAGAGCAAAAATATGAGAGACTATATAAACCTTCAAGTGACAACTTATTCAAATTGTTAAAAACAACTTGTTCACCACTCGATGTTGCATCTCCCTCGTTTTCTATAATTTCAATTAGCATGAAACACATTGATATTTTCAATTCTCTCAATTGTACCAAACTTCCAGCTGTTGAAGGTGTTATTAAGTTAACCAACCCACTGCAAAATTGTACTTTAAGAACTTTAAGATTCTGGAAAGGTGTAGACAGCAGTGGACTCAACAACTTTTCACACGAAGATACATGTAGAACTTCAAGACTTGGAAGATCTGATAGACTCTTAATTTCTTTGCAATTACAACAACATAGTTGAAGCTCTTTCATATTGTGAAATCTCTGAAGGGATTCAAGTGGAATGTATGCTAACTCATCCAAAGAGATTTTAACAGTTTTAGATTGATTTTGCCAAGTAATTTCTACTGAATCATTCCGTAATTCAAAAACCTCCAAATGGGAGTTGATCTACAAATTCATCAAAACAAAATTCAGTTAGCATTTGATATTCTTAAAACAAAACTTTAATCCAGTTACACTAATTTTGAATTTATCATCCTTTTTAGTATGCATGCAAGTTGCACATTTTTCTCAAAGTAAAAATAAATATTTATTGTTGATTTCTAAAATCATAATTGATAATCTATTAAAAAAATAGGAATTAAATGACTTTAATTGATATAATCCTAAAGAGAAATCGATCAAATCAAATATATATATTTGAGTTAAATTTTCTAAATTTAGTTACAAGGAAAATTAGAGAAGATAACAAATTCCATATTTAATCTTTTGAATAAAATGTTAAAATATATATAGATGGTGTTACTATTTTTTTTCAAGAAACAATGAAATAAGAGATTCATACCTTATCTTCCAAGAAGATAGATTTTGGATCCAAAATTTTAAATTCAATCTCCTCATTGTTTTTTTTGAAGCTCAGATACTTGGCACAATTTCTCACCACCAACTCTTTCAACTTTGGCCATTCTGAAGTATGCATTTCATGGTAGAAAACAGTAAGATTTGGTAGATTTTCAAGCTTCAATAAGGTTAAATTCGGAAAGACAAAATTGACCAATACATTTACTCCTTCTTCTTTTGCAACAATCTCTTCTAAAACCTTACAATCCCCTATCATTAGTTGTTGAAGTTGGTGGAGAATTTTGACAATGGAAGGTGGAAATGCATATTTTATATTTCCGCAATTCCAAAGGATCAACCGTGTCAAATTTTGATAGAAGGAAGTTGGATGCTGGTTGTAGCAAATTTCTGTAGAATTATCATTGTGGAATGTCTTGTACTTGAAATCAAGGGAGATTTCCTGCATTTAAAGTTGATAATTTTTTCAATATAAAGTAATTAAAAATTGCATTAATTCTTTGTCTCTTTTTTAAACTAACTAAACTTACATAAATAAGTAATTACAAAAAACAAATTAATTGATTGCCTATATACCTCATCTTTCTTTTTGCACAATCCATTTATGATTTTACCAAGATCATTCCCCTCGTTCTCTATTTCCTTGTAATTGACTTTGTGCAGCTTTGGAGTGTTTAACATTCCTTGAGAGAAAGTCTTCAAGTTGGGACAATTTTCTATAACTAATTCTTCTAGTGATGGGAAATTGAAAGAGTAATTTCCAGAGCAAAAGCATGTAAAACTTTCTAACCATTGAAGTGACACCAACTTCAAATTTTCAAAAACAATTTCAGTACTACTTGTTGCATCTCCCTCATTCTCTACTATTTCAACAAGTATTTTACAAGTTGATATTTTCAATTCTCTCAACTGCATCAAGCTTCTAGCCATTGAAGGAGTTGTTAAGACAACTAACCCATTTACATACCAGACTCTGAGAACTTTAAGATTCTGGAAGGAAGCTGAAAATGGCACTAGACTCCTCAAGTTGCAATGGAATTCTACTGCTAGATATTCAAGATTTGGAAGATTTGATACACTCTTAATTTCTTTGAATTCACAAGCATGTAGTCGGAGCTTTTTCACACTTTGAAATCTTTGGAGTCCAAGTAGAATATTTGCTGAATTGTAGATCATAAGATCTTTATATTGACTCTTCCATGTAATGTCTGTCACACTATCCCTTAACATAAAATTCTCCAAATTGTGGTTGATCTACTTATTCATTAAAAAAAAGTTTAATTAAAGAATTATTCGTTATTACATACTTTTTATTTTTTGGAAAAACTTAATTTTTTCCTGTTTCCTTTGAAATCAGTCAACTCATTAAACCATGCAGCTATTAAATATATTTCTAATAAAAATCAAATTATATTTTTCGATTTCACAACTTAGTATTACTTCAACAGAAAATAAAAATAAAAGAGATGGTATGAATCACATAATGCAATTAAAATGTGTGACTCATATTAGATAGAGTCTATAGATAATTTGTTTCAAAATTACACTATTTTTTGCTCGTCTACTCCCGTAACAGAATTGTCCAAATTCAATTGATCATTCATTTTTTTTTTCTAGATTTTTGTTCAAGCAAAAATAAACATTAAGAATCACATATTTAAAACA
This sequence comes from Mangifera indica, assembly GCF_011075055.1. NCBI lineage: Eukaryota > Viridiplantae > Streptophyta > Magnoliopsida > Sapindales > Anacardiaceae > Mangifera > Mangifera indica. The sequence goes on from NC_058138.1 coordinate 6,735,319, forward strand.
AGAGATTTGTACCTTATGTTCCAAGCGAATGAATTTTGACTCTGAAATTTGAAGTTCACCCTTCGTATTATCATTTTGCAAGCCCAAATATCTTGGAGTGAATTTTTGACAATTCTCTATCTCCAACCATTTTAACATCGGCAATTCTGAAACCTGTATTCCTAGATAAAAAATTGTAAGTTTTGGTAATTTTTTGAGCACCAATTTGGTTACCTGTGGAAAGATAGAATTAACTACAAGTTCTGCTCCTTCTTCTTCAACAATCTTCTCTAAAGCCTCACAATTTATTATCTCTAGGCATTGAAGTTGTCTGAGGTTTTTGACTATGGAAAATGGAAACACATATGTCATCTTTCCACATCTCTCCAATGTCAGTTGCTTCAAATTTTGAGAGCGAGGGGTTGAAATTCGACTATCCCAAATCTTTCCCAAACTAATATTGTGCAATACCAATGTCTTAAAATTGGTAAAAATAACCTACAACCAAAGTTAATTGTTGTTTTAATATATATGAACATATACAAGAAGAAAATAAAAAAGAAATAATTTAATAAAATTAATTTGACAGAAATTGCGTTGTATGGAGGATCAATAGAACAATTTGTTAGTGAAATAGAATTGAAAATTTAAATCACTAGAAAAAAGTTGCAAAAAGAGAAGGAAAAATAATACAACACGAATAAATGTGAATAAGCATAAAAGAAAACAAGAATATATAATGGAGAAATAAAAGAAATTCAAGTCAGTCAAACCTTTTCATTAAACAGGGGCATGATTTCATTGGACTGCAAATCAAAATTTGAATGATCAACATAGTTCTGCTCTTCTGAAGATTCAGCTAAGCATAAGAGTTCAATATCCTTAAATCCATATAATTCTTCTAGTGACCTGATAGAATTAAATTTAAATTTCAACATCCTCAAAAGCTCATGTTCCCCATAATGCTCAAGTTCGCCATATTCTTGATATGGGACCGAAAAATCTCCTACTGATATTTTGTACCTTTTAGGCTCTTTGGCAAATAAGTTTTTAGGTAGCACATTGTTATCTCTAACATCCAATTCTACACTCGTGAGATTAGACAAGAGCTTTAATTCCTTGAGTACTTCAACCTTCCACTGAATAGGGCAGCCCTTTATATGAAATTCCTCTAATTGCAATAGTTTTGATATGACATTTGGCACAATAACTTGCAATCGTTTACAATTGCTTAAATCTAATAACTTGAGTTCAATCAATTGACCTATTTCTTCAGACAACTCCATAATACATGAATGTTTCAAGCTAAGGACTTTTAGTTTTTTTAGCTTTCCAATAACAGCAACATCGTTAATTGTGCTATTATCTAAACATAATGTTTGAAGGTTTTTCAAAAGATGAAGGGATGATGGCAATGACAATCTGTGTAGCCTAAATAAATTTAAAACTTTGAGCTTCGGCATCACTATGAAGAAGTCCTCCGGCATTGTGAAGTAAAAGTTGGGCATATAGAAATATTCAAGAGCTGGATAATCCAAATCATTAGACCAAATTTGACTAATAATAGTACTGCTACCATGTAGGGAGATTTTTGTGCATTTCTTGAGTTTAACGCTATCCTTCCATTCCTGTTCAATGTCATTTTTTGCTGTAAATACATGATAATCAACGTATGCTATTGTTATAGCAACAACACGAACTACATCATGCATAGAAAATTGTTCGCTTCTAACCCCGTCTAGTAACAAACTAGCATCTTTGAGGTCACGAACCAATTTATCCAATCGATCTCGTGCATCTTGCGTTGTCAAATTAGCTCCTTCAAGTATATCCAAACACACAACATGTTTGAATAAGTCTGAAATGGAAGTATTATTTTCCATTAGACTGGAAATTAAAAACATTTTCTTAAGTTCTTCATCCCTTAAATAATTGTAACTTAAGGCCATCTTCATGTATTCCTTTTCTAGGAGTCCTATGAACTTTTTTGGTGATGGTGCTCTTAATTCTCGCAATGCTACTTTCCAATCAGTTGGATGACTCTTGTTTCTTAATGCTTTTGCTATAGTGCAAATGACGATGGGCAATCCTCCGCATTCCTTGCATACATCCTTCGGTAGAGAATTCAATTCACATGTTTGTATAACATCACCTGCAAAAAGAGAAAGGATAATACTAACAGCAATTTCTATTTGCATGTATTCTTTGGATAAGCAAAAGTAAGAAAAGTTGAAAATATTGAATTTCACCCTTTTCTTAAAAAATCCATAAAATTTTTTATCTAAATGAATACCACTTTATAATGTCAAATGACAAACAAAAAACACATTACTACATTAAACTTAAAATTTATATGTTAAACCAATTAAAATTGTGAAAATTTTATAAGGACTAGAACTACATTAATATATCCCGACATTATAAAAGTGAACAAACCAGAAAAACCTACAAGTGAAAATTCTACAACAAGATTACCTGCCATGTTCCTGAATAGGTTCCAAGCTTCATTTTCTTCTAAAATGCCCATCTTGAAATTATTTGTGGAACCCATCTTCTGCAATGCATCTAAGTTTCTTGTCGTGAACATTAGTTTACATCCCCCATGATCCATTTCAGAAGGAATACCGATAGTCTTGAGATCAACATCTTCCCAAATATTGTCTAAAATTAAAAGGATCTTCTTACCTCTCTTCAATCTCTCATATAACTTATTTGCTCTTGCACTGTCGTGACTGAAATTTACGCCTAACTTCTCTGCAATTTCTGTTTGAACCTTTTTTATATCCAAAGTTTGTGTTACCTATAAGACAAAATAATATGGCCAGTTAAGAACAACAAACAGAGCGAAATAATTGTAAACTAGTTTGACTATGATTAATTTGACTCAAGTAATAGCAGTCATAATAATTATTACTCAAAATAAGCATAAGAAAGTGAAAAAAATTACTTCAAGAAAAGCAATGTCCTCAAATAGATTATCCTGCTCCGCTTTCCTTCCAACTTCTTGCACAAGAGTGGTCTTCCCAGTACCACCCATCCCATAAACACCAATCATGTACACATTCTCATCATTTAAAGCATCCCATACATTCTTCATAATGGAGTTTCTTGATTCGAACGTCAAATAATCTTCGCTAGATCTAAGCCAGATATCTTGTTGAATAGTAGGAAAGGAAACTTGATCGAATTCCTTTTCCTGCTGGAGGAGGGGATCAATATCATCCCACTTTAATTTGAAAGCTTTCTTGCTTTGCTTGTAGTTGGAGCACAATCCTTTAAAACATGGAGGGTTGTTTGTCTTCTCTTGAATCAACTGCTCTGCTTCTGTAATTGTCTTCTCCACATCCTTCAGCCAGTCTTTAACATTCTGTTTGATCTCTTCCACATTTCTTTCAGCAACAGTAACCTTATGCTGAACTTCGTCCCTTGTATTCTTCAGCTTCTTAACTTCCTTTTCGAGCTTTTTGAAATTGGTACTGTACTTGTGCAAGTACTTAAATTGACGCCAAATTGGAGCAGCCAACCATTTGCCAACTTCAAGGACAGGACTCAACACTCCGCCAATACTCCCGGCAACATCAACCATTTTTTTTTTAAAAAAAAACAGAAGAGAAATAAAGCAGATGAATATAATCAAAAGACCAGTATTAGACAGAACACGATAAAACACAAGTTTCAAAATTAACAATAAATAAGAGAAATGAAAAAAGAAATTTATATAGTAAACGAGAAATAACCGAATGCAAAAACTTTTTTTTTTTAAAAGAAATTAGATAATACCGAAACGGAATTTTTTTTCAAACCGGAAATAGGGAAGAAAAAATTTGAAATAAAGAAAATAAAAGAGAGACCTAAGGTGCGAACTGAAGAAATCGAAGGATATGGGCTCAGGGAGGTTTGTGAGTGAAGGAATTTTTGAGTGGTTTTGAATGACTCAGAGAGATTTCAGTGGAGAAGAATCAGTTGGTCATGATTCATTATCAACTCAAAGTTCTACGAAATTCTATTGATTTGACAATGGAAACTCACCACCGTGTGAACACAATATTTATTAAAATGTAACAGAACTGTAGAATTGACTTATCGACGACTGGCCACACATCTTTCACCACGTCTAAGGAGTTGTCACCGAAAATGAATGAAATATTGTCATCCTCTCGTTCATATTGGCCCCATATTTAATATTATTTTAGGCCAAATAACAATTTCCACCCAAGATTTGATACAACCTACTTTCACTTACTAACTATCAAAAATTTGAATACTTATCCATATGTTAAATTTTATTGTTATTATAAAGAATAAAATCGTCATTTAAAATTTCATTTAATTAATTATCATTTAAAAATTTTATTTAAACTCATATTTTAGATTATCCTTTAAATTAAAAAAATAGCTTTTTGCCCATATTACTTTTTTCTTTAGGTATCAAAACTTGCTATTCCCCCAAGGTCCTAGGGGTTCCTTGGTAAATTTTCAAAATCTCTCACATATTTTTCTCTTTACAGTCACCACCCCAAGATTTTGAAATATTGCTGACACACACCTGATCTCTTATTTCAGTTTTCGACATCACGTCTAGTATCAGTCTCTGGTGAGTTTGCTCTTTCTCAGTGACCTCTAGACGTGATTTTTCTTTTCTTTTTCATTGTTATCAAGCGCCTCCTTCTCGATTTCCTGTCACCATAGTCCACCGAGATCGAGTAGGTCCAATGTACTCCACTTCGCTAGTGCCAACCTTCCTCTTTGATGACTCCCATCAACCGAATGAGGGTCGAAATCAAGTGAAATCTCATAGGAGAAGCAACTCGACGACAAAGGAGAAAGACGTCCATAATGATAAAAAATTGAAACTGAAATTGAAGAGGGGTGAAACATGATTTTTAAAAAAATAGAGGGTAGCGTGTGTTGAGAAAATATGAGAGCAGAAACCCCAGATTGGGGGAGGGGGGCGAGAGGGGAGGGAGTCATTTTTTAAACTTGGAAAATTTGAGGTTAGGGAAAAAATAAAAATTTAAAACTTAAAGATAATAATAAAAATATAAGTTTAAATAAAATTTTTAAATGATAATTTTATTTTTTGATAATAATAATAAATTTTAATAGATAAATAAATATTTAAATTTTTAATAGTTAATGGATAGAAAATAGTTTATACCAAACTTTGGGTGGGACAGTTAGGGCTGGATTCGAGCCGAGTCAGCTCGAGATCGAGCTCGGCTCGGCTCGGTTCGAGCCCGAAATGAGCCGGGCTCTACTCAGCTCGATCGAGCTCGAGCTGGCTCGGATTGGCTCGGTTGATTTTTTTTTAATTTTTTATACAAAACGGCGTCGTTTTGATTTATATATATACAAAACGATGTCGTTTTGATATGAAAAACTAGCCGAGCCGAGCCGTAAATGAGTCCAATTGAAAACGAGCCGAACTCGAACCGAGCCAAGGTCAACTCGAATCGAGTTCGAGCCGAACTCGAGCCAACCATAAAAGAACCGAACCGAGCCCGAGCTGGCTGCGAGCCGAGCTTGGCTCGGCTCGAATCCAGCCCTAGGGACAGTTATTTGCCCATTATTTTATCTTAACTCGTTTTATTTATCTGCTAAATATTTTGTGATAACAAAGCTTATCTACTCCTAGAGGCGGCACCTCATTCAATAATGTTGAAGGAATTCAGCCGACTCTTTTATTTACTGACAAAACTCAAGTTTGGCTCTATCTGGATTCATGAAACAGTATTATTAGCCAAGCTAATAATTGCTAGCACCAGCTACCTGCTCTTGTCACCCTGGTGAAGGTCATTAATGTCATATTTATTTCTCACAGTCCCCATTAGAGCTCTGTAACCGAGCTACATGTTTTCTTCTTCCATTCGTTTGAGTAATCATCATCATACAGAACCAGCCATCTATATTGCTTAATTTGGATCCTTATTAGCTGTAGAACTGTCAGACTCCATCAATAAGTATTACTTGTGTGTTAATTTTTACATGTTTCTGAGTTTGATTTTTCTTTTACATAACACAGGGGTCATCAGACGGTCCAAATCATAATGAGTTTGATTTTGAGTTCCTGGGGAACACTACAGGTGAACCTCACCTTGTCCAAACCAATCTGCATATGAATGGCGTAGGTAACAGGAAGCAGAGGGTGGACCTGTGGTTCGTCCCCACCAAGGACTCTTACACTAATTCTTGCCAGGGGAACGAATCTTGGATGACTTTTACATGCCCCTTGGGTCCCATTCAGTTCTACAGAGAAACATGTATACTCTGTAATGTCTCCTTCAATCACCGTGGCTTATCGCAATACCATACATGTCAGACCCCACCCAGTTCCTTTATGATTCCAATGACTCCTCTGGTTACAGGGGTAAAAATATATCTCATTCATTTTAACCCACGTCTTTGCGAAATGAATTGTCTAATATCTATATAAAAATGTTTCAGATTTATGATGGATGAGACCCCAATTAGAGTGCACACCAACTTGGAACACAGAGGAATTCCCTTTCCAAAGGATCAACCGATGGGCGTGTACAATTCAATAATGCCGATGACTGGGCTACACAAGTTGGGCGGGTGAAAACTGACTGGAGCCATCCACTATTCGTAGCCTCATACACTGGGATTGAAATTGATGCGTGCGGATGCCCAGAATCAGTAGCAGCAGCTGCTAATGTAAAGAAATGTAGCAGCAGTGGTGAATAATGAATTTTCAATACATACTCCTTTTTTTTAGATTAACTGTTTTACAGAACTTTTTTTTTCCCATTTTTTATCAAGTTGTCCTTTTTTAATTCTCTCCTTTTTTTTATCTTCTCTTGTTTTTCTGTCATATCTGGGAGGAAAAAATAACTCATAGCCTTCCAATACAATGCCTCGATTTTGCTCTTGTGTGTTGGAACCTTATTTTTCAAAGTGAATGACACATTTCTACCAGTTGAAAAATCGAGCAACTATTTGTATTGAGTCTAACTTAACTATTACATTTAACTTATTTGTCAAAGCAAAAATGAAAGTGTATTAGAGGCTGAGTAAGGATATATAAGTGTCGTTGCATGGGTGATATTAGTATAAACCCTACTGAAATCAAGAATCATAATTGACATTATATGATTTGTTCAAAAATAACTGTTGAACTAAGGATCATACAATTTTGCGATTGATTTGTTAATCTATCTAATTAGGTTAGTTCAAATATATTTACTAAAATGAAAAGGAGACTTGATTCAATAAGATTTCGATCCACTAGAAAGTCTAACAAGACTTCTCGAGTCCAATAGAAAGGATTGTTAGCTTGAAGAAATAGTGAGTGATTTAATTACCAAAACCCGTTTTAAATAAATGCATTAATTAAAATATTATTACTAATATATTTTTCTCCACATGTAGATCACATGACCCATCATGTCTGCGAATTTTAATGTATGATCAATTTCGGAAAAGGACTACGGGCTTGAGGGCAGCAATTTTTTTGGTTTGCATCAAAATCTCCAAATATTACTGCATGTGCAATTAATAAAATATCTTTATTATTATTATTTTAATTCAAACAACATGTTTGAAAGTCAAATAAAATCAAATACAATCGCAGAATGCATAACTAAAAACATACAAATCTAGTGACAAACAAATAATTGTCATAAGCTCAAAATACCCAAACTACCCCTTGCCCATGCAATGTCTCATGCTAACCTACTAGTTAACCCACACTATCCTGCTACTTAACAATCCTAACTATAAAATCACAAAAAGAATATAGCAAGTGAAACACAGTCAATAAATAAATGGCCGCTTAGTATCGACAAACAATATAAATCAAAACCACAAGTAACAATTTGTGTCTCATATCAGATCCCACTATGGGATTTTAGATGTTTTCCCAATATTATAATGCCCATCCAAGTAATTTTGATGTCCAGTGTCCAATCTTTATTGACAATGTCATCTCGAATTACTATTATTGCACAATGTATATCGATGTCTTCAACATCTGATGAAAGCATAAGATATCTTAAGTGTCAATCATGAGGTATACTCAATATACTTGTCGGTTGGGCTTTGGGCTATGAACATCATATTACATAAGGAGTGAGGCCTCGGGTTTCTCCTAATATCACATAAGCATCCTAGATGCTAAGAAACTCAATGTCGATGTGTGTATGAGCATTCCAAAATACTAAGATGCTCAATACCGGTGTATAATCATCAAACAAGTATCAAAGTCACACAGAGTAATCCAAATGCTTTTATAAAATAACATAATGCATAATTCATAGTTATTAACTTAGAACCATGATAATTGACTCGTGTATCGTACTGTGCATCAAAAACCTAATTTTAAGTATTTGTATCAAGTATCGTATCGTATCGTATAATACAACTTTTAAGAAACAAAATAATAAAATATTGATAAAATAATAAAAAATATAATTGACATGTCATTATTTTGGAAAATATCACAAGTACTTTTATAAATTTAAAATTTTTTACATACATTCCTATTACATCATCATTTTCTCTAAAAAACGTATTGATTTGTATCGATAATGTATATTATGTTATAAGATATATATCATATCATACAATATGTTTACTATATTATATAATATATTTATTATATTATATTAATTATGATACTTCTTATGATACATATCATTCTTATTTATATTATATTATATCATAAAATACACATTATATATAGTAAGTAGGGTTGGATTTGAGTTGAATTGAGCTCGAGCTCCCTTGAGTTCAAGCTCGACTCAACTTAGTATTAATAGAGCTCAAGCTTGAGCTCGGGCTTGTCGAGCTCGTTATGCTTGAGCTTAAATTTAGTTCGGCTCTTTTTATTTTAAATTCGAGTTTTTAATTAATTCGTTATTAAAACGACATCATTTTAATACATATTAGTCAAAACGACGTCATTTTGTATTAAAAATTTTTAATTTACAAACTTTGACAAGCAAGCTCAAGCTCGAAAATACTAACTCAAGTTGGCTTATTTTAAGTTTATTCAAATTGAACTTAAATTCAAACTCGAATCCAGCCTAGTAAGATACAAATAATACTTTGACAAAATATTGCTTAGAGAGAAATACCGCTTTTCAGTCCTAGTTTCAATTATTACTTTTGCTCAAATTATTTTAAATATTATTATAATTTTCAACATTCTCTGCTCAAATTATTATTATTTTAGTATTATTCCCCTTTCAATCTTTTATAACTGCTAGTAATTAAACAGGACAAAAAGGGACTTCTCTCGATACTATGAAATGGTGCATAAAAAAAAAATATTATGGGCCAAAAAGTCCTATTTCAAATTTCAACACAAGGCCTTGTATTCTTTTTGCTGTTTGTGAGCACTTCTCTGATGTGTAAAATTTTTTATTGGTCAAAAGACATATTCCCGTTTCCCACCCAAGGTTAACTGTATTGCACTGATTACAAGATTTCAAAAACTGAATATTCATCTAAAGTTTAGTTCATTTTTAATCACCGAAATTTTTTTTTTAGGACAAAGGGTTAAAATCATTATTTTATTAATAATATTAAAAAATATGTAATTTTATCTCATTTTTCTTCCTTAATTTAAAAAACTAATAATTTCTCTCATTTAAAAGTTTGAAAAGTTATATTTTTCCCTTGTTAGGGTTTACTTTCATCCCTTCCTTCTCCGACAACCATTCTCCAACCGAGTCATCTTCATCTTATCCTTCTTCCTTTCCTGTCAATGACAACGATGCCCAAAGAAGTCTCAACTAGCTTCTCTAGATCTATCAACGTAATTCGTCAAATCGATTCTAGATGAAGCTTCCATTGTGTGATTCACCTTCCTTCGAAGCCGATTAGCATTGTCCAATGTCAATTCAACGAAGACTCTTTCTTTATGGGCTTCCTCACACTAGGGCTTTGTTGTCTTGGAGAGAGACGATCAAGGAGAGAGACGATCAAGGAGAGAGAGAGTCGAAAGGAGAAAAGTGGTGTAAATAATGGTTGTCACCATCGTTGTCGTTCAAGAGAATAAAACTTTTAGAAAGTAGAGGAAAAGATAAAATTACTTTTTAAAATTAAGATCGAGGTGAAATATTAATTTTTAAAACTTAAAAAAAATAAAATTATTTATTTTTTAATATTATTAATAAAATAATAATTTTATTTTCAAATCTAATAAAAAAAATGAAAATAGACCAAACTTTAGATGAACGTTTAGAATTTTTTAATCTGACATGTAGATATTGGGCGGGAATAAGTCTCTTGCGCTGTGCAATAGGAATTATTTTTTTGGAGCTACTAGAGTCTGAATAGGCCAAACATTTAGACGCCATGGCATTTGCTTTCTACTTCGGCATTTGTGCAATAAGAAGTCTATTTTCATGAGTTACTTTGGGTGTTTAAAATTATTCGCTAAGTGAATCAAACTAATTTTTAATTAAAAACTTTAATAAAAAATTAATTTGAATATCGGTTTAAGAATATAAAAAATTAACTTTTTGATTTAATTATTGATTTATCTAATTTTTTAAATTGGTCAATCAAACCAAATCGATTTAAAAAAATTAAATAAAATATTAAACATATTTTCAAAAAATTGAAAATATAATAAATTTTTAAAATTAAGTTAAAAACACAGTTAACCAAAATTCGATTCGATTAATCAACATTTTTTATTCGATTCAAAATCAATTAATTTTTAAATTGGTTTGGTTTTGGTTCATAATTTATTCCCAATTAAAAATTTGGTTTGATTCAAAAAATTGACAAACCGATTCGGTTAACCTTTTTAAACAACCCTAGACAAAAAAGGCTAGTGGGGAGTAAATATGAGACCAAAATACTTATCCTCACCCAAGGTTTGTTAAATCTTCAAACTGGTATTTGTTAAATATTAAAAATCTAAACTGTCATCTATAATGATTAAAATTAACAGAATTAATTAGCTTCAGAGATAAAATTATTTTTTAACTAAAATATATTAAAAATAATAAAATTTTATCAATTTCTTTCCTTAATTTAGAAAACCAATATTTTTTCTTCAGGATTAAATTTTAAAATGTTAGATTCCCCCCTTCTAGGTTTTCATTTTTATTGTGCTCTCTTCCACTAGCCCTCTCTCTCTTTGGTGATCTTCTCTCTCAGTGACCATTTTTCTAATATATTCGTTTTTTATAAAGACGATTCATTAATGACTTTTTTTTAAAACAAATTAATAAAAAAATATTTAAGTTTGATTCTTTTTTGAATAGATCTAATCACAAATAAATAGATGAGATCTTGCATTGAATAATTGGTCTAATAATTATTAAATTAATTTAATTTTAAATTTAATTTTAAAATATTATTAAAAAATTTGACCTCACTCTTTTGTGCTTGTAGATATAGTTTCTTCCGTTACCCTTTTGAGGCAATTGTTGTCTTACCCCTTCCAGTAAAATGTGGATTAGTTCAGATTTAATAAAATTATTTTGATAATTTATTTTTTGTTATTTATTTTATTTTGTTTAGTTTATAAGTAATAAAAAATTTTGATAATTTTTCATTATTAATGGTGATATGATAGATAATATAAAAAATAATCTAATTATTATTACCATTTTATATATTAAAATATTAATAAAGTAATCTTTATTTTATTATAACTATATTTTTATTTATTAATTTTTTAGGTTAAAAAAATCTTATTTTTAATTACTATAATAAATAACATTAAAAATATTTTATTATAATTTTATTGAAAGGTATATAAGTAAAATAATATATTAATATCTTTTTTTAATTTCTAACTAAAAACAATAATTATTTATATTAAATTTTATCAAATATAATAATAATAATTTATATCTAATAATCTTTAAAATAATATTTTAAATTTTGATAATAAAATATTATCTAAATTAAATATTTCTTTTAAATTAAATTCAATTGATTTGATAATAAAACTTACCACTGTGTGAACGAAGTATTCTCGGGTGTTTGAAAGGGAAGATGAGAAAGAAGAAAATCAAACATAAACAAGGAAGGGTACAATGTCAAGTTGCTTGAACCTTTTCGTTAATGGAGTTCCCATTTCTCAATAGATACACGTCTTTTCTATTGTCTTTCTTCTAGACTTCTTTTCTGTTGGGGTCAATATGTTCTTTTGATGTTACTGTTCTTGAAAAATTTTAGATATAAGGATATGCATGATTTGGTTTGATACGATTTGAAAGGTTTTTCTAAGCAAACTAAAAAAATAGTTTAAAAAATTTTTAAACCAAATTAAAAAATTATAGTTTAGTTTAAAGTTTGAATAATAGTTATTAGCATTTTATGATACATGATCCGTATTATATCTTACGATATAATACTATACATATGTTAAACAATACATAACATAAAATGTATTGTATTAACAAAATGCAGTAAACATATCATACAATCTAATACATATCTTACGATACGATATATATTACATATATATAAAAAAATTTTAAATATTAAGGGTATGTCATATTTTCTAAAATGATCACATCAAAATTATATATACCTTTTAATTTTTAAAAGGTATATCATACAATATAATATATGATATAGAAATTTGGGTTTTTAATATACTATATAAAACATGATTCAACTACTATAGTTTGAATATTTTAAAATCATTTATATATATATATATATATATATATATATATATATATATATATATATATATATATGCATGTTTAATAAAATTAATTGAATTATAGTTTTATAAAACAGAATATACACATATAAAATAAATATAAAATTTATATGTCTTATAAATTTACAAAAAATGACAAAATATGGTTATCTTTGCTATATAATTACTCTATTAATAAACTAAAAACTTATAAATTCATCTAATGAAATTACAACAAAATGAATTCTTTGATTTTTTTAATTTAAAATCTTAATATAGATCCTAAACTCTGAACTAAGAGGGGATTGAAGCCAAACTCCTTCAAACTTGATTTGGTATTTGATTTGAAGATTTGAATAATTAAACTCAAATTGAAAATTGATCAACTTATTAACCTTAAGCAAAACTCAAGTATGATGTTAATAATGGAATTTAGTTCTTCTGAGGCTCTTCAACTTTATGAGTATTACTGTTTATCATCTCAAATAAACAAAACTTGATCAGAAAATTTCAAAATTAAACCTAAGCTCAAATAAACCTATAGAATCGATTGCAATAACATGACATTTTACATATATTTTGGCATATTCTGATGTTTCAAGTACAATTTCACCATTTTTCATATTTATTTTATCCTAACAATTACCCGTCTGAGTGATGTAATTGGAATTTGCCTTGTTGGGCTGTTGTTCTCATATTTGTTATTCAAGGGTTTGTGGTTTTGAGAAGGGAAAGAAGGAAAGGAAAGAGTGTTGTTGCTTAAGGAAAGATGAATATGAAAAAGTCGAGCTGTGATCTTGTGCTATAATGATATATTGGAATTTCAAAATACAAAAATAGATTATTGATATATTAAAATTAAATTATTTAGTTAAGGAGTCCATCACTGTAGCTTTTTTGTTTGGACTAATCAATTCAGTTTTAAAAAAATAATTTGACTCAAATAAAGTTTTTAATTAAAAAAATTGATTCAATTTCGAAAAGATAATCTAACTCCGATGAGATTTTTTTGTTTAAAAAAAAAGTACAAATCCTATATAATTTTTGAAAAGATAAAAATACAAATTTACAGTTAATAACCAAAAGTAAATAATTATTTTTTGTAATATTATAAGTTAATGAATATTTATCTATATAAATGGTTATTTATCACATATGCGAATGATTTGAAATTTGTTTTACAATTGAACAGAATGAATTTTCAAATTTTTTTATTACAATAGTTTTTTAATTGAAAAATAAAGAAAAATAGTCACCAAAGGTGAAGACAAAAAATCTTCAGAAAAAAAAACAAAGTTTTAAAAAAGATAAAAAGTGATTAAAAGAATAAATCTATTGACAACTAGAATAAATCAAACTTCTTTGGGATCTAATTTTGCAGTTTTGGTCGAGTTGCTTGAGAAATCACTCTATAATGGCATTTGATTGTAAACATGCCAGATTAGTTGTTCTTCACCCAGGCATCTTATAATCTGTGACATGATGCCACTGCATTGTAAATTCCAAAGAGAAACTTATTTGTCGAAATCTCCATAAATGTTGTGGCATCATAAGCTTTTTGGTCCACTGTTTTTTTGGTTAAGTACTTATGCTTTGCTCTTTTCATTATTTCTTGTCAGTTTAATTGTTATTATGGTGCAGTATGTTCAATATGCACTCGGGAAATCTCCTTGTTATGTTAAGTCTTACTTGATATGATATTGATGAAGTTAGTGCTAGGATATTTAATTTGACTGTAGTCAATTTCTGAAAAATAATCCTGTGGTCCATTACATTAATGCCTACATTTAGCTTCAATTTTACTGTATGATTTAGAATTGTTTTTATATATTGGATATATATCAATGAAAAAAATTTTCAATTCCCTTCCCATGCAGAAGCTTAACATTATTTTTTTTCACTTCCACAGATATCAAGCAGTGCCCTAATAAGTTTGAATTGATATCAACTTGTCCATCAGACTGTTTGGAATTGTAATTTTTGGGTAGGATGAAGAGGTCGGAAAGATTATAATCAGCAAAGGATTGAGGTCCGAGGGAAGACTGATATTGCAACGTGCAGGCTGGAGATTGTTGACCATTATCTAGCAGCTGAAGTTCATTCTTCGATGACAAGATTGTTGTTGAACTCTATCCAACCACAGTTGCTACGGAAGCAGTTTTTATCAAGTTCTAGTCATTGATGGAAACTTTTACCTGTAACTTGGTTGACGGGTGGCAGAGTTAGTACAAGTTTTCTTCAGCTGAAATTCTCACCAAGGAAATGGAAATTGAAATAATAGATTCTAGAAACAAATTGGTGTAAAGTGACAATATAGTTAATGACTAATTAAAAAACATGTAATTTAACTTGATTGCTCAAATGGACATATATATGACTTAGCTTGTGTCTCCTTCTCCTAATATTAATTCCTGGGTTTATCCTCGAATCTGATATACTACCTAATTTGTATAATATTTTGAGGAATTTTGTTTTCTGTGTTGCAGATTTTCAGGAATTTCAATGAATTTCTACGGGTTGTTCTGTTGAATGAGCAAGGCTCAAGGATGCAAGTGACAAGGAAATTCTAGTGGACCTATTGTTCTGGGCAACCTGCAAATATAATGTTAATATCTAGAGATAGAGATTGCTCCAATGCTCTCCATCAAATGAGTATGGGAAGATACGACATTCTGCTTGCTCAGCTGCAGAAAGCCTTGGCTCTTCTCCTTGGAATCACCAAGATCATATGGCTCTGGACAAGTCTTGTGGCTGGAGGCCCTTCATTAATGACTAAAATTGGTAACAAATTTCAGTCCCTGATAATATGCCTTTTGCTCATGTACAAGTTCCCTACTTGCGAAATGCTAATGTAGTAGTGCACTAGTTGATATTCTGGAAGATCAAGAAACCTGTAAATGATCACCACCCCGGTACTAATTATAATCCCAAGAGTTTTGTTATGGGCCTTGCCTGGGTGGATTTGCTCATTTCGACCTTGCTCAGAACGGTTATAGAAATCATTATCCACCACAGCCTTTAGTGCCAAACAATCACTCTAATCATACTCATAGTTCTGTCCAAAAGTGAGTCACCCAATTCAATCCTATGAGAATGAATCCAAAGCCTCCATTGTTTAGTAAGTGACAAAATGGACTTATAGAGCATAGAAAGTTGTGGTTTTCTTCACTAGTGAACTTAATTAACGTTTCTAGCAGTGTCATATGAGGATGCAAGGGTGTCCAAAACCTTCTGATTATGTCCAGAAGCCTTATAGGTGTTGTGTTACTAACACTGAACTCCTGGAAAAGTCAAAAGATTATACCAACTGAAGGTAATACAGTCAATTGCATTTGATATGGGGATCTGAAGCATCAGAATACTGGCATTAATAGGTCCTTGGAAATTGCTGTTAATTAGAAGATGATAGTGAAACAAAAAATTGAAGACATGAAATGGCATGTTAGTAAGAATGAGGAACTCTAGAAATGTGTGAACCTTATTGTTGATAATCCTATGTGAATCTCGGAAATGACATGGGATAGAATTGAAAAGTTTCTGGTGTCTCCTAGATGGCAATCTGCAATCGTGGCTTCTCAGTGCAGGTAATTTTCCTTTCCTTGTTTAGTTTAGCCTTTTTTAGATTCTGGGATTTATAATTAGTCTATGTTTTTATTCTGTCTCGTGTGCTTTTGCATTTTGTCTATAGTTATGAAACTGGTGCTTGAAAGAGTTTACATTAGGTGACATGAGATCTCAGAATAATCGGATTTGTAAATTCCTCCCTCTGTAGCATCAGTTTAGCTGTTGTTAATGTGTTTGCCGTATTTGTGTAAGTCTTATGATTCAGCCTTCCCTTGACCATAAACCTTATCTTTCAGTCTTATTATGCTTGAGTTAATTTGCTGCAAGTTTTTATGCTTTCGAGCTACTGAAATATCGCAAATTTGTTGTCAATCTGTCATCTAAGATGTTACTTCTTGCACTGAACTTATTATTGAAAGGCATTTTCTTGTAATGTACAGAAGCAATTTGTATGGTCATATTTGGCTATCAGCCAACACATGATTAATTATAGGCTGAATGACTATTTCCCAGTGAAACTTTGATGAAACAGTAATTTTTTACTCTTGAAGTTTGAAAAATCCGTTTATTCACTCATTTTGATAATCACATAATTATATGATGATATGTCATTATTTGTGCATATTATTTTTGTACATAGTTTTATTAGAGTACACATTAAGTGATACCAATGTGTACATGTTTCTTGCTTTCAACAGTAGCCAAGAAGAAAGTTATCAAACCCAGATTAAAAATTATCAATGTCATTTTGCAGATGCTCCATAATTGAAAATTAGCCAAAAGATATGTTCCCATCTAAGGTATAGTGAAATATTAAAATCTCATTCTCTAATTTTTAAAAAACCCAAACACTCACCTATAAATTAATTTCTGTTAAAAATTTTAGTTAGGGTTAGGATAAAACCATCATTTACTAAAAAATTTAAAAAATTAAAGTTTTACTACATTTTCCACTCTGAATTTAAAAATCTCACAATTTTCTCTCACTCAAAGTTTGGAAAATGAACATTTCCCTCTTAGGGTTGTGAAACTATCATCACATATGACGAAACCACGTTCGATGTTCCTCTTGGCTTGTCTCTCTCTATTGATCAAATCCTTTTTTTCGACGAAGACAAAATCATCTTTATTGCAGTGTCTTTATGGACAAAAGGAGTGGGAGGGAATGATGGTCGACTGAGAGAGAAAAAGGAGGGAAGGCCGGTAAATGGGTAGGAATGATGAGTCGTTGGAAAGAAAGAGAAAAATTATCACTTTTCAAATTTTGGATGAGGGTAAATTGTTATATTTTCAAACTGAGAGAAAAAATGTGATAAAACTTTAGTTTTTGAAATTTTTTTGTTAAATGATGATTTTATCCTTAATTTTAATTGAAAATTTTAATTGAATTTGACTCATAGGTAAAATTTTAAATTTTTAAAAGTTAATGGATATGAGTTTGCAATTACACTTAACATTGGGTGAGACCAGGTCTTTCGGCCTTGAAAATTCAGCAAACCCGGGTTTCAATAAGCTTATTGTGGCTATACGAGTTAAAAATCTTTGTGACATTTTTGACCATATTGGGCAATGTCGTAAACTAGTTTCTCCTTTCTCTCCCACAGTAAGTCAGATTGCATTAATTTCTCTGGATCAAGTACAAATCCCAAAAATGGCAAATCAAAAGTTTGAAGTTCAAACATCTATGAGCACATAGTGAAAATTGAGCATCCACCAAAAAAGTTTTTCTTTTGTCTTTTTTTTTTTAAATGAAGCGACGAAACCGGACTCAGCATACTTGACATAAGTCATATTGCCATTAGACGCCTAGCTCTTTGAAAATTTATATGATTGGATATTACCACTTTAGTATTTCATATGATTATATCACTTTAAACTTATCAATATTATTAATCAATATTATATTCAACTTTCCAATATCTTAAATTACATTCCCAAACCTATTAATCAATTGAATTTCTTATGAATTATATTGAAAAAAAAAACATAAAGTTACCTAATACCACACACTTACGACATAACTTTATAGTTTGCGGTCCTGTAAATCTTTACAATCTATAAGCATAGAGAACAATACATTAATGGGAAACATAAAACCTGTAGAGAAACAAACTTGGAGTCTGCAGGGATAGTCTCTAGTTGTATTCCAAATCAATTTAAGATAAGGTGGAGTTCGTGGGCTTAAGTGTCTGAAAATTGTATTTGTAAGGGCTGAATTGTAAATGTAATATTAGAGAGCTTCATTTCAGTACCTGGGTACAATAGTCATTTTGTGCGGTAAATATTTGTAACAACCCTTGGTATACAAACCAAGGATTATTAGTCTGCCCTTCCCAAATTTTTTATCCTCTTGCACTCTCTTGTGGGGTTTATTGTGCTAAGAGAAAACTCAACGGTTTTATTTGATCACTCACAAGTTTCATTGAGTTTTTAGGTTGTATATTCAGTGGTGCTCTATGTCGAAACTTTTCGCAGTTTCTATTGTACAAATAGGAGTGTCTTCGTATTGTGAGTTTTAATAATCTTTATTTTATAGTAGAGTCAAACTAGAGGTTTTCTTGGTTTTAGATGTAGGGTTTCAGTTAAAGATCTAAACCAAGTAAATATCTGTCACGTTTTATTTCTTGTAGTTGTGTTTTATTATCTATAATCCTGCATGTTTCTTGTTATTAATATTTGATTGATTGATTTTTTATCAAGATAAACACCCGACAACATCAACCACTTTTTAAAATTATTTTTCAAATTTGAAAAAAATATAATTGAATGAATAAGAGAAATGAATTTTTATTCTAGTATGAAATGAAAAAAAGTAGTTATTATATTAATATAATTAAATGAATATGTATTTTATAGTCAATTCTATATTTTTACTTTGTTAACGAATTAAAAACGTATAAATTGATCCAATGAAATTACAATAAAATGTATTGTTTGATTTTTTTTAACTTGAAATCTCAAACATAAATCTTAAACTCAATTTGGTATTTGACTTGAAGTTTTGAACAATTGAACTCGAATTGAAAAATGATCAATTTGTTAACTTTAAACAAAGCACAAGCCTTATGTTAATAATAGAACTCGATTCTTCTAAGACTCTTCTACTTTATCAATATTGTTGTTTATTATCTCAAATAAATAAAACTTGATTAAAAAATTTCAAATTAAATCTAAGTTTAAATAAACCCATAGAATCGATTGTAATAACATGAAATTTTACATATATTTTGCTATATTAAGAAGGTGCAAACATTGTTTAAGTAGTAAAGACATACAAATGGGATCATCACCTCAACTAATACAAATTTCAACGAGAAGCTGTGTTCAGATGCTTCAAGTGCAAATTCACCATCCTCATATCCGTTAACAATTAGCCGCTTGAGAATGCACGTGATGATGGTGGAAAGATTGAGAAAGGAATTAATAAAGTGGGATCAATAAGCTAGGGTGTTACATGTCGAGCAGTATGATCTTGTGCCACTAGATACACACATGTCCGATTTGGGTGAAACTGCTTAAGGCCCTAGCTTTTGTTGTCTGCAAAGTAATATCTATCTTTATAGTTCATGATGAAGTTGAATACGTCAACCTTTTAGATTTTATGTAATGATAGAACCAAAAAAATCAATTCAACTTTATAAGAGAGAATTTAATTCAAATAAGATTTTTTAATTAAAAGAATTATGAAACAATAAAAATACAAATTTACTGTTAATAACCCATTAGTAAATAATTATAGCATAAAATATTATGAGTTAACAAATATTTGCCTATATAAATTATTATTTATTACCATTATAAAAGATTTGAACTTTGTTTTACGATTGAATAAATTGAATTTTCAGATTTTTTATTACAATAAGTTTCTTTATAAAAAATAAGCTTTCATTATTTTATATTAAATATGTCGAATTAACTTTCATGACTAAATTCATAAAACAACATTAAGAAAGTGACTATCCGCTAATTATTATCAAGTAATCAACGACTTAAATTCAAAATTTAAATTCTGACAAGAAACAAATAGAGATTGAAAACTTTACTAAACACAAAAAAATGAATACAATTACTATAAACCCTAATCCAAATATATTATGTCACATATATGCGACATTATCAAATCAAGTCAAATATTATTTCCAAGGTTCTCATTATTAATGTTAAACTAATGTTAATTAGGACTAAATTTGAGCTAAGTTGAACTAGGGTTAAACAAAAGTTAACTTAAGAGTGAACTTAATTTATTCAATTAATGATGAGTTTGTTAGAAAAATTGTTGAAAATAAAAAAGAATGGTCACTAGAGACAAAGAAAAAGAACCTTTGAAGAAGAAAAAAATCTTCAAAAAAACAAAGTTTTTAATGCTAAAGGAAATGAATTTATTTATGACTCGATTAAGTCAAATTAATTTGACTTAACTTGAGCTAAAACTACTTTTGTTGGAGTTTGACTTTTTAGAGTTAAACACCAACCTTAGCAAAAGTCGATTTGGATGATAAAATTATTAAAGATAATATCATTATTGATATAAATGTCACTAAGCAAATTTTATATGGCTAGAGATGCAGCTATAAAAGCGCAATGGGCCTATTCCCCTATTTCAACCCAAAACTTACCCAAATGAAAAATCATGAACTGCCGGAGGAAGTCATATTTATAAACAGTATTCTAAAGTACCGGATTCAATCTCAATCACCTTTAGATCAGTAATTAAGCTTCCTTGTATTGCATATTTCAAGTTTCAATTTTCTTTTATTTTTTTCATTTTTTGGTTAAGGTTTCTGTTTGAGTGATGCCAAATTGTCTCAGCTCGTTCATGAGGTCCTTCAACGGCCATTAAGCGTTCATCATTAACATTTTCAAGCAAAATCCTCAAGCGGGTTAATTTAACTGCCTGTATTTCCTCACTTTCGTGTGCTAATATACTCCAAGTTACTGATTGTGAAACGAAAATTAAAGTTTTGAGAAATAAGCTATGCCCGGATAATCTTATCCGGGTTTTGGATAACACTGGCGACTTGAACTCTGTTGTGAAGATATTTAAATGGGTATCTCTCCAATAAGGGTTTCAACACAATTGATACTTATGGTAAAATAATTTTGAAGCTGGGTTTGGCTAGAAGTGTTGAACAAATGGAGGGGTTTTGTCAAAATATGGTGAAAGATATGTGCCCTAATGCAGAAGAAGCTCTTTCTGCATTAGTTGAATTGTTTGTTAAATATAATAGGGTGAATAAGAGTATGAATTTGGGTGGTTTTAAGCCCTCAGTTGATGTATTAAACGCTTTGTTAGGTGCCATTGTGAAGAAGAAGAGAGGTATTAAAGATGTGGTGTTTATTTATAAGGAGATGGTACAAGCAGGAGTTATGCCAAATGTTCATACTTTGAACTATGTGTTGGAGGTTTGGTTTGAAACTGGTAGGATTGAGTTTGCTTTGTATCATTTTATGAGAATGAACAAGAAAGGGTGTCGTCCAGATAATTATTATAAAAGGTCTTATTTTGAGCAATCGAGTGGATGATTCGGTTATCATTTTAGGCGAGATTTTTAATGCTGGATTTGGGCTAGCTGGAATTAAGTTTCTATACCTGTATAATAGCACTGTTTTGTAGGGAAAATAAACTAGGGCAGGGAATCCTACTTTTAAAGTTGAAGAGAGCTTCAAATCTTTTGCTAGATGGGTTGATTTATAGAGAGTTAATTAGATGCATGTGTGAGACCCATACTTTAGATGATGCAAATTATCTTCTTGAAGAGATTACTTAAAACGGTAGAACACCTGCGGTTGATGTGCTCGTTGATCTAGTAGTAGAACTTTGTGCAATAGGAAAATTTGATGAGTCCATGAATTTCTAGGAAGACAAATGTGGTTACATAACTTCTCCATACAATGCTATGCTTGAAGGCTGCTGCAATGCTGGTAAAGTTTTTCTGGCAAAAGTATCCTGGACAAAAGGGCTGAGAGAAACATAACAGATTGCAGTTCTTGGAATATTCTAATCATATGGCTTTGTGAGAATATGGAAATAAGGAAAGCTAACGAACTTCTTTGTAGAATATTTATATTTTCCACAGTTCCTGACTCTGTGTCATACTCAGCTCTTGGTGTAGGCAACTGTCGATTGAGAAAGCATGGGGACACTCTGCAGGTGTTCCATCAGGTTTGTATCGAAAATTGGGTTCTGGATTCTATATCTTATTAGGAGTTGTGGATAGCCTCTGTCAGACAGGAAAGATTATGGAGGCTGCTGAGGTATTTCATTACATGTCAAGGAACGGATGCTCCCTCAATCCTTCTTCTTACAATATGGTGATAGGCAGCATGGGGATGCTCTGCAGGTGTTCGATCAGGTTTGTATCGGAAATTGGGTTCTGGATTCTATATCTTATTAGGAGTTGTGGATAGCCTCTGTCAGACAGGAAAGATTATGGAGGCTGCTGAGGTATTTCATTACATGTCAAGGAACGGATGCTCCCTCAATCCTTCTTCTTACAATATGGTGATAGGCAGCATGGGGATGCTCTGCAGGTGTTCGATCAGGTTTGTATCGGAAATTGGGTTCTGGATTCTATATCTTATTAGGAGTTGTGGAGAGCCTCTGTCAGACAGGAAAGATTATGGAGGCTGCTGAGGCATTTCATTACATGTCAAAGAGCGGATGCTCCCTCAATCCTTCTTCTTGCAATATGGTGATAGGTGGCATGGGGATGCTCTGCTGGTGTTCGATCAGGTTGGTATCAAAAATTGGGTTCTGGATTCTATATCTTATTAGGAGTTGTGGAGAGCCTCTGTCAGACAGGAAAGATTATGGAGGCTGCTGAAGTATTTCATTACATGTCAAAGAACGGATGCTCCCCCAATCCCTCTGCTTACAATATGGTGATAGGCGGCATGGGACAAGTGGATGAAGCAATTAGGCTACAGGGGTTGGCTTACAGTTCTAATTCTTCTTATACTGCTTAAATTACACTACAAATACAGTCATGCACAGATTGTCAAAATTAAAAATGGCTAAAGGACTAATGGTAATTCTCTCACAAACGTTGGTGGACGGTTGTGCTCTTGATGTGGAAGTATATTGCATCCTCATACAAAGCATGAGTGCACAAAATCGAACTAAGGATTCTGCTTTCTTTTTTGATTTGATGGTTAGTGAGGGTTTAGTGCCTGACTGAGAAACAATGCATACTCTTCTGTGTTGTTTGGCAAGCCAATCTTACTTGCTTATGTTTTCAAGTGGGATTGATAAACTAGTTTCTAATAGTGATACATTGGATTCATCTATGTATAACATACTAATCAATAGTCTCTGGAAAGAGGGTCTAAAAAGTGAGGCTTCCTGAGTATTGGATCTGATGTTAGAAAAATGTTGGGTGCCAGATGCTGAACTCATGGACTGTTGGTTGGGTCTTTTATCAAAAGAGATACAGATGGTGAAACACTTGCATATGAGGATTCCATGCAAGATAGTGTTAGCAACATTCTTGCTTAGGGACTGGGAAATACATGACAAGTTCCCATAGTTGACAATTAAACTGTAATTGGAAAGTTTCTAAATTACCCTGGTGGAAAACTCGCCATGATGGGATGTAAAATAAAACCTGATCTTGCATGGAAATACATGACAAGTTCCCACAGGGCAGCATCTTCCTTTCCAGAAATAAGTTGCTCCGGGTGAAAAAGTTGTCTGTATGCTCCAGTTCTAACTTCATCAACGACAGTGGGTTCCAGATCAACAAACACAGCTCTAGGCACATGCTTGCCAGAACTGGTCTCACTGAAGAAGGTATTAAAGGCATCATGTGCAACACCTACAGAGGTGTCACCGCAAGAAAGCACAAAAAAGTATATTGTTAGTTTCCAAGAAAACATTAAGAGAAAAAAAAGATAAAGATAAATTTATAATAGCCTGCAAAAGGGAAAAAAAATTCTATACAGTTGAAGTAAAAATAAAAAAATAAAAAGGATCATTCAGCAATCATCTCTATTGCAGACACAGATTAACAAATGACGAGAGTTTCACTGAATATATGATATATATCACAAATTCCTTAGCATCGTTCATAATACAACAATTCGAAGAAAAGGAGCTGCTTTTGTAATGCATGACACTGAATTTAATGCCTGCGTTGCTATGTTCAATATCTGGTTTCAATCCAATAGATTCCATAGCATCAAATTTTTTTTCCCTTTTGCAGGCTATTATAAATTTATCTTTATCTTTTTTTTCTCTTAATGTTTTCTTGGAAACTAACAACATACTTTTTGTGCTTTCTTGCAGTGACACCTCTGTAGGTGTTGCACATGATGCCTTTAATACCTTCTTCAGTGAGACCAGTTCTAGCAAGCATGGGCCTAGAGCTGTGTATGTCGATAAATAGTGCATTATTAAAAGCTTTTGGAAGTTGTGGAAAGAATCTTTGCATAAAAAAATTAGAAATAATTCTGGAAGCGTCTGATTTTGACTTTTTCCTAATAGGGTAATTTGTAGTTGTGCTGTCACAAGAATGTCTATAAATTGTTCTTTACAAATAACTTAGAAAGTGGAGAAATAATAAAATAAAAATAATGTGGAAGCTGAAGATTTCAGAAGGAAATGATGGATGTGTTAAAAGTGTAAACAATCACACAGGCAGACAGTTCTGGGAATTTAAACCAGAGCTTGGAACACCTGAAGAAAAAGCACAAGTTGAAATTCTTCGGAAGCACTTCACCAAAAATCGCTTTCAACAAAAGCATAGTTCTGATCTTATTATGAGACTTCAGGTAAATTCATTATATTTAGATTATAGTTATATATTTTTTGAAGGTCATTTTGAAGTTTTTTATTATTATAGTATGCAAAGGAGAATCCATGTGAGATGAATTTGCTTCCTGAGAAAGTGAAAATAACAAGTGAAGAAGAAATAACAGAGGAATTGGTGGCTAATACATTGAGAAGAAGCCTGAGATTCTATTCAACTCTTCAAACTGAGGATGGCTTCTGGCCTGGCGATTATGGTGGCCCTTTGTTTCTTCTTCCTGCCTTGGTATGCTTGCTATTAGACATATTTATTTTATCTTTATATTCCCTTATTTTGTTCTATTTTCATTCTAACGTATAGGTTCATAGGAAAATCCTTGGATTACGTTTATTATTTTTGAGAAGGCAGGAAAATTTTGGAAATGGGTGCCTTTTGTTGAGATGGCTAACCAGCCTTTCCTTATATTTAATTAGTCTTGGTTTATTAACTACAAAACAATAATATCTTCATTATTGATTTGATGATGTTTACCATCATGCATGACGTCAGAAATGGGCAAGAAGACTTGTCCAATTGCTTTCGATCTGTTTACATTTTTTCTCTTGCATTCTTATGCAAATGCAAATAGAGTTACATGTTAAAGGGAAAATACCATTATTATTTTCCAGTTCGCATAATTTCTACCTCTTTTTTTTTTTTTTTTTTTTAAGAGGACTTTTTGCATCTTTTAAAAATTGATATTTTAAAAGAGTTAGGTGGGTGGGGCAAGGATGGATTCCAACTAGACCTGAATGAAATTATCAATTAAAATTTTAACTGTAATTTTACATTTCTGTTGTATGTAAAATTACTTGGTGTTGGACTTTTTTAGCCTCCACATTCACATTAATTGACATCAGACTTGCACTTGCTTCATTTGCATCAATTGCTTCACGCAAAAATATTTTACATTTCTCTATCAACTTTTATTTTTAAAAATGATATCTATTCAACACGGATTGTAAAGTAATCAATTTTAAACTGACAATATTTTTTTCTTGGAAAAAGGCTAATTTCTGATAGCAAGATTACTAAATCAATAAATTTTAACTAAATAAAGAATATTATTTCTAGCATTACCTTGCTCAAAGATTGTTAAAAAATAAATCTAATATAATTAATAATTGTTAGACATAATTAAACATTGCTTAACAATATAAGAGCTTATTTATTTATAATATGATGAGCTTGCTAATAAAAATGAACAATGACCTTCCAAAAGTTTCATGATTAAAAAATAAAGCAATTGCACACAAGACGAAGTAAAATAATGATTGATTTTTTTTTTTTTTTATAATTGTTTAGGTGATTGGCTTATATGTTACTGGAGCCTTAGATACAATACTACATTTGGAACATCGGAAAGAGATGCTACGCTATTTGTATAACCACCAGGTATTTATTTGTTAATTTCTTTCAGATTTTTTTGATCAAGTGGTGTATAATTCAACTTACTGAATAAAAAATATTGTAGAATAAAGATGGGGGTTGGGGTTTACATATAGAAGGATGCAGCACAATGTTTTGTACAGCACTCTCCTATGTGGCTCTAAGATTGCTTGGAGAAGAAATGGAGGGTGGCAATGGCGCCATGGAGAAAGCTCGAAAGTGGATCATTGATCGGGGTGGTGTTACTTCCATTCCATCTTGGGGAAAGATGTGGCTTTCGGTTTGTCTTATTTATTTATTTATTTTCTTTTCTCATAATAATTCAATAATATTACCATAATTTATATAAATTACAAATATAATTTGCAGATACTTGGTGTATACGAGTGGAGTGGTAACAATCCTTTACTCCCCGAGATGTGGGTTGTGCCTAAGTTTGTTCCGGTTCATCCAGGACGGATGTGGTGTCACAGTCGAATGGTATATTTGGCAATGTCATATTTATATGGCAAGAGATTTGTGGGACCAATTAATCTTCTTATAATTTCTCTTAGAAGAGAGCTTTACACTCTTCCTTATCAGAATATTGATTGGGACCATGCCAGAAATCAATATGCCAATGTATGTATTTATCTTTATCTCTATCTGTCTCTATTTTCTATCTACCTATATCATTATCAAATATAAATCATCAATATTTATATCTATGAATGTCACTTTCATATTATATTATTTCTTTGTTTTTATCTCTATCTCTAGCTTTACCATATTATATACATGTTTATTCATATATTAATAAAATAATTGAACACTAAATCTAATTGGATTTAAGATTTAAAGGGTAAAATCAAATGCACAACAACCTCTACTCTTTTTCAACTCATATTGTTTGTCTCATTCAACCGCATATTTTTTAATTAAATGGGATTGCAATACTACATATTTAATTTTTACATAGTTCAATTAAACTATAGCTCCACCTAGAAGTCTCCTTGCTTACAATTCATTACTAATTGAAGTATTTGCATATTTGATTATTAGGAGGACCTTTACTACCCGCATCCAATGATACAAGACATAATATGGAGTTGTATTAACAAGTTTGTGGAACCTCTTCTAATGAAATGGCCTATGCGTAAGTTGATGAGAGAAGCTGCTCTCAAAACAGTAATCAAACACATCCACCATGAAGATGAAACCACTCAATATATATGCCTTGGACCTGTTAATAAAATACTCAACATGGTGTGTTGTTGGGTGGAGGACCCTGATTCTCTAGCTTTTAAGCTTCACCTTCCAAGAATTAAAGACTATCTTTGGATAGCTGAAGATGGAATGAAAATGCAAGGCTACAATGGAACTCAATTCTGGGATGTTGCTTTAACTATTCAAGCTATCCTCTCTACTAATCTTCTTCATTCAGAATATGCTGCTTTGTCCATGCTTAAGAAAGCACACAATTTCATCAAAGCCACTCAAGTATGTGTTAGCATAATGAAAACAATAAAACTATGTTTACTCACTTTGAGTTTGATAAAATAACACTCAATCATGTAATGACACATGTGTATCTATTTATACACACAAAATGAGTATGCAGAATATTACTCTAATAGAAATTCATAGTAATTTGTTTATAATTTATGTATATATATATTTCACTTGAAAGCTAATCTATTTTGAATTTTTTTTTTCAATTTAAATTAGGTTCGAGCAGATAGCTCAGATGATGTAAATTATTGGTATCGCCACATTTCTAAGGGAGGATGGCCATTCTCTACTCCAGATAATGGTTGGATTGTGTCAGATTGCACTGCTGAGGGATTAAAAGTACTGTAATTCAGCTTACTTTTTAATTATGTGTTTTAATTCATTTATTTTAAAGTTTTAAACCAATGTTAAAATATTCCTCATAGGCGGCAATCCTGTTGTCACAAATATCATCTGATATTGTGGGAGAAGCAATACCAGTAAATCAATTATACGATGTCGTTAATGTGATTTTATCCTTACAGGTATTTACGAGTGTGAATAATGAATTAATATATAAGCAAAAACTAACAAATGGAATTTTGTATAACTTCTAACAGAACAAAAATGGAGGTTTTGCATCATATGAACTCACAAGATCTTATGCATGGTTGGAGGTATGTAATTCATAAATATAAATTAATCTCTCCCTAGATTAATCAAATTAAATTATTTAAATTTTAACCACAGTAAAATTTTATATGCTTATATTCTATCTTTCTCAGATCATGAATCCGACTGAAATATTTGAAGATATTATGATAGATTATCAGTAAGATCATACAACTCGATATATTTATCAATGAATGTTGATCGAAATTATTAATTAAAACTGAACATATATACAGGTATGTGGAATGCACATCAGCAGCAATTCAAGGCCTAAAGTCATTCATGAAAAAGTATCCAGGCCATCGGACTAAAGAAATAGAAATATCGATTGCAAAGGCAGTCAAGTTTATTGAAAGCATACAACAACCAGATGGCTCATGGTAAACTGTACAACACCCTGCTAATATTAAGTATGTAATTAGAAGTATATAATTAAGAGTAGAAAATGATTAAAAGAAAGAATTAATGTTGTGGAATGAATAAAAATAGGTATGGGAGTTGGGGAGTGTGTTTCACTTATGGAACATGGCTTGGAATAAAAGGGTTGGTGAGTAGTGGCAAGACATATGGAAGAAACAATAGCATCAAAAAGGCATGTGAGTTTTTGTTATCAAAGCAACTTCCTTGTGGAGGCTGGGGAGAGAGCTACCTTTCAAGCCAAAACAAGGTCAGAAAACTACTAAAACCAAACCCCTTTATTTGATCTATAAAGTTATGTATATGCATTATCTAGTACATCATTAGGTCTATAAATAATGTTATTATGTGATTAGATGATTTTAATTAAGAATAAAATAATACGTAATTACACGATAATATGTTATCTTTGTACCCAATGGTGTATTTAAAAGTGTGTGTATATAGCATTGTTCTTATGTAAGTATTTGTTATTCTAAAATAAAGAGTGATATATTTTTCTGTAAATAAACAGGTATATACAAATCTTCCAGGAAACAAAGCACATCTAGTCAACACTGCATGGGCAATGTTAGCTCTCATTGAGGCAGGCCAGGTATGTATATGAATAAAACATAAAATCATTTTACAACTTGATGCGTATTATTCTGATACCACATGTAAGATTTATTATGCACAAACAAATATAAAATCATGCAATTATAATTCACAAGATCAATGTCTGGATCATAAAATACTAAATTAAACTTTAAGGCTTTAAGAATACTTGAATCACCATGCAAATTGAATTCATACAGCTGCTTAAATTACTTACTTAGATCAGCTCTTGATATGAGTTAGTCTTCTGCTCCAAAAACCTCCTTGAATGACATCTTTGCATGGGTAAGCTATACTACAACCATATGGTATTATGTTTTGGAGTAGAAACCTACCCAATATATAGTAGGTTAATTGACCTCTCTTCAAGGTCCAATAAACCTCAAGACTCATACTTATGTTGTTCACCTAAATCATAATTTTTAAGTGTATTGAAGTCATCTTTATTGATCACTTAAAGTCATTTATAAATTGACATTAAACTATTCAAGTACCTAGTTTTGTTAAACCAAAATCATAATTAATGTTAGCCCACATCAAGAAATTTTTAACTTTCACTAGTTGTATAGACAAATAATAATGGAGCCAGGAAATGCCCCCTCGAAAAAAATTTTTAGTCTCTTACCAAATGCATGCATATGATTTTTATAAAAACATATTGCGAGTTTTATGGATGAGACTAGAATTTTTACGATGCACAAGTTTTCTACGTTCTTAGGGTGTAAAGCCATGTTTTACAGTGCATATGGGCCTGAAGCACCTGTAGTACATGTGTGAGACTCTATCCTATAGTACACATGTGAGCTTGGGATACATAAAATACATGTGTAGAATGTGTTTTTTATATTTTATATATTATAATGGCACCCATTAAAAATGTTTTTCTTATAATTTATTTTCATATATATTTTTCATATGAAGGTTATTGAGAAAAGGTATCTGTGAGATATTCTTCATACGCACACTTACAATACCACACAAATTATGTTTAACTGCAATCAAATAAATGTGTAAGGAAATGAGACTGTGCAACTACGTTACTCACATGGTCATGTGTAAAATGTCTTCCTTAACCTAGACTAATCGACATAGAATATATATATATTTTTAAGAATATGATGTTTTTAAAAGAAAATGTTTTCACCATAGTTTTAAATGTTTTTACATATTGATTGATCGAATAATGTTTTATATGTATTACATATAAAGTCGTTGAAGAATGTTTTACATGTATTACATATAGAGTCATTGAAATTATGGGTTTGGAAATGTACACTAGATGATTAAGTAATTGTTCTAATGTATAGTATGCTATCAAAGTTCTAAAGCCAATGGTGTTCCCTGAATGGCTAACTAAAATAAAACAATCATTTTTTTTTTTGGTTGTGAATTAGGGCTATAGAGATCCAGTTCCATTGCATCGTGCAGCTAAAATGCTCATTGATTTACAAATTGAAAATGGAGATTTCCCACAACAGGTAACCAACATACTTTTCTTTAGCAATTGAGGTGCAAGTTTCCTTCATGTATTTTGACAAAACTAATTTATAATTTTTTCAAGTTCACACCAATAAAGATTTCATAAATGAGATACTCTTAATTTCAAAGACATCAATGTGTTCACTCTTCATTTTTATTTTGATAGGAAATCATTGGAGTCTTCAACAAGAATTGCATGATAAGTTGTTCAGCTTATAGAAATATCTTTCCCATATGGGCTTTGGGAGAATATCACAATACTGTGTTGCTATCATCTAAAGAATTTTAAATGTACATATTAAAAGAAATAATAACAGTCCTCACAACTATGGGGGTAAAATTGCAAAATACAATGTAACAAGTTTCTCTTTAAGCATATTTTAACTGGTAGTAAAAAATGTTTATATTATATATGCATTTGACAATTCATGAATATTTGTAATAGCATTTTTTAGGTTGTTTTATAATGTTGTATGCATATATATTTTATTATTGATCATATCTCTAAAATACGAATCTTATTTTCTGAATATAACAGTTTATAGATCCTCATTTTCTGATATGATATTATTTTTATGCTCATCTTTTGATATGATATTTTTCTTATTATTATAAAATTATTCTAATAATTATCTTTTCATATGACATTGTTCTAATATGATATTATTTTGATTTTTTGATCATATCTGAATACATGATATTATTTTTGTATTTTGTCCACAATTATTTTAAAAGGACATTTGTGTTATTTCATGGTAGAGAAGTTGAACATCTTTGAGCATAAGTGTTGATCATATATATGATCTTCTTTAGTTTTAGTTACAACCTAAGTATTATACACGCACACACGCACACATATGAAATTTTTGATAGATTTTGTTCAAGTTCTTCTTTGTTTGTAATTGCTTTTTTATTACTCAGATTTTTTTCTTAATTATTCTAGTAGGTTACCTCTTTATATATACCGTAGATTTGTTTTAGTTTGAACGTTAGTATCTAAAAGGATTTCGATATAAAATGTTCAAGGGGATCATGAACTATGTCCTAAGTAAGATGCTCGAATGACAAATAAGTTGTTTTGCTAGAGGCCAATCTTGGTCTGTGTCTAAATTTAGCTCAAATTTAGGCACTATTGGTTTGATAGATAACTTATGAGTCACACGTATATAGAGATTGATTCAAACCTAGAAACGAGGATTATTTAATGATAATTCAGGTGTTTTGGGAAAGAGAGAATTTGGTTCACCATGCTTTGACCAAGGAAAACCGTGATGCAAATTATAAAAGACATGGCATTGCTGGACTAATTTTGTCTAGTTGTGCAAGGCCAAAGTGCATGTCAAGCGGCACACTTGTGTGCCACCTATGCATGCCTTAAAAATATGTTAGGTGACACATTTGTGTGCCACCTATGCATGCCTTAAAAATATGTCAGGTGACACATTTGTGTGCCATTCGTGCATGTTATGAAACATATCGACTGTGCATGTTTACATGCTAGCCGTGCATATGTGTTGACAGTGTTTGATTTGGATGAAATCCTTATTGTACTCAGACACCTGCACATATTTAAGGCGCATTACAATTAAAGGAAAAATGAGACTATAAGCACAATAGAAACAACTATTGGTTTTTTAAATTTCTCTCCTTCTTCCTTTGATTACAAATAATCCATAAAGAAACCTAGCAACCTTCTCTTTAGATTGCCTCTTACGTGTGCATGCTTTGAGCGGATACCAAAGCACTGCCTCTTGAGGGTTGGATAACATTCAATCTCAAGCCATATAAAGATTTAGAGGAGTCACAAACACAGGTATAAAATCTAAAACACCTTATGTGTGTTTTTTATGTTCATGATTATATGTCTAAAATGGGTATCCTAGTTAGGGTTTTTTTATGATTCTTTTTTTTTTAATTTTTAATTTTGTTGCGATGCCAGTTACCAATGCCCTGAAAACCCTATAACACAATACCTGATCCTTTGCCTCCAATGGTTTGTAAAATAAACCCGACGTGTAATCTGCTCCTCTATCTTTATGAAAAGCTTCAGCCACTCGTAGTCACCCTAACTATCATATGCCATGTTGATATGCTCCATGAAGAATGTGTCGGCCATCGTCTAACTCTATGAGATGACGATTGTTGCTCGTGATGGTGTTAACATAGTAATGCTAAAAAAGAATTTACATATTGATGATCGATAAGAAAACATAAATTGTTTTATGTTTCATGAATGTATAAAACAGTTAAACAAAGTTAATGGATATATACCACTTACATTGTTGGTTAGCCACTAACACAGCTCGACAACCGTGCGCCAAAAAGTGGCTTTGGACTTTGCTCTTATCCAATGTACTTTATGGTCTTTTAATGTTGCAACCTCATTGTAACATTTGAGGAAAACTTCCTCATGCTTTGCAGTCGAGGAAGGAATGGTTTGAATATGTTGTTTCACCTTAAGTTTGATTGAATTTGTATGCAAAGTGCACATAAGTGGACCCCTTCCAATGACCTTACCATAAGCGGTCTACACCAACTGAAAAAATATATAAAATTGTTAATTTAATAAGTCATCTTAATTAACACACTCAATGAAATGGGTTAATGTTACCTTATGAACATACTAAGGCAGAGGTTAATGTTATCTTATCAAGAAAATTGATAGTGTGTGTGCATAAGTTAGTGATGAGAATCACATCAACAATTAAGATTATGCTAGTGCATGAAATAATATTGTAATTTATGTTAGATATGCATCAATGGTGAGTTGTTTTCAAACAATGGGAAACTTAAAAAGTGTGAAGAGGTATGCATGAGCATTATTTATCTTTAAGAATGTGCTTTGTGGTTGTCCTTATTCCATGGTAGGAAATTTGGACTTGAAACTGAATTACCTTTTTATTAGTATAATGTTGCTTGGTGGGATTCAATTGGTTGAATTTTACTTAGTGTACCTTACAGATTCTATTTTAAGGCTTAACATTACATTAAATTTTAGGTAAATGTTTATTTTTTTGATCTTATCTTTACTTGACTATGAAAGAGAAACAAGTGAGATATGATTTTGGTTATTTCCAATTCAAAATTACAATGACACTTAGAGAGGCTTCTTCACTACTTTGTAGTTTGGAATTGATTCTCTTGTAAAGTCTATATGGATTGTTATTTTTTTCCTTTATAGTTTGTAAATTTAATTTTTATAGTTTAAAGTCCATTTTTGTCAGAGGCACATTTGTAAACAAAATAAGATGAATTACAATTTAATTTTGACTGCATTATAACTTGTAAGTAGTAGATTTTTTGGGGAATTGAAAAGATATATGTAACAGTATCAGATAACCAAAATTGGAGCTAGAATTCAAAGCAATCAAATAAGTTTTAGGTGAAAACCTATTTATACAAATTTGGCTGTGATTTTAAACTTAAGACCATTCACAAAACATCTCACTCTTACAGAATCATATGAAGCATTGTCAGTGTAAATAATGGAAACACACCTTGAGTCTTAGATATTATACTCCAGTTGAATGATTTACAAAATCATAAAAACTCGTACACTCTCCAAACCTATTGCTCGTCACAACATTGTAGAATAAGGTTATGACACTTCCCCACACCCATTTGAATGCACACCCTTGTGCATATAATACTTGCAAATGCCCACTAGACAATCTTTCGAGTATTCAACTCATGGCACAACCTAATGGTTTCAAATTAGAACATCAATTCCTTTGGACAAGATTTAGTTATTGTGTGAATTTGCGATGATACTTTTGAAAGAGAAGTTACTTTTTTCATTAGTGACTAAAGGGATGTCAGTTATCTTTAGATTTAAATACATTATCATATTACAACACCCTTGGAAAATAGTTACTTCTATCTTGTGGAACACAATACCCCTCCATACATGAATCCCAAGCTTTTGTATTGAACTTTGCATATTGTTTATGTGAATAATTCTTGACAATATTTTTCTATATTGAAAGAGTGAATTTACGTCAATATTTATATGAAATTCTAAATCCTACTCTAGGAAAGATTATATGTATTTTCCTAGTTTACAAAGATACAATCTCCTTAATTATTTGCTTCATAATTTAAAGATACAACTCATATACAACTCAACACTCCCCTTCAAGCTAGAGCATACAAATCATATGCACCAAGCTTGTTACAAATGAATTCAATATGAGGACTCTTAAGAGACTTAGTAAGGATATCTGCAAGTTGATCATTGGAGTTGACATGGTTGTTAGTTATACACCCAGATAGAATCTTTTCTCGAATGAAATGACAGTCTATTTCTATATGTTTTGTTTTTTCATAGAATACTATATTAGAAGTAATATGAAGTGTTGTCTGGTTATCACAAAGAAGCTTCATCTATGAGATATCTACAAATTTTAACTCTTGAATAAATTGTTTCAACCATACAAGCTCACAGGTAGCTAATGTCATAGCACAATATTCTGCCTCTGCACTAGATCTAGCCACAACATCTTGCTTTTTACTTTTCCATGAAACCAAGTTACCACCAATAAGAATATAATATCCTAAAGTAGAGTATCTATCAGATGAAGATCTTGCCTAATCAACATTAGAATATCCAATAATCTGAGCATGACCTTTGTCTTCATAGAGTAATCCTTTTCCTGGTGCTCTCTTAATATACCTTAGGATCCAAATAATTACATCCCAATAGGAATCACACGGAGATTAGAGGAATTGACTGACATCACTAACTTGTGATAGTCAGATAGTTGAGTTTGCCTATTAACCTCTGATATTTCTCAGGGTCTACAAGTGGCTCCCCCTATCCTGGCACAAGTCTAGTATTAGGGTCCATAGGAGAATCAATAGGTTTACAATCCAACATCTTTGTCTTGTCCAAGATATCCAAGGCATACTTCTTTAGAGAGATAATAATACCTGTCTTAAACTGAACAACTTTTATCTCAAAAAAGTATTTAAGTGTTCCCAAGTCCTTGGTCTGGAAATGATTAAATAGATGTTATTTTAATTGATCGATACCCTTTTAATCATCACCAGTGATAACAATGTCGTTAACATAAACAACAAGATAAATGCACTTTCCTTGCGATGTGTGTCGATAAAATACAGAGTGATTCGACTCACATCAAGTCATACCAAATTCTTGAATAATTATACTAAAACGTCTAATCCAGGCACGTGGAGATTGTTTTAGATAGTATAGTGAGCATCAAAGTTTACAAACCAAATCAGACTCCCCTTGAGCAACAAAACCAGGTGGTTACTCTATATATATCTCCTCTTGAAGCTCACCCTAAAGAAAGGCATTTTTTATGTCTAACTGAAATAAGGGCCAATGACAAATGGTAGCCATATAAAAGAATAATTGAATGGAGGACATCTTGGCCATTGGAGAGAATGTGTCACCATAATCCAAACCATAGACCTGAGTATAATCTTTAGTAACCAATCAGGCCTTCAGACAATCAATAGTACCATAAGGACGAGTCTTGACTGTGTAAACCCAACGACAACCAATAGTAGAGTGACCCAAAGGTAATTTAACCAATTCCCAAGTATCATTATGATGTAAAACAGTTATTTCATCTACCATTGTTTGCCTCCAACCTGGATTAGAAAGAGCCTCACTAACAGATTTATGAACTGAAATGGAAGACAAAGAGGACACAAAGGCATAATATGGTAAGGATAGACAATGATAACTAAGAAAAGTATAGATAGGATTAGGGTTATGAGATGATCTTACAACTTTATGGATGACAATAGGAAATTATTCATTAGGAGTTAAGACCTCAGTCGGGCTAGATGTAGGAGCAGGAAATGAGTCAACAAGAGCCGATAGAGCAATATAAGTGATATTAGTACCTACAAGAAAGTCAATGATCGGGGAAACATGTTCCAGATTTTGTGGGATGACTGTAAGACATACATCCAAAGTAGAAATAAAAGTAGGTAATGGAAGACTCTCAATGGCATGGGTTTGGATTTAAGATGAAGAGAAATAAGAATAGGACTCGAAGAAAGTAACATTAGTAGATAGAAAGTATCAACGTGTCGAAGGAGAGTAACATTTGTAACCTTTTTGGAGATGAGAGTAACCAAGAAATATACATTTGATAGACCGAGTAGATAATTTATCAAGACCTGGGGAAAGGTTATGGGAAAAACATGTGCAACCAAAGACACGTGGAGGAATAGTGTATAAAGGGCCAGTAGAGAAGAAGATTGAATATGGAATCTGATTATGCAATACTGATGAGGGTATCTGATTAATGAGACAGTAAACAATGAAAATTGCATCAGCCTAAAAATGTATAAGTGCGTGTGAATGTAATAATAATGTACGAGCTGTTTCAATAAGATGTCTATTTTTGCGTTTAATAACCTTATTTTATTGTAAGGTATAAACACAAGAAGACTGATAAAGAATTCCTTGTGAAGACATGAAATTTGTGAAATGAGCGAAAAAATATTCACTTACATTATCACTACGTAATGTGCGTATAGAGGAACTAAATTGTGTTTTAACTTTGGCACAAAATGATTGAAAATGAGAAAATAACTTTGACCGACTTTTCATTAAAATATCCACGTGCAACGTGAATAATCATTAATGAATGTCACAAAATATTGTAAATTTAAAGTAGACTTGACTCGACAAAGACCCTACACATCTGAGTGAACTAACTTAAATGGAGACAAAGCTTGATTATTAACACGTCTTGGGAAGGAACTACAAGACTGCTTCCCAAGTTGACAAGACTCATACTCAAGAGATGACAAACTAGATAAACTAGAGACCATCTTCTGAAGCTTGGATAAACTAGGATGCTCCAAATGATTGTGGAGAAGAGTTGAAGACTCAATAGTGGTACAAGCAACAAAAGAGGGAAGTGACAAGTGATAAAGCCTTTGTGACTTATGTCCTATGCCAATCGTCTTATCGAAACTTCGATCTTATATAACAAAGGCATCATTAGTAAATGTAATGAAACAATTCAAGGCTCGTGTTAATTTACTAACTGAAATGAGATTAAATGGACAATTAGGAAGATAAAGAATAGAATCTAACGATAAAGTGGGTAATGGGTTAACATGTCTTACAGCTTTAACTACAACTTTTGTGTCATTCGCTAATGTGATAGAAGAAAAGGATTTGGAAGGATTAAAATGTGAAAATAAACTAAAGTTACCACAAATATGATCCGAGGCACCTGAATCTAGGACCCAAGGTCCTAAAGTGGAGGATTGTGATAAACAAGCGATCAAATTACTAAATTGTGCGAAGGAAGCAATAGAGGATTAAGATGATTATTTCGTCACCTAGTACTGAAGGTATTCTTCATAATCAGCTCCTGTGAGAGTAACTGACTGGGGAACTGATTAAGACTATCTTACTAAAATTTTTGGATGATAATCAAGAAAAGTTGATTGAGGGACAGATTGTGCAACATTAACATTATGTATAGGTCTCTCATGTAGCTTATAACATTTTTCTCGAGTATGTCCCCATCTGTTATAGTAACTGCATTTTGGACGACCACCTCTACTCCCACGGTCACTTGACTCTCTAGAATGATTTGGAGATTGAGAGACTAGGGCAAGAGAGTCTATAACTAAGGGTCCTGTGGTAGAGGAAACTTTGAGCAAACGAGGAAATGCATCATCTAAGGTTGGAATGGTTGTACTTCCCAAGATTTGATCTCTAATAGGAGCAAAGTCAGGATTGATTACAGTGAGAGTCAAGACCATAAAAAACTTGTCACATTATGGCAAATCCTCGACTATAGTCTTCCTAGCGAGTAGAATAGCATTAAATTCAGCTTTTAAAAATGACATCTGCGTAAGAAGTCTAGTATACTCGTATCTTGTTGTTTTAGATTAACCATACTCGAGACGACCGAATATAACCTTTGAATATCATTAGTGTAGAGTAATTTAGCTTGATTCCAAATATCAACACATGTTCTATAGGCCTTGTAAATAGGATAAAGAGATAGATCAATAGATTGTCATAATAAACTACACAATAACGCATCAGTTTTGGCCCAACTAGCTTTATTGATCTCAGTTTCTTTTAAATTAGTAGCTCTAACGGTCAAATGGTCTTCTAAACCTTGTCCTGTGAACCATAATTCTACAGATACAACCCATGATGTGTAATTGACACTTCCTAATAACTTTTCAGTAGTAATAATAGGAAGGGAGAGAAATGGAGTAAATGCACCTGATTTTGAAGATTTTTCACCAGCTATTAATAAGAAATAGCAAATTCAACACTGTTTGATTTTTTCAGCAATGACAATGTTGACGGACAGTGAAGAGATTATGTGATGATTACTCACTGGAGTCTTTTGAGTTCAACAGTGCCAACAGTGTAGGCAATGCACACCAGAAAAACAAATCGGAGATGACGATCCAAGACAGAGACAACCAACACGTGCAATCGATTCCTATGACTGATGACAATAGAGTCACCACAAACTGACTCGCTAGTGTCTTCTGAGTGGACTGGAAGAGGTGGTGTCGACGCACGCTCGCTAGAGAAGCAGATCAACGATAGAGGCTATCGAGAAGTCTGATGGTGCGTGACAGTGCGTGTGTCAATGGATAACAGCTCTCTTTTCAGGGTATTGACGACGAAGTCGTTCCGATCACAATGATGTAGACACAGCGATCAGAAAATGACAGAAGCATGGTGGTCAAAAAGAAAAGTCGAAAAATGATGCAAACTTCACTGGAAAATAAATCAAGATTATCGAAAAAAATCTTAGAAGCCTAATATTGGCTTTGATACCATGTGAATAATTCTTGAGAATATTTTTCTATATTGAAAGAGTGAATTTACATCAATAGTTATATGAAATTCTAAATCCTACTCTATGAAAGATTATATGTATTTTCCTAGTTTACAAAGATACAATCTCCCTAATTATTTGCTTCCTAATTTAAAGATACAACTCAACAGTCTATTCTCAATATCACTTGTTGCACTCCTGTATCAATTTTCCACCACTAGTTGTACCCAACGTTTGGCTTAGCACTCTCTAATGTATTATTGCAAGTATATGTGATATCTCTTACACTCTCCATACTTGCTGCTTTTATCATAACATTATGGAATAAGGTTGAGGCACTAGGCTTTCCTATTGAAACCCCAATTTTATTTCACATCTCTAATAGTTTTATTATTGCATTAATTCAATTTGAAAAAAGAAAGATAAAAGAATTATAAAATAAAAAATATTTCAGTTTTCATGGATAAATTTATGAAAACAAATCAAATATAAATCATGAAAATCATATCACAATATCGATGAAAATCCATGTTAATGTCTCTAAATTGATAAATATAGCATTATTAAAAGCTTTTGGAAGTTGTGGAAAGAATCTTTGGACAAAAAAATTAGAAATAATTCTGGAAGCAACTGTTTTTGACCTTATTCTAATAAGGTAATTTGTAGCTGTGCTGTCACAAGAATGTCTATAAATTGTTCTTTACACATAACTTAGAAAGTAGAGAAATAATAAAATAAAAATAATGTGGAAGCTGAAGATTTCAGAAGGAAATGATGGATGTGTTAAAAGTGTAAACAATCACACAGGCAGACAGTTCTGGGAATTTAAACCAGAGCTTGGAACACCTGAAGAAAAAGCACAAGTTGAAATTCTTCGGAAGCACTTCACCAAAAATCGCTTTCAACAAAAGCATAGTTCTGATCTTATTATGAGACTTCAGGTAAATTCATTATATTTAGATTATAGTTATATATTTTTTGAAGGTCATTTTGAAGTTTTTTATTATTATAGTATGCAAAGGAGAATCCGTGTGAGATGAATTTGCTTCCTGAGAAAGTGAA
Organism: Mangifera indica; assembly: GCF_011075055.1. Lineage (NCBI taxonomy): Eukaryota > Viridiplantae > Streptophyta > Magnoliopsida > Sapindales > Anacardiaceae > Mangifera > Mangifera indica. The sequence continues at coordinate 6,776,181 of NC_058138.1, forward strand.
AATAACAAGTGAAGAAGAAATAACAGAGGAATTGGTGGCTAATACATTGAGAAGAAGCCTGAGATTCTATTCAACTCTTCAAACTGAGGATGGCTTCTGGCCTGGCGATTATGGTGGCCCTTTGTTTCTTCTTCCTGCCTTGGTATGCTTGCTATTAGACATATTTATTTTATCTTTATATTCCCTTATTTTGTTCTATTTTCATTCTAACGTATAGGTTCATAGGAAAATCCTTGGATTACGTTTATTATTTTTGAGAAGGCAGGAAAATTTTGGAAATGGGTGCCTTTTGTTGAGATGGCTAACCAGCCTTTCCTTATATTTAATTAGTCTTGGTCTATTAACTACAAAACAATAATATCTTCATTATTGATTTGATGCTACCATCATGCATGACGTCAGAAATGGCTAACCAGCCTTTCCTTATATTTAATTTTAGCAATAATATTCTCTATGCTACTTTTTTTTCAATTTTTTTTTTAATTTTAAATAATTTTAGTTGATTGTAATGATATATTATTTTGATAATTTATTTTTTATTATTAATATTACTTTTTTATTTATAAATAATAAAATATTATAGTAACTTTTATTACCAATAATAATATGATAGGTATTATAAGCATAAATTTTATTATCAAATTCATTTTATATATTAAAAAATTATTAATGTAATTTTCATTTTGTTACAATTATATTCTTATTTATTAATTTTTTAAGGAAAAAATACTTTCTTTTTTAATTAACATAACAAGTAATACGAAATATATTTTTGAATAATTATACCCAAATATATTTAAATAAAATAGTATTTTGGTTTTATTTTATTATATCTAAATAAATACAATAATTATTTATAATTACCAATTTTTATTAAACTAATATAAATTTATATTCAATAATCTTTAAGATAATCTATTTTATTTTTTTAATAAAAGATTACCCAACTATCTTAACGTGAAATGATTAGATGAGCGAATATAAAAAGTGAATTGACTAAATATTGAATTAAAATAAAGAGTATGACAATGAAAGTGTATTGTCGGATTAATCCAATAATCTATGTCAAGTTTTTCATTAAAGGACACTTAAACAAGTTGGCATCAAGAGGAAAGAAGTATTCTTTGATTCTTATCTTATAGAATCAGAAACTAATTTGTTGTTAAGTGACAAAAGGCATCCATCCCGCATGTAGAGACAGGCATATCACAACCATCTCATGATAAATAAAAGGCCAAAAGACTTATTCCTACCTAAGGTATAGTGAAATCTCAAACTCCCACCTTCCAACTTTCAAAAACCCAAACACTCATTTATTACCAAATTTTTGTTAAAAATCTCAGTTAGAGTTAAAGGTAAAACCGTTATTTATAAAAAAAAGTTAAAGTTTTATCACATTTTGTTTTCCCATATTTAAAAACTTACATTTTCCCTCACCCAAAGTTTGAAAAGTGCAAAAACCCTCCAGCATTTGTTCCTCTTCCTTCGACACTGATTTCTCCTTCTCTGGCCATCAGTTGTCCTCTCTCCCTCTCCCTCCGGTCTCTCTCACTTGCCTCTTTGACCATCTTTGGTCAAAGAGGAAGATGATCGGTCTTCATCTGAGATGAAAAGGATGAGTCTTCATCTGAAAGACGAAGACGATGCATCATAATCTTAGACAAAGACCGTCTGTCTTCATCTACAATAGAAAAAGACTGGAGAGGCAAAGAAGAGAGATCGAAAGAGAGATAAGGGCTGAGGGAGGACAAGAAACAACCAAGGAAGGAGAAATCAGTGCCAAAGGAAGAGGAACAAACCCTAAGGGGGTTTTTGCACTTTTCAAACTTTGGTTGGTGAAAATGTAAATTTTTATGTATGAGAGAGGAAAATGTAATAAAATTTTAATTTTTTTAATAAATAAAGATTTTACCCTTAATTTTAAATGAGAATTTTTTACAGAAATTTGGTTATAGATAGGTGTTTGGGTTTTTGAAAGTTAGAGGATGAGACTTGGGATTTCACTATACCTTGTGTGGGAATAAGTCCTTTGGCCTAAATAAAATTCAATTCCTTTTCAAAATTTGTCCTTGCCCCCACATTGTCACGCCCACAAACTTTGTTTATTTATTGTACTTAATTATTGTACAATTATAAATCTTTAATTGGATATATGAATATTTATTTCTGATGAAATTGAGTAGATGATGGCAAGATTACTAAATCAATAAATTTGAACTAAATAAAGAATATTATTTCTAGCCCTTACCTTGCTCAAAGATTGTTAAAAAATAAAACTAATAGAATTAATAATTGTTAGACATAATTAAACATTGCTTAACAATATAAGAGATTATTTATAATATGATGAGCTTGCTAATAAAAATGAACAATGATCTTCCAAAAGTTTCATGATTAAAGAATAAAGCAATTGCACACAAGACGAAGTAAAATAATGATAGATTTTTTTTTTTTAATAATTGTTTAGGTGATTGGCGTATATGTTACTGGAGCCTTAGATCCAATACTACATTTGGAACATCGGAAAGAGATGCTACGCTATTTGTATAACCACCAGGTATTTATTTGTTAATTTCTTTCAGATTTTTTTGATCAAGTGGTATACAATTCAACTTACTGAATAAAAAATATTGTAGAATAAAGATGGGGGTTGGGGATTACATATAGAAGGATGCAGCACAATGTTTTGTACAGCACTCTCCTATGTCGCTCTAAGATTGCTTGGAGAAGAAATGGATGGTGGCGATGGCGCCATGGAGAAAGCTCGAAAGTGGATCATTGATCGGGGTGGTGTTACTTCCATTCCATCTTGGGGAAAGATGTGGCTTTCGGTTTGTTTTGTTTATTTATTTATTTTCTTTTCTCATAATAATTCAATAATATTACAATAATTTATATAAATTACAAATATAATTTGTAGATACTTGGTGTATACGAGTGGAGTGGTAACAATCCTTTACTCCCCGAGATGTGGGTTGTGCCTAAGTTTGTTCCAGTTCATCCAGGATGGATGTGGTGTCACAGTCGAATGGTATATTTGGCAATGTCATATTTATATGGCAAGAGATTTGTGGGAACAATTAATCTTCTTATAATTTCTCTTAGAAGAGAGCTTTTCACTCTTCCTTATCACTATGTTGATTGGGATCATGCCAGAAATCAATGTGCCAAAGTACGTATTTATTTCTATCTCTATCTCTCTCTATTTTCTACCTACCAATATTATTATCAAATATCAATCTTCTATACTTATTTCTTTGTTTTTATCTCTATCTCTGCCTTTATGAGATTATATGCATGATTATTCATATATTAGTAAAATAATTGAACACTAGATCCAATTAGATTTAAGATTTGAGGGTAAAATCAAATACACAGCAACTTCTACTCTTTTTCAGCTCATAATGTTTGTCTCATTCAACCACATATTTTTCTATTCAATGGGATTGCAGTACTACATATCTAATTTTTATATAGTTCAATTAAACTATAGCTCTACCTAGAAGTCTCCTTCCTTACAATTCATTACTAATTGAAATATTTGCATATTTGATTATTAGGAGGACCTTTACTACCCTCACCCAATGATACAAGACATAATATGGAGTTGTATTGACAAGTTTGTGGAACCTCTTCTAATGAAATGGCCTATGCATAAGTTGATGAGAGAAGCTGCTCTCAAAACAATAATCAAACACATCCACCATGAAGATGAAACCACTCACTATATATGCCTTGGACCTGTTAATAAAATACTCAACATGGTGTGTTGTTGGGTGGAGGACCCTGATTCTCTAGCTTTTAAGCTTCACCTTCCAAGAATTAAAGACTATCTTTGGATAGCTGAAGATGGAATGAAAATGCAAGGCTACAATGGATCTCAATTCTGGGATGCTGCTTTTACTGTTCAAGCTATCCTTTCTACTAACCTTCTTCATTCAGAATATGCTGCTTTGTCCATGCTTAAGAAAGCACACAATTTCATCAAAACTACTCAAGTATGTGAAAGGTTTCATTATAAATAATGTGCCAGCATAATGGAAATAATAAAACAATGTTTACCCACTTTGATTAAGATAAAGTAACACTCAATCACGTAATGATACATAGTTGGGTATCTATTTATGTACATAAAATTGGTATATATAGTATTACTATAATGAAAATTTATAGTAATTTGTTTACAATTTATGTATATAAATATTTTACTTGAAAACTAATCTATTTTGAATCTTTTTTTTCAATTTAAATTAGGTTCGAGCAGATAGCTCAGATGATGTGAGTTATTGGTATCGCCACATTTCTAAGGGAGGATGGCCATTCTCTACTCTAGATAATGGTTGGCCTGTGTCAGATTGCACTGCTGAAGGATTAAAGGTACCATAATTCAACTTACTTTTTAATTATGTATTTTAATTCATTTATTTTAAAGTTTTAAACCAATGTTAAAATATTCATCACAGGCAGCCATCTTGTTGTCGCAAATGCTTTCTAATATTGTGGGAGAAGCAATACCAATAAATCAATTATACGACACCGTTAATGTGATTTTATCCTTGCAGGTATTTAAGAATGTGAATGATGAATTAATATATAAGCAAAAACTAACTAATGGAATTTTGTATGCATTCTAATAGAACAAAAATGGAGGTTTTGCGTCATATGAACTCACAAGATCTTATGCATGGTTGGAGGTATGTAATTCATAAATATAAATTAATCTCAACTTGGATTAATCAAATTAAATTATTTAAATTTTAACCACGGTAAAATATTATATGCTTCTGTTCTATCTTCCTCAGATAATGAATCCGGCTGAAATATTTGGAGATATTATGATAGATTATCAGTAAGATCATACAACTCAATATATTTATCAATGAATGGTGATCGAAATTATTAATTAAAACGTAACATATATACAGGTATGTGGAATGCACATCAGCAGCAATTCAAGGCCTAAAGTCATTCATGAAAAAGTATCCAGGCCATCGAACAAAAGAAATAGAAATATCGATTGCAAAGGCAGTCAAGTTCATTGAAAGCATACAACAACCAGATGGCTCATGGTAAAAACTATACAACACCCTGCTAATATACAAACATTGGTTAAAATTGGTCAAACGTTTTATTTCTATAATATTAAGAGGAAAAAAGAAAGAATTAATGTTGTGGAATGAATAAAAATAGGTATGGGAGTTGGGGATTGTGCTTCACTTATGGAACATGGTTTGGAATAAAAGGGTTGGTGAGTAGTGGAAAGACATATGAAGTAACAATAGCATCAAAAAGGCATGTGAGTTTTTGTTATCAAGGCAACTTCCTTGTGGAGGCTGGGGAGAGAGCTACCTTTCAAGCCAAAACAAGGTCAGAAAGCTATTGAAACCAAACCCCTTTATCTATTCAATAAAGCTATGTATATATATTATTTAGTATATAGTTAGGTTCACAAAAAATACATCATTATGTGATTAGGTGATTTTAAATTAAAAATTAAATATTATGCAATCACATGATAATATATCATCTTTATACCTAATTGTGTACTTAAAGTTTGTGCATTTGTAATTCTAAAATGAAGAGTGATATACAATTTCTGTAAATAAATAGGTATATACAAATCTTCCAGGAAACAAAGCACATCTAGTAAACACTGCATGGGCAATGTTAGCTCTCATTGAGGCAGGCCAGGTATGCATATGAATAACATTATACTTTTCTTTTAATTAAAATAAAACAATCATTTTTTTTTGGGTTGTGAATTAGGGCTATAGAGATCCAGTTCCATTGCATCGTGCAGCTAAAGTGCTCATTGATTTGCAAATGGAAAATGGAGATTTCCCACAACAGGTAACTAACATACTTTTCTTCAACAACTGAGGTGCAAGTTTCCTTTTTGCATTTTGACCAAACTAATTTATACCTTTTTCAAAAAGTTTTCCTAATAACAAACTAAGTAGATGCCATGCTTTTATTTCATTACCCATGAACTACTTAATTTGCAATATAGTACATACTCTTAATTTCAAAGACATTAATGTGTTCACTTTGTTTTTATATTGATAGGAAATCATTGGACTCTTCAACAAGAATTGCATGATAAGTTATTCAGCTTATAGAAATATCTTTCCCATATGGGCTCTGGGAGAATATCGCAATCGTGTGTTGTTGTCATCTAAAGAATATTAAATGTACATTTTAAAAAAATAATAATAATAACACTCCCCACAACTAGGGGTAAAATTGCAAAATGTAACGTAACAAGTTTCTTTTTACGCATATTTTAACTTGTGGTAAAAAATGTTTATATTGTAGATGTATTTGACAAATCATGAATATTTGTAATAACATATTTTAGGTTGTGTTGTATAATGTTGTATGCATATATATTGTATTATGTGATCATATTTCTAAAATACAAACCTTATTATCTGGATATATATGACAGTTTATTTATCTTCATTTGTTGATATGATATTTTTGTTATTATTATAAAATTATTATATTAATTATATTTTGACATTACATTATTCTGATATGATATTATTTTTATTTTTTGATCATATCTAAGTATATGATATTATTTTTGTATTTTGTCCATAATTATTTTGAAGGGACAATTGTGTTATTTCATGGTAGAGAAGGTGAACATCTTTGGACATAAGTGTTGATCATATATATGATCTTCTTTAGTTTTAGTTACAGCCTAAGTGTTATATATATATATATACACACACACACACACATACATGAATTTTCTGATATATTTTGTTCAAGTTTGTCTTTGTTTGTGTTGAATCTTAATGTTTTGATGATGATAAAAATCTAAGTTAATTTACTAATATGTCCAAAGAATGTTGAAATACATTACAAAATAGACAAAATGTGAAATTTGCAAATAAATCTAGATCAACAAAATATTGGTGAAAACTAGTCGCGCATGAGTAAACTATGATCAACCATGCATCAACCATTCAACCTTCTAGAAATAAAATAATATCATCCATCCATGACCTAAAATAAATATTCATGCTTTTAAATATAAATTTAGTTCGCCCATGAACTTGAGCAATAAATGTCCCAGTTGGGACATTTGAAACTTGTCCCGCCTATGACCTCTCTCCTTACATTTTCTTGTCAAATGTCATCTCTAACCAATTGCCTGCCACCATGTGTCTAAGAAAGCTTCAAATATTGTCATGTGTCTATTTCCATTAAATGTCCCAGTTTAGACATTTGAAAACCTTCTCAGCCGTAACATTTTCATTTGAATTGTTGTCAAATTTGTCCAATGCGTCATTGTCATGTGTCAAAATATTTATTGTCCCAGTCAGATTATTCTGAAAATTATCCCAATTGTGACATTTTCATCTGAATTACTATCAGATTTGTCCAATGCATTATTACCACATGTCAAAATATTTATTTTCCCAATCAACCCATTCTGAAAATTACCCCAACTGTGGTGCAAAATCTAGTATAAGTGTGATGCGTGTAAAATTTGTCACTCATGTGCAATTTTTTTCAAAGCTTTCCAGCCAGCCATGTCATTCTTAAAACTAAACTTATATTTCAACTGTGCACAACCTTGCATATACTCGTTCAAGCTTTTAGATTGTTTTTTAAACTCAGAAATAAAGCAAGCCACCTATGATACGATTTTAGTGCCCATGTTAAAAGTTATCCGTTGAAACATTTAAACCTATCCATTGCAACTCTGATCGAGGTCCTTTTTTCTTTGTTGAATTTTTTCAGAAGATTGTCAACAAAAACTTAACCCAATAGGAATCAAAATATCTCTATAAATTTGGCTTTAAATTGAAAAGTAGGGTGATGAGAAAAAGGGAGAAGAAAAATCAAAAGAAGCAAAACGGAAAAACTAAAAGCATTATTACTTTGCTTTGTTGTAACTCTCCATGAGCTTCAAACTTTTATTTTTTGAGAGTTTTGTTCACTTAAACTTGTTTATATCTTGTAATCAAATATTGTGAGCGTAATCTTATATCAACTAGTGTAGTGGGTGAAATCTCAGATATACTACTTGTAGAAAATTGTTCAAGAGATACTAAAACTCCAAGACGGTTTGCTTAGAGAAGTGGACGTAAGAGGCTTGCAAAAGAAAGCTTTGAACCACTCTAAATGAGCATTTCTATAACTCTATCTCCTTAAATATTATTTGTTATTATTGATATTTATTGTTATTTATTGTTGTTATTATTGTTATTTATTGTTGTTATTATTGATATTTATTGTTGTTATTATTGTTATTTATTGTTGTTATTATTGATATTTATTGTTATTTATTGTTGTAGTTAATATTGACATTCGTTGTTACTGTTATTAGTTATTTCAGCTTTTTATTTGTCTCTGATGCTGTTATTGTTTATTCCTGCTTTAAAGTTTATTACTATTGAATTTATTGTTGGTATTTTAGTTGTGTGGTTTGTAAAGTTTGCTTTAGAATTTGTTACAGTGTATCATTTAATTAATTTTTAAGAATCTATTTACCCCCATCTAGGTTCATATTAGCCATTACAAAAGTGTTTAACAATTGGTATAAGAGTTTGGACTTTAGTTTTATTAAAATCTAACGATTTTTATAGATACGATCCAATTTCTTAGTGGCTAATACACTTACTCCTATTTTTGCTGAAGGGCAATGCACCATTAAGCCTCCCTTATTTTGTGGAACAAATTATACCCAATGGAAAATTAGAACGAGGCTTCATGTTAGGTCTATTGACTTTAAATTATGGAAAATTATTGAACATGGTGATTTAGTGCTAATAGACCCTAGAACTAATGAACCTAAAAATGAAATGGATTTTAATGATGAAGATGAAAAGATGTGAGCTTAAATGCTAAAGCTATTAATATCTTATTTTGTGCTCCTGATGGTAAAGAATTTAATAGGGTATCGACTTATGAGTCTACTAAAGAAGTTTGGACCATACTCTAAACCACATACGAAGGAACAAGCCAAGTTAAAAGTCAGAAATCAAGATTCTCTTTTGGGAATATGAATTATTTGAAATGAAGTTCGAAGAAAATATGACCAACATGTACAAATGATTTTCTAACTTAGTGAACGATCTTAAAGGGCTTAGAAAAAGTTTTGAGACGATCGAATTGGTAAAGAAGATTTTGAGATCATTACGAAATTTGTGGACCATAAAGGTAACAACTATTAAGGAGTCTAAGGATCTTAGCAAGATGGGAATAGATGAACTCATAAGAAGTCTTCTTAACTATGAAATGAAAAGAAAACCAAAGGAAAAAGAAGTTAAGACTAAAAGAGATATTACATTAAAAGTTGTGGATGAAAAGGAAGAGAAAGAAAATTCTTCCATGGATGAGGATGATGTGAGTCTCTTAGCTAGAAAGTTTAGCAAATTTCTATCAAGATCAAAGAGGAACAAAGGAAAAGGGTTTGTTAGACAAAGAGGAACAAAGGAAGAGGTCGAAAAGAGCAACAATGAGATAATATGTTATGAATGCAAGCAACTAGGTTATATTCGCCAAGATTGTCCTCTGAAAAAGAAGAAGAAGGATAAAAAGGAGAAGAGATTCAAGAAGAAAGTGTTTGTTACCACTTGAAGTGGAAACAACGACTCAAGTGATGAAAGTAAGTCAGAGGAAGAAAAAGTCAACATATGTTTCATGGCCAAGAGTGATTCAGAAGATGAGGTAAATGATTCAAACTCATACTCTTTGCATGAATTACAAGATGCATTTGAAAATTTGATGGATGAGTATGAAAACATAAAAGCAAAGTATAAATCATTAAAGAAAAAATTAATTTGCATTAAAAAAGACATGATATACTTTCACGTGATCATGATGAGTTGACTAAGAAATATGATATTGTTTGAAGTGAAAAGGATTTATGCCAAAAAGAATTAACATGCATGCAAGAGGAACATGAAGAATTAAAGAAAAAGTTATCTAATTCAAATGAATTATTTTGAAAATTTTAAAATAGGTACTAAGAGGTTGGATGAGATGCTTGTACCTAAAAAAAGTGGTCCTAATAAATAAGGATTAGGGTATAATGGAAGTAACCTTTTTCAAACACATGTCGGCTTTTAAAGAAACCTCATGCATTATGTATGAAATGCAAATTTCGTTCATTCATTGGGCATACTATTAGACATTGTCTAATTAGGAATGGTAAACCTTTCAAAGTTTCAAAGTAAAAAAGGTTTAGGTTCCTAAAGGGACACATAAAACTAACGTTGTTAGACCCAAAACTATTTGGGTACCAAAAAGTAAATAGATAAACTTATCTTGTAGGCTTGTTTATAATCTTTTTTGAGGTCCTCTAGCAAGTAGTATTTAGATAGTGGATGCTCAAGACATATGACAAGAGATAGGAGTTTATTCTCTTCTTTGAAGGATACAGATGGAGGTAATGTCAACTTTAAAGATAACTCCAAAGGAAAAGTTATTGGCATTGGCATCATAGGTAACTCTTATTTTTCAATAAATGATGTTCTACTTGTTAAAGGTCTTAGGTATAATTTACTTAGCATAAGTCAATTGTGTGACAAGGGCTACAAGATTAATTTTTACTCTTTATGTTATGAAATTGTTAATGCTAGCACAAACACAATTACATTCATTGGGCATAGGCATTCAAATGTGTATATGATAGACTTGCATGACATTGCATCTAGAGACCTATGTCTCATGTCAACCGAGGAGGAAGACATATGGTTATGGCATAGAAGGTTAAGACATACAAGTATTGACGTTCTTTAAAAGCTTTCAAAAAGAAACTTAGTGTAAGGTTTGCCAGAATTAGTTTTCAAAAAGGACTATGTGTGTGATGTTTGCATGAAAGGAAAATAAACAAGAATTTGTTTTAAGTCTAAAGATTATGTTTCAACTTCAAAACCTATTCAACTTTTACATATAGATTTGTGTGGATCATCTAGAACTACAAGCCTAGGTAAAAAGCATTATTGTTTTGTAATTGTTGATAATTTTTCAAGATTTACTTGGGTTTTGCTTCTTGCAAATAAAAGTGATGCATTCCATGCATTTGTACCATTTGTTAGGAAATTATAAAATCAAGTAAGTTATGTAATTCCATGCATTAGAAGTGATCATGGAAAAGAGTTTGAGAATTCAAATTTTGAAATGTTTTGTAATGAACATGGCATTGAACAAAACTTTTCGGCACCTAGGATAGCTTAACAAAATAGAGTTGTTGAGATAAGAAATAGGATACTTGTAGAAATGCCTAAGACCATGTTATGTGAAAATGATTTACCTAAGTATTTTTGGGGTGAAGTCATTAACACTTCATGTTACATTATAAATTGGGTCATGATTAGGCTGATTCTCAAGAAAACTCCTTATGAGTTATTCAAAGGAAGAAAACCTAATATTGCATATTTTCATCGCTCTGGGTGTAAATGTTTTGTATTAAATAATGGTAAGAATGACTTAGGAAAATTTGATGCAAAGTCGGATGAAACAATTTTCCTAGTTACTCTTCCTCATTCAAAGCATATAGAGTCTCCAACAAAAGAACTCTCTTAGTTGAAGAATCTATTCATATGATATTTGATGAATCTTTTAAGTGTGTAGAGAATACAAATGAAGATAAAGTCATTAAACTCATAGAAAATCTACAAATCAAGGACTCATCTCAACCAAAAGAAGAGAAAGAAGATCATCAAGTTAAGGTTGATGACCAAAACGATGAACTCATACAATCTCAAGAACCATAAAGAGAGATCTTATATCTAAGGGTGAAGGGTGATGTGAAAAAAGAAAGGATTATTCGAGATCCTACCTAAGAAGTAAAAACTAAAGCTTCATTAAGAAACGCATGCCAATTTGTGGCATTCTTGTCACAAATGGAGCCTAAGAAGGTAGAGAAAGCTTTTAAAGATGAAAGTTGGATGCTTGCAATGCAAGAAGAGTTGGACCAATTTGAGAGAAGTAATGTTTGGGAACTAGTTCCAAGGCCAATGAGTCATCCTACCATTAGCATAAAATGCGTATATCGAAACAAGATAGATGCGTCTGACATTGTTATTCGAAACAAAGCAAGACTAGTCACTTAAAGGTACTCTTAAGAGGAAAGTATTGATTTTAATGAAACTTATGCGCTCGTAACTAGACTAGAAGCAATTAGGATGTTGCTTGCATATGCATGTCATTTTGATTTCAAATTATTTCATATGTACGTTAAAAGTGTTTTTTTAAATAGTTTTATTCAAGAAGAGGTTTATGTTGAACAACCTCCTGGTTTAGAAAATCATGAATTTTCAAATCATGTGTTTAGATTTAAAAAGGCTTTATATGGTTTAAAGCAAGCTCCAAGAGCTTGGTATAAAAGATTAAGTCTTTTCTTAATTAAAAATGCTTTTTCAAAAGGAAAAGTAGATATTATCTTATTTATAAAAAGACATATGCAAGACATTTTGATTGTTCAAATTTATATTGACGATGTCATCTTCGGTGCTACTAATGAGTCTCTTTGTAGAGAATTTTCTAAGATGATACAGGGTGAGTTTGAAATGAGCATCATGGGAGAGCGTAATTACTTTTTAGGACTTCAAATCAAATTAACAAAGGAAGGGATTTTGCTTAACCAAGCCAAATATGTCAAAGACCTTCTTAAAAGTTTTAACATGCAAGATGCTAAAGAGCAACCCACTCCCATGAGCACTTTTCTAAAATTAGATATGGATGAAGGAGGTAAAAGTATTGAAATCAAAACATATAGAAGCATGATAGGTGCATTATTATATTTAACCACATCTAGACTCAATATCATGTTTAGTGTATACATGTGTGCACGTTTTCAAGCGAATCCTAAGAAATCACATCTTAATGTTGTGAAACAAATCATGAGATATCTTAAGGGAACCCAAAATATTGGTTTATAGTACTTTAAGGGATCTTCATTCGAATTACAAGCATTTTTGGATGCTGATTTCGAAGGATGTCAAATAGATAGAAAAAGCACAAGTGGCACTTGTTATTTTTTAGGTAATATGTTTGTCTCTTGGTTTTCAAAGAAACAAAATTTAGTGGCAACCTTTACTACAGAAGCGGAATAAGTTTCTGCAGCTAGTTGTTGTGCACAACTCTTATGGATGAAATAACAACTTATGGATTTTGGTTTTGAAATGAAAAACATCCCAATATTTTGTGACAATAGAAGTGTTATTCAACTTTCAAAAAATTCTATCTTGCATTCTAGGATAAACCATATACATATTTGACATAATTTTTTGCATGATCATGTCAGTAAGGGTGATATTTGAATTGAATTTATTGATACTAACAATCAACTTACTGATATTTTTACTAAGCCTTTTGATAAGGATTGTTTTTGCTTTATTTGAAGAGAGCTTGGTATGATTAACATAAGTCAAGTAAGTTTTTAATGCCCTTATTCATATAAATTTGTGATTATGATATCTTGTTTAACTATGATATTAACTATGTGATGTTTGTGCTTGTTAAGATGAATGTGGATGATTTGTGATCATTTATAAATGTTTTTCCATTCATACAACATAAAAGCATAATACAAATTCTAATCAAATCAATTCGAACCTGTGTTCAAAGTTGATCGAATCTCGAATTATATCAAGTATCCTTGATTCGATCAAAATATTCAAATTTCATATATTTTGATAAATATATATTTTTTTAAACCAGTCTACATTTTATACAGTGTATATAGTTATTGTTTCTATTGTAATTGTTTGAAGACCTTGATCTAGAAAGGCTTCAATTTTTTTTGCACTAACAAAAATCACTTACACTCATTTAAAAAAGAAATGCATAGATCATGTGTCACAGTGGGCATGGAAATCATGCCATCCATGACCATATATTCACACAATTAAAAAAATGTATTGTATATATAATTTTTTTTGTCTTTTAGTGTCACATGTTTTATTACTTCTATTTAATTTTTTGCCTTGTTGTCATATGTGTTATTACTTTCACCTTTTTTTTTTTTTGCCTTGTCACCACATGTTTTATTACTTTCATCTATTTACTTCCATTCATTTGCCTTGTCGACATACACTTTCTTATGAAAGGCAAGATCACATCATGCCTAAACAACAACGCTTAAAAGAAGATCATGAGAATTTTCAACAAAAAGTTCATGATTGGATGCATCATCATCTGTGACCATGCACTTCATATTTTTTGCATTTCATAATCTTAGTTTCTTATTTTTGCTATATTTTGATGATGACACTCATTTCTTATATATTGACATTGATATTGCTATTACATGTTGTTGTTGTTGTTTATGCTTTTCTAATTTGATTCCTTGTGATAATATTATGGATGGTATGGATTAGCTTTATTATTGATGCTGATATTGGTAGTTGTTTCTTTTAATAGTCATTTTGAGCTATTCGAAAAATCTAAGAAATTCTGTCAAGTTTTCTTTTTATATATATATAACAAAAAGGGGGACAGGTTAGGCTAATAACAAAGGATTTCAGGCTCTCCATCTTCGTCTGGATGGCATATATGAAAGGCAAGATCACATCATGCCTAAACAACAACGCTTAAAAGAAGATCATGAGAATTTTCAACAAAAAGTTCATGATTGGATGCATCATCATCTGTGACCATGCACTTCATATTTTTTGCATTTCATAATCTTAGTTTCTTATTTTTGCTATATTTTGATGATGACACTCATTTCTTATATATTGACATTGATATTGCTATTACATGTTGTTGTTGTTGTTTATGCTTTTCTAATTTGATTCCTTGTGATAATATTATGGATGGTATGGATTAGCTTTATTATTGATGCTGATATTGGTAGTTGTTTCTTTTAATAGTCATTTTGAGCTATTCGAAAAATCTAAGAAATTCTGTCAAGTTTTCTTTTTATATATATATAACAAAAAGGGGGACAGGTTAGGCTAATAACTTATTGAATATGCAAGAAATTTATCTATTTGGTATTGCCTGCTTATAATTCTACTTGATTATTATATGAGTTTCTTACTTGCTGCTAATTCTGATGTCCATTTTTTCTTATTGCTAACAAACAAGGAGAGAAATTAGTAAAAGAAATATTTTTACGGCTTAAAGTGAGGGGGAGTAAGGATGAGTAACTGTGATTTATATTTAATTTTTTTATTATGTATTATATTTTTCTTTTAAACTAGATTTTTGTCATCAATCAAAAAGGGAGATTGTTGAATCTTAATGTTTTAATGATAACAAAAATCTAAGTTTAATTTACTAATATGCCCAAAGAATATTGAAATGCATTACAAGATGGACAAAATGTGAAATTTGCAGATAAATTTGGGTAAAGAAAATATTGGTGAAAATTGGTTACTCGTGACCAAATTGTGATCAAACTGTGCATCAACCATTCAGCCTTCTGGAAATAAAATGATATCGTCCAACCATGACCTAAAATAAATATTCATGCTTTTAAATATAAATTTAGTTAACCAAATCAACTGAATTAATTTTTTTTTAACCTTGAGCATTAAACGTCCCAGTTGGGACATTTGAAAATTGTCCCACCCATGACCTCTTTCCTCACATTTTCTTGCAAGTGTCATCTCTAACCAATTGTTTGTCGTCATGTGTCCAAGAAAGCTTCAAATATTGTCAATGTGTCTAATTCCATTAAATGTCCCAGCTGGGACATTTGAAAACCTTCTCAGCTGTGACATTTTCATCTAAATTGTTGTCAGATTTGTCTAATGCGTTACTGTCATGTGTCAAAATATTTATTGTCCCAGTCGGACTTTCTGAAAATTATCCCTGCCATGATATTTTTATCTGAATTACTAGTAGAATTGTCCAATGCGTTACTACCATATATCAAAATATTTATTGTCTCAGTCAGCTCATTTTGAAAATTATCTCAACAGTGACACAGAATCCAGTATAAGTGTGACATGCGTAAAGTTTGTCACTCCAGTGTAATTTTTTTCAAAGTTTTCCAGTAGTGTCATTTTTTAAATAAAACCTATATTTCAATCGTGTGCAACCCAACATATACCCATTCAAGCTTCTAGATTGTTTTTTAATCACAGAAATAAAGCAAGTCGCCCATGACACGATTTTTTCACCTGTGCTAAAAGTTATTTGTAACATTTAAACTTATTCGTTGGAACTCTGATCAAGGTCCTCTTTTATTTGCCGTATTTTTAAGAAGATTGTCAACGAAAACTCAACCCAGTAGGAATCAAAATGTCTCTATAAATTTGGCTTCAAATTGAAGAGTAGGGTGATGAGAAAAAGGGAGAAGAAAAATTGAAAGAAGTAAAAAGGAAAAACTAAAAACATTATTACTTTGATTTTTTTGTAACTCTCCATGAGCTTCAAACTTTCGTTTTTTGAGAGTTTTGTTCGCTTAAACTTGTTCATATCTTGTAATCAAATATTGTGGGCGCAATCCCGTATCAACTAGTGTAGTGGGTGAAATCCCAGGTATACTACTTGTAGAAAATTCTTCAAGAGAGTGAAACTCCAAGACGGTTTGCTTGAAGAAGTCCACGTCGGAGGCTTGCAAGAGAAAGCTCTGAACCACTCTAAATGAGCATTTTTACAACTCTATCTCCTTAAATATTATCTGTTATTATTTATATTTATTGTTATTATTGATATTTATTGTTATTTATTGTTGTAGTTACTATTGACATTTATTGTTACTGTTATTAGTTATTTCAGCTTGTCTCTGTTGCTGTTATTGTTTATTCCTACTTTAAAGTTTATTACTATTGAATTTATTGTTGGCATTTCAGTTGTGTGGTTTGTAAAGTTTGCTCTGGAATTTGTTACAGTGTATCATTTAATTTATTTTTAAGAACCGTTCACCCCCCCTCTAGGTTCATATTAGTCATTACAAGAGTGTTTAACAGTTTGTAACCTAGTATTGCATTTTTATTACTCAAATATTTTCTTAATTATTCTAATAGGTTTACCTTTTTATATATATCATAGATTTGTTTTTGTTTGAACCTCAGTATCTAAAAGGATTTCGACATAAAACATTTAAGGGGATCATAAACTGTATCCTAAGCAAGATGTTTATAAAAGTTTTAGATTTGTGTAAAGCAATTATCAAGAGAGTTTAGGAGCTAGTTGAATGGGCTAGTGAGCTTGTTTGTTTGAGCTATCTTCCTAACTGCATTTGATGCTTTTGTAGGTACATATGGCATATGAAAACAGAAATAGGCAATAGAATTATTTGTAGTTGATTATCATGTGAATATGTGTACAAACAAACTCACACAGGGTGTTAGAAAATTTGACACTAACATTGGTGGCTCCTTCAATTTGACAACAATGGAATTTAGTTAAAAACGACCTTTGATCCAATGGTAAGATAACACTTTGTTATCCATATGAAGCACAACTGATGGAAGCTAAGAATGAACACACTAGGTCCATTAGAATCTCTGTTAATGGTCAAGGTGAGAAGGTTGACAGGCGTGATAACATGTGTATGGCTGAAAAGTTCTAAAAACTCGTGCACCCGATCCTTATCTTATGCCTTCAAACTTTATCCAGATTTTGAGATATTATGACATTTATAATAATTGACACTATAAAAATATTTAATGACATTTCTTTTATGATATATAATTAAAAGTCACTAAAATTATAAGAAGTCAAAAAAATTAGTAACTTATTATGATATTTATAATAATTGATATTATAGAAATATTTAGTGACATTTCTGTTATAATATTTATATTAGAATGTATTACAAATTTTGAGAAATCAAAAAATTTAATATGCATTGTGATATTTATAATAATTGTCACTATAAGATCTTTATTTCCATTCTAAATTAAAACTCGTAAGTCAACTATTAATTTATATTTATCCAATCTTTTTTTTCTTGAAACTATCTGCCGCAAACATGAGGGATTCAACAATTTGCACTCATCTCCGTTTAGGTGAAAAAGACAAGAGAGTTGATGAATTCTAATTTTTAGATTAGTTCATAGGATTTGGTTATGCAGGGTAGGGCGATTCATATAATTTGTGTACTTTATTAGAAAATAAAATTTTCATTGAAAATAAGGGAAAGCATAAAAGAGGTAATAGAATTGACAATGTTGATAGCTGAATTCAATCATTTCATGATTGAAGAAGGTTAGGTCCCTTACCAATAATGATCAAAATAGTTGTACATCATTAATATATTGGGGTGCCAT
The DNA here is from genome assembly GCF_011075055.1 of Mangifera indica. Lineage (NCBI taxonomy): Eukaryota > Viridiplantae > Streptophyta > Magnoliopsida > Sapindales > Anacardiaceae > Mangifera > Mangifera indica. The sequence continues at coordinate 6,794,375 of NC_058138.1, forward strand.
GTGGGTTAATCACTTGGGCACTCTCCTCTTACAAACTAGTTTTAAGAGTACGAGTTAATGTGCAAAGACATAAACACTTACAATGGGATAGAAAAAACCGCAAAATGGAATAGATTAGACGCAGACAAGTGAAAATCTTAAAGGCGATACATGCATACTATACTTCCCTTGTGAACGTCATCTTATATGTGCATAAATTTTGTGATAAACTCACATTTTAAAGTGATTTCAAACTAAATATACCATTAGATATCTTAACCAAATCATTACTTCTATGTTTTACAGTTCATTCCGCAGTTGAATCGCTCGTGCTCTAACCTTTCACACCAGAGTTGTCTTTGTCCATTTTTAAACCAGATAAGCAAAAATGATTACACCAGTTTCAATGCCTATTTTCTCTTTTTTGTTTAAAATTTATAATACAATATACGCCGGAAAATTAAGCCAATTCTGTAAATCAAACACAGTAAATTACATACCTGAAATTCTCTTTTGTTTAATGTGTGTTGTAAGCGATCCAAAACGTAATCAAATTAATTTTTACAACACTATTTGCCTAGTACTTTGTCAATTTCGATTCTGTGACATTCAGCATATTTCATGTTTTGGGAGGGTTACGTTTTTTGGTGTTGTTCTCCTATATATGCATTAACTAGAGAAAGTGGTAGTTTTTAGGACATTATATATATGTTTAACTACATCTAACTACTTCTTTAACTGCTCCTCCAACTGTAGATGGCAGTTTATGTAATTGGGTCAGGTTGACCCATTTTGAGTGGATTCAAACTGAATATCTCCTAGTCACATATGATGAGATATTCAAACCAAATATTTAAACACAAAATTCATACAATGAAACATTTCATATTTACAAATATGTTGTTTGATTTTACTAGCAACTTGCACCTGAGAGCTTATTAATATGTATTCGTTAGAAATAACATAGTCACTTCAATCCCAAAAAAAGGATCAATTGTTAGTTTCATTATACCCTAGACTTATTGATAATACCAATCTTTTTAATCCCTCAAAATAATTGTTATATCTCTCTATGTATATATGATCAAGTCATATCTCTCATATGATCGACAAGATCAGTAGGCCAATGGATACATATAATAAATAAGTCTTCCTCTTCTATTAGAAATTCTCAATTTAAACTTAATTGTTTTTCTATCCACGTTCTATAGACCGAATCATACATAGCCATGGGAAACAAACTAAGATAGCGAAACACTAAGAATAAATATTAAATAATAGTAAAGAGTCTAAGAGTACCAATATGAGGTAAGCATTATAAAGTATCACACAATGAGGAAGTAAGGATTTATTCACTCACGACTTTTATTGGTCGACTATGCATATATGGTGTGGAACATCTACTACAGGGTATATTCTCCTTAAATATCATACATCAACACTGTATAAATATGAGTTTAGTTGTTATACCCAACTTTTAACTTGCGTTCTTAAACATCTTCAAACTTGCAAGTAATTATTAAAAATTTACATATGATATTCACAAGTTATTTGGATATAAGAAATCCAAAGCGATCATTGTCAAATATATCTATCTATGACCTCATCTTAACTAATTCTCAAGATGACATTTTGACTTTAATAATTCTTTTCTCAATAAATATGTCTTATCTTCACTTGCTCTTTCAGTTTCAAAGGTGATTCCCTGTATGAGTTAGTCAATCTATAACTTGTGTGACATTATAATCTTGTTGAGCTTCCAAAGAAACTAATGTGTATATAGTGAAACACCAAGAATTTTAGGTTGCAAAATCAAAACAAAATGAACTTGAATTCATAGTTTTTGATATCGTGTCTCAAGTACAATATATAAGTTTAACAACTTATCAATCACAGTTTACATAACCTAATAGATTTAACATATACAAGATATACTAGGGATGACAACGGGCTGGGGATCTCAATCCCCATCCCCTTCCCCGTAGAGGATATCAATCCATGTCCCTAGCCCGTCTCCATCCCCTCTCCATCCCCGCGGGGAAAAATCCCCTCCCCGTATCCGCAAAAAAAAAAATCTTTTTTTTTACCTTCTAAACACAATATAAATATCTTAAATAATATAATTAAATAAAATTAACATTAACCCACTATTTCAAATATCACAAATATAATATATTAACTACTTTAATATGTACAACAAAAACCTAAATAAATTTGAAAAACATAAATAATTTAAAACTATAAAAATATATTAGTATTTTAAACAAATATATTAATATAAAGGGATGGGGATGGAAGCAGGGCAAGGAGGGGACACATGTATCCCCATCCCCAGCCTATCCCCGATTGCGGGGATTTTTTTCATCCTAGTCCTCTTCTTCTTCCCCGTTTCTATTGCGGAATCCCTTCCCGTTAGGGTCGAGAAAGGTCAGGGCCCTTAAAGTTGGGCCCAAATTGCCATCCCTAAGATATACCTCTCTCATAATAGGTTTGGTTGAAGGATCAACAACTACGTGATACATAGAAATATATTGTACGCTCATTTTTCTTTTGAAAATGATGTCTCTTATAAAATTGTATCTAGTGTCGATATGTTTGATCTACTATAAAATTTGGAATCTTTTGTAAAAATTATCGTAACTTGATTATCACAATGGACAGTTATCGGTCTAACAATATTGTCTTATATACTTGAATTCATAAAAAGTATTCTTAACCAAACAACTTCTTACATAGTTGTTGAATAGACTATAAACTTGGCCTCAATTATGGATAAGACTATGCATGCCAGAAATGGATTTGCATTAGTCTAAATCACCTCCTTAGTCGACATTTGAACAGCCAACCAAACGCAAATCTAATCCTTGATAACAAAAGCAATAATCCATAAAGCCTTTTGGATGTCTTAATATCTTCTTGATAGTTTTCAATGCTCTTTTCCAGGGTTTGACTAATATCAACTAACCAACTTAACAATAAAACAAATGTTAAGGCATTTATACATCATATCATACATAAGATTTCAAATAGAATTTGAATTAGGAACTAGGGACATTTCATTTATCTCATCTTGAGTCTTGAGATACATTTCTTGGCTTAACAATTTACCTTTTGACGCAAGAGTATATACGAGTTTGTAGTTTATCATATTGAATCATTATAGATTTTTTCAAATGTAATGCTCTTGAGATAGAGCTAAAAGTTTCTTCAAATGATCCCTCTTAATTTTAATATCTAATATGTATTTTGCCTCACCTATATTGTTCATGTCAAAATTCAAGATAAACAACTCTTAATAGTCATCATGTACTTCAAATAGTTTCTAGTTATTAAGACATCATTCTTGTAAAGAGATAGATTTACAAACTTGTCATTAGATTTTTTCACATAGATACAATGGCCTTGTACAATTATTTTAAAATCCCAATCATTATTGCCTTATGAAATTTTAAAAACCATTGTTTGGTGACTGTTTTAGGCCATATATTGATCTTTGAAGGTTGCATACTTTACACTTTTGGCTTTTTACAACAAAACCTACAGGTTGTTCTAAATAGATTTCTTTGTCAAACTTTCCATTAGAGAAAGTTGTCTTGACATCCATCTGATACAACTCTAAATCAAATGTACTATTACAGCTAAAATCAAACGAATTGAAGTAAAACTTATAACTAGCAAAAGGTTGCTTCATAATTTATATCTTCCTACTAGGTATAACATTTCACCACAAGGTGAGCTTTGTATCTATCTATTGAGTCATCCATCTAACATTTGATTTTGAGAATCCACTTATTCCCAATGGCTTTTTGACACAATGGTAAGTTAACCAAACTCTAGACTTAATTTATTTCCGTGGATTTCATCTCTTTTTTTAATATTTCTTGCCATTTTCTTTTATTGTTTTAGGTTTTTCATCATCTTGATGATTGGTAGTAAAAACCTTGTTTTCAATTTCAAAACGTTGCTTAGGTACTTTTAGATGACCACTCTTATGTAATGGAGGATTATCATTTCCACTATCAAAACTAGTTGTAGCTCAGTCTCATTACTCCCATTTGGTTGAGATGGATGAGACAATTTCTTATTACTTCCACTATCTAGAACAAGTAAAAGTCTTGTTTCTTGAGACTCAACTAATGGTCATTGAGGCGTATCTACTTCTCATTCTTCTTTCATCTCATATAGATGAAGACCTTTATTAATATCATTTCTATTAGAAAAAACATTTCTTATAAATGTAACATCTTTAGATTCAATTTCAATTATTTTACCATATAACTCCTCCCGAATGAACACATACCCTTTGGATTATTCAGATTATCTTATAAAAATACATTTCTTTTTTCTTGTTCCCAATTTTTTAAACATATAGGAAAAGTCATAGGTAAATGTAGCTGATCCCCGAGGTCACAATTAATTTAAATCAAATTTTTGACCTATCTATAACTCATAGAGAGTGGAAGTAACTAATTTAGAAAACACTTGGTTAAATATAAAGACAATAGTTAATGGTATATCACCCCAAAATTGTATTGGTATATTTGCCTACATCATTATTAACCTAGTCATTTTCTATAGAGTTTTATTTCTCTTTTCTGCTACACTATTTTGTTGCAAAGTTCTTAGAATTATTAGTTGTCTTATTATTCTTTTTCATTACATAGCTCCTTGAACTCTTCAAACAAATACTCATGACCTCGGTTAGTTCATAAAACTTTTATTCTTTTATCTAATTGATTCTCAACCCATTTATATAGCAGCTAAAATAATCTATTGCTTCTAAATTATGGGAGATAAAGTAAACATGACTAAATCAAGTAGAAGTGTGCATAATCTAGTTTTCAAACCATATGAGCTAAATATCTCATATACCCATTTTTTAATAATTTTTACGCCTTTACACTGTTGATTATCATACTAGGCTGATGGCCCTCTCCAAAACTAAAGTGATGCCTATTGTCGAGTTAGAATTAAGCCTTTTTCTTTCTACAGTCAATCTCGACTCCATATCTTTCTAAAAATTCTATGCCCAGGATAACATCAAAATCAGGCATATCAAAGACAATCAAGTCCACCTTTAACTTTCTCCCATGTATCACTACCTTCTAGTACTTTAACATCTTATTAGTAATCACACTCCCACCATTCGGCATCTCAACTCTAATGGAATGGGTACATCTAATAGGCACTAAACCTACCTTTTCAATAACCCCCAATACAATAAAAGAGTGTATGGCTCCTGAATCAATCAATGCATACAAGGAAATAAAGTGCAATAAGAGTTGACTAGTAACAACAAATGTGCTAGCCTCCACCTGACTATAGGTAGCTGTATAGACTCGTGCATTAGTAACTCTCCCTGGTTGCACTAATAGAATCAGGATTTGTTATGGTTGTATCGGGATTGGCACCTCGGTACTCTAGCAATCCTTTGCTATATACCCTGGTTGTTGGCATCTATAACAAGTCACTTACTTCTATTGGTACCAACATTCCCCACTATGATGTCTCCCACAAATCTAACACTAGGGAATATTTTATTTTTAAGGTTTCTTGTCACTTTTTCTGTATTTTCTATTTGCTTTTGACTAGAATTTTCTTTTTCCCCTATTGTTAATGAAACTAGAGACTATTAAACTACCCCCTGATGTTGTAGCAGGTGCTAAAATAGTTAATAAAGTAGGTAGAGCTAACTAACTTGACATCATTGTCTGGGGTACTGTCATTGATAGAGTTGTTGTCATGGAAGATGCATTTCTGGGTAGCTTATTAACATATACCTCCAACCTTAATGCTCTCTCCAATGCCTCTTCATAAGTTTGAGGAGGTTGTGGTCTAGCTAGCACATGTAAGGTTATCTCTGGTCTAAGGCCCTAAAGAAATCTGTTCAATCAGAGGCTAGGTGTACTCACCATACCTTGAGCAAAACTAGATAGAACATCAAAACGGGTAAAATAATCCTTTACTGAACCCTTCCCCTAATGTAAAGAAATGAACTCCTGAACTTTGACTGCTATCACATCAGTTGTTTTGTATTAGGCCTCAAATGCCTTTCTGAAGTCTTGTCAGGTTATCAGATCCACATTTTTGGTTTCTTTAACTAGGTCCCACCATATGCGGGCCTCTCCCCTTACTGAACTTTTTCTCTATCGGTCATAGGAAGCAAATCCATGGTACTTTCCACCTGCTTAATCCACTCATCAGCCACCAAAGGATCTTTAGTACCTTTAAATTCAAGAGGGGTATGCTAACTGGGTAAAGAATAAATAGGCTCAAACCGCCTTTGAGCTCCAACTTCTCCTCTCCCTTCATTCCTCATTTTATTTCTGATTTCTTCTATGACTTCTTCACGAATCTCACTTCTAATCTCATCTCGGATGACATCTCTAGCTATATTTTCAAGTGTGGTTCTATCTTGACTCTCGATCAACACCTGATAAACTATATCCCTGATTTCTTCTAGCCCAAATCCTGAACCACCTGATGGGGTAGGGTTAGATGGTTTTTTCATCTCTCTCTGTATACCCCTTCCACGATCTCGTCCTCGTCTTATGGTACTCCTCATCTAATAACTGCATACGTGTAACTACATAAGAATTTTATCATTCTATTATTTGAATACAGACAAAGAAAATAACTTACTACAGTCAATTCTCGGGAGTTGATCTATAAGACATAAGGGGCACCTGTGCAATACCAGAATGCAAAACTATATATATAAATATTATATTATATTATATTACAACATATTCTATTAATGTAATATAATATAATATTTAGAAACTTCCTATAGTAATTTAGAAACTCGCCATGATTGGTCCTAGTAAACCTTCATGGGTCAGTCTGTTTATTCTTTTTTGGCCAATGTGCCTTAATCTAGCATGTCATTTATTTGCATCCACATCTAAACTATTAGGAGTTGCAAATAATGAAGAACTGATAGAATTATCATTATTACAAAATAAGGTGTCTAGCACCATAAAATCTTCATATAGAAATCCAGATCCAAAAAACACATTATCATAATAAAGTTTAACCAAGTTTCTAGAGAAAGTTAAAAAATATCCTAGTTTTAGCAGCACCATTACAGAGACCAAATTTCGTCGAATTTCTAGAGCATATAGGACATTATGTAGGTATAATGTTTGACCACCGAGCAAAACCAATTTGCATGTGCTCATTTCTTTTACTTCAACTTTAGCATTATTACCTACATAAATCTATTGCATTTCGCTTATTATTTGATGAAATTCTAGAAATTGTCTTTATTATGAGCTATATGGTTTATGGCTTTTAAGTCTACAATCCACATAGGATGAGATTCAGCTAAGAAAACAATATTGCAAACATAAATCTCACAATTTGAGACAAGATAAGTCAATACCGTCTTTGGCTTCGTGCATTCATGAGCGAAGTGACAGTTGTTTCCATAGTTATAATAGGTCAGATTTGTCGTATCTCTTACTCAGAGCGCTTGCCTCTTTTACACTTAAATCGTTTATTCTTATTCACAGATCCTTGTATGATCTCTTTCTCTTTTCTAGATTTACGCCATTTACGTTTGTAGCTAGAAAATTTCCTTGAATTGGACTCCATAACATATGCATAAGCAATTGGTCTGGTGGCCTCTAGACACTCAACTTCCAATTTAAGATGGCGAGTGTAATATTCACCTTTTAATTATTATTATTATTATTATTTAAATAGGATAAGATTTAAATTTTAGGGGATAAAGTAAGTTTAATTTTTAAAAATATTTTATTAGGTAAAAACAAGATAATAGTTAAATTTTCCATAAAGAGATGAGATATTTTATTTGTGATAAATGTGGATTAATTTTAGAACTTATCTTTAAAGAAAAACAAAATCAATATTAATAAAGGGAGAGAGAGGATTTTCTTTTTTTTTTTTTTTTAAAAACAAAGAGCAAGGTTTTGAGTAATGATTTTAGGAGGTGAAGAATTGTGAGTAGGAGACTAAAGTAGTGAAGCGGTGTTGTTGCTATAAGTTTATTGCATTAAGGTATGTCTCAATATGTTTTTAAATTTATTTTGATATATAGGTGTTTTATGATTTGAGGATTAGGGTTTCTTTTTTTTTTATAGAATTCAACTCAGTTTTGCATTATAAATTGTTTGTTTTATGATTGTTTTATATTAGTTTGTAAATTTACTAAAAACAAAAGAAAATTATATACCTTTGATTCTTTTTTATTTTATATATTGATTTCATTTTATGAAAAGAAAGAAAAAATAATACAAATTTTTAGTAATTTGTTGATATATTAATTTTGTAAATTTAAATAGATAGTTTATATTACTATGGGCCTAATGATAATAATTTGAGAAAAGAAATTTTGAGTGAAGCTTATGAATCTGCTTATAACGTTCATCCAGGGAGTACTAAAATGTATCGTGATTTGAGAAATAATTTTTGGTGGAGAAACATGAAGAGTGATATTGTTGATTTTGTCTCTAAATGTTTGGTGTGCCAACAAGTAAAGATTGCAAATCAAAGACCTGGGGGACCTCTACAGCCCTTGCCTATTCCTGAATGGAAATGGGACCATATTACTATGGATTGTGTGAGTGGCTTGCCTCATTCAAAAAGGGGATTTGATTCTATATGGGTGGTGGTTGATCGTTTAACTAAATCAGCACATTTCTTGGTAGTGAAAACCACTTATAATATGTTTTAGTTGGCTGCCTTATTTATTCGAGAGGTTGTGAGATTGCATGAAGTTCTTCAATCTATTGTGTCGGATAGAGATGCATGCTTCACCTCTAAATTTTGGGCAAGTTTACACCAAAATCTTGGGACAAAGCTTAGTTTTAGCACTACTTTTCATCTTCAAACTAATGGTCAATCTGAAAGGATTATCCAAACCCTTAAAGATATGTTGAAAGCATGTATGCTAGACTTAGGTGGTTATTGGGAAGAGCATTTACCCCTAATAGAGTTTGCTTATAATAACAATTTCCACTCTAGTATTGGTATGGCTCCTTATAAAGCTTTGTATGGTCGGAAGTGTAGATCACCTATTTGTTGGGATGAAGTGGGAGAAAGGAAGTTGCTAGGACCAGAGCTTGTTCAGATTACATCTGATAAAATTAAGTTGATTAGAGAAAGGTTTCGCACAGCTCAAAGTAGACGAAAGAGTTATGCTAATCATCGTAGGCAAGAGTTAGAGTTTGAGGTTGGGGATTTTGTTTTTCTGAAGGTGTCACCTTGGAAAGGAATTTTTCGGTTTGGAAAGAGAGAAAAGCTAAGCCCTGGGTTTATAGGGTCATTCAAAATTTTGGAGAGGATTGGTACAGTTGCATACTGTGTGGCCTTACCACCAAGTCTCTCAAGGCTTCACAATGCATTTCATGTTTCAGCATTAAGGAAATATTTGGCTGACCCGTCCCATGTTTTAGACTATCAACCAATCCAAATCTCTGAAGATATGTCATATGAAAAGCAAGCCTTAGAAATCATTGATAGAAAGGAGCAATTTCTAAGTAATAAAGTTATTCCATTTGTAAAAGTGCGTTGGAGAAATCACTTGTTAGAAGAGGTCACGTGGGAGCAAGAGGCTGAAATAAAGGAGAAGTATCCTCAATTCTTTGAAGCTTTAGATGTGTACTAATTTCAAGGACGAAAATTTTTTTTAGGGGGGGGGGGAGAATTGTAATATTCACCTTTTAATTATTATTATTATTATTATTTAAATAGGATAAGATTTAAATTTTAGGGGATAAAGTAAGTTTAATTTTTAAAAATATTTTATTAGGTAAAAACAAGATAATAGTTAAATTTTCCATAAAGAGATAAGATATTTTATATGTGATAAATGTAGATTTATTTTAAAACTTATCTTTAAAGAAAAACAAAATCAATATTAATAAAGGGAGAGAGAGGATTTTCTTTTCTTTTTTTTTTTTTTGTAACAAAGAGCAAGGCTTTTGAGTAATGATTTTAGGAGGAGAAGAATTGTGAGTAGAAGACTAAAACAGTGAAGCAGTATTGTTGATATAAGTTTATTGCATTAAGGTATGTCTCAATATTTTTTTTAATTTATTTTGACATATAGGTGTTTTATGATTTGAGGATTAGGGTTTCTTTTTTTTTTAGAATTCAACTCAATTTTGCATTATAAATTATTTGTTTCATGATAGTTTTATATTAGTTTGTAAATTTACTAAAAACAAAAGAAAATTATATACCCTTGATTTTTATATATTGATTTCATTTTATGAAAAGAAAGAAAAAATAATACAAATTTTTAGTAATTTGTTGATATCTTAATTTTGTAAATTTAAATAGATAGTTTATACTATTTGAAAAATTGTAAAAAAAAAATTATTTGAGACATTACAGAGAGTTATTAACTATTTTATGAAATTTTCTGATTTCCTAAATTATTAAAATTTCGTGGAATTAGCTAAAATTTTTAAATGATAAACATGAAATTTTTAATGAAGTTCATGCTTGTAAAAGATTTATTTATTTTTACGTACATTGGAAATATCGTTTTCAATTTAAATATTTTTTTTATATAAATCAATATGTCTAGTTATGTTATGAAAATTTTAATAATTTTATCAATTTAATATAATTTATTAAAATTGTTAAAGTATTGAGTGTTAAACCTGAAATTTATTTGACAGAATTTGTGACCAGTAAAGAAATATAATTTTTAGTTTCTTTTTGAATTAACTGTGACTTGAATTTTTTTTTATAATTAAATTAGCCTGTATAGTTTAATTCTGGAAGTTTTCAAAATTTTATAAATTATATGTTATCTACTAAAATTATTATAAGAGTATATGTTCAACCTGGAATATTTTTGACAGTGTTAATGATCTGTGATAAAAATTCAGTTTTACATGACTTTTAAAATATTTTTAGGTTCATATTTTTTTGATAGAAACTTCAATATGTTAAGTTTATATGTGCAAACTTTAGTGAATTTTCGAGTTATATAGAATTTTATAAAATTGCTGGAAACTTGAACTGTCAAACTTGAAAACTGTTGTTGTGTTCATGAGCTGTGGCGGAAGTAATTTTTTGAGAAGTTTATATATATTTTTTAAAGCTGAATAATTTTTGGGTAAACCATCTATATGTCTTCTTTGTCCCTACAAAGTTTTGTAACGTTTCAACTTGCATAGAAATTTATAAAATTCATAGAACAAAGGTTATACAGTGTAAACATGTGTTAGTTAGGTCTAGGATTAGTCATCTTAGACACTCTTAGAATTTGTAAAATTAGTTTTGGAATTGAGGATTTTCAGCGGGATTTAAGGATATTACTAAGAGTATTATTACAATTTGATAGCTTGGATCGTATAAGGGTCTGTTTAGACTTTTGCTGTTAGTCGAGGTAAGTAGAAACTATTCTTTTTGTATACATACAAATGTTAAATGTTTGGAAATGATAGTCAAATCTGAAAGATTTTGTTTTCATAAGTTGTATAATATTTATATAAATGTTTTCTATCAAACCCTAAGAATTTCTACAAATGTTTTGTTTATATAATATAGATATTTCTTTGATTTATACATATAATTGTTTTGTTCACATACATGGATTGTAAGTTATAAAATATTTCTGTATACTTTTTGTTCCACTCAAAATTTGATTACTTAGACATTGATTCAGTAAAATTATTTATGGTACATTTATGATCTGAAATTTTGTTTATATATGCGGTTTTGATTCATTGTCCATAGTCTTTGAATATCTCCTCTGAACTCTGAAACTATAAGTTTGGTCCAGCTGGATTATTTGTTTTGTTGTACACATTTTTGAAATTCTGGCCAGGTTACCAAGAGTACAGGTCACACTACATGACAAGAATCTAAAATAAATTTTGACTTAAGTTTGGTAGTTTGAAAGGTTCTGAAATAATTTATTTATTTATTTGTGGTTTTATATGTGTAAGCACTTTATTTTCTGTTTGACCTTTTTTTATTTGATTTTCTTCATAAATATTTGAATTAAATGTTTAAGTATGCATATATAACGTTTAGTTTCTGCTTATCGAGTTGATGACTCACCCCTCATCATTAACATTTTTCAGATCAAAGATGTTATAAAGTGTGATTTTCTGTTTAGCATTTGGGGAATAAAGAATAAGAGGAGTTAGATGGGAAGATTGGCTAAAAGAAAAAAAAAAATTAGTTTAGTAACTATTTGATTGTATGTTTTGTTTGAAAGATTTTTTTTTTCTCATGTTTTTGTGGTTGAAAAACTTTGTATTCAAAACTTGACTTTATTTAAGGGATTCTTGAAGTCTTTTGAAGTCATATGTTTTATTATAGCTTTGGGGTGTTACAGCGAGCAATGTCATCAAAAGTCTTGATGTTGTCATTATGAGTCATATTCACTTTTATGTGCCCCTAACTATCAAGTAGAGATTGTATAACAACCTGCACTTGTTGTTCATCAATCAGATCACGTCTAGCCTTCATCAGCTTAGTTATCATGTTTGACATTTCCCTTAGATGTTGCTTCATCGGCTTATTAGGAATTTTCTTATATGTATCAAACTTGATAGCCAATTGTCTTAGTTTGAAGATGGTCGTTCCTCCAATCTTCTCTTTCAATGCTACCCATATAGCATTTGCAATTTCAAATTGCTCATATTGATTAGTAATATCATCATTCATTGAGCTGATGAGAATACCTCTAACAGTTAAATCTTTCTTTTCCGGGCATTATAAGCGTCCATGACACGCTTATGTTAGGCATTATTAGGGTTTTACCCCTCAGCCAATTGAGGCTTTTCCATAACTTGATTAACAACCTACAAGGCATCTTATTCACCTAGGATATAATGCATTCTCATTCTCCATATTTTATAATTGTCCCCATTCAGTCTTTCTCCCTTATTCAAATGGACAATAATGTTTTTCGAAGCCATTTTTATATAACTACAGAGATATGCCAACACAACACCAACAATAAGATAAATACACATTTTATTGTCACAATTGTACATTAAAAATTAAAATGTTTCACATAAGGCATAAAGTCGAAAGTTCACTATGTTCCCAATCATCGTCTATGACACAAATGTTCCATAGTTTAATAATTAATCTAATCGTGTCAATGTATATTCTAGACAAGAATAATTAAATTCGACCATTTTTAGAATTCCCACAAGTAATCATAATATATCCATAAATTCAAAGAGGTTCAATACAATAACATATTAACAAGTAAACAAATAAGCATAAAAATAAATATAAACATGAAATTCAAACACTTCAATTACTAGGACCATTCTTAACTAGAACCAAAGTCTAAACCATCTTTGATCCGAGGCATATAATTGTTGAAACATGGCATTTTAACAATTAAACGTTCTTTATATCGATACCGATCCCGAGGACTATAAACCTCTTCAGTTTTTTCAATGATCCTCAAAGTAACTTTATCCAATATAAAGTTCCTACATTGTTTATAATAGCCAACATGTCTCGCACTTTGTTGATTTAGGAAAATAGAAAGAGCTATTGATTTTCGTATGTTTATAACAATATTTCGCTCTTCTACCTTTTGTAACTCATACAAACAATCCCAAAAGTTTAATACTTTCTTATCATCCTAGATAATATTGGTAATTATTTAGGTCCAATGATCAGGCATCGACATCAAAAAGCCATATATCATTTCATTATAAGTTAGGTATATGCTTTTATTTCTCAATTCTAATATTCTCCTAGTCATGGTCAAAATGTGAGTGAAGAAGTTATGCTTTGAATTCATCTTGTAGTTCAAATAGTAGTCCTTAGTTAACATGTTCACTCTATATATGACAAACAAATGGACAACAATAAATTACATATGCATAACAATATAAACAACACATGTTCACATGTTTAGCAATGTATAATTCAAAATCATGACTCGAAAAACACCTCTAAGTGTTCAATTCATGCAAAAACAAATCACACAGAATGGAATCTGAGTTAATCCAAGTGACCAAATGCGTACAAAAACATACACGTGCTCTTAGGCATTGCCGCACGCCGGAGAACCAATCTTACATGCTTTCACATGCTTCCACTTGCAGAAAAATGTCGTCATGTGCCTAGAACAATCCTCATGCTTTAATCAAACGTTGAAAGTTGATAGTCCAACCCATGGGGTTATGATTCGGGTCAGGTAAACCTGGATGACTAAACAATTTAATCCGTTGAATGATGAGTTTTAACCAACCTGTTAACTAATAGGTCAGGTAATCAAGTTTTCCCAACCCAATTGCAACCTGTGTTGCAGTATGAACCCTAGGCATTTCAACGACAAAATTGACCATTTTTCAGCCATCTAACGACTGCAATTTCATAAGGCTTTTGCAGCCCGTGACATGGCTATTTAGATCTATGTATTTTCTAATGAAAAAGTCATCGGATTTTGACAAATTCAATGCATGAACTTCATGGTTTTGGGTGAAAAACGTGCCATTGAAAATCATTCAATTTCATGGAATTTGGTGCTATCTTTTATAACTTATCATGCATCTCATATCCAAAATTCATACTAACATGATTCTAGGCATCAATTTCACAAAATTGCAACAAATTCATCAACAATTAGAACACATCCATATACATTTGTATACAAAAATAACACTGTTCACACCAATTAATTTCTAAACATGCTTCCAAATCATGTTTATATCACCAACATCACAATTACACAAATAAAATAAGGCTTTGATACCAATGTTAGTGAAAATAAAAAAAATCAAGATCACAGAAAAAGCATACCTGGATTAGATATCTGAAACTCTGATGATGATCGATAATCCAATGCACTCTTATTAGAATCCACAACACTCTTTGCTTGATTTGCTTTCTTGTTTTCTGTGAAGATTTCTTACAGCTGAAGAGAGCGCTCTGAGATTTAAGCATGAGATTAAACTTCCCAATGGAATTTACATTGTTTTTATTAAAAAGAGAACATAAGATTAAACTTTGCAATGGAAGTTACGTTATTTTTATTAAAAAGAGAGTAACAGTTAACTTCAATAACTGACAAGGGCAAAAGAGTCATTTTTACTTATAAGGGTTAATTTTGTCTTTTGAACCCTAATAGATTGGGTCAACCCATCATGGGTGAACCAGATCCAATAGATAAATATTACTATTATAATTATAACACTCAATCACTTGATGATACATATAAGTGTGTACTCATTTATACATTCACAGTGAGTATGCATAGTATTACTTTTTATATCTTAACCATTGGAGGACCTAAGCTTAGGCTTAGAGTTGCCATGGTCACTAAAGATGCCATAATTTTTTTTTCTAAACAAGAAGGGAAGAATGCAAAATTCTTGAGCTTAACCTGATTAAACAACAGCCAACAACAGCCAACAACAGCCAACACTGTTATGATGATTGTAGCTGATCAAATTAAATATAGAAGATTTAAAGAAAAATGATGGCAGTCCAGAAAATAAGACTTAGATCAAAATTGAAAAAAAATAAAATATAAAAATTTAATGAAAAAATTGTGAAATCTAAGGGGTCAATGTGAAATTTTATAATATACATACACACACAAGCACATTTTGCAAAGTTAAGGGGTCAACTTGCCCCATTACCCCAAAATGTAATGGTATACCAAAAGTGTCGGCTATTTGACCACAATTTGATGATTGTACCAATTTTTTACGATATTATATTCACTATTGTTAGGACCTGACATGCCCATAAATAAAAACTTAGGAGGTCAAGATTGAATAAGTAATATATAAGATGTTTTATGAAAAAATAATGAAATCTAATGGGGATCAATGTGAAATATTACAAGGTATAATATTTTATATAGACTAAATTAGAATTTTTTTCAAACCCCTTTGACCCTATAGGCCTGCCATTGGAAGATGAAAATGTAAAGTGGTACCTGTTAATGTTTTTCCCTTTTACACTATTTATAAAATAAAAATTATCGGATGTGAAATGCTGAAAGACAAAAGGGACCAAGTTGTATGACACCTCAGCTTTGGCATATTTTTATAAAGAAACATGTATATAATATTGGATGGGGTTGGCATTTCATAACAATATAAGGATCTATAGGTGATGAGATATTATTGGCCCTTTCATCTTTTTCTAACAGTAAACGACATGAGATATTATTCTGAAGTCGTATCAACTAACTTCAGAATATTTTTTAAATATCCACCCATCCAATTGTGTTAGTATTTTTTATTAATTTTATTATAAATTACTGATTTACCTTATTTTTAGTATAATAACAAAAAAAAAAACAATTTCTAAATCTAACTACAGTAGCACATTAGAGCCCTAAAAATTGAAAACCATCAATTTAAGCAAATCCACATACTAAAAACAACAGGAAAAATCCTTCAACTGTTCATCTATGGCTTCAATTTTAACAAAACAAAAGTGTAATAATATCTCCCCATCATGCTTCAACTGTTCCTCCTCTCCTCTTTAATACTGTCCAGGGCGTTATTTTGTTGCAACTGGCCCATCTCTGATTTTTGCTGCAACAATCTAGCTGCAGCAACCCTAGCTTCAATCTCTTTCCATCTCTCTTCCAGAGTTTTCGTTGCTTTTCCTGGCTTGAACTTCATGGGTCCTTAGTCACTCATCTGATACGAATCAAACTAAACTTCTCCTCACCAGTCCCTAAGATCTTCATCCAAGTGGAAAACGATGCATTGTTTGATTTCTGTATCAAGTTCCATAGCTCACTCTACACATGCACAAATTGTGCTTCTACAATCAAAACTTTTTCAGAAAGATTTTTGATGGCCTTTGTCGGTATTGGGTTTATCAACTTTGTGGCCTTGCCTCGCCACATGAAGAAAATAAAAGGAAGGCCGAAAGACTTGTTCCCACCTAAGGTATAGTGAAATTCTAAAGTGATCCCCTCAAACTTTTGAAAACCTAAACACCCATTTGTGAGTAAAATTCTGCTAAGAAACTTAATTAAAGTTAAGGGCAAAATTATCTTAATAATAATATTAAAAACTATATAATCATTTACATTTCCTCCTTAGGTTTTAAAAACTAACATTTCACCTCTGGATAAAGTTTTTCAATTTTGAAAAATCACATTCCCCCCCCCTAAACCTAGAGCTTTTCTTCTTTACCTCTCCAACCACCATCTCCATTTCCATCTCCGAAGATAGTCGAATACACCCTAAACTGTTCTTGTCGAAGTCTTCTCACCATCTGACCATAGAAAGTTGAATTTTCAGAGGAAAATCGTTTGGAAATCTAGACAATTTTCGTCTTGTGAAGACATCTGGATAAAAATCTTCTGAATTTTTAGACTATTTTTGTTTGGATTTCTAGGCAATATGGCTCAAAGAGAGACAGTTGAACTTTTCTTTATATATTAGGGTTGAAAGCGTCATTGCCAGTGGTTGGATAGTAGTCGAAGTTGGGAGGAAGAAAACCCTAAGTTTTGAGGGGGGTGGGAATCTACTTTTCAAAGTTTGAAAACTTAAGGCTAGGGTGAAGTTGTTAGTTTTTAAAACTTAGGATAAAAAATATAATGAATTTTATGTTTTTAAAATTTTTTATTAAATAATAGTTTTTTTTTTTTGTTAACTCAGGGGAACCATTGTAGTAAACCCCGAGGAACCATAGCCACCTAGACCCATAACTATGGCTAGGGTAAATCAAGGGATAAACTTTATTGTGGAATATCACATTTGGGGTCACCTGAACCCTAGACGTTTGCAAATGACCCTTGACCCTTCATCACTTAGGCCAACTCTCGGGGTTAATTAAATGATGATTTTACCCTTAACTTTTACTGAGTTTTTTAAACAAAATTTTGTTCATGGGGGGTGTTTAGGTTTTCGAAAGTTGGAGAGGATTACTTTGGGATTTCACTATACCTTCAGTGGGATCAAGTCATTTGGCCTAAAAGGAAATACAAAAAGTGAAGGAACAAAAAAATGGGTTTATTTGGCTAGCAACACCACCTCAAAAAAGAATTTGGTCAGTGTTACTAGGTTATCGTAAAAAAATGGGTTTATTGTTTTTAATATTATAAAAAGAGGTCTTTAATAGAAAAAAAAATAGTTGTTAAAAGTATGTTTTTCATTGTTAAAATTCTTTAATGATGAAAAAAATCTCGTTGCCAACAATCATTTGTAACCTCCACTGTTAGAAGTATTAACAACAAAAAAACAGTCATGTCGTTAACATAAATAACAAGGGATATATGTCTCATTGTTAAAAATAGTAATAATAATGAATATTTTGGTCGCTAAAACAATACATTGGGTCGTTGAAAATAATATCAACGATAAATATTCTCATCATTACAATAATATTTACCAGTCACTAAACATAATATTAATAATGAATATTTCTGTCGTTATAACAATATTTACTGATCACTAAATATAATATCAATAATGAATATTTATGTCGTTATAATTATATTTACTAGTCACTAAACTTTTCATCGTTTTTAGTAAATACACCAATCACTATACATAATACTAAAAATAGATATTACTACTTGCTAAACAAAAAATCAATGAAAATATTTCTGTCGTAATACCTATATATAATGATCAATAAAATGACAACAAAAGTTGTGAACAAATTATATCGAATCAACCATAATGTCAATCCAACAATCAAATGAAAATATAGGTTATACGATAAAAATAAATTCATAAGAAGTCTTTCATTTATCTAATATCAATAATCATTCCAAAAGTTACAAAAAACATAAAGAAAAAACATATCAATAATAAAATAGCTAAGGAAACAAAATAGATTTCATAGAAACAAAGGATCATCAATCCCAAGATTATCATGTAAGAGGTTTAAGGATACAATACCCATCTAACAAAAATTGCCAAAATCATTTATCTATGTCTTGACTTATCTTGACCCACTCTTCTTTATCTATCACAATGATGGGATCATCCCTTACACTCTAAACCCGTACTAGAGAATAGTGAATCAGACAAAATATTATTTATAAATTTATACAATGTTGAACTTGGTAAAGAGATACTTACAATATGAATAAGTTTAAAGGAGTTCCCATTATCACGTATAACAAGTAAATCAATCTTTTTATCTCTTTTTCTTGGAATTGTGACTTATAAGAAACACATTGACTCTTAAAACATAAATAGATTAATTAATATTCATAATAAATAAACACATTGATGCTTTTTTTTCTATTGTTATTAATAAATCTATTTCATAAAAATTTTCATAAGTTTTTTTTTATTAAATAGATGAATTAATATTCATAATAAATAAAAAATGTTTATATTGACTAAAAATATATATATAAATGTCTAAAAATAAAGTAAGGGGTGTTCGAGTTTGGTTAAAATTGTATCAATCTCTAATATTTTATATACCTATAAGACCAATAATGATGAGTTTGTAAGCTTTTTTAGTGAGAAAATTAAAAATCCATCATTGAAAGTATAAGACTAATAAAGACGGGACATTTATCCCTCCTTAAAGACAATTTTCTTTTTGTAGTGACACTTCCAACTCAAATCTTTCTTTGAACTGCCTTTACAATTTAGATTATCATGTTCAATATGTTAAATAAGCCTCTCTACAAACACACAACTCTCAACTAGACCAAGCTTAGTAATATCAACCATGGACCCTCAACCCCTTACCATCCATAATCTATATATGTGTTTTTTTTTTTCCTTTTTTTTTTTGTGTAAACACAAGAATAGTTGTATAATTCTCAATATTTCATATGAAGAAATTACAATCATTATATTAGGGAATGAAAACCTAATTTAGGAAGGACTATCAATACATTCCTGTTTTACATGATACAATTACCTAATCCTATTTTAGAGAAATCCTAACCCAATATGTACAACTCAACACTCCCCCTCAAGCTGGAGCATATAAACCATATGCACCAAACTTGTTACAAAAGAACTCAATATGAGGACAGACTTAGTGAGAACATCTACAAGTTGATCATTGAAGCTGATATGATTGGTCATGATACATCTAAACAAAACCTTTTCCTGGATGAAGTGGCAATCAATCTCTATATATTTAGTCTTTTCATGAAAAACTAGATTAGAAGAAATATGAATCGTTGCCTGATTGTCACAAAGAAGCTTCATCTAAGATATCTCTATAAATTTTAACTCCTGAATTAATTGTTTTAACCAAAAAAGCTCATAAGTAGCCAATGTCATAGCACAGTATTCTACTTCTACACTCGATCTAGCAACAACTTTTTTGCTTCTTACTTTTCCATGAAACTAAATTGCCATCAATAAGGATACAGTATCCTAAAGTTGAACAACTATTAGATAGAGAACCTGCCTAATCTACATCAAAATATTCAATAATGTGTATGACCTCTATCTTTATATAACAATGGATACCTTTTTAATATACCTCAGAATTCAAATGGTTGCATCTTAATGAGAGACACACAAATATTGAAGGAACTAACTAATAACACTAACTGAGAAGGAGATATTTGGTCTTGTGACAGTAAGATAATTAAGCTTGTCTACTAACGTCTGACATTTCTAAGATCTGTGAGTGGCTCTGCCTATCCTAGCATGAGTCTAGTATTAGTGTCCATAAGAGAATTAATGATCTTTGGTCTGGAAATGATTAAATAGATGCTTCTTTAACTAATCGATACCTTTTTTGATCATTACTAATGATAACAATATCATCGACATAATCAACAAGATAAATGCACTCTTCTCGTGATGTATGCCTATAAAATACAGAATGATCCGATTCACTGTGAATCATTTCAAACTTCTGAATATCATGCTAAAATGTCCAAACCAAACTTGTGGAGATTGTTTTAGGCCATATAAGAAGCGTTGAAATTTAAACCAATCTAGACTCTCTCTGAGCAACAAAGCCAAACGGTTGCTCCATATATATCTCCTTCTATAGCTCACCATGAAGAAAGGCATTTTAAATATCTAATTGAAATAAAGGCCAATGACGAATGGCAACCATAGATAAGAACAATCGCACTGAGGAAATCTTGGCTACCAAAGAAAAAGTATCATGATAATCTAAACCATAGACTTGAGTGTAACCCTTGGCAACTAGACGAGCTTTAAGACAATCAACCTAACCATCAAGCCTAACCTTAACATTGTAAACCCAATGAAAACCAATAGTAGATTGTCTTGGGGCAATGGCACCAAATCCCAAGTATCATTATGATGTAGAGTAACCATCTCATCAACCATAACCTGTCACCATTCAAGATTAATAAGTGTCTCACAGACAGAATTAGGAATAAAAACAGAGGATAAAGTAGACATAAAAGTATAATATGGTAAGGATAAGCAATGATAGCTTAGAAAATTGTAAACAGGATGAGGGTTACGAGAAGACTTTATACCATTTCTTATGGCAATAGGAAACTAGTCATTAGGAAACAAGCCCATGGAAAGTGTAAAAGCCGACACATGAAAAGAGTTAGGAACAACATCTGAAGTAGTAGGATTACCAGCATCAGGAGCAAAGGGAACAATATCATTACAAGCAGTAAGACTAGACGAGGGTAGAAGTGTTGACTTAAGAAAAGGGATGACAAAAGACGATTTAGAGAGGGAAGAGAAGTAAGAAGATGACTAAAAAAAGGTAACATTGACAGAAATAGTTTTCGATTATGATAGAAACAACCAACTATGAATAGGTGAGTGGATAACCGGAGAAGATACACCGATGCTAGCTGAAAATGATGGTGTTAGCAATGTAAGCTCAAGCGCATCGAAAAAACAGATCAAAGAAGACTATACGAGAACAAAATGATTGGTGCATGCAAATGATTTCGATGACAAATGACAGTGGAGTCACCACAGATCAACTCGCCGACATCTTTTGAGTTGTTAGTAGAAGCAATGTCGTCGCACACTTACTAGAGAAGCAGATCGATGATAGAGGCTACAGAGAAGACTAATGGCGCGTGCGACATTGAATGGTGACTCTCTTTCCAGGGTTTTGTCATTGAAGTCATTTCGATCACAATGGTATAAGCATTACCACCAGAAAAGGACAAAAAAGCAGTGGTCGGAGAAGACAATCGAAAAATGACATGGACTTCATCAAAGAATGGATCAAGATCACCAAAAAAGTTTTAAGAAGCCTAATATAAGCTTTGATACCATGAAAAACACAAGAATAATTGTATAATTCTCAATATTTCATAAGAAGAAATTACAATCATTATATAGGGGATTGAAAACCTAATTTAAGAAGGACTATCAATACATTCCTATTTTACATGTTACAATTACGTAATCATTTTTTAGAGAAATCCTAACCTATTATGTACAACTCGACAATAAGTAAATCAATATATATATAAAAAAAAAAAAAGCCAAAATGGAGAAACAAACTAAGTTTATTTTGTTCTACTGATGACAAAAAATTATACACATAGGAATACAAGAAACCCAAGAGCAAAGCAATACGTATGTGTATTTAACTTCAACTGAGAATTAGCATATTCTATACTGGTTAATAATATGTAAAGCCTAAAATTACATGGATTTGAGACGAGAAACTTCATAATCAAACGTGGAAGTGAATATACTTGATAAGAAGTTTGTTAAAGGATAAAAGGGAAAGATATAAAAGCAGAAAAAGAAGATAAAAGATGGCCCTTTGATCATCTGACTTAAAATGGGCTAGCTGCAATGCCGTCCTAAAATTAATGTGGAAACAGTTGCCGCAAATTAAAGGAACAATATTAAAAATAAGTTGATAGCAAAAAGTGAACTCCATTATTGGACAACTCAGCATACCAGGGCCAAAGAAAGAGTTATCTCATAGCTTACTTCAGTGGTTGCTGAATCCCATGCTATGAGGAGCATCAATTTCACTTCTGAATCATCTTCATTTATTGGATCACCATCCTACAGAAAAATGAGAATATTATTGGTAAACTTCGGTACAAATTATTAACGTAAAATAATAAAAAATTTACAGGATAAATATAAGTAGTGACAATGAGGTCAAGATAAATATAGGAATTAGCAAGCCAATTTACACGATGAATATGGCTCTGAGGTTGTGACTGAGTCCAGCCGGTTTACAAATTACATCAACAATGTAATCTGCAATATTTTTCAGTGTTTTGCTTCTTCACAGCAACCAGTGAAATGATCTATCCAAGTCAAAGAAAAAATTGCTACAAAAAGCCACATCAGTGATAAAGGTGCAGAGATAACAAATAGATAGAATAGTAGGAACAAAGCAATTATCAAAATTAACATTTTGGATTAATTAATTTTGAACCGAATTTCAAATAATTATCCTGTTTTTTTTTTTCCAATTTGTTTTTGAAAATACATTTAATATTTTATTGATTTTTTATTTAATTTTTCTAAAATTTTTCTATTCAGTTAAACAGTTTTAAAAAAATAGCAAACTGGGTTTTCTATATTTTTTAACCCATATCCAAACCGGCTTTTCAAATAACCTATTTTTCGATTCGATTTTTTGTTCAAAAATTGGTTTGGTTTGTTACCGGATATTTTTAAACACCACTGCATTAGACACCTAGCTTTGCCAAAATTTATATGATTGGATAATATTACTATAGTCCCTTAAATCATTAATCAATATTATATTAAATCTTCCAATGTCTCAAAATATAGGGAAATTTTAAAAAATGCCCAAAATACTATTCCATTAAGCCAAAATACCCAAAATCATTATTTCCAAGCCAAAATGCCCAAAATCACTATTTATAAGCAAAAATGCCCATGTCTTTTTTTAGAATACCAAATTTACCCTTTGCCTCAATTTTATAACTCTTCTCACTCACTATTAGGGGTTAAATGTAATTTTAGATAAATATAAGGGGTTTTTGGATACTTTACATTGTCAAGGAATTTTGATATTTATTTTTTATTTCAAACTTTTTCTAAAATGTCAAAATTACCTTTCCCCTCATTTATTTAACTCTCTCACTCATTAGGGGGTTAAATGTAATTTTAGATAAATATTGGGGGTTTTTGGATATTTTACATTGTAAAGGCATTTTGATATTTATTTATTTATTTCAGACTTTTTCTAAAATGTCAAAATTACCCTTCCTCTCATCTATATAAACCCTCCTCACTCATTTTATTTACACACACTTCTCATATCACTCAAACACTCACTCTCACTTTCATTTTTATTCAAGATCAATTAGTAGAGATTCGTTTGGATGAAAGAAGTTCATATTTTTGAATTCGATTTTATTTATTAAGCGTAGTTTTTATGTCATAATATAGGGGTTAAATGCAATTCTTCACAAGTATGGGGGGTTAAATGTAATTTAGGATAATTATGGGGGGTTTTTGGATACTTTACATTATAAAGGCATTTTGATATTTATTTATTTATTTCAAACTTTTTATAAAATATCAAAATTACCCTTCCCTCCATCTATAAACCCTCCTCACTCATTTTATTTACACACTTCTCATATCACTCAAACACTCACTCTCACTTTCATGTTTATTCAAGATCAATTAGTAGGGATTCGTTCGGACGGAAGAAGTTCGTATTTTTGATTTCGACTCGAAAAATACTATTCATCAAAAAAAGGTATTTATTCCAGTCTTAGCCTAAAACTTAATTTTATTTGTTAAGTATAGTTTTTATGTCATAATATGGGGGTTAAATGAAATGATTCACAAGTATGGGGTTAAATGTAATTTAGGATAAATATGGGGGGTTTTTGGATATTTTACATTATAAAGGCATTTTGATATTTATTTATTTATTTCATTACTTTTTCTAAAATGTCAAAATTACCCTTCCTCTCATCTATATAAACCCTTCTCACTCTATTTACACACACTTCTCATATCCCTCAAACACTCACTCTCACTTTCATTTTTATTGAAGATCAATTAGTAGGGATTCGTTCGGACGGAAGAAGTTCGTATTTTTTAATTCGACTCAAAAAAATACTATTCATTGAAAAAAGGTATTTATGTCAATCTTAGCCTAAAACTTAATTTTATTTGTTAAGTGTACTTTTTATGTCATAATATGGGGGTTAAATGCAATCTTCACAAGTATGGGGTTAAATGTAATTTAGGATAAATATGGGGGGTTAAAGATAATTTTAGATAAATATGGAGGGTTTTTAGATATTCTACAATATATACAGGATTTATATAACATGTTAAAAATATATAGGTATTTTTTTGATACAAGACAACATACAAGGGTGTTAAATAAAGAAAGAGATAACTGAGGGGTCAAATGAAATGTTATTAAAATTAGGGTGCATTTTCATGTTAAACATGGTAGGCGCATTATAATTGAAATTATAGGTTTTTTCGAGTTTCACTCCTTTAGGATATATCAATTCACATTTTTCAGATTTTTGAAGAATTTTTCGATTGTTGTCATACTAGGGTATCTCAACTTTTTTTAATTATTAATAATTGTACGACTGTTTTCCATAGTTATTATTGATTTTTTTATTATAAATGAATAATTATCTTCAAAAATTGGCCATTGCAGGATTGATAATTAAAATGGATGGTTATGCATCAGTTCGCTATCAGGGAGAATGGATTCAAGGTCGCAACAACACAATGAAATATGTTGGAGGAGCCAAACAATTGATTAAAATCCCTTATGGAACAACATTCGAGGGATTTATTCAGCTTTTGACAGAGTCTTGCAGTATTGATCCAATGAAAAACTACATTCAAGTATCAATGAACCCAAGAAAAATTGAGCTCGATGGCCCCATCCAGATCCAAAATGATGAAGATGTCCAGGGTCTTCTTGATATGTCCCAGTACTTTCAGGAATGTATTCCTGTATTTGTTACATGTACCCCAATTGAAGGGCAGAAGGATGAAGATGAAGATGAAAAAGAAAGTAGTTGGGTCAAAAAAGAATACGATTTGGAGCAATTGATTGATTTCAGTAATGACCTGTTGTATATTGCAAACTCATGGGCTCATGGAGAAAAGGATATAGTTCCCTATTAGGGTGACTTTGATGGAAATGATATGCCCTACATTCCTTTAGAAGATGTAGAGCCTGAGTATATGACATCAGTTACCGAAGGTATAGATAGTTTGCAGCTTGAAGATCCTATTTCTGGTGGTGGAAATTATTCTGGGCCATTTTTTGACAATGTCCCCACTGATCCATTTAGGTGGCTTCCTAATTTTCCTCCACAGCCATCAGCATCATCAGGTGGTTTCAGATCGATCCGAGAGGAGCATGGTGTCAAGATAGGTGATATTTTTCACAATAAAGTCCAATTGAAAGATGTTGTGAAGCAATTCTCCTTACTTAAAAGATTTCAATTTGGTGTCAAAAAGTCTGACAAGAAACGGTGGGAAATTAAGTGCACGGCCGAAAATTGTAAGTGGTATATACATGCAACCAAGTCCACTATCGGTGATGTGTGGGAGATAAACTCTATGAATCCTACCCACACATGTTTAGTTGATCAAATCCTGCCACATCACAAACAAGCTGGGGCCCGAGCTTTAGGTCAATTAATGAGATCAAAGTTTATGATGATTGATCGAATTGATCGGCCTAAAGAAATAATTGTAGACATCGTCGATCGATATAAAATTGATATTTCCTACTCACAGGCTTGGCGGGCAAGAAATTGGCCTATCAATTCATTGAGGGGTTCACCGGAGGAATCTTTTATGTTGTTACTAGATTATTGCTACAATTTACAACGTACTAATCCGAGCACCATTACTGCTATTGAAACAGATGATGAGCATCGATTTACACATTTTTTCATGGCATTAGGATGTTCCGTTCGTGCGTTTAGTCAATATCTTCGCCCTGTTATTTGCATTGACGCTGCTTTCCTTAAAGGTCGATATCTGGGGCATTTATTTATTATGGTGGCTCTTGATGGTAATAATCAGATATACCCTATTGGTTTCGGTGTCGACAAAAAAGAAGATCATGACACGTGGTGTTGGTTTCTTATGAGAATTAAAGAATGCATCCCTGACCTTGCAATAATCTCCGATTGACATCATGCTATCTACTCGACAATGGCTGAAGTCTTTCCAGATGTCCACCATGGATGCTGTTGTCATCACCTTTTGTGTAACATGCGGGCAAAGTATAAACGAGACTCAAAGGTATAGTGTAAACAAGTAATTAAATTTATAACAGTTTATCCTTTTCAAACATTTTGCTTACAATGAGTTTTCATATTTTTTACCATCTTACAGGTCGCGGGTGCATATTGGAAAGCCACAAAATCATACACAGAGTCTGAATTTGGTTCGATGATGTAATCCATTGACTCAATGAACCCCCAAGCTAGAGCTTATCTACGGGATGTTGGCTTTTACCATTGGAGTAGAGCGTACTTTCTAGGACATTGATACAATATCATGACCACAAATATTGCTGAGTCGTTTAATGCCCTTGTCAGACATGCACGGGGCCTACCTATAACCATGCTCTTGGAGTTTATTCATGGTACCATGTAACGATGGTTTTACGAGAGGAGAACTCATGCAAGTAAGTATCAAATCGATATTAATTAAAAGTTGTCTCATATACTTTTTTCCACTTTGTTAATCATATTACAAAATGTGTTCTTAATATTTTTTCCGAATTACAGGTGAATGTCATAACTTCCTCACCCCTTGGGTAGAAGAGAAGATCAGTAATCGCCTTTCAAAGCCTGCAAGTCTGGAGGTTCGACCGATTACACCTACTCGATATCAGGTTGTTGGATTTGGTGGATTCATGGGTATTGTGGACTTTGGTGACATGTCTTGCATGTGTAGAAAGTTTCAGCTTTCACGTATTTCATGCAAGCATGTCATTGTCGTTGCACGACATATGAGACTCACGAATGTGCACGCATGGGTTTATCCATTCTTCCGCACCGACATTT
Source organism: Mangifera indica (assembly GCF_011075055.1). Lineage (NCBI taxonomy): Eukaryota > Viridiplantae > Streptophyta > Magnoliopsida > Sapindales > Anacardiaceae > Mangifera > Mangifera indica. The sequence goes on from NC_058138.1 coordinate 6,822,255, forward strand.
ACCATGCAATATATCAGGAACCAATCAATCCTCTTGGAAATCAATCTGATTGGTTAGACTCACCGGAGGAGAGAATTATATTGCCCCCCGTCCTTGATAGTCGTCGTGCAGGTCGTCCATCAAACAGAAATCGTTGTCCATCGCAAGGAGAAATAGTTACACCAAGGATTTGTAGTCGTTGCCATGAACCGGGGCACACACGAACCCACTGTAAATCCCCAGCACCGGTCCCGAGCTCCGCCCCGCAGCATTCATCTACAAAAGGCAAAGGAACGAGATCTTGACAGGCTTATACTTAATTTTGTTTGTTATATGATTCTTTATTGTGGAACTGATATATAACTGATGTACTTTTATTATTGTTTCAAACGTGTAATTGTATTGTCATTTGATGTAATATATTTTGTGTTTCCTATGAGTTATTTCAGTATTACTTTATTTCCTCTATTTGTTTCAAGTTTTTACATGTTTGAGTAATCATATGTTTTTATTGTTTTTTCATGTCAAGATGATTTAAAAAATGAAATCAAATACGAAACATATCCATATATAACCTCAGATAAAGTATATCATACACATAGAGGTAGACGACTAAACAATGAATATATACATCTAAACATAGGAAGAACGATAAATATACATCCGTGAGCTACTCGATACAGTGAAAGTACAACTGTGTCGCTAATCGTCGACGCATAGAGGTAGACGACTCTCGGGAGAAAATGTAGCTCCGTGACAATGCCAAACACTCAAAAAATTGCAACATAAACATGCCACAGTCACCGGAGCCTACCCCCTGCTGAGGGACATCCGACGCTCGATGCAAAGTGAGGGGATCACATCGTGGAGTCATCCCAAAAGCTATCCAAAAACTCGTCGCCTCTAATAACGTGGGAATAAAGGTCATGTACGGTCGCATGCGCTGCTCCAGAATCCCTATATTCCCCGAAAATGAAACCTCTGAATCGTACACCGTAATCGATCACTCATGAAAATCTATAACTTCGACGACCCAATGTACGTTCTCGAAGTTTATAGGGATGAAAACCTATCAACAATGAGACATTTTAGTTACTTATCGTTGTCGTTATGTTCTTGAATGTAATAGAAATATATATAAACTATACCTGATCGACCATCTCCCATGGTTTGTATAACAATCCTGGGGTGTACGCTGCATCAACCATCCTCGTGAAAAGCCCTGAAAACTCGAACTCGCCAATCGGTGTGGTCTGCCAACTCTTCCAGGCCATCTCAATATGGCCTCCGAAGAATGTGTGGGCAGTCGTCCAACGCTGTGAGATAGTCGACTGGTTATCGTCCTGCTGCCAGCGTAGTAAAGCCAAAAAAGAATCCACATGCTAAAATGGTATAGACAAGTTCACGTGTTAGTAAATATATCTAGCTTTTTACCAAATTATATAGTATAGACAACTCACATCGTCGGTCAACCACTCACGCAACTCTACAACAAGCCTCCAGAAGTTGTCCTTCAACTTTGATCCTATGAAGTACACATCATGTGTGTCAGAAGCCGCAGCTTTGGTATACCATGTAAGGAAAGATTCCTCACGCTCTGACGCAGAGGCTGGAATCATCCTGAGTTACCGTTTTGCCCTCCCTCTGAGTGGGTTTGTATACGGGGTGCGAACCAGTGGGCCCTTCTGGATGATCCGACCACGTGCTGTACGAACCAACTGCGTGGTACAAAAAACTATTAAGTCATTATTTCATTCAACAAAAGCATAAACATTATTCGATTTATGTTACCTTCTCTATATATGCAGGAGGAGGTTTAACTGGAGAATCCTGAATCACGGTCAAGTCAACAGCGTGTGCTCTGTCGACAGACTGCATAATTATATATTAAAACATCTCAGTGACGTATATTTATCAATTATATTTATTTAGTAATTATAATTGACAAACCTCAATGTGAACGGTCTTAGAAACATCCTCCTAGAAGTCCTCCTCTTGGAAGTCCTCCTCCTGTGAACTAATATCCACAAGCTTTTTTGTCGAGCTCAGGATATCAGCAAGTAACCATAGTCGCTCGTCCTGAAAAAGAGACAAAACATATCATTTAAAAATATATATAATATTAAAGACAAATTGATCAATGACGATAATCTTAAATCCCCATAACCTCAACTTCCGGGGAAGGTGTTTGGAGATAACCCTCGATCGATGATATATCAATGTCGAGTCCCTATATGCATCAAAAGGAAAAAATGGTAAATGATATTTCGCCGCTAAAATATAATATGAACAATAAGGTTCATACCTCCAGTGGATGATCTACAGCGATAGGAGATCCGATCGGTTGGCCTTCAGGATGAAGACCCTATACAAATATATACCATGAATTAATCGATAACAAAATAGTATTAAAAATTAAGTTATAATGATAAGTGACATACCACAGATCGGATAGGTGAAGTCGCCGATGGGTCAACCGGTGCTCCATCCTGTCGACTACCCTGAGATAATAGTAATATTAAATCTATTCAGTGACATTTTATATATAACGATATTGTAATATCATAACAACATTGGGCATTAAATATAAATTTGAAATTACATACGTACCTCATGTGATTGATGGGATGGTATTGCGGTATCAATAGGGGAGGTCATCCCAATAACGTCGTCCCTCTCCTGTATGAATGTAATAATAGTTGTCAGAATAATAACACTGAACACATTTTATATAAGTAATAAATTAGAAGTAGTTTTACAACCTCAACGATGGGGGCTGGATATGCACGAGTGACGATGTCCTCTAAACGAGTCATACGATCCTTTAATCGAGTCATCTGGGAATAGATATCGTCACGTAATCGAGTCATCTGAGAAGAGATATCGTCGCAAAAACTTGATATCTCACATAAAATCGTAGCACCCCAGTGCGCTAAGGTAACATCTGATGTAGAAATACTGGGTGATATGAATGGGGGACACTGCTCAGTGGCATGATGGGTACTACGGTCCTCCACTCTAGGATGCTCCTTCACGCTAGGGTGGTCCTCCAATCCAGGATGGTCTGTCATCCGTGGGCTCTGAACAACAGGGGAACATATAGGCTGCTCCATAACAGAAGGCTGAATAGGCTCCTTATGTGTCTGTGGAGTCTCTACGGGTACATCTGAAGGTCCCGAGGATGGAGGAGCCCCGTCTCTAGTCACGATCAAGACAGAAGAAGATGAGGAGGAATCAGCATCGGGTAAACCGGTGTACTCACGAATCTCAGCGTACCACGGTAAACCTTTCTCTATCGCTAATTGACGAAGAGGGAATGTGACATCCTTCTAATGATGAAGATATGTAAGTCAAAATAATTGTAACATATAATGAATTAATCGACTTATTAATTTACTAGTACATACCGGATCACCAGTGAAAATACGACCTATATGAGTCCAAACAGGGACGTCTCACGTACGCCACCTCAACATCCGTAGGGACGCATAGAGATCGACAAGGTCAATCCAATCGTGTAACGTCTCTAAAGTCTCATATATCCAATACTGCAATATAATCATTTACGAGGTCAATAAATCAATTTATATATTTGCCAATTAATATATATAAATAATATGCCAAACGACTATTTCCCACCCAAGGTATGCTGTAATGACAAGTTTCCACCCTTTAACTATGGAAACACCAAACACCCACCCAGGGCTGATTAGATTTAACAAAACCCTAACGATGGTAAGGGTAAAATCATCATTTTCGCTATAATATTAAAAATAAACTAAAATAGAATGTATTTTGCCCCCCTAAACTTTAAAAACTAAAATTCCCCCCCAGCCTAAGTTTTAAAAAGTCACAGTTTCACCCTAGGGTTTGGTTTTGAAATCTCCAAATGGGAGGTGGCTTAATTGGCTTCGTCTTCATCTTGGGAGACGAAAAACTTCGTCGAGGAAGACGAAGTTCTTCGTCGAGGAAGACGAAGACGATGGCTTCGTTTTCATCTGGGAAGACGAAGAACTTCGTCTTCCCCGACGAAGTTCTTCGTCTCCTAAGGCGAAGACGAAGTCGATCGAGCCTCCAAATGGGAGGAAAGCATTCGTCGGAAGGAGAGGTTGCTTTCGGAGGGAGAGGCTATCGGTAATGGAGCCGAAACGATCGTCGGAGATTTCAAAACCAAACCCTAGGGTGAAACTGTGACTTTTTAAAACTTAGGCTAAGGGAAAATTTTAGTTTTTAAAGTTTAGGGGGGCAAAAAGAGATAAAATTTTCAGGCGTTAGGGTTTTGTTAAATCTAACTGGCCATGGGTGGGTGTTTGGTGTTTCCATAGTTAAAGGGTGGAAACTTGTCATTACAGCATACCTTGGGTGGGAAATAGTCGTTTGGCCTAAATAATAATATAAAACTTACCTGAAATGCGAAAGGAAATCCGTAAAGGTCGTATTTACGAATTTCCTACATCCATCCGGAACAGACTCTCTCACTCGCCTGTGACATAAAATCATATGTCATTTGCCATACAACAACGCCCCAAGGGTAGGAATTAAACCCGTCCAAATGATCAACTAACTGTAAGTACTCCATGGACACCTTCTTTCGTCGATCATTGCCCAACAAAACCATGTGTAGAATATACAACAAGGTGAGCTTGACAGCATCAATATCGTCATCCCCCCATGGCCTCAACAAGAAAACACGCTCGATGTCGTGATACTGCACCTTCGGACAACTACAAAAGTACGTAGATCTGATCCTATGTTCGGAAGAGCGAGGAATATATGAAGAAACATCAGTCCAATGGCTAAACGAAAGCCCTGTCACTAACGCAAACTCAAACGGGCTAAACCTCACATCAACCCCGCTAATCCTAAACCAAAACTCGTCTCTGGCAAAGGGTGGATGTAACTATCGTAGTAGAAATGCATGAACCAATATCCCGCAGAATTTGGTTTCGGGTAAACGAAGGAAGGACCCGAAACATGTCCTCTCAAATAGTCGCAGCTAACGAGGGGTCAATGTAGAAGAAATCTGAGATAATGCAGTACGCTGTGCATGAGATATCGCATTTGCCCGGAAGTGTCTGGACTCATCGAGAATGCGCAGCTCACTGTCAACCCGTCTTCTTTTGCGAGAAATGTCCTGTAACAATCACGTAAAATTTGTTAGACATTCATCAAAATAAATATGTAAACAAATGTATTAGTGAAAAAAACATAAAAAAATGAGAAATACCAAATAATAAAAAAGGAAATGACAAAACTTAACAAATAAGAACTGAAATTCGAGTTCTATACATTCAACTTTCGTAGAATGTTAACAATCGAAAAAGTTATCCTGAAATAACGAAAAATAGAAAAAACGAAACTGAAATTCAAATTTTATAGGTTGAAATACCTTAAAGTAACGATAATCAGAAAATTGTTCGAAAATTTTGAAAATACAAATCGATATATCCTAAAATGGTTAAATTCGAAAAAACGAAACTGAAATTTGAATTCTAAAATACCTTAAAGTGACGATAATCGAAAAATAATTCAGGAATCTTGAAAATACGAATCGATATATCCTAAAATGGTGAAATTCAAAAAAACGGAACTGAAATTCGAATTCTATACGTTGAAATACCTTAAAGTGACAATAATCAGAAAATCATTCGGAGATCTTGAAAATACAAATCGATATATCCTAAAATGGTGAAATTCGAATAAAAGGAACTGAAATTCGAATTCTATACGTTAAAATACCTTAAAGTGATGAAACTCAGAAAATCACACGAAAATCGTGAAATTACGAATCGATATATCCTAAAATGGTGAAATTCAAAAAAACGGAACTGACATTCGAATTTTATACACTGAAATACCTTAAAATGACGATAATTGAAAAATCGTTCGGACATCTTGAAAATACGATTCGATATATCCTGAAATGGTGAAATTCGAAAAAACAGAGTTGAAATTCGAATTCTATACGTTGAAATACATTAAAATGATGATAATCGAAAATTCGTTCGAAACTCGTAAAAATACGAATTCATATATCCTAAAATGGTGAAATTTGGAAAAACGGAACTGAAATTCGAATTCTACATGTTGAAATACCTTAAAGTGACGATAATCGAAAAATCGATCGGAAATCTTCAAAATACGAATCAGTATATCCTGAAATTGTGAAATTCGAAAAAACGGAACTGAAATTCGAACTCTATCAATTGAAATACCTATTAATGTCGCTAACCGAAAAATCATTTGAAAAATTGAAAAAAACGAATCGATATATCCTATAAACAAAAAAATAGAAATATTAGGTTGAAATTACGTCGTTACATCGTAAGTTGTGTCAAAAAGCACCAAAATTCGAAAACTTGAATTTAAAATTTGAAAAATAGATATAGAAAAACCTAAAACAGAAAAAACGGATATAAAATTTGAAAACTACACGATCAGAAACCGTAGATAAGAAAATTCTCCATTTAACCCCTCATGAAATTTCTTTAATTAAAAAGGTCCACTGTTATATGACAAATTTCCAAAAAAACCGCTGTGTTGTAAAGAATCTCATCCGGCTCCCCAACATTTTAAAAAACCCACTTTACCCCCCAACTAAGCATGCAAAATTCGGCAGACTGCCAAAACGCCGTTCCCACGGCAGACTGCCGATTCATTTGACAGCCATTTTCGGCCAAATTTTAGTCGTTTCGACCTCCGATTTTCACATACATCAAAACTAGACGTTATATAACATAAAACCCCTCAATCAATTCAATCAAAACAACCAAAAATCGAAGCTTTTTAAGCATTATTCAAACCGTAAACCCTAAAATTTCAAACCCAAAATTCTCAATCAAATCTCAATTATTTTAGCAATAACTTGATTCAAACAAGATTACGGGAGATATACTAACCTTCTTTGCCATTTGCGGTTGCCGGGAAGCTTCAAAATGGATGGAAATGACCTTCGCCGTGGGATTGACGTGGGAGGTGGAAAGCTTTTGGAATTTTTGTGGAAACGCACAGTGAAAACGCAACTTGTCGTGGGAAGAAATGAAATTTTGTTGTGCTTATAAAGAGGGGCAGTTTCGTAATTTTGCTTTTCCCATGACAACGTGGGAAATTTCATAAAAACTTGACGTGGGCTAAGGATTTCCCCGACACCCCAATATTTTAAAAAAGCCAGTTCACCCCCCCAAAAACCCATTGTCCATTCAGCTACCGTGGGAGAAATCGTTTGCCGTGGGAAACTTTGTTCCCACAGCAAGACAGCCGATTTTTGGTCGTTTCGACCTCCGATTTTCACACAAATCAAATCTATACATTGTATAACATAAAACCCCTCAATCAATTCAACGAAAACAACCAAAAATTGAAACATTTTAAGCATTGTTCAAACCGTAAACCTTAAAATTTCAAACCCAAAATTCTCAATTAAATCTCAATAATATCAGCAATAACTTGATCCAAAGAAGATTACGGGAGATATACTAACCTTATTTGCCATTTTCGGTTGTCGAAACGAAAGAAAATCGGTGGAAATGGCGTTCGTCGTGGGATTGTCGTGGGAGGTGGGAAGCTTTGGAATTTTCTCTCGGTTGTACAGTGAAAATTTGCTGACTTTATATATGGGGGCAGTTTAGTCATTTCACAAAACATGGGCATTTTTGCTTAAACCTAAATTTTTTGGGCAATTTCGCTTTGACCCCTTTAATTTTGTCTATTTTTAATAATTTCCCCAAAATATAATACCCAAAATTATTTAATCAATTGACTTTCTTATGAATTATGTTTAAAAAGACAATGTAAACTAATCTAATATCACACACTTACCTTATGACTTTGCAGTTTACTATTCTGGGTATCTTTCCCATAACTTTGCACAATCTGTTATCATAAAAAACAAGACATTAATAGTAAAAACCAAAACTGTAGAGAATTAAATCAAAAGATGAAGATTTCCGTCAATAAACGCCTCACTACTTGAAAAACACATAAATCCTAGTATCTTAGCTTCTCACTTTGAGGATTTTGATTCAATACTAAAGACCATACAAGATTGATTAGTGTTAATTCAATTAAGGAGAATAAAGAATTTTAATAAAAAATATGTATTATTAATTAAATGAATACATACCATTTTGCAATTGTTATATGACTGAATTTAGGTCATTTGAGCAGTTTTTATAATTCACCTGTAGTAACCTTGGCATGCTTAATCCTCCTCCAGAGAATGTCTTCATCTTGGAACATATACTCACAGTTAATCTTTCCAATAATTAGAATTTTAAGGTGTAATTCTCGAAGTATAAGGGTATGAGATTTTCTAAATCACACAAGGTCAAGTATTTCAATTTCTTAAAAACAATTTCACCAATCTCTATATCTCCCTCATTCGCTAATATTTCTACCATCATTTCACATTCCTTAGTTAGCAAGCTATCAAGACACGGTAAATTTTTGGCTGTTGAGGATGACATTACATTTTACATTCCATTACAATGACTTACTATCAAAGCCATTAGATTTCAAAAGACGGTGAAAGCCACAGCAAAATAGTTAAATTGTGACAATAGTTTACATCTAAAGAATGAAGATTTTGAAGAATTGAGTTCAATTGAGAGTTTTGCTTTGAAATGCACTTTAAATTAAAAAGCCCCCACCATTCTAACTGTTTTAAGTTTGTGAATACTCCAATGTCTTCTTCACCTTCTCTAATGAGAATAATTCTTCGTATGAAATCACTTTCAATCTGAGGCTTTTAAGAATGATAAATTTTTGAAGGATTTGAATTGGAAGATATGTATATTCATCCTTATTTTGAGAGGAAACAGTAGAAGATCAAATGTGTAGTAGAGCAATGTAAATGGCGGGCATGGGCAACAAAGAATAACAATGGAAAGTTTTGGTTGTTACAGTATATGGGCAATGAACACACTTGTCCACAAGATCAAATACTGCCACATTATAGACAAACTGATGTTTAGGCACTTGGGTTAATCCTTAAATCAATGTTTATAGTTGACCGCATATATTAACTAAAGGAATTTATCTCTAATACGGCGATAGGTACAAGATTGACGTATCGTACACATAAGCATGACGTGTTAAGACATATGCACTAAATTCATTGCGAGAATCACCTAAAGAGTCTTTTATGCTCTTAGCTGAGTATTTTCGTAATCTAGAGTTACGGAATCTGGAACAATCACATATATTGACACTGATGCGGACAATAAGTTTTTCTTTATGGCATTAGGGTGTTTGATTAGGGGGTTTCAGTAGTTTTATTGTCCAATAATTTGCATTGACGCTTCACATTTAAAGGGAGAGTATCTTAGATCGTTTTTCATTGTTGTTGCAAAAGATGGTAATAATGAGATTTATTCGTTGGCCTTTAGTATTGAGGGAAAGGAGAAATTGGAGACATGGACATTGTTCTTAAGATATTGCCATAACTGCATTGGTGATATCCCAAACTTGTCCATTATTTCATATTGACATCCTACAATCATTGTTTCAATGGCAAACGTGTCACCTTATGCCGTTCACAGTTATTGTAAGTAGCACACCAAAGGTAACGTGTGTTCTCACTATAGAAAAACCAAGCATATTAAACGATTATTTAATTTATTATATAAATATATCTATATTATATTTATATAAATATATATATATATATAAAATCTATAAACTTAGTGTGGAAAGTGTGAGAAGTGCAAGAATGTTATATTATATAAATATATTTATATAATTATTATATTATATTTATATATTATATTATGTAATATGTTACAAAATATATTTATAATTATATTATATAAATATAATATAATATTTATATAATATATCATTCTTGCACTTTTTTCATTTTTTGCACTTAATTTATATTATATATATTATATTTATATAAACATATTTATATAATAAAAAACATTTTCGCATTTCTCGCACTTTTGTATATAAATATTTTTATATACATATTTTTTATATTTATGACAAACAACTATTTCTATTTAATTTTTTAATTCATAATTCAGACAATTTTTGAAATATTGAAATCTCGCACTTTTTCTTACACTCGCACTCATCGCACTCGTATTCTTAGCACTAGTACTTGCACTCTTCATACTCATATCTGATTCATTTTTCATTTCGATCTGGACATATCAACAATTAAATCAAAAATCGACTTATTTTCGAATAATTTTATGAATATTTTGATTCATAAGTTATCAAACTTATAATCAATGTGATGATGTTGGAGTATGCTACCGAAGAAAATGTTGCCGAAGAAAAAATATGATTGAAAAAAGATAATTACCAAAGAGAGGTATTATTGGAATAAATATTGAGTTTGCTTTAAAAAGTAAATTCATTAAAAGTTTGTTTAAAAAGATTTAGGCGTAAAATTTTATGCTATTTTAATGCATATCCCTTTTAATATAATTGACTGAATATGTTATTGACTAAATAGATTTTATCTAAATTTTTAAATTAAAATATTTTATTTTTATAGTCCATACTAAATTTTTCATTAGTTATTTAATAACTCACTCTATTAATGAACTAAAAACTTATAAATTCAACAAAATTCTCCTCCAATTAAATTACAATAACATAAATCTTTTCATTTTTTAAATTTAAAATCTTAAATATAAATTTAAAACTCTATACTAAGGAAGAATTCAAGTCAAACTTGCTCAAACTTAAGTTAGTCTTTAATTGGAAAACTTAAATGATCGAGCTCAAATTGAAAAATGATCAATTCATTAACCTTAAGCAAAGCTCAAGATTGATGTTGATGATGGAACTTGGTTTTTTAAGGACTCTCATATACTTTATCAATATTCTTACGTATTATCTCAAATAAACAAAACTTGATTGAACAGTTTTAAATTAAACCTAACCTTAGATAAACTCATATCATTGATTGCAATTATATGAAATTTTACATATATTTTGTCATATTTAGAAGGTGAAAACATTGTTTAAGCAGTAAGGACACACACATGGGATCATCATCTCTACCAATAAAATTTCACCAAGAAGGTGAGTTCTGATGCTTCAAGTGCAAATTCACCATTCTCATATCTATTTTATCCTAACAATTAGTCGCTTGAGAATGCAGGCAATAATGGTGGAAAGATTGAGAAAAAAATTAATTAAGAGGGCTCGATAAGCTAGGGTGTTATAATTGCTATAATAGTGAGTCATGTAATTGGGAATTTGCCTTATTGGGTTGTTGTTCTTGTATATGTTATTCAAGGGTTTGTGGTAAGGATGAAAATGGTTATGGTTTTGAGAAGGGAAAGAAGGGAAGGAAAGAGTGTTGTTGCTTTAGGAATGATGAATTTGAGAATGTCAAACAATATGATCTTGCTATAATGATAAATTAGAATTTCAAAATATGAGAGCAAATAACTCTTACTTTAGTTAGATCACCTCTTTCACATCTAGTCGAGAGCTATAAATTTAGTTTAATTGACTTTGAAGTGAATATACAAAGTTAGAAAAAACCTTGGATCCACTAATCAATCTCAAAACCACTATCTTAGGTAAGTGAAGAGTTTGATATTAATATATCAATACTGAATTTCAAACTCATGCTTTCTTGTTTTGATGTCCCTACTAACCCTCTATCTTGCCACTAAAACGACCATTTGGAGGTTATTTGTACACATTTTTTTTTTCAGTGAGGAGAAACATTTACTTTAGTTAAACCATTTATTTTGCATATAACAAGATTAATCTTTTTATATAATTAAACTTGAACTGATTACATCAAATTAGAGAAAAACTTAAATCCAATAATTGTCTACCATTGTTACACCAAAAAAGTGAAAAATTTGATATATATTTTCATTAAATTAAGAATACATAGACCTTTCATTTGGATACACTCATATTACCACTCAATCTTTTTTAGGCAGCTATTTGCTTGCAATTTCTTTTCTTTGCAATTGCACACACTATTTAATGGACCCTTTTATCAATGGAGTTCTCATTTCTAAATATATTTCACATTCTTTCTATTGTTGTCTTCCCTTTTACTGAGGTCAATATATTTTATTTTCTTTTTCTTCTAATGTTACTCTTCCTGAAAAATTTTAGATTAGTGTGTTGAATCTCAAGGATTATTCTCTCTGTAAATAAAATCCTTTGATTACGGTGATTCTCAAACTTTTGCTTTTGTTGTTTTTTTAAATTTATTTAATTCATTTTAATATAATTATCTGAATATGTTATCTCTAAGAGTATATAATTCAATTTAAATTATAAAATCAAATTAAATTATTTAAAAATTATAATTCAATTTAGGTTAAAAATTTTCTAAACCAACATTTTTAGTTTGTGTAATAATTCGAATAATTTTCATATTAAATTAAAAGATAAATCATATTTTTTCTAAAAGACACACACATATATATAGAAAAGTTTCTAATAAGCAATTAAATATACAATTTTGTTTTTATATTTATTTTGTCATTTTTTTACATAAAAATAATATATATATTTGATATTTATTCTATCAATAAAACTTTGTGTACTCAAAGTAATAAGTACACACTTAATATGTGTTCAAATGAGTTTGAATAAAAAAATAAAATAATATCTAATCACATAATAACCCATATAAATAAATACACATAGAAATTATACAACTTTCTTCTTTAGCTCAGGGGCTACAAAATTTGGCACTTTATGGGAATTCTTGCTTTGGATCTTTGCCAAATAAGATTGGCAAGCTTAAGTACCTTCAAACTCTAATAAATTTATCACTTGTGTTGGAATAATTAAACATGCCAAGATCAAATTCTATGGATTCTGTAAATAAAGATTTGCATACCCGTTTCAATTTTCGATGAAGTGTCTTCGAATATTGCGTGAGATGTTGATGTTAGTCTATTTCCACGATGCCATTTGCCTATGTACTAATTTTTATTTAAGAGACAAATTTACTATGTATTGGTTTTTTTGTAGGAGAGGAAAAGAGAGATCCTTTCTCCAATAATAACATCATATCCATAGGCAGGCAGTTTGGACAATTTATATATGTCCAACTGCCCTTCAACTCTCTCTTATAACTGCCATTAGCAGTTATATTGAATCGGGTCGGGTCTCGAACCAAATACTTAGCCACAGAAATCCCATATAGCAATACATTTCGTACTTGCATGATCAAGTCCAATCTCTCATACCCAATAATACTAGCTCCCTTTAATCCCTCATTTATCATTATGTTATATTCTTATGTATCCATGATCAAGTCCAATCTCCCATATGAGTGACGTGATCAATCGACCATTGGACACACATAACATGTAAATCTTTCTCTTCTACTTAGTTGCTTTTCTAGCCATGTTCTATAGACCGAATCATGCATGGTCATACGTTCTAAGCTAAGATAACAACACTGAGAGTAAATATTAAATAACAGCAAAGAGTCAAATGGTACGAACATGAGGTAATCCTCACAAAGTCTCACACAGTGAGAGAGCATGGATTCATCCTCTCACTACTTTAATTGGTCGTCTTACTAACGCACACATGGTATGAATTAGTGCTACAATGTGTATTTCCTTTTCAAATGTCATTTACAATACTGTATAGATCTTAGTTCAGTCGCTACACCTAGCGTCTAACCTGAGTTCTTAATCATCTTCACACTTGCAGGTATTTATCTATATTAAGAACTCACATTTGGCATTCATAAGTTATTTGGACTTAGAGAATCCAGATCATCGATCATTTTCAAATGTATCTATTCATGACCTCATCTTGATTAATCATCAAGGTGACATATTTATTTCAGTAAATCTTTTCTTGAGAAATTTATCTCTCATTGGTATGCTCTCTTAGTATCATATTTCTTAAGAATAATGTCTCATCTTTGCTCGCTCTATTAGCGCTGAAGGCGATTGCTCATGTGAGTGAGCCAATCTTTAACTTGTGTGACACTACAATCTTGTTGAGCTAAAAACGATGTGTATGCAATGAAAACCCATGAATTTCGAGACGTAAGTTCAAAACATAAAATGAACTTGAATTCAAGGTTTTCGACATTGTGTCACTAGTACAATATATACAAGCTCAACACTCATCAATCATAGTCTACACAATCCAAGAAATTTAACATGTGTAAGATATACTTTTCTTGGAACAATCTCGGTCAAAGGATCAGTGACCATATAATGTGTAGAATTATATTGTATGTTCATTTCCCTTTTGGAAATGAAGTCTCTTATTACACTGTGTCTACTATTGATACATTTGGTTATCTCATAAAAAATTCAGGATCTTTTATTTCAACAGACAACTATTGCTCTAGCAATATTGTCTTGTTTACTTAGATTCACAAAGAATCTTTTTTAACTAAACAGTTTCTTGCACATTTACTGAACAAGCTATATACTAGGCTTTCAATGTGGATATAGCTATGCATCTCTGTTTCTTATCGCTCCAAAATATAGGCTCTTTTGGAGTAAGAAAACATAATCATAATTTAATTTGCGTTGGTCTAAATTCTTTCTCCAACTGGTATCTTAATAGTCAATCAAACACAAGTTCGATTCTTAATCACATAATTAATCATCCACAGAGTCTTTAAAAAATATCAAAATTTTATATACAGCCTTTCAATACTCTTTTCAACATTTACTTATATCAACTAACCAACCCAATAACAAAAATAAATATTTGGGCATGTACATACCATAACATACATAATACATCTAGTGGTATTTGAATAAGTAACCTTTGACATTTCTCTACTTCTATTTTAAGTTTTGGGACATATCTCTTTTGACTTAATAATTTGTCATTTGACACAGGAATATCAATGGGTTCACAGTATGCTATATTGGATTGTTCTAGAATCTTTTGAATATTATGCTTTTGTGACAAAGTCAAAAGTTTCTTTGAACAATTCCTCTAGATATAAAGTCATAATATGTAATCTGTTTTCCCATAACTTGTAAGTCAAAAATATGGACAATCATCCTTTGATGATTATCACTTACTTCAAATCATTTCTAGTTATCTATATATCATTATACACATTAATAGAATTACAAATTTGTCATCAAACTTTGTCACATAGACATGATAGTCTTGATTAATCATTTCAAAGTCATAAGGTATTAATACTTATGAAATCATTTCAAATTTCAAGTACCAGTATCTGGATGACAGTTTTAGGTCATACAATATCCTTGAAGCTTACACACTTTGTGTTTCAGACCTATAATAATGAGAGCCATATCTTGTTTCACACAAATTTGTTTGTCAAGTTTTTCATTAAGGAAAATTGTCTTTATATTCATCTGGTGTAATTCTAAATTCAAATGTGTTACTATAGCTAGAATCAAACATATTGAAGTAAATTTTATAAATGACGAAAATATCCTTCTACACAATTTGTACCTTCTCATTGGATATAGATTTTCACTATAAAGCGAAATTATATCTATTTATTGAGTCATCCGTCTTACGATTGATCCAAGAAACCTATTCATTTTCAATGAATTTTTGATCCAATGGTAAGTCAACCAAAACCTAAATTGGTTTGTTTTCTTTACATTCCATCTCTTTTTTCAATGCATTTCAAAAATTTTCTTATCAAAAGATGAGACAATTTCTTTTATTATTTCAGGTTCTTTATCATCATGAGGAGTGGTTATGAAAATCTCGTTTTCAATTCAAAATGTCACATGAATACTTTTGGATGTCCACTCTTATGCAATTGAGAATTAATGCTCCCATTATCCGAAATAGATTAAAGTTTAATCTCAATGCTCCCACTAGGTTAAGATAAACAAAACAAGCAATTATGGATCATTACTCCCACTATCCGAAATAGGTTGAAGCTCAATTGTATTTGTTCCCACTATTTAGAACAAATATAGGTCTTATATCTTATAACTCAACTAATGGTCATTAAGATATACCCATCCTTATTCGTTTCTCATCTCATTCAAATGAAACCTTTTATCAACATCATCCCTATTAAAAAAAATATTCTCTATGAATGTAGTATCTCATAATACAAGTTCAGTTAATCTTCCAATGGAATCCTCCCTAATGAACACATACCCTTTGAAGTGTTCAACATATCTGGTAAAGATACATTCATTTCTTCTCAATCCCAACTGTTCAAACTTATGGGAAAAGCTATGGATAGACATTGCTAACCACTAAGGTTACAATCAATTAACTCAGGTTTTCTACCTGACCATAACTCATAAGGAGTAGAAGCAACTGGTTTAGTAGGCAATTGGTTAAGTACTCAAACAGCAATAAACATCATATCAACACAAAGTGACTTGACATTTTATTTGCGCCTTCATTGACTTAACCATTTCCAATAAAGTTTAGTTACTTTTCTTCATTACACTGGTTGTTGCGAAGTTTTGGAATTACTATTTACCATACTATTTCTTTTTATTACTTAGTTTCTTGAACTTTTTGGACAAATACTCAAGACCTTAGTGAGTTCTTAAAACTCATATCTATTTTGTCTAATTGATTCTCAACCTCAATTATATATAGTGTCTAAAGTAGTCTACTGTTTCTGACTTATAGGAGATCAAACAGACAAGATGAATCAAGCATTGTTATCGATACTAGTAATAAAATATGAGATACATTCTCAAACTTTACATTCATAGGAAAACATATACCTAAGTATATATAAATTGCAAAGGAAGTCAAAATTTTATAGCTTTGTCGAATGGTTTTCTAGAAGTTTTTCCAACTAGGCAATACTAACATGAGAACGATTCTAATAATGTGAAAGTTCCTGATAAACTTTTATAGGCCAATTTATTTAACCCATTTTAGCCAACATGTCCTAATTCAACATGTCATTTATTTGCATTCATATCCATACATATAGAAGAAGCAAATAATGAAAAACTTAACATTATTAGAATGTAAGATGACAAACATCATATAACCATTCAACCAACAAACCAAAACTATAGAAGTCAATTCTATCACATTTTAATAAAACACCCAGAGAAATTCAAATTATATCCTAGTTTAAGAAGAACAAATACTTTGACCAAAATTTGGTGAATATTTGGAGCATATTGAATTACGTGTAGTTATAGGATTTGACCACCTTGCAAAACTTATTTGCTTGTGTCTATTCCTCTTACTACAACCCTTGTGTTGTTGCCTACATACATTCAATTCACTTTATTCAATTCAAAAGAAATATACTAAAGATCTTCTATCATGAACTACTTGGTCAGTGGCTTCTGAGTCCATAATCCATGTAGGATAATACTCAGTTAATATCATAGTAGTAAAAAACAAAGTTTCATTACTTTATGTTGAACAAGACTATCATTTTCAGCTTTATTCATTCACAAGCGATACAATTCTTGTTGCATCTATTGTAACTATTCATCTTTTTTTGTCTTTTCTTCTAGTATTTTTGCCATTCTTCGCATTTCAATTCCTAGTTCTTATTCTTTGAGCATTATACGATCTCCTTCTTGTATTAGGACTTGAGCCACTCATTTTTAAAACTTGATTCTGTAACGTATACACGAGTACTAAGTTCAGCTGCCTTAAGGGCGCTTGTCCTCTAATTCTATATGGCAAGAACAACTAACAAAAGTCTTTCTTTTCTTATTGTGGGTCATATGTACCATCATACACTCCCACCATCGGGAAGGGATCGCTTTTCTAAATGAACCTACTGTTCATGTATCAGATTACCTGTAGTTGACTTTAGTTTCATAATCAGATTTGACATTTAATCAAATTTAACAATCAACTGTCTTTATTTAGGGACTACAGTTCCTTCAAACTTTCAATTGAAACCATACTTATGACATATGCAGTTGAACATTACTGGTACTCATATACCAGATCGTTATTCATGAAACTGACCAAGATATCAGACTAAATGAGCCTTGCTTCTTACATGCATGATGTGCGTCCATATCACGTTTATGTAAGGTACTGATTAGGTTTCTATCCCTTAGTTAGCCATGACTCTACCTTAACTTGATCTACAGCCTCCAAAGCCTTTTTGCTCATCTAAGATATTGTGCATTCTAAATATCATACATTAAAAATCTCCCTATTCAGCATCATTCTCATTCAAATCAGCCATTAGTCTCTAGGATGTTATGGTTAACTAGATCACAGAGATATCTATATTAGACACAACGCTATCAATGCAATCAAATACACATCAATTGTCACAATTACGTATTAAAATTTTAAAATAACTCATATAAGACATAAAATCGAAAGTTTACTATGTTCCCAATCATCTTCTATAATATAAATGTTTAACATTTTAAACTTTAATCTAATTGCGCCAATATTAATTATGGATGAGAATTTCATTAAATTCTAATAATCTCAGAATTCTCACAATTTAACAAATATATATGATACAACGAATGCATCATCTATTTTGACTAAAACCATTTCATCAACTCGTATTGATCTTTAAGTCACTTTATCCATGATAAAGTCTATATGAAATTTGAGTTAGGTCAAATACCTTGCATTACGTTAATTTGGGGAATAACGTCAAAGTAGTGGATATCCCTTTTTACATTACTAAGCGTTGCTTTATAGCAAGCTATAATGAATCCACCTATCCCAAAAATTTCAAATTCTTGTCCCGAACAAGATCATTGATTACGGGGCTTATATTCATGCATGGATATTATCTCTTTTCCAATTAAGAGAATTCAACAGAGTATTGATAATTTCAACATGCAATGTGATGGTCCCTAGTCAACAAACTTGCATGAAGCAGAAACATAGATTTTGCAACACCAATATATGTTTTCAGAAAGTTGGAATGAGGTATTACATGTCTTTATGCACCATAAGACCCATGGAACACATCTCATATACATATTCGAGTATTACACAACTTTCAAGGATCGGAAAACAAGTTTCATTCATCAAAACGCATTGGAAAGGGATCAAAAAATGACTTTGCACGTTCCTCCACGTGTCGTAAAAGAGTTAGCACACACTAGGAATGAGTCAAACGCACCATCATGCACCAAAGTAAGACTGTCACGCATACGCACACGTCTAGAATGAGTCAAACCCGCCATCACGCATTGGAATCAGACTATCATTAGCTTTCATTGACTGACACATGCTGCCACGTGCCGAAGTAAGGTTGTCACGCGCGCAAATGCCTTGGTCAACAATATGGTTAACCTTTGGACCATTGACCAGTCAACTGACCCGATGGGTGTTGACCAGTATAGGTTGAATCTGGTTGAGTCAATAGGTTGACCCATTAACTAATGGCTCTTGACCAACCCATTAACTAAACGGGTCGGGTAATCGGGTTTTTCCAACCTGATTTCAACCCTGAAGTCACGCATAAACCCTAAATTTTTATCCATTCAATTGACTAACTTCCGATGACAAAACCATTGGGCTTTTGTATCCCAGGTGATGGCCAGACGAATTGGTCAAAACAACATTAATTCAAGTCAACCCAGCTTTTGTATCCCAGGCTAGAAAAAACACGCCTTAGGTCTTGTTTTTTTGGTCAATTTTCATTGATTCCAACATTAATTTGAGTTGTTTTTCAATTTAAAACATGTAATACCATTCCAATCATTCATCCAACATGTTTCCCAACAACAATTTCATGCAATTTTGGTCAAATTAAATTCGTGCCCAAAGATGAATTTTTTAATTCAACATTCAATATACAAATTCTAATTTACAGAATATATGCAATACGATTCACAGAAAACATAACAAATGCATATCCTAGCTCTGATACCAATGTTGGAATAATTAAACATGTCAAGATCAAATTCTATGGATTCTGTAAATAAAGATTTGTGTACCCATTTCAATTTTTGATGAAGCGTCTTTGAATACTGTACAAGGTGTTGACGTTAGTCTATTTCCAGGACGTCAATTGCCCACGAATTGATTTTTATTTGGGAGACAAATTTACTGTGTATTGGTTTTTTTGCAGGAGAGGAAGAGAGATCTTTTCTTTAAAAATAATGTTATATCCATAGGCAGACAGTTTGGACAATTTATATATGTCCAACTGCCCTCCAACTCCCTCTTATAACTGCCATTGGCAATTATATTGAATCAAGTTGGATCGACCCGTCATGAATGGACCTGAATCCAATATCTTGAAAAACTTGATCGATCTCTCATTCAATAACTTGAATGGTTCAATCCCTAGCAAGAAGGAAATTTTGTCCAATTTGCACGGAGCTGTTCATTTTTCCCATAGTTTATTCAGTGGTTCAATTCAAGCTAGTGTAGAAAATCTTCTTGAGAAGGTTTATATTGATCAATTCTAACTTATAACAATTTGAGTGGACTGATTCCGCAAAGCCATGTTGTGATGGTCAAGTGCAAATTCACCATCCTCGTGATTTGACAAGGGAAACTCATTGTGTGGAGAATAATTGAAGAGAAAGAGAGTAGAGACCCACCAATAGAGAAAGAGAGAGAAATAGGGGGTATGTGTTTTAGTATGGTCACTTGACTTGATTTGACAATATCAAGGTATTTGAAACCTTTCATTAATGGAATTCCATACTTATAATTGATAAAAAAAATTTAAATATCTATCCAAAATTTAGTATATTGTTGCGCACTCAAAAATTTTTATTAAAATTAAATATAAAATTATTATTTATTAATAATATTAAAGTAATTAAAATTATATTGCATTTTTATTTTTGTTTAAAAAACTAACAATTTCTCTTAAAATTAAAATGCCTTATATATTTAAAAAACTAAATTTTTATTAAATATATCAAACTAATCATCTTAATTAAATTCATAAAACAACATTAAAAAGACAATATCAAATAATCAGCGACTAAACATACCATTGATCTGCTTTCATTATTGGGTTGGTTCAACGTAAAGTTAAAAGTTATCCACAACAGTAGCATTTCCTCATGTTATATTAATGATAATTGATATGTTATGAAATAGAAATTAACTTATACAGGATGCAATCCAGTGAAAGCGCCATCTCTTGGGTTTCTTAACAATAAGCCAGATGATGCAAGGAATCTGCATTCGTTTCATTCGGTAATTATTTTTTTTTTTGGCTTAAAGAAAGAAAATAATTACGATGAAACCAGATTCATTCTTCACAACTAACGAAATATGATGTTGATGAAAATACAAGTCTCCCAAAGAACCCTAGCAATCCTTCAAAAAAGGGATTCCAGATCCCAACAAATGCTGTAAAAGCTGCACATATTCACAGAATAAATTAATATAATCTTATTTTTCTTGGGGTTGACTATACCATGTTTAGTAACTGATCTCACAATAACTTCGATAAATAAGTTTAAAGGTTAATTTTAAAATGTTACAAACCACACAGCTCCAGAATACCAGCCCAAAGAATGTTTCGCAATGTTCAAAAGGTCGATTTCTCAAGCATCATTGTGATCAGTGATCAATTCCAAATTCTAGTTCAAGAATCCAATCTTTGAATGGGCATGAATATTGCTTTCACATGACCTTTCAGTGCCTGTGAGGATGAAGGGCCCGTTACTTCCTGTTGCGGATAACATAGAGGAAATAGAACTTTAGTCAAGGAGTTATGTAAACAAAGGTTAATATGGAGTGGCAGAGGAACAAACATGAATATGGCAAATTATAGTTCATGTATGTTTTTGGTGGCTATCTGTTAGTTTCTAGTTACAAGGTAATTAAATTAAGGCCAAGAGACTAATTCCCACCTAAGTTTTAGTGAAACCCCAAATCCCACATGCTAACTTTCAAAAACTCAAAGTTCCACCCATCACTTAACTTCTGTTAGAATTTTTTGTTAGAGTTAAGAGTAAAACTGTCATTTTATTAGTAATTTTTAAAAAATTATAAATTTTCTCCCAAGTTTTGAAAACTAACAACTTCAATTTTGTCTAAACATTTTCAATTTTGAAAAGTGATTATTCCCTCCCTCACTTAGTTTTTTTTTTCTCTCATTTGCAGCCACCACTCCATCTCTAGTGACCTGCTATTCTCACCCTCACCATCAGAATCAATCAATCGACCATCATGGGAAGTTGTAGGATGAAAAGACGAACGATTCCAATGGTGAGGGTGGGAAGAGGAATTTGCCAAAGATAGAGTGGTGGCCATAAAGGGGAGAGAAAAAAACATAGGTGTGGGGGCAAAATAATCACTTTTCAAAATTGTAAATGTTTAGGTAGATAAAAATGAAGTTGCTAGTTTTCAAAATTTATATGAAAAATGAGATTAATTATATTTTTTTAAATATAACTGATAAAATGACGGTTTTAGTCTTAATTATAACAGAAATTAGGTGATGGATGAGATTTTAGGTTTTTGAAAGTTGACGGATGAGAGTTCACTAAACCTTGGGTGGGAATAAGTCTTTTGGCCTTAAATTAATTACCAGTCCCATGATTTTTTTTAAAGCAATTAAAATATTGAGACATAAGCTTTTAACCAATTTCGATACTGTATAATGAAACCGCTTAAATATGACACGTCCACTATCATCAAAGAAATAGCAATCATCACAAACACTTGCTTGTGATGAAGAGCTAGGTTTGGTAATTGAAAAAATTATATAAAAACACTAAAAAACTATAAATTCATTTTTTTTAAATTGTGTGTGCGTGTGTATATATATATATAAAGCATTTGACAATATTAAATTTGAATTTACATGCATATGATTTAGTTAGGACTGGTGACTCAAGTGGTGGAGATGATGACATTTAGGATGATAATGGTGAGGTTGGTAACTGTGAGTCGATGTTGGCGATAATAATGGTGAGAGTGGTGAACGTGGGCTTCAAAAGTTAATTAAGGTTGAACACTAGATATTATTAGAAGAAACTCAAAAAGATGCTTCTTGAAGAAGCAAAATTATTGGGTCTCTCTATCCCATGAAGAAGAAGGATGGAAATGATTATAATCTCGGGTTCAAAAGTCTAGTTATTCGGTAACACTTAGATAAAGATTGTGATGCTACATGTGATAATTGACAATTTTGAAGGGAAGAAAATATATTGTATACATTGAATTAGGATACAACTATATATAGCACAATGAGTAACGGTTATTTTACAAATCTGAAAAAAGAGAAACTGAAGCCTAAACTTATAGACAAAATTACTCCTAAACTGCTGTTGATAATTGGCCCAAAATTACTCCTTAACAAACACAAAATTACTCCTAAACTGCTGTTGATAATTGGCCAAAATTACTCCTTAACTAACACCCCCCTTCAAATTGATGCTGTTGGGAAAGAAGCATCAATTTGGAAAGTAAGTATTCAAGTCGTGATCTTGCCATGGGTTTTGTGAAGAGGTCTGCCACCTAATCATGAGAGTGAATTTTCTTTAAAGAAATGACATGGTCTTTGACAAGATCTCTGATATAATGACAATCAACTTCAATGTGTTTCGTCCGCTCATGATATACTGGATTTGAGGCAATGCTAATGGCACTTGTATTGTCAACAAAAAGAGGAATATGGGAAGTAATTGTAACACCAATTTCCTCCAACAATCGACGAAGCCAAACAATTTCTGAACAAACAGCAGACATGGCTCTATATTCAGCCTCTATGGATGACTTAGAAACACAATCTTGCTTCTTACACTTCCAAGAGATCAAAGAATCACCCAAGAACATACACCAGCCAGTGGTAGAATGACGAGAGTCAACACATCCTGCCCAATCAGAATCAGCAAATCCTTTTAAACTCAAAGATGTAACTGATGAGAAAAATAACCCTTTGTGAGTAGTCCTTTGTAAATATCGAATAATTCGTAAAAGGGCGGAAAAATGCATTTGGTGAGGATCAGATACAAATTGACTGAGAACTTGAACAGCATAAGAAATATCCAGTCTGGTCATGGTAAGATAAATAAGACTACCTACAAGTCGACGATATAAGGTAGGATTGGTAAGTGCTTCACCATCTGCTCTCTCATATTTAGTATTAAGCTCCATAGGGGTATGAACTACCTTGTCATCAGTAAGATGAGCAAGTTTGATTAGATCTTCAGTGTACTTATGTTGAGAAAGGTAGATTCCTTGTGTACCACAATGAACTTCTAAACCTAAAAAATATGTCAAAGCGCCAAGATCTTTCATATGAAAAGAAGTGTGCAAAAATTGTTTTAGATGAATAATGCCCTCTTGATCATCCCCTGTAATAATCATATCATCTACCTACAAAAGCAAAATTGTAATTCCAGAAGAAGATTTTCTTAAGAACATACAATGATCAGTTTGACTTTGAGAAAACCCAACACTCGTTATAGTGGCCCTGAATTTCTCAAACCAAGCATGAGGTGCTTGTTTTAATCCATAAAGAGACTTTCGAAGTCGATATACCAAGTTAGGTGCCAGTAATGAATAAACAGGTGAAGGTTTCATATGGACCACCTCGTTTAGATCACCATGAAGGAAAACATTTTTTACATCCATTTGATAGAGAGACCATTTTTGTACCGAGGCAACTGCAAGTAATGTATGAACAGTGGTCATCTTGGCAATTGGCGCAAATGTTTCTTCATAATCAAGACCATACTCTTGTTTATAACCTTGAGCTACCAATCGAGCTTTGTACCTATCAAGAGAACCATCAGCTTTAATTTTTATGGAATAGACCCATTTACTGCCAATAAGAGATATATTAGGAGGAAGAGAAACCAATTCCCAAGTATGATTTTCCTCAAGTGCGTGGAGCTCCTCATCCATGGCCTTTTTCCAACACTCTAAATTAGCTGCTTGAGCATAAGAATTAGGTACAAAAATAGAATTCAATGTAGTGTGTAAGGCATATGATTTACCATATTGTCCTGGTGAATAACCATATCGTTTTTGGGGACTTACATGACGAGAAGAACGTCGTAGAAGAGTAGAATTTTCAACTGGGTCTGTTTGTTCAGAAATGGTAGCTTCAATAGAAGTAGAATTCTCAACTGGGTTTGTTTGTTCAGAAATGGTAGCTTTAACAAGATCCTCATTAGGAGAGACAATGCTTGTGGACTCAGTGGGGACTAATGTTGTTCTAAAAGAAGTCTCCAAGTCACCATCTGTATAAGAAATATCAGAAAATGATGGCAAAATAGAAATAGATGATATGTTATCACAATTCCTAGACTTAAAATAATACAAATGTTCAAAGAAGACAACATGTCTTGAGACTCTCAAACGACGATTTTGAGGATCATAACACAGGTAACCCTTTTGGTTTTGTCCATAACCAACAAACACATGCTTGATAGACTTTACAGACCATTTATTGCGTTCATGCTGAGGAAGGTGGACAAAACAGATACACCCAAACACACGCAGATGAGAATAATTTAGAAATTTGTGATATAAACGAAGATAAGGAGATTCATTGTCAAGAATAGGTGTAGGTTGCCTATTTATAAGATAAACAGCTGTTTGAGCAGCTTTAGTCCAAAAAGACTGTGGGGTATTAGACTCAAGAAGGAGTGTTAAAGCTATTTCAACGATATGTTTATTTTTACGTTCAACGCCTCCATTTTGTTTAGGAGTATTAGGACATGAGCGTTGAGATATAATTCCTTTATTAGAAAAAAAATTACACAACTCATTGTTCATGTATTCGCCCCCTAAATCTGAACGAAAAATTCTAATGCATTTTAAAAACTGAGTTTCCACCATATTAACAAATGACATGAGTATTTTAGGAACTTCAGCTTTATTACACAAAAAATATATCCAAGTGAATCGCGTGACATGATCAATAAATAAAATAAAGTAACGATATCCCATACGTGAAAGAATAGGGGATGGTCCCCAAACATCACTATGCACTAGATCAAATGGAGAAGAATAACTAGATGTGCTTGACGAAAAAGGAAGTTTGTGACTTTTAGATTTAGCACAGCTTTCACATGAAAAATCAAGAGAAGGATTAGTTTTATTTGACGACATGTAAAACTTTAACATCATATCTAACCGTTGAGTATGTGGATGACCTAGCCTACGATGCCATAAAAATCTAAGATTATTAGCTAACTCAATATCATTTGAAGAAGCAGAGAGAAAACAATAATGACTTGGAGCCTCATTATAATGGAGCAAGAACATTCGTCCCCATTTACGTCCCCTTGTAATCACCTTCCCCGTCTTGAGATCCTGTACAATACAACCATAAGAAGAAAATGAAACTAAGCAATTTTATTCAACAAGTTGGCCAATAGATAATAAATTTGCTGATAATTTTGGGACATAAAGAACATTAGATATAGTTCGGGTTGTGATAAGAGAAGATGGAATTAAAATAGTGCCTTTACCAGAAACATGTAAGTTTTCACCATTAGTAGTAGTAACAAAATGACTGGATTGGGATTGGGATTCAAGGGAGGAGAAATGTTTCAATTCACCAGTCATATGATTAGAAACAGTAGAATCAATATGCCATACAGAAGAATTCAATTTTGTACTTGGATAATTTGTAGTAGTAAGAGCATTAGATATAGCACCTGGAAGAACAGTAGCCACTGACTCTTGGATCATACGTTGAATTCCTTGATAATCAATGGGAGGAACATTTGTTGAAGCACCAAGATTACTTTCAATAACTTTATAGGCCTGCTGAGTGTTTTGCTTGGTTGCTAATTTTCTACGACATTCAGAAATAACATGCCCTTTCTTCTTACAATAATTGCAAAAATTTCTCTTTTTGCAAATTGCAACCACATGACCAAATTCTTTGCATTCATGGCATTGAATACGATTCATATCTAAGCCTTTTGATTTCAGATCCCGTGAAGCAATCATGGCAGCATCAAAGTTGAAGCTTGCATTAAGAGATTGTTGACTTTGAAGTCTAGTTTCTTCTCGAAGAAGCTCAGAAAGAACAGTATCCAGATCTGGAAGAGATTCTCTATTAAGAATATTGGCATAAACAATTTCATAATATGGACGAAGTTTCATAAGAAATTGAACAATCCGGGCCTTCTTGCGTTCCTTCATTGCTTCATGATAAGTTACTGCTGATAAGTTAGAACTAGAGTTCATGTCTTGTTCAGACCATAAGGTGAGGATTTCGGAGTAGAAGGTGCGAATATCTTTATCATCTTGCTTGTATTCAAAGATAGCATGTTCCAATTCAAAATCTCGAGCATGATTAGACTGAGTATATACCTTTTTCAAGTGACTCCACATTTCATATGCATATTTGAAGGAACGTAAACCGATGGCTATGTCTTTGGTGATTGAATTGAGGAGCCAAGAAATTATTCGAGCATTGCCAGTCATCCAGTTTGCTTTCTCTTTGTCATCAGTTGGCTCTTCTTTAGAACCATCCAGAATATCTAGCAATGTTTTTCCTTCAACAAACATTCGGAACTGAAATTCCCAAAGGGGATAATTTTTTCCATCAAATTTGATGGTAAGGACATCATGATGTTCTGTAGCCATGACTGAAGATATCTGATTATATG
Organism: Mangifera indica; assembly: GCF_011075055.1. Classification (NCBI taxonomy): domain Eukaryota; kingdom Viridiplantae; phylum Streptophyta; class Magnoliopsida; order Sapindales; family Anacardiaceae; genus Mangifera; species Mangifera indica. The sequence goes on from NC_058138.1 coordinate 6,849,689, forward strand.
AATAGATTAGTAATGACAGATGTAATATGAACCAGAATATAGTAGAAAGTTAACCAGAGTAGAGGAACAGAAGGATTGGTAGAGAGTTATGGCTCTGATACCATGACAATTTTGAAGGGAAGAAAATATATTGTATACATTGAATTAGGATACAACTATATATAGCACAATGAGTAACGGTTATTTTACAAATCTGAAAAAAGAGAAATTGAAGCCTAAACTTATGGACAAAATTACTCCTAAACTGCTGCTGATAATTGGCCCAAAATTACTCCTTAACAAACACAAAATTACTCCTAAACTACTGCTGATAATTGACCCAAAATTACTTCTTAACTAACAATAATCTCTCTAAGGTTCTTATTATTAAGTGACAAGTGAACGACTGTATCCCAACCATTTGGCTCATTTGAGCTGAACACCAAGCCAAGCAAAAGTCAGCTCAGATCTCATCCAATAGCCCAAATATTAAGTAAAAATCATTAATAATGATACCATTATAGATATAAATGTCATTGTACAAATTTTATAGGGCTAAAGATGCAACCCATAAAAAGCCTAATAGGCCTGTTCCCCTACTTAACAGAAAACTTACCCAAATGACAAAAACCAAAACAACACCATAATCAAAACACTAAATTCCCAGATTCAATCTCAGTCACTTTTAGACCAGTGATTAAACTTCCTTGTACTGTATATTTCATTTCTGTTTTGTTAGGGTGCTGTTTGAGTGATGCCAAATTGTCTTAACTTGTTCATAAGCGCCTTCAATGGCCATTAAGCTTTCATCTTTATATGGTGAAAGATAAGTGCCGAAATGCACAAGCTCTTATTTCATTAGTTGGATTGTTTGTTAAACATAATAGGGTGAATGAGGCGATAAGTGTCTTAACTTGTTAAACATAATAGGGTGAATGAGGCCTCAGTTGATGTATTTAATGTTTTGTTAGGTGCTATTATGGAGAAGAAGAGAGGTTTTGAAGATGTGGTGTTTATTCATAAGAAAATGGTAAGAGCAGGAGTTTTGCCAAATTTTGAAACTCTGAACTATTTGTTGGAGGTTTTATTTGAAAATAGTAGCATTGAGTCTGCTTTGGATCAGTTAGGAGAATGAACAAGAAAAGGTTTAGTCCTAATAGTAGGAATTTTGAGATAATAATAAAAGGTCTTATTTTGATCAATCAAGTGGATGATTCAGTTATCATTTTAGGCGAGATATCTAATGTTGGATCTGAGTTGGAATTAAGTTTCTATACTTGTATAATACCACTGTTTTGTGGGGAAAATAAACTAGAGGAGGAAATCCAACCTTTAAGGTTGATGAGCTTTAAATCTTTTCCCAATAAGTTGATTTATAAAGAGTTGATTAGATGTATATGTGAGAACCATATATTAGATGATGTGAATAATCTTCTTGAAGAGATGATGGAAAATAGTAGAACACTTGCTGTTGATGTGCTTGTTGATCTAGTAGTCGGACCTTGTGTAATAGGAAAATTTGGTGAGGCTATGAATTTCTTGGAAGACAAATATGGTCACATAACTTCTCCACACAACGCTATGCTTGAAGGTTGCTGCAATGTTGGTAAATTTTTTCTGGCGAAAAGTATCTTGGACAAAATGGCTGAGAGAAATACAACTAACTGTAATTCTTGGATATTATATTCATATAGCTTTGTGAGAATATGAAAATAATGAAAGCTAAACTTCATTTTTCTCCATATACAAATAACATATGACCAGTATAGCTTGTCCTACGAGATATGTTTAACCCTGTATATATACACTACATGAATCACATGCATTTGTATTTGATTTGATTATAACATCTTAGGTTAAAGGATTACTTTGTACACTAGTACAATTTTACGATAAGTCATTGACTATGATTTAATGACCATGTGGCTTATCGTTATTGGGTCATGTTTGAAAAATAGTTCTCTAGCTATTAATCCATACCAACATCGTAATGACATGACCATCATCGTCACCACACTAATGTCATCTCATGGCATTCAACAAAGGTATTCAATATACCTACTGTGTGATATAATTACCCCAGTTACGTCTGTTGTGCAATGGAAATATAAAACACAATTTTTATACTATTGAATATAATAAATAATTAAAGCAGAAAATAAAATGCAAAAAAATAAAAGAAAGAGAACACAAGAATTTACAAGGTTCGGTAAATGTACCTACGTCCTTGGTGCCACTGACTACTTTCACTATCTTCAAAGAATAGTTACAAAGGAAAAATAAACTATTAGAAATCCCTAATAATAGGATTCTCTCAATACAATTGTGTATGACTACAATTGTCTTTGGGATGATTTTGAACTAAAACCAAAACCTCTATTTATAGCCTTTGGTAAAATACAAAGAGATTAAATTAATAGATGTGGGACATAAAGAGCCAATTATTTCAACAATCTCCACTTTGGCAATTTAGCGCGTCCCACCAAATTTCCTTTATATTTTCTTTTTTAGTGACGGCTTCAAGTGCGCCTTTGAGCTCAATTTAAGCTTGTAGGATATTGATCAAGTTCAAACAATGATTGAACTTGATTGTTGTTACCACCTTGGTCATCATATCTACAGGGTTCTCAGCAGTCCTAACATACAATAACAGATAAATAAAAAACCTATCTTGCAGCCTACGAAAATATACACAATTATCATACTTGCTTCTTGTGTACCTATGCTCTATCATGAATTGATCAAATTGCTTGTACCACTGTCTTGGTGACTGTTTTAGTCCATAAAGCGATCTCTTCAATTTGCAAGCCCAATTCTCTTTATCAACAACCTTAAATTCTTCAGGTTGAGTCATGTAGATTTCCTCTTCCAAATTACCATGTAAAAATGTAATTTTCATATCAAGTTGAACTAGTTCAAGATTTAATTGTGCTACCAAAGCCAACAAAATTCTAATAGAGGAATGTTTAACAACTAGAGAAAATACCTCATTGAAATCAATCATTTCCTTTTGAGCATAACCTTTTGCTACCAACTTTGCTTTATAGCAAACATCTTCTTTCTTAGGAAATCCATCTTTTCTTGCATACACCCACTTGCACCTAATTGCCTTCTTGTTCTTTAGTAATTGAACTAACTGCCAAGTTTCATTCTTCTGAAGGGATTGTAATTCCTCATCCATAGCTTTCTTCCACTTTTCAGCTTCTGGACTTTTGACTGCTACTTTATAAGTGGAAGGAATATTATCATCTACAACTGGAAGTGCATAGGCCACCATATTAGCAAATCAAGCAGACTTACGTATTTCCCATTTTGGCCTATGTGATGCAATCGATTCTTGTTGCTGCTGAGGTTCTTGGGTTAAAACCTCTCTATCTTCACTTTCCTCCTCTACCATTGGAGTATCACTATCATTTTTAACAACTCTGAATGGGTTGATTGTTGTGATTGTCTCAAACTCCATCTGTTGTGCAGTACACTCCACCTGCTATTAAGTATCATCGATCTTCTTAGTTACCTTTTTTAACATGGCAGATTCATCAAAGGTAACATCTCTACTGTGAATGAGTTTCTTCAACTTTGAACACCAAAAATGATATCCTTTCACTCCAGAACTAATCCCCATAAAGATTGCTTTCTTTGTTCTTGGATCTAATTTAGATTCCTTTATATGATAATAGGCAGTAGAACCAAACACATGTAAGGAATCATAGTTATTAGCAGGTTTTCTAGACCATAACTCAAGAGGTATTTTCCCTTCAATTACAGTGGATGGTAAACGATTAATGAGATGACATGCATATATAACAGTCTTAGCCCAAAATGATTTGCCCAACCCAGCATTGGACAATATACATCTAACCTTCTCCAACAAGGTTTAATTCATGCGTTCAACCACCTCATTCTATTATAGTGTTCTTTTGACTGAGAAATGATGTACAATACCTTCAGCCTGACAAACTTCAAAAAACGGATCACTAGTATACTCACCATCATTATCAGTCTTTAGTCGTTTGACCTTTCTGTCAGTCTTAGTTTCAACTATCTTTTTCCATTTTAGGAAAACACCTAATATGTCATTCTTCTTCTTTAGAGTGTATACCTATGTCTTTCCACAAAAGTCATCAACAAAAGTAACAAAATAGTGTCTACCTCCCAAAGAAGTTGTCTTAGTAGGTCCTCACACATCAGAGTAAACATAATCTAAAATACCTTTAGTATTATGAATTACAGTACCAAATCTTACTTTTGTCTGTTTTCCCAAGACACAATGCTCATAAAAATCTAACTTGCAGGTCTTTGCTCCTTTCAAAAAGTCTTGTTTTACCAAACTAAATAAGGTTTTTTCCCCTGCATGTCCCAAACACATATGCCAAAGTCTGGTTGTTTCATCATCTACATCTTTTCCAGATACTGTAGTTGCTAATCCAAAAAGTGTTCCACCATTATAATAATATAAGTTATTTCTTCTTATACCTTTCATTACTACAAAAGCACTAGAGATAACTTTCAAAACTTCATCTTGCATTGACACCTTGTAGCCTTTGGATTCCAAAACTCCTAAAGAGATGAGATTTTTCTTCAATTGTGATACATGTTAAATGTCTGTCAGAACTCTAGTTGATCCATCATGAATCTTTAAACGTATTGAACTTATTCCTTCAGTTTTGTAAGGACTATCATTATCCATGAAAACAACTCCATCATTTAGTTTTTCATAATTGAAGAACCATTCCTTGTGTGGACACATATGATAAGTACAACCCAAATCTATAAGCCATTTATCATACTGAGATGTCATTGGTAGACTTACTAGAGCAAAATCTAACTCATCTTCTTTAATTTCAACTACACATAAAGCAACTTTGGTCTTCCTTTTATCTTTCCTTTGTAACTTCGAACAATCTTTCTTCCAATGTCCCTTCTCTCGATAAAAAGCATATTCATCTTAACTAGGTCTTTTTTGAGATCTATCCTTTCTTTCTTACTTTCGACTTTGACTTCATCCTCTTACAGTAAGGGTTTCAATAGTTATCTTTCTATTCTCTTGTTGATCTTTCTTTCGAATTTCATTATTATTCAAAGCAGCACATACCTCATCGTAAGTCACTTTCTCTTTTTCATGAAGTAATGTAATACTTAAATGATCCAATTTTTCAGGAAGAGATTCTAATAGAAGCATTGCTTTATCTTCATCTTCGAAGGTTTCATCTAGGTTCAGTAAATCAGCTATTAACTGGTTAAAAGTATTAATATGATCACTTATACTTGTACCAGGTTTCAATTGAAGACGAAACAGTCTTTTCTTCAAATAAAGTCTATTCTTATTACTCTTCTTCATATACTTGTTTTCTAATGTCTTCCACATTTTACTTGCAGACGTCTCTTTCATGAATGGATATTTCTGCTCTCTATAAAGACACATACGGATTGTACCATAAGCTTGATGGTTGATCCTCACTCATTCTTTCTCATCCATCTTCTCTAGTTTTTGCTCCTCCAAAGCTATATCAAGGTTTTCTTGACACAAGACGTCTATCACTTCACATTGCCATAAGCCAAAATTGTTTCAATCATCAAATTTTTCCACATCAATTTTTGCGGTTGTCACAATTGTCTTTGTTGATGTCGATGTCATTTTCTGCTGACTACAATTTACTTGGTAGATAGTTTTTCAAATAACCAAGTTTCACAAAATTATATTCAATAGCTAAAACAAAATTACTATAACCTAAGATAGTAGTAAGTGCCAAAAATTAATAATATATGCACCAAGAAAGTACCCAGGAAAGATTGTTGGGGACAAAGCCTCCTTAAAAACCAATCTCCTTAGACAGCATTTTCCTAGACATGCACATAACCATATAAATAGCTACTCACTGTCCTAAGGCTCTGATACCACTTGTTGTGCAGCGAAAATATAAAACACAATTTCTATGCTATTGAATATAATAAATAATTAAAGCAAAAAATAAAATGCAGAAAAATAAAAGAAAGAGAACATAAGAATTTACGAGGTTTGGTAAATGTACCTACATCCTCGGTGCCATTGACTACTTTCACTACCTTCAAAGAATAGTTACAAAGGAAAAATAAACTATTAGAGATCCCTAATAATAGGATTCTTTCAATACAATTGTCTTTGGGATGATTTTGAACTAAAACCAAGGCCTCTATTTATAGCCTTTGGTAAAATACAAAGAGATTAAATTAATAGATGTGGGACATAAAGAGCCAATTATTTCAACAATGTCACATTTGTAAGGAACAATTCAATGACTCAGTAAGTATATTAAGTAAGTCATCCAGACAGTTCACATATATACTTTATATCATCACAAATAAAGAAAACAACTTATGCATATGAACAAAAAACTATTTCTTTTACTAATAATTCACATAAATGTACATACAAGATTAAAATGCCCCTGAAACTGATAACACAAATAATTCCTAGTGCATACATTTACAGCTAGTAAATTTTTTCTGGCGAAAAGTATCTTGGACAAAATGGCTGAGAGAAACATAACTGATTGTGATTCTTGGATATTATATTCATATAGCTTTGTGAGAATATAAAAATAATGAAAGCTAATAAACTTCTTTGTAAAATGTTTATATTTTCCATAGTTCCTGACTCTGCGACATACTCAGCTCTTGTTGTAGTCAACTGTCAATCGAGAAAGTATAAGGATGCTCTGTAGTTGTTCCATCGAGTTTGTATTAAAAATTGGTTTCTGGATTCTATATCTTATTAGGAATTATGGAGAGCTTTTGCTAAGCAGGAAAGATTTGGAGTCTGCTTAAGTATTTCATTACATGTCAAAAAACAGATGCTCCTTCAACCCCTCTTCTTACAATATGTTGATAGGCAGCATGTATAGCATGGGACAAGTGGATAAAGCAATTAGGCTACAGGGTTTTGCTTCCACTTCTATACTTCTTATACTACTCTAACTTACATGACAATCATGCATGGACTGTCAAAATTAAAAATGGCTAAAGGAATAATGGTAATTCTCTCACAAATTTTGGTGGATAGTTGTGTTATTTATGTGGAAGTATATTACATCCTCATGCAAAGCATAAGTGCACAAAATTGAACTAAGGATTCTGCTTTCTTTTTCAATGTGATCGTTAATGAGGGTTTAGTGCCTAACCAAGAAACAATGCATACTCTTCAATGTTGTTTGGCTGGCCAATCTGACTTGCTCATGGTTTCCATGTACAACATACTTATCAACGGCTTCTAGAAAGAGGGTCCAAAATGTCAGGCATACCGATTATTAGATCTAATGTTGGAAAAAGGTTGGGTACACAGATGCTACAACTCACAGACTGTTGGTTGGGTCTCTGGTCTCAATGCAAAAAATGAAACTATAATTAGAAAGTTTCCAAATTACCCTAGTGGAAAACTTACCATGATGGGAAGTAAGTAGGGCTAGATTTGAGTCGAGCTCGAGAGCTCGACTCGGTTTACATATAGCTTGAACTCAGCTCGAATTCGGCTCAGCTTGTTGTTCGTTATTAAAACGACGTTGTTTTAATACATATTGATCAAAATGACTTCATTTTATATCAAAATTTTTAATTGAAAAATTTGGCAAGTAGTTCGAGCTCGAGCTTGAGCTCGTATAAGGCTCGTTCGAGCTGAGCTCAAGCTGGAGCTCGAACGGGCTCGTTTTGAGTTCAGCCCTAGATGTAAGCTTCTTTGGGATTTAAGCAGTTTTGGTCGAGTTGCATTAGAAATCAGTCTATAATGTCATACGATTGTAAAGCCAGATTAGTTGTTCTTTACCTAGCCATCCTACAATCTGTGACATGATGCCACTGCACTGTAAATTCCAAAGAGAAACTTATTTGTCGAAATCTCCATAAACGTTGTGGCATCATAAGCATTTTGGTCCATTGTATTTTTTGTTTAGTACTTGTGCTTTGCTCTTTTCATTATTTCCTGTCAGTTTAATTTTTATTATGGTGCAATATGTTCAATATGCACCCAGGAAATCTCCTTGTTCTATTAAGTCATACTTGATATGCTATCAATGAAGTTAGTGCTTGGGTATTTAATTTGACTCAAGTCAATTTCTGAAAAATGATCCTGTGGTCCATGACCTTTCTGTTGAGAATTTTTCAGAAAAATTAAACTTGACTTCTCATCTTCAGCAGTGGGCAGAAACGTGCGGTGAATGTAAGGGACGTTTTGGGAAGGCAAACGGATGCCGTTTTGGGTGAATCAAATATGGATTTAAAGCTTATTAAGTCTAGTTTTAAATGGTGCAAGTTTCAGGTTCATTGAAATTTTCTAAAGAAAGTTATAGCTATTTTAGTAACAGCTGTGCAGAAATAATATCTGTTGTTTAGACTTTTATTCTGCATGTTTTTTTAATGGTTAATAGCTGATGTTTAGGTATATAAAAAGACTTGTAATCAGTTGATATGTGAGTGGATTTATGAAGTGAATATATAGAAATAAAAGCTTTGAAGTTAACTTTTTTCTTTCTTCCTCATTTATGTTAAGAATCCATACTTGTAACTCATCATAGCTTCCAACAAATTGGTATCAGAGCCTTGTTAAAATGATGACCAAAACTAATATCACTTTCCAATACCCACAACTGACCAAAACAAACTATGATCGATGGGTGCTACGCATGAAGGCCATAATTGGGTCTCATGGCTTATGGGACATTATCGAGAAAGGATATGAAGATCTCGTAGACGAGCATACTGCAACTATGGTTTCACTAGAAGCTTGGCAGTGAACAAAGAAGAAAGATCAAAGTGCACTCTCAATTATTCATCAAGGGATAGATGATGACATGTTCGAGAAGATAGCCAATGCGACAAGAGCCAAGGATGCATGGGAAATTCTAAAGAATTCTAAGGGCTGAGTTTGAGTCGATTTTGATGAAGGAGAATGAGTCCATAATAGATTATTTTACTCGAGCATTGGCAGTGGTGAATCAGATGAAGCGGCTCAATGAAAAGATGGAAGATGTAAGAGTAATAGATAAGATTTTGCGCTCTCTTAACGCAAAATTCACTTATGTGGTGGTGGCGATTGAAGAATCGAAGGACATAGAGTCTATAACCATCGACGAGTTACATGGATCGTTGTTAGCCTATGAAGAGAGAATGAAGAGGACCCAACAAGAACCAATGGAGCAAGTTTTGCAAGCAAAATTTTCCTTTAATCCTAAGGGAAATAACAAAGGAGGAAGAGGCCGAGGTCGTGGTAGAAGCCGAGGTTGTGGATGAGGTTGTGGTCGTGGTCGTGGTCAAGGAAAAGGCGAGCAAAATTCATTTCAAGAACGTGAAAATAGAAGTTCTCAAAGAGGTCATGGACGAGGAAGAAATAATAATTGGAGAAAAGATAAAAGCCAAGTAGAGTGTTATGCATGTGGGAAGAAAGGTCACTATTCTTGGGAATGTCAAACTAAGAGTTGTGATGAGGAGACGAACTTTATCGAGCATAAGAAGGTGGAAGGTAATACTATTTTGCTTTCTCAAAAGGATGGGTCCATAGAAAAAAAAGTCACGTGGTATCTCGACAACGGCGCAAGTAATCACATGACAGGAGATAGAAGCAAATTTGTAGAGTTGAATACAAAAGTGACCAGAAATGTTCGTTTTGGAGATGATACAAAGGTAGAGATTAAGGGAAAAGGCTCGGTGATTTTGGCTACAAAGGATGGAGACCATAAAATTCTCCACAATGTCTACTACATCCCAAAAATGAAGAGCAATATTTTGAGCATCGGCCAACTTTTAGAGAGCGGGCACAAAGTGAAGATAGAGAACAATTATTTATGGCTTCGAAATCGAGATGATAGACTTATTGCTAAAGTTGCCATGACAAAGAACCGAATGTTCATGTTAAATGTGAAAACGGCGGAAGCGAAGTGTTTACAAGCTTGTGTCAAAGATCTTTCATGGATTTGGCACATGAGATTCGGGCATCTCAACTTTGAAGGGCTTAAAATGCTAAGAGAAAAGAATATGGTGAAAGGAGTTCCCAAAATCAATCATCTGAATCAATTGTGTGAGGCGTGTCTACTCGAAAAACATGCAAGAAAGAGTTTTCCAAAGGCGTCACTTTCACGAGCAACCGAGCCTCTACAACTTGTGCATGCGGATGTGTGTGGTCCTATCAAGCCATAATCTTTCAGTAAGAGCTCATATTTTGTGCTCTTCATTGATGATTACACAAGGAAGACGTGGGTTTATTTTTTGAAGAACAAGAGTGAAGCTTTTGAGACATTTAAAAAATTCAAGCTTCTTGTTGAAAAGGAAAGCGAATACAAAATTAAAGCTCTAAGAACTGATAGAGGTGGAGAGTTCACTTCTAATAAATTCAAGGTCTTTTGTGAGGAAAATGGTATTCGACGTCCTATGACGGTCCCAAGAGCACCACAACAAAATGGGGTTGCAGAGAGAAAGAATATGGCAATTCTTAACATGGCAAGGACGATGCTAAAAAGTAAGAATATGCTTAAGGAGTTTTGGGCCGAGGCTGTTGCATGTGTAATTTATCTTTCAAACCGTTCACCTACAAGGAGTTTGGAGAAAATAACCCCTCAAGAAGCATGGAGTGGATGGAAGCCAAGTGTGAAACACTTAAAAGTTTTTGGGTCTATTGGCTATGTTCATGTATCCGAACAAGAAAGGATAAAACTTGATGATAGGAGCAAGGAGATGGTGTTTATTGGCTATGCCAAGAACTCTAAAGGGTACAAATGTTTTGATCCCGTTTCCAAGAAAGTTGTGATTAGTAGAGATGTGAAATTTAAGGAAAATGCTTCATGGGATTGGAGTGTTCAAGAAGAAGAAACATATAGTTTTCTTCCATATTTGGGAGAAGACGAAAATGAAGACCAAGAGATTGAAGGCGAAAGTCCAACTTCTTTCACACCCACTTCTTCCTCAACAAGCTCAAGCGAACAACCTCAAAGATTTCAAAGCATAAGAGATCTCTATGATACTACCAAAAGAATAGACGGTGAGAATCTTTTTTGTCTATTTGCAAATGATGAATCTTTGAGTTTTGAAGAAGCTTCTAAAGACAAGAAATGGGTACAAGCTATGGAGGGAGAAATTCATTCCATTGAGAAAAATAACACTTGGAAGTTTGTCACACTACCAAGTGGTCATCAAGCAATTGGGGTTAAATGGGTTTATAAGCTAAAGAAAAATGCGAAAGGAGAAATTGAGAGGTATAAGGCAAGACTAGTTGCAAAAGGGTATAAACAAAAGCATGGTGTGGATTATGAAGAAGTATTTGCTCCCGTTGCTAGCTTAGAGACAATACGGTTATTGGTCGCTCTTACGGCCCAAAACCAGTGGACAATTCATCAAATTGATATGAAGTCAACCTTTCTAAATGGTGCACTTGAAGAAGAAGTATATGTGGAACAACCGAAAGGATTTACGGTTGAAGGTCATCAAGGTAAGGTGTTAAGATTGAAGAAGGCGTGGTATGGCCTTAAACAATCACCACAGGCTTGGTATAGTCGCCTCGACAAATATCTTCATGAGAATGGTTTCTTAAGATGTGTTCATGAATATGCACTTTATGTTAAAAAAAGAGAAAAATGATATTTTATTTGTGTGCATTTATGTGGATGACCTTATTCTTACAGGAAATAATCCACAAGTATATGATGATTTTAAGAAGGCGATGGCACGAGAATTTGAGATGAGTGACATAGGGCTTATGTCATATTATTTGGGGATAGAAGTAAAACAATGGAGTGACGAGATATTTATCTCTCAAGAGGCATATGTAAGAGAGATTATAAAGAAGTTTAAGATGATAGATTGCAATCCCGTGAATACCCCGATGGAGTGCAGAGTAAAACTCTCCAAGAAGGATGGAGTAAGGAAAATTGATTCAACCACATTTCGAAGCCTTGTGGGAAGCCTAAGGTACTTGACATGTACTAGGCCCGATATATTATTTGTCATGGGATTAGTGAGTCGGTTTATAGAGAATCCAAGTGAAGAACACATGCGAGTTGTAAAAAGAATTCTTCGATATTTAAAAGGTACTCTTGATTATGACATTTTTTATACTTCTTCGAATGAGGCTCACTTAAAAGGATATTATGATAGTGATTATGCCGGTGATATTGATGATCGGAAGAGTACTACCAGGTTTATATTTTTCTTTGGAGAAAATGCAACTTCATGGTGTTCAAAGAAACAATCAATTGTAACACTCTCAACATGTGAATCGGAGTATGTTTCTACAACTGCCGGTGCATGTCATGCGATATGGCTAAGAAGATTGCTGGATGAACTTCATTTTGCTCAAAAAGAAGCAACTAAACTTATGGTGGACAACAAATCGGCCATTGCTCTTGCGAAAAATCCGGTGTTTCATGATCGAAGCAAGCATATAGATGCAAGGTTTCATTTTATTCGAGATTGCATTACCAACAAGGAGGTTGAGGTAGAGTATATCAAAACTCTTGATCAAATAGCCGATATTTTTACAAAACCCCTCAAGAAAGATAGATTTCAGCAGCTTAGAGAGATGATTGGAGTTGTGAAGAAGTCAAGTTTACAAGGGGGTGTTGAGAATTTTTCAGAAAAATTAAACTTGACTTCTCATCTTCAGCAGTGGGCAGAAACGTGCGGTGAATGTAAGGGACGTTTTGGGAAGGCAAACGGATGCCGTTTTGGGTGAATCAAATATGGATTTAAAGCTTATTAAGTCTAGTTTTAAATGGTGCAAGTTTCAGGTTCATTGAAGTTTTCTAAAGAAAGTTATAGCTATTTTAGTAACAGCTGCACAGAAATAATATCTGCTGTTTAGACTTTTATTCTGCACGTTTTTTTAATGGTTAATAGCTGATGTTTAGGTATATAAAAAGACTTGTAATCAGTTGTTATGTGTGTGGATTTATGAAGTGAATATATAGAAATAAAAGCTTTGAAGTTAACTTTTTTCTTTCTTCCTCATTTGTGTTAAGAATCCATACTTGTAACTCACCATAGCTTCCAACACTTTCTGCCTATATTTAGCTTCAATTTTACTGTATAATTTAGAATTGTTTTTATATATTGGATAAATATGAAAGTAAAAAAATTTCAATTCCCTTCCAATGCAGAAGCTTAACATTACTTATTTTACTTTCACAGATATCAAGCAGTGCCCTAATAAGTTTGAACTGGTTATCAACTTATCCGTCAGACAATTTGGAATCGTATTTTTTGGGTAGAATGAAGAGGGCAGAAAGATTATAATCAGGAAAGGATTGAGGTCTGAGGGAAGACTGGAATTGCAACCTTCAGGCTAGAGATTGTTCCATTATTTAGCAGCTGAAGTTCATTCTTCAACAATAAGATTGTTGTTGAACTCTATCCAACCACAGTTGCTACTGAAGCAGTTTTCATCAAGTTCTAGTCATTGATGTAAACTTTTACTGGTAACTTGGTTGAAGAGTGACAGTTGGTACAAGTCCTCTTCAGCTGAAATTCTTACCAAGGAAATGGAAATTGAAATGATAGATTCAAGATACAAATTGGTGTAAAGTGACAATATAGTTAATGACTAATAAAAAATGGTTGTATTTAACTTGATTGCTCAAATGGGCATATACTCTCCTAATATTAATTCCTGGGTTCGTCCTCAAATCTGATATACTTCCTAATTTGTATTATATTTTGAGGAATTGTGTTTTCTGGGTTGCAGATTTTCAATGAATATTTATGAGTAGTTCTGTTGAATGAGCAGGGGTTAAGGATACAAGTGACAAGGAAATTCCAGTGGACCTGTTGTTTTGGGCGACCTACAAATATAATGTTACTATCTGGAGATAGAGATTTTTTCGATGCTCCCAATCAATTGAGCATGAGAAGATACAACATTTTGCCTGCTCAGCCGTAGAAAACCTTGGCTCTTCTCCTTGCAATCACCAAGATCATATGGCTCTACACAAGTCTTGTGCTTGGGGGCCCTTTGTTTTTGACCAAAATTGGTAACAAATTTCAGTCCCTAATGATATGCCTTTTGCTCATGTACAAGTTTCCTACTTGGTAAATCCTAAGAGAAATTCAGTAATAGTGCTCTAGTTGATATTTTGAAAGATGAAGAAACCTGTAAACTATCGCTGTCCTGGTACTAATTATAATCCCAAGAGTTCTGTTATGGGCCTTGCCTAGACAGATTTGGTCATTTCAACCTTGCTTAGAATGGTTATCGAAGTCATTATCCACCACAACCTTTAATGCCAAACAACCGCCCTAATCATAATCAACCTCATAGTTCTATCCAAAAAGGTAGTGAAGTCACCAAATTTGATCCTATTAGCATGAATCCAAAGCCTAGCCTGTCAAGTAAGTTGCAAAATGGACATATAGAGCATTAACATTTCTAGTAGTGTCATATGGGGAACGTAAGAGTGTCCAAAACCTTCTTATTATGTCCAAAGCTGTATAGGTGTTGTGTTCCTAACATTGAACTCCTTGAAAAGTGAAATGATTATGCCAACTGAAGGTAATATAGTTGATTGCATTTGATATGGGGAGCCAATGCATTGGAATATTGTAATTAAAAAGTCCTTGGAAATTGCTATTGATCAGTAGATGATAGTGAAACAAAAACTTAGCTATGAACTTATACGTTGATAAGAATAAGAAACTCTAGAAATGTGTGAACCCCATTTTTGGTAATCCTACACAAATCTTGGAAATGACATGGGAAAGAATTAAAAAGTTTTTGGTGTCTCCTGGAGGACAATCTGCAATAATGGCTTCTCAAAGCAGGTAAATTTCCTTTGCTTGTTTAGTTTAGCCTTACTTAGCTTTTGGGATTTGTAAGTGGACTGTTTTTTTATTCTGTCTTATGTGCTTTTGCATTTTTGTTTATAGGTATGAAGTCGGTGCTATATTGAAGAATATGTGCTTGACAGAGTTTACATTAGGTGACATACTTCAGATCTTGAATATGGTAATTACCATAAAGAAATGGATTAGTCGTAAGCAAGCTGGATGGCAGCCGATTATCATTGTTGTTGCAGAGTGCAGCCCTGAATGAGGCACTAAATCTGGTTCATAAAGTCTCAATCTTGCTATCCATGTTGAGGGAAAGGGGACGCTTGATGGTTTGAAAGGTATCAAGTGTATATAGATAGATGATTTCTTGCAATAAGGTTACTAAAACAGAAGTCTTCTTGTGCCAGGACTCATTATGTAGATTTACCAGTGAAGAAAGTTGTTACACATGATGGCTACTGTCCAGATTTTCGATTTGAGACAAAGTTTCAAGTGAAAATTTGCTAGATGTGTGTCATAGAGTATACAATGCAAGGCTCTGAGGTACAAGAAATTGATCATCTGTTGCATCTTCTGGATTCTATCAACAATTGCAAGGATGATCCTGCTTTTTCCAAATTTCGATGAGATATTTTTCTGTAGAAAAATTTCCTACCTCATACAATTCGTGGTGCCATGAGAACTCTTAATGCAAGGCCTGATTTAAAAGTGGCATTGAAGAGGCAAGAGTTTGGTTAGTTTGCGGAGAAGCAGATGACACAATTTACAGAAATTTATGGAAAAAACATCCAAATGTAACTTAGATAAACATAGAAAATATTTGGTGGAAGCTTCTCATTCTCCTATGATCACATCATACTGTCATGATATCAAGACGAGTCATGCAAAGCTTGCACAATGCTGTAAAGTTCTTCCGAATAGAATTCTTGAGCATGTGTCGAATCAATGAGTCTTTGTTCTTCTTATTTTCGGTATTCTCAGAATAAATGGATTTATAGATTCATCTCTCAGCAGCATCAGTATAGCAGTTTGCCACTGTATTTGCTGTACTTCTTTGAAAGCTGTATGGTTCTCAGAGCTTGTGAAACCATTATTCCCTTGGCTATAATCCTTATATTTAAGTCTCCTGTATGCAAACTTTGATAGAAAGATCAAGTGTTTCTTATTTTTTCCCCCATTTGGATAGTGCTTCCACTTTTTCTTTGAAGCTTTTCTTGCTGTTAAATTGCTGCCAGTTTTAAGGTTTTCAAGCTTGGAAAATAGAAAGTTTCATACTGTAAACACCAATATTTTATGGTACTTATTTGAAAACATTATTGAGTTGGTTCATAAATTTAAAATCCAAATAAAATATGTTAGGTTTGTGTCATATTATTAGGTTGAATTTGAGTCGAGCTTAAAAAAGATTTAGCTCAAAGAAGCCATAAGTGGGCTCAATGGAAACAAACTTAAGATCGAATTCAAGAATTAAATATTTTTGAGCTTAAACTTTAAAGGTGTTTGCCTTGCCAAGTTCACGAGCTTAAAAATTTTTTATATGAATCAATGAAAATAATATCATTTTGACCAATAAACATCTGATGTTATTTTAATTATGTTTTGCTCAATTTAAGCTCGAACTCAAGTCAAACTCGATTTGAACCCTCTCAAGAACAATTTTGAGGCGAGCTTGAACTTGATTTGATTCAAAACCAATCCTACATATTATTAACTAAGTTAAAAATTACTTCCTAAGTTACCATTATTAATGTTACATTAATTAATATTAACTAGAGGTGGATTTGAATTTAGCTGAACTAATTCCGAATAAACACTAGCATGAGATCAAACTCAACTTGATTGATTGAATAGGTTAGCGACTTGATCAAATCAAACTAACTCGACTCGATCTTGAATTAAGTCTATCCTTAAGTCTTGAATCATTTGAGCTGAATACCAAGCCAAGCAAAAACCAAATTGGATCTCATCTAACCGTAATATTAACTAAAATCATTAAAGATGATAACATTTGTAGATATTTTAGATAATCTCATGTAAATGTCACTGTGCAAATTTTATAGAGTTAGAGATGCAGCACAGAAAAGCCCAATGGGCATTTCCCCCTACTTCAACCCAAAACTAATCTAAATAATAACAACAAAAACAAAAACAAAATCACAAACTAGCAGGCATTCTCAATTACAAACAATGCCCTATATACAATGGCTGTAGTGAAAATATAAATCAAATTAATATTTTATTATTATATGATTAAATATTATTTTATCACTACAAAATCATCCATTTTTAAAACGTTATAATTGGTACACATGATTTTACTCTTTATGAAATTATTTATCATAATATTTTCAACATTATTAATACAAATTTGATGCATTATCAAAGATTGTTGAAGTTCTTCCTATTATGGTTATAAAAATTGGATCGGACCGACCTGTTTGACTAGTCGAACCACCAGCCTCCATGCAAAACAAAAACAATTGATTGGAAAACTGTTTTAGCAGTTTGATTACTTTCATTTGCCTTTAGACTAGCGATTAGGCACCAATTGATGATTAAAACCTAGTCGGAATGTCGGTTTATATTGCATATTATTAATTAAAAGAAAAGAATAAATAAAAGTTTGAAACAACACCATTTGATTTCTATACGTGTTTAAAAAACACAAGTGTGAAGTATCTAAAATGCAATGGAAAAGTTGAGTTCGACAATAGCTCTAGTAAAATCCCTAATCTTAACTCTTCAATCTTCATATCACTTCATGTTTTCTTCTTTCTTTGTGTAATCGATTTCGTGAAGTTGGAATCTGATTTATAGAGACAACATTTAATAAGTGATGACAACAACGATTACAGTTTGTGATTATTTCAACCATGATGACTAATTGACAATAATTAATAAATGTCGAATGTCTCTTTAGATTGTCATTTCTATATTGTTCGAGTTTGTTCTTTCTAAAACCCTTATAAATTGTTGAAAATTTTCTACATTGTTACGATTTTTTCTATCTAAAAACAGTTAGATTTCATACAAAATTTTGCTAATTATAGGAATGTATGTCAATTATATGTGCATGTTCAACTTGTTTGTGTGATTTAATAATGTTTGATAGCATTCTAAGTAGAGAACATCATTATGTATGTTGTAATAACAAGAAAATTTGAAATATATCCATCCCAAGAAATAATATAAAATAGTGAAAATGTGTAACCAATCAGTGTGTAGATATACGCCAATTGTAAATGATAAAAGTTGGTTATGGTCGTAATACATATATAAATGAGCATTACACATAAACGGGACCAATAATTCTCAGACAGTTCAACTATAATTATAGTCTATATCCATGAAACCAAGTCCAAAAATCTAAAATCCACTATAACCAAATTAATCAACACAACAAAAACTTGCAGTAACAAATCATTAAAGCATAAACTAAAAAATTAAACATCAATTAACAAAAAGTTGCACAGAATATGAAGAAGAACACAAGCATCCCAATCATTTGTCACTTAAGCATCCAACTTAGGTTGATCATTCATCCAAACTCTCTCGGATTAAAAAAGATTGAAATCATTTCAACCTTTAGTCATCATCTAACTTCTAAATATGTGATTTGTCAAAAGATATTGAAACAAAATTAGTGAAAAACATTGTATAGAATGAGCCCGAAGAATATTATAAGATTTGGAAGAATGAATAATATTTAGATTAATTTAAAATATAGGAGAAGGTGGTTTACATGTATAGTAAACTTCACGTAATAAATTGGTGTCATTTGTCAAAATAAATTATAATATACCTGTTTACTCACTATGACAAATTTCATCAAGGTGATGAAAATTTTTGTCCCAAAAAGTTAAAAGTTCATCTCAAAAAGTCAATCAGAATAAAAGATCAAACCATACAAAAATACATGTTACCAAAGGATAATTTTCATAAAAAAAAAAATCATCCCTAATAACTAGTCATTGTGGACGAAATAGTATTTTCTCATAAAATGATACATATTTTGAGGCGAAATTTTTTATTCATAAATGAATTATTTTGTACCAAATAACTGTATTTTATCCAAAAAAACATATTTAGAAACAAATCTTTTCGTCCTTGTTTGTGCAAAGAATTTGGACAAAATCTTTCATCATTGATTGTGTGGTAGATACATGACAAAATTCTTGTTTTTAATTATATAATGAATTAGAGACAATTTTTGTCGGTCCTTGATTGTATAATAAATTGGAAACAAATTTTTTGTCCGTAATTATATAATAAATTAAGGATAAAAATTTTTTATCTTTGATTGAAAGGTGAATTGGAAACAAAAATTTTCATCTTTGATTGTGTGATAACTTGAGGATAATTTTTTTCATCCTTAATTGTATGATATATTAGGTACAAAATTTTTGTCCTTAATTGCATAGTAAATTTAGGAACAAAAATCTCGTTTTTGTTTTTATGGTGACATTGGAAGGAGAATTTTAATTTTAAATGAAAAATAATAGTCAAGTTGATCATTGACGTACAACAATTTATATTAAACATTTTTTCGACTAATTAACAAACATGTATTATTATCAAATTTTTACTACTAACTACAAATCAACTAATAACTAAGTAATAACAAAATATTGCATACCTAGAAATGTATTTATGGTCACATCTAATTATAACTAACTTATAAACAAAAGACATAGAAAGCTTCACTCATTAGTGGTAAAATAGTTGTACTTTCTTTGTTAATTGGATGTCTGATATGTTCGCCACTTTCTTCACTATTTGGATGTCAAAAGAGGTACTACTCTTATATTAGTTGCATGTCAAAAGAAGCAAAATAAGCGTATGTACGTTGGATAAGTCTACAACTAATTAGATGCATTCCCATGGATATACACATAAGCCTACAAATAAGTAGAAAGGCATCACAGATTTAACTAATTCCTGTTCTGTATGGAAAAATGAAATTCTCTGATGGCAGCACTTCAACAAAATTGTAGCCAAATTGAAATGGCCACCCCTCTGTGTGAGAAGCAAAATCTACGAGTTCGTTATAACCATCTGGCAATGATGAGAGAACTTGCCGCTGTATTCAAGACCCCGCATTAAATGTCAAGAAGTTTCAAGCAAAACATATGGTCTTAAAGAAATGCTCCTCAAGTAGTACCCTAGGTCTACCAATTACCTGAGGAAGACCAGACCAGATCCAATCAGAAACCATTATTTAGGATTTTTATGATATAATTACCTGAGGTAAAATTACACCCTGCTCAAATGGCACATTCCAATCTTCCATAAAGTTAAATGTGATTAAAAAATGTGCCCCCCAGCCTCACCTCCATAATGCTAGTTGTAAGTTACAAAATAATCTCATAGTGTAGTAGCTACGTATCGATCAATTCAGTATACCAAGGCTAAAGAAAGAGTTACCTCATGGCTTACTTCAGTGGTTGCTGAATCCCATGCTATGAGGAGCATCAATTTCACTTCTGAATCATCTTCATTTATAGGATCACCATCCTACATAAAAATGAGAATATTATAAGTAAACTTCGAGACAAAATATAAATGTAAAATAATAAAAAATTTACACGATAAATATAAGTATGAAATAAAAATTTTCTTTACTGAATGTTTTCCAAGGATACAGTGACAATAAGGCAAAGAAAAATACAGGAATTAGGAAAACAATTTACACGATAAATATGGCTCCATAGTTGTGACTGAGTCCAGCCGGTTTGCAAATTACATCAACAATATTTTTCAGTGTTTGCTTCTTTACAGTAACCTGTGGAAAATATTGCTACAAAAAGCATATTTTCCACCTCAGTGATGATGGTGCAGAGATAACGAATAGAGAGAATAATAGGAACAGAGAAATTATCAAAATCAACATTTTAAATTAACCAATTTTGAAACAAATTTCAAATAATTATACTATTTTTATTTTCTTTTTCTAATTTTTTTAAAAAAATAACTTTATTATTTTATTAATTTCTTACTTATTTTTTTAAATCAGTTTTGTTTGGTTAACAAGTTTTAAAAAAATTGACAAAACAATGAATTTCTTATTAATTGTTTGGTTATCCAAAACTAGTATTTCAAATAACTTATTTTTCGTTTCAAAAATCTATTCAATTCATTTATCAGATTTTTTAAACACCTCTACATTTAGATGCCTAGCTCTACCAAAATTTATATGGTAGGATAATATTACTAAAGTCCCTTAAATCATTAATCAGTATTACATTTAATCTTCCAATATCTTAAAATATAATACCCAAAATCTATTTAATCAATTGACTTTCCTATGAATTATCTATAAAAAGAAATATAAACTCATCTAGACCACACACTTACTAGACGACTTTGCAGTTTCCTAATATGGGAATCTTTCCCATAACTTTGCACAATCTGTTATCATAGAAAACAAGATGTTAATACTAAAAACAAAAACTGTAGAAAATTAAATCAGAATATGAAGAATTTCGTTAGTAATCACCTCAATACTTGAAAAACATATAAATCCTAGTATTGTAACTTCTCACTTAGAGGATTTTGATTCAATACTAAAGACCATACAGGATTGATTAGTGTTAATTCAATTAAGGAGAATGGAGAACTCTAATAAAAAATATATCGTTAAATAAATCAATACATACCATTTTGTAATTATTGTGTGATTGAATTTAGGTCACTCAAACAATTATTCTCGTTCATCTTTAGTAACCTTGGCATGCTTAAGCCTCCTCTAGAGAAAGTTTTCATCTTAGAGCATCCACTCACATATAATCCTTCCAAGAATGGGAATTTTAAGGTGTAATTCCCATAATAGAAATGTGTGAGACTTTCTAAACCAAACAAGAACAAGTTCTTCAATTTCTCAAAAACAATTTCACCATTCTCTATATCTCCCTCATTTGCTAATACTTCTACCATCATTTCACATTCTTCTATTGAAAAACTTTCAAGACATACTAGACCTTTGGTTGTTGAGGATGTCATTAAGTTTTGCATTCCATTACAATAACTTACACTCAAAGTCCCTAGATTTTCAAAAGATTGTGAAGGCAACAGCAAAGTAGTCAAATTGTGACAATAGTTTACATCTAAAGAATGAAGATTTTGAAGAATTGAGTTCAGTCGGGAGTCTTGCTTTGAAATACACTTTAAATTAAAAACTCCCCTCAATTCTAATTGTTTTAACTTTATGAATACTCTAATGTCTTATTCACCTTCTCAAAATGAGGATAGTTCTTCATATGAACTCACTTTCAATTCGAGGTATTCAAGACTGATAAATTTCTGAAGGATTTAAATTGAAATATATGTAGATTTCATCTTTAATCAATTCAAGAGTTTTTACTATGTAAAAGTTCTCCTGAAACTCTTTTTGCTAAATCGCTATGATATCCCGTCCATTTAATTTCAATGTCTTTATATTGGAATCAATCTAAAAAAAAATCATGTGTCAATCAATTTAAAATTAATTTTATCTTAAAAGCATATAATTTAAATATGTTCAACAGGAACCAAGGAGAAAAAATATATATATAATGAATTGATAGCTAGTTGTGTCCCAGTAAAAGGGCGTGAAAATGTGTGGTGGCCATTAGTTAAATAATAATGCTCAATATATGCACAAACTAATATTTTTTTATGTGGAATCAAGGTCAACATTTTTAAAAAAAAATTATTATAATTAACACCCAAGATATATTATTATACAAAATTGCAGAAATATATTTAAGCTAATTAATTGAATGCATACCTTTTCTTTGTGTGATTGTTGTATAGTTGCATTCAAGTCATTCCCTCCATTTTCTACCTCTTCTTCCTCATAATTAACTTTGTGTAACTTTGTCGTGCTCAACATTCCTTGAAAAAAAGACTTTATATTGGAACATCTTTCTATAATTAACTCTTTCAAAGATGAGAAATTGAAAGAGTAATTCCCAAAGCAAAACTATGAGAGACTATTTAAATATTCAAGTGACAACACTAGATGTTGCATCTCTCTCATTTTCTACTATTTCAAACAGCATGTGACGCTATGAGATTTTTAATTCTCTCAATTATACCAAGTTTATAGCTATTGAAGGTGTTGTTAAGTTAACCAATCCACTATAACTTTCTACTTCAAGAACTTTAAGATTTTGGAAAGAAGGTTCAGATAGCAGTGGACTCAACAACTTTTCACGGGAAGAGACATCTAGAACTTCAAGACTTGGAAGATCTGATATCCTCTTAATTTCTTTGTACTTGCAGAATAATAGTTGAAGCTCTTTCATATTGTGAAATCTCTGAAAGGGTCCAAGTGGAATATATGTTGATTTATCCTCAGAGATTTTAAGAGATTTGCGTTGTTTTTGCCAAGTAATTTCTGCTAAAGCATTCCGTAATTCAAATGCCTCCAAATGGGAGTTGATCTACAAATTCATCAAAACAAAATTCAGTTAGTATTTGATATTCCTAAAACAAAACTTTAATCTAGTTACACTAATTTTGAATTTATCATCCTTTTTAGAATGCATACAAGTTGCACATTTTTCCCAAAGTAAAAATAAAAATTTATTGTTGATTTCTATAACCTGTTTAGTATGCATTCAAGTTGCAAATTGTTTTTTGAGTAAAAATACAACTTTATTGTTGAT
Organism: Mangifera indica; assembly: GCF_011075055.1. Classification (NCBI taxonomy): domain Eukaryota; kingdom Viridiplantae; phylum Streptophyta; class Magnoliopsida; order Sapindales; family Anacardiaceae; genus Mangifera; species Mangifera indica. Next base: position 6,873,097 of record NC_058138.1, read on the forward strand.
TTCTAAAATTATAATGGATAATATATTTTAACAAATAGGACTTAAATGACTCTAATTGATAGAATCCTAAAGAGAAAATTTTTCAAATCAAATAACCATGAATTTTTCTAAACTTCAGTTCCAAAGGAAAATCAAAGAAGATAAGAATTCCACAATTAAAGTTTTGAATAAAGTGTTAAAACATATAGAGAGAGAATATTAATTCTTTTTCAAGAAGATATTCATACCTTATCGTCCAATAAGATAGCTTTTGGATCTAAACTATCAATTTCACTCTCCTCAATGTTACTTTTGAAGCTTAGACATTTGGCACAATTTCTCACCACCAACTCCTTCAAGTTTGGCCATTCTAAAGTATGTATTTCAAGATAGAAAGTGGTAAGATCTGGTGGATTCTCAAGCCTCAATAAGGTTACATTCGGAAAGATAAAATTGACCACAGCATTTGCTCCTTCTTTTGCAACAATCTCTTCTAAAGCCATACAATCTTGTATCATTAGTTGTTGGAGTTGGTGGAGAGTTTTGGCAATGGAAGGCAGAAATGCATCTTTTATATTTCCACAATTCCAAAGCATCAAGTGCGTCAAATTTTCATAGAAGGAAGTTGGATGTTGGTTGTAGCAAATTACAATAGAATTATCATCTTGGAATGACTTGTACTTGAGATCAACTGAGATTTCTTACATTAATTGTTTCAATATAAAGTAATTAAAAATCACATTAATTCTTTGTCTCTTTTTCTAAACTAACTAAACTTGCATAAGTAAGTAATCACAAAAAACAAATTAATTGATTGCATACCTCGTCTTTCTTTTTGCACAATCCATGTATGATTTTATTAAAATCATTCCCCTCATTTTCTATTTCCATTTCCGCGTAATTGACTTTGTGCAACTTTGAAGTGCTTAACATTCCTTGAGAGAAAGTCTTCGTATTGGGACATTTTCTTATAATTAATTCTTCTTGTGATGAGAAATTGAAAGAGTAATTCCCAATCCTCAATTTCCTACAATCCTCTACACATAGATATTCAAGATTTGGAAGATTAGATACACTCTTAATTTCTTTGTATTGACACACAGATAGTCTTAGCCTTTTCACACTTTGAAATCTTTGAAGGAGTCCAAGTGGAATATTTGCTTTATCCAATGAGATATCAAGAGCTTTATATTGACTTTGCCATCTAATATTTCTCACACCATTGTGTAATGCAAATTCCTACAAATTGTGGTTGATCTACATATTCATTAAAAAAAAGTTTAATTAATAACTTATTTTCTTGGAAAATTTTAATTTTTTCTGAAAATTTTAATTTTTTCCTGTTTCCTCTGAATTTAGTCATACATAAGATCAATAGTAATGAAAAATCAGTCAACTCATTAAGCTTTCCAATAATAAGATAGACCATGCACCTATTAAATATATTTCTAATAAAAAATAAAATTATATTTTTGGTTTTCGTAACTTAGATTACTTCAACGCAAAAAAAAAAACATAAAAATAAAAGGGATGCTATGATTCACATAATATGCAATTCAAATGTGTGACTCATATTAGATAGCGTCTATAGATAATTTGATTCAAAATTAGATTGATTTTTTGTTTAACAGAATTGTCCCGTAATAGAACCAAATTCAATTGATCATTCTTTTTATTTTCTAGATTTTGGTTCAAGCAAAAATACACATTAAGAATCACATATTTAAAACAAGAGATTCGTACTTTATTCTCTAAGCAAAGGAATTTTAACTCTAATATTGGAAGTGCACCATTCTTGTTATCATCTTGCAAGCCCAAATATCTCCAAGTCAAATTTTCACAATATTCTATCACCAATCTTTTTAACATCAGGAATTCTGAAGCATGTATTCCTGGATAGAAAATTGTAAGTTTTGGTAGTCTTTTGAGCACCAATTCAATTACCTGTGGAGAGATATAATTAACAACAACTTATGCTCCTTCTTCTTCAACAATCTTTTCTAAAACCTTACAATCTATTATCTCTAGGAGTTGAAGTTGTTTGAGGCTTTTGGCTATGGAAACACATATGTCATCTTTCCACATCTCTCCGACTTCAATCGTTTCAAATTTTGAGAGGAAGTTGAAATTTTGCTGTCCCAAATCTTTTCCAAACTAATATTATACAAAACTAACATCCTAAAATTGGTAAAAACAACTTGCAACCAAAGTTAATTATTGTATGAACTTATATGAGAAGAAACTTAAAAAAATAATTTAATAAAATCAATTTGATAGAAATTATGTTATTATACGGACATTCAAGAGAAGGACTTGGCAGTGAAATTGAATTGAAAATTCAAATCACTAGAAAAAAAAAAAAGAATTGCAAAAAGAGGTTTAAAGTTATAGTCAATCAAACCTTTTCATTGAACAGAGGCATGATTTCATTGGATTGCAAATGAAATTTTGAATCCTCAACATAGTTCTCGTCTTCTGAAAATTCAACTAATTGTAAGAGTTCAACATTCTTGAATCCATGTAATTCTTCTAGTGACCTAATAGACTTAAATTGAACTTCCAACATCCTCAAAAGCTCATGTTCCCATAATGCTCAAGTTTGCCATATTCTCGAAATATTTTCCAAAAATCTCCTATTGGTATTTTGTACCTTTTAAGCTCTTTGACAAATAAGTTTTTAGGTAGCACCTTGTTATCTCTAACATCCAATTCTATACTCGTGAGATTAGAAAAGAGTTTTAACTCCTTGAGTACTTCAACCTTCCACTGAATAGGGCATCCCTTTATATGAAATTTTTTCAATTGCAATAATTTTGATATCACATTTGGCACAATAACTTGCAATTGTATACAATTGCTTAAATCTAATAACCTCAATTCTGTCAGTTGACCTATTTCTATAGGTAACTCCTTAATAATTGAATGTTGCAAGCTAAGGACTTCTAATTTCTTTAGCTTTCCAATAATAGCAACATCTTTGATTGTGCTATCATCTAAACATAGTGTTTCAAGGTCTTTCAAAAGATGAAAGGACGACGACAATGACGATTGGTGCAATCCAACTAAATTTAAAACTCTAAGCTTTGGCATCACAATGAAGAAGTTTTGTGGGATTTTGACATGAGAGTTGGACATATAGAAATATTCAAGAGCTGGACAATCCAAATCTTTAGGCTGAAGTTGACTAATAATAGTACTACTACCACGTAAAGAGATTTTTGTGCATATATTAAGTTTATCTTTATCCTTCCATTCTCGTTTAATGTCATTTTTTAATGTAAATACATGGTGATGAACTTATGCTATTGGTATAGCAACAACACGAATAGCATCATGCATAGCAAATTGTTCGCTTCTAAACTTGTCAAGTAACAAACTAGCATCTTTCAAGTTACGAACCAATTTATCCAATCTATTTCATGCATCTTTCATTGTCAAATTAACTCCTTCAAGTATATCCAAACACACAACATATGTGAATAAGTATGAAACGGAAGTATTATTTTCCATTAGACTGGAAATTAAAAACGTTTTCTTGAGTTCTTCATCCCTTAAATTATTGTAACTTAAGGCCATCTTTATGTATTCCTTTTCTAGGAATCCCATGAACGTTGTTGGTGAAGGAGCTCTCAATTCTCACAATGCCACTTTCCAGTCAGATGGATGACTCTTGTTTTTTAATGCTTTTGCAATGCTACAAATAACGATGGGCAACTCTATGCACTCCTTGCATACATCATTCAGTAGAGAATTCAATTCATGTGTTTGAATAACATCACCTGCAAATAGAGCTAGGATTATACTAATTGCATGTGTATTTACATGCATACTCTACATATCTGAAAATAAGAAAAGTTTAAAATAAGATTATACTAATTCCACCTTATAATTAATGTCAAATGACAAACAAAAAACAAATTACTAAGTCAACAATAGGAGATACCGGTAAACTTAAAATATATATGTTAAACAATTAAAATTGTGAAAATTCTATAAGGTTATAAAAATTAATAAATCTGGACGTTATAAAAATTGGGCAAACCAAGAAAACATATAAATGAAAATTCTATAACAAGATTACCAACCGTCTTCCTGAATAGGTTCCAAGCTTCTTCTTCTTCTAAAACGCCCATCTGAAAATTATTTGTGAAACCCATCTTCTCCAATACATCTAAATTTCTTGTCTTGAACTTTAGTTTCTTCTCCAATACATCTGGAACTCCTTTCCTTTCTGAAGGAGTGGATAATCATATAAATAATTATCACTCAAAATAATCATAAGAAAGCTCAAACATTATCACTCAAAATAATCATAACAAAAGCAATGTCCTCAAACAAATTATCCTTCTTTGCTTTCCTTCCAGCTTCCTGCACAAGAGTAGTCTTCCCAAGACCACCCATCCCATAAACACCAATCATGTACACTTTCTCATCATTTAATGCATCCCATACATTCTTCACTATAGAGGTTCTTGCTTCGAATGCCAAATGATCTTCATTAGATCTAAGCCAGATATCTTGTGGAATAGTAGGAAAGGAAACTTGATCGAACTCCCTTTTTTTCTGGAGGAGTGGATCAATATCCTCCCGCTTTAATTTGAAAGCTTTCTTGCTCTGTTTGTAGTTGGACCACAATCCTTTGAAGCATTGAGCGTTATTTGCTTTCTCTTGAATCAACTGTTCTGCTTCTGTAATTGTCTTCTCCACATCCTTCTGCCAGTCCTTAAAATTCTGTTTGATGACTTCCACATTTCTTTCAGCAGCAGTAACCTTAAGCTGGACTTCGTCTCTTGTATTTTTCAACTGCTCAACTTGTTTTTCCAGATTTTTGAAATTATTGTAGTTGTACAAATACTTGAATTGACGCCAAATCGGAGCAGCCAACCACTTGCCAACTTCAAGGACAGGACTCAACACACCCCCGATACTCCCAGCAACATCAACCATTTTTTTTTAAAAAAAACTTTTTTTAAGTTTGAAAAACAGAAGAGAAGTGAAGCAAATGAAAATAACTAAAACACAGATAATAACAGGACAACTAAGGTGCAAAATCAAATTGATTAAGTAAGGGAAATAGGTGAAATAAAGAAGATTTGAGGGTAAACAAGAGACCAAGGGAACTAGTTTCAGAGAGGTTTGTGAGTGGAAGTATTTTTGAGTGGTTTCTGAATGATTAAGAGAGAACAAAACTGAAGACGATGAAGATAGATTACAATGAACACGATTCAATTGCTTTTAACTTTGCTGAGAACAACTTTCTCCATATATATATATATTAAGAATGAAATAAATAAGTGAATATACCTGACTTTATGGGTAAATTTGTAATATGATAATCTAAGATACATTTATATATATATACATACATACATACATACATACGATGACATTTTAGTGACCATGGCGACTTTGTCCCTATTGATCCAGACATAAAATATTTTAAGAGGTATTTATTTAAATTTTAATAACATAATATTAGGATTTGGATGTGGTGATTTTGGCTACTTAAAGTTATTCATACAGACCAAATGGGGCTTGCAAGGAAATAGATGTGATGTGCAAAGGAATTTCAGAAAATAAAATATATCAGATTGTTGATGCCATGTCCCCCATTGGTCAACACTTAAAATACTTCCTTCATTAAATTAATCTCAGAAACCAAATATGTATAAAAGATGATTAGTTATGTATCATTATAATTTTAACATTTATCCCAGTGTCAACGTAACTCTACTGAAATTCTTATCTAGTGTCTGACAGGCTACACCCTAAGTGTTACATGGGCAAGCAGTGGATATTGGGTAGTTAAACACTGCTTATGAGCTCAGAGGCGTTGACCTCTATAACCCTCTACCTCCTAATTGGGAATGACTATTTCTCAATAGTTCATGGTGCTGTTAGAACTCCAAATGCAAGGCCTGATTTAAGAGTGGAAATTAGTTTTTGACATTGGTTGAATCTTCAATAAAAAGGCAATAGCTTTGGTTGCTTTGCAGAGAAGCATATGACAAAAATTAAAGAATTATATAAAGAAAACATCCAAATGTAATTAACTAAACATAGAAAATGTTCTGGTGCAAGCTATGCTTATTCTCCTATGATCAAATCAAACTATGAAGTTATCAAGATGAGTCATGCGAATATTGCACAATGTTGTAAAGATCTTCCAAGTAGAATTCTTAAGCATATGTTGAATCAACAAGTCTTTATTCATCTCATTTTTAGGTATTCTCAAAATAATCGAATTTATTAATTCATCCCTCTACAACATTAGTTTATTTGTTGTTCTTAAAACACCATTCTTTTTATTATTATTTTCTTTTATAATAATTTATATGCTCTTAGTGCCTTAAACAAAGTTAATTCGATTTGAATTAGTGTTTGGTTTGATTTGAACCGAATTAATCTAAAGTTTCAATTTGATAAGTTGATTAGAGATGTGAGAAAAAGGGTTCAAACAAACAAATGAACCAAATTATTCAAAAATTATGATTTAGTTTAGGTTAGTTTGAAGAATAGCTCGGTTTAATTTGAAATTTAAAATAAATAGTTTAAGAGAAATGAATTTTTTTCTAGTACACCAGAAATAACGGAAAGTGAGACTTTTTTTTTTATGAAGAAATAAGAAATATTGAAACCCAATTTTTTCTCAAAGAAAATGAGAACCCGAAATTTGGGGAAAGAAAGTTGAAATAAAGAAAGTGAAAAAGAGAAAGATTCCATGAAATCCAACTGATTTGAGAATATTTGTTAAAGAAAAAGAGGTAGGTAGAATATTATTGACTTATTGACCTCAGAATAAAGAATAAAGTAGGTAGATTATTTAATCAAACGCATTTTCCAAGCACCAGAATAAAGTAGCTGAAACTTGGAAGGCCAGAGGAGTTATTCTCACCCAAGGTTTGTTGAAATCTCAAATTAGTATCTACTAAATATTGAAAACTCAATTTCTCACCTGGTTAAAATTAACATCATCCATATAATGTTAAACATTATATTTTTTATATTTTCCCACCGTCACATAGTTCCACGGTTTCATTTTGAACCAAGTGGTTGGTGATTTGCTTGTGAAGCTTGCCATGGCAGCCTCAATGCCTCTCTCAGCCACCACTTCCAAGCCAACCATGGCAGCCACCATGCCTACCATAACCCCAGCTTCCAAACCACCTGGGGCGTCCACCAAGCCTCCAGAAAATTTATGCAAAACCGGAGAGAAAGATGGGCAATAACAGGATGGAACAGTTGCAGCGTCAATGGGCAACAGAAACTGGTGAACAAGTCGGGCAGATGAAACCAATATCCATCTAGAGTTGAGAGAATTTTTAGAAAACCGAAGGGGAATAAGTTTTAAAAAAATTGTTAATTTTTTGTAAGAAGGTGAATAAAAATTTTTATTTATTTTAATATTATTAATTAAACCATAGATTTGTTCTTAAAATTAACTCATTTTGTTAATTTTAATACCTATAGATGGGAGTTTGATATTTAATATTTGACAATTATTGATTTAAAATTTCATCAAACCTTAGGTGAGAATAAACCTTTTGGCCAACTTGAAATGACTCTATAACCATGGATAGACAGAATATATTTGACTTATTGACCTCAAAATAAAGTAGGTAAATTATTTAGACAAATTTAAATACATGCATTTTCCAACCAGCAGAATTAACTCATGAATTATAACCTTTTTTTTATAATAAGAAAGCTTTATTTGAGCTGGGATATTTTTTGGGACAGAAGTTACCAATACCAAACAACTGAAATCTTAGATTTAATAACCAGTTTTACAACCTTTTTATTTTGAAATATAGTCAAAAAAAATTTTAATCTATATTCTTTTATTTGAAATCTCCTCTATTGCCCTCTCGAGATAGTTACTTCTAGTTTCAATTAACTCAAAGTTCTATAAAATTCAATTGATTTGACAATAAAACTCACTACCATGTAAATAAAATATTTTCAGTGGTGTTTGAAAGGAAAGATAAGAGAGAAGAATAATGAAGATAAAGAAAGTAGAAACCTACCAATAGAGATAAAGGGAGAATATGTGCTTGGACCGTTTCCTTAATAGAGTTTCATCATCCCAATTGATCCCATTCCCTTATAATTGATGTGAGAGAAGAAAATTGAACATACAAGAGATAAAGTAGGTTATGTGTTTGGAGTTTCATCGCCATAATTGATCTCATTTATTTATATTTTATAGTCGAGTTGAAATTTATTATTTAAACATTAAAATCAAATCATTTTGTTATAGAGTCAATGATTGTGTTTTTATTTGTTTAGATTAATTAGTTCAGTTTTAAAGGAAGAATTTGACTTAAATAAAGTTTTTTAATTAAAAATATCAATTCAATTTTAAAGCGACAATCTAACTTAAAAAAAGATTTTTTGTTAAAACATTATATAATTTTCAGATCGATAAAAATATAAATTTATTGTTAATAAATTAGTAGTGAATAATTATTTTTTTTATAACATTATGAGTTATTTATCTATATAAATTGTTGTTTATTACAGTTACAAAAGATTTGAACTTTGTTTCTCAATCAAACATACTATAAAATGAAGATAGTTTATTCATACAATACGAACAAAACTATAAAAAGAGTAAAATCTATGCAATCATTATAATTGAGGTTTAGTTATTATGCAATCACTACAATTGAGGCTCAACCACTAGGATAAGATCAATCACTACAATTAAGGTTTAGTTATTATCAATCATACAATAATTAAGAATACCATCTTATTGAGTACTAAAAATTATATTATTCTGTTTTGATTTTTATTTTATTGAATTTTTTTGTTAATATAATTATCTATAAATTATGAGAGTTAAAGCGAAGAAGAAAGTGGAAGTGTTATAATATTTGATGAATTTTCCCATCAAAGAAGGGATGTATACCTAACATCGTTTAATGTGAACATTCAAATTTGTGGAGAGGCATGGGGAATTCCTGTATAATGCGACCCACCTCATTGCAATGTACAGATATTCCTCCTTTAACGCACACCATTCGTTTGCTTATTCTGCTTCTCTTCTCACTTTCATTTCTTTGCCTTTATATAAATATTTATGACATTATTGACCTTAGAATAAAGTAGGTAGATTATTTAGACAAACGCATTTTCCAAGCAACGGTGAGTATCTCTTCAAATAAATATTACAATAATTGAAATCAGATAATATTTTAATGTATACTGCTATGGAATATAGGTATGGAGCTGTTGAAGGAAGTGCAAAATAAAAGGAAATATCATAGAAACTGAAATATCTCAACTAGGAAGGTGAAAAGATCTTCCCTTGTTGGATTGATGTCATAATGAGTTAAAATAATTTAAAATTAAATATAAATTAGTAAAAATTAATAATTAATTTTTAAAAAAATTAATTTATTATTAAAAGACCTAATCGCCTTGTTAAGAGTCCGATATGACACAAACTCCAAAAGAGTAGCTTATGTCACGAGTCTTAGTGTTTATACAAATTAACCCAGCCCACAAGACTCATTATTATACAGTCCTTGACCCAACCTACAAATACAATAAATTGCACCAAAGTTAGCTCAACCAAGCCTAGTACGACCAGTACTATGTCTACTAATGATTCATTATCAACTTAAAGTTCTATGAAATTCAATTGATTTGATAATAAAACTCATCAATGTGTGGATAAATCTTTTTTTTTTTTTTGGTGATACGTGAAAGGAAAGATGATAGGTAAGACTAAAGATAAAAAGAGTAGAGAACACAAAAGAGTTCCATTGTTACAATGGAGGATCGTTTCATTAATAGAGTTTCCATTGTCATAATTGATCCCACTTATTTATAGTTTATAGATGAGTTGAAATCTACTATTGATATATTAAAATTAAATTATTTAGTAATGGATTTGGTCATTGTAGTTCTATTTGTATAGACTAGTGAATTCAATTTTAAAAAGATAATTCCACTTAAATAATATTTTTTAAATTAAAAAAGAAGTTGATTCAATTTCCAAAGAAACAATTTTACTGAAGTAATAATTTTTCATTAAAAAATAATATAAACCCTTTGTGGTTTTTGAATCTATACAAGTATGAACTTATTATTAATAACCCATTAGTAAATAATTATATTTTATAATATTGTGAGTTAACGAGTATTTATCTATATAAATTATTGTTTATTACCATTACAAATGTTTTAATTTTGATTTCAATTGAACATATTGAAATTTCAAATTTTTTTTATTAAAATGACTTTTTATTGAAAAAACTAAATTTTTACCTTTTTTTTTATTGAATGTATCGAATTGATCATTTTGACTAAATTCACAAAACAACATTGAAAAGGCAACTATCCTTTAGACATTATCAAGTGATCAACGATCAAATATGTCATTTATTTGCTGATCACTATTGAGTTTGGTTCAATTAAAATTTAAAATTTAAAAATTGACAAACCACAAATAGAGGTTGAAAACCCTACTAAACACAAAAAATGAATACAATTACTATCAATCTTGATCCAAATAAATTATGTCAGATATATGCCACATTATCAAGTAAAAAGTTATTCCTGAGCTCACCATTATTAATATTATTTAGGAGTGAACTAAGCTGAGTCAACTCAAACTTGAACAAGAGTCAACTTGACATTAAGTTTGATTTATTTGATTAAAGATGAGTTTGTTGGAAAAGTTGTCAAAAATGAAAAATAATGGTTACTGGATATCAAAAAGAGGAATCTTTGGAAAAAAAAAAAAAAAAAACTAACCCTTTGAGGAAGATAAAAAGTTACCAAATAAGATGAATAGGTTAACAAGTCGATTAAGTCAACCTAACTTGCCTCAATTGTGAGCTAGCATTGCCCCTGCTAAAATTCAACTCAATTGAGCCGAACATCAGGCTGACCAAGAGCTGCCTCAGAATGAGTTCAATGCCCTAATATTAAGTAAAAACAATTAATGATATAAATGTCGCTACATAAATTTTATAGGAGTAGAGATGCAGCCTATAAAAGTCCAATGGGCCAATTCCCCTACTTCAACCCAAAACTTACCCAAATGACAGCAACAAAAACAAAATCACAAACATTTCACAAGCGATACACTAAATTTCCGGATTCAATCTCAATCACTTTTGGGTCAGTGATTAAGCTGCCTTGCATTGCTTATTTCAGGTTTTAATTTTCTTTTCTTTTTGTTTAGGGTGCTGTTTGAGTGATACCAAATAGTCTTAACTTGTTCATGAGCGCCTTCAATGGTCATTAAGCTTTCATCTTCAACGTTTCCAAGCAAAATCTTCGAATGGGTTAATTTAACTGCCTGTATTTCGTCACTTTCGTGTGCTAATACACTCCAAGTTACTGATTATGAAGCACAAATTCAATTTCTAATGAATAAGCTATACCGGGATAATCCTATTCTGGTTTTGGATAGCACTGGCAACTTGAACTCCGCTTTGACGAAATTTAGATGAGTATCTCTCCAAAAAGGGTTTCAACACACTGCTGATACATATGGTAAGATAATTTTGAAGCTGGGTTTAGCTGGAAATGTTGAACAAATGGAGGAGGGGTTCTGGCAAAATATGATGAAAGATAAGTGCCCAAACGCAAAAGAAGCTCTTATTTCATTAGTTGAATTGTTTGTTAAACATAATAGGTTGAATGAAGCAATAAGGGTTCTTGTGAGTATGATTTTGGGTGGTTTTAAGCCCTCAGTTGATGTATTTAATGTTTTGTTAAGTGCTATTGTGAAGAAGAAGAGAGGTTGTGAAGATGTGGTGTTTATTTATAAGGAGATGGTAAAAGCAGAAATTTTGCCAAATGTTGTTACTTGGAACTATTTGTTGGAGGTTTTATTTGAAAATAGTAGGACTGAGTCTGCTCTGGATCAGTTTAGGAGAATGAACAAGAAAGGGTTAGTCCTAATAGTAGGAATTTTGAGATAATAATAAAATGTCTTATTTTAAGCAATCGAGTGGATGATTTGGTTATCATTTTAGCCAAGATGTTTAATGCTGGATTTGAGCTGGAATTAAGTTTCTATACCTGTATAATACCACTGTTTTGTAGGGAAAATAAACTAGAGGAGGGAATCCAACTGTTATGGTTGATGAGAGCTTCAAATCTTTTGCCGGATGAGTTGATTAGATGTATGTGTGAGAACCATAGATTAGATGATGTGAATAATCTTCTTGAAGAGATGATAGAAAATTGTAGAACACTCTTTGTTGATGTGCTTGTTGATCTAGTAGCAGGACTTTGTGCAATAGGAAAATTCGATGAGGCTATGAATTTCTTGGAAGACAAATGTGGTTACGTAACTTTTCCATGCAACGCTATGCTTGAAGGTCGTTGCAATGCTGGTCAATTTTTTCTGGCAAAAAGTATCTTTGACAAAATGGCTGAGAGAAATGTAAATATTCTAATCAGATGGCTTTGCGAGAATATGGAAATAAAGGAAAGCGAATGAACTTCTTAGCAGAATGATTATAATTTCCATATTTCCCGACTCTGTCACATACTCAACTCTTGTTGTAGGCAACTGTCGATTGAGAAAGTATGAGGATGCTTTGCCGGTGTTCCATCGGGGTTGTATCGAAAATTGGGTTTTGGATTCTATATCTTATTAGGAGTTAGTGGAAGGTCTTTGCCAGGCGGGAAAGATCATGGAGGCTGCTGAAGTATTTCATTACGTGTTGAAGAATGGTTTCTCCCTCCATCCTTCTTCTTACAATATGCTGATAGGCGGCATGTGTGGCATGGGACAAGTGGATAAAGCAATTAGGCTACAGGGTTTGGTTTACAGTTCTGATACTTCTTATACTACTTTAACTTACACTACAATCAAGCATGGATTTGTCAAAATTAAAAATGGCTAAAGGACTAATGGTATTTCTCTCACAAATGTTGGTGGACGGTTGTGCTTTTGTTGTGCTGTGTGTTCTTTGGCTAGCCAATCTCACTTGCACATGGTTGTAAGCGGCATTGATAAACTAGTTTCTTGTAGTGATATTTTGGATTCATCTATTTATAACAGACTAATCAGTAGCTTCTGGAAAGAGGGTCTAAAAAGTTAGGCTTCCCATTTATTGGATCTGATGTTAGAAAAAGGTTGGGTACCAGATGCTACAACTCATGGACTGTTGGTTGGGTCTTTCATCAAAAGAGATACAGATGGTGAAACATTTACATATGAGGATTCCATGCAAGATGGTGTTAGCAACATTCTCTCTGAGGGATTAGGAAATACATGACAAGTTCCCATAGTTGACAATGAAACTGTAATTAGAAAGTATCTAAATTACCCTGGTGGAAAACTCACCATGATGGGATGTAAGCTTCTTTGGGATCTAATTTTTCAGTTTTGGTCGAGTTGCATGAGAAATCAGTCTATAATGGCATTTGATTTTAAACATGCCAGATTAGTTGTTATTTACCCAGCCATCTTATAATCTGTGACATGATGCCCCTGCATTGTAAATCCCAAAGAAGAATTTATTTGTCGAAATCTCCATAAATGTTGTGGCATCATAAGCTTTTTGGTCCACTGTTTTTTTGTTTAGTGCTTGTGCTTTGCTCTTTTCATTATTTCCTGTCAGTTCAATTGTTATTATGGTGCAATATGCACTCTGGAATTCTCCTTGTTCTGTTTAGTCATATTTGATATGATATCAATGAAGTTAGTGCTAGGGTATTTAATTTGACTCAAGCCAATTTCTGAAAAATGATCCTGTGGTCCATTAACATTATTGTCGTATGGTTTAGAATTGTTTTTATATATTGGATAAATATCAAAGAGAAAAATTTTCAATCCTCTCCCAATATAAATATCAAAGAAAAAAAATTTCGATACTCTCCCAATGCAGAAGCTTAACATTACTTATTTTACTTTCACAGATATCAAGCAGTGCCCTAATAAGTTTGAATTGGTTATCAACTTGTCCATCAGACTATTTGGAATCAGCAAAGGATGTAGGTCCGAGGGAAGACTGGAATTGCAACCTTCAAGCCAGTGATTGTTGACCATTATTTAGCAGCTGAAGTTCATTTTTCAACAATAAGATTGTTGTTGAACTCTATCCAACCACAGTTGCTATAGAAGCAATTTTCATCAAGTTCTAGTCATTGACAGAAACTTTTACTGGTAACTTGGTTGAAGAGTGACAAGAGTTAGTAAAAGTTTTCTTCAGCTGAAATTCTCACTAAGGAAATGGAAATTGAAATGATAGATTCAATATACAAATTGGTGTAATTTAACTTGATTGTTCAAATGGGCATATATATGTGACTTGCCTTGTCTCTCCTAATATTAATTCCCACCTTTGTCCTCGAATCTGATATACTGCCTAATTTGTATTATATTCTCGGTTTCAGATTTTCAGAAATTTCAATGAATATTTATGGGTTGTTCTGTTGAATGAGCAGTGGTTAAGTATGCAAATGACAAAGAAATTCTAGTGGACATGTTGTTCTAAGTGACCTGCAAATATAATATTAATATTTGGAGATAGAGATGCCTCCAATCCTCTCCATCAATTGAGGATGAGAAGATACAGCATTCTGCTTGCTCAACTGCAGAAAGCCTTGGCTCTTTTCCTTGTAGTCACTAAAATCATATGGCTCTGGACAAGTCTTGTGGCTGAAGGCCCTTCATCCACAACTAAAATTGGTAACAAATTTCAGTCCCTAATGATATGCCTTTTGCTCATGTACAAGTTCCTTACTTGAGAAATCCTACTGAGAAATTCAGTAATAGTGCACTAGTTGATATTCTGGAAGATCAAGAAACCTGTAAATTATCACCACCCTGGTACTAATTATAATCCCAAGATTTCTGTTATGGGTCTTGCCCAAATGGATTTGCTCTTTTCAACCTTGTTCAGAATGGTTATAGAAACCATTATCCACACGAACCTTTAGCGCTAAACAATCTCCCTAATCAACCTCCTAGTTCTGTCCAAAAAGGTAGTGGAGTCACCAAATGTGATCCTACCAGCATGAATCTGAAGCCTGCATTATTGAGTCAATTGCAAAGTGGATATATAGAGCATAGGAAGTTGTCCTTTTCTTCACCAGTGAACTCGATTAACATTCCTAATAGTGTCATATGGGGGACGTTGGGGTGTCCAAAACCTTTTGATTATGTCCAAAGTCTTATAGGTGTTGTGTTACTAACACTGAACTCCTTGAAATTTGAAAAGACAATGCCAACTGAAGGTAATATAATCTATTTCTTTCAATATGGGGATCCCAAGCATTGGAATGTTGGCATTAAAAAGGCCTTGGAAATTGCTATTGATCAATAGATGGTAGTTAAGCAGAAAATTGGAGCTATGAACTTTTATGTTGGCAAGAATGAAAAACAATGGAAATGTGTGAACCCTATTATTGGTAATCCTATGCAAATCTTAGAGATAACATGGGAAAGAATTAAAAAGTTTCCGGTGTCTCCTGGAGGGCAATCTGCAATAATGACTGTTTATTTATTCTGTCTTGTGTGCTTTGGTATGAAGCTGGTACTATTTTGAAGAATATGTGCTTGACAGAGCTTACATTAGGTGACATACTTCAGATCTTGAACGTGGTAATTACCATAAAGAAATGGATTATTCATAATCAAGCAGGATGGCAGCCATTTATCCTTGCTGTTACAGAGTGCAGCCCTGAATTAGTAGCTAAATCTGCTTCACAAAGTTTCGACCTAGCTATCCATGGTAAGGGAAAGGAGCCACTTTGATAGTTTGAAGGGTATTAAGTGTATATGGATGGATGGTTTGTTGCAGTAAGGTTACTAAAACAAAAGTTTCCTTGTGCCAAGACTCATTCTGTAGATTTACTAGTGATGAAAGTTGTTACACATGATGGCTACTGTCTAGATTTTCGATTAGAGATGAAGTTTCAAGTGAAAATTTGCTAGATGTGTCAAAGAGTATACAATGCAAGGCTCTGAGGTGCAAGAAAGTTGTTACACATGCAAGTTCTGTTTCCAAATTTCTATGAAACATATTTCTGCAGAAAATTTTCCTACCTCCCATATAGTTCGTGGTGCCGGGAGAACTCTGAATGCAAGGCCTGATTTAAAAGTGGCATTGAAGATGCAAAGAGTTTGGTTAATTTGCAGAGAAGCAGATTACACAAATTATAGAAATATGAAGAAAACATCCAAATGTAGGTAGATAAACATAGAAATTGTTCTGGTGACTCGTTCTCCTATGATCACATCATACTATGAAGATACCAAGATGAGTCACTCGAAGGTTGAACAATGATGTAAAGTTGTTCCGAATAGAATTCTCGAGCATGAGTCGAATCAATGAGTCCTTGTTCTTCTTAGTTTGGGGTATTCTTAGAATAAACTGATTTGTAAATTCCTCCCTCTGCAGCATCAATTTAGCAGTTTGCCACTGTATTTGCTGTACTTTTTTGAAAGCTGTATGGTTCTCAAAGCTTGTGAAACCATTAGTCCCTTGGCTATAATCCTTATGTTTAAGTCTCCTGTATCCAAACTTTGATAGAAAAATCAGTTGTTTCTGATTTTTGCCCCCATTTGGATAGTGCTTTCACTTTTGCATTGAAACTTTTCTTTCTGTTAGTGCTGCCAGTTTTAAGGTTTTCAAGCTTGGAAAATAACAAGTTTCGTACCATAAATGCCTATAATTTATGGCACTTATTTGAGAACATTATTGTGTTTAAAATTTAAAGATTGACATAACACAAATAGGGGATAAGAACACTGATAAACACAAAAAATAAAAACAATTACTATCAACCCTAATCCAAATAAATTATGTTAGATTTGTGTCATATTATCAAGTCAAGTTAAAAATTACATCCCAGGTTACCATTATTATGTTTCCCTAATTAATATTCAATAAGGGTGGACTTGATTTGAGTCAAGTAGAACCCGAATACGATCTAGCTAGAGATAGAGCTTGACTTACTTGATTGATAGTGATTTCATTAGAGTAGTTGTTAGAGAAAAAGAAGGGGTGTGCATGGTCTGGTTTTGTGTGATTGAGAGATTTTTCAAACCAAACTGAAAAAAACAGTTTGAAAATTTTTCAAATCAAACTAAACTATTTTAAATTTAAAACAAAAGCAAACCAAATTGAAAAAATACAGTTTGGTCCAGTCTGAATTAGGATTTGAACCATAGTTATCAATATCTTATGATACACAATATATATCCTACAATATGATACGATACAATACAATACAAGTAGAAATAATACCAGTCAATGTATTATATTATATGATATGTATCTTACATTATAATACATATAACCGATATGAATTAATACACTTTTTTAGATAAAATAATGATGCAGTAGAGATGTCTATAAATAATCTTAAAATGTTAAGGGACTGTAATATTTTTCAAAATGATGATGTGCCAATTATAATTTTATTAATATTATAAATTTTATTTTTTAAAAGACATATCATACAATATGAGATACAATTCACAATATTAAAAATTAGATTTTTAATATATAAATCGACTATTATGGTTTGAACATTTTAAAATAATTTATTTTTAAATATATATATATATTATTTAAAAAAATTAATTAAATTATAACTTTCTAAAACATGTAAAATAAATATGAAAAATATATACGATATACGCATAAAGAAAATGACAAAATAAATATTAAAAAAGTTGTATACCTAATTACTTATTAAAAAATTTTGTTAAACATAGTTTATATATATATATATATATATATATATATATATATATATATATATATATATATATATATATATATATAACATGGTTCACGGTTTTGTTTCATTTGGAAATCATCCAAACCTTAACCCCAAACTGAAAAAAATAGTTTAAAAATTTTTTAACGTAAACCAAATCAAATTATAATTTTTTAGTAATTCAGTTTAGTTTTACAATTTAAACCAAATTATGCACACTCATAATTATTAAAGATGAAAAGGAAGAATAGTTGGAAAAGAAGAAAACTTATAAGAAAGGATAAATTTGTTGGTGATTCAATTGAATCGAGCTAGCTAGACTCGATCTTAAGTTGAAGCTATCCCTATTTGAGCTTGAATCATTCATGCCAAATCGAATTTCATTCAACCATAATATTAACTAAAATCATTAAAGATAATAACATTTATAGATATTTCATATAATCTCACATAAATTTCACTTTGCAAATTTTATAGGGCTAGAGATGCAGCCCAGAAAAGCCCAATGGGCATTGCCCCCACTGTAACCCAAAACTAATCCAAAATAAAAACAAAAATATCTATACATAAAAAAAAAAAGGCCGAGTGGTAATGAAATGACCGAAATACGCTTTTTCATTACCTAGGAGTACTATATAAATATATAAATTAAAAACCCAAAAACGGGGCACAATGGCAATCTAAGCTCATCCACAGGATTGCCAAAAAATCACTGTTTTGAAAACTAGAGTGGATGGTCGATTTAACTGGTTGAATAAAAAATCTACTCCTGTTCAGTTAACATTAAAAAATGGTTTGTTTATTGACTCGATCAAATTTGATCAAAATCAGTAAACTGAATGAATTGATCAAAATTGATAAAACCGAATTTGACCAAAATTGAGGGTATTTTAAAAAATTTAATTATTTTTAAATAATTTGATTATTTTAAATTAAATTGGATAAATTTTAAATGTCTGTAAGAGAAACATAAGTTCAAAAATTAAATAAAAAAGAGGAAAAAAAAATCCTACATCTATTGAAATGTCTTTTATAAGCAATGACTTACAAAATGATATATTTTTTTCTGTATCATAAAATGTAGACATTTTTTTCATCACTTGTTTCATTAAAATTAGGTGAATAATTATCATTTCTTAGAAAAAAATATGTACTGATCATTATAGGTCTGAATACCCTAATAAATTGACCGATTTTTAATCAAACCATAAACTCATGAGATAATCAATTTAACCACCTACCGATGTTAAAAACATTGTAAAAACACACTTTAAGTACAACATCACGAGCCCAACGGCTAAAACTCTCACGCAATTGCAAACCAACAACAAACCACTTAAGAACAGAAAGCGTACTTGAGACGACCAACTGAAAGTGTGTTTGCAAACCAATAACAATGAATCCAGCACATCCAGCCATGGCAGGTCGCCAAAGACAGCAAGAAGAACCCAGCCAACAGTATGAAGCGTCAGCCGGCACACACCTGATGCAGCATGCAGCATCCCTGGAACCAGAAGCAAACACAGAAATGGACCAATGTGCAACCATTTCACTAAGACTCAACTTACTGGAACCACAACCAAGAACCACCCACGCAAAAACACTGCTGGAACGCTCCAGGAGAGACAAGAAAGGACGCTGGGAGAGAAAGGATTAAGAAAGCAGCAACCATTAAACGAGGGAAGGTGCCAGCAGAACCAGCAGCCAAGAACTCCAATTCGGCAGCAGCAAGGCAGCAAAAGGCCAACAAACCCAATGAACCCCAATGCAGGAGAGAACCAACAGGGGAGAGGGATGCAGGAATCAGCAACTCCACAGAAGGAGAAAGGCAAGAGAACAGGAGAGGATTTCAGCACCAAAGCAGCTGCAGAGAACCAACCCAAGCCAAAATAGACCAGCAGCAGAACGGCACCTCCACAGGACGCAAGAACTCACGGGAAGAAGCTAGGCCGATGCAGAGGAGAAACGCAGAGACCCAGAGACCTCCAGGGAATTATAGAGGAAAAGGCTGAAAACACACCAGAAGATGGAAACAGGCAGGAAACATGGATTTGAGACTAGAAACTTCAGAATCAAACATGCAAGTGAATATACTTGAGAATTAGCAAGACAATTTACACGATAAATATGGCTCCATAGTTGTGACTGAGTCCAGCCGGTTTACAAGTTACATCAACAATGTAATCTGCAATACATTTCAGCGTTCTCTTCTTAATAGACACCTGTGGAAAGATATATCCAAGTCAAAGAAAAGATTGCTACAAAAA
Organism: Mangifera indica; assembly: GCF_011075055.1. Classification (NCBI taxonomy): domain Eukaryota; kingdom Viridiplantae; phylum Streptophyta; class Magnoliopsida; order Sapindales; family Anacardiaceae; genus Mangifera; species Mangifera indica. The sequence goes on from NC_058138.1 coordinate 6,893,049, forward strand.
GCATATTTCCCACATCAGTGATGAAGGTGCAGAGATAACGAACGGATAGAATAGTAGGAACAGAGAAATTATCAAAAGCAACATCTTCGAATATCCACATAAAGTTATACCAATGTGTAATATCATAGGGGAATTCCGCATTGACAAAACACGAGATATTGCTTATATATGAACATCTCACGTCACAAGAATCCTTTTGGGTTGCAAAAACTCTGCTTTGCTAATTCATACAGTAGTCAATTACAGTTGTTAATGGATCTTTAAAATTTAATGATATATAAAGGGTTAAAGGATTTAACCACCACAACTGAAAGCAACAAAAAAGACCAAACCCAGACCCAGTAAAAAAAAATTGAACACGTGTACATTGTAATTGAATGTATAAGATCGCTGCCTAGAATGCATTGCCATTTTGAAGAACAACCAGTTGAGAAAAAGGCTTTAAAAAGGTAAAAAGCTTAAACTCAGACAAATTCTTAACACTATGACTCAAACCATGACCACTCATTTTTGCTCGATTGAGCTAAGATGACATTCGAGCTCAAGTCAGTTTAGCTCAAATCAAACTCTTATCATATAGTTGTTATGATGGTTTGAAATTGATAGTACAATGAAGCTATTAAACCAAATACTAAAGCAAATTTAACATGAGTCATTGCCATTAGATAAGGGTGTTTAAAACTGGTTAACCGAACTAGTTTGATAATTTTTCGGACCAAACCAATTGTTGGTTTAAAGAAAATCATAAACTGAAATGGAACCAAAAATATCAATTAACCAAACTGAGTTTTCAATTAATCGGTTTTGAATCTTATTTTTATTATTTTTTCCAAGTTTTTTTAAGTAGGTTCAATATTTTACAATTTTTAATTCAATTTTTTAAAATCAGTTTCATTCGGTTAACCTTTTGTAAAAAATTGATAAACCAGATTTTCTATATTTTTTAATCGGTATCCAAACTAGTTTTTCAAATAATCTATTTTTTGGATCAATTTTTATTCAAAAATCAATTCGATTTAGTTATCGGATATTTTTAAACACTCTTACCAAAATTTATATGATTGGCTAATGTCACTATAGTCCATTAAATTATTAATCAATATTATATTTAACCTTCCAATATCTTAAAATATAATACCCAAAATCTATTTAATCAATTGACTTCTTATGAATTATGTTTGAAAGGCAATGTAAACTCACCTAATACCACACACTTACCATGTGACTTTGCAGTTTGCTAGCATGGGAATCTTTCTCATAACTTTGCACAATCTGTAATTATAGAGAACAATGCATTAATGTTAAAAACAAAAATTGTGGAAAATTATATTAGAAGATGAAGAATTTCATCAATAAACACCTCACAACTACTTGAAATCACTTGAAATTACTGTAGCTTCTCACTTAGGATTTTAATTCAATACTAAAGACCATACATGATTGATTAGTGTTAATTCAATCAAGGAGAATGCAGAACTCTAATAAAAAATATATTGTTAAATAAACGAATATGTACCATTTTGTAATTGTTGTATGATTGAATTTAAGTCACTTGAACAACTTTTCCAATTCACTTCTAATAATCTTGGCATGCTTAAGCCTCCACTAGAGAAGGTTTTCATCTTGGAGCATCTACTCACATTTAATTCTTCCAAGAATGGGAATTTTAAGGTGTAATTCCCATAGTAGAAGTGTGTGAGACTTTCTAAACCAAGCAAATGCAATTTCTTCAATTTCCTAAAAACAACTTCACCGTTTGATATATCTCCTTCATTTGCTAATACTTCTACCATCATTTCACATTTTTCTATTGACAAGCTTTCAAGACACTTTAGACTTCTGGTTATTGAGGATGTCATTAAGTTTTGCATTCCATTACAATGACGTACACTCAAAGTCCTTAGATTTTCAAGTGACTGTGAAGGCAGCAGCAAAGTAGTCAAATTGTGACAATAGTTTACATATAAAGAATGAAGATTTTGAAGAATTGAGTTCAATCGGGAGTCTTGCTTTGAAATGCATTTTAAATTAAAAAGCCCCTGCAATTCTAATGTTTCAAAGTTTGTGAATACTCCAATGTCCTCTTCACCTTCTTTAAACGAGAACAGTTCTTCGTATGAACACACTTTCAATATAAGGTTTTCAAGACTGACAAACTTTTGAAGGATTTGAATCGGAATATATGTATATTCATCCTTAATTAATTCAAGAGTTTCTACTATGCAAAAGTTCTCCTGAAACTCTCCTTGCCAAATCGCCATAACATCCCTTCCATTTAATTTCAATGTCTTTATATTGGAGTCAACCTAAAGAAAAATCATGTGTCAATCAATTCAAAATTAATTTTATCTTAAAAACATATAAAAAATTTAAATATGTTCAACAAAAACCAAGGATAAAAGAAAATATAATGAATTGATAGCCAATTGTATCCTAGTAAAAGGGCGTAAAAATGTGTGATGACTTCTAGTTAAATAATAACGCTTAGTATATGCACAAATTAATATTTTTTTTAATGTGGAATCATGGTCAACATTTTAAAAACAAATTTATTAAAATTAACACCCAAAATATGTTATTATTAAAAAATTGCAGAAATCTATTTAAGCTAATTAATTGAATGCATACCTCTTCTTTGTATAATTGTTGTATAGTTGAATTCAAGTCATTCCCTTCATTTTCTACCTCCTTTCTCCCATAATTGATTTTGTGTAACATTGGTGTGCTTAACATTCCTTGACAAAAATACTTCATATTGAAGCATCCTTCTATAATTAACTCTTCCAAAGATGAGAAATTGAAAGAGTAATTCCCAGAGCAAAAATATGAGAGACTATATAAACCTTCAAGTGACAACTTATTCAAATTGTTAAAAACAACTTGTTCACCACTCGATGTTGCATCTCCCTCGTTTTCTATAATTTCAATTAGCATGAAACACATTGATATTTTCAATTCTCTCAATTGTACCAAACTTCCAGCTGTTGAAGGTGTTATTAAGTTAACCAACCCACTGCAAAATTGTACTTTAAGAACTTTAAGATTCTGGAAAGGTGTAGACAGCAGTGGACTCAACAACTTTTCACACGAAGATACATGTAGAACTTCAAGACTTGGAAGATCTGATAGACTCTTAATTTCTTTGCAATTACAACAACATAGTTGAAGCTCTTTCATATTGTGAAATCTCTGAAGGGATTCAAGTGGAATGTATGCTAACTCATCCAAAGAGATTTTAACAGTTTTAGATTGATTTTGCCAAGTAATTTCTACTGAATCATTCCGTAATTCAAAAACCTCCAAATGGGAGTTGATCTACAAATTCATCAAAACAAAATTCAGTTAGCATTTGATATTCTTAAAACAAAACTTTAATCCAGTTACACTAATTTTGAATTTATCATCCTTTTTAGTATGCATGCAAGTTGCACATTTTTCTCAAAGTAAAAATAAATATTTATTGTTGATTTCTAAAATCATAATTGATAATCTATTAAAAAAATAGGAATTAAATGACTTTAATTGATATAATCCTAAAGAGAAATCGATCAAATCAAATATATATATTTGAGTTAAATTTTCTAAATTTAGTTACAAGGAAAATTAGAGAAGATAACAAATTCCATATTTAATCTTTTGAATAAAATGTTAAAATATATATAGATGGTGTTACTATTTTTTTTCAAGAAACAATGAAATAAGAGATTCATACCTTATCTTCCAAGAAGATAGATTTTGGATCCAAAATTTTAAATTCAATCTCCTCATTGTTTTTTTTGAAGCTCAGATACTTGGCACAATTTCTCACCACCAACTCTTTCAACTTTGGCCATTCTGAAGTATGCATTTCATGGTAGAAAACAGTAAGATTTGGTAGATTTTCAAGCTTCAATAAGGTTAAATTCGGAAAGACAAAATTGACCATAACATTTACTCCTTCTTCTTTTGCAACAATCTCTTCTAAAACCTTACAATCCCCTATCATTAGTTGTTGAAGTTGGTGGAGAATTTTGACAATAGAAGGTGGAAATGCATATTTTATATTTCCGCAATTCCAAAGGATCAACCGTGTCAAATTTTGATAGAAGGAAGTTGGATGCTGGTTGTAGCAAATTTCTGTAGAATTATCATTGTGGAATGTCTTGTACTTGAAATCAAGGGAGATTTCCTGCATTTAAAGTTGATAATTTTTTCAATATAAAGTAATTAAAAATTGCATTAATTCTTTGTCTCTTTTTTAAACTAACTAAACTTACATAAATAAGTAATTACAAAAAACAAATTAATTGATTGCCTATATACCTCATCTTTCTTTTTGCACAATCCATTTATGATTTTACCAAGATCATTCCCCTCGTTCTCTATTTCCTTGTAATTGACTTTGTGCAGCTTTGGAGTGTTTAACATTCCTTGAGAGAAAGTCTTCAAGTTGGGACAATTTTCTATAACTAATTCTTCTAGTGATGGGAAATTGAAAGAGTAATTTCCAGAGCAAAAGCATGTAAAACTTTCTAACCATTGAAGTGACACCAACTTCAAATTTTCAAAAACAATTTCGGTACTACTTGTTGCATCTCCCTCATTCTCTACTATTTCAACAAGTATTTTACAAGTTGATATTTTCAATTCTCTCAACTGCATCAAGCTTCTAGCCATTGAAGGAGTTGTTAAGACAACTAACCCATTTACATACCAAACTCTGAGAACTTTAAGATTCTGGAAGGAAGCTGAAAATGGCACTAGACTCCTCAAGTTGCAATGGAATTCTACTGCTAGATATTCAAGATTTGGAAGATTTGATACACTCTTAATTTCTTTGAATTCACAAGCATGTAGTCGGAGCTTTTTCACACTTTGAAATCTTTGGAGTCCAAGTAGAATATTTGCTGAATTGTAGATCATAAGATCTTTATATTGACTCTTCCATGTAATGTCTGTCACACTATCCCTTAACATAAAATTCTCCAAATTGTGGTTGATCTACATATTCATTAAAAAAAAGTTTAATTAAAGAATTATTCGTTATTACATACTTTTTATTTTTTGGAAAAACTTAATTTTTTCCTGTTTCCTTTGAAATCAGTCAACTCATTAAACCATGCAGCTATTAAATATATTTCTAATAAAAATCAAATTATATTTTTCGATTTCACAACTTAGTATTACTTCAACAGAAAATAAAAATAAAAGAGATGGTATGAATCACATAATGCAATTAAAATGTGTGACTCATATTAGATAGAGTCTATAGATAATTTGTTTCAAAATTACACTATTTTTTGCTCGTCTACTCCCGTAACAGAATTGTCCAAATTCAATTGATCATTCATTTTTTTTTTCTAGATTTTTGTTCAAGCAAAAATAAACATTAAGAATCACATATTTAAAACAAGAGATTTGTACCTTATGTTCCAAGCGAATGAATTTTGACTCTGAAATTTGAAGTTCACCCTTCGTATTATCATTTTGCAAGCCCAAATATCTTGGAGTGAATTTTTGACAATTCTCTATCTCCAACCATTTTAACATCGGCAATTCTGAAACCTGTATTCCTAGATAAAAAATTGTAAGTTTTGGTAATTTTTTGAGCACCAATTTGGTTACCTGTGGAAAGATAGAATTAACTACAAGTTCTGCTCCTTCTTCTTCAACAATCTTCTCTAAAGCCTCACAATTTATTATCTCTAGGCATTGAAGTTGTCTGAGGTTTTTGACTATGGAAAATGGAAACACATATATCATCTTTCCACATCTCTCCAATGTCAGTTGCTTCAAATTTTGAGAGCGAGGGGTTGAAATTCGACTATCCCAAATCTTTCCCAAACTAATATTGTGCAATACCAATGTCTTAAAATTGGTAAAAATAACCTACAACCAAAGTTAATTGTTGTTTTAATATATATGAACATATACAAGAAGAAAATAAAAAAGAAATAATTTAATAAAATCAATTTGACAGAAATTGCATTGTATGGAGGATCAATAGAACAATTTGTTAGTGAAATAGAATTGAAAATTTAAATCACTAGAAAAAAGTTGCAAAAAGAGAAGGAAAAATAATACAACACGAATAAATGTGAATAAGCATAAAAGAAAACAAGAATATATAATGGAGAAATAAAAGAAATTCAAGTCAGTCAAACCTTTTCATTAAACAGGGGCATGATTTCATTGGACTGCAAATCAAAATTTGAATGATCAACATAGTTCTGCTCTTCTGAAGATTCAGCTAAGCATAAGAGTTCAATATCCTTAAATCCATATAATTCTTCTAGTGACCTGATAGAATTAAATTTAAATTTCAACATCCTCAAAAGCTCATGTTCCCCATAATGCTCAAGTTCGCCATATTCTTGATATGGGACCGAAAAATCTCCTACTGATATTTTGTACCTTTTAGGCTCTTTGGCAAATAAGTTTTTAGGTAGCACATTGTTATCTCTAACATCCAATTCTACACTCGTGAGATTAGACAAGAGCTTTAATTCCTTGAGTACTTCAACCTTCCACTGAATAGGGCAGCCCTTTATATGAAATTCCTCTAATTGCAATAGTTTTGATATGACATTTGGCACAATAACTTGCAATCGTTTACAATTGCTTAAATCTAATAACTTGAGTTCAATCAATTGACCTATTTCTTCAGACAACTCCATAATACATGAATGTTTCAAGCTAAGGACTTTTAGTTTTTTTAGCTTTCCAATAACAGCAACATCGTTAATTGTGCTATTATCTAAACATAATGTTTGAAGGTTTTTCAAAAGATGAAGGGATGATGGCAATGACAATCTGTGTAGCCTAAATAAATTTAAAACTTTGAGCTTCGGCATCACTATGAAGAAGTCCTCCGGCATTGTGAAGTAAGAGTTGGGCATATAGAAATATTCAAGAGCTGGATAATCCAAATCATTAGACCAAATTTGACTAATAATAGTACTGCTACCATGTAGGGAGATTTTTGTGCATTTCTTGAGTTTAACGCTATCCTTCCATTCCTGTTCAATGTCATTTTTTGCTGTAAATACATGATAATCAACGTATGCTATTGTTATAGCAACAACACGAACTGCATCATGCATAGAAAATTGTTCGCTTCTAACCCCGTCTAGTAACAAACTAGCATCTTTGAGGTCACGAACCAATTTATCCAATCGATCTCGTGCATCTTGCATTGTCAAATTAGCTCCTTCAAGTATATCCAAACACACAACATGTTTGAATAAGTCTGAAATGGAAGTATTATTTTCCATTAGACTGGAAATTAAAAACATTTTCTTAAGTTCTTCATCCCTTAAATAATTGTAACTTAAGGCCATCTTCATGTATTCCTTTTCTAGGAGTCCTATGAACTTTTTTGGTGATGGTGCTCTTAATTCTCGCAATGCTACTTTCCAATCAGTTGGATGACTCTTGTTTCTTAATGCTTTTGCTATAGTGCAAATGACGATGGGCAATCCTCCGCATTCCTTGCATACATCCTTCGGTAGAGAATTCAATTCACATGTTTGTATAACATCACCTGCAAAAAGAGAGAGGATAATACTAACAGCAATTTCTATTTGCATGTATTCTTTGGATAAGCAAAAATAAGAAAAGTTGAAAATATTGAATTTCACCCTTTTCTTAAAAAATCCATAAAATTTTTTATCTAAATGAATACCACTTTATAATGTCAAATGACAAACAAAAAACACATTACTACATTAAACTTAAAATTTATATGTTAAACCAATTAAAATTGTGAAAATTTTATAAGGACTAGAACTACATTAATATATCCCGACATTATAAAAGTGAACAAACCAGAAAAACCTACAAGTGAAAATTCTACAACAAGATTACCTGCCATGTTCCTGAATAGGTTCCAAGCTTCATTTTCTTCTAAAATGCCCATCTTGAAATTATTTGTGGAACCCATCTTCTGCAATGCATCTAAGTTTCTTGTCGTGAACATTAGTTTACATCCCCCATGATCCATTTCAGAAGGAATACCGATAGTCTTGAGATCAACATCTTCCCAAATATTGTCTAAAATTAAAAGGATCTTCTTACCTCTCTTCAATCTCTCATATAACTTATTTGCTCTTGCACTGTCGTGACTGAAATTTACGCCTAACTTCTCTGCAATTTCTGTTTGAACCTTTTTTATATCCAAAGTTTGTGTTACCTATAAGACAAAATAATATGGCCAGTTAAGAACAACAAACAGAGCGAAATAATTGTAAACTAGTTTGACTATGATTAATTTGACTCAAGTAATAGCAGTCATAATAATTATTACTCAAAATAAGCATAAGAAAGTGAAAAAAATTACTTCAACAAAAGCAATGTCCTCAAATAGATTATCCTGCTCCGCTTTCCTTCCAACTTCTTGCACAAGAGTGGTCTTCCCAATACCACCCATCCCATAAACACCAATCATGTACACATTCTCATCATTTAAAGCATCCCATACATTCTTCATAATGGAGTTTCTTGATTCGAACGTCAAATAATCTTCGCTAGATCTAAGCCAGATATCTTGTTGAATAGTAGGAAAGGAAACTTGATCGAATTCCTTTTCCTGCTGGAGGAGGGGATCAATATCATCCCACTTTAATTTGAAAGCTTTCTTGCTTTGCTTGTAGTTGGAGCACAATCCTTTAAAACATGGAGGGTTGTTTGTCTTCTCTTGAATCAACTGCTCTGCTTCTGTAATTGTCTTATCCACATCCTTCAGCCAGTCTTTAACATTCTGTTTGATCTCTTCCACATTTCTTTCAGCAACAGTAACCTTATGCTGAACTTCGTCCCTTGTATTCTTCAGCTTCTTAACTTCCTTTTCCAGCTTTTTGAAATTGGTACTGTACTTATACAAGTACTTAAATTGACGCCAAATTGGAGCAGCCAACCATTTGCCAACTTCAAGGACAGGACTCAACACTCCCCCAATACTCCCGGCAACATCAACCATTTTTTTTTTCAATTTTTTTTTTTTTGAAAAACAGAAGAGAAGTAAAGCAGATGAATATAATCAAAAGACAAGTATTAGACAGAACACGATCAAACACAAGTTTCAAAATTAACAATAAATAAGAGAAATGAAAAAAGAAATTTATATAGTAAACGAGAAATAACCGAATGCAAAAACTTTTTTTTTTTTTAAGAAATTAGATAATACCGAAACGGAATTTTTTTTCAAACCGGAAATAGGGAAGAAAAAATTTGAAATAAAGAAAATAAAAGAGAGACCTCAGGTGCGAACTGGCGAAATCGAAGGATATGGGCTCAGGGAGGTTTGTCAGTGAAAGAATTTTTGAGTGGTTTTGAATGACTCAGAGAGATTTCAGTGGAGAAAAATCAGTTGGTCATGATTCATTATCAACTCAAAGTTCTACGAAATTCGATTGATTTGACAATGGAAACTCACCACCGTGTGAACACAACATTTATTAAAGTGTAAGAGATGAAAAGGGATTTTCTGGTCAATACAGGTCATAATGTCGGTATGGACCTGTTGGATTTTAAGTCTAAGAGCATCAATGGGCTTCATGACCACATATCTTCCACCACGTCTAAGGAGTTGTCACAGAAAATGAACGAAATATTGTCATCCTCTCATTCATATTGGCCCCATATTTAATATTATTTTAGGCCAAATAACAATTTCCACCCAAGGTTTGATACAAAGTCATTTTTACTTATTAATTATCAAAAACTAAATACATATCCATATATTAAATTTTATTATTATTATAAAGAATAAAATCATCATGTAAAATTTTATTTAACTAATTATCATTTAAAAATTTTATTTAAACTCATATTTTAGATTATCCCTTAAGTTAAAAAAATAGCTTATTCCCCCATATTACTTTTTTCTTTAGGTTTCAAAACTTGCTATTCCCCCAAGGTCCTAGGGCTTCCTTGGTAAATTTTCAAAATCTCTCACATTTTTTTCCCTGTGGTCACCACCCCAAGATTTTGAAATATTGTTGACACACACCCTGATCTCTTATTTCAGTTTCTGACGTCACGTCTAGTATCAGTCTCTAGTGAGTTTGCTCTTTCTCAGTGACCTCTAGACGCGATTTTTCTTTTTTTTCATTGTCATCAAGCACCTCCTTCTCAGTTTCCTGTCGCCATATTCCACTGAGATCGAGTAGGTCTAATGTGCTCCACTTCGCAGGTGCTAACCTTCCTCCCGGATGACTCCCATCAACTGAATAAGGGCAGAAATCAAGTGAAATCTCATAGGAGAAGTAACTCGACGACAGAGGAGAAAGCCATTTGTAATGATCAAAAATTTAAACTGAAATTGAAGAGGGGTGAAACTGTAATTTTTCAAAAAACAGAGGGTAGCATGTGTGGAGAAAATATGAGAGTGCAAACCCTAGATTGGGGGGAGGGGGGGAGGGAGTCATTTTTTAAACTTATGAAGTTTGAGGTTAAGGGAAAATAAAATTTAAAACTTAAAGATAATAATAAAAATATAAGTTTGAATAAAATTTTTAACTAATAATTTTATTTTAGATAATAATAATAATAAAATTTAATAGATAAATAAATATTTAAATTTTTAATAGTTAATGGATAGAAAATTGGCATATACTAAACTTTGGGTGGCAAATATTTTGTCATATTTTGGGTGGCCGACAAAACTCCAGTTTGGCTCTATCTGGATTCATGAAATACTATTATTAGCCAAGCTAATAATTAGCACCAGTTCATCTAGCACCAGCTACCTACTCTTGTCACCCTGGTGAACGTCATTAATGTCATATTTATTTCTCACAGTCCCCATTAGAGTTCTGTAACCGAGCTGCATGTTTTCTTCTTCCACTCGTTTGAGTAATCATAATCATACAGAACCAGCCATCTATATTGCTTAATTTGGATCCTTATTAGCTGTAGAACTGTCAGACTCCGTCAATAAGTATTACTTGTGTGTTAATTTTTACATGTTTCTGAGTTTGATTTTTCTTTTACATAACACAGATGTCATCAGACGGTCCAAATCATAATGAGTTCGATTTTGAGTTCCTGGGGAACACTACAGGTGAACCTCACCTTGTCCAAACCAATGTGTATATGAATGGCGTAGGTAACAGGAAGCAGAGGATGGACCTGTGGTTCGTCCCCACCAAGGACTCTCACACTAATTCCCGCCAGGGGAACGAATCTTCGATGACTTTTACATGCCCCTTGGGTCCCATTCAGATCTACAAGAGAAACATGTATACTCTGCAACGTCTCCTTCAATCACCGTGGCTTATCGCAATACCATACACGTCAGACCCCACCCAGTTTCTTTATGATTCCAAATGACTCCTCTGGTTACAGGGGTAAAAATATCTCGTTCATTTTAACCCACGTCTTTGCGAGATGAATTGTCTAATATCTATATAAAAATGTTTCAGATTTATGATGGATGAGACCCCAATTAGAGCGCACACCAACTTGGAACACAAAGGAATTCCCTTTCCAAAGGATCAACCGATGGGCGCGTACAATTCAATATGGAATGCGGATGAAAACTGACTGAAGCCATGTCGTAGCCTCATACACTGGCTTTGAAATTGATCTTCCTTCTACTTAGGTAGATAATTAATCTGACAAAAGTAAATGCACCACGATTACCCTTCAATCTTCCTTGGGTGGCTATTGCACCCAGTTTCTGTGCACTTCAAAACTGTGATCTTAATTTCTATTAAAATTTTGTTGTTTGTCCTTTAATCAATTATGTTAAAAAAATAAAATTTTATCTAATTTTCTATAATATCTTCACGTACGTTCCAAAGATATTTATGTTTTTTTACTCTACTTTAAGATATTTTTAGTCTTAAACATATATGTTCAAATGTATGTAGATATATATAGATATATCTAAAACAAAAAGAAGAAAACTACAAAAAAAATATATATATATAAAATAAGCCAAAAAGGCTAAAAGACAAACCAAAAGGCATTTTCATCTTCTTCTCCTGCCCTTTCGAGAATCTCAGCCTTTTTCATGTTTTTTTTCTTTGTTTTTTGAAGACAAACGGAGAATTTAAAGGGGTTTTGGAAGACAAAGTAAGAAAATAAAAGAAGAGAAAGCACTTTGGAAGTCTTGGTAACCAAAAGATCTCCTTCTTTTTCTATTAACTATGTTTATATATATTGGATGCATGTTATATGAATATGTTAGTATGTTTTGGTGTTCATTTAAGGTGATTTTGGTGATAAAAAAAGTAAAACAAAGAAGGGAGAGCCAACTTGACAAAATTTGGCTTAAAACAAGGTAAGTGAAATCATTTTTGGTATGTTTCATGTTTTATGTTTTTTTTTCCTTTTCTCTATGTTATAAATGACGATTTTAAAGTTGAGAAATGTTATTTTGCTATTTGGGGTATCCATGTATGTGATTTTGTTCATGGCAATTGAAAAATATTTATAATTTTACCACTAATTTCGTCCTACATTTTGGTTGTCTTATCTGATGAATTATGAGTGCTACTATAGTTTGTTGAAAAGCTCTTTGAATCCTCTTTTCAATGATATATAGATTGTCTGAATTAGAGACCGTTGGACTATTAAATTGCATGAACAAAAAGACCACATTACCAAATAAACATTAAATACAATTTTTTGCCACTGATTTTGTCCCATGTTTTTACTACTGTATCTGATGAATCATGAGCTTTGTTATAGCTCTTTGAATTCTTTTTTCAATGATATATAGCTTATATGAATTAGAGACTATTTGGACTATTAAATTACATGAATAAAAAGACTGCCTGCTAAGTGAACAATAAATATAGTTTTTTTACCACAAATTTGCTTCTCACCTTTTGACTTTTTATTTGATGAATCATGAGTGTTGTTATAGCTTTTTGGAAAGCTCTTTGAATTCTCTTTTCAATGATATATAGTTTGTATGACTTTGGAGACCATTTGGACTATTAAATTGTTTGAACAAAAAGACTGTCTTACCGAATGAACAATAATTATAGTTTTTGGAAAGAAAGAAAGAAGGAAAGAAAAGGAGGAGAAAAAGAAAAGAAAGAAAGGAAAGGAAAGGAAAGAAAGAGAGAAAAAGAAAAGCAAGAAAGGGAATTTGGGGCTTAGGATTCAGGGATCGTCCTAAGAATATGGTCTAATGGTGTAACATCCCTCCTTAGAAGTATTATCCATCGAAGGAGAAATGTTATGAATTAATATCCAGAGTGTCTATTTTTTTCTTTTAAAATACTTTTAAATGAACACATCACTAAAAGTGTTTAGAAATTATTTTAAGAAAACTGAAAATCTGGAAGCGAACAAAAGATGTATATACTCATATGAAAACTTATCTGAAAGCATATGAAAACATGGAATAATCATATACAATTGTACAATCATCTCAAAAAGGTCATAAGTCAACAAGAACATGTGACTATATGCATGTAATATAAACCAGAGATAACCTGCACTAGTCGGATCTATCTTCGCTGACCTGACCTTACTTCGCAGCTACCTCGATCACTTGTACCTACAATCATGAAAGAAAAGGAAGTGAGAGATAAGAACACTCAATAAGGAGCAATAATTAAGTAAACTATCTCCTTTCCTGTTCTAACTCACTTTCGGGACTCAACCCCATATCATAGCCTCTATAAGAAATCTAGGGGATAATCTAGTTCATTATTTACTATTTGGGTCATAATTTGTCCCATCTGGTGTCTATTTGATACTTTCTGAAAGCTAACTATAGGGATTTTGCACTTTTCTAAGCTCGAGCTCTCTTCCTATCTCTCACTACACCATTTTTGAATCTGAATTGAGCTCTACTACGAGTAGACCCTACTAGGGATTTATGTCCAACTAGGGATTTATGTCCTACTACGGACGTGCCCTACTATGGCCAGTGTAGTGTAAAGTGCCCCCTCATAGTTCATAGCATGTATACATGTCTTATATCTTACTAATCTTGCTTCTATCTAAATCTATTCACAATTTATCAGACCATACTCTTAGGACAACCCCTAAATCTTGAGCCCCAAATTCTTTTTCTTGTTTTTCTTTCTTTTCTTCTTCTTTTCTTTTTCTCTCCTTTCTTTCCTTTCCTTTCCTTTCCTTTCTTTCTTCCTTTCCTTTTTCTCCTTTCTTTCCTTTCCAAAAACTGTGAAATACTATTCACAGACTATTTATGTGGTAAGACAGCCTTCTTTTTCATACAATTTAACAATCCTAACGGTCTCTAATTCATACAAGCTCTACATCGTTGAAAAGAGCTTTCCAAAAAGCTATAATAGCACTCATAATTCATTAGAAAAGGCAGTCAAAATGTGAGATGAAATCAGTGGCAAAAAACTGTTTTCACTGCTTATTTGGTAAAGTAGTCCTTTTGGTTCATACAATATTTTAACAGTCCAAACGATCTTTAATTCATACAAGCTATATATCATTGGAAAGAGGATTCAAAGAGATTTCCAACAAGCTATAATAGTATTCATAATTTATTAGATAAGGCAGCCAAAACGTGGGATGAAGTCAGTGGCAAAAAACTATCTTCATTATTTATTTGGTAAAGCAGTTTTTTTCTTCATGCAATTTAACAGTCCAAACGGTCTCTAATTCATCCAAGCTATATATCATTGAAAAGAGGATTCAAAGAACTTTCCAACAAACTATAATAGCATTCATGATTCATTAGATTAGATAGTCAAAACGTGAGACGAAATCAATGGTAAAACTATAAATATTAACCAACTATCTGCCATGAACAAAATCACACATATAGATACCCTAAATGGCAAAACAACATTTCTCAACTTCAAATCATCATTTATAACATAGATCTAAGGAACCAAAAGCCTAAAACATGCAACATATCAAGGATAATACTCCTTACCTTGTTTCAAGCCAATTTTTGTAAGTTGGCTCCCTTCTCCTTGTTTTACGTCCTTTATCACCAAAATCACCTTAAATCAACACCAAAACATACTGACATATTCATATAACATGCATCCAATAGATATAAATATAGGTAAAGGGAAAAGAAAAAGATCTTTTGGTTACCAAAGCTTCTAAAGTGTTTCCTTTTATTTTCCTTCCTTACTTTTCTTTTAAACCCTTCCAAATCACCCATTTTTCTTCAAAAAGCACAACAAAAACAAAGAAGAACACTGCCTTCTTTTGGAAGAGACGGGAGAATGATGGAAAAAAGGGTAAAATTTGCCTTTTTTGACTTTTCTCTCTATATATATATTTACATACTTTTTAATATATTAATAGATATATATCTTTAGTTTTCTTTGTAATTGCTTTAGATATAACACACACACATACATTTCAACATATAAATTTAAAATTGGAAATGTCTCAAAGTATGACCAAAAGACACAAATACCCCTGAAATGTACTTGAGGGTATTACAACTCTTCCCCCCTCACAAGAATTTCGTCCTCGAAATTCACAAAAACAATTCTGGATACTTCTCCTTCATAGTCTGCTCCATTTCCTAAGTGGCCTCCTCTACCTTTTAGTTTCTCCATAGGATCTTTACTAGAGGAATCTGTCGATTCCTTAGTTGTTTAATTCTTTTGTCAAGTATCTGAATCGGTCTTTCTTCATAACTAAGGTCTTTTGATAACTAAATATCATTTGTATTCACGACCTGGGAATGATCACCAAGACATTTCCTCAAAGATGAGACATGAAATACAACATGAATCTGATCCATACTCGCTGGTAAGGCCAATTTATAAGCCACTTTACCAACTTTATCAATTATCTTATACGGACTAACAAATCTGGGAGCTAGCTTTCCCTTATTCTGAATCTCATCAAATGCTTGAATGAAGCAACCTTTACAAATACAAATTCACCTACATTGAATTCCAAGTCTCGGCATCAATGATCTGCATAGCTTTTCTGTCGATCCTAGGCCTATTTTATTCTCTACCTAATCAGTTGGACATCATCAATCATTTTTTAAGTTAACTCAAGCCCAAGGGATCAGGATAACACATCTCTCTCTCTTATCTCATCCTAGTGAAGAGAAGAACGACACTTCCTACCATATAATGCCTCATAAGGTGCCATCTGAATAGTCACCTGGTAGCTATTATTGTAAGTACACTCTACCAAAGGCAACATTTCTATCAACGTAGCTTTATGATCCAGGTAACAAGCTCTCAACATATCCTCTAAAATCTAATTAAACCTCTCCATCTGACCATTTTTCTGAGGATCATAGGCTATACTAAATGTCAAATTAGTACCCAAAGATCTTTGGAGACTCTTCTAGAAAGTTGATACAAATCTTGTATCACGATAAGATACTATAGTCTGGGGTACACCATGTAATCTAATAATCTTTTTAACATATAATCTTTCTAACTGATTTGTGGTAGTAGTATCTTTGATAGGCACGAAATGAGCTGATTTAGTTAATCTATCAGCAATCACCCAGATACCACTAATGAAGTCCAGGGAGTCCATTGATGAAGTCCATTGAGATATGCTCCTATTTCCACTTTAGAATAGGTAGAGGTTAAAGCAACCCTGAAGGTCTCTGGTGTTCGGCCTTAATTTACTGACAGGTGAGACATCTGGTAACAAACTCACCTATATCCTTTTTCATGCCTGATCACCAAAAATGTCTTTTTAAATCTTTATACATCTTTACACCCCTATGGTGGGCAGTGTAAAGAGAATTAAGAGCCTCTGTAAGAATTCTCTGTCTCAATTCAGTTATTTGGGGAACATACACTCGATCTTTAAATTTGAGAACTCTATTTGATACTTGAAACTCTATCTTGAGACCTTCTTGCACTTTCTGAATTTTTTGTTGACACCATTCATCTCTTATCTAAGCCTCTCAAATCTCATTTATGAGAGTGGGCTGAATCTCTATTCTAGCGAGGGCTCTAATCATAAGCTCAATTTACTCTCGGTCTATATCTCTCTGAATTTCTTTTTGGACCATCAATTGTGATATCATCACATTTCTATTGAAGGCATCTACAACCACATTAGCCTTGCCTGGATGATATTTAATATCACAGTCATAGTCTTTTACTAACTCAAGTCATTACCTCTGTCTCATATTTAACTCTTTCTGAGTGAAAAAATATCTGAGGTTCTTATGGTCAGTATAAATATTACATCTTATCCTATACAAATAGTGTCTCCAGATTTTCAAAGCAAAAATTACCGTTGTTAACTCCAAATCATAAGTAGGGTATCGAGTTTCTAATCCTTTCAACTGTCTTGAGGCATATGCTATCACCTTGCCTCGCTGCATCAACACTGCTCCTAAACCACTGTGTGAGGCATCAATGTATAAATCGTACTCAACTCCCTCATCTGGAAGTGCTAACACAAGAGTAGTAGTTAATCTTATTTTCAATTCTTAGAAGCTTGCCTCACAACCATCTGACTATTGAAATGGCATTACTTTCTTTGTGAGGGTTGTAAGAGGTCTGGCTAATCTGGCAAATCCCTCCATAAACCTTCGGTACTACCCTGCTGAACCTAGGAAACTACAAATCTCTTTAACTGTCTTTGGTCTCTGTCATTCAACTATAGCCTCAATCTTACTAGGATCAACAGATATACCCTCTGCTGAAATCATATACCCCAAAAAGGTAACTCTATCTAGCCAAAATTCATATTTCAAGAATTTGGCATACAGTTGTTTCTCTCTTAATCTCTGGAGGGTAAACCTTAAGTGTTGTTCATGCTTCTCTCAACTACAAGAATACACTAAGATATCATTAATGAATACCACAATAAATTTATCCAAGCAGTCGCAGAATACCTTGTTCATCAAATCCATAAATACTGCAGGGGCATTTGTCAATCTGAACAGTATCACTACAAATTCAAAATGGTTATACCTCGTTTGGAAAGCTGTCTTGGGTATATATCCTTCTCTGCCACTCTTACCTGGTGATAACCAGATCTTAAATCTATCTTGAAGAAGACCACGGATTCCCTCAACTAATCAAATAAGCGATCAATCTTGGGTAATGGGTACTTGTTCTTAACTGTAACTTTATTTAACTCTCTATAATCAATGCACATCCTCATAGACCCGTCTGTCTTTTCTACAAATAGGATGAGAACTCCCCAAGAAGAATGGCTCGGTCTGATAAAACTATGATCTAATAACTCTTAAAGCTGTTTCTTCAATTCTTGTAACTCGGTAGGGGCCATTCGATAAGGTGTTCTTAAAATAGGTACTGTGCTCGGTGCCAACTCTATACTAAACTCAACCTCTCGCTCAGGAGCTAATCTTGGTAGCTCATTTGGAAACACATATGAAAACTCATGTACCACTAGCGTCTCATCAATAGTTAGACTTGACTTAACCTTACTCACTAGCCATTCGATAAGGTGCTCTTAAAATAGGTACTGTGCTCGGTGCCAACTCTATACTAAACTCAACCTCTCACTCAGGAGCTAATCTTGGTAGCTCATTTGGAAACACATATGAAAACTCATGTACCACTAGCGTCTCATCAATAGTTAGACTTGACTTAACCTTACTCACTACATGAGCCAAATATCATGTACATCCCTTTTTCAACATTTTACTAGTTTTTAACATACTAATCATCAAACTCTGGATATGACCCTCACCAAACTCGAATTGATCTCTAGAGTCTAGGTTAAATCTCACTTTCTTCTTTTTACAATCAATTTCAACTCCATATCTCCCCAAAAAGTTCATCCCTAAAATCATGTCAAAATCTGGCATTTTGAACATAATCAGGTTCACCAATATCTATCAACCCTGAATCATAATACTCTGTCCTAGTAGCATCATCTCACTAATGACTGATCCCCCATTAGGTAACTCAATCATAATCCTCTGGGTTATTCTAACGGGTTGTACCTTTAGCCTCTCAAGCAAACTCTTGACTACAAAACAATGAGTAGCCCTACAATCAACTAAAACATAAATAGGAGTATCAAGATAGAGAATCTGACCTGTGACTATTGATGGGTTAGCCTCTATTAGGCCCTAGGTGATCGTATAAACTCTGGTCATGGCCCCTCCTATAGACTGTTGCTACTCTACTCTCACAAAGGTAGTTGTACAAAAACGAACAATATGTCTAGGCTGATGACATCTAAAACAAATAGTGTGGTCTGTTAAACACGTTCCTCTATATTGCTTCCCATATTTCTGGCAAGTTGGTATTTTAGGTCTTCTCTGTTTCTTTCCACTCTTCCCGTTCTTTTGCATACCTCTGAACTGGAGAGGTCATTTACCCTTTCTGTCTCAGTTTGGAGAAGGGTCTCTCTATGTTGAAACTAAACCACTACTCATTGGGGGAACTGGCATAGGAACAGGGGGTGTAACCTTTTGTTCTATAATCTGACCAAACCTCCTCATCACAAAAACCTTTTCTCTCAAAGCTTTATCGAGGGCCTCTACATAAGTACTAGGTGGTTGCACCCTCATCATAACATCTCAGGTTATCTCTAGATCTAGCCTATACATGAACTTATATATACATCCCATCTTTATACTAGCTATCTTAGGGGCATACTAGGACAATTGATTAAACTTCATGGAATATTCCTTTACTGAATTTGTCCCCTGCACTAGATTAATAAACTTTTGGGCCTTAATGCAAGTAACATCGGTACCTCTATACTCTATTTCAAATTGGTGTCTGAACTCTAAGACATTGATCGTCTCCCTGACTAAATTCCACTATATTCTTACCCTTGACTTGAAAAGATATGTGGCATATCTTACTCTCTTTTGGTCGGTCATATCAAATAGGGCTATTGCATTCTCTACTGATTCCAACCACTCTTCAATTGCTATTAGGTCTTTTACACCATTAATTTTTTTAGGTTGATGCATACTAAGGAGGTTAAAAATAAGATATAACTAAGTCCTCACTAGGGCTACTGTAGATGCTGAAGTAACCTTCATCATATCATGTCCCCAGGTCGACAGTGTATGAGTCATCTCACTTCCCTACATAGGAGCACTTTTATGCTATCTCATCATCTCTCTGAAAATCTCTCACTCATCATGTGCACTGAGTGCCCTCTAAAGTACTTGGGGGGCTGCTCCTTCACTCTGGCTTCTCTGAGAGGGATCTATTGGTGTTCAACTCTTAGGTCCTGAAAATGAACACATCAGTCTCATAAAACTTAGTTGGTATAAGGAAAACTTAACTTACAGTGATTGGCTGCGAGGGTGGTCAATGTGGCTAGAGGGTATTCCATCTCTGTGTTACTTTGGATTACTCTATTTTGTTTTAGAAAACATCTTTTGGGTTCCCAAAATCATGCTATGATACCAACTTGTAACATCCCTCCCTAAAAGTACTACTTATCGAAGGAGAAATATTACGAATTAATATCTGAAGTGTCTATTTTTTTCTTTTCAAATACTTTAAAATGAACGCATCACTAAAAGTGTTTAGAAATTATTCTAAGAAAACTAAAAATCTAGAAATGAACAAAAGATGTATATACTCATATGAAAACTCATCTGAAAGCATCTGAAAATATGGAGTAATCAAATACAATTGTACAATCATCTCAAAAAGATCATAAGTCAACAAGAACATGCGACTGTATGCATGTAATATAAACTAGAGATAACTTGCACCAACTGGATTTATCTTCGTTGACCTGACCTTACCTCGTAGCTACCTCGATCACCTGTACCTGCAATCATGAAATAAAAGTAAGTGAGAGATAAGAACACTTACTAAGGGGTAAGAATTAAGCAAACTATCTCCTTTTCTGTTCTAACTCACTCTCGGGACTCAACCCTATATCATAACCTCCATAAGAAATCTAAAGGATAATCTAGTTCATTTTTTACTATTTGGGTCATACTTTGTCCAATCTAGCGTTTATTTGATACTTTCTGGAAGTTGACTATAGAGATTTTATACTTTTCTAAGCTCGAGCTCTCTTCCTATCTCTCATTACACCATTTTTGAATCTGAATTGAGCTTTACTACGAGCATACTCTACTACGAGTAGACCCTACTAGGGATCTATATCCTACTACAGACATGCCCTACTAGAGGTGGTGTAGTGTAAAGTACCCCATCATAGTTCATTGCATGTATACGTGTCTTATATCTTACTAATCTTGCTTTCATCTAATTATATTCACAACTTACCAGACCATACTCTTAGGATAACCCCTGAATCTTAAGCCTCAAATTCCTTTTCTTGTTTTTCTTTCTTTTCTTCTTCTTTTCTTTTTCTCTCATTTCTTTCCTTTCCTTTCCTTTCTTTCTTTCTTCCTTTCATTTTTCTCCTTTCTTTCCTTTCCAAAAACTATGAAATACTGTTCATGGGACTGTTCATGTGGTAAGGCAACTTTCTTCTTCATACAATTTAATAGTCCTAACAATCTCTAATTCATATATGTCATTGAAAAGAGGATTCAAAGAGTTTTCCAACAAGCTACAATAGCACTCATAATTCATTAGATAAGGCAGTCAAAATGTGAGATGAAATCAATGGCAAAAAACTGTCTTCACTACTTATTTGGTAAAACAATCCTTTTGGTTCATATAATATTTTAATAGTCCAAACGATCTCTAATTCATACAAGCTATATATCATTGGAAAGAGGACTCAAAGCTTTCCAACAAGCTATAATAGCACTCATGATTCATCAAATAAGGCAGCCAAAACGTGGGATGAAGTCAGTGGTAAAAAACTATCTTCACTATTTATTTAGTAAAATAGTTTTTTTCTTCATACAATTTAACAGTCCAAACGGTCTCTAATTCATCCAAGATATATATCATTGAAAAGAGGATTCAAAAAGCTTTCCAACAAGCTATAATAGTAGTCATGATTCATTAGATAAGACAGTTAAAACATAGGATGAAATTAGTAGCAAAACTATAAATATTAACCAACTCTTTGCCATGAACAAAATCACACACATAGATACCCCAAATGGAAAAACAACATTTCTCAACTTCAAAATCATCATTTGTAACATAGATCCAAGGAACCAAAAGCTTAAAATATGCAACATATCAAAGATAATACTTTTTACCTTGTTCCAAGCCAATCTTTGCAAGTTGGCTCCCTCCTCCTTGTTTTGCTTCCTTTATCATCAAAATCACCTTAAATCAACACCAAAACATACTAACATATTCATATAACATGCATCCAATAAATATAAACATAGTTAAAGAGAAAAGAAATAGATCTTTTGGTTACCAAAGCTTTTAAAGTGTTTCCTCTTATTTTCCTTCCTTACTTTTCTTTCAAGCCCTTCCAAATCACCCACTTTTCTTCAAAAAACACAGCAAAAACAAAGAATATTGCCTTCTTCTGAAAGAGATGGGAGAATGATGGAAAAAAGGTAAAAGTTGCCTTTTTTTACTCTTCTCTCTCTACATATATCTACATACTTTTTAATATATTAATAGATATATATCTTTGGTTTTCTTTGTAATTGTTTTGTATATAACACACACATATACATTTCAACATATAAATTTAAAACTAGAAATGTCTCAAAGTAGGACCAAAAGACACAAATACCCTTTAAACGTACCTGAGGATATTACAAGTGGGTTATAGATAGTTTTAGATGGAAGTAAGATTAGTAAGAGATAACACACACATGCATACTACGAACTATGAAGGGACACTTTACGCTACACCACCTGCAGTAGGGCACGTTCGCAGTAGGACACGTTTGTAATAGGACACGTTCACAGTAGGACACATTCGTAGTAGGACACGTCTGTAGTAGGACATAAACTCATAATATAGTCCACTTACAGCAGAGCATGCTTATAGTAAAGAATAATTTAGATTCAGAAATAGTGTAATGAGAGAAAGGAAGAGAGCTCGAGCTTAGAAAAGTGTCAAATCCTTGTAGTCAACTTTCAAAAAGTATTAGATAAACACCATATGGGACAAAGTATGACCCAAACAGTAAAGGATAAACTAGATTATCCTCTCAATTCCTTGAAAAGGTTATGATGTGAAATTAAGTCTCGAGAATGATTTAGAATAGGAAAGGAGATAGTTTACTTAATTTTTTCCCCTTACTGAGTGCTCTTATCTCTCACTTCCTTTTCTTTCATGACTGCAGGTATAGGTGATTGAGGTAGTTGCGAGGTAGGGTTACGTCAGTGAAAATAAATATGGGCTAGAGTAAGTTATCTCATGTCTATGTTATATGCATATAGCCGCATGTTATTGTTGACTTTTGGCCTTCTTCAGATGGTTATACAATTGTATATGATTATTTTATGTTTTCAGATGTTTTTCAATGAGTTTTTATATGTGATATATATCTTTTGTTCACTTATGGATTTCCAGTTTTTACAAAACAATTTATGAACCCTTTTAACGATGAGTTCATTTTAAAGTTTTTTAAAATACACATTCTAGATATTAATTTATAACATTTCTCCTTCGGATAGTAGTACTTCTTGGGAGGTATGTTACATTCTCCCCTCATAGTTTAAAAAACTAATCATTCTCCCCCACCTAGAAGTTTGAAAAGTTATATTTTCCCCCTAGGGTTTTATTCCTTCCCTTCCTTCTCCAACAACATTCTCCAATTAACCTCTCATCTATCTCAGATAAAGACATGACCTCCCAAGAAGTACTGCATCTCAGATAAAGACATGACCACAGTTCTTTGGCCACAAACGTGATGAATCATCCATATTCGTCTCTTGACAAACGCATTCCTTCCCACCATCTTTGTCACGTTCATGGTTGGAAAAAAATCCGAATCTATACGAATAAGCATCAAAAGATTTGTCTTTGTTCAGTCAAAGAGATGAAAAAGATGAATCGTCGTCATCTCTTTCTTGGAAGAAGATGGTTCATCTTTGTCTAAAAAAATTGGTCCCATAGGAAGGTCAATGATGGGAGAAGAAGATGGTGGTAAGACCAGCCAACAACAAAAATGACACTCTGTCACAGGAGAAGGAAGAAAAAACCTAGGGGGAAATACAATTTTTCAAAGTTTAATATAGCCAAAAATTGTTAGTTTTCTAAACTAATGAAGGAAAATAATACAAATTTTTAGGGTTTTAGAGTTTATTGACAAAATGATGATTTTACCTTTACCTCTAATAGAAGTTAGTTTATGAATAAGTGTTTAAGTTTTTTAAAGTCTGCAAGTTTGTATTTGCATTTGCATTAAAACTTAGGTGAAAAATAGTCTTTTGGCCCACAGAATGATTTAAACTCATACCTTCTTATATATACAATCCCTTCACTGTATTTTTAGAGAGTATAAGACAATATTTTTAAATATAAAGACTGACAGCTCCAAGCTGATGATCAAATAATAATAATACATGAATGTTGCCTAAGAATTATTATATTACAACTTGACCTGTAAAATCAGGTCTGTTGCTCTCAAGATTATATTATATATTATGTATAGGTGATGAGAAATTATTGGCCCTTTCTTCTTTTTCTCACAGTAAACGGAATGGGAATATATACTTATTTTTTGAGGAAAAATTCAGGGTTGGCTAATGCATCAACAATCTGATATATTTTATTTTCTCAATTTCCCTTGCACATCACATCTATATATCTAAAAAGCTAGGTCATGAAAGTTGCCTAACGATTATTATATTACAACCTGACCCGTACGTAAAATCAGGTGTTGAATTATCTAATTTTCACTTGTTGTTTGATTCTACATATTTTTTTCTTGAGAAAAATACAAAAGAAAAAAACCAAGGAAATGTACATTGAGAAAAATCCAAAAGAAAAAAACCAACAACTTTCTCTACATAAATATTAAGAAGCAAATAAATAAGCGAAAATTAGTTAATCTACCTGACTCCATGGATCAATTTGTTATATGATAATTTATCCTTAGAAACTTTCACGACCCAACCTTTAAAATATTTACATATATTGTTGCCACATTAGTTAGCAAATTTGCGTATAAAACATATAAAACATGTATTATATATACTTTTCATATTAAACTTTTATCAAACGTTCATATCATAATTTTTTTTAAAATGATAAAAAAACTTTGTTTTATAAGACACAAATTAATATCATTTTACATAAAATAAATAAAATGGAACCTAAGCAGTGACAAGATTTGTCTCATTTCTTTCAAAATCAAAAATCTTTTACAATCCCATATCTTTTTTTTATTTATTTCTATTCCTTAATATCAACTTATCATTTTATCTTTCAATTTGTTAATGCTTGAAAATGTTAATTTACAGCAGTGATCCAATCATGGTAAGAAACATATTATTTTATCAGATTTATACTAAAACAGTCTTACAATAATAGATTTTAGCCTTCATTATTTTGATTGTAAAAGAAAAAAAAATGAACTTGATTGATCATAGAATGAGAAATCTTTTTTTGTCTTTATCATTTGATATTAGAGTTCAGTCTTAATCCATAAATGAAAAAAATATGGCTTAATTACTCATTTTGAACACAATCATAAGAACTTTAAGTTCTTTTCAATTATTGTCAATGATGTAGGACAAAAAAGAAATTTTAGAAATATGATATAATTTCTCTAGATTTTTTTAATGCTGGGTTTAGAGTTTTTTTTATTTAATTGATATTTACTTCTAAAATGTTTTTTTTATTCTTGAGGATGACTCAGCTCTGAAGGATAAAGGTAGGACATAAATTATCCATTCTTGTTAATTTTTTCTGATGTAAAATAGAATAATCAATATTGTGATATTTAATTGGCTATGTAATATGTTTGAGAAACTATAATCAATCATGTATTATGTTATATTAGTTTTAATAGTAAATTAAATAATTTACATTTGTAATGTTATGTTAATTTTAACCATGAAAAGTGCTAAAAGTCCTTCTGGATGGACTGGAATTTCATCTTGTGCTGTTCTTTGCTGCATCTCCTTCCTGCAGACTCTAGATTCAGCTTACTGGTCCATTGGCCGAGAATCAGCTATACTAACAAGGAATTGAATCAATGTATGAAGATGACAAGCCACAGGCTACCCCCTAGGAAAATTGAACCATATGCCTGGATAATTGTGACAGCCCTCCTATGCTTGTAGTGAACCAAATTCCCCACTTATGGCTGGAAACTATAGATTTTAGTCATGTTTTGACGTATGTTTTGTATAGATTGAACATTTGGACAGGTCTGCTCATTGATTGTAAGGCTTGTATTTGTAATAGGTTGTATAGTTCTCCTTCTATCTTTATAGGAATGGTGATGGGTGTGTTTGAAATTGACAACCCTAGTAAGTAAATACGGTTCAACTTAAGGTCAATATTAGGGTTAAATTATTCAGAAATATAGATGAGTACAATTGATGTCTTGCATTAAATTATTCTCAGAATTAGATAAGTACAAAAGATGACTTTGACTATGGTTCAACTTAAGGTTAATATTGAAGCATTTGTCCATTAATCAAACTAATTTCACATATATATATATATATATATATATATATATATATATATATATATATATATTTATTTATTTATTTATTTATTTGTAAGGATTTAACCATTTCTTCATCTCCAATGTATTCTATAATATTACCATTCATCCTCGTCTATTTTTATTTTATATCGAACCAAAACAATAACAAAACTCAACATATCAATCAATCACTATATTATAATATATAATTTTGTAAATAAATTATTTAACAAATATAATCTAAAAAAATGCAATTTTTTAAAAATATCAATTAACTCATAAATATGTAAACTATCAATAAACCCCTAATGTGTAAAATATCAGTTAACCCCCACATGTGTAAAATATCTGTCCTGCAACATTTTTCTGCTGAAAAATATATCATTTCAGCCATTTCTATCATTGATGATTTTGAAATGCACTTCAAACTTATCAAATTAATTCAACACATATGCCAAAAAATAATACACAAGTATAAATGAAATGTTGAGTTAATGTTTGTATAAATACCTGAATAAGAAATCCTTTCTTGATTTTGAAATCACAATATTGGATTTTGGGTGAGAGTGTGAAAATGAGAATTTTTAAACTTTATAGGGTTTAGTTATGATGTTAGTTTGTATAAAGTATTAGAATTTATATAAAAGAGGGCGAGAGTATTTTGGAATTTAAATATGAGTTTTGGTTATATCTATGTAACCTTCAAAATGGTCAATTTTTTAAAGCTCCCCTTAATTGGGTATTTTAATTGATTATCCCAATTTTAATTAGCTAAAATGAAAAAATATATGGCATAAGAGTTTTCACTCCTGTAGAAAAATTTGGACAAACTACAATCCTATAAATAATGCTACTTGCATTAAATTATATGATTATTCTCAGAAATTGGATGTGTTCAAAAGATGATTGGGTATCTATCATTGTAATTTAAATATTTTGAAGCAGGCAGAAAATTCAACAAACAAAATATAAAACCTTGAGAGCAACAAACCAAAAAAAAAAAAACTAACTAATAATAAAGAAGATTAAGAAAACCCTATACAAAAGCAATAAAACAAGGAAATGTACATTGAGAACAATCCAAAAGAAAAAATATCAAGAATCAAACAAAAAAGTGAAAATTAGTTAATTCACCACGGGTCAAGTTGTAATATAATAATCCTTAGACAATTTTCATGAAAATAAAATATACCAGACTGTTGATGCAGTAGCCAAGCCTGAAATTTTTCTGAAAAAATACCTATAATCCCATGTCGTTTACTGTAAGAAAAAGAAGAAAGGCCAATAATATCTCATCACCTACACATCCTTATATTGTTATGAAAAGCCACCCCAACAATATAATATATATGTTTCTTTATAAAATATGTCATTGCTGATGTATCTTATAATTTGGTCCCTTTTGTCTTTCAACCTTTTACATCCAATGATTTTTATTTTATCTAGGAAAAAATAGTGTAAATGGGAAAAACTTTAATAGTTACCACTTTACCTATTCATCTTCCAATAATGGGCTTAAGGCTTAAAAGGGGTCAACTAACTCTGTAACTTTAAAAAAAAATTTAGTTTAATATATGTAAAATAATATATCTTCTAATATTTTACATTAATCTCCATTAGATTTCATTATTTTTTTCATTAATCCTTCTACAATTTACTTATTCAATCTTGACCTCTTAAGTTTTCATTTATGAGTTTGTCACGTCTTCACAATAGCGAATATAATGCCATGAAAAATTAGTATCACCTTCAAATTGTGATCAAATGACCTACACTTCTTATATAACATTACGTTTTGGGGTAATGGAATCAGTTGACCCCTTTTAACTTTAAAAATGTTTTGGTTTAGTGTGTATAAAATATTAATATAACTTATAAAATTTCACATTAACCTAGACCTGGCCACGGGCCGGTTCGGCCCGTGAACCGGACCGAAACCGGCCCGGATAAACCCGGAACCGGAACCGGAACCGGCGGACCCGTAACCGGACTGAACCGGAACCGAAACCGTGGCTCTACGGTTCGGTTCCGATTCACATAAATTGAAACCGTGGAACCGCCGGTTCACACCAGTTTATGAACCGGCGGTGTACTGTGATGAACCGAAAAAAATTTGAATTTTTTTGATTTTTTTTTTAATTTTATTTAAAAAGGCAACGGTTCCCTGCGTAGGGAACCGTTGCCTTTTGAAGGAAAAATTGCAGGGGACCGTGGTCCCCTACAATTTTTGGAATTTCAATTCACCCCCCCTATTTCTAATTTTTTTCAAAAAAGTTTTTTTTCTATATATACCCCTTTAAATTCTATTCTCTCAAATCTCAATCTCTCTACTCTCATTCTCATTCTTTAAACTCTTAATATTCTCTCAATCTTTCAATTCAATCAAATTTTCTTAAATTTAATTAAATTCTTTCTTAATTTTTTATTAATTTCAATTTCAATTTTTTTTATACAATTCATAATTAATTATAGAATTTATTTCCATAATTAATTTTATTTATTATTTTTTTATTATCTTTTATAATTAATCATATAATTTATTTATATAATTAATTTTATTTATTGTAATTAAGTCCAAGCCTTTCTTTTAATTTTTAATTATTATAATTAATAATTTAAAAATTAAATCAAGATCATGTATTAGAATTGACTGTTCAATATCGGTTTCGAACCGAAACCGTCGGTTCCGAACCGGGGCCATGAACCGGAACCGGCGGTTCCGAACCGTCCTGTTACGGTTTCGGTTCAGGGTTCTTATGTTTTCGAACCGTGAACCGGCGGTTCCGAACCGAAATCGGCGGTTCATGAACTGTGGCCAGGTCTACATTAACCTCTTGGATTTCATAATTTTTTCCTTAAATTTTTAACATTTTATTTTTTTTCAACATTAATTTAAGTTTTATTTTCAGGTCCACCATAATTTTCATTTATATATTTGGTTTCCATTGGTATTATTTCATCTACAAATTATATATCCTCAATGTGATCGGTAAGAGATATGTCTTCTACAATAATCATAACAGTGTTGGCTGCTGTTTGATCAGGATCAGCTCAAGAATTTTGCATTCTTCTCTTCTTGTTCAGAAAAAAAAATTATGGTATCTTCAGTCACCATGGCGGCTCTAAGCCTAAGCTTAGGTCCTCCAGTGGACAAGACAGAAAATGCTACTTTCATTAAATTATTCTCAAAAACTAAATATGTACAACTACGTCAAGGATAAATATTATTTCAACGAACGTATTTGCTAATAAATTGTTATTTTTACTATCACACTCTTACGAGATAATAATGTTTTTATATATATTAAGATTATCATCTCTTTACCAAACTCTACTTAGGATTTTTATTACTAAACTAAACTCTACTAAAATTCTTATTCTTTAGAGGAATCTTAAAAAATCTATTCATGGAATAAGCCTAAACCGCTAATTAGTGTTTAATTGGCTATACCCTAACTGTTACATGAGCAAAGAGTGGGTAGCGGACGTCAGGTAGTTAAATATTGCATACAAGCTCAAGGCAACTGCCCCTCGCAACCCCGACCTGTTGACAGGGAGCTGTCACCCACTGACTAGGCAGCGACAACTTCAAATGTATTGTCATAAACACTTATAATCGAAGTGATGGCCAATTCCAACAAATAATATGAGTTCTTTTGCTATGAATTTCAATTAAAATTAAATATTTGCAGAAAATTTCCTATCGCTCAATAGTTCATGGCGCCGTTAGAAGTTGAAACTATAAATGCACGGCCTAATTAATTAGTTTTTGACATTGGTTGTATACCTTCCGAAAAAAAAAAAATCGCAATAACTTTGGTTAGTTTGCAGAGAAGCATGTGATAGAAATTACAGAATTTTATGAAGAAAACATCCAAACGTAATTAGCTAAACATAGAAAACGCTCTCGTGGAAGCTATGCTCATTCTCTTATGATCACATCAAACTATGAAGATATCAAGATGAATCACACAAAGATTGCACAATATTGTAGAGTTCTTCCAGGTAGAATTCTCGAGCATACGTTGAATCAATGAGTCTTCATTCTTCTTGTTATCGAGTATTATCAGAATAACTGGATTTGTAAATTCATCCCTCTACAGCATCAGATCAGCTTTTGTCAATGTATTTGCTGAATTTCTTATAAGTCTTACGGTTTCAGCCCTTGAGAAACCAGCGGTTCCTTCACTATCAACCTTAACTTTCAGTCTACTGTCTGTGTTAATTTGCTGCCAGTTTTATGATTTTCGAGCAAGATAAAAAATAACTTTCAGTCTACCGTTTGTGTTACTTCTTGCACTGAGCTTATTAAATTATCAAATGTAAAATTAAAAGGCATTTTGTTGCAATGTATTTCCGGTACTGAAAATTTGTATGTAGAATAATAATAGGCAGAATTTCCTCCCTCTTAATAGTTCATGGCGCTATAACATAAAAAGGTGCGAGGCCTAAATTTACATCCAAATATGATTAGATGAACATAAAAAGAGTGTGGAAGCTAATAAATCTCCAATGATATCAAGATTAGGGACGCAAATTGAGCAATTCTATAATGTTTTTTTTTTTCGTTTTTGAGTAAATTTCTTGCTAATATGCCAAATCAACAAGTCTTTGGGTTAACAATTGAATGAGATAAAACTTTATCTATTATGCATTGATACATGACAAAATTTATACATAAGTCCTATGAATGTGCAAGAAAATAAATCATATACAAAAAAAGAAAATGAACAATAGGAAAATATTCTAAATACATACGGAACATCTTTTAACACTTAGTTTCTTTTCGTTTTTAAGTTTTCTCATAATAAATGGATTTGTGAACTCATTTCTATGCACCATCAGTCTAGCAGTTTGTCCAAACCAAGCTCATTCGAGCTCGAGTTCGTTTCGAACAAGCTCAAAACAAGTCAGCCATATATGAGCTCGAGTTACTTGTCAAATTTTTTAATTAAAAATTTTGATACAAAACGATATCGTTTTGACCAATATGTATTAAAACTGCGTCGTTTTAATAACGAAAAACGAGTTGAACCTAATTCAAGTCAAGTTCGAGTTTGACTTTCACGAGTTCGAGCTCGAACTTGAACTTAACTATATGTGAACCGAACTGAGCTCGAGCTCGGCTCGGCTCAGCTCAGCTCAAATCCAACCCTATTTCAGACCCAACTTGCACATTGACTTGGGGAAAGAGTTGATCTGGGTCAACCAACGATTAAACTAGTTGATTTGATGGTCTGATTGAGTTACTTTTAACTTAAAATTAGAATTAATATTACAAACAACTTTATCTACATAATTATTAATTATAAAATTCGCATTATATTTATTTAAAAATAAATTCGGCTTAATAGCACACAAGTTGTCCATTGATGAAATATTGGGTTTAAGTCCTAATAAATGCTAAATTTTTTATTCTCCTTGTAGTATAAAAAAAAAAAGATATTTTGAGTAAAAATCCAAACATAGTGTCTGACTTAGTGGTATTTTCCAAGTCAGGCAATGGTTAAAACTCAGGATTAAGTTCCAACTATTGTAAACAAATTTGCTTATTTTTTCATGTTTGTTTGTAACTGGCTCTTGGTTCTTACTCAGACCAGTCTATCTAGTATGCAATTCTTTGAAAGATGTACAGTTGTTGCTATTGGATCCAGATCCACCCATGACGGGTCAACTCGATCCGATTTAATATAATTGTCAAGGGCAATTATAAGAGACAGTTGGACATATATAAATTATTAAAACTACTTCTCTATAAAAACATAACGTTATTTTTTAGAAAAGAGAACTCTCCTCTTTTCTCCTGCAAAACCAATGCACAGATCCTGTCTCCCAAATGAAAATCAATACGTGGGCAAATGACATCGTGAGAAAAAACTAACGTCGATACATTGCGTCGTATTCAAAAAAACTTCATTGAAAATTACTCCAAGTACGCAAATCTTTATTTACATAATTCATAGAATTTGATTCTGGCATGTTTGATTATTTCCAACAGTTGCCTTCTTACAGCTTGCGAAACCATTTGTCCTTCACCATAAACCTTAAATTTAAGTCTCTTGTATGCAAACTTTGATTTAAAAAAAAAAAAATTTAAAGTGTTTTTTGTCTCCATTGTCCCTTTTGCATTTTAACTTTTATTTAAGGTAAGGTAACTATTCGGTACAATTTATAATTATTGCATTAAAATTATAAATTAGCATTGCTTGTTTGATACAAGTGATTACTATTCGATTAAAAAATTGATTTATTGACTTAAAATATCTAATACACCTAATATTTTAACTTAGTTTACCAGTACACACCATTATGCTTAAATTTCTAAACTAAGTCCAAAGCGTAAACCATTTTTTAACAATAAACTAAATTTTAATAAATTATAATAGTAAGGAAGTAACATTGGAGACACGACAATAAAATAAAAAGAAATAAATAAAAAAATATCATCAATAATAAAAATTCAAGAAAAATATAACACCAATATATACACTTAAAATATCCAATACTAACTTCATATAAATGCTATCAAAGAAAATAATAAAATTTTCTTTATTATTGATATATATCGAAATAGTAACATTGACTTAAAATTTTTTTTAAGTTTTCAAAATTTTATATTGAAAGATTTATTATTAATTAGTTAAAATTTTAAATATTTCAATTATTTAATATTTTGGGTTATTATAATTTTAGTTAAATAGTTAATTACATATTTAATCCAATGTTGTATTATATACGTGACAATATTAAACTTAATTCACTTTACTTTTATCTAATTTAATGTAAGATATTTAATCTAATCTAACGTAAAATAAAAATAAAAGAAAATTACTTACTTTTTTTAAAATAATGTCTTTTTTTAATAATTAAAGAAATAATTAGTTTTGAAATAGTGGACTGAATGAAAATTTCAAAATTTATCAAGGGTAAAAAAAAAAACCAAGGAAAAAATTCGTTAGATTCAATAATCAAATAATTCAAAAAAAAATTCTAATAAATGTCTTAATTAATTATTTGATTCAATAATCTAGTAATATATATCAAATAAACTATACTAAGTAGATACTTTATTAAGTCCATCCAAAAATTAATTCCCAAGTTACCAAATATTGCATTAATATCAACTATAAGTGGATTTAAG
Source organism: Mangifera indica (assembly GCF_011075055.1). Classification (NCBI taxonomy): domain Eukaryota; kingdom Viridiplantae; phylum Streptophyta; class Magnoliopsida; order Sapindales; family Anacardiaceae; genus Mangifera; species Mangifera indica. The sequence goes on from NC_058138.1 coordinate 6,926,582, forward strand.
TTGAGTCAAGATAGAAAAAAGAAAATTTTCAACTCCCAAATAGTTAGTTCGAGATCGAGTTTGACTCACTCAATTAACAATGTTTTTGCTAAAAAAGAAATAAAGTTATCTAAATAGGAAAATAAATCGGCAGAGAGAATCCATTGATAATTTGATTAATTTAAATTAATTTGATTCAATCTTAAATTGGGACTACCCTGCATGAGATGAGCACTAGGCTGATTTGGCTTGCGTCTAGATCTAAAATTTTAACAATAAATCATTATAATAAGGCCAAAGGATTTATTCCCACCCAAGGTTTATTACATTATCAAACTAATATCTACTAAGTTTTAAAAATTTAAACTCCTACCTATACGCTATTAAAATTAATCGAACTAGTTATTTATAATAGTAAAATCGTCATTTAACCAATAATATATTTAAAAAAATTAAATGTTATCCATTTTTCCTCAAAAGTTAGGGAATTAGCAATTTTTCCTCAAAATTAAATTTTAAAATGTTATATTTTTTTCCTAAGATTTTTTTCTTTTCTATCTCTCTTTTCAAGCATCGTCTCCCACCGAACCCTCTCTTCTTCCCCTTTTTTGGCACAGTCTTTGGACAAAGATAAAATAAAAAAATCTAAAAAGAAAAAATATAATATTTTAAAGTTTAATTATCAAAGAAATTATTAGTTTTTTAAATATAAGAGAAAAATATTTTATATTTTATTATTTTTAATATATTATTAATTAAATAATAATTTTATTTATAAAATTAATTGATTTTATTAATTTTAATGAAAATTTTATAAGGCCAGAGATACAGCTCATTAAAAGCCCAATGGACCTATCCTGCTGCTTCAACCCAAAACTTACCCAAATGACAGCAACAAGAACTAAAACTAAAAATCACAAACTCGCGGAGGAAGTCGTTTTACAAACAACATAATAAATTCGGGGATTCAATCTCAATCACTTTAAGGTCAGTGATTAAGCTTCCTTGAAATACTTATTTCAAGTTTCAGTTTTCTTTATTTATTTATTTATTTATTTTGTTTAGGGTTCTGTTCTGTTTGAGTGATGCCAAATTGTCTTAACTTGTTCGTAAGCTCCTTCAATGGCCATTAAACTTTCATCTTTAACATGTTCAAGCAAAATCCTCAAATGCGTTTTAACCGCGCGTATTTCTTCACTTTCGTATGCCAGTACACTCCAAGTTACTGATTATGAAGTGAAAATTCAATCTTTAAGGAATAAACTATTCCCGGATAATCTTATCCGGGTTTTGGATAGCACTGGCGACTTGAACTCCGCTGTGAAGATATTTAAATGGGCATCTCTCCAAAAAGGGTTTCAACACACGGCTGATACTTATGGTAAGATAATTTTGAATCTGGGTTTGGCTGGAAACGTTGAACAAATGGAGGGGTTTTGTCAAAATATGATGAAAGATAAATGTCCAAATGCAAAAGAAACTCTTATTTCATTAGTTGAATTGTTTGTTCAACATAATAGAGTGAATGAGGCAATAAGGGTTCTTGTGAGTATGATTTTGGGTGGTTTTATGCCCTCAGTAGATGTATTTAACGTTTTGTTAGGTGCCATTGTGAAGAAGAAGAGAGGTTTTGAAGATATGGTGTTTATTTATAAGGAGATGGTAAAAGCAGGAGTTTTGCCAAATGTTGATACTTTGAACTATTTGTTGGAGGTTTTGCTTGAAACTGGTAGGATTGAGTCTGCTTTGGATCAGTTTAGGAGAATGAACAAGAAAGGGTGTAGTCCAAATAGTAGAAGTTTTGAGATAATAATAAAAGGTCTTATTTTGAGCAATCGAGTGGATGATTCAGTTATCATTTTAGGCGGGATGTTTAATGCTGGATTTGAGCCAAAATTAAGTTTCTATACCTGTATAATACCACTGTTTTGTAGGGAGAATAAACTAGAGGAGGGAATCCGACTATTAAGGTTGATGACAGCTTCAAATCTTTTGCTGGACGAGTTGATTTATACAGAGTTGATTAGATGTATGTGTGAGAACCATAGAATAGATGATGCGAATAATCTTCTTGAAGAGATGATAGAAAGTGGTAGAACACCTGCTGTTGACGTGCTTGTTGATCTAGTAGTAGGACTTTGTGCAGTAGGAAAATTTGATGAGGCCATGAATTTCTTGGAAGACAAATGTGGTTACATGACTTCTCCATACAACGCTATGCTTGAAGGTTGCTGCAATGCTGGTAAATGTTTTCTGGCGAAAAGTATCTTGGACAAAATGGCTGAGAGAAACATAACTGATTGTGATTCTTGGAATATTCTAATCAGATGGCTTTGTGAGAATATGGAAATAAGGAAAGCGAATGAACTTCTTAGTAGAATGATTAAATTTTCCAAAGTTCCTGACTCAGTCACATACTCAGCTCTTGTTGTAGGCAATTGTCAATTGAGAAAGTATGAGGATGCTCTACAGGTGTTCCATCGGGGCTGTATCAAAAATTGGGTTTTGGATTCTATATCTTATTTGGAGTTATTGGAAGGTCTTTGTCAGGCAGGAAAGATCATGGAAGCTGCTGAAGTATTTGATTACATGTCTAAGAATAAATGCTCCCTCAATCCTTCTTCTTACAGTATGCTGATAGGCAGCATGTGTCGCAGGGGACAAGTGGATAAAGCAATTAGGCTACGTGGTTTGGCTTACAGTTCTAATACTTCTTATACTACTTTAACTTACACTACAATCATGCATGGGTTGTCAAAATTAAAAATGGCTAAAGGGATAATGGTAATTCTCTCACAAATGTTGGTAGACGGTTGTGCTCTGGATGTGGAAGTATATTGCATCCTCATACAAAGCATGAGTGCACAAAATCGATCTAAGGATTCTGCTTTCTTTTTCAATTTGATGGTCAATGAGGGTTTAGTGCCTGACCGAGAAACAATGCATACTCTTCTGTGTTGTTTGACTAGCCAATCTGACTTGCACATGGTTTTAAGTGGGATTGATAAACTAGTTTCTGATAGTGATATTTTTGATTCATCTATGTATAACATACTAATCAATAGCCTCTGGAAAGAGGGTCTAAAAAGTGAGGCTTCCCGATTATTGGATCTGATGATAGAAAAAGGTTGGGTACCAGATGCTACCACTCACAGACTGTTGGTTGGATCTTTTATCAAAAGTGACACAGATGGTGAAACATTTGCATATGAGGATTCCATACAAGATAGTGTTAGCAACATTCTCGCTGAGGGATTGGGAAATACATGACAAGTTCCCATAGTTGACAATGAAACTGTAATTAAAAAGTTTCTAAATTATCCTGGTGGAAAACTCACCATGATGGGATGTAAGCTTCTTCGGGATCTAATTTTGCAGTTTTCGTTGAGTTGCATGAGAAATCAGAGTTGGTTGAGTTGCGAGATCAGAGTTGGTCTTCACCCAGCCATCTTATAATCTGTGACATGATGCCACTGCATTGTAAATGTTGTGGCATCATAAGCTTTTTGGTCCATTGTATTTTTTGTTAAGTACTTGTGCTTTGCTCTTTTAATTGTTATTATGGTGCAATATGCTCCATATGAACTCGGGAAATCTCTTTGTTCTGTTAAGTCATACTTAATATGATATCAGTGAAGTTAGTGCTAGGGTATTTAATTTAATCAAGTCAATTTCTGTAATATGCTCCTGTAGTCCATTACAGTATTGCCTATATTTAGCTTCAATATTACCGTATGATTTAGAATTGTTTTTATATGTTGGATTGATATCAAACAAAAAAATTGTCAATTCCCTTCCAATGCAGAAGCTTAACATTACTTTACTTTCACAGATATCAAGCAGTGCCCTAATAAGTTTGAATTCATATCAACTTGTGCATCAGACTATTTGGAATCATATTTTTGGGTAGAATTGAGAGGGCGGAAAGATTATAATCAGCAAATTGAGGTCTGAGGGAAGACTGGAATTGCAACCTGCAGGCCAGAGATTGTTGACCAGTATTTAGCAGCTGAAGTTCATTCTTTGATGGTAAGATTGTTGTTGAACTCTATCCAACCATAGTTGCCACAGAAGCAGTTTTCATCAAGTTCTAGTCATTGATGGAAACTTTTACCGGTGACTTGGTTAAAGAGTGATAGAGTTAGTACAAGTTTTCATCATCCGAAATTCTCACCGAGGACATGGAAATTGAAATGATAGATTAAAGATACAAATTGGTGTAACATGACAATACAGTTAATGACTAATAAAAAAAGCTATAATTTAACTTGATTGCTCAAATAGGCGTTTATATATGACTTAGCTTGTCTCTCCTAATATTAATTCCTGCATTTTCCCTTGAATATGATATACTATCTAATTTATATTATATTTTGAGGAATTGTGTTTTCTAGGTTGCTGATTTTTGGGAATTTCAATGAATATTTATGGGTTATTTTGTTGAATGAGCAGGTGTTAAGGATGCAAGTGATAAGGAAATTCTAGTGGACCGTTTATTCTGAGCGACCTGCAAATATAATGTTAATTTCTGGAGACAGAGATGTCTCCAATGCTCTCCATCGATTGAAGATGAAAAGATACGACATTCTGCTTGCTCAGTTGCAGAAAGCATTGGCTCTTCTCCTTGCAGTCACCAAGATCGTATGGCTCTGGACAAGTCTTGTGGCTGAGGCCCTTCATTAATGACTAAAATTGGTAACAAATTTCAGTCCCTAATGATATGCCTTTTGCTCATGTGCAAGTTCCCTACTTGGGAAATCCTGATGAGAAATTCAGTAATAGTGCACTAGTTGATATTCTGGAAGATCAAGAAACCTGTAAATTATAATCCCAAGAGTTCTGTTATGGGCCTTGTCCGAATGGATTTGCTCATTTCAACCTTGCTCAGAATCATTATAGAAATCATTAACCACCACAGCCTTTAGTGCGAAACAATCACCCTAATCATCCTCGTAGTTCTGTCTAGAAAGGTAGTGAAGTCAGCAAATTTGATCCTATTAGCATGAATATGAACCCTGCATTGTTTAGTAAGTCACAAAATGGACTTATAGAGCATAGGAAGCTGTTGTTTTCTTCACCAGTGAACTTAATTGACATTTCTAGCAATATCATATGAGGGATGCAAGGGTGCCAAAAACCTTCTAATGATGTCCAAAACTCTTATAGGTGTTGTGTTACTAGCATTGAACTCCTTAAAATGTGAAAAGATGATGTCAACTGAAGGTAATATTGTCAATTGCATTTGATATGGGGATCCAAAGCATCAGGATACTAACATTAAAAAGTCCTTGGAATTGTTGTTGATCAGTATGTGGTAGTGAAGCAGAAAATTAGAAACATGAACTTCTATGTTGGTAAGAAGAAGAAACTCTGGAAATGTGTGAACCTTATTGCTTGTAATCCTATGTGAATCTCGGAAATGGCATTGGAAAGTATTGAAAAGTTTCTAATGTCTCCTGGATGGCAATCTGCAATTGTGGCTTCTCAATGCAGGTAAATTTCCTTTGCCTGTTTAGTTTAGCCATATTTAGATTCTGGATTTGTAATTGGACTATTTTTTTATTTTGTCTTTGTGGTTTTGCATTTTTGTTTATAGGTATGAAGCTGGTACTATTTTTAAGTATAATGTGCTTGAAAGAGTTTACATTAGGTGACATACTACAGGTCTTGAACATGGTTATTACCATAAAAAAATGGATTGATCATAATCAAGCAGGATGGCAGCCAATTTTCATCAATGTTGTGGAATGCAGTCCTGAATTAGGCACTATATCTTGTTCATAAAGGTTCGACCTTGTTATTCGTGGTTGTTTCTTAGTTTTACAACACCACCCCCGCGCCCCCCCAACCCCGGAAAATGCTTTTCACTATTGCGTTTTAGCTTTCTTTCTATTTGAGTTGCTGTAGTTTGTAACAGCAAAATATTATAATCAGCTCAGGTTGTGGACCGAGGGAAGACTAAAATTGCAAACAGCAGACTTTAGATTGTTGACCATTATTTGGCAGCTGAAGTTCATTCTTCAACAGTAAGATTGATTTTGAACTCAAGCTACAGTTGCCACAGAAGCAGTTTTCACCAACTCTTACTGGAATTTGTTAACTTGGTTTAACAGTTACAGAGTTAGTACAAGTTTTCATGAGCTGAAATTCTCGCCTAGAAAATGGAAATTGAAATGATAAATTGAAGAGACAAATTTGTCTAAAGAGACCATATTGTTGTAATTTAACTCAATTGCTCTCTCGCACCCTCGCGCACGTATATGGATCATAGAATTCTTTTCCTTTTTTATAACCAGGCTCTAGCCCAGTTTGTCAACTGGTAAATCATGGGGCACAGTAACTGAATCCATAATCAGAGCATCTGGTCCATTAAGAGTCCACCTTGCATGGGATCATAGAAATAACCAGGAAATTCAGGTATTTAACAATCAGCTTATCTTATAGAAGTTCAGGACCAAGTTGGTTTACCAAGGAAAGCAGGATGATTAAATTTCAAAATCCAAATGCATAATACAGATGCAACAAGCACTTTAAGCATGAAAATCACCCATATTTGCAGAATTCTGAAACAATTGATATGTTGAAAGCTAAACAGAGATAAAAGCTTAAGCTGATTTTGATATTACAATAAACATCGGAGGTGTTAGTAGATGACATGTTATAGTGAAAAAGCACATGATAAGTTTTTAATATATTTTTCACCATGTTAAACTATCCAAAATTTTATTTTCATTATAATTTTGGATAAATGATCACTACTAAAATTATTAGTAAATTAACTAAAATTAAAACTTAAACCTATCGGTTACTTACCTTTTGCTTTTGTCAAGATGGAGAACAAACACATTTTGCCTTTGGACGAACCTTTTGAACTTACTCATGACTGCAAAGTGTGTGTAGTGTTTTCATATTTAGAATCAAACACGATATACATTTCATACAAAAACTTATTATCATTTATTGTTATAGATAAAAGTTCTAACATATTTTGAATTTATAATAATTTAGTCCTACGGTCTAAAAATAATAGCTGTAGTAAACAAAAAGTTGTATTTTTCCAATATTTTTTAAATTTATCTTCCATTTGTTTTGTAGGAGGTAAAAAATGTGATGACATATCTAGTCTTTAAAAATAAAACTAATATTCATTATACAATATAGGCCAAAAGACATATTCCCATCCGAGGTTTATTCTAAACTCAAATTGGTATTGGCTAAATATTAAAAACTCAAACTCCCATTCATGAGGTGTTAAAATTAATAAAAACAGTTAATTTTAAAGGCAAAATCATTATTTAACTAATAATATATTAAAATTAATAAAACATTATCCCTTTCCCCCTAGGTTTAGAAAACTAACAATTCTCCCTCTCAAAAAAATTAAACTTTAAAAAATCACATTTTTCCCTTACTAGGTTTTACATTTCTAGTGAGTTTTCTTTGGCCCTTTCTCTCTCCGATGACTTTATCTCCCTCTAACAATGATCTTGCCCTTCACTAGAGTCTTTGTCATTGGCATGTCTTCGTTAAAGATGAAGAGATTAGTCTTCATTAAAGACGAAGATTCCGAAAACAGTCGTCAAACTGAGATAAGGTCGCTAGAGAAAGAAAGAGTTGGAGAAACTCACTAGAAAATACAAAACCTAACAAAGGAGAAAATGTGATTTTTTAAAATTTAATTTTTGGTGGGAAATTGTTATTTTTCTAAACCTAGGGAAAAAATGGATAATGTTTTATTATTTTTAATATATTACTAGTTAAATAACGATTTTACCCTTAAAACTAATTATTTATGTTATTTTTAACACTTCATAAGTGAGAGTTTGAGTTTCCAATACTTTGTGGGTACCAATTTGGATTTTCAATAAACCTTAGGTGGGAATGTGTCTTTTGGCCTACAATATAAAACTAAACAAGTTGTGTAGGATAGTAAATTCTTGAACATATATGCGCAGAATTTTTTAATGGCTATAACATATTGATTAAAGCACAACCAATTTCTCAATCATTTTCAGTAGAAAAAAAAAAACATGATTTTTATGATCTTTCGGTTGTGTGTTAAGAATTGGGTTATTATTGTTTTATATCCATAACAAAATTTTTAACATTAAATAAGTTAAGTTCTATCAAGCTTTAACAACAATATTTTTTTCCTATTTAAACCAATTTGTTTTCACATTATGCTATGCATTTAAATATGCAGAAAACAATGAAACATAAGTCATGATGACACATCTAATAGTATATATTTCATCTTTTGCTAAACACGTTCTCTTTTGTACTATTAAATTTATTATATAAAAAATATATTTAATATGAAATAATTTTCCAACCATTAGTAAACTTAAATATTTCATCATTAAATTAAAAATTATATCATTAGATTTTACATTATCAAATGCAATAGAGAAATATTTTTATTTATTTTATATTCATTAAAGATGTTAGCAAATGTTGTATAAATGGTTATACTAGTATGAGAATACTCTAACACTCTAAATACAATATGCATAGTTGCCAAATAGAATCAATAAAATAAGCATTTGCACAAATATACCATAAATCTTGATTATTTGGTGTCCACAAATTAGAAATCATTGATATAATACTATTAAAATTATTTAGTTCATTTATAGTTTTAATTTTAATCAAATGAAAATTTATAACTATATATGATCTTAATATTGTAATAGGAACTTTTTTAAAGACTAGTTAAACAGTATTTGCATCATCCACTATTATATTGTATTTTTGACATAAAAAGGGGTTAATCAGCAACGATTATGTATCTGACCATATGGTCTTGCATTACTTGTTGATTGTGGGTAAAGTTGAACATTTCTCTCATGCTAGAACTAAATGGCTAACTTGGAAAAGATTCACAAACTAATCTTGATCTTGTAAAGACAATCTATCATTGCTCATTCAAGTGTTGTGGTAGTTTTTATAATACTCATTTATATGCCAACAAAGATATTCAATGCCCTCCAAACTTGCACATGTTAAACATGAATCACAATATTTGTACTTTGCTCGTTGAACCAATTTACCACTTATGTTATCCTCAACTAATCAAAATGCTCCAACGTCATCGATTTTTGCTTTCTTTTTCTTTCTCGATGGTGTTGCATGCTTCTAAGACTGAAAATCTTCATCAAAATATTAATTATTAGGACCGATTAGATTGATATAATTTCATAAGGACACCAACAATTATATTCCAATTAGATTATTGGGACATGCGCTTGATGGCTAGGGTTTGCGAAGAGACACTCTTTAATTATGAACTTGCATTCTTATAAATGGTGTATGTCATGAATGGTCGTTCATCTTACTTATCATGAACGAGCATTCATGACTTGTGAATGGTCGTTCATGGTTAGGTTAATGTCAAATTGAGTTAATTCAATCATACTGAACAAACTTAGTTCATTCTAGAATTCATACCATCTCATATACACTAAGATTATCACTAAGTAATCATTTTCCTTAGAGTTCGAATCAACTATTTTATATATGTGACCCATAAGTACTCTACAAAATTAATAATATCTAGATTCGGATCGAATCTAAACACAAATCAAGATTGACCTCTAACAATGCATTATAGCCACCTAATTGATAGTGTCAGTGCACTACTCAGTTTTTTTAACTACACGATTTTGAATAACTTGATCCTTTTGTCAGTCAATCTCTTAAGATTGAGACACGAATGCGTGTTTATCTTATTGATTTCTTAATATCAACTAATATATATCAATAACCGAATGACCTAGACCGGATTTAGACATAATCTCACTGTGGCCACATCTTCAAGTGTTTATGATGTCTTTTAGTATTCTCATGTAAGATATCCCCTCTCATGCTCGATAAGCGATGAATTCTCTTTTAATCCATCATAGCCTCTATATGGTTATGTATAATATGACCAATCTCAATTTAACATCAAATCATATTAATCCTTGTAAGAGACGATTCGATAACCTTAAGTTTAAATATCACATTTACCTGTGAGTTAAAGTATTTATTCTATAGACATAATAACAACCATCCATATGAAAATCTTTATGTTTATCTAATGAAAACGTTCACAATGTGCACTCATATGTTGCACAACCTATCAGCTAACAACTTTGACATGTGAGAACTGTCGTTACCCTTCAATGGGGTTGTTCATCACTATTATTTATAGCCTTAGTTATAGTGATATCAGAATTATGGACATTTCTAAAATGGTCATCTAATATATATAGGTTTCCCACGATCAGTTGTCTGATCTCCTTGTCATGATTCTATCATTTTAAAGATATATTATTCGTATAAATATATTATGTTAACATTAATATGCGTGAATAATATAATACATTTTATTAATAAATTACACAATTACAAATGTACAAATCGACTAACTTTAGGGCACTACCCTAACAACCATTACATTAGCATGTTTTTTTTATATTACAAGAAAAAAAATCACAATAGCCAATAACATATCAAAATTAACTATAGAAGGAAAGACTATCTACTTACCTCTCTTCCATTGGCCAAGTAAAACTTCACTTGACAATGATTCCTGATGGTCCAAACTCCTTCCAGTGCTCTTTTGGCTTCACAAAATCCTCTTCGCTCACTCACTTTTGCTTTGAAATACGGTTAAGTGCAAAGTGAGCCAAATAGCCGCAAATCATCAAACTTCATTGAACACACAAACACGCACACACACATAAAAAGACACATTGAACACAAACTTCATTAAACTTCAATGAACACACAAACACACACACACAAATGCATACACATAAAAACACACAAACACATACACACACAAAAAACACACATATGCATGCACACAAATGCATGCACGCTCACACAAACACATTGAACACACAAAGCACACACGCACGCATGCACACACGTGTACACATATATAAAATGTATCGAGATAGTTGTTTGATAACTATTATTATATGCAAACTCCATGAGTGGCAACGCATCAATCCAACTTGCTCTTTAATCTAGACAATAAGCTCTCAACATGTCCTCGATCACCTAATTCATCCTCTCAATTTGTCTATCAGTCTAAGAATGATAAATTATACTAAATGTTAACATTGTACCCATAAACCATTGCAAACTCTACTAGAATGCAAAAACAAATCTCATGTCTTTATTTAACACAATTGTCTTAAGTACACCATAGAGTCTGACAATTTCCTTGACATAAATTTGACCTAATTTATTAGTGCTAGTGATATGTTTAACCAGAATAAAATATGCCAACTTGATCAATTTGTCCACAATAACCCATAAGCATTTAATCTACCTCTAACCCTTGGTAATCCAACAACGAAATCCATAGAAATGTGCTCCTATTTCCACTCAAGAATACTCAACAGCTGTAACAAACTCAATGGTCTCTAATGTTTGACTTTAACCTATTAACATAGCAAACACTTGGTAACAAAATTAACCACCTCATTTTTTAAACCAAACCACCAAAATGACTTTCTCAAGTTGTGATACACCTTTACACTCCTAAGATGGGTAGTGTAAAGCAAAATATGAGCCTCTATAAAGATCTTAGTCCTTAAATTATCAATACCAGAAACATAGATCTGACCTTGAAACCTTAACACATTTTCAACAATACTAAACTCTGACTCGATACCCTCGATAACTTTCTACCTTATCTGGTTACACCACCCATCTACCAATTGAGCCACATGGATTTCCTTTAACAAGGTAGTCTAAATCCTTAACCATTAATCTAATAACCAACTCTATTTGATTTCTCACCAACTCTTGTTGCATCTCTTGGCAAGTTGTAATATGAAACAACAACACTTTTCCCCTCAAGGCATTAATTACAACGTTAGATTTTCTCAGATGGTATCTAATATCACAATCATAATTTTTCACCAATTCTAATAGTATCCTTTGTCTCATATTTAGTTCTGTTTAGGTGAAGAAATATTTCAAACTTTTTATAATGTGTGTGAATGCTACACTTAACTCCATACAAATAATGTTGTCAAATTTTCAATGCAAACACAACCGCGACTAACTCAAATCATGTGTGGGATACTGAAGCTCATAATCCTTGAGCTATTGAAAGGCATACATAATCATTTTCCCTCTCTATATCAATATAGTTCCCAAACCTTGGTAAAAAGCATTTGTATACAAGTCAGATTCCTCACCCTCAATCAACAAGGCCAAAACCAGTGTCAAAGTCAATCTTCTCTTCAATTCTTGCAAACTCAACTCATAAGCATCAGATCATTTGAAGGAAATATTGTTTCGAGTCAACTCAATCAACAGTCACTTTATGCAATGTCTTATGCTAAGCCGTTTGCTTTTTTATTGTCCTGTTACTTCAAAAACCTACCAACAAAACCACAAAATGAGCACAGTGAGTGAAACTCACATAGTAAGTAGGTGACCTCTCGACACCTATTTATTGAATGTGTTCCATTTTCAATCATGTTGTGGTATTTTAGATTTTCCACCAATATCCCAAATATTCATTTGAATATTTCAACACCTAGTACTCAATCTCCAATTATTACACCATCACAGATGACTAATGTCAAATGATATATATCGACATCCTAGATGCCTAATAAAAGCATGTGACATATCAAATGTCAAATATAAAATGCACCTAGTACACTCGTCGGTCGAGCTTTAGGCATCATGGTCACATAGACTAGTCTTGATGCTTTCATAGCCATACTACACATAACTTAGTAGCAAAATCACACAACACACAGCTCAACGATGACCACACTGTACATAGCTCGATAGTGAGAATAAAAAAATGATCGTTTTCAATTTTTAACTCAAAATCACTCTGGTCTAAGTCCATATCGTCATCCACATAGTCGAGTCTCCTAAGTTCACATTCGACTAATATTGTCTTTGTTAGGGCCATAACATTCACATTTATCTCCGTTAAGGTCTTAACATTCACATTTGTCTTCGTTAAGGCCTTATATGTTCTCATTTCCCCTATTCATTGCTCATAGGGGTAAAATAGTTAATTCCATAATCATATATAACCATTGTTATACCCTTGCACCTATATTCTTAAAATACCCAATTATACACAGTCATGCATACTTTATACACAAGGGTGTATTTGTTCCACATACATGACCATGCAACTTACATACAAAAACATGCAACTTAAGGCAAGACGCATAGTTGTATGTCTCATACCATAAAAACGTGTACATGATCCTAAAATTAACACACTCATGGACTTCTCCTAACATGGGAACTATTCATCCCCATATGTACACCAATGTGTTTGACTACTAACAAAGGCGTGTAGCCTATTTTCTACAGAGTTATGTTTTTGCCTGAAACACAATATTTGACCATCAAACTCAATTCCAAGCAATCAAAACAACTTCCAAAAATATGAAATTCACACTTGTCACATTTGGTAACATACCTCATATCTTTCTACATATCTTCAACATCCAAAATCATCTTTAAACCTTACTATCATAGCAATATATGCCTAGAAATCCAACCTTACATGTTATGAAACCTTTAAGGTTGATTAACATTATCTTCCTTTCTATTGAGTAATTTGGGTTAAATCATACATCATACATTATGAAGGGGTATCTCTAAAACTAATCAAGTTACAATATAACAAGAATCTCATGAATAATATCAATGGAGGTCATGCATAGCATATACATATATCATAACTTTATTACTCAATTCACCAAATCAACAATTTGTATTACTAAAACAAAGTCCATACAAGCATTTTCTCATCATACTTCATAGATAAATCTAGTAAAGAACGATAAAAAACAACACTACTTACCTCTCCTTGGACGTTCAAGCAATCTCACATGGCAAAAACTGATTTTTAACGCTTCTTTTGTGTCTTCTAGACTCAAAGACTCCAAACTCTTTGAATATTTGTGAATGTGGTAGTAATATCAGCTAAAATGTGTATAGACCTTTTTTATTTTTTAACGAAAATCCACAATATACAACCTTGTACGCCATACACAAGAGTGTGCAAGTCGTTATCTATTAATGATAGTTTCCCAAATCATTGTCAAACTAATCCTTATCCAAATTAAAATGCATTAACCACACACGAGCATATACCTTAACATACACAAGCGTGTGTGTCTATCAAACTTATCCATTTTTCATACACTTAACAAAAAATAGCATTATGCCCTTACCAACACTTACACAGACATGTAGCCTTCCCACATAGTTGTGCAACTCTAAAGTCACATATACACAATAAATTTAACACAATTTAAGAGAAAAAAAGATGAAAATACCTTTAGATGTACTTGTAGGTGTTACATTTCTCCCCATTAAAAAAAAAATTGTCCTTGAAATTCACTCGAACAGTATGGGAACCTTTGTCTTATATCTTGCTTCATCTCTCTAGTAGCTTTCTTAATCTGATGATTCCTCTAAAGAACCTTTTCTAGTGAAATATGCTTGTTTATAAGCTTATTAACCTGTTTATCAAAAATCTGAATCGGACACTCCTCAGAAACCAAATTAGCCTCAAGCTCAACTTCCTTAACTCTCAACACGAGTTAGGTCACTGATATACTTATGCAACAACACTATATGGAACACCTGATGAATGCAATCCATATTTACTAACAATGTAAGCCAGTAGGCAACCTTACCTACATGCTTCAGAATCTTTAAAGGGCCCATGAACTTCAAAGCTAATTTATCTTTTCGACCAAACATCATCACATGTCAGGAGGGGGTAACTCTCACAAAGACCTTATCACCCACATCATACTCAAAGTCTCACCTCTTCTATTCTGCATAACTATTTTGGCAATCGTAGCCCTATGTCATTCCCTCCCTAGTTAACCTCACATCCTCAATCATTTTTTGGGTTATTTTTTGTCCTAAAGCCTGTGTCATAACATCTATCTCTCTAATATCATCTCATTGAAGAGATGATCTACATTTTCTCTCATAAAGTGTCTCATACGGAGCTATTTGGATGGTCTCTAATAACTATTATTATATACAAACTTTATAAGAGGTAACACATCAATCCAACTCGCTTTTTAATCCATACAACATGCCTTCAACATGTTTTTGATCACTTGATTCACCATTTTAATTTGCCCATCAATTTGAAGATGATAAACAATATTGAATGTCTACTCAAAGACCTCTCTAAACTCTATCAAAAAGTTGAAACAAACCTTGTGCCTTTGTTTGCACAATAATCTTGGGCAACTATAGAGCCTCACAATCTTTTGGACATACACTTGACCCTATTGAGTCATACTTGTACTATCATGTAAATTTCATTCTTTTAATGATTTTGTTTTAATTTCAACTCAAAAAATTAGGGAGCGTATGGTAGTATAAATCAATTATTACGTTTTGTTCTTAAATTGTCTAATTCTTAAAACTAAGTCAATCATTCAACTATTATTAAGTTTGGTTGTTAAGTTCACAATTGCTTACAATTATTAGAGATCTTCAAAGTCCTTAAGTTCTATTGTTCACAATTAAAGAGTTAAAAGTTGCATGGTTCTAAGTTTATGGTTATACATTACTCTAAATTTCATGATGATAAGTGCTTAAATTTACAATGTTTTTTTGTTCTTAAATCCATGCTTGTTTTCAATTCTTAAATTCACATTCATTTTTAGGTTTATTTATGCTTAAGTTCTTAAGTATAAAATATTTAAGTTTGTTAAAAGTTCTTTAGTTAATTAAATTCGCGTATATTTGTTGCTATTTTAAGTTCAATAGATTTCTCATATGTTCATTGTTGTATAATGTAAAAAATAAAGTTTGCAATCAAGACAAATACTTAAATTCATATATATTTATAAAGCGATCAAGAAAAGTACATAAATTCATATCTATTTATAAAGAAGGAAATGGTTCATCACCAAAAAAAAAAAAAAAATTGTAAAGTTTAAAAACCAAAAAGAAAGAAGACAACAAGAAGCAACTACAAAAGAGGTCCTTAATTATATGAGTTTGGTTATAGAGTAAAAATAGGGACCTCCTGGGGAGAAGCTCATTAGGCCTCCTCGATTTCATGTAATAGCTTCCATTCCTCAGTGTGCTCATTAAAGCTTTCGCCAAGGAAAGATTAGTTGTGGTTGGGATATTGAAGCCAAATTGCATCAAATACATCAAAAAGCATATCTTTGGCTCTATTCTCGACCATGGCTTTCATCGCAATAAGCTTTCCTTCAAGCTCGGTTTTCTCCAATAGTGTCTTCTCGAGTTGGGCCTCAAATTGATGTGCTAGCTCCTTTTCATTATTAGCCCGTTTCTTCTCTAAGGCGACAAGCTTGCTAGTTTCCATTAGCTCAGACTGCAGTTTGCCAATCTCAATATCTCTTTGTTGCAAAATCTTCTCTTTAGCGGCTAGCTCTAATTGTAAAGCCTCAATTTCAACTTTATGACTTTGTTCTATAGCCGCAAGCCTCTCCTTAGTATCCTCCAACTCTTCTTTGAGTAGGTTGCATGCTTGTTTGTTATTGTTGTTGTCCAAAAGGCCAAGGTAATATTCATTGTAAAGGAATGGAAGGATGCTCAAAAGCTGTAAATAGAAAATCGGTGGTTACTTACCAGCATGGAAAAATTTTAAGTAAATAAATAATGAAGGGAAGGTAATTTACTTGGGTGTTATGCTCGATGAACTTCTTAAGCTTCATAGGCATAGCCAACTCCCAGAACCATGGCCATACCTTGTCAGACAAGTTTTCCCTTACCATAGAAGTCATTAGGGTCACATCAAATGGCATCTTAGAGGTTTGGTTAGCATCTTGAGACCAAGACTTCGAGGACGAAAACACACATACCCTCTTCTTAGAACAGGTAACTTGTATAAAGTTACAATCAACAACTTTGAAGTAAGGGTCTACAAGGTGTAACCTCTTTTCTCTTGGCTCCACTGTCTTTTTCCCTTTATCCGAGCTAGGATAAGGCACACATTTCTCCCTTACTCAATATTGATTTAGTGTAAAAGAATCGAAAGTGGTGTTAGTCAAAGAAATAGCTCCTTTAAGGTGTGATTTAGATCGCAATCTCCTCAATCTTGCATTTCTCTTTAATTGAATGAGACGAGGAACTGGTAATCTCAAATCTGTGAAAAAAAGCACAGTTAATATCTTTTTCTATAAGAAAAGTTATACCAAATGAATAGTGGATGAAAATCTACCTAATGTGGAGGGTTTTAGTTGTGGTTTTCTAGATGGGCGAGGAAGCGACATGGCCTGAGGGACAAGGTTATGCAATTGAAGCTTTGTGGTTGCTAATAGCTCCCTTGTGTCTTGGATATTACATGGTAATTCACATAAACTTTGTATTTGATCTTTACGTGTCACATCCAAAGTTGGTTTAAGATGATTAACTGCAAAAATAGTGAACAAAATTAGAGTCAAATGCAAAATAAAGAATAAATAAGAATCAATTAGATTTTCCTCCAAAACCTACAAACTACTATAAACTTCCCATTATGCATATACATGATGAAGTACTTGCTCCTCTAATCACTAATATTGTCTCTCATATAAGTGATTCCCAATAAGTCTTAGTTTGTCCGCTTGGATAAGAAAAAGCAACCCTTCTTCAAGACATGCTCCTTCAATAGGTAAACAAACAAGCTAACCTGGCCCTTTCTCCTTGTTTACCACGTACATATTAAGGATGCAACAATATGCGTTTGGTGATGATTAAAACAAAACTACTACAAAATAATTAAGCATTGCTCACACAAATAAGTGAAAGGGGAATGTTATCTTGCACTGCATGATAGCATTTAAGATCGCATCCCACCCTAGAGGAAGGGCTTGGTGCATGTAGTCTCGTGCTTCCTACAACTCGATGGAGACACCATAACAGTTCTTTCAACTCGATGGAGACACCATAATAGTTCTTTCAACTCAATAAATTTGCATTTTAATGAAGGCTCGCTTCAAGTTGTCCTCAATATCCATAACATCCTCATCGCTTAAGTGAGATAATAACAAAGGTTCATTTCTCTCCGTCTGTTGGGCTAGGCCTTAGTCACTACTTCAACTGTCTAGTTTGGTTAATCAATAGTCTAACCAAAGAAGAGGAGGCCTCTAAGCTTGTCTTTGACGAGGAGGCCTTAAAGCGAGTTCAGAAGAGTTAGACTTCAACACTAATTGAGCTTTTAAACAACATTTGAAAACATGAACAAAGACAACTGTTAGTTCTACCTATGAGTTCAACCAATGACTACTTATGAGTTCAACTGATGACTACTTTCTAAGGTTGGATTCGAATTAAGCTCAAGCTTTTACGCTCATCAAACTCCCCTCAAAGTTGTTCAAGTTTAACTCGTTTAATAAGAGTCAAGTCAAACTTCAAGCTTAATTCAGTACTATAGTCAAGCCAAAAAAATGAATAAAATAACATGGTGTATTAGTTAAAATAATGTCATTTTAGTCAATTCAAATCAATTTTTTTTTCAAGCTTTCGAGTTTGACTAACTAAACACCCTTCAAGCCCAAGCTTGACAATATTAAACTTTCAAAATTGTGTTCAAATTCGTTTGACTCAAACTCATTTTAAACTCGTTCGAATCAAGCTTGAACAAATTTGGCTCAAATCCAACCTTACTACCTACGAGTCCATACAAAAGCAACAAGTTTTACCAATGGGTTTCACTCATACCTGACTTAAGCCCAAAAACTCAACCAAAACCATATAGCATGTTCCTACCCTGAAACACCATGGTCAAACCTTAGAATCTACCAAAAAAGCACACTAAAAGACGAAGTAAAGAACATAATACAAGACAAGAAGCCAAGAGGATTTTACCATTTATGTAAAAGGTGCAGAGAATGCTTTGATCATTGTTGGTCAAAAATAGGAAAAGCTTAATAGT
Organism: Mangifera indica; assembly: GCF_011075055.1. NCBI lineage: Eukaryota > Viridiplantae > Streptophyta > Magnoliopsida > Sapindales > Anacardiaceae > Mangifera > Mangifera indica. The sequence continues at coordinate 6,945,468 of NC_058138.1, forward strand.
TTGTGTGGGCACTAAAATACAAGACACAATGGTTCTTAAAAGTTTGAAGAATTTTGTAAACTTGGTTCAATGAGAATTCTAAGTTTTCAAAGAATTTGAAAGCTTAATGCAATTGCTAGGGTGAAGAAACTAGTAGACAACCCTTCAAGGGGTATTTATAAAGGATATGTGTACAATAAGAATCAATCCTAATCATTCCAATAAAGTTGGTGACAAGTGTTGGCTATCTAGTAAAGTACCTGAACCAACACCAAATAAGGAATTATAACGATTTGAATCACTTTAATAGTATAGAACATTCTCACACTACACATTAAGTGCAAAATGGAAATGTCGCTTTCTCAACATGTTGCAAGCAAGGATCCTGATCATCTATGTATTGTTCACCTATACAGAAAAAAACAGTTTTAAAGTCCTACTCGCTTTATAAAAACTAAAGGCAAGTGTTGTACAGTCAAACTTACCCTTAGCAAAATGTATGAGAATTGCACTAAAGGAACAACTAGTCATTGTATAGCAAACCACTAGTTATACAAAGAACTAGACATATATCTACACACGTCAACCTATAATATAGTTAACAAGCAAAAATTTTGTCTATCTAGGAACAAGTGAAAGGGTAAATCTTAACAATTTCATGATTTATTCATATATGATCTCTATATCCTACTTCCACGAGATAGTCATTATCTCCTACCTTAACTGAACAACATGATCAACAACTTTCATTTAAATATTCAGATTTAATGTCTTAAGATCTAGGTATATCTTCTTATATAAATTACACTATTATCCCTTCTTGTCCCACAAGTACAAGATTGTACAAAATAAAAGGATGACCTATTTTGTATCTTATACTAATATTTTGCCAAAACTACTGCAGAAAATCCATAACATAATAATAGAAGTAAACTTCTATGCAACAAATCGAATCACTTTATAAAATCCTTTGTTTGTCATAAGTTCTTACATAGAAGCACACCTCCAATTTTGTGTATTTCTCATTTATGGAATTTTCACTATCAACAAAGATCATAAACCATCAAATTCAAACTTTGAACTTCTGAATTATAGATTTCATATTACACAAGGAATCATTTAACTATAGATGACAGGCCCATGCTTGCAGCAGCAGAAAAGCTTTAGAAGTATAGTCAAGATTAGAAAAGCTTAGATTTATTTAAACTCTCAACCAAATAATGTTTTAAGCAACATTGCAGATGCAAAATACATTCTTACAGCAGTCTGAAAACTAGTGAGGAAAGGGTAAAATGCACAAATGAAGAAGCTTATACTCATTGGGAGACTAATAATAAACAAAGTTTTTCCACAACTGAGAAAGATCCAAGATCTTAAGACCGAAAGGTAAGAAGACCATCTGGGTAACATTTCTGTAGTGGTGATATTGTCAACAACTTTAAATGATAAGAAAGTTGAACAGAAATTGCACTAATAGTAATATTATATTCCATGTCTGGTGAAGGAAACTTAACAGATATATGTAGCTTCATCTCACAATAAGGTTACCTTAAACATGACATTAGATATCAGAAATGGAAAACAAAAAGTCCGACGCAAGAAACAAGCCAAAATATGTAATTAAAAGATTACTAAGACTTTGTCATAGAAGTACACATGCTACTAGCTAATATGAAACAAACTGTCAACAAAACGGAGGAATGAATGATGAAATAAATCAACAAAGCCTTACTCCTAAAGATAGAAAATAATCGTTCTAATGAGAATCAAACACAAAATCTAATAGGACTTATCTTACACTTCAAGGCAGTAAAAATTAAAAATTCTTTCAAGGCAGACATTGGTGGTAGTCGAAATCAAACATCCAAATGAGGAATGTGAGGCATGCACATCACACGTCATAATGCAAATAGAATCATTCCAGAATTCAAAACCCAGCATCCCATCATTCATAATCTTACATGGTAAAACAGAAAACAATTTTTTTTCTGTGGTAATATTGTTCCAAATTATAAATTCCAGGTTATTGGCCCAAATTGTGTTCAATAAACAATAAATTAAACGCATCAAACACCAAGACCATAAACAACAGCAAACACTAATGCTAAACTCAAAACACAGAGAGAAAATGAACATACGAAATACTTGTTTTCTTTGCACTGAAAGCAGGTATCTATGTCCATATTTGGTGAACTTTAGCTCAATAATCAGGCTCTGCTGATTCTTTCAAGCTTTAGGAATTGTGAAACCAAAAACAGATTGCTTTTTGTGAGGCCAATGGCCCTGCTGGATTCAACCCCCAACTTTGTGGGATCAAATAGAAGCCTGAGTTTCTTGCAACTTAACTAAACCCTTAGTCCCTCAGAGTTTCACACAAACTTCACAAAATATACACCTATATTCCCACCAATTATAAAAAATAAAAAAATAGCAGAGAAAGTACACAGCTAGGTACACAATACTGAATTCAACTCTATATTCACCTCACACAATAAAATCAACAATTGAATGTACCTATAAAGAGACATGGAACAAGTGAAGACAAACATTACATAAAACAACTAAAACTCCACAATTCTACCTTGTAGCTATCCAGTTTCTATAAATTTCTATTTCAAGCTTACAAAGCAAAGCAAACTAAACCCTCAATCAGATTCTATCCAGAGACCTCTACTACAAATTGTGGCTATCGATTATCATTAACATTATTAACCATTTTTTTAGGAGACACAGAAATAGATACACTTTGTTGTTGCTTCTTATTAACATATAAAAAGCTAGCATTAATCGAGCCAGAGTGCTGAACAGACCCAGACACATCAAAGTTTTTGTCTTTATAATTATTATTACTCTTACTTATCAAAACCCCCACATGCTCCAAGGCCTCTCTGGCTCTCTTCCTCGCCGCAGCAGCCTCTTTGGCCTTCTTCTCCTCCTCAATCCTAGCCACCAGCACCGCCTTCTCCATCGATGCCGCTGCAATCCTTGCCGCACAGAGCAGCACAGCAGCCGACTTGGAGTCAATTACATGAGCATTCTTATCATCATCAGACCGCATGTTGCCCGTTGTATTGGGGTTTGGGTCTGTATTTGTGCTTTTCGCAGGGTGGTTTTTGAAAAAATTGAAATTTTTGGGGTCTGAACATGGAGGGCAATGATAGGGAGACGAAAGTGCCAATGGCTTGGCGCAATGTGAGTGGGTAAAGGAGCCGCATTTGGCGCAGGAGAGGCGTTTGGAGGGGTGGGGAGGATTAGAATCATAGAAAGTGAAGCAAATTGGGCAAAAAGATGAAGGGTGGAGACGAAGAACGCAGGAAGTACAGAGCTTTCGCTGGATGCCACGTAGGCGAACATTGTGGATGAAAAGGCCGATATAGGTCCCGCAGTTTCCGCATTCACCTGAGGCGAATATGGTGGTGGGGGGTGCCGGTGCTGGTTGGGGTGTTAGGTTCATTGAGGAGTGTTGGTTTGGGTTTAGGGCTGGGGTTTCGTTTTGTTAGTCAAAGGGTTTACGGGGTGAAATCGATCGGGAGATGAAACGGTTTAGAGAGTGTGTTTGTTATAGAGTAGAAACGACGTCGTTTTCCCATGGTAATGAATAATAAATGATGACAAAAACAAAACGTTGAACCTTTTTAAAACTGATTTGAAAATATTAGTGTAGAGTTTGCGCGTGGTGGTTGACGGTGGTGGTCGCGGTCGAATTTTATTTTTTAATTAATATTTTAACAATAGGAGAAACTTTGAATTATACATTGGCCAAATCACTATGTCCCACTTAAGATTTGATGCAAAGCCACTTTCCACTCACAAACTATCAAAAATTTAAATACTTACTCATTTATTAAATTTTATCGTTATTGTCAAAGAATAAAATTGTTATTTATTTAAATATTTAAAAATACAAATAATTTATCACATTTTCATCCTTAAATTTTAAAAATTAATAAATTCTTCTTAAGATTGGATTCAAATTAAGCTTAAGTTCAATCAAGTTCAAACTCGGTTCAATTACTATTTAAAACGAGTTCGAGACCGAGCTCTGGCTCGATGAACCAAAAAATCTAATACTTGAACTCGGCTTGCTCACAAGCCGAGCTACTCACGAGTTCAGTTCGAATAAGCTCAACGAGTCTAATCACAAGCAGAGCTTGGGAGCTCACATGAGTCTGCTCAAAACTCATGTGTTTATGTCTTCTTTTTAATAATCTAAAATTAAATTGAATTATAATAACTCATCTAATAATATCAAACTATATAATTATCATTATTTTAATTAAAATTCATTAAGCAACAAAAAAAAAAAAGAAACAATAAAAAACGTGGAATTCTTCATCATTCAAAATATGAAATATATATTATTAAGCGTGAATTTACTTAATTCAATTAAGAAAAAAAAATTTAGAACTAAAAAATCAATATGTAACAAATTAACAATAACAATATGTAACGAATTAGTATTTGCTAAGCCTTTCTCTCGGAGCTACAGTTGTCATTCTTTAAAGGAAGAATAATACCAGAGAAGTTAGCTCTTGGAGAAGAGGCACCAGTTGTGACGACTTTTATAGAGGACAAGAAGAGAGGGATATTCACTGACGTCGTTTTGAAAGAGTCAAAAGCAAGGGAAGTAGCTTCTCTTGCATGAACTGAATTCAATTGAGTTGTGTTGGCTAATAAGATTGTGCCACGTTTCAGCTATAGTAATATTATTTCTTTAATTCAAGTGATTTGTCAAACTTCAATAATTTGTAGATGTATTTTTTAATATAATTTTTTACAGACTTTTCTTCTTCTTTTAAAAGACCGGGAGGACAACGTCTCACCCAACTGGAGAAAGAGGAATGGGCAAGCTGCCTTGGCTCACGAGCTGAAAGCTTGAGCTCAAGTTTGAGCTTGATTTTTAAAATATATAAAGCTTGAGTTCATTTACATGTAATTTGTTTCAGACTTATTTGAGTTGAGTTCAAGTTTAAATTCGATTCGAATCTAACCCCAATTCTCCCCACCCAAGTTTGAAAAACTTACAATGCCCCATAGAGTTTTTCCAACAAGCTCCCGACTGTCAGAGATGATGGCGACGACAGTGTTTTCTCCCTCCAGATTTCTTTATTAATCATGTTTCGTTCTCAGCCAACCTTGACCGATGAAAGTTGGAGACAAATACGTTTCTTCGTCTCTTGACAAAGACGATGATTCATCTTTGTTAGAGATGAAAACGAAGAGTCTTCATCTCAGACAAAGACAATACGTCGTCGTCATCTAAGAGACAATGATAACACATCGTCTTCATCTAGAAATGAAGAATAGTCTTCATTGGTTGGTTTCCTCAGTCAGTGATGAGTAGAAATAGAGCGGGACTAAGAGAAAAGGTGGGAGAGAGGGAGAATGTCATTGTCGCCATCATTGACCACCGGTAGTGGTGGCTAAAAAAACCTTAGGGGGAAATATAGATTTTTGAAACCTTGGATGAAGGAAAAATTGTTAATTTTTAAATTTAAGGGGGTAAATGTGATAAAATTTTAGTTTTTAAATATTTTAATAAATAACAATTTTACCCCTAATAATAACAATGAAATTTAATAGATGGATGAGTATTTAGATTTTTAATAGTTAGCTGGTGGAAAGTAGTTTTGTATCAAACTTTGGGTGGGACATAGTCATTTGGCCTTATACATGTAATCAATCAACAAGGGTATAAGTTGTATTGCTACTAAATCATTAAACATAATTCGTTACATGGGTTATTAATTAAGTTAATCATAATTTAAAAAATTATAATATATGATCGACGCTTTAAGAACTAAATTTATACGAACAAATCACTTAGTAAAATATAGACAAATAATCTTTGTTTGAATAGGAGAATGAAATTGCCAAAGTTTTACAGGTACCCTAAATTTTCTAGTTGGAAAGGAAAAATTTTGAATTAAGGGTAAGTGCAACATTTCGATATTACTTTCAGAGGTGTAATTACAAAATTTATAAGATAAATAAGAATGAAGTTTAGGGGGAAATGAAACTTTTTATAAATTGTCTTGCCCTTTTAGCTTTTATAATTCGAAAATACACCCCAGCGGAATAGGGGGGTAACTGATAGATACAAAAGCAATAGAGTTTTTTCATTTTTAATTTGACAAGATAGCCCTAGGTTTTTATTTTTAGCTTTTCAAATTTACATCTACACCCATAGATTAAACTTACTAATGCTACAAAGCAAAATTAAATGTAACCCCATAGCTTCTATATACATCAAATAACCCCTAAATAGTAAGTTTGGTGTAAATGTCAAACTTTCTACTGTTAAATCTAGTTCTAACCCTGAACATCATCATACTAATTTGTTTACCTCCTTAGCTTTTAATTTACACATGCACCCTCCATTCTTACATTATAAAATTACATGTTAAATATTTATAAAACCTTTTAGCTTTTGTCTTTAATAGAAATTTTTTTGTTTCAAAGTATGGTGTCCACACTAAAAAGTTTAGGATTTACGTCAAACTTCATTGTGTTGGGGAAGAAAGAGAGAAGAGAAATCATGTTGAGACTAGTTGAGTGAGAGAATTGAGGTGGTGAGTAGTATAATGCGAATTACAGGTGATATTGGTAGAGTGAGGCACTGGTGGTAACCAGTGGGTTTTTTTTACAATCTTTTTTACGGAGGTGGTACGTGACGAGTGATGGTGGTGCACCCTCAGTTAACACATTATAATGTTACATGTATGTATAAAACCTTTCAGCTTTTATTTTTAATAGAAATCTTTTTGTTTCAAAATATGGTGTTCACAATAAAAGTTTAGGGTTTATATCAAACTTCATTAAGGTGGGGAAGAAAGAGAGAAGAGAGATCATGCAAAGACTCGTCAAGAGAGAGAACTAAGGTGATGAGCAGTGTAGTGTGAATTACAAGTGATGTTGGTGGAGTGAGGCGTTGGTCGTAAGCGGTGGGGTTTTTTACAATTAGTTTTGTGAAGGTGGTATGTTATGAGCGATGGCTATGAATGGGGAAGAGATTTGTTTTGTGATATGCATTCAATTTTTGTCGTCAACGGGAGCAATGAAGACAACTACGAGGTTTGTTTTTTACAAGAGTAGTGGTGAATATTTTAAGGTGTTTTGCCAATTAATATGTGGTGACTCATATTTCTCTTTTTCCATAGGAAATTAATTAAACTTTTTGTCAATTTCTAGTGGAAAGGAAAATATTTGGACTGGATGGATTTTTTTTTTTCTCAGAACTCCTTTCTCTCTTCTTGTTCTTTGGAACTCGCTTTTGCGATGGTTAGCGAAATTGAAAGAACCATTTTAGCCAAAATTGGATTTATATATAAGATAACTAGCAGACACATCAATTAAGTTAGGTCAAACAAAAGCTTGATTCGAATATTAACCTAATATTGTATTATGTCGAGTTTAACTCATAGACCATTCGAATTAGGTCATAAACTTTAATATTAAAATTATGAGTTGATCCGATCTGACTTGTTATTATTTAAAAAAATAAAAATTAAAAAAAATCAAACAACAGAAGGGCAAAAGCCCTTTTGGGAAAGCGAATGCCATTGACTTCTACCACAAAGGCAAAGCTTTTAAGTCTTTTTTTAATTTTTTAATTTATTTATTTTTTCTATATAAACCAATCCAACTCTTCATCAATTTCAATTCTTTCATTATATTCTCAATTTCATTTTTTCTAATTAATTCTCTTTCGAAAATTATCTAAATTCACAAATAATAATTTTTTGTATTTATAATTTTATTTTATTTTCAATTTTATGATTATAAAATATTACAAATAGATCTAATGTCAAAAGAATTTAGAGATTTGGATGTTAAAAATGAGTAGATAAATGGTATAGTATATATTTTTTATTTATGTTTATAATTTATACAATATATAAATCAATTTATTGATACTATATTATAAACTTATAATATTTTTCATTATGTAACTATAATATTTCTTCGTCACAAATAAAAGATTATAAATAACATGTTCAAGTATTGTTATCGATTTTAATAATTGAAAAATAATTTATATTTAAAGTTTTTTAAAAAATTGTTTAAATGGCCCTGCTTAACTCATTTATATATAGGGTCGGGCTTTAGGCTTTCAAAAATATATAGGCTGACCCAGTCTAAAGACCCATTATTATATGGGTCTTGGGCCCAACCCAGCCAACAAGCGCGATAGATTAAGCTAAAGTCGATCTGACCTAGCCCATTATCATGTCTAGTAACGAAGGTATTTTCATCATATCACAATTTGTTTGTCGTAAAGATTTAATCCTTAAAAAATTGGTTTTTTTTTTGTAGCCCCACAAAATATGTTCATTTTAATAATAACCTATATTGCATTAATGATAGACTTTATTGATATAGCATTATTATTTATGACCAATATCAAAATTAAGCTTAGTTTCTCATTCATGTGAAAGGTGAATGACAATGTTATTAGCTTGATTTCTTGTTTAATATTTATTTGTGATGGAGTAAATTCCTCACCTGTAAAAAAATAATCAATTCGATAAATGTATAGCATGCTTTAAAACTTGGATCATGCGTTGACCCAATCAAAGTCTCTTGTTTGAGTCTTCATTGGTTTGACCGACCAATTGAAACAATGGCATCAACGATTGTACCATAGTGATATAATCATGGTTGGACTTGGCTCTTTCGATAATAAAATTATGTGTATTTTTCAATGTACAATTAAATACATAATTAATTTATTTTTATGTAATTAAATAATTTAAAATTAAAAATAAGTTAAAGAATTTATTCACCTCCAAGTTTTGATATATTTTCAAAGTTATACATGTAGAGTTTAAAAACCCAAAAATTTCATTCATGGGCAACTGTCGTTAAAATTTTCTGTTAGAAACATGAATAAAATCGTCATTTTATTAATAATATTAAAAAACATAAAATTTATTATATTCCCCCTCTAAGTTTTAAAAATTAACAACTTCATATTTGTTTAAAGTTTTCTAACTTTGAAAAATCACAATTTTTTCTCCAAACCTAAGGTATTTTCTTCACTCCTCCAACCACCATCTTCGACACTAATGACCATCTCTTTCCACCCTAAAACAGTGGTCGACGTCTTCCCTCTCCACAATGACTTTCCTCAACGAAGAAATATGAAAGAGATCTCTTTATCTCCAACGAAGAGAAGAGATGAAGAGAATATGTCTTCATCTCCAACGAAGAGATCTAAAGAGGGGAGGCATCGACCAAAGTTTTAGAGTAGAAAAAGGAGGTCATCGGTATCAAAGATGGTGATCGGAGGGGAGAAGAAAAAAAACCCTATGTTTGGGGGAAAATATGACTTTTCAAAAATAGAAAACTTTACGTAGATGTGAAATTATTAGTTTTTTAAACTTAAGAGAAAAATGTAATGAATTTCATTTTTTTAATATTATTAGTAAAATAACGATTTTACCTCTGTCTCTAACAGAAAATTTTAACTCCAGTTGACTCATCGATAAGATTTTGAGTTTTTCAACCTTCATAGGTATAACTTTAAGATCGCATCAAAACTTAGAAGTAAAATAGTCCTTTGATCTTAAAAATATAGTAACACTCAATCACACAATAAAATATAATTTATATTCTCAATTATATACTTAAAAGTGTGTTAACATATCATTACTCTTCTTTCTTATATCCAATTCATTAAAACAATATAAACAAGATGAAGATGTAACCTAGTAGTATGTGCATCCCTTTAACTGTCGTCATTGCAATGGTTAAAACATTGTTCATAATGTACACAGGACTTTACCCATTTGTTTTTATTTTTTGCTACTAAAAGGTTGCAATTACACTGTAATTTACCCAACTTGAGTTTTAGACGGTGCTACTATTAACATGGATTTCATAGGACCACAACTCTCATGAAATGAAATTTCCATTGGGGCCAAAAGAAATTGGCCCATGACTCAAGGGTAGGGCTGGATTCGAGCCGAGCCGAGCTCGGCTCGCAGCCAGCTCGGGCTCGGCTCGGTTTTTTAATGGCCGGCTCGAGTTCAGCTCGAGCTCGACTCGAGCCGACTCGGCTCGGCTCGAGTTCGACTCGTTTTCAGTTCGGCTCGGCTCGGCTCATTTTTTATATCAAAATGACACCGTTTTGTATATATATATGGATCAAAACGACGTCGTTTTGTATAAAAAATTTAAAAAAACATATACCGAGCCAGCTCGAGCTCGATCGAGCCGAGCAGAACCCGGCTCGTTTCGGGCTCGAACCAAGCCGAGCCGAGCTCGAGCTTGAGCTGGCTCGGCTCGAGTCCAGCCCTACTCAAGGGCACACTTTCTTATTTTTTTCCTTTTTGAGAGCATACTAAATTCAACATTCCAAGAAAGAGACAGAAGATCATACCAGAAAACTGATGAATGACTTTGAACAAGAATGTGACATCACTTACTAAGGCAAACTTTCCTAAGATTTTACCATTGTCAATGTCATGGAGTATCATCCTCACTGGGAATTTAAGTTACAAAGGATGCTACGAAAGCAAAAACTAAAAGATACTACTACTGCACTTCATGCATCAATAATCAGCACAGCAGCACTTACAGATTCTTTTTTACACTAAATTACAGGTTTACATGTCTTAAATTTCCTTCAAAGAACAGCTGTTAGATGTAGAGATCATCATGGCCGTGGTCATCTGATCCCTACAACAGAACCAAGAGGCTCTATCATTAAATAGTTCACAATAACAGATGTTGTGAGAGCAAAACCTTAAATAGAAAAAGGTGTAAACTCTAAAACATCATTGGCAGGAAGAAAATTTCTGAGAAAGTTGAGTTCATTATCACTGTGTCTAGCATGCAAGCTACATGGAGAAATGATGATCAAGAAAACAGGATGAAACGAACTCAAGGTTATCCTATTGATGAGAGATACTTCAGAAATGCATTTATGAAGCAGTAATTGAAATTCTATACACATCCTATCACAAGTTAAAAATGGAACAAATACATACAGTATCTTGAACTTTATAAGGATTCTTTGCAAGTGGATTTGTTGTGTCCAAGACCCTTGCATCTACTGCACTGGAGTTGCCGCTTCATTACATCTTGAGATTCAGATTTCTTTGTTGTTGGTCGGCCGGGTGGACGACGAGTGGGAGGAGGAGTTACTGTCACAGCAACCTGGGAAGGATCTGCCTGTTGAGGCCTGTCCAGATCAGGAACAGGATGTACTGTCTCTGAATATGTTAGTCTGTACATTTCAGTCGTGAAATATCTGGAACAATGATCATATGCACTCTGTCCAATACCGGCCATGACAGCAAGAGCATGGCAGCATGGTAAACCAGTAAGTTGCCACCCTTTGCAACCACAATCCCAGCTATCCATATCAACCACTTCATTAGTATCACCACGAACTTCACAAGTGCTCCCACCTGACAGTAGCACTTGTAGATTACGGACTTTTGTGTGTTCCTTTTCCAGCTTTTCTTCCATGGATGGTGTTATTCGTGTAATCCAGAGATTGGAATCTGCTCGTCTAGTATAAATCAACTCCATAATCTTACCCCATATCACATCAACCATTTGTGTTATTGGTAATTCATGTGCATCTGACACCCAGCTGTAAAAAAGCTCTCCAAAGTTTGATGTCATATGGTTATATCTTGCGCCCTGAAAGAATGCATTTGCCCAATTCTGGGGCTCACTCTGTATGATCCAATTGTAAGCTTCAAGAGAAATACCTTTGATGCTTTCAATGCTCCTCTGGAATCCTTCAGGTCTAGGCGCATAAGCAGCAGCATAAAGATCTTCAACCAAGAGACGCTTCACCTCATGAGAAAATTTCCCCTTCACGTCTCTTATAAGTTGTTCAGTTAAGTATCGTAGGCAATAAGCATGATATGAATCCTTGAATATCTCAGCAATAGACTCCTTTAGACCCTTTTGTTTGTCTGCCACAAATGTGATAGGACAAGGTGTTGTTGATAGTGCAGTTTTTAATTGTAATAAAAACCAATGCCAGTTATCATCAGTTTCTGCATCTACTACAGCAAAAGCAACTGGAAAAACTCCATCATTCCCATCTACAGCTGTTGCAGCCAACAATGTACCTCGATATTTTGACTTTAAAGGTATGCTATCAAGAAAAAGGAGAGGTCGACAACCTTGTAGGAAGCCAAACAATGAGGCATGGAATGAAACAAATAAACGATGGAAACTTGCATCTTCCTTTGTAGTGAAGGTGGCAAAACTACCAGGATTGGTCTCCTTTATCTTCTCACAAAAAAAGGGTAATTGATTATATGCCTCTTTGTAAGAACCCTGAAGCTGCTCCTTAGCTATTTCTTTCCCACGCCAGGCCTGAAAGTAATTTAGCTGGATTCCATATTCCTCTTTGATATCTTTGACAATATCCTTGGGCTTGTAGTCAGGGAAGATTTTTAACTTCTCCTTAATAATACTAGCCACCCAGCTCCTAGTTGCTTGATGCCCTGTTGTCACAGCAGCACCTTCACATGTATGTGTTGGATTCATCTTCTTGATACATATTAGTTGAGTAGTTGATAATCTTGATGCATGAATTCTCCAAGGACAACCTTCAGCTCTGCATTTGACAGTCACACGGTGACTATCATTCTTTTTATACCTAAATGCAAACTGATGTGCAATGGCATATTTGCGCAGAAGTTCGCGAAACTCATGAACACCGCTGAATCTTTGGCCGACACCTGTGATAGTATTGTGCCACTGATGGGCAGATTTCACATGCTTCTCATTGTTAGAATTAACGAGAGGAAGAATGGGTGAGATTTCAGCTTGGAGCTCAATCTGCATATCATCAAGGTTGACACCAATATGGGGGGTATCAACTATGACATCAAGTGATGCATCAAGAGGGATGACAGGATTATTAATATCATCCACCATGTCTTCTGCAACATCAAGGGGTGCATTAACTGGAAGCAATGCTTCTGAAAGAGTTGTTCTGCTTGATCTGCACAATCAAGAATAACAAAAGTTAGAACAAATAATCCAATTACAAAAACAAAATGTCAGCATAGACATTGAGAAAACTACCTACTGCCAGGCATGTTTGAGACATCAGGCTCAACAATTTCTTCCATTATGATATAAATATCAGCAGTGATAGAATCCCCATGAAACTTTATCATTCTCTTTAAGTCCTTGTCGTTGGAGATTGTAATAAGAGTTTTTCTGTTACCTGGGAGGAAGTACTTCAGAGACATTGTGTTAACATTACAGCAAAACACTTCTGCAGCTTCCATCTTGAACTCATCAAACTTCGTTTGGTCATCAATATCTATGGCATGAGCCTCACCGCCCTTATATGACAATGTGCCATCCTTTTCAATCTCAAACTCGCCACCCAACTGACAAATAGCTATAATTTTGTTCTCTGCCATGGCCTAACAAAGTCAAACAAAAGAAAAATGCTAAACTCTTATAACTCTTTGGAAAAGTTAAAGCTAACTATTTCTGAAACCATGAACTGTTAATTGCAGGTAAAATCCATTTCATAACGAATTAACTTTTCATGCGATGGAACTTCAGTCAACCAATTCCAACATTTTTGCTTAAAGGTCAAAGTAAACTCTAAGGTTTCAAAGGCTCACAATTTAAATCTCACATCAACAAAAATAACAAAAATCACTCGGGGCAACCATTTGGCCAGATATAGAATACGAAAAGAAATTCAAAACTTTGACAGCTTTGGATTAGAAGATACTCAATAACACAAAACATAAAATGCACTCAATTATGTCTATTGCAACAAATCACTGGCACATGAAATGACCCTACTTTCATAAACCTAACAAAGAAAAAGAATGGAAAAATCAGAGCTTTCTTTCCATCTTTCATGCTTTTCCCTCAATTTTCTCAGCAACCAAAAAATGAAAAAAAATTAACCAAAAACGCAAAAGAGTTCAAAAAATAAAAAGCGAAGACCTGATCATGACATGCAAAACCCGCAATTTTTTTTGCTCAAAACTTGACAGTTAGACGCAATTAATCAAATAAAAATCCCATATTGACACACTCCAAAGCTCAAATTGAACCAACAAAAAAAAAACCCCTAAAATCAAATTAAAATGGAAACCCTAGAAAACAAAATCTGGGTCCTTACCATTCATAAAATTGAAGGAAAGACGGTTCAAAAGTTCTAATCTTTGCGCTATCACCATTCACCAAAATCAGCAAGAACAGAAGGGACAAAAACACAGAGAGAAATAAGCTTTATTTTTATTTGGCCAATGAAGTATTCCCACCCAATGTATAGTGAATGCCATTGCCGCCCACCAACTTTCAAAAATCCAACACCCACCCATGGTTTGGAAAACTAACACCTACCCTCCAAAATTAAGTTAAGATTAAGGGCAAAATCATCATTTAACAATAATATTTAATATTTATGTTATTTTGTCTCCTTAATTTGAAAAACTAATAATTTCGCCTAAAATTAAGTTTTAAAAAGTGATATTTTTCCCTACCTAAGATTTCTAATTTTGTCGACGAATTGTCAACCAACGATGGTCAATCTCTCTCCCTCCAGTATTGTCTCTCCTTTCGATGTTCAATATTGAGCCGACGACGTCTGAATTTGATAAAATTCAAACAAAGAGTCGAAACTCTTTATTTGGATCTTCATCGTCCAAATGAAGTCGACTTTATCTAGACAACAACGACGGTCTAGATGAGGAGATCAGTCTCTTCTAGATTATTGTCCAGGCGAAGCAGACTTTGTTTGGACAACGAAGATCCAGACAAAGAGTTTTGACTCTTCATTTAGATTTTGTTTGGATTCTATCGAATCCAGACATCGTCGACCCAATATTAAATATCGAAGGGAGAGATGACACTAAGAGGGAGAGAGATCGGTCATCATTGGCTGAAAATTCGCTAGTAAAATTGAAACCCTAGGTAGAGGAAAATGTTATTTTTCAAAATTTAATTTTAGATGAAATTGTTAGTTTTTCAAATTAAGAGGGTAAAATGATATAAATGTTAAATATTATTGTTAAATGATGATTTTACCTTTAATCTTATTTTAATTTTGGAGGATAGGTGTTAGTTTTCTAAATTATGAGTGGGTATTTGATGGATGGGAAGGGGAGTTCACTATACCTTGGGTGGGAATAAGTGTTTTGGCCTTTTTATTTTAACCTTATATTTTTTTTGGTTTGGGTGGGTTTGGGGGGAGAGGGGGGGGTGTGGTTTGTTATAATTAGGATAAATTTTCACTATTTATGTTATTTGTAAATATGACTAGGCTCCACGTCATCTGAGCCAAGGTTTTTACTTTTGGTGGATTTTGTTGCCAAGTTAGATTGATGTGGAGATTGAATGGGACCCATTTAGTTATAATTAATTAAAAAATTTCCAATTTAATAATTTTTTTTCCTGAAAGCGGAAGTGGTAGTGCTCATTTTGCCAATCTTTGATTTAACACTCTATCTACCAAGTAAATAAATAAATATATAATTGATATATATTATTAAATATTTAAATAATTTTAAATTAAAAAAATAATGTTCAATCAGATAATAATTTATTACATTTATATTTATTTATATATTATTTTTATCTTTAAAACAAAATTTTTTAATTTAATTTGATATAAGACTAATATATTATTACCTTGTTAATAATAGTGTTATTGAAATTGATTAACAGAAAAATATATTGATTTTAATATAAATTACTAATTTATTGTCTTGTCATATTCATCTTTGTTAGAACTAAATCATCATTTCCTTTTATATCGCCCTCTTTAGTAGCATTATAAAGACTTTGTTTACAGTGGAATTTGTCGAATTAGTAGGTTCTAAGTCTAAGCCATCAAGTTTTCGTCCCTATTTGAAAAAAGGGTAATTTTTTGAAACAAAAATGGTAAACAAAAGAAAATTGAAAAGATAGTTCGATTCTTGTGATGTCAACAACAACAACATTATATCAAAAATGAATCAAAGAGTTTCCTTCTATTAAAAACTTACTCATAATGTAAAATATAAAGTCTTAATCTTAGTCATGTTTTTGTATAGTGACACTCTTATAGTCTCACCTCATTGGGTTTTTCTCGTAAAACTACAAGAAATTGCTCGAATTATTTTCGTTTTTGTTGTCAATGCAACTCTTATAATGTTATCGTCGCTCTTCATGGATTATTCCTCATTGGAGTATCAATTATTGTGTAAAACAAACCTTTTTTCTTTTTAAATAATAGTTTGCATCAACAAAAATAAATAACGGATGAACAAATAAGCTTTTCAAGTTTAAAGGGTGGGAAATCATGGTTTCACCGAAGTTTATGTAGTAAATAGTTATTGGGACCTTGATTAGAGCAATTTTGTCAATTGAAACGCTAAATTTTTATAAAACATGTTAAGTATCAACTTTGGTAAAAAGTTTATGTTAAGAGCAATTCTATATGTGTATATACTTTTTATATATAATTTAAGTATAAAATAATGTATTATTATATGATTAAATCTTATTTTATCTTTAATTTAAAATTATCTAATTACATAATAATACATCATCTATATACTCAAATTACATACCAAAAGAGTAATATTATATACCAAAACATGTTCTTTTGTTTGGTTTCTTAAAACGACAACGATTTGTCTCAACTTTACAATACGCGAACACATTGACAAGTATAAAATAATTAAAAAAGATACTGACGAAGAAATTGAAATTAATGGAATGATTAAAGAAACTATCGTGTGGGGGTGGAGCTGGTAATGATTGTAATCTTGTAGTGCACATTTTGAGTTAGCATTCTAATCCACTTTAAATTATAATTTTGTTAAAAAAATTTATAACTTTAATCCAATTTAAATTATATTTAGATTGATCTGATACCATCTGAATTGACTTAAAATTATTTATTATTTTTATTTTTTTAAGTATTTTTAGTGTTTTAACTTCTTTAATAAAATGCCCTAACTACAATTAATAAAATACATAACATAATATTTTATTTTATTTACATATGATCTAAAAAATTATATATCAAAACCCTTTAAGACATGTTAATAATATTAGCATTATTGAAATATAAAATAAAATTTGGCAATAAAAAATAATTAAAATAATTACAACTATACGAAAATACAACTAATATATATGGATTTCAAATGTTGTTAATCCTTGTCTTTCAGTATTTTTTTAATCTAACCTAACAAATTCTACTACAATAATATTCTTTAAACATTTGTGTCAGTTTCAATTATTTTTGTGTCATTCCAAACATGACTCGATCTAATATTGTGTCGTATTAAGTTAACTTGTTAAATTTTCTGAAGAAAAAAAAAAGTTTAACTCTAATCTAATTTTTTTTGTGGTATGTCATGTCAAATTAATGAGTTATGTTAAAATTGTTAAGCTCTACTAAACCCCTCCCTTCTATAATTGTACCTAGGTTTGTTAATTGGGTCGGACAAATTGTGGATACAATGTTAAACTTGAAAATTTTAATTTGGAACTGAACTAATTTAAGACCTTGTGAATAAGAAAATTTTCCATTAAATTATTAGACTTGAGCTTAAATTGTTAGCGTCGATAAGGTTTTAAAATTTATTGTGGGCACTATAACACCCTACCCCGATAGTCCTGTCCCTTGAGGGAAAATGTTACTTGGACTTAACTAATCACATGAAATGGCATTAAATAAATATATGTTCATTAAAACAAGGCCAAAAAGCCTTATTCTCACTTAAGATTTAATCTATTTCCAAACTTACATCTGCGAGATTTCAAAACCTAAACACCAACCTATCATCCAATTTATATTAAAATTTTTTGTTAATTGTAAGAGTAAAACAGTCATTTTATCAATAATATTAAAATAAATAAAATTTTATCTCATTTCTTTACTGTAGTTTTAAAAATCACAATTTTTCTTATTATAAGTTTTAAAAAGTTATATTTCCCCCCTAGGGTATATTTTTCAAAATCCAACTTTTCCAATCACCTTCTTTAGCCCACTAAACTCTCCCTCCCGACACACTCTCTCTCCAATCAGAATCCCCTCAGTGTGACTTTATTGTATATGAAGATGAAAAGCTAATTCGTCTTTATACATGATGACTCTTCGTTGTTCTTTCACCATCGTGAGTCGATGACAGATAAAGAGTCGATGATAGAAGGTGTCAATTGCAAATGTAGTCATCGATTCTAGACAACAAAGACAAATCAATGTCTTTGCCAATTCATTTGGATGAAGAGGATTTGTCTTTGTCTAAACAAAGACTCGTCTTCTCTAATGAAGATAAGTCTGAAAGAAGAAAGAGAGAGGGCTAAAGTGACAAGACCCATCCTAACCTTTTAATCCCATAACCTCTTTACATTCTTATGGAACCTAGGAGGCTGAAACGTGTTTTGCAAAAATGTTTACAAAATGATTCTACAACTACTAGAAATCACTTAATTATAACATTATATTTAGGCCTCAGATAAGGGTGTTTAAAATTATCCGATAATCAAATCAAGCCAATTTTTGAATAAAAAACGAAACCAAAAAATAGATTATTTAAAAAACCAGTTCTAATACCGATTTAAAAATATAGAAAAACTAGTTTTTTAATTCAATTATTAGTTTGTCTAATTTTCAAAACCGAAACCAAACCAGTTTTTAAAAAATTGAATAAAATATTGAATATACTTTTTAAAAAATAAAATATGATAATTTTCTAAAATTCGGTTCAACTAATTAGTATTTTTAGTTCTGATCAAAATTGATTCATCTTTAAATCAGTTCATATTGTTTCCAAACAAAAAATTTGGTTCAATTAAAAAATTGGCATATATTGGATCCGGGTCCACCCATGATGGGTCGACCCGACCCGATCAGCAGTTATTGGCTGTTGGACTTTTATATAAAAAAGTCTTAACTGCCTCCCAAAGCACAATGATGAGAATGTGATGAGAATGAGAGGAGAGAACACCATTTTTACAAAGAACTCTTCTCCCCTGCTAAAACCAATACGCACAGTAAATTAGTCTCCCAAATGGAAATCAGTATGTGAGCAAATGGCGTCGTGGAAACAGACTAACGTCAACACCTTGCATAGAATTCAAAGACGCTTCATCAAACACATAAACGGGTACGCAAATTCTATTTACAGATTTCACAGAATTCGGATCCTGGCATGTTTAATTGTTTCTACATTGGTATCAGAGCCTAGGATACATATTTGTTATGTTTTCTGTGAATGATATTACGTATATTATACGAATTAGAATCTGTATATAGAAGTTTGTTTAAATTTCGTTTTTGAGGACGAATTTAATTTGGCCAAAATTGCATGAAATTGGTGTTGGGAAACATGTTGGATGAATGCTAGGAATAATATTACATATTTTAAATTGAAAATCGACTCGAATTAACGTCGAAATCGATCGAAATAGACCCAAATCCAAGACCCAAGGCATGTCTTTCTTGCTTGCCGTTTCGATGGTTTCCGGTGCGATCGACGCCGGAACTTGGAACGATTGGACTCGTCGTTGACTGGAATACAAAAGCCCTATGGTCTTATCGCCGAAAAATCACCAAAAAATGGCTAATTAGAAGGACAACAAGATTAGGGTTCATCGTGCGATTTCGGGTCAATATCGGGTTGGGATAACCCGATTACCCGAACCGGAGGTCAATGGGTTGGTCAAGACCCGAACCGGTCAACGGGTTAACCCGTTTAGTCAACCGGGTCTCACAACCCGGATCCAAACCCATGGATAATCCGATCAACTGTTGACCAATCAACGGTCAAATAGTTGACCAGTCAACGGTCAATATTTGACCGCGCGTGGTGACCATTTCTGACGCGTGGAGGTGCGTGCAAGCACGTGGAGGCACGTGACAGCGCATCTGAGTCATCTCTGGCGCGTGAAGGCGCGTACAGACACTTATACGGCTCGTGGAGGCGCATGCGATGTTTACGTGGCGCGTAAATGAGCTTATGAGCTTATTTCCGCGCATAAACACCCACTTTCAGCGTGTATTGGCACATGAAACTTGTTTTTTAGTCCTTGGAAGTTGTGTAGTACTTGGATCAGTATATGAAATGTGTTCCATGGGTCTTACGATGTATAATAACATGTAATATCTTATTCTGACTCCCAAAAAATACATAATGGTGTTTTGGGATACATGTTTCTATTTCATACAAGTTTGTTGATTAGGGACCATCACGTTGCATGTATAAACTATCAATATCCTATTGAATTCTTTTAATTGAGAAAGAGAAAATATTCATGCGTGAATTTGATCCCCGTAATCAATGATCTTATTCGGGACATAAATTTGAAACTTTTTTGGGACTAAATGGATTCATTACAGCTTGCTATAAAGCGACGGTTAGTAATATACGATAGAATATTCATTATTTTATCGCTATTCCCAAAACTAACGTAATGCGAGGTATTTGACCTAACGCAAATGTAATAGAGACTTTATCATGGATAAAGTGACTCAAAGATCGATACAGGTTGATGAAATGGTCTTAGTCAAAATAGATGATACATTTGTTGTATCATATATATTTGTTAAGTGTGAGAATTCTGAGATTGGTAGAATTTAATGAAATTCTCATCCAGAATTAATATTGGCGCAATTAGATTAAAGTTTAAAATGTCAAGCATTTGTGCCATGGGAGATGATTGAGAACATAGTGAACTTTCGATTTTGTGCCTTATGTGAGATATTTTAAAATTTTAATGCGTAATTACGACAATTGATGTGTATTTGCTTGCATTGATAACGTTGTGTCTGATAGATATCTCTGTGATCTAGTTAACCATAACATCTTAGAAAATGATAGCTGATTTGAATGAGAATGATACTGAATAGAGAGAATTAAACCATATGGCATTTGAAATGCACAATATCCTAGATGAGCAAAAAACTTTAGAGGTTGTGAATCAGGTTAAGATTTAGTTTTGACTGACTAAGGGATAAAACCCTAATCAGTGCCTTACACAAACGTGATGTGGACGCACATCACGCATGTAAGAAGCAAGATCCACTTCGTGTGATATCTTGATTAGTTTCATGATTATCAATCTGGTATATAAGTACCATGAAAGTTCAACTGCATATGCCATAAGTCTGGTTTTAGTTGAAAAGTTTGGAGGAATTGTAGTTCCCAACTAAAGACAGTTGATTTTTTAATTTGATTGAATGTCAAATTTGATTATGAAACTAAAGTCAGCTGCGCGTAACCTGATACATGAACATGAGGTTCATTTAGAAAAACGATTTCTTCTCGATAGTGGGAGTGTATAAAGGTACATATGACCCATAATGAGAAAAGAAGGACTTTTGTTAATTATTCTGGCCACATAAAATTGGAGTATAAGCGCCCATGAGGTAGCTGAATTTAATACTCATGCATACGTTGCAGAATCAATTTTCAAAAGTGAGTGGCTCAAGTCCTAATATAAGAAGGAGATCGTTTAATGCTCAAAGAATAAGACCAAGGAATTGAAATGAGAAGAGTGGCAAAAGTACTAGAAGAAGAGACAAAAATAAGATGAATAGTTGCAATAGAAGCAACAAGAATTATATCACCTATGAATGAACAGAGATGAAAATGATAGTCTTGTTTAAAATCAAGTGATGAAACTTTGATTTCTGGTACTATGATATTAACTGAGTATTATCCTACGTGGATTATGGACTTTGAAGCCACCGACCAAGTAGTTCATGATAGATGATCTTTAGTATATTTATATCGAATTCTGAATAAAATGAATTTGATATATGTAGGCAACAACACAAAGGTTGTAGTAACAGGAATAGACACAAGCAAATAAGTTTTACAGATGATCGAATCCTAGACCTACACGAAATCCAATATGCTCCAAATATTCAGTAAATCTTGGTCAAAGTACTTGTTCTTCTTAAACTAGGATATAATTTGAATTTCTCTGGATGTTTTATTGAAATGTGATAGAATTGATTTCTATAGATTTGATTTGTTGGTTGAATGGTTATATGGTGTTTGTCACCTTACACTTTTGATAATGTTAAGTTTTTCTTTATTTGCTTCTCCTATGTGTATGGAAATGAATGCAAATAAATGGCATGTTACATTAGGGCATGTAAGCCAAGATGGATTGAATAAATTGGCTTATGAAAGTTTATTAGGAACTTTCGCATAAATAGAATTGTCTATATGTAAGCATTGCCTAGTTAGAAAAACTTCTAAAAACCATTTGACAAAACTATATGAGTTTGACTTCCTTTGCAATCTATATACTTAGGTATATATATTTTCCTATGAATGTAAAGTTTGAGAATGTATCTCATTTTTCATTACTAATGATGATAACAATGCTTGTTTTGGTCTTGTCTACTTGATCTCCCATAAGTCAAAAGCAGTAGACTGCTTTAGACACTATATATAATTGAGGTTGAGAATCAATTAGACAAAATTGATAAGAGTTTTATGAACTCATCGGGATCTTGAGCATTTGTTCCAACAGTTCAAGGAACTGAGTAATGAAATAAATAGTATGGTAAATAGTAATTCCAAAACTTCATAATAATCGGTGTAGTGAAGAAGAGTAATTGAACTCTATTGGAAATGGTTAAGTCAGTTAGAGCGCAAGCAAAACGTCAAGTCACTTTGTGATGATATGATATTTATTACTGCTTGAGAACTTAACCAATTGCCTACTAATCTAGTTACTTCCACTCCCTATGAGTTATGGTCAGATAGAAAATCTAAGTTAATTGATTACAACCTTAGTGGTTAGTAATATCAATCCATAACTTTTCCCATAAATTTGAATAATTGGGACTAAGAAGAAATGAATGTATCTTTATTAGATACATTGAACACTCTAAAGGGTATGTGTTCATTAGAGAGGATTTTGTTGGAAGATTAATTGAACTTGTATTAGAGATATTACATTCATAGAGGATATTTTTCTTAATAGGGATGATATTGATAAAAGGTTTCATCTAAATGAGATGAGAAAAGAATGAAGATGGGTATATCTTAACAACCATTGGTTGAGTCCTAAGATATAAGACCTATACTTATTCTAGTTAGTGGGAGCAAATGCAATTGAGCTCCAGCCTATTTCGGATAGTGGGAGTAATAATTTTTAATTGTTTGCTTCATTCATCTCACCCTAGTAGGAGCATTGAGATTAAACTTTAATCTATTTCAGATAGTGAGAGCATTAATTCTCAATTGCATTGGAGTGGACATCCAAAAGTATTCAAGTGACGTTTTTAAAGTGAAAACAAGGTTTTCATAACCACTCCCCAAGATGATAAAGAACTGAAATAAATGTCACATCCTTTTATAAGAAAATTTTGAAATGCATTGGAAGAAGAGATAAAATACTAAGAAAACAAACCAATTCTAAGTTTTGGTTGACTTATCGCCAGATCAAAAATTCATTGAGAATAAATGAGTTTCCTGAATTACTCATAAGGCGAATGGCTCAATAAATATATATAATTTCCCTTAATAGCGAAAAACTATACTCAATGAGAAGGTATAGATTGTGTAGAAGGATATTTTCATCATTTATAATATTTACTTCAATGTATTTGGTTTTAGCTATAATAACACATTTGAATTTAGAATTACACCAGATGAATGTCAAGACAATTTTTCTTAGTGAAAAACTTGACAAAGAAATCTGCATGAAATGAGATATAGATCTTATTGTTATAGGTTTGAAACGCAGAGTGTGCAAGCTTCAAAGACATTGAATGACCTAAAACTGTCATCTAGATACTGGTACTTGAACTTTGAAATGATTAATCAAGACCATCATGTCTATGTGACAAAGTCTGATGACGA
Source organism: Mangifera indica (assembly GCF_011075055.1). Taxonomy (NCBI): domain Eukaryota; kingdom Viridiplantae; phylum Streptophyta; class Magnoliopsida; order Sapindales; family Anacardiaceae; genus Mangifera; species Mangifera indica. The sequence goes on from NC_058138.1 coordinate 6,969,278, forward strand.
TTTGTAATTCTATCAATGTGTGTGATGATGTATAAATAACTAGAAATGATTTGAAGTAAGTGATAATCATCAAAGGATGGTTGTCCATACCTTTGACTTGTAGGATGTGGAAAAACAGAATACATATTGTGAATTTACATTTAGAGGAATTGTTCAAAGAAACTTTTGACTCTGTCATAAGAGCGTAATATTCAAAAAATTCTAGAACAATCCAATATGGTATATTGTGAACCTGTTAATATTCTTGTGACAAATGACGAATTATTGAGCCAAAAGAGATATGTCCCAAAACTTAAGATAGAAGCAGAGAAATGTCAAAGGTTACCTATTCAGATGTCATCAGATGTATTATGTATGTTATGATGCATACATGCCCACATATTTATTTTGTTATTGGGCTGGTTAGTCGATATAAGTAAATGTTGAAAAGAGCACTGAAAGGTTGTATGCAGAATTGTTGATATTTTTAAGGCTCTATGGATGATTGATTATGTGATTAAGAATCGAATTTACGTTTGATTGGCTATTGAGATGCCAATTGGGGAAGTGTTTTTAAACCAACGCAAATTAGATAACGGCTAAGTTTTTTTTACTCCAAAATGACTCATATCTTAGAGCGATAAGAAACAGAGATGCGTAGCCGTATCCACATCGGAAGCCTAGTATATAGCCTATTCAGTAAATGTGCAAGAAACTGTTTGGTTAAGAAGATTCTTTGTGAATCTGAGTAAATAGGACAATACTGTTAGAGCAATGATTGTTTGTTGAAATAAAAGATCTTATATTTTTATAAGATAACCAAACATATCGACACTAGACACAACGTAATAAGAGACTCAATTTCCAAGAGGGAAATGAACGTACAATATAATTCTACGCATTGTATTGTCACTGATCCTTTGACTGAGATTCTTCCAAGAAAAGTATATTTTGCACATGTTAAATTTCTTGGATTGCGTAAATAATGATTGATGAGTGTTGAGCTTATATATTGTACGGATGACACAACATCGAAAACCATGAATTTAAGTTCATTTTATGTTTTTGAACTTATGTCCCGAAATTCTTGGGTTTTCATTGCATACACATCGTTTTTAGCTCAACAAGATTGTAATGTCACATAAGTTAGAGATTGACTCACTCACACGAGCAATCGCCTTTGGCGCTAAGAGAGCGAGCAAAGATGAGACATTATTCTTGAGAATTATGATGCTGAGAGAGCATACCAATGAGAGACAAATTTCTCAAGAAAAGATTTATTGAAATAAAAATGTCGCCTTGATGATTGATCAAGATGAGGTCATGAATAGATATATTTGAAAATGACCGATTTGGATTCCTCACGTCCAAATAACTTGTGAATGCCATATGTGAGTTCTTAATATAAATAAATACCTGCAAGTGTGAAGATGATTAAGAACTCATGTTAGACGCTTAGGGTAGCGACTGAACTAAGATCTGTACAGTGTTGTGAATGACATTTGAGAAAATACACACTGTAGCACATGATTCATACCATGTGTGCATAAGTAAGACGACCAGTTAAAGTAGTGGAAGGATGAATCCCTGCTCCTTTACTGTGTGAGACTTTATGAGAATTAACTCATGTTGGTACCCTTTGACTCTTTACTGTTGTTTGATATTTACTCTTAGTGTTGCTATCTTAGCTTGGAACCTATGATCACGCATGATTCGGTCTATGGAACATGACTAGAAAAACAGCTAAGTTTAAATTGAAAATTTTGAATAGAAGAGGAAGACTTATATATATTACGTGTGTCCATTTGCTAGCTGATCATGTCACTCATATGAAGATTGGACTTGATCATGGATACATAGGAAAATAACACAATGAAAAATGAGGGATTAAAGGGAGCTGGTGTTATTGAGTAAGTTTGGGGTGCTGCGAGCCTAACGCTTTATTTTTGTTTTATTCGGATTGAAGCGGCTAGGCTATTCCTAACAGATGCATAGTAATTAGCTCCTAAGTGCAGGTGCTCGCGAGGTCGCACGACACATTTGCAAGTATGAAACGTACTGCTATATGAGATTTCTGTGGCTAAGCATTTGGTTCGGGTCTTCCATCATGTGTGAGTGGGAGATATTGGATCCGGGTCCACCCATGACGGGCCGACCCGACCCGATTAGCAGTTATTGGCGGTTGGACTTTTATATAAAAAAGTCTTAACTGCCTCCCAAAGCACAATGATGAGAATGTGATGAGAATGAGAGGAGAGAACACCATTTTTACAGAGAACTCTTCTCCCCTGCCAAAACCAATACGCACAGTAAATTAGTCTCCCAAATGAAAATCGGTATGTGGGCAAATGACGTCGTGGAAACAGACTAACGTCAACACCTTGCGTAGAATTCGAAGACGCTTCATCGAACACATAAACGGGTACGTAAATTTTATTTACAGATTTCACAGAATTCGGATCCTGGCATGTTTAATTGTTTCTAATAGCATATTAATTCGGTTATCTGGTTTTAAACACCCCCAGACTTCGGCCTTACTATATTTACACGCAAAAAAAAAATCCTAATTCCATTTAAAAAAAATCTTGAGATTGAGTTTTTAGTTAGGGCTTCAACCTATCAATATTTACACACAAACATTCTAATTCCATTTAAAAAAATCATGAAAATAAATTTTTAATTAAACCTCCAGCCTTTCAACATTCACATACAGTTTTTCAAAAAAGATCCACATAGACATACATAAAATAAGACCATTGGAGATGTTATGTCATAACATAACCTTGAGCAGAATCATTGCACGACACATCCTGAAGATGCACTAGAGGGGGAAAATTTTATAGGGTGAGCTCAATTAGTAAACGTCGTCCTTTTATGCTTTGCTTACAGTTGTAATTGGACGATTTAAGGTGTAAAGAAATGGTGGGAAAAAAATGAAAAAAAGCAGTTACAAGAAGTCAATTTTCCTTCCTTTGATCTTTCTCTTCTGCGTTTCTTCTTCTTGAATTCTCGAAACCTCTTCCTGTATTCTCACATCAGTGCAAATTTCGGTAACAGCCACACCAGTACCCTTATTCTATGGTATTATCAATTTTAAGAACTAGTTTCTCAATCTTTCATTCAAGCCACCATTATTATTGGCCTTAAAGAAGAAAGCATATGTAATAATTGAACATCTCTCCTACTTTGAAGTGAAAACTTTCTCTGACAAAAAATGAATTTTAATGTCAATATAATCTCATTACCCTTAAAAGTGAAGCTAAATGATTATAAAGAATGCAGAACCTACAAGCAATCATTCCAGATAAAACATCTACAAAACGTACAAGAAGAAGCAAACTCATTTCATGTCCCGCTATCTTTAGACCACAGAAGCCTGAGGAAATCATAAAACATTTTATTCTTTAATTGGTCAGATTAAGACTGCTTTTGATTGTTCATGGCCATGCAATGGCTGCTGAAGGCAGCTAAAGAGTTTAGTAAATTTACAAGAACAGCTTCCATGGATTGCAGTAGACAAGTTTACTTCCCCAGGTCATTGAAGAAAAGCTAACTGCTTCTGCATTAGTTACAGAAGTTTATCTGCAGTTTGTTTATTGGATTCGAGAGTTTCATGGTACCGAAACCATGAAACCAGCCACACAGAGAGAAATCATCCTTATTCATAGAAGACTGCAACTGCATAATCCATGAAGCTACAGAAGAACAGGACTGCAGGTAAGAAACAGTTTATAGCAAATAAGTAAGAATTCATAGTCAATTGCACAGGTGGACACTCTCACTCAGTTTTGGAATGGAAAGCAATTAAGGCTTCCTCCAGTACATCACTTAGCAACTTATCACCTGGCGGTTTTTCTTCATTAAAATAAAATCAATTGTCTCCATAATTGTTGAATATGAGACTCATAGATTTATATTCTTCCGCACTAACAGTAAACAAGATGAGAAATACACAGATTTACCAAGTCATACTACCACCCGCCGCCACAAATAACACAGATTTGTGGACCAATGAAGCAGAATATTCCACCATAGTTAAGCGTTTGACAATATTACAATGGAAGATACCTTTGCTTCACTATTTCAGCCTCTCATCTTTTAAAGATGATGATGCACTTTGCACCATTATATTTAATAAAAATGTAATTACACTACAAAATGGTAGCAGAAATTATACTCATGTTTAAGGACAAATAATGCATATTAACATGTCTCCACTTGGTGACAGTAAGTATGCTGGAAATTTTTATGACATACTTTTGCACCATATGAGATATTCTCTTTCAGGATTAGAGATTAGACTAACCAAACATTAATTCTCTTGCAATACAAGCAATGGCAATATTTGATCCTTAACTACTGCCTCAAATGCTATCATTATATTGAGAAGAAACATTCTACACAACTTTTCAGGGTAAACACTCAACATAATAACAAAATTGAAAAAACTTGTGTGATATTAGGAAACAATGAAAACATGGAAGTTCACACAATTTACAATTATCACTTATGTAACACGGAAACAGAAACACAGAAATGTCAAAACACATTTTCTCAAAAATATAGGAAACGGAAACGTGGAGAAATGTATAAATATTAGAAATATAGGGGCTATTTTATAAGTACCAGTTTTTTTTTTTTTAAGGAAAAAATACAGTACCCTATATTTTAAAAAAAAATACAAGAATGGCATACTTTTTCCACTTCTAAGAATTATTTACAAACCTAAATTAATATAAATAAAATTCAAACCATTTAACATTACCAAAAATATTCAACTTTTAAATTGATAAGGAAAAATAAACTACTTCATATTAAATAAATAAAATTATAAACCTAAAGTGCTTTCCCTGTCCAGTGAATATGACGGTCAACACTAAATCATAGATACCGATCCCAAAGAATATGGACAAAATATACGATAATCAAAGAGAGAACCAAATAGAATCAGTAGTTTAAGCTCATGAAGCAAGCAGTAAGGTAATGCACATCAAGCTTATGAATGCAGTAAAGAAGAATTGATGAAGCCATCACAGATGAACAGGTCAGGATTTGAGAACTGATGAAGCCGTTGATGCACTAATGAAGCCAAAGATGTGTTCACCAAGACTTCGAGACAGGGGCCGATCAGAATTTGAGACACCAACAATAGAGAGATTCATGATGGTGAGGGAAAGGAGATGGCTAGGTTTAGTGCTCTGTACTAACTGATTTCAACATAAAAGGGAATGAATTTTGTTCCCCTATCATAGCAAGAAATGCGCTTTTGCAACAGAAATGCTTTTCTTATTTTTTATAAATTACCAAAACGGCCCCAAAACGTTTTGTACTAGTTTCGGGGCCTTTTCGGAAACGGAAACAAAAACATTTCCAAAACATGGAAACACACCATGTTGTGTCTTTTTGTGCTTCCTAGATTATCGCACAAGATGAAAATAGACTTAAATCACTTGCTTTTAAGGGCACATTAATATTACCATTAGAAGAATCATTAAAAATATTCCTCTGGTTCATAGTTAGAAGAATCTTAAAAGATACCCCTCTTGCTCATAGTTATAAGAATCTTATAAAACATTCCTCTTGTTCATTGTTATAAGAATCTTACAAAATATTCTTCTTGTTCAGATAAGCAGAGTAGCCACAATATCAAGCCAACCAGAAAAGTGGCATTTCACATGTACCATACAAGTTAGGGTCATAGAGATGCGAAACAAACCATATATTTACTCAGCAAGAATTTTGGTGTACTCCTTATAGCAAATAATGTAAATTAATTAAGGTGTTTTAACCAAGAACCGGTAACATTAATAGGCCAATCACCTAACCTGTCCTTTATTTCAGAATGTCACAAGATAAGTTTCATGACCCCACATACCATATTTGATAAAGTGACAACATATTACTTAATTGGTCCTAATGCAACATAGGAATGATTTTTTTTTTTTTTTTGGCTGCAAAGACACATGAGCATAATTTTATGCTACTGCTCCAGAAATGCAAATTTCTATGATAAATCAATGACAAAGCATCAACAAGCATATGAATCTACACACATTGTAGATGGCCGATGAATCATTTCAATCCTTGAATATGGAGCATACCTCTTTAACTATGAGAGAAGTGCACAAGTGAACCCTTCCTGAACAAGTTGGTTAATTGCATCTCTAAATTTGTAATAATCATCTGGCTTGTTGTAAATTTGATAAGATATTCTCGCATACCCTGTAACTGAATCAATCTCCCCATCTTTAGGTGGTCGATAGTAAATAGGTACTTCCACAGAAAACTTATCCCTCAAGTGAGTTCTCAACTTCTGTGCATCTGATTCACATGAAATCCCCAAACAAGCAGGAAATCCAACCATGATCATGCTTGCACACATCTCTGGGGGGCATCCAAGATGTGTTCCCCATGCATTTGCCAACATTTCTCCCATCGCAACAACAGCTTCATGATTTCTCTTCTTGATTCCCTCAATTCCTCCTTCAAACCTATTAATAAACTCCAAAACTTGAGGAACCACCAATTGGGCACTATAATCCCTAGTACCAATCCAAGCACTCTCTATAGCCAACCCATTTCCATATTCATGAGACACCACAGGATGATGCAAATCGTTACATTCATTAGCCTTCCTACAATACAAAAACGCAACCGAAGGTGGGCAAAAGAACCACTTGTGCAAATTACTAGTATAAAAATCAGCTCCAATTTCCTTCATATCAACATCAATGCAACCTATACCATGAGCTGCATCCACAAACACTTGATCCACACCCTCTTCTCTACAAATCTTAACCAATTCTTTAACAGGAATCACAACACTAGGCATAGATGTCACATGGTCAATCACAGCTAATCTAACTCTTTTCCCACTACTTTTCCCTCTTTCTAAAGCCTTCCTAAACTCAACAACAACTTCATCAACAGAATTAACCGGAAAAGGAAGTTGAACTTCAATAACAAAACCACCTGCACGAGTCACATAAGCCTCTACAGACTTCTTCACAGCGCCATAAGCATAGTGAAGCATCACACAAGCATCCCCTCTCTCAAACCTCCCCTGAGAAAACCCCCATGAAACACTCTGCAAAACAATAGCCGCCGCAGTTGTAGCGTTATCAACAATGGAGATTTCATCAACATGGTCAGCATTCACCAGGTCTTCAATCACAAGTCTGGACTGCAAAATTCCAGTCTTTAACTTGTTAAAGTAAAAATCATCAGGCTGAGAAAGATAATCCAGTTGCCATCTTTTCTGTGCAGAGATTACGGACTGGGGGCAACATCCAAAGCTGCCGTTGTTGATGCGGGCTATGGAGGAGGCGTGATGGGAAAATTCAGATTGGATTTCAGGGGGAGAAATGAAAGGATCTGAAAGTTTAGGCCTTTTGGGCAAGTGGGTAGTGAATTCATGATCAGTTCCATTCATGATGGAGTTTTTGTGAGGATTAGACATGGAAGAATGATGATATTTTTTCAGGGTTTGGTACAGAAGAAGCTCATGGAAGGGCTTGAAGGAGAGAGTCAAGAAGGAAGGTTTCAACAAAGAGTGAGAGAATGTGTGGATTGACGACATGTATATAATTTAAGTAGTGTTTTTTAATTGTGTTTTATTACCAAAATACAAGAAAATTAACCTTAATTTATAGGGTTTAATATGAATAATTTTAATTATTATTAGGGTTTTTATCGTAATTATACGTTAATTTGTCTTTTGTGAAATTGATGAGTTTTTGTAAAGATCAACTCTCACTATTATTTTTTAATTGAAATATTTTTTTAATATATAATTTAATTCAAATTATAAAATTAAATTAAAACGCTTAAAAATTATAATTTAATTTGATTTGATTAATAAATGGTGTGATTTATGTTAATAAATTTTTAGTTTTAATTACAATTTAAATAATTTTCAAATTGAATTAAATCAAAGACTGTATTATTTATATATATATATACACACATATAATTATATGTGACAAAATTTTTAATAAGAAATTAGATAAACAACTTATTATTTTTATATCTATTTTGTTTTTTTTATATTGTATGTATATTTTATATTTATTTTAACTATTTATAGTATATTTTAAAAAGCTATAATTTAATTAATTTTTTTAAATAAGATATATTTAGAAATTCATGATTTTAATATGTTCAAATGATAATCTAAGTCGAATCAAACCATATTTTTTCAATTTTGATTTGATTTAAACTTTAAAATAATTTGATTTCGTTTAAAAATTTTGCAAAATATTTTTTTAGTTTAATTAAAATAGATTTTCAAGTAAATTAGACCATATACATCTCTAGTACCTTTGTATGGATTGTAATTTTAGTATAATTAAGATGAAATCTTCAAATTCCAATGGGATGAAATACTTTTTAGGATCCTTGTAAGTTCAATTTGTTTTATTTAACCTCCATTAGGAAAGGTTGAAAGGTGGTTAAATGTCAATAATAACCTTGAAACATTCTAATTTTGTTTTATTATTTGCCTTGTAATATGTTACAAGTGTTCTCTAGCCTCCTAAAGTTGGAAGGTTTTGTCATTTACAATAGCTTATAGTGTTAATTCCTAGTGTATGCTTCTTCATTGTTCACTACTTTATGTCTAAGTCAACCTAAAAGTTTTCATATTTATTTATTGCTAAATGGAACTAATAATTCAACAGGGCTTAACCCATTTGGCATCACTAACTTGTCCATTATTCACAATCTAATCCTCTTGGTATAGAAATAGTACACAAACCTCCTATACCTTTACATTTTTGGAAATTTTAGTAAATACCCACACATTTGAAGGATTAATGAAAGCATCCCCTAGTTCTAGAAATAAAACCTTAGTTTCTATTCCATCAAGTTATGGTAATGAAAATTTGGTAATAATAAAAGGATAATTTTACCCATTGACAAAATAGTGAAACACAGAGCTTTCGTAAGGAGTAATTTGAATGGTAAAAGAGAAAGATTCTAATTGAGAGCAATGATTCAAATTTATTTTGATGATATTTTAAAATTAAATTTTTGATTTATTGAATTTATTGAATGTAGGATGAGTCATTAGACCCAAAGTTCTACTTATTTGGTGTTATCAGTTCAATCTCGAAGAAACAGTTTGTCTCAATTAAGATTTATTTATTACCAAAATAATAATAATAATAATAATAATAATAAAACACTTCCTAATTGCCTAGCTACCTCTTTCTATGATCCCTTAATTATATAACCATCTTCTATTATCGGTGTCCCAATCTCTAAGAACATTGTAATAGCCATTAGAGGTCTTGGGGATCTTATCGCTTGAGTCCACCAACGGCCTCCCAACTACCACAAGAGCCTTGAAAGCCTTGGTGGCAACAATGATAGAGGAAAAAGGCTTCAAGACAATTTACATGACCAAATATGGTCCTTGAAGTTGTGTAGAGGTCTAATCTGACCTCTATTATTGTCTAAAGCTAGATATACTCTATTTTTGTTCCAAGTTAGATATAACCATAAAGTCTAGGAGACTAAATCTAGATTCTTGACATTGTAAAGGCCAAATTAAGTATATATCCATTAGAGGCATGGCCTCATGGTAATCAATTGAGGCATTTACTAGTGAGCAAGGAAGGAATAAGATAGTAGAAGAGAGAGAAAAAAATGATTAGGGAGAAAGAAGAAAAATCAGTGATGGTTCCCTTAGCCAAAAAGTTAGAAATGCTCTTTCTTATAAATTAAAACTACAATTTTACTGGCACGTTATTTAACATTAATGGCAAACTTAACAAAATGGGGCTAGGTCCAATTTCTCAAACTAGTGGGGATGATTATAATTCCTCAAATCTATAAGGGTTTACCTAAAAAATTAGATTTTTAATGAATTCAATATATATGTATATATATTTGATATTTTAATTTCTTCTTGTAAAAATACATGTATACTATGACAAATTTATGGTGAAAAAAGTTAGTTTTAATAGGAAAAACTAGAGATAGATGAGGTGATTGAATAATTTCCATACCAAGAAGACAAAATGTCATAAGTAGACAACTCAGGTATGCCAAAACAATAAGCCCTTTCTTTTTTTTGAAAAAAAAAAAATTATAATCAAGTAAGTGAAAGCTTAGGTTGCATTGGAATAAATAAATGAATTCCTATGACAATATAATAAGTAATTGGATGGTGACATTTTATATTGCCATTATCCTTTAAAATAGCATAAATTATTGCAATTGAGGTAATTTTTAATGTATTTCTTCCCAAAATTCTATCAATTTCTGATTAGGACTAGAGAAAGTTTTGACAACCCAAGAAACTACTAATTTTCCACAAGTGGGACTTCTTTAATTTAAAGCAATATAATAAGACAAAATTAATGGGCCCTCAAAAAGATTGAGTGATCCACTAATAAATTTCAATTCTATATTCAGAAACTTTTTATGAGCTTTTTGGTGATTATGGGCCTATTTTTGTTTTAAATTTGAGTTCAAGAAGTTCACTCTAAAATTGTTTTATAATTTGGGTAAGTAAGATGTTAGAAAAAAATTGTAAAATTTATATCCTAACTTTCTTAAGTAATATAATTTATTGTTACTATTCATTCCCCTTTTTGTTTTTAACTTTTACAAAGGAAAAAAAGAAATAAATTTGACAAAGAATTGATAACAAATTTGCCATTAAATTCCTTTTATATATAAAGCTTGTTATTGATAGATTGACATTACTTATAAGAAAAAACTATAATCGTCAAATGAAATTGATGAATCTAGATCCTAGACAAATGAATGGTGTCGTAGACAAATAATATATAACTTTGTCAATAAGAAAGTAGTGATTATTTTGAAAAACAACGGTTAACGACTAGAATGTTAACAATAACATATAGCTATTTAACAATCAGAGAGTGGGTAGTTGTTTCTTTTTTCATTTTTAGCATACTCCCTCAAGCCAATTATAGTAAGCAACTGTTTTAGTTTGTTTGAGTGATACATGAGGCTAATCCTCCTTCAAGCTAAGCTACCAATGGTTAACAATTTAGTCTTCTAGAAATTTAACAATGACTAAGTAATTGTCTATTAAAAGCTGATGGATGATAGCTACTGTTAATAGTCCTCCTTTAGACATTTTAGAGTAGAGCTTCTTTCTTTAGTAAAGTCAGAATAAATAATTTTAAAGGCTTTTCTTTGAACACTTGAAAATGAGACAAGGGCAGTGGTTTAGTAAAAACATCTACTATTTGCTTATTTGTAAGGAATGTCTTACTTCTAGTTCTCGATCAATCCTTTTTTTCTTAAATGGATGTTGATATTATTTTTGGCATGTTAATCTGAAGTTCCTGCCAATGCAATAGCACTAACATTGTCACACCATAACATTGGTGCTTCCGTCATTAAATTTATGCCAAGCTCTTTAACAAAAAAGATGTTATATATAGGGGTAGATACGAATCGAGTCAAACCTAAACATCCCTTAGCTCAAATTTGATTCGAATTCGTTGAGCCAACATTAAAGATAATTTGAGTTCGATTTGAGTTTAGCTTGAATGTACAATTTAAATATATAACTTGAATATATGGTTCAGATTTATGGTTCAAATTCATGAATTATAGATAAAACGACGTCGTTTAACAATTATTCAATATAATTCAACTCGAGTCATGAGACAAATTCAAACCAAATTCAAATCGAGCTATGATTCAAGTTTGAACTGAATGAAACTATCTCTAGCTCGAATTTGATTTGGTTTCAAAATGAACCAAATCTCCTAACTTAAATTTAGTTTAAATTTAAACTAAATAAATTTGAACAGAGCCGAATAAAGCTAAGTAGACTTTTGGGCCTGCGCGAACTCAGTTCGGGTTCAACACAAGCTACATCCAAATCAATTAGTGGTTGTTTGGGCTGATGTTCTATATTCTAACTTTGTGGAAGATCTAGTTACAACATGTTTCTTTGATGATTAATGTACATGATTCCCTTTAAGTTAAAGACGAAATCCACTGGCTGATCTTCTGTCATCCAAGTTAGTAGTCTAATCAACATTTGTGTATCCATCCAAGATTATAGGTAATCCAACTTGAAAATATAATTCATAAGTCATTGTTCCATTGTATTATGAATTTAAAGAACATCTAGTGACAACATGTTGTTTCTTTGATGACTAGAGTACTAGATTCCCTTTAAGATAAAGACAAAACCTAGTAGTTGATCTTTTACAATCCCAAGTTACTGGCCCAATCAACATCTTTGTGTCCTTCACGGTTCCCTTTAGATATCGAAACAACCTAATACATGCATGTACTGCAAAGTTGTAGGAGCTTGCATATATCGACTTAGCTTGTTGACTGCAAAAGCAATATTTATTCTTCTGCTGGTCAATATTGCGATGATCATATGGTTCTCCTATACAGTATTCCATCAACAAATGGTTCATTGTCAATCTTAGAAAGCTTCAAGGATGCCACTATTGGAGTTGGACTTTCGTTTGCATCAATTGTCATTGTTTTCTTCAATAGATCTATGATATACTTAGCTTGAGTAAGATAAAGCCCTTTGTCATCTCTTGCAGCTTCAATTCCTAGGAAATAGCTTAACTTTTCAAGAATTTGAGAAAATTGATTGTTCAAATATGAATGAATCTTACTATTAAGGTTTGAGTTCGAGCTTCTACCATGCTTATAAATCTTTGATTTATCTGGTATATTAGTTATAGATTCGATCACTGTGTTCCAAGTTTGTATGTTTAATAAATACGGGTGGGGTCCTCAATTATAAAAAAATTAAATTAAAGTAAACTTGCAACCTTGTCCTTGTGATCTCTTATCACCAAAATATTATCCGCATATATTAGCTTATAAATGACATGAACATTTTTGCGTTGAAAATAAAAATAAGTTTGTATTTGTAACAAAATTTCTAAACCTCTAATGGATGAGTGTTCATTTTAGTTTGTCAAACCAAGTTTTTGGTGCTTGCTTAAGATCATACAAAGTCTTCACTAATCTGCATACATGATTTGGATATTCTGAGCTCACAAATCCTTCAAGTTGCATCATGTAGGCAGCCTCTTGCAAGTTTACATTAAAAAACAACATTGTTGACAACTACTGACTGAATATCCCAATGTTATGTGACTGCCGATGTGAGAAAGAATCTTACTGTCTTTGGATTGATAACTAGAGTAAATCTTTTAGCATAGTTATATATCTTTGTGTTTGTTGAAAACTTTTGCCACTAATTTTGCTATGCATCTCTTGATCAGTTCCATCAGCTTTATACTTTATCAATCCATTTACATCCTACAAGGTTCATTTCAGTTGAGTGAGGTTCTTCTCACAGTTTGATATTATGTCCGTAGTTGCAAGGGTAACGACAAGATTTCCTGGGATCTCGCTAGATGTAGTTATTGATTCTATTGATAACATATAAAGGGGGAATATCGTGTGTATGAATCTAGTTTATGAGTAAAATATCTACAAATTAGCTAGTTATAATTGAATTTAACTTTCCATTAGAGATATTACGATATTCCTCCTTTGTATTTATGGTATACATTCTGCTGGAACACTTAATCTCATTAATTAATAACATAATTGTGGACGTTAGTTTTTGAACAATAGATCAAACCACATTCAAAACATTCTTAATCCACAAACAAATTAATAATTATATTATTAATTTTAATTGTTTTTGTCATAACCTATTAATTATTAACGAAAAATTTCAACAGAATCAAAGATGAAAAAAGGAAGAAAAAGAAGAATATGAAATTGTTCAACTTTATTTCAACAATCGGTTTGTTTCATATTGAAGTATCTTCAGAGTTTTATATTCCCCTGCCTAAAAGTAAAAATAGTGAAATTAAGTTCTTAATTTTTGGTTTTTAAAAACTAATATTGTTAACCCACTATTGTAGAATAATTGGTTAAGACATGAAATTTCAACCATAAGGTTAAAGGACCTATGTTTGACCTTTTGGATTTGGATCTCTGTCATGTTTGTAAAAGTTTGATTTGAATTACTTATTTTAAAAAAAAAAAAACCCTAGGTTTGACTCCACATTTCTATAAGCACTATTGTAGAATAATTGGTTAAGACATGAAATTTCAACCATAAGGTTAAAGGACCTATGTTTGACCTTTTGGATTTGGATCTCTGTCATGTTTGTAAAAGTTTGATTTGAATTACTTATTTTAAAAAAAAAAAAACCCCTAGGTTTGACTCCACATTTCTATAAGCACTATTGTAGAATAATTGGTTAAGACATGAAATTTCAACCATAAGGTTAAAGGACCTATGTTTGACCTTTTGGATTTGGATCTCTGTCATGTTTGTAAAAGTTTGATTTGAATTACTTATTTTAAAAAAAAAACCCCTAGGTTTGACTCCACATTTCTATAAGTAGACTTAAATGTGCACATTAATACCTTCTCATATAATTGTGTTGAAGTAGGAGGCTTTAGCGGACCTAAGTTTTTGTCGATGGGGACCTCTACGACTCCACCATTAGTTGTCAATCTTTTAGTGAAAATTTGGGAGAAATCAAACTTTGAAAAAGGAAATAATACAATATCAAAAAGCTAAAAGGAAAAAAAATGTAATGATATAAGTAATTTTTTATGTGAAAAACAAATTCAATGTGAAGAGATCTAAAAAACCATGAGATCTAACTACTTGCTTAAATCTAATATATTCAAAAGTATTTACAACAGCTATAATCTACCAAAAATATATCATACAAATTTAATAAAGTACATAAAAGTTTCAAAAGACATAGATTAACAAAACCATATAAATAGACACTAAACCTTATTTGATTTTCCACTAGTTTGATTCAGGTAGCAGACAATCCATCCAAAACATTTAGAAATGTTGATATGAAAGATGAGAAATGTCATTGTTTAGTTCCTCTAGGTCTTTCTCTTGACTTAACTGAATGCAATGATATCAGGACCTCATTGCCCTTATAGTGAGTGGTGTTGCAAAACTCTTATTTGCAGAAGGCTAAAAGACTTATTCCCGCCCAAGGTATAATGAAATCCCAAATTCCAACTCTCCAATTTTTAAAAATCCAAACACCCATCCCTATTCAAATTTTGTTAAAAATTTTAGTTAGGGTTAGGGGTAAAACCGTTATTTACTAAAAAAATGAAAGTTTTATCATATTTTCTTCCCCCATATTTAAAAACTTATATTTCCCCCCCAACCTAAATTTTAAAAAGTGACAAAACTCCCCCTAGGGTTTGTTCCTCTTTCTCCAACGTCGATTTCTCCTTCTCCAGTCATAAGTCATCCTTCCTCTCCCTTATTTCTCCCTCCAGTCTCTCTTCCTTACCTCTCCGATTGTCTTTGGCCAAGGAAGGAGAAATTAGTGTCGGAGGAAGAGGAACAAACCCTATGGGGATTTTTGTCACTTTTCAAATTTTGGGTATGAGAAAATGTAATTTTTTAAATATAGGAGAGGAAAATATGATAAAACTTTAATTTTTTTACTAAATGATAGTTTTACCCTTAACTTTAATTGAAAATTTTAACATAAATTTAGTTATGGGTGAGTGTTTAAGTTTTTGAAAGTAAAGAGTGAAAATTTGGGATTTTGTTATACCTTCAATGGGAAATAGTCCTTTGGCCTTTCTTTTATGTTCTTTCTTATATTTTTTATTGATAGAAAATTGAAATTTGTCTTGTAAGAGAATATACATACAAAAGCTACACACTTAGCTAAGTTAGGGGTTAGCCAAAAGTTTAAAATTTAAAAGAGTAATGAAATGGATTCCAAGTGAAATTGCAATTATTTTAGGGAAATTAATTAAACTGCCCCGAAGTTAAGGGGGCAAAACAAAATTGCAGTTTGCTAGCTGTGACATCATTTTGGTCTCACATGAGTTAGAGTCTACGAGACAATCCATTTGCATTGCATAGGGTGGTGGATATACCGTAGCAAACGCCCCTATTTGGTGATTGTGGTGTGTTTATGTTACGATACATTGAGTGTTTGACACTTCGCCAACCGCTATCTTTTGAGGGGGAGGACTCGTTATGCCTACGCACACATTTAGGGACGTAATTATTTTTCCAGGATATTGATTGACGATTATATTATATCTCATTTGTATATGTATATATGTTTATTCATTCATATGTATATATGTATATCCATATATTGATTCATTTATATGCATTTGTCTTTTATATAATTACTATAAGCAACAAGTATAATGAACAAAAAACGAATGAAAAAAGATACATGAAATCTACATAGACATATATAATGATTATTAGTCGAAATTTTATAGATACATTAACAAGTACAATCACAAATTTAAAAGATAATATATTATAATCAGAAACTGTATATATGAAGTAACATTTTTAATCACAATATTTATATCAAAATATATTACAATCACAAATATTTTAGTTGAAGTAACACGTACAATAATAACATTTATATCAAAATTAACAAGTACAATTACAAGTGTAGTTATCTTTCATCATTCTTTTTATTTCCTAAACTTAATGGTATAGAACTAGGTATTGGAATAAGACTTTTGCAATTCTGTCTCGTATGTCCAGGTTTATGACATTGACTATAAATAAGTTGTTCAACAATCTCTCTTTGCGAATGACATCCGTTTTTATTTGCTGGACAACCCGCACGACGATGATGCACTAACGGAGGGTGGATAACACTTGCCTTCTTTGGATTGATCCACTCTAATTAATCTTTTAATGGATTGACAACCTTCGCATAGATTGTACGATAAAAAGTGGTGTTATAGTATGAATGCACTCATTGAATGTAGGTGGTGAACTTCATATATCTGGCAACAATAATGACATGTATGCAGGGAATCTATGATAGTTGAAATTTTCTATAGGTACATGTCCGCTTCATAAGGTTGACCAAGGCATCATATTAGCCACTACCAAGAACCTAATATCTTTTAGATGTTATAGGACACACCTTTAAGTTTGACGATTTTCACACACGTTTAACAATCTTTTCTTCAACCCAAGGTGTTACTGGGTTGGTGCAAGTATCTACAAATCATATAAATACAAACAGATATGATGAGTAATTAAGTATAAATTTACATACACACTTTTGTAAGTTGTTATAATATTGAATATGTACTTACCTGCATGATTTCTTCTTTCATAAAACCATCGCTGTAATATACCTCTGATGAACTCGATTAGCATAGTAATAGGTAAACCTCAAGCATGTCTGACTAGTATATTAAACGATTCAGTGATATTGGTACCCACTATATTGTACCTATGTCTTGGAAAATACGCTCGTGCCCAACGATCTAAACCCACCTCATATAGGTATGTGGTTGCATCAAGGTGTATATAGGCCAATAACTTAATTACCTCTAAAAATTTATACTTCGTGTACGCTTTAGCTGCTTTCCAATACATTCATGCGACTTTTGCATTCTTCTTGTACTTGGATCGCATGTTACAATAGAGCTGATGACAACAATAACCATGGTGCACACCAGAGAATACTATAGCCATTGTAGAAAATATACTAACATATCGATCTGAAATAATGGCTAAATGAGGTACCTCACCAAAACAATCCCTTAGCTTTTGTTAAAAACCAATACCATGTGTCATGGTCTACCTTGAGACTGATGCCAAAAGCCAATAGGTATATCTGGTTATTACTATCTAATGCGACAACGATAAATAATTGACCTAGATATCTACCGTTTAAAAAGGCAGCGTCAATACAAATGACTGATCGAATATGTTATTGGAATGCACAGATATTGCAACCCAATGCCATGTAAAAGTATTTAAATCATTCCTACTCATCTGTTAGTGTATGTGTCACAGTTCCCGGATAATAACATACTAAATTATAGCAATACTATGACAGCAACATAAACAACTCTTCTGGTGTGCCTCTCAATGATTGAAGTGTCCAATTTCTGGCTCATGATGCTTATGCGTATGACATATCAATTTTATATCAGTCAACGATATCCGTAATGATCTCCTTTGGTTGATAAACACGATTAACTAATATAAATTTGGTCATCAAAATTTGTCCTAAAGTTCGGGCGTCTGCTTGCCTATGATGAGGTAATATTTGGTCTTTAGAACATGTGTGATGGCTATCCAAATGACGTAATCCAAAACTATCACTTTCTCCTACCTTAATTGCCCGTGCACACCACTTACATTCTTTGTTAACACATTTAACCACCCATTTGCGTGTGTCTGACTTATCCACTGCAAACTGATATCCTCTATGAAGAGCATCTTGATATATCATATCAATGACATGTTTACTTAAAAATAATGGATCAACTTTTGGAGAATCACTATTGCTTAACACTCTTGGGCTTTTGGATGTAGATGACTGGTCAGGAAAAGGAGGTAACCAATGAAATGCATCAATACGAACATTCCCACTATTAGGATTTGTTTTCAAAAAACTACTTGTACCTCTAATATCTTTATTAACATGTGTCTTCTTCTCAACCTCCAATTCCTCGACTGGAATATCATATGCAACTTTTCGTCAAATTCACTCCACTCTGAAAATTTTTCTTCGTTGCCATTAAGAAATTATTCCACACGATATAATGCATTAACATCAACATCATTTATATACTTAAAATCTTCCTTTGAAAATTCTTGTTTCGGATTGATTCCGATATTTTGAATCTTGATATTTTGAATTCCTTTTATACCAATAGTTTGATTTTTTGGATAACTACTCGACTCACCACTTTGTAAACCCTCATCTGTTTGTTAAACTTCATAACTATTATCATTAACTGTAGTTGTTACAAAAACTTGAACACATTCTTTGAAAATGTTAGACAGACTGTTAAAAACCTCAATATCTTCATCATTTGAAATTTCTACTAGAATGTCGTTATTAAGATGCTTTGGTTTCATGTTTAACTGAATGTTAAATATCCTTCGATCTATATTACACTTGTCACTCACTATTTGGATTAATTCTTCGAATGTCATGTGTTTTGGAATTTTAATCAATTTCCTATTACCTCCAACATATTTTATAACATTGTCATCCATTTTTATCCATTTCCCCTCATATCTAATTGAAACATATCTAGCTATTTAGATTAATCTTACAATAAAATATATAATCAACGTAAATAATATGACTAAAAATACTATTTACAGATTTCTATTACACAATTATATCTATTCCATAATTCAATTATATATTGCGACTATTAATATACTTTGATTAATGTAATACTAATTTGTGAAAATACCCCTATATTTAAAATATTATTTTACCTCAAATATTATCTAACATATCTCTAACACTCTTTATTGTAAAATATCATTTTACCCTCTAATATTACCTAATTTAATCCTCTAATATTCTTTATTGTAAAATATCATTTCACCCTCTAATATTATCTAATCTAATCCTCTAACATCCTTTATTGTAAAATATCATTTCACCCTCTAATATTATTTAATCTAATCCTCTAACATCATTTATTGTAAAATATCATTTCACCATATACTATTATAATATTTACAACATAGCCCATGTAAATTTTATTATTTCACTTTTTACACACCACTATAATTTATTATATAAAACATCACATATAATTGCATTATTAAAAGAATAATAACAATTGAAATAATAGTAGGTATAAATACTTCGATATCACAAACTTTTCTCTTCTTGCTAGAAATCTTGAATACGAACTTTTTTTCTCTTTCTAGAAATCTCTCTCAGATATATTAAAAATGAAGGAAGATATATGGTTTATATAGAAATAAAGAAATGGTGGTTTTGTTATTATTTTGGGGCATTTTTGTTTAAATCCCTTAAAATAAGGGTATTTTTTTTAAACCCCAAAATTAGGGGAAATTTTGCATATACCCTTTTAAAAAGGATAATTTAATTAAGAAGGGTAGTTTTGGTATTTTATAGGATATTTGGGGTATTTTCGTTTAAATTCTTTAATATATGAGTAATTTTGTTTAAACCCCAAAATTTGAGATAAATTTTTTATTACCCAAAAAAAGGGGTAATTATTTTAATTTCCCTTTTTTTATCTCAAATGATGTGATATGTATCACTTACCGGAAAAAATATCACATATTTTGGTTAATAAAATTAATCACTTATATAGAAGAACATTTTATCATTCTTTTATCCGTTTTATATTCTTTTGTAAATTCAATCCACAACTTGAATAAAATTAATCTCTCTCTCTCTCTCTCTCTCTCTCTCTATATATATATATATATATATATATATAAATTTAATAATAATAATAAAATTTTACTTATAATAATTGGTGTGGTGTGGTCAGCATGGTGTGGATGGATTTATATTTCTACTCTATTTGACTACATAATAATAATAAAATTTTACTTATAATAATTGGTGTGCTGTGGTCAGTGTGGTATGAATGGATTTATATTCCTACTTTATTTGACTACATATATTTTATGACTTTTTTTAGTATTAAAATGATACTATGATACCAAATTATAATATCCTCTCTAAAAGTATTATCCTTTAGAGAAAAATATCACCAAATTGACTATTTGAACATTGTTTTTATTAAAACATATAAATAAACTTGTAAAAGAATTGAATAAAAGCCTCATTTATTAAATTACCAAAATACCCTTATCAAATACCAAAGTCAAAAGCGTATAAAGGATGTCATAACTCAAAACATAATTGAGAGATAATAATATGTAGTCAAATAAATAAATAAACTCATGATAAAACAAAAACTCATAAAAGTTGAAATAACAGAAATGCCCATACAGCTTTACACCTTATGACCACCACTCGTTTCGCAGCTGTTACGATCACCTACACATGTACACATGAAAAAATAGGAGTGAATGATAAAACACTCAGTAAGTAGGAGACTTTACTGATAACACTTACTTCCCCAAAATGTATTA
Source organism: Mangifera indica (assembly GCF_011075055.1). Lineage (NCBI taxonomy): Eukaryota > Viridiplantae > Streptophyta > Magnoliopsida > Sapindales > Anacardiaceae > Mangifera > Mangifera indica. The sequence goes on from NC_058138.1 coordinate 6,990,192, forward strand.
TGCTCGACCTATACTTTCTCTATCATCTAGAGTCAACATTAAGTTTCATAAGGATGATGGTAGGTCTTATTTGTCAACTTTGTGCTCATACTGCACTTTAGGGAATGTCTAGGCTACATATCTTAACTCTCGGATCGAACTATATCCCACTTGGTCACTAAGAAACCATTCTTCAAGTCTTTCTCTAGCATGACCATAACTAAACTCAATGAAAGCATTTATATTTGGAAACTAAATTGAATTGTATATTTGGCCTATTAGATCAGATCAAATACAAGAATTTGACACTTTGACCATGTGAGCTATCTTTCTATTCCACTGTATCAAAGTTGTATCTTAATTGGACTTTTTTATGAGCTAGTACCCTACTGCAGATATGGTGTCTTATTGCAAACGGTGTAGTGAATGTATACTCATAGTGCTCCCTTGTAACAATCATATGATATTTAACATGCATGTATCTTAAGCCTTAACTAAACTCTAGTTTGTACTTGCTTCCACCTTGAACTTATCTCGTGCTTGCTAAAATCTTATCTCTTAGACACATCAGGTACTACTGCGTACTAGGATTTTTTTGCTAGCTCTTAGGATGACCCCTAAATCTTTAGCCTCATGCCCTTTCCCTTTTCTTTGCTTTACCCTAAGAATATGAGCATGTGCATCTTGATACATAGGGGTGTATCCTCTTTGCTCATACACGACCATCCTTCTTGTGGCTTTTTCCTATATGTTACTTTTCTATATACACGGGCGTGTAGACTTAATGACATGGGTGTGTGCCCTTTACTGAAATTGTTACATTTTCTTTCTTTATTCTCATCTCGACTGTACTACTTCATAGGGTATTTTAGTCATTTCCTTACCTAAGGTTGTAATAAAGCTATACACGTGAAGTTCATGTATCCTAGTTGATTGCTCACCGATCAATGATGTCCAACAATCATCAGAATGTCAAAAAACTTAGTCTGCATTCTAGAGTTCGTGCACACAGACGTGTGTCTCATACCACACAATCGTGTGTTGAACTTAGAAAATAGATGGAGAAACCCTAATTTCACATCATGTCTATTAGTTTTCATACTCTCCAATCTCAAAACATTTGCATAACTAAAAAATCACTTTAAAAGCAACAATAAACTAGTTCACAACTCATATAATTTCCATCTAATGTCAAAACCTTTAGACAATTCTAATTTTCACAACCTTCTGCTTCTCATATAATGTATCCACTTATCAAACACCAATATTTCTTTCAAGCTAAGAATATTACACTTTTAACAATTGATGATTCATAAAACAATTCCATAAAACTCATATTTGCAAACAAGAATCAATATTTACTGCAATAGTGGCCAATAAACATAATCACCACACATATTCATAACATCATTCGTAAAACCTCATGACATTCAATATTCAATCAACAAAGCATCATAATAGGATCATTTTTCTCATCAAACACAAGGGCTCAAGCCCCATTTTTATTGCAAATCATCATAGGACGAGATGGTTAAGCCTACTTACCTCTGTTTCATAGAAAATCCAAGTACATTAGAGCTCATTCTTCTCCTTATCTTCCTTCTCTCCACACCACCAGAAATCCACCATCGAAACTATAACAGAATGTTGGAAGATCAAACTCCAAACTCTCTCTCTCTCTCGATGGTGTGTGCTCTTTGTTGGAGATAAAAATCTCTAAAATGCAACTATCATGCCTTTTTTAAAAATTGAAATTGTGTACAATACACATGGGCATGTACCTAGGGCACATGATTATGTGTCACTAAATTTGAAATTTACGTAGAAATCATTTTATTTGGTTGACGTGGCAATGACATACGAGCATAGTTTCGCTATACACTGTAGTGTGTCACCTAAAACTCATATTTTGACCTTAGAATCACTTTAAATAATTATACATCAATTAAACTACTATATAAAGATTATTTTACCCTCAAGACGTATCTGTGCATTTTACATGCCATTTGGTAGGCCTTTGAGCTAGGTTGGTTAGGCAAAAACTCAAGGTTCGGGGCACTGTCTAAGAGCCCTAAGATTGGGCTCCCATGGGCTCTTAGCGATCTAACCTGTGTGTTTTTAAGGATCGACCCACTAAATTATAATTTTTTTAATTTCTAATTAATTTATATTATAATTTTTTAATACTTTTAGTGAGTCACCGGCTCTCAGGCTTTCCTATGACCCAAGTATAACCCGCTAAATTTGCAAGTTTAACACAATCTGTTTTATTCTGTGTAGAACCAATATGAGTCATGCCAAAATTTCTAGGTCGAGGTCGGACTGCAAACTGGCCTAAATCCTTTGACATCTTTAATTTGTAGGGACAAGATTTATTCCTAATTTTTTTTATTTACAGTTTAATTATTCTTTTAACACAGTAATGTGACAACTGTCCCTCTTCATCTCCACAAAATTGTGCAGAGGGAGCCAGCTACATCTTGGTACTTGCTAATAAAATAATATTACTTTAGAAGAGCGCTTTGAATAAAAATTTCCGTGAAGATTAGATCATACAAAAGCCTTTCTTCTTCGATTATCATCAAATATATTCAAGGAACAATCTTAATTTGGTTTCACATTCACTCACAAAGACATGAAATTTCATTGAGTAATAAGATGACATGAAAGAGACTATAACATAATGATATAAAAGAGAGCATTGTTGGAAAATTTTTTCCCAAAAAACTCACTTAACAAAGTTCGATTGTCAAATCAGTACAACAAACCATTGATTTCTCCTCATTTAATAAGAGTATATTAGAAAATATTATTGTATATACTCGAGTTCATTTATCCTAGTTTGCCTATTATCTTAATTTATTTTAATTTGTGTTCGGAGGTGAATATAAGTATGTTTAGTTTAAATAATATTTTATTATTAAAATTAAAAAAATTATCTTTACAATAAACTATCTAGAAGATTATTAAGTTTAAATTATTATTATATTTAATAAAATTTGATATATATAAATAATTATTATATTTAGTTAGAGGTAATCAAATAATATTAATATATTATTTTATTTAAATATTTTTATATATAATTATTTTAATATATTTTTTATATTACTTATTATATTAATTAAAAAAAGATTTTTTTGTCTTAAAAATTAATAAATATTTGATATAATTATAATAAAATCAAAATTATTTTGATAAATTTTTAACATTTAAGATAGAGCTAGTAATATCACTACCTTCTATATTATCTCTCATATCACTATTGATAAGAGTATTTAAATATTTTATTATTGACAAAACAAACAAAATAATATTAATAATAAAAGATAAATTACTATAATAATTTTTTATTATTTCTAAACAAACATCCCCTAAAAGTAATAGTACTTACCCATTTCATCAACTTGTAACATATATTTAATTTTAAATATTTAAATTAAGTGTCATCATATATTATCATGTGATAAATAATACTTTATACTACACTAAAAAGTAGATACACATAGTTTTATTACTAAATCATGAATTAGTGATCTTTTAGATCAAGATTGACGATCAAGGGCCAATGTCACTTGCATCTTAGTGGACCTCCATTTTCAACTTGAAAACAAAAAAGAGTCTTTTAACAGCCTAGTATGCTTAATAAAGAGCCATAGTCAAATGACATCCAAAGTTTCAAACTACATTTTCATAAGGGAATTATCATGAGTCCACAAAAAATCCTGAAATTTTATGAACTTCCAATATTTTCAGGAACTATCAAAAACATCTCCTGATTTAATAAGCGTTGAGTGTAAACAATAGATGAGAATGGAATTTAAAGATCTTTCAATGGTTCATAATAATTAACCTGTCAACGTAAACAACAGTACACTTGTATTTAGTTTTTGCCTATTGGGGTTCTCATGAGATCTTTTGATTCAAGGAGTTATAATAGAATTCTTCAGCACAACAAACTCAACCCCTATATGCAGCTTATTACTACTTCCCTCTATCATATGCAGCGATATTCTGAGGTTCGCATTCTGGACTGAAAAGGCGGACCAGCAGAGCAGCAGTTGAGCTCACAGAAACAGCTCCGCAAGTTGCCCACCGAAGGGTTCTTGGAATTGTAATTCTAGGGCCTGTATTAGCAAAGAATAAATGTTTACTAGACAGTGTATATGAAAACGGTTAGAATGATTGCAACAAGAACACTTGCAATATCATTTCATTTAAGTCAATTAAGCTTAAATTCACATCATAGAAAAAATAAAAAGAAAAAAGAAATGAGATAGAGAACAAGAAGATGAAGTTGAACGCTTAACATTATCCTGTCCAATGCATTTCATAACAAATGACAAATCCTTTAGTAGTCTTGCACAACCATGAAAACTTTGTAACGGTGAGATAATGGATATAGGAGGATAATGCATGAGATAACAATATCAAAACCTCTTTGCATTGGAGTAGAATTAAAGGAGACTGTGATTTATTATTCACAAAAGTGATAAGTTCATGGGTAGGTTTGAAAATTCTACAAACTTGCATGAGCGAATGTAAAATAGATAAATGTTCAAAACCATTTGAGTTATCAATATATACAATTTCAAAACTGTTGACTCATCAACTGATCAAAATATAAGGACTCTAGGTCGATATATAAACTTCTCCATTGTTATACAGCAGCGTTTTTTAAATAGCACAAAATAGAACCATCACAGAAAATCCAATGGCATACTAGTCATCTACGAAGTTACAAACCGGGCCTCAAAACTTTTATTTCAGAGTGGGGAAATGATGGGAGATATTTTGAAGCAAAAAGCAAGGCAAGAATAAAGTCCAATCAATTATCATATTCAACCATGACTATCAAGATTCAGATCGACAGAGGCCAACACAGTTCACAAGTAAAGATAACATGTAATGTCTGGGAAAAATAATATTACAATCAAAACAAGATGATTAAAGCATGTAAAAAAGTATGTCCACAAAAGTTGCAGTTACGAACAAGTAAAATGGAAATCCATGCAACTTTTATCATTGAAGATAAATTGTGTTTAAAACTTAGAAACAAAGTAGAATTAAATAGAACATACCATAATGGAGTTTACAGAGAACCCAGAACCCCAATGCTCCTCCAACAGTAAAAATTCCAGCTGTCTGCCTCATCAATCTTGAACAAGGCTTTGAATCTGAGCGCATCAGCTCACCATCCGAAAACCCAAAAAAACGCCTCAATGCCATCTATATAGAAATAAAATTCACAGATTTCAAGCCAAAATAATAATAATAATAAAAAATAAAAAAACACGCTTGCTTTGTTCCCTCAGAGAATAAATCAATTACAAGCTCTAATTTACTTCAAAATTCAGCTACTGAAAAATTTGATTTCTTCAACAGCAAGAACACAATCAATTGAAGCCCTTGACAACTGAAACACAAACTAGATACATACTTGAATATGTTTCTTGAATAAGACTTCTGTCATAAGCTTAACGTTAACATAAGAGAAGGCTTTAACCCACTTAAAAAGATACAAAATCGATCTTTTAGCAGCCAACAAGTACAAACTAATAGTGGGATTCTTCAAAACATGAAAAATCAGCTCAATGTTATCATAAGAAAAGGCTTTAACCCACTAAAAATGATACAAAAATTCATCTTTTAGCAGCCAACAAGTGCAAACTCAAATTGGTATTCTACAAAACATGAAAAATTAATTTAAAATACTTCATTTTCGTAAAACTAACATTCATACAAACACACAGTCATTTCCTTTGAGGCATTTTGTCAAACATTTGGAAGCCAGTTTTTAAACCAGCTACTGGTTCGACAACTTGTGCTTTAAACATGGAAATGAGAATAAATAATCGAAATAGTTTTAGAATGAAACAAAGAGACTGTCAATATACAGAGAATTAAGAGAGTTACCTATCCGGGTTTTAACTGAATCGCTTCAAAGCTTATGCTTTCTTTGATTTTGCTCAATTTGATAGTTGACGGATATATTCATCTTAATGGGTCGGGATCTCAAACGGGTCAAATATTAGGTAACGAAAAATCCATTCAGCCCATTATCATTGCTAACCGGCCCAATCTGGTAACTCAAGATATAATTCTGACTCGAACCCGAAAAACTAGACCAATGCCAAATGGTAATCTGAGTTTTAAGATACTTAAGTGTGTCTTTATTATAATTTATTTAGTCAGATTATTAAATAAAATAATTAATTATAACATTTTTGAAATAGTTTTGGTAAAGAGTAACATTATGTGTGTCATCACGTGAATGAGTATTATTTTATCTTTAATTCAAAATTATCAAATCATATGATGATACACATAAGTTTGTACTTGAAATGGATATGCATAATTTTATTGTTAGGTAAATAATCTAATTATTGATTATAAACATATGTTTAAATTATTTAAGTCATTATCGAAAAGTTAGTAGGATTAGTTTTTTAAATTATTCAATTATTAGATTTAATCAATTTTTATATTTTTAATAAAAAAACCAAAGTATTACACATAAAGTTAAACTATACCAACAAACAAATTGTATAAATAAATTATATAAATTTATCTTTACAAGCTAAAGTAACATCTTATATTGTTTATATTTTTTCTCACTTCAAAATCACCTAATTAGATGTTATCACATCAGTTTGTATATATAGTATTACTCTTATTTATATTCTAATAATTATAAGGTGTACCAGATATATGAGAATTGATTATTACACAATTAATCATTCTTATAATCATAATTTATAATAGTAATCCAATAATTATAAATTATGCCAACAAATTCTAAACAATATAATGTATTTGAATTAAACCGAAATGAATTCAAGACAAACTTTGTATTGATCTAATGAAAATATAAAGTTTGATTTAGTTTTGGCAAATCCTTACTCAAATCATGCATATCTCTATATGTTGATTATCATTTTATTATCAATATTACTTCATACATTAATCATGGGTATAATTACAAATATAAATGTATACATGTCATAAAGTGATTTGATGATTTAAAATTGAAAATAAAGTAATACCTACTCATATAATAATACATCAGTCTTTGTATTGTATCTGTTCTAGTATTTTAATAAATTTGAAATTTTATACGTTAAATTTGATTGAAAAACACAAAAGGTATAATGATAAAACCCTAGATTTCAATTTAGATTATCTTTTGTACAATAAAGTAATGACAAACATAGAATCTTCTTATCTGATTAACCACTATAAAAAAATAATTTTGTTTGAAAGAACTTGATACTTCATACAAATCATGTGCATGCATATAACCGTAGGCAAGCCATCTATTTGTAGAGTAACTCAAAATGCGGGTAGAACCATTTTACCGAAGAATAATGCATGATCTGTTTTAGCTTTTGATCATGTAATCAAACTCTATTATTCTTTTCATTGTTTACTTCCAGTTGCTTTCTCTTGGACTTGTATTTCTTTTAGTTGTTCGCTTCCCACTACTTGCTTTTGAACTTAATTCGAAAATACATCACTACCATTTTGGGGAAAACATGATCGGTGGAAGTTATTAGAAGTTTAGATTAAATGTACTACGATTTAGGTTGTCTAATCGTGCAACTACTCAATTACTCTTGCCTTTTGTCCTATGAATACAAAATTGTACAGAGGTAAAGGGATAACTCTTTTGTAACTCATACAATTACTCTGTTGAAAATTTTCAAATACATAAATAATATAACAATGGACATTAACTCCCAAATAGTGGGCTAACCACTTTTGAAAGTATTGTTATGTTATGTCGTTCATCATCCTCTTCATTATTCTCTTGTGCAAGATCATGACTTTGGTCTTGCATACTTCTCGCTAGTGAAAAGTTTTACATCAATAATTTAGTACTAAAAGGAAGACTCTTGTAAAACTCTTCATTTTCTAACATAGAATCCTTTTCCATTAATTTTGGTCACAAAACTCTATTTTTGATGGCTTGTGGAAGAAGATAAAAAAAGTCATAATCAATCATGTTGTTAAAGAGATAGAGTGTTTCCTTCGTTGAACCATTCTAACCTATTACTAAAGATCAACTTGCCTTGAAATTTGGAGCACAACTAGTAATGCCTAACGTGGAGGCATAGTTGAATGATATCATTGGTAGCCTAATTGATGCCATCATTGTCTTGCTCTAGTGAATGAACGAAACTGCTCTAATAGCACTATTAAGGATCTTGTTCTATACTCAAATGTTTGCTACTACAAGGTCACATGCTACTCACATTGTCACCTCGTCTCTATCAACAAAAACAAAATGCTACCTCAACAATACCATCAAAAACCTCATTTATTACTAAATGGTTAGCAACTATAAGAACACTAGTTTCCCATATGGTTATTTCTTATCTTCAGTACTAAAGGCCTTAATGAGGTGTTTCATCAAAAAGGACCCAAAATCCTTATTAGTATGAAGATGTTAACTCACATCATGAAGACCTTGTCCATCGATGTGTGTACCGTGACTCTAGTCAATAGGTTAAGGTACATACAACATGTTGACAATAACTTACTTTGTAAAGATACTAACTTTTGACGTGTAAGACATAACTTATGTTAAACGAATCAAGATATAAACATGTGATGTGTAGGTAGCATCTTATACCATGACAATACCAATTATTCATTATTACCATCTAATTACTCAATAACCATTTTTGACAAGCTAGGCAACCTAGTTGTAACACCCCTTTCCAAAAGTCTTGCCCTATGGAGAGATGCTACTAGTCTTCACTACTCTTGCATGGTTGAACATAAATATCATATTTGCATAAATAAACATTCAAATTACAAAAAACTATCTCATATTAATAAATACTCCATAATGTTGTTGCACTCAATTTTACGTATATTTTATGATCTAGACTTATAGATTTAGTATCATTTTAGATAGAAATATTAGTGTTTAGGATAATTATTATATCATTTTATGTAATTTTCTTGATTTAATATTATTTTCTTTCTTTTATAAGAAAAGTAGAAAAATAAAGGGAAAAAGCAGACAAAAATGAAGAAACTAGAGAAATTCGGATCACATTAAGAGTTAGAATACCTTAGTGCATAAGGCTTACAAGTTCGACTAGGAAACTAATACATGCACAAGGAGGAAATAATAAATATTGGACAAATTTGAAGAATCCGGATAAATCTAAAAAATTTGATTTTGCGCAAGCTGTCACAATAAGCTATATGTTGAGCATTTAAACACATAGAGGATAGTTCATTTTTCACGACCTTAGAACACTGACTTACACTTCCGTTTTCTAAATTTTTCACTAATTCTCTATCATTTGAATAACCATGATGCATTTTTAGAGACCATTCATAGTTTGCTTATAAAGGTATGATTAATTGTAGAGTAATAGATAATTTATTCACTATCAACACAATAGAGATTTTATGGGTCACACAAAATAAGTAATTGATAGTCATGATTAAAAAAATATGGATTTATTACATATACAATGAATCGCACTTGAATATTATGATTTTGAGCTCTATTAATGAATGACACGAATCCAATCATATTATGATGGATGTCATACTTACTATCAAGCCAAAGTTCATTAAATTAAAACATTAAGAGCTAAACAATAATACTCTAAAGTTGAGGAATCAAGATGACATATTAAAGTTGACTTAGGGTGGATTAGTGTTAAGGCGTAACACCTATAGGTAAACACGTCAATTGGGCCGAGCCAAATAGAGGCTTAGCTTGAAGCATGAATTTAAAGCCCTATTCGATATTATAGCATGTCGAGCCTAGCCCATGGGCCTTTTGGGCCGGGTTATGGGCTTTAATATTAAGCCCATAGATTGACCCATTATTGTTCAAAAAAATAAAAATTAAAAAAAAATCAGAGGGCAAAAAGGTAAAAGCCTTTCTGTCTAAGTAAAAGCATTTCTGTCCAAGTAAAAGCAGTTGGCTTCTGCCTTTGTGTGGCAGAAGCCTTTAAGCCTTTTTTTTTTAAATTAATTAATTAATTTATTTTTCTCTATATAAACTAGTCCAACTCTTGATCAATTTTAATTTCTCTTATTCTCAACTTTTTTATTATATTATCAATCTTATTTCTTTAAAAAATTATCTAAATTCATAAATAATAATTCTTTGTGTTTGTAATTTCATTTTCATTTCAATTTTATTATTACAAAATATTATAAATGGATCCAATGTTAAAAGAATTCAAAGATTAATGAGTAGATAAATAGTATAGTATATATATTTTATTTATGTTTGTAATTTATACGGTATATAAATCAATTTATTTGTACTATATTATAAACTTATAATATTTTTTATTATGTAACCATAATATTCGTTTGCTACAAATGAGGGATTATAAACAAAATGTTCAAAGTATTGTTCTCAATTTTAATAATTAAAAAATAATTTGTATTTAAAAATTTTAAAAATTATTTAAATGGGCTAGCCCATTTATATATGGGTTGGGCTTTGGGTCTTAAAAAATAGATGGGCCGTTCAACCTGAAGGCTCATTACTATATAGGCCTTGGGCTTGGCCTGACACATTACCATGTTTACTTATAGGTATGTCTTAGGGATAAATCAATCTTTATACATGTGTTAATATGGTCAAAATGTGAGTTCTGAGTGACACACAATCATGTAAGGAAAGACCATGCTTGTGTGTCATGCCATGTTAGCTGAATTAAATAAATGGATTTTGCATGATTTCAAAATTAAGTGACATATGATTATATGCCTCGAGCACACGACCATGTGCGTGAAACATGCTTTTAGTTTATATAAGACACATCATTATGTTTTTGAGATTATGATTTCATAATCCCCAAACACATGAAAACCCTAAAAATTGAGTGGTTGAGAGAGCTTGATCACTCGACTTTTGTTTGGCAGCTCTGGTAATGCTTTCTGGCAATGCGATTAGTAGAAAGTCTAAAGAGAAGAAGACTCATTCATGCATTGTTTCTACACAATTAAGGTAAGTAGGGATTGTCTTATCTCTCCCTTGTGTATTGATGATCATTAAATCAAAAGTTATGTTTCGGTGATAAGGTTTCGTCATGTAATGATGTGAAGATTGAGTGAATAATTTTTATCATGTTATACTGGAACGTATGTGACCTGAGTAATTGATGTATATATAGATATATGTATATATATGTTTATTGATTGAAGTATGCATATACACACACACGCATACACACACACACACACACACACACACACACACACACACACATATTATAGTATGAGAATGGATTCTTGATGTGGAATACAATATAAAGCACAACAAAAGGAAGGAACAAATATGTGCTTGTACGTTGTTATTCTTTGGAAGTGTGATAGCTTGAGTTTGAATAGAATGAATTTTACGATTTACGGTTCCTAGTACTCAGTTATGTTTGGGGTCAAGTTATATTATTACCTTAACATATTCATACATGCCAAAGAATCGAATACATAGTATTTGAGTGTTTGGAATAAAGCAGGGATCGAAATTAGGTCTTTTTGATCTCTACGTTTGCCACATGGCTATGTGGTATGGGACACACGTCTATATGTGTGAATTATAGATTTCAGGTTGAGATTCTTAGCGTTCTAGTGATTGTTGTTCTTTGTTGACTAGTGAGCAGTCAACTAAGACGTGTACTTTTCGTGTATAGCTTTGGTGCTATTGTGTATAGGGTGAAATGACCATAATACTCTTGAGAAGTAAGCGTTTGAGATGAAAAGAGAAAAGGAAAGTAAAATAAGTACCTAAAGGGGCACACACCCGTGTTAGTTAGGGTACACGCCCTTGTATTGATCAATAATAACATACGAGGAGATGCCACAGAAAGGTGGTCGTGTGTCAGTAACGTAAAGAGACATACCCCTTTTTGTCCATAGACACATACCCATGTGTATAAAACATAATAGAGAAAAAAAAGAGGGAATTAGGCTAAAAGTTTAAGGGTTGACCTGAGTAACAGTATAAAAGAGCTTAGGTATGTAGTAATACCTCACGTGCCTAAGAGTTCAATAATAGTATATTATAAGACTTTCTGTTAGGTAGAAGTGAAAGTAAGCTAAATAAGTAAAGGTTCATGATGCAAAGATGCTAGACATTATAATATTATTATGAGGGGACACCGTGAGTATACAATCACTACACCATTTATAGTAGGGTACATGCTCATAGTAAAGCTCAGTTAAGATATAACTGGTATAGTGAAACAAAAAGATAACTCACATAGCTAAAGTATCAAATCCCTGTATTCAGTTTAGACTAATCGACCTAGTACTCAACTTTCAAATTCAGATGCTTTCACTGAGTTTAGTACAACTACACCAGATAGGAATTTGGGGGAGTGGTTATTTAGTGACTAAGAGAGACATAGTTTGATCTGAGAGTTATGACATATAACCTAGACAATTCAAGGCGATCAAAAAGTTATTAAATGCCATTGAGCCACTTAAGAATGTATGATAAGAGAAAATGAAACATTGAAGTCCTATCTAAAGTGCTTCAATGTTGAACACTCAAAGTTGGCTTACACTTTAGAAGAATTAATTCATGCACTTATCATAGGAGTTTGCTAGTACACAGAGGTTTGGGTAGACTTGGTGGTCAAAGAATGCAAGACTCTGGCTTGATTTTATAAAATGTTTGAAAAACACGTTCAAATAAAAATCTTCATAAACACAATACAAATTTTGGCTTGGAATTATCAATTGGAACCTCTACTCAAAGCAAGAATAGGTCAAACAGGTAGAGAATTTTCAAAAAACAATAAACAGAAAGGCCAACTGATTTGTCCATGAGGTATTAATCTGTGTAAGAAGATTAATAGTTTTTAAAGCTATACTGGCACTCTAGAAATCAGAAAACAATTTTTGTGTAGTCATTCTTACCTTTAGAGAAAACATACAAGAATTGTATTAAAGAAGTGTTTAGTTGCGATGCAAATGATTAACCAAGCGAACAACATACAATGACTACTCATGCAGGTAACATGCATTGACTAGGCTATATGTAGGATAACTGAAAAACATGTAGAACCATTTTGCCCAAAAGTAACATGAAGGACAAATATTGACAGTATTAGAATTCATTTCGTCACCTTCCATCTCTATTTTCTATCTTCATCAGATAGAGATAAACTCCTACTATTATGTGACAACATGATTAATGAAAGTTGTTAGAAATACATATTCAATGAACTAGGATATAGGTTGTCTAATCATGTAATTACTTAATTATCATCGCCTATTGTCCTATAAATATAGGGTTGTATCAAGGTAAAAAGGACAACCTTTTTTCACCTATACTATTACTCTTATATAATTTTCTAAAGACATTAAAATATAGTCGGATAGTGTGTTGAACCACTTTAAAATTATCACCTTGGATGTATGCTCCAAAATTGTCAATAACATGATCATATACCTAACTTCTTTGTATCCAATCCACAAATACTTTTAATTATTCTCATTGTAGTAAAAAACATTAAGACTACTATTTAAAAATAATTTTGTTGAAAGAACTAGATATTCCATATGAGTCACGTGTATGTGTCTATATATATATGTTTATTTATTTATTTATTACCTTAACTAGTTGTAGGGGGGTACAATTCTGTTTACATTAAATGTAAAAAGAATTGTAGCCCCTATTACTAGCTGAGGCAACCAATCTATTTAATTTAACCAAAACAACGAAAGAATATTTTACTTTGAGTGATTCACACTTCTTGCTTGTTGCATAGCATTTTCCAAATGTTGCTTCCATCTCATAGAATATATTTATTGTTAATTATGTATACATACAAAGATGATATATTATTATATGATTAAATAATTTTAAATTAAAGATAAAATAATATTTAATCATATAATGATATATTATCTATATGTATTTAAAATATATACATATAATATTACTTTTATTTTAATACTTGTTAATTCCCTTAATGTCATATCTTTAGATTACACATCAACGTTCTTTATTTATATTTGATAAATAAATAACTTGTGCTAATATATTACTTTATTTCTTTAATGGTGCCCAATTAATGCTAAATTACCATTATAAGCTTCTAAAAATAAATACACATTAAAATTCAAAATGGTAAACTATCCAATAGCCAGGAGCAGGAGTGATGGATCAACTCAACCTTTCACGAAGTTGAACGTGAAAGGCAAAATCTTGCATTTGAGAGAGTTAAAATCCCAATTGAAAAAATAATAGTTAAGAAGATCGACAGAGAGATTGAACAATTAAATTTCAAAACAAACATTATAGAATTTATTTAATTAGAACTCAGTGTTCTTTATTGAAAAATACATGCATAGCATATAATTAATATGAAAGCATAGTAAGAAGAAGAAATTACAGGATATAATCAGTTAAACTCGCTCTACTTCAACACTCGCTCTACTTCAACATATGAATCTTGGTTTTTATAGAAACTTGCAATATAATTTTCAGCTCTCCAATTAACATGATTCCTCTGATCATCATGAGAAACCGGAGACCCAACTTTCTCTTCATCTTTGACGACACGGGCGCCAGTGCTTTGAGTCCAAACCCTACCACTTCCCACATCAGTGTTAACAATCCTGTCTTGTCTTGGAGGCCTCCTGGAATTGAAAAGGCTGAAGGGAAAGCAAGAACAAGAACTTTTAGGTTTCTTGTCTGCGTCCATGCGACGTTTCTCGACAATTTTGAGCTAGAATATCAACAGAGAGAGAAGTCTAGAGAAATGAAAGAGTGTAATACAAATCTAATTTTAAGTGTAGTCTTCACTGAATTTATAGTTGAATGAATGATGGGTGAGAAATCTAGCAAAATAATTGAGCTAATGCTCTTGGTACAGTAGATTAATATTCTTGTATATTTTTAAAGGTTTCCTTGTGGGTTAAGTTCATACTGATTTTTGAGAGAAAGGTTGGCCACCATGTATTATTATAATATTTTTCTCAGAAATTTGCCTCTTTTTTATTCAAGATTCGGTTCATGTGCACACATTTTACTGTTTCACTGGTTGATTTGGATTTCAAGTTTCTGAATTTATTTTTATTTTTATGAACAATTGTGTCATTTATCTCCAATTCAAACTACATATTTACATTGAAACATATCAGTTTCTGAGAAAAATTAATTAAAAAAAATTAAGTGTAATATTATTATTATTTTTTAATTTATATTCAAGTCTTTTGTAAATGAATTTATTAGTTTGTATAAAACTTATATGATCTTATTTTATAGATTTAGAGAAATATTAAATAATAAATAAACATATATTAGTCTCTTAGTACATAGATTTTCCATTTATTTTGCCATTTAAAGATTGCTTGTCCATGATTTTGTGTTGTAAAGTATCTAAAAAGGATTTGCATAGCATTAATATCAAGCAAAACAATAATTTGTAAATAAATATATAATTATTTATGTATTTAAAATAAGCACGCACAGTAATAATAGTGAAGAACCATGAATGCCGCAATGTGAACAGAGAAATGAGACTTTGATATTTGATTGGTTGGGAGTAAGACCACATATTAATCAATTAATTTATAAACAAATTGTTTACAACGTGAAGAATATTCTTCTTTTGGGAAACTACTTCGAAGATTAATGGAAAGAATCAAATCAAATTCTTTCCTACAGCTTTTGATTTTCTGTCCATCTATGACTTCATGAAATCAAACATCTTGCTTGTCATCACTTTATAGCATCTTCTAAGAATGTGCATAATCAAGCTGGCATTTGTTGTTGTGCATCTCGACGAGCTAACGAGCTCATAACTCAATTTGAGTGTAATATCAATAAATTCTTACAAATTATAAATCTTGTATTTATATCCTAAAATTGGTTTTTTGTTTTTAGCTTTGATTATAAGAAATAATTAATAAATATACAAATTGTAAAGTTTAAATAAAATTTCTTAGGCCGATTTTGAACAATTAATCCGATCTTAACTTAAAACTCAAACTTAAACTCAAACGTAACCTTTACGGAAAGGTAATTGAACTGACTTCCAATCAAGCAATATCTCTCAGCTCAACTGTGCATGTGCTCTCGTTAATTTACAGTGACTTCAATTTATGCGTAATCCATTAATTTATTAAAATTGAGAGGGCAGGAACTTGCTAGAGGGAATGAAATTTGTTACGTGTGCATACTTTGTCATCTGTATGACATAATCAATAGATAAATATTTTTTATTATTTAATGAAATGAATTAATATTTATATGTAGTTTCATATATTGGAATAAAATTTAATTTCAACAGGTTCTATAACAAAAGCTTTGCCATCTTTTATTCCATTGACTCATTGTTCCTTCCTTGGAAGCATCTTTGGATGATGAGACTTTCAGCTTACTTAATTTTAACGCGATATCGAAACGCCACTTTTTATTTCAATTGCTTTTTCATACTATGTTTTCTTCTCAATACATATTTCCTGTGCTTTCAATTTCATGTATCATATTCTTCTGTATGGAGAATATGTTGCTTTATAATTATAAGTTGCTTGTGGTTATTGTTCACTCAAGTACAAATTCTTATTATGAGAAGGAGAACTAGTGGATATTATGAAAGGAAAAAAAAGATGGAAGAAAAAAGAGAATTAGTGAAACTCGTAATTTCAATATACGAGACAAAAATAATATTAAAATTAAGTTTTTAAACACAAAATATAGTTTAAATCGTGTTCATGTCAGTCTAAAACTAAATTAGATCATGTTTGGATTAATGTGAAACCAATCCAAACAGATCCTAATATAGTTATTCTTTATATGTTTATCAGTTTATTAGTGTATTCTCAGCGGTATAATTTGAATTTTTTATATATACTATGCATAATTTCTTTATAATTAACTTCTAAATATGCATGCATATTACTTCGTAATTATATTTGATATAAAGTAATGTTAATTCTCACATAAATTTTTGTACGCATATTTTTATTATTCATGTGTTTCAGTTAATTAAGCTAAAGTTCATTTATTTAACATCATTATGTGACAAAACAAGTAGTTAGTTAAATGTTAATAAAACAATTTTATTACAATAAAACATATTATTTTAGGTCAAACTGTGTTGTTTCATAGCAAAATATGTTATTTTGAATCAGATTATAGTGTTAAAAAAATTGTTTTTTGATAGAACATAACCCGTTATATACGTAAAGTGAACTCAAACATAGTTCAAATGATTAGATTAGAATTAAAAGATTTTAACAAAATTCAAATTTAAATTGGATTAAAGTTAAAAATATTTTATTTATAACCTAAATTGATATAATGCAAACATAATTCGGTGACAGAAATTTCCATGTATAAGAATTAGTATGTGTTCACTTTGATGACCACATATTAATTTATAAACTTACTGTTTACTACATGAAGAATATTTTTCTTGTCGGAAATTGCTTTGAAGATTACGTGAAAGAAATTAAATCAAATTCATCCCAATTACTTGACTGAATCAAACTTCTGTCTTCTCATTACTTTACAGCATTTTCCCATGAATGCGACTTCGATCTAAATTAAAGGCCAAAGGACTATATCCCGCCTAAGTTATGGTACATTCTCAAAGTTATACCTATAGAATTAAAAAAATCTAAACTCTCACCCACAACGTAATTACCATTAAAATTCTCTGTTATGAGGTAAAGATGAAATTATTATTTTACTAATAATATTAAAAAAATATAAAATTTATTATATTTTATTCTTTAAGTTTTAAAAACTAACAACTTTACCCTAACCTAAAGTTTTTTAACTTTGAAAAGTCACATTTTCTTTCCAAATTTTTACTTCATCTCTCTGGCCATCATCTTTGACGTTGACAATGATGACCTCTCCTCTCCACCCTAAACCATCAGTTAACGCATGTAAAGAAATCTGAAATAGATCTCTTTGTCGGAGACGAAGAGATCCGATAACGAAAATAAAGAGATTTCAAATCTCCTTGTCAACAAAGAGATCTGAAATCTCTCCACTGAAGACAAAGAGATTTGGAATCTCTTTGTCAGAGACGAATAGATCCATAACCCAGATCTCTTTGTTGACAACGAGATTTAGAATCTCTTCGCCAGATCCTTCGTCGACAAAGAGATCTGAAATCTCTTCATCGACATAGAGATTTGGAATCTCTTCATTAACAAAGAGATCCAGATCTCTTTGTCGATGAAGAGACTTTGTTATCGTCCTTTCCAGATCGCTAGAGAAAATAGTCAAAGGGGAAGAAAAAAATTCTCTAGTTTTGGGGGGAAATATGACTTTTCAAAGTTAAAAAACTTTAGAAGGAGTGAAATATTAGTTTTTAAAACTTAGGAGGGAAAGATGTAATAACTTTTATATTTTTTTAATATTATTAGTAAAATAACAATTGTACCTTTGCTTCTAACAGAACATTTTAACTCCAATTGGTCAATAGATAAGACTTTAGGTTTTTCAAACCATATGAGTATGACTTTGAGAATGCAACTAAACTTGGAAAGTGAAATAGTCCTTTGGCCTAAATTAAATTTATTGAAGTTGAATGGCATGCAAGACTTATGACATAATTAATGAAGATGTTTATATGACATAATTAATGAAGATGTTTATATGACAGTAATTACATAATAATTATTAAGAATAAATCAATATTTTTATGGTAAAAGTTTTAATTAATTTCATATATTTATATATTAGAATTAAATTGTAGTTTCAAGACTAGGTTAATAAACAAAGATGTCTAGGTTAATTGGTGATGGACCTGATGGTTGAGTTGAGCATCTCGGGATGATGTGATTTTTGGTATAAGGTCTATATGGATTTTGACAATTTTAAGAACTAGGTTTTGAAGTGTAGTCCAGATTCGTATCACTCTTATAATTAATTTTTATTGTGCGTTAGATTTATTGAAATTGGTTTATTAAAACAGTTGTTTTTTTTTTCATTTTATTGTGTTTAACAATTAACATCCGATTTTAAAATATAATGGTTGGATCTAACTAATGAGAGTGTTTCTCTAATGAAACTTGGATTTGATTTTAAAATTTAATGGATTCAATGAGAAATATAAAGGTTGAACCTGAGATTTAGGTTTGATATAATGTTATTAGGCAATTGACTCAAAATCTTAAACTATATATATACAAATCAAACTCAAGTAATGGCAAGTTTGAGCTCAATTGAAATCTGAAATGACTAGTTTGAAATTGAAATTGAGTAGTTAATGGTAAATAGTGACATTGGGAAGAAGAAGAATCATCATAGATGAAGAAGAAGAGCTCTAGAGTGACAATACCAACAAGTCCTTAAACTCAAGTTGATCTATCATGTTGGAGCCTTAAATTTGAATTAAACATATATTCGAGCTTGAGTTTGTTAGATTCGAATCCACCCCACCCCTATTAAAATATTTTAATAATAATGCCTAACATAAATAAATCAAGTTAAATAACCAAATATTGAAGGAGTTAGGGACTCCAAGAATTGAGGAGAAATTTCATTAGTTCTTGGTGATTAATTACATAAAAATTAAAACAAGCACAATTTTTTGAAATATATATCATATATAAATTCCAAAAGAGGTAGATAAGATAAATCTAGCTCTTGTCACTTCTCAATTAAGCTATCACAAATCAAATTTCAATTTCAAATTCAGAGTGATTCTGATAAGATTCTAGGAAACTTGTAATAAACCTTAGAGATTTCTGATCAATAAACCTTAGGAAACTTGTAAGAACCCTACCAACACTTGTTTTGTCTTTATAACCACTACTTTGCACCCAAACTCTTGGTGCATGCATTGGAGGCCCCTTCATTTTGGAAGTTTTGAAGAGAGTGAAGGGAAAGCAAGAGCAAGAATTTTTGTGCTGCTTGTCTAAATCCACGATATTGAAATTAAATGCTCAAGGAGAATACTAGGTAAAAAACAAGTGAAGTTTAGTCTTGAATTTTCATTGACAAGAAGTTCATTCTCTATAGGGATATTGAATTTTTTACTCTTTTTTTTTTACCGTGTAGACATATATGTCATTTATCTCAAACCCTAAACAAAAATATTATAATAATAATCTATTTTTCTAAAATACCTCCGTTGATGTGATTCATACAAAAAGAAAGAATATTACAATAATAACTTTTCTCTTTTTCCTCAGCTTTCTAGCAAGAAAAGGAATCTCTGCAGTATGAAAAAAATTCTTCAATAGAGAAGACACCTATGATTGAACAATAAAAATCGTGAGTGAAAGCCATTATAAAGGACTTGGATACAAGAGAGGGTGAGATGAAAATTGCCAAATTTCTTTAGAGAATTAACATTTGTTACAAAAATTTCACAGCAAAATCATCCACATTCAGGTCAGTCTTGATTCAAGCTCTTATGTTATGTGTTTTCTTGATGAACAATTGAAAATCAAATAATGTATGGTAGATTCATATTTATGACTTCATGTGAAATATAATTTTGTTGTGATTTTACGTTGTTAGATTGTTTAATATTATGATTTCATATTGTTTTATTATTTAAAGTTGTTATAATGTTGTATTGATGGTTAAAAAATATGAAAATTCAGGTCTGGATAAAAACTAGACAAAGAACTGGTTGACATTAATGCCAATCCCCCTGGCCTCTGTCAAACCCTTTATATTTTATTTTTATGTTTGTTTAAACATAGTGTCCATTCCTCTCAATTCCTTTATCCATTCTCTTGTGTTTAAGGAGTGGTGTGGACTTTCAAGGTTGGTGGATTTATCCTTTATGCCTTGGTTATGCTTGTGTTCTAATTTGGTGCCATTTTAGTGTGTGTATTGTTTTCTTTGTTTTGGCAGAGAGTTATATAAAAATTACAAAATTACCACTACTGTTTTCTTCCATTTTTGATTACTTAGCATTGATCAATATTTGTACATCACTCTATGATATGATAGTTTAATGTGTTATAAATACATATGTATAAAGCTTGGCTGCATTTGTATTGCATTTGGGGCCTAATTTGAAGAAATTATAAAATAGTACAATTTGAAGTGAATAGTGTTTCTAGCTCACTTCTTTTGGATTTCTTGCTTATGCATGGTGTTATGCATTAGTTTGGTATCAAAGCATTGGTTATTTGTATGAGCTAACTGTAATTTTATTCATTTTGGAGTTACTGTTCATTATTGAAAGATACTATTCACCAATGGACATTATTCACAACATATAAACTTTGCATAAACACAGGTGTTTTTATGTTTTTAGGTTTATTTTAAGTCAAGATGGAAAAAAACTGCATTTAAGATTCGCTATGAAGGGCAATGGATTAAAAGTGATGATAATGTGATAAGATATGTTGGTGGGAATGAAAAAGGGATATGTATTGACACACGTGTTGATTTTAAAGGATTCATTACAAGAATAAGTTATCGTCTAAGACTCGATCGAAGTCAATGAAATGTGCATGTATTTACTCTAGGTGATATGAGTCTAATGGAGATTGTAGACAATGACGATTTGGAGTTTTTGATGGTTAAAGTAAGAGGTTTACAAAGATCAACCAAACTCTATGTTATGACAATCTAATGGACGAAAGAGACAATCAATAAACCGAAGAAGTTCATAAGGAAGAAAGGGAGAATCCTCTTATAGATGAGTAGATGCATCCGTAAAGTTTCCAAAAGTTTGTGAGAATTATGGTGATGATGATAATGATGATGACATGAATAAGGATAATGAAGTAGAGGGTTATGAGGATAATGAATTCTCAAGGTTTGATGAGGATATGTACCGTATTCCAAGCTAAGACATTGGCAAAAGTCAAAGTCATGCTCGTAATGAGGGCACTGAATGTAGCACAAAATGTCATGGCTCTATAAATATTGGAACATATACAAGTCACATTCATAATCCAAATCCATTCCAATAGGTTTCTAAGCTTGTTGTTGATGTTAAGAATGCATGTATTAGTAATCATGAAAGGACAACCATTGGCAAGTGATAGGTTTTTATAATTCGAAGGCAGAATTAAAAGCATTATTTCGAACATATGCCTTAGGGACAAGAATTCAATAGATAGTCGATCACTTTGCTTGAATGCATTAATTCATAATGTAAATGGCAGACATGAGCAACGAGAGAGGAAGATGAAGACTATTGGGTGTTATGACGTACGGATGAGACACACACTTGCCTATAAGATATTCTTGCACCACATACAAGTTGGTACAGAGTCAATGAGGAACATACGTAAATCAATGTCTGTGGTTGATTACCTTTATCGACAGAAGAAAATCATTTCAGACATGGCAAACAGGTACAAAATCAACATTTCCTAAATGCAAGCATGACATGCCAAAACATATGCACTGAATGCATTATGAGGTTGCCTAAAAGATAATAGGATGAATCAACTAGGTGTCATCATCATCGTCTGAATCTATAGACTTATGATGATACTTGTGGTGCCTATTCTCTCATAAACTCTAGAGCCTGTATGTACCACTTAGAGTTGCACTTAATCTCAGTTAGACGTAATGTAGTTGTAATCTCCTTCTGGAACATGAAGGAAATTTATAAAAATTAATGAAATAAAAAATGGAATAATAAAATATAAATTTACCAATAAACAACTTATCAAAGAAACGTCCTAAAGTATCGATATGTCATCCCAGATCGATAGTATAATTGTCTTCCAATTCAAGATATAGAGGATTTCATCATTTGCTTCTAGAAAGATATAAGATGATAAATTGTGAATCGTGTCATAAATCCAATACTACACAATATACAACATTTATGGTTAGTATTTACAATTGTCAGTATGAATGTTAACTTTATAAATAATACAATATTTACCTGGAAAGCAATCGGGTATCCCAAAATATTGTAAATAAGCATTAGGAATGGACTCATGTAGGGCAGATAGTGTTGAACAAAATACTGATATTTGTTATAGATACCCTTCTGTATCGATTCAACCATTTTATTCCATGTCATTGTCCCCCATGGGTAACGACAAAATGTATCTAAATTGTCGGCTAAATGCAGAAAATGATCAGATATTTTTGTTTTGTTCTTTGCTTTAATAGTCCCGTAAATGCAAAATACAATACCATGAACTTCACTGCATTCTCGTTATTGTCTCCTCAAATTTGATTGTCAACTGCTTGCTTAATCTCCTTATTAGATAACAACTTGTTAATACCTGAAAAATATTCCTTTCTTAATCGAGGTGTCCCTATACAATCAATGTAGTTGGACACCTCCATGTCCTCCCTGAAAATTAGACTACTTACTAGTGCAAACTCAATAGGGCTAAATTGGAATTCAAGATCATTTAATCTGAACCACATTTCTCTCTTTGGATTCTTGTAGTTAATCATACGAAATAACATTGCATGCATAAAAATAACACTAATCGTGGCTTTGCCAAATCTAATAAGTGTTCAAAACAGGTTGTCTGAAAAATAGCTCTCTGAGTAAGCATTAATTTGTTCCTAATTATAATCACGGTGTCCATCTTTATCCAAAATGACATGTGCACTCGAAACTCGTATGCATCATGGAATTTGTACACCCCTTCTTGGTAGTTGAATGCAAATACTTGAAAAATATATTAATTCGTTTATTACGTTAATGAAAAATTAATGGAAGAAATCATTTTTAATCAAAAATTAATCAAACAAACTAGATTATTATTATTAAATTAATATGGTTAGCGTCAACTAATTCAATTGACTCTTCTATTTATCAAAATTAAAATGAATTTTTTCATGAGTAACATTTAAAAAAAAAATGGATAGGTGAGATGTAAACAAAAATTGGAATAAAAAATTGGTGGCATGGTAGAAAAGGTTAGCACAACCAAGCCTTGGTGTGGCCGCCAGGGGTTGGTGGAGACGCCAAGGGTTGGCGTCTCTGCCAACTTGTTCCCCCTTTGCAAATTTCACCTTCAATTAGCTTGAATTAAACAATATTTCAAGATCGAATCAAGATTTACATTGGATTACTTGATTGAATTCAAATCAAATTAAATTTAATTGGTATTAGTAATATTTTATTGAACTACTTGATTGAATTCAAATTGAATTAAATTTGGTACAGTACAATTATCTTTCGTTTTTATAAGAAAACCTCACTTGTTATCCTAACATTACGTCGCCACTGCCAATCCAACAAGTTTTGTCGTCGGTCGATGATCGATGAACCTGCTCACTGAATTTTCTTCGTGCATAGGAAAACAATCCAATGATCTATATTATATATGTTAACTCTTATGCTATATATTATATGATCTTCACAGGAAAACAAGCAAAGACTTTCGCAAAAAAATAATTGCAAAAGTATGTACATTCATGTGAATGAAGCTAGCAAGCATTATTTAAAAGTATTCCGTACAATATTCTATGCTTCTCCTCAATATTCTCTGTACAAATATTCTCTGCAATGCAAATATGCTTTGCTTTTTTGTAATACACTGAATTCTTTGGATATTATATGCCAAAGCCTTCAGTGAATGCTCTTCACTGGTGGTTTATTAGATTATTTTTCTATGTACTGTTTCAATATAAGATTAACGCTAATCAGAATCTAGGGAGATAATATCAAGTAAGTTTAAAATTTTTTAGATTTAATCTAAAAAATTTAAACTCAAAAATTTTTAAATTCACTTGATTTTATTTAACACATATATATAAATCTTGTTTCAAGTATTGATACTAAATATCTATACATATTCTCTCTCTACA
Organism: Mangifera indica; assembly: GCF_011075055.1. NCBI lineage: Eukaryota > Viridiplantae > Streptophyta > Magnoliopsida > Sapindales > Anacardiaceae > Mangifera > Mangifera indica. The sequence goes on from NC_058138.1 coordinate 7,014,898, forward strand.
ATGCATAAAAACAAATAATAATGTTGGCTTGTTTGGTTTCGTAAGGTTGAAGATAACAACAATTTAAATATTCTACTATATAAAGTGCTAAAAATATTAAGAGTGTAAAAAATATAATATAAATATATATGTAGGCCCAAATTAGGATAAAAGATTTAATATCCCTTGAATATATAGTCAATTGAATGATATGTTCCAGCCAGTGTATGGTTCAGATGTACTTACTAGAAGAGGCCACTGTGTGAAGTTTGTCAATCTATATATGTGTTTTTTTTCTTTTCAAGATACTGGTGACGATTACACAAACAAAGAAAACTACAGCTGGACCATAAGTTAGAGCCACAAATGAAGAATTTTATATGCTTGATATGTGTACTTCAAGGTGCTCCAATGTAGAAGGACCATTATGGTGGGTGATGAGAGACCACATATTAATTTATAACTTTAGGTTAGAAGCTATATATATTTAGATTACTCTATAGAGAATATTTATTTACAGTTGCAACTCTCGAAGGTGACCGATGACTAGTAAATTAATAAGGATTACTCTAGCTCTCACCTCCTTGAACAAACCTAACCAGAATATAATTTCTTCTAGATTTACAAACAGGAAACAGAGACTAAATACACCAGAATCACTAATAATTTTTGTCACACAGACAAGAAGAAGAACAATTGAAAGATAAAAAGCAAGCTAGAAAACAGACCCTAGGACGAGAATTGTTCATGTTGTGTGGCCAGTGAAATATATATTATTATATATAAAAATTCTACTTTTAGACTTTATCTTCTTCCCTTTTCTCTTTTTAACTCTTTCTCGAATCATTTTACCAATTATTCTTCTAGAGCTCTACCCAACTTTTGAGTGTTGGTTCATATTTTGATACAGTAATCTATAATTGAAAACCCATGTTTCATTTCAGTTATTGGCTTCTATATCCTCTCAGGGCTATTAGTTTTACATTTTAAAGCAAGCAATTGGGTCAAGTTACTGATTTCTGTAATACGTTGAGAGTGTGACATTTTGATCCCACATAAAACAGTACTAACGTCCTCTCCTACTAATAGTCTCCCTTAATTTAGCTGCTTTTGTGCATTGTATTTGATGATATTTGTATCTCAATCTACTGCATCCTAAAGCTAGGGTTTAGAAAAGTTTTGCACAACTAAACAAACGATTATCAACTTGCCACTTTAGTGACAAACACTCGTATGTGTGAAAAAGGGGACAAAATAATCTTTACATAGTTCGGCTACACATAAAAAACCCTACATCCATAGGACTTAGTCCAGCAAAAAGCAAATCTACTATCAAACAAATTAATTGTTTACAATAAGTAAAAATTAAACACATGTTAACAACTTACTGTTGCTAAACTAATTTCTTACTTTCTCTTAAACAGAAGCTCAATCACATATCTTAAACATATCGAGCATTCCACTCGGCAGAGTTCAAGCTCCCTTTAAACTTTCAAAATCAAAATCCCTTTGACCCCCAACTCTTGAAATTTGCTCAAACATTATTCTTCTCAAATTGTATCTGACATTCTTTTTTTTTTTTTAAAGCTCATCTGAAAGAGGTTTATAAGAATGAAGAATATAAAAGAAAAAGCAAAGTAAAGCTACAAGGGAAAATGAGAACCTGGCCGAGCTAAAAGCAAAATATTCAAGCTGATTTCAAATGAATAAAAAGACTGATTTAAATAATCAACACAAACAAACATGTTCATGGCACATATAACAGTGCATCTTCAAAAACAAAATAGAATCAGAAATGAATGCATATTTTGTCTAGTGTAAAGTAGAAATGGTCAATACAATTTGTGATCACATGTGTACACTAAATTCATAGTTTGTCAAAAATATTTACAATTATAAAACTAAATTTAATCGTTGAAACTCTATATTTACTAAATGGGCTTATTTGTTTCAATGTTTGAACTTCAAAGATTTAGAAAGCAAATATTTTATATTAAGATATTTATTTTTGGTTGTTTGATTTTGTCATTTAGAACTGTGATCACTCATATTGTCTATATTAAAAAATAAAAAAACTTAAATTTTAGTTATTAGCACAATAATAATACTTTATACACTAACAATGAATACAATTACAAGCATTATTAAGTCTAGATCCATTCATGACAAGTCGATCTGACCTGGATGTAAAAGAAACTATCAAAATGGTTAGAAACAAACTGAACGGGCAGTTGGACATTTATAAATATGTTCAAAAACTGCCTCCTTCCAATAAGAAGTATGCAAGATTTCAGGACATAAAATGCAAAACAGAAGCATGTTTTTCCACTTCTTCTTCTCCTGGGAACCAAAAGATACAGGAATCATGTCTCCCTTAAATAGAGAATACAAGCAATGCAGGAACGTAAATAGGGTAGTGGAAATAACTAATGTCAACACCTCATGCTGTATTCAGGTTGCTTTTGTCACAAACTCGAAATTGGGTATGCAATTCATTATTACATAATTTCAAAATTTACAAAATGACATAATAATTTCCAACAAATATAAATATTGATTTGTCATAATGTGTTTGAATAATTTTAAATTAGAGATATATAAACTCTTAATCATCTGATGACACATCAACGTTTGTATTTTTGTTTAAAAGAATACTATACATACCTATTTGAATACACAAATGATTATACAATTATATACGTAATTGAATATTTTTTTATTTTTAATTCGAAATCATCTAATCATATGATGATATATATAAACGTGTACCTATTTGTATATATATGCATATATATATATATGTACCTATTTGTATATATATGCATATATATATATATATATATATATATATATATATATATATATATATGCATAATTTTTATTGTTTTGTTTGTATTCATTATTAATCAATGTTATATTACTCTTAACTCAAGACCTTTTTGTCCCTAATTTTTAAATTTCTGCAATTTCAGAAAAATGCTAAATTTATACCACCTTGATTAGGACTACCTAATTGACCGTTGAGTTTAAGTCAAAATTTCTACATGAATATAATGGGACCTTGTCCAAGTTTAATAAAGGATCTTGAAGGTTAACCATCATTAATGTACTTTAATTTGCTCGAATAACTAAGAAAAAAAAATACTTTTAGGAGCTTTCGATTATGGAAACAAACCCCCATTTTGATATATTTTGCTTCACTTTTTGACCAAGTATCTCGCCTATATTGCATGCTGGCAACAGCTTCTTCCAAAGATGAGGGATTATCAACTGTTAATTAATTATATTAATGCAATAAAATCATTGCACTTTCCCATTTGAATTATAAAATAAAACCTACTTTTGCTTTTACAGGTATGGTTGAAATAACAAATTAATTGATAAGTTATAAAGAATAGGCCCAAAAAGTATTAATTGGTGGAGGGGTAATCTTTAAGTTCAAATATTGAGTCTTAATTGAATGTGATTTTCATCAATTATTTCTTCTTTTAGACTTAATTTTATTCTTTCCGACATCTTTTTCCCGTAGAATAATTTTACTACTAATTCTGCTGATGATCGACTCAACTTTTGAAAGAATGCATAGATTCTTGGTCCATATTGCTTGGAACATTTGACTTTGGATTGAGACCTACAATTTCAGGTGTAGAGCGCCTTATTTTGGATACTCTCAATTGTTGGGTTTGATATGTATAATTTGTTATGATAGTAAAGGTAAGGTATGTAACTTGATCTTACCAAAAAAATGTGAATTTTTTATTTGAAATTTACATAGTTTTGAACTATTTTATTTTTGGATATAATTCTATCAATATTCATATTATAATTCAGATCAAAACTTTGAATTCTTGTAAAAACTAACACTTTCTAAATAGTAACACTGTCGGTACAACTAAAACCCCCCAATTTGCATCTAAATATTGTAGTGCCATCGATTAACCATTGCTAATATTAATTAAAGTAAAGAGAATTTTAGTATTCGAGGTTAAGGGTGAGTTCAAATTAAGACAAATATAAATAAAAGTCAATTCAAACTTATTTGAAATCTAGAATGATCAATTTAAACAATCTAAATAATGTTAAATCTGACTTGATTTAATTATTATCAAACTAAACTCAAATTTGAATAGTTTGATAATCAACACTTAATCAAGCTTATGTTTGTTGTTATGCATCATGGTGAGCTAACGAGCTCGCAACTCAATTTGAGTGTAACAATAATAAAGCCGTACAAATTATAAATATTGTATTCATACCCTAAAATCTTTTTTTTTTTTAACTTTGATTATAAGAAATAATTAATACATATACAAATGGTAAAGTTTAATTGAAATTTCTCAAGCCGAGTTTGATCAATCACTCTTATCTTGAATTTAAACTCAAAATCAAACTCAAAATTAACCTTTACATAAAGGTAATTGAACTGACTTCCAGCCAAGCAATATCTATCAGCTCAATTGTCCATTTGTTCTTTTAAATTTAGAGTGACTTCAATTTATGCGTAATCCATTAATTTACTAAAATTGAGAGGGCAGGATCTTATTAGAGAGAATGAAATTTGTTACGTGTGCATATTTTGTCATCTGTATGACATAATCAATAGATAAATATTTTTTATTATTTAATGAAATTATGTAGTTTCATCTATTAGAATAAAATTTAATTTCAACAGGTTTTATACCAAAAGCTTTGCCATCCTTTATTCCATTGGCTCATTGTTGCTTCCTTGGAAGCATCTTTGGATGATGAGACTTCCAGCTTACTTAATTTTAACGCAATATCGAAACGCCACGTTTTATTTCAATTGCTTTTTCATAAGTTTTCTGCCTTTCAAACCATGTTTTCTTCTCTATGTGTATTTCCTATGCTTGCAATTTCATAAATTATATTATTCTGTATGGAGAATATGTTGCTTTATAATTATAAGTTGCTTGTGGTTATTGTTCACTCAAGTGCAAATTATTATTATGAGAAGGAGAACTTGTAATTTATGAAAGAAAAAAAAAAAAGAAGGAAGAAAAAAGAGAGTTAGTAAAACTTGTAATTTCAATACGGTACATAAAATCAAATTAAAATTACGTTTTTTAATACAAAATATAGTTTAGATTATGTTTGTGTCAATCTAAAACTAAATCAGATCATATTTGAATTAATGTGAAACCAATCAGAGCTGACCCAAATTTAGTTATTTTTTATATGTTTATTAGTGTATTCTCAGTGCTATAATATGAATTTGTTAAATATTGTGCGTAATTTCTTTATAATTAACTTTTAAATATGCATGCATATTAGTACTTAATTATAATTGATATAAAGTATTGTTAATTGGTGTGCTTATTAATTCTCACGTAAGTTCATTTATTCAACATCCGTATGAGTCCAAGACAGGATAAGCAGACAGATAAATTGTAATAAAAGCAATTTTATTATAATAAAACAGATTATTTTAGGTCAAACCGGGTTGTTTCATGGCAAAATACATCATTTTGAATCCGACTGTAATGTTAAAAAGTTGTGTCTTGACATAACATAACCCATTATATACTCAAAGTGAACTAAAACATTCTTCAAATGACCAGATTAAAGTTAAAAGATTTTAACCAAATTCAAATTAAAATTGGATTAAAGTTAAAAATCTTTTACTTACGACATAAATTGATGGCATAAAATCTTTTATTTATGGATGCAAACATAATTTGATGGTATAAGAATTAGTATAAATTCACCTTGGTGACTGTTAATATACATGGCTTGGTGGGCACGTATTAATTTATAAACTAACTGTTTACTACACGAAGAATATTTTTCTTGCCGGAAATTACTTCGAAGATTACCTGAAAGAAATTAAATCAAATTCTTCCCAATTGCTTGACTGAATCAAACTTCAGTCTTGTCATTACTTCACAGCATTTTCCCATGAATGTGACTTCGATCTAAATTAAAGGCCAAAGGACTATATCCCACCCAAGTTTAGGTACATTCCCAAAGTTTTGATCTAAATTAAATTTATAGAAGTTGGACGGTCGTGCAAGGCTTATGACATAATCAATGAAGATGTTTATATGACAGTAATTACATAATAATTATTAAGAATAAATCAATATTTTTATGATAAAAGTTTAAATTAATTTTATATATTTGTATATTAGAATTAAATTATAGTTTCAAGACTGGGTTAATAAATAAAGATGTTTAGGTTGACTGTTGATATACCTGATGGTTGAGTTGAGCATCTTGGGATGATGTGACTTTGAACTTCACTGAATTTTAACGCAATATATTATGATAGAAAACGCAACATAACGTTTCATGATTATTGCCTTTTTCCACATGCTTTTCTATGTGTGATTAGGATTTGTAGATGACATGTGTAGTTAATTAATTCTTAATTATTCTTTGAATTAAAACATCATTGCACACCGTTATTTTTCTGAGTAGAAATTCTCTTGACATTTGCGCCAAGGTTAAAAAGAATAGAATCTTCACTAAACTAGACCAAATGCAAACTGGTTTATAATTTAATTATATATTTTTTATACTACAAGAAGAATATTGACCCTTCACAAGAGCCGGAGAATATTGCAAATAATGAGTTTCGAGGTATGGGTTTATATTTCTTTTGACTGTCCAGTCTTAATATATACCAGTCTGGTCTTTTTTCATTTTATTGTGTTTAATAATCAACGTCCAGTTTTAAAATCTAATTATTGGATCTAATTAATGAGAGTGTTTCTGTAATAAAATTTGGATTTGATTTTAAAATTTAATGGATACGATGAATTTGAGATTAAATTTGAATAATTAATAGTAAATAAGGATGTCGGGAAAAATAAGCAGAAAAAGAATCATTATAGATGAAAAAGAAGAGATCTGGAGTGACAACGCCAACAAGTCTTTAAACTCAAGTTGATTTATCAAGTTGGAGCCTCAAATTTAAATCAAACATAAATTTAGAGGTTGAGTTTGTTAGATTTGAATCCACCCTTATTAAAATATTTTAATATTAATGCCTATCATAAATATATCAAGTAAAATAACCAAATATTGAAGGAGGTAGGGATTTCCAACAATAGAGGAGAAATTTCATTAGTTCTTTTTGATTAATTATATAAAAATTAAAACAAGCACAATTTATTGAAAGAAATACAAGATATATATCATATATAAATTCCAAAAGAGGCAGATAAGATAAATCTAGCTCTTGTCACTTGTCAATTAAGCTCTCACAAATTCAACTTCAATTACAAATTCAAAGTGATCCTGACAAGATTCTAGGAACCTTGTAATAAACTCTAGAGATTTTTAATCAATATCAAAGTCGCCAGGAACCCTACAAACACTTGTTTTGTCTTTATAAATACCGCTTTGCACCCAAACTCTTGGTGCATGTATTAGAGACCTCTTCATTTTGGAAGTTTTGAAGAGAGTGAAGGGAAAGCAAGAGCAAGAATTTTTGTGTTGCTTGTCTAAATCCATTATATTGAAATTAAATGCTCAAGGACTTGAATACTAGGTAAGAAACAAGTGTAGGTTTAGTCTTGAATTTAATTGACAGGAAGTTTATTGAATAAAGAGATATTGAAATTTTTACCTTTTTTTTGCTATGTATACATATATGTCACTCATCTCAAACCCTAAACGAAAATATCACAATAGTAATTCATTTTTTCAAGGCCAAACGACTATTTCCCACCCAAGGTTTGATGTTTTCTCAAATGTCCCCCCTTTAACTATGGAAACACCAAACACCCACCCATGACCGGTTAGATTTAACAAAACCCTAACGTCTGAAAATTTTATCTCTTTTTGCCCTCCTAAACTTTAAAAACTAAAATTTTTCCTTAGCATAAGCTTTAAAAAATGACAGTTTTACCCTAGGGTTTGGTTTTGAAATCTCCGACGACCATTCCGGCTCCATTGCCGACGGCTTCTCTCTCTCAAAACAGCCTTTCCTTTCGGCGAATGCTTTCCTCCCATTTGGAGGCTCGATCGGCTTCGTCTTCGCCTTGGGAGACAAAGAACTTCGTCTAGGAAGATGAAGTTCTTCGTCTTCCCAAGCGAAGACGAAGTCGTCGTCTTCCCAGAGGTCTTCTTCTAGGAAGACGATAGGAAGACAATCGTCTTCCTAGATGAAGACAATGGTTTCGTCTTCATCTCCCAAGGCAAAGAGGAAGCCGATCTAGCCTCCAAATGGGAGGAAAGCATTCGCCGAAAAGAGAGGCTGCTTCGGGAGAGAAAGGCCGTCGGCAATGGAGTTGGAACGGTCGTCAGAGATTTCAAAACCAAACCCTAGGGTGAAACTACCATTTTTTAAAACTTAGGCTGAGAGAAAATTTTAGTTTTTAAAGTTTAGGGGGGGCGAAAAGAGATTCTATTTTAGTTTATTTTTAATATTATAGCAAAAATAATGATTTTACCCTTACCACCATTAGGGTTTTGTTAAATCTAACTGGTCATTGGTGGGTATTTGGTGTTTCCATAGTTAAAAGGTGGAAACTTGAGAAAACATCAAACCTTGGGTGGGAAATAGTAGTTTGGCCTTTTTTCAAAATACCCCAGTTGATGTAACTTACAACAGTAATCATTCTCTTTTTCCTCAGCCTTCTAACAAGGGAAGAAATTTTTGCAACATGAAAAAAATTCTTCAATAGAGAAGACGCCTATGATTGAACAATAAAACCTGTGAAAGCCATTATAAATGATTCAACTTGGACATAAGGGAGGGAGAGATGAAAATTGTTAATTTTTTCTAAAAAATTAACATTTATTGCAAAGATTTCATAGCAAAATCATCTATATTTAAGTCAATCTTGATTTAAGACCTTATGTTATGTGTTTTCTTGATGAACAATTGAAAATCAAATAATGTATGATAGATTTATGTTTATGATTTCATGTGAAATATAATTTTGTTATGATTCCATGTTGTTAGATTACTTAATGTTGTGATTTTATGTTGTTTTATTGTTTAAAATTGTTATAATGTTATTTAATGTTGTATTGATGGTTAAAAAATATAAAAATTTAAATCTGGATAAAAACCAAATGAAGAATAGGTTGGCGTTAACGCCAACCCCCCGGGCCTCCGCCAACCACCTTGAATTTTATTTTTATGTCTATTTATACATAACTTCCATTCCTCTTAATTCATTTATCCATTCTCTTGTGTTTAGGAAATGGTGGTGGAGTTCCAAGGTTGGTGGATTTATCGTTTATGTCTTGGTTATGCTTGTATTCCAATTTGATGCTATTTTAGTGTGTGTATTGTTTTCCTTGTCTTGGTAAAGAGTTGTATAAAAAATTACAGAATTGCCATTACCATTTTCTTCCATTTTTGATTGTCTTGCCTTGATCAGTATTTGTACATCACTTGATGATATGATAGTTTAATGTGTTATAAATACGTGTGTATGAAGCTTGGCTGCATTTATAATGCATTTGGGGCCTAATTTTAAAAAATTGTACAATAGTGCAATTTGGAGTAAATAGTGTTCTCTAGCTCACCTTTTTTAGATTTCTTGCTCATGCATGGTGTTATGCATCCATTAGTATTAGAGCATTGGTTATTTGTATGAGCTAACTGTGATTTTCTTCATTTCAAAGATACTGTTCTTTACCAAAAGATACTGTTCACCAGCAGTATTATTCATAGCATATGAACTTTACCTAAACACAGGTGTTTTTATGTTTTTAGGTTTATTTTAAGTCAAAATGAAAAAAACGCTATATTTAAGATTCACTATGAAGGACAATAGATTGAAGGTGATGATAATATGATAAGATATGTTGGTGGGAATGAGAGAGAGATATGTATTGACTTGATTTTGAAGAATTCATTGCTAGAATAAGCTATCATCTAATACTCGATTGAAGTCAGCCAAATGTGCACATATTTATCCTAGATGATGTAGGTCTAATGGAGATTATAGACAATGATGATCTAGAGCTTTTGATGGTTGAAGTAAGAAGTTTATGAGGATCAACCAACCTCTATGTTACTGAGAGTCCAATTAATAGAAGCAGCAATCAACAAACCAAAGTTATTCACGAGGAAGAAAAGGACAATCATCTGATAGGCAAGTAGGCATATCCGTAAAGTTTCTAAGAGTTTAGTAGGAATTATGGTGATAATGATAATGACGATGACGTGGATGAGGATTATGAAATAGAGGATAATGAGGATGATGATGATGATGAATTCTCAGGGTTTAATAAAGACATGTACAATGTTTCAAGTCAAGACGTTGACAAAAGTCAAAGCCATGTTTGTAATAAAATGGCTAAATATAGTAGAAGACGTCATGACTCTATAAATATTAAAGCATATCTAAGTCACATCTATAATCCAAATCCATTTCAATGGGTTCCTAAGCCTACTGTTAATGTTAAGAATACAAGTATTAGTAATCAGCCAACATGAAGGGATAACCATTTGCAAATGATACGTTTTTATAATTCAAGGCAGAATTGAAAGCATTATTTTGAACATATGCCTTAAAGACAAGAATTAAATGGAAGGTTAGTCACTCTGATAATATATAGTAAGAGCTTAAATGTGTACATCCATAATGTAAATAGCAGGAATAAGCAGCAAGAGAGGAAGATGAAGACTTTTGGGTATTACGACGTATGGATACGACACATACTTGTCTACGGGATCAAATATTACTGTACCATAGACAAGTGGGTGCAAAATGTAGGATTTTGGCAAGAAAATTAAAATTTCTAGATTATGTTCACATCATATGTAACAATGGTAATATAAAATTTACATGTTGTTTCAAGAAATAAAACATAAAAACATGTAAACTACCTTGTACCTTGTAATTTGATTTGAAATTAGGAAGCTTGAATCACTAAAATAAGTGATCCCTTGATTTGCACCCTTCAAGGAAGAAAAAGGAAGAAAAAATGGAAGCTTTCCTAACAAAAGAGGAAAAAGGAAAAATGTAATATTTTTCTACATTTCTCTCTCTTTTATTAAACTAAAACTTGATATTTATCAAATTAATCATGTGTCTAATTCCCATTGGTTGATAATTAAAATTAAATCATAATTTAAGACATGTTGAATAATTTGTACCTATAATTATTCATGTAACTTTCTAAACAATTTAAAAGGTGCAAAATGACAATTTCGTCCTTTTTCCAAATCTTATTCAAAAAACATAATTTCTACCCTCGGAAAGTGCTAGCCAACCATAGATAAATATTTTCAGCTTCATAACACCATTTTCTTCCTTTAAATATGGGTGTGACCTTCAAGGTTCATAGTGACATAGTCGTAGGCCTCATATCGAACAATACGTTTTATTATATCACTATATAACCCAAAACTGTCGTTAACCGATATACTTCATTTTTCACTACAAAACGAAGCTCCTACTGATCATGTGGTGTCATCTAGCAATGTCCTATGACCTCTATATCACAATGAAGTACAAGTTTCACATAATGCCAAATGAGCATTTCTTACTCACACTTACCATGTAGTCGAATCCCTCTATCGTTATATCTCGATTAAACTTGGATTCATGGAATGTCAAAATCTAATATTTAATCTTTTCAAATATCAAGTAATACATCATAACGTGCCATATTGAAACTCTTTTCATGTGGTCTTTTATCTACACTGATCAATGTCTTAGATTTTCATATTTTTCGATATTCGTATGGAAACTCAAGAGCAGTCGAGTTGACGGATTGTTGTATGATCATCACTTATCCTTTCGCTCAAGCAACATATGATCAAAACAGCTTTTGAATGAGACATGATTAGCCTTGTGGTATACATCATGTAAACCATATGTTCTAAAACAAAGCACAATCGTGATATCTCAAGTCAAAGGATCTATACACTAGTATGATTTATGATGTATCATTGACTACATATTAATGCCCATGTGATCATCATTTAGTGGTCACATTTGATAAACAATATAATATAATAGCCTTTGATCAGTTCTCTAACCCTCAAATAGTTCTATTGTTTACCCATGTATATATCTACCATGTTTAATATCATCAACTAATATACTGTGGTGATGCAGTACACACCCACTATGCAATACCATTGCCCAAACAGATTGTTTATGCAAGGAATGATTTGATGATGTTTATTAAAACTCATCGGGACCTTTCACATGTCATATGCATATAGCTAATATGAATGTAATATACAACTATAACATAGATATAAAAGTGATACAGAAAACATGTGAAGTATAACAAAACTCTTCTTTTATTAATAATGTATATGCAAGATATACAACCTTTGAAACCAACAAAGCGATTGGTTTTTAGGGCATATTCTAACAAGAACTCCCACTTGCACTAAAGTCAATCATTGTGGTACCTAATACCCATCCTCTCTAGATGTTGGTCAACAGTCTTTGCGTCAGTGCTTTAGTTAATGGGTCTACAAGATTGTCCACTAAAACAATCTTCTAAATAACAATATCTCCAGTTCCAACGAATTCTTTCAAGATGTGATATTTCTATTGAACACGTTTTGACCTTTGATATGCTCTTGGTTCCTTTGTCTATGCAATGGCACCGATATTGTCACATAATATAATTATTGATTAACTCATATGAGGAACCACACCCAACTTTGTGGCAAATTTATGCATCTAAATGACCTTTTTTGCAGCTTCTGAAGACCCAATATACTTAGCTTTTAGAGTAGAGTTTGTAGTAGTCGACTGTTTGGCACTTTTCCAACTAACTGTGCCTCTATTACAAATAAAAACAAATGCAGACATAGACTTTCTATCATTTATATCTGACTAAAAATCAGAATCTGAGTATCCTTTGAGCGTTAATTTTGAACCTTTATAACCTAATGTCAACTCTTTGGTCCTCCTTAAATACTTTAGGATAACTTTTACTACTGTCCAATGTCTTTCTCCAGGATTTGACTGATATTTGCTTACTGCACTAACTGCAAAAGTAATGTCTGGTTGTGTACATAACAAGACGTATATGAGACTATCTACTGTCAAAGCATATGGTACCTCACACATTTGTTATCATTCCTCATCAGTCTTTGGACACATATCTTTTGATAGATGTGTTCCATGAGGAAATGGTAGAAGACCTCTTTTAGAGTCTTGTATGTGAAAACGTTTCAACATTTTTTCTATGTACAACTTTTGAGATAAACCTATTAATCCATTTGCTTTATCTCTATAGATGCGAATACCTAGAATATAGGTTGCTTCTCCTAGATCCTTCATGAAAAACGATTTTGCTAGCCATAGCTTAACCTCAGTTATAGTGCCAATGTCATTTTCAATTAATAATATGTCATCTACTTATAAGACTAGAAAAACGACAATTTTATCCTTATCTAATTTATAGATACATGACTCATCCAGATTTTTAATGAAACTGAATACTTGAATTGTTTCATCAAATCGGATATTCCATCTTTTTGAAGCTTGTTTCAATCCATATATAGATCGATGTAATTTGTACACTTTATACCTCTTGATAGCGAATACAAAACCGATTGATTATTCCATATAGATATTTTCCTCAATATAACCATTGAGAAAAGTAGTTTTAACATCCATTTGTCATATCTTATAGTCATAGTCTGTTGCGATGACTAGTAGGATTCTAATGGATTTAAGCATCACAACTAGTGAAAAGGTCTCCTTATAATCTGGCCCTTGTCTTTTAATATAACCCTTAGCTACCAATAGAGCTTTATAAATTTAAACTTTTCCATCCTTGCCAATTTTACTCTTAAAGATCCATTTACATTCGATCGAAACTATTTTTTTAGGTGGGTCTACGAGTGTCCATACTTGATTGGCATTCATAGATTCAATTTTTGAATTTATTGTCTTTAGCCATCTGCTAGAGTCAATATCTAGTATTGCATTTTGGTAAGTTTTTTGATCCTCTAGATGTTCAGTTTATCCCATTAGAAGCGATTCAAAATCCTTTTCTATTAGAAATCCATATCTCTCGGGAGGTCGAGACACTCTAGTAAACTTTCTTATTTGAGCCGTTGTAGTTGGTATAGATGATTGTATACTTAGAGGATTTACCTAAATAGGCTTGGTTACTAGCTCTTCAAACTTTTCTTCGAGCACAATTTTCCTTCCTGCATTACTTTCCTCCAAGAACTCTTTCTCAAGAAAATGTGCATTTCTACTGACCATAATCCTTTTATCAGAGTGAAAGTAGAAATAATATCTTAAACGTTTTTTTGGATACCTGATAAACTGACCCTTTTTTGCTCGAAACTCTAATTTATCAATTCTAACCACTTTGACAAATGTTGGGCATCCTTGGATTTTCAAGTAGTTTTCACTTGGAAGTCTACCATACCATAATTTTATAGTGTCTTTCGAATAGACTTTGATGGTGTTTTATTTAGCGCATGTAGTGCTGTCTGATGAGCATATCCTTATAAATAAACTAATAAGTTAGTAAAACTCATCATAGATCATACCATATCTAATAAAGTATGATTTCTCTGTTCAGACATACCATTATGTTGTGGTGTGAATGACAGAGTCAACTGAGATAGTATTCCTTTATCTTTTAAGAACTTCTGAAATTCTGTACTCAAGTATTTACCTCCACGATTTGAATGCAAAGCTTTAACATTCTTTTCAGTCTGGTTTTCTATTTCCTTTTGGAACTCTCTGAATTTTTCAAAAGTTTCAAATTTGTATTTTATCAAATACAAATACTCGTATCGAGAATAATCATCGATAAAGTTAATAAAGTATGAAAAACCCCCTCGGGCCATTTTATTAAAAGGGCCACACACATCAGTGTGTATCAATTCTAATATATTTTTGGCTCGTTCCATTTTATTCTTAAACGGAAGCTTAATCATTTTTCCTCGAAGACAAGATTCATAAATAGGATAGGGTTCTGAACCTAATGAAGCTAAAAGTCCACTTTCTTCTAATTGTTGAATTTGATCCTCCCTAATATAACCAAATTTGTGATGTCATAGAACTATTGAATTTATGTGTTCTCTAGTTATTTTAGATGATTTGGAATATATGATGCTATGTAAATCAAGTTCTATCACATACAAACCATTTGTATTGATATTATTTCCTACTAATCTATTCCTAAAATAAATTAGACATTCATTTCCATTAAATATAAATTGATAACCATTTTTACACAAAACTTGAATAAATATGATATTCCTTGTGGCATTAGCAAAATACAAAGTTTTATACAAAGTTATTACATGCCTGGTAGGTAATTATACACTACATACACCTGTAACCTCTATAAAAACTCATGTCCCATCGGCCAGTCTTAGTGTGATCTTATCATGTCTTAAGGTAGAACTATTCTACATATGATGTAAACAAGCACAAACATGTGAAGTTGCAACAGAATCTAATATCCAAGAATCAATGTTTGAATTAACATTTAATTTAAATTCAATTACATAACATTGATATGTACCTATTTTTTTTTTCTCAAATCATCAAGGTATAGAGGACAGTTCCTCTTCTAATGCCCCTCTTGGTTGTAATAAAAGCAATTGCTCTTCTCCTGTTTCTTTTTCTTTCTACATAATAGATGGTTGTGGAGGCTGAGAATGTGATGCTTCGATAATAGAACCCTTCATCCTAGAAGGCCTGATAGTGGTTTACTTAAAACCTTTTCTTTGTACTTTTGGTCTACTAGATCCCATCTATGAACCTCTCTTCTAAGGCTTTTGAGCTTGCCTCTTTTTGCCTCTTGTGACAAAGGTAGCTAGCAACTCAGCTGGTGTTTTCCCTTTCTTCTCATTATTATAAAATTCTTGAATATTATTAAAAAGTTCAGGGAAAGTGCACTAAATCCTATTGAGATTATAATTTGTAATAAATAGTTTAAAAGTTGAAGGGAGTGAATGGAGAATCAAATTCACCTGAACATTATGCTGCAAATTTGTGCTCATAATTTGTAACTCTCCAGTTTTGTTGATCATTTTAATAACATGAGCATCTGGGGAAATGCCCTCCTTAATCCGCATGCTGAATAGTGAAGTTATCAAATTATATTCTTTCACTTGAGCATTTTCACTATATAATTGTCTTAAAGTAGTGATAATTTCATACGCACTATGCACGTTCTCAAACCAAGTTTGAAGTTCAGAGTTCATTGATGCCAGCATATAACTACGAACTTGTAAGTCAACATCTACCTATTCAGCATAAGTCCTTTGCTCTTTTTCAAGGGCATTAGGGTCCACCGTTGCTGGTAAAGGTGCTTCCAAGACATAAGCTGACTTTTCAAGATTGAAAACAATTGTCAAATTTCTTAGCGAATCTTTAAAATTGGGACCAATAAACACATGCGAGTCCATTAATTTTAAGAGTATATTGTTTGTCGTTGACATTTTGAGATTTTATATCACACGAGAGAATGTTGCAACACAAATTCATTAATAATTACTAATAAACCTAATCTTATTAGCTCCCACTATTTTATTCAAATTTTATACTTCCCCGACTGGAGATTCAAAAAGTTCATTGGATCACTTTCTAGTAAGAAATCAAGTTTTTATCAAACTTGACAAACCGCACATAATAGATCTAAGTCCGTCAAGCTCAATAAATAGGAATCGATTTCCTTTTGCATTCCAAATGTAAGCTATGATTCATGTGAGCCTCTAGCTTTGAGTATCGCACATAATACATCTAAGCACTTTAAACTAGTCAAATTCAACCCATCGTGCTTTTCAGATATAATACCCCATCACTCCCGCACATAATAAAATCTAAGGAATGACAGAAATAGTACTCTCGACACCAATCAACTAATTTTACGTCATATGACATAGTATCCATCACATAATAGAAATCTAAGATTTCCAACCTTATAATGTAACCTTAATCAACCCACAATGGAAGACTTGAATTTGATATCGAAAATTTGGAGAAGATTTTATTATTATTAATTTGGTTTAGTTTATATCTTGAGTAGTCTAGTATGTATCTTTGGATACATATTTGTCCCCTAAGATATGTTATTAAACCATATTCTTATAATTTATGTTATTGAAAACTTTTCTAATATCTTAAATGGTATTGTAAGAATATTTCATACCTAAAAGTTTTAGTTCTCTAAAACATAAAACTATGTATTATATGTCATAAATAAATTACATGATAATTTAAAACATAAAACTTAGGCATGCTATTGAACACATATCAACTATATTATTCAATAATCAAAAGAAGTCATATTTTCATACAATTTAGGATATCACATATCTAAAATTTACATTAGGTTGATCTTACATATAAGAGATTCAATATCTTATAACTTAATCCTAGACTAGAAAACTTGAGTTCTTATTTATGTATCTAAGATAACAAATATATCCAATATGTTAAGTCCATTTCAATCTAGCATATATAATGTTAAACATTTAGATGCATGATGTTTAGCATATCATAATGTCTCATATATAACATACACATGTCACACATTAATGCTATCACATATACCTATAATAACATGACATTATGGGCACCATATTAATATTTGTAACACCATAGTCAAACATTCAAAATTAGAAATTAAATTTATAATATGGTAAATTTAACAAATAATTTACCATACTTTATGCTCTTTGTTCAAGTTTGCTAAAACACAAACACATCCAATGTTTGGTGTCTACAAGATCAAATCATAACAAGTGTACAAAGTAATTAAAACAAAATTTATATTACATTTTTCTTGAAACCAACCATAAAATCCTAACTCTTGATGTTTCCAAAACACATACCAAGTTCACCAAAATCTTACTAAAAATATTTCAATTCATTAGAATGACAAGTTGTAAAATAAATACATAACACATGTCTAATGTGAGCCAAATTCACAAGTGTCATGCATTTCACCAAATCATGACATATATGAATCATTCATCACTCAAACATAATCCATCTCACCATGTAATAATTATTCAAGCATGAATATGGTTACTCATAATGTAATTTATCCAATCCAAACTATCAATAATTCAATTCTCAATCAAACCAAGTCAAACACTAGTTTAATGAATTAACAACAATTCAATCAACATTGAATGTTATTTCCATCAACCAAGCACATGGAAATCATGTCAACTTGTTCATGCCCTTCACCAAGTCACACAAACTAAGTTTCTTAAAAACACATTCTCATGTAAAGTCAAGATTAAAATTCATGTGTATATCATGACAATCATGCATAAATCATGATTAAACCATTAATTTCAAAAACACCAAAATTTCTAAAATTAGGGTTTTTTTTTAAATTAATTATGTCAAAAGTTTTCCAACACAATTTCACCAATTTAAAGTTTCTTAAACGCTATTAAGACATTCCTAATAACATATGTACACTTGGTTTGAGCCAATCACAGACAACAAAACTTATATCTTAGATTGTGATCGCTAACACTTCTAAACACCTAAAATTATGGCATGGTCTTGTCATTCAAGGATCAAACTCTTGCTCTAATACCATTTGTAGGATTTTGACAAGAAAATTAAAATTTCTAGATCATGTTCACATCATATGTAACAATGGTAATATAAAATTTACATGTTGTTTCAAGAAATAAAACATAGAAACATGTAAACTACCTTGTACCTTGTAATTTGATTTGAAGTTAGGAAGCTTGAATCACTAAAATAAGTGATCTCTTGACTTGCATCCTTCAAGGAAGAAAAAGGAAGAAAAAATGGAAGCTTTCCTGACAAAAGAGGAAGAAGAAGGAAAAATGTAATATTTTTCTACATTTCTCTCTCTTTTATTAAACTAAAACTTGATATTTATCAAGTTAAATCATGTGTCTAATTCCCATTGGTTGATAATTAAAAGTAAATCATAATTTGACACATGTTGAATAATTTGTGCCTAAAATTATTTATGCAACTTTCTAAATAATTTAAAAGGTGCAAAATGACAATTTCGTCCTTTTTCCAAATCTTATTCAAAAAGCACAATTTTTATCCTTGGAAAGTACTAGCCAGTCATAGATAAATATTTTCAGCTTCATAACACCATTTTCTTCTTTGAAATATGGGTATAACCTTTAAGGTTTATAGTGACATAATCGTGGGCCCCATATCAGACGATATATTTCATTATATTACTGTATAACCTCAAACTGTTGTTAACCGATATACTTCATTTTTCACTACAAAACGAAGCTCCCACTGATCATGTGGTGTCATCTAGCAATGTCCCATGACCCCTACATCACAATGAAGTATAAGCTTTTTTACTCACACTTACCATATAGTCCAATTCCTTCGTCATTACATTTTGATTAAACTCGGATTCATGGAATGTCAAAATCTAGTATTTAATCTTTTCGAATATCAAGTAATACATCATAACATGCCATATTGAAACTTTCTTCATGTGGTATTTTATCTACACTAGCTAGTATCTTAGATTTTCATATTTCTCGATATTCGTATAAGAACTCAAGAGCAGTCGAGCTGATGAATCCCTATATAATCATCACTTGTTCTCTTGCTCAAGCAACATATGATCAAAATGGCTTCTGAACGAGATATGATTAGCTTCGTGGTATACACCATATGAACCATATATTCTGGAACAAAGTATAACCGTAATATCTTAAATCAAAGGATCTATACACTAGTATGATTTACGATGTATCATTGACTATATATTAACGCTCATGTGATCATTATTCAACGGTCATGTTCAATAAACAATAAAATACAATAACCTTTAATCAGTTCTCTAACCATCAAATAGTTATATTGTTTACCCATGTGTATATCCACTATATCTAATATCATCTACTAATATACTGTGGTGATATAGCACACACCCACTCTGCAATAGTATTGCCCAAACAGATTGTCTATGTAGAGAATGATTTGATGACGTTTATTAAAACTCATCGAGACCTTTCACATGTCATATGCATGTAGCTAATATGGATATAATATACAACTACAACATAGATATAAAAGTGACGCAGAAAACATGTGAAGTATAACAGAATTCTTCTTTTATTAATACTGTATAAACAAGATATACAACCTTTGAAACCAATAAAGCAATTGGTTTTTAGGACATATTCTAACACAAAATCGTTAGGGAACATACTTAAATTAATGTTTGTGATTGATCATATTTCTCAACCAAAATAAATTATTTCAAGCATGGTAGATAGGTACAAAATCGACATTTCCTACACGCAAGTATGACGTGCCAAAACATATGCACTAAATACATTATGAGACTGCCTGAGAGACAACAAGACTAGTCGACTAGGTATCATCATTATTGTTTGTATTTGTAAACTCATCATCCGATGATGACTATGGTGTTTGTTCTTCCATAAACTCCAGAGCTTGTATGTACCACTCAAAGTTACCCTCAGTCTTAGTTGAACGTAATGTAGTTATAATCTTTTCCTGAAACATGAAGGGAATTTATAAAAATTAATGAAATGAAAAATAAAATGATAAAATATAAATCTACCAATAAGCAACTTATAGAAAGAGTATCTCAAAGTATCAATATATCATCCCAGGTCAATAGTACAATTGTCTTTCACTTTAGGACATAGATGATTTGATAATTTGCTTCCAAACAAACATAAGGTGATAGATTGTGAATCATCTCATAAATCTAGTACTACACAATGTACAACATTTATAGTTAGTATTTATAATCATTGATATGTATGTTAACTTTATCCATTATGCTATACTTACCTAGAAAGCAATCGGGTAACCTAAAATATTGTAACTAAGCATCAGAAGTGGACTTATCAAGGGTGGGTAATGTCGAACATAATGCTGATATTTGTTATGAATACCCTTTCGCATCATTTCAACTGTTTTATTCCATGTCACCGTCCCCCATGTGTACCAACTAAATGCATCTAAATTATTGGTTATATACAAAAAACAATCAGGTATTTTTGTTTTGTTGTCTGCCCCTAATAGTCTTGTAAACGCAAAATACAATATCGCGAACTTCATTGTGTCCTTGTCATTGTCTCCCAATTTTGATCACCAATTGCTTGTTTGATCTCTTTATGGGATAATAACCTGTTAATACTCGAGAAGTATTCCTCTCTCAATCGAGGCGTCCCTATACATTCAACATATGTCCTCCTCAAGAATCAGATTAGTGACTAGCATAAACTCAACAAGGTTGAATCAAAACTCAAGACTATTTAATGTAAACCACATTTCTCTCTCTAGGTTTCCACAGTTAATCATATAAAATAACATCGCATGCATAAAAACGACACTAAACCATGGCTTTGCCAAATCTAATAAGTGCTCAAAACAAGTTGTTTGAAAAATAGCTCTCTAAATAAGCGTTAATTTGTTCCTAATAATAGGCATGGTGTCCATCTTTATCTGAAGTGACATGTGCACTTGAAATCTGTATGCATCATGGAATCTATACACCCTTTCCTATTAGTTGATTGCAAATGCCTAAAAAATATATTAATTTGTTTATTAAATTAATGAAAGACAATCATTTGCAATAAAAAATTAATCAAACAAATTGGATTATCATTATTAAATTAATATGGTTGGTGTCAACTAATTCAATTGACTCTTCTGTTTATCAAAATTTAAATGAATTTTTTCATGAGTAATATTTAAAAAGAAAAATCGGTAGGTGAGATGTAAACAAAAATTCGAATAAAAAATTGGTGGCCTGATAGAAAAGGTTGGCACTGCCAGGGGTTGGTAGAGATGCCAAGGGTTGGGTTGGCGTCTCCGCCAACCTATTCCCCCATTGCTACTTTCACCTTCAATTAGCTTGAATTAAACAATATTTCGAGATCAAATCAATATTTACATTGAATTAATTAATTGGTAATTTAAATTGAATTGCTTATTTGAATTCAGATCAAATTAAATTTAATTGGCATTGGTAATTTTACATTAAATTACTTAATTGAATTCAAATTAAATTAAATTTGGTATGATGCAATTATGCTTCCATTTTTATGAGGAAATCTCACCTGTCGTCCTACCATTACATCACTGTTGCCAATCCAACAAGTTTCGTCATCGGTTGATGATCGATGAAGCAACTTATTGAATTTTCTTTGTGCACGGAAAAACAATCCAATGGCCTATATTATATATGTTAACTCTTATGCTATATATTATATTATCTTCACAGGAAAGCAAACAAAGACTTTTGCAAAAAAATAATTGAAAAAGTATGCGCATTCATGTAGATGAAGCAAACAAGCATTATTTGAAAGTATTCCCTACAATATTCTATGCTTTTCTACGATATTTTGTGCACAAATATTCTCTGTAATGCAAATATGCTTTGCTTCTTGGGGTGTTATATTATATTTTTTATATGATGTATATAAAATATTCTTTACGCTATTCTACATCAAGACCTGAATTCTTTGCACAAATATTCTCTGCAATGCAAATATGCTTTGCTTCTTTGTAGCACACTGAATTCTTTGCATATTCTATGTCAAGACCTTCAATGCATGCTCTTCATGGGTAGCTTATTGGTTTATTTTTCCATGTACTGCTTCAATATGAGATTAACATCAACTAGAATTTAGGGAGATAAGAGCAAGTGAGTTTAAAATTTGTTAGATTTAATCTAAAAAATTTAAACTAAAAAATTTTTACATTCTCTTGATCTTATCTAACACAAATATATAAAACTTGCTTCAAATATTGATACTAATGTCTACATATATTCTCTCTCTGCAATGCATAAAAACAAATAATAGTGTTGTCTTGTCTGATTTCTCAAGATTGAAAGTAACGACAATTCAGATATTCCAATATATAAAGTGATAAAAATGTTTAAAGTATAAAAAGTGTAGTATAAAGGAACACATAGACCCAAATTAGGGTAAAAAAATTCAATATCCCTTGAATATATAGTCGATTGAATTATATATTCCAGCCAGGTGTATGGTTCAAATGTACTTACTAGAAGAGGCCACTGTGTGAAGTTAGTCAATCTATATATGTTTTTTTTTTTTTAAAGATTCTGATGACAATTACAGAAACAAAGAAAACTACAGTTGGATCATAAGTTAGAGCCATGAATGAAGAATTTTATATACTTGGTACGTGTACTTCAACGTGCTCCAATGTAGAGGGACCTTTGTGGTGGGTGATGAGAGACCACATATTAATTTATAACTTTAGGTTAGAAGCTATATATATTTAGATTACTCTATAGAGAATATTTATTTACAGTTGCAACTCTTGAAGGTGACCAATGACTAGTAAATTAATAAGGATTACTCTAGCTCTCACCTCCTTGAACAAACCTAGCCAGAATATAATTTCTTCAAGATTTACAAACAGGAAACAC
Source organism: Mangifera indica (assembly GCF_011075055.1). Taxonomy (NCBI): domain Eukaryota; kingdom Viridiplantae; phylum Streptophyta; class Magnoliopsida; order Sapindales; family Anacardiaceae; genus Mangifera; species Mangifera indica. The sequence continues at coordinate 7,038,229 of NC_058138.1, forward strand.
AGACCAAATGCACTATGATTTTCATAATCTATCAAATATAAAATAATTGTTTCCTATTATCAAAAATCACTTTAATAATTTTTGTCGCACCAACAACAAGAAGAACAATTGAAAGACAAAATGCAAGCTAGAAAACAGACCCTAAGACGAGAATTGTTCATGCTGTGTGGCCAGTGAAATATATATTATTTTATATAAAAATTCTACTTTTAGACTTATCTTTATTTTTTTTACTCTATCTCCATAGAATCATTTTACCAATTATTCTTCTAGAGCTCTATCCAACTTTTGAGTATTGGTTCATGTTTTGATACAGCTTAAATGTTAAAGACAGTAACTTGTAATTGAAAATCAAAATCAAAATCCCTTCGACCCCCAACTCCTGAAATTGGTTAAACATCATTCTCAAATTGTATCTAACAGTCTGTGCATTTAAGCTCATCTGCAAGAGGATTAAAAGAAATGAAGAATATAAAAGAAAAAACAAAATAAAACTACAAGGAAAAATGAGAACCTAGCCAAGCTAAAAGCAAAATATTCAAGTTGATTTCAAATGAAGAAAAAGACTGTTTTAAATACTCAACACAAACAAACATGTTCATGGCAGATATAACAGTGCATCTTCAAAACAAAATGGATATTAGAAATGAAAACACATTTTGTCCAGTGTAAAGTAGAAATGGTCAATATAATTTGCGATCACAGGTGTATCATATGTGTACACAAAATTCGTAGTTTGACAAAAACATTTACAATTATAAATCTAAATTTAATTGTTGAAGCATCTGTATATAGTGATTAAATGGGCTTATTTACTAAGTGGGCTTATTTGTTTCAATGTTCGAACTTCAAAAATTTAGAAAGTGAATATTTTATATTAAGATATTTATTTTTGATTGTTTGGTTTCGTCACTTAAAACTGTGATCACTCATACTGTCTATTTTAAAATATAAAAAACTTAAAATTTAGTTATTAACACAATAATAATACTTTATACACCAACAATGAATACAAATATAAATATTATTAGGATTGGATCCATCTATAACGGGTCGACCTGACCTAGATGTAAAAAAAACTATTAAAATAGTTAGAGAAGAGTTGGTAGGGCAGTTAGACATTTATAAATATGTTCAAAAACTGCCTTCTCCCTAGAAGTATGCAAGATTACAGAACATAAAATGCAAAATAGAAGCATGTTTTTCTACTTCTTCTTCTTCTCCCAGGAACCAAAAGATACAAAACCATGTCCCCCTTATATACAGAATATAGGCAGTGCAGGAATGCAAATAGGGTAATGGAAATGATTAATGTCAACACCTCATATCGTATTCAGATTGATTTGGTCACAAACTCGAAATCAGGTACACAATTCATTATTGCATAATTTCAAAATTTACAAAATGACATAATAATTTTTAACAAGTATAAATATTGATTTATCATAATGTGATTAAATAATTTTAAATTAGAGATTTAACTGTCCATCACTTGATGACACATCAACGTCTATATTATCTATTTTGAATACACAAATGAGTATACAATTATATACGTAATTGAATATTACTTTATCCTTAATTTAAAATCAATCAATCACATGATAACACATATAAATATATACTTATTTGTATACATAAAATATATGTATATGCATAATTTTTATTGTTTTGTTTGTATTCATTATTGATGCATGTTATACTACTCTTAACTGAAGACATTACTGTCCCTAATTTTTAAATTTCTAGCATTTCAAAAAAATGCTAAATTTATACCACCTTAATTAGGACTACCTAATTGACCGCTGAGTTTAAGTCAAAATTTCTACACGAATATAATGGGACCTTGTCCAAGTTTAATAAAGAATCCTGAAGGTTAACCATCATTAATGTACTTTAATTTGGTCGAATAACTAAGAAAAAATATACTTTTAGGAGCTTTCGATTATGGAAACAAACCCCCATTTTGATATATTTTGCTTCACTTTTTGAGCGACTATCTCGCCTGTACTGCATGCTGGCAACAGCTTCTTCCAATGATAAGGGATTATCAACTGTTAATTAATTATATTAATGCAATAAAATCATTGCACTTTCCCATTTGAATTATAAAATAAAACCTACTTTTGTTTTTACAAGTATGATTGAAATAACAAATTAATTGACAAGTTAGGAAGAACAAGAAAAATAAATTGTGCGGTCGATAACTAACACACACACACATGTTCAATTTTTCTTTAAGTTCAATTTTTGAGTCTTAATTGAATGTGATTTTCATCAATTATTTCTTCTTTTAGACTTAATTTTATTCTTTCCGATATCTTTTTCCCGTAGAATAATTTTACTAATAATTCTGCTGGTGATCGACTCAACTTTTGAAAGAATGCATAGATTCTTGGTCCATAGTGCTTGGAACATTTGTTGGGTTTATATGTATAATTTGTTATGATAATAAAGGTAACGTATGTAACTTGATCTTATAAAAAAAATGTGAATTTTTTATTTGAAATTTATATAGTTTTGAACAATTTTATTTTTGGGTATAATTCTATCAAAATTTGTATTATAATTTGGATCAAAACTTCGAATTCTTGTAAAAACTAACATTTTCTAAATAGTAACACTGTTGGTAGAACTACAGACCCCTCAATCTGCATCTAAATATTTTAGTGTCATCGATTAACAATTGTTTATATTAATTAAAGAGAATTTTAGTATCCAAGGTTAAGGGTGAATTCAAATTAAGGCAAATTTAAATAAAAGTCAATTAAAACTTATTTTTAAATTTAGAATGATCAGTTTGAACAATCTAAATAAGGTTAAGTTTGACTCGATTCAATTATTGTCAAACCAAACTAAAATTCGAAAAGTTTGTTAATCAACTCTTAATCAAGCTTGTGTTTGTTGTTGTGCGTCTCGGTGAGCTAACAAGCTCACAACTCAGTTCAAGTATAATATCAATAAACCTTTACAAATTATAAATCTTGTATTTATATCCTAAAATCATTGTTTATTTTAACTTTGATTATAAGAAATAACCAATAAATATACAAATTATAGTTTAATTGAAATTTCTTGAGCTGAGTTTGAACAATCACTCTGATCTCAAATTAAAATTCAAACTCAAACTCAAACTTAACTTTAGGAAAAGATAATTGGACTTCCAATCCAGCAATATCTGTCAGCTCAACTGTGCATGTGCTCTTTTAAATTGAACTGACTTCAATTTATGCGTAATCCATTAATTAGAGAGAATGAAATTTGTTACGTGTGCATACTTTGTCATCTGTGTGACATAATCAATAGATAAATATTTTTTATTATTTAATGAAATGAATTAATATTTATATGTAGTTTCATATATTAGAACAAAATTTAATTTCAACAGGTTTTATAACAAAAGCTTTGCCATCTTTTTTTTCATTGACTAATTGTTGCTTCCCTGGAAGAATCTTTGGATGATGAGACTTTCAGCTTTACTTAATTTTAACGCAATATGGAAACGCCACGTTTTATTTCAATTGCTTTTTCGTAAGTTTTCTGCCTTTCGTAAATTTCATGTATTATATTATTCTGTATGGAGAATATGTTGCTTTATAATTGTAAGTTGCCTGTGGTTATTGTTTACTCAAGTGCAAATTATTATTATGAGAAGGAGAACTAGTGTATATTATGAAAGAAAAGAAAATGAAGGAACAAAAAAGACAATTAGTAAAGCTCATAATTTCAATACGGTGCATTAAATCAGATTAAAATTAAGTTTTTTAACAAAAAATATAGTTTAGGTCGTGTTTATGTCAATCTAAAACTAAATTAGATCATATTCGAATTAATGTGAAACCAATCTGAGCTGACCCGAATTTAGTTATTTTTTATATGTTTATAAGTTTATTAGTGTATTCTCAGTGCTATAATTTGAATTTGTTATATATATTGTGCGTAATTTCTTTATAATTAACTTCTAAATATGCATACATATTAGTACTTAATTGTATTTTATATAAAGTAGTGTTAATTGGTGTGCTTATTAATTCTCACATAAATTTTTGTACAAATATTTTTATTATTCATGTATATCAATTAATTGGGCTAAAATTCATTTATTTAAGATGTTTATGAGTCGAAGACAAAAGAATAGATTTTTAAATTGTAATAAAACGATTTTATTATAATAAAACAGATTATTTTCGGTCAAACCTGTTGTTTCATGGCAAAATATGTCATTTTAAATCAGACCAGAGTGTTAAAAAAATTTTATTTTGACCCATCATATATTTAAAGTGAACTCAAATATGGTTCAAATGATTATATTAAAATTAAATGATTTTAACAAAATTTAAATTTAAATTAGATTAAAGTTAAAAATCTTTTATTTATACCCTAGATTGATATGATACAAATATAACTCGATGTGTTCCTAAAGTTATATCCACAGAGTTTACAAAATTTGAAGTCTTACTCATAACATAATTGTCATTAAAATTATCTGTTAGAGGTAGAGGTAAAACCGTTATTTTAGTAATAACATTAAAAAAATATAAAATTCATTATATTTTCTTCTCTAAGTTTTAAAAACTAACTTTATGCTCACCTAAAGTTTTTTAGCTTTAAAAAGTCACATTTTCTCCCCAAATTTTTTCTTCACCTCTCCGACCACCATCTCTAACACTTATGACTTCCCTTCTCTACCTTAAACCATTGATCGACACTCAAAAATAAATCTAGAATGGATCTTTTCGACGGAGACAAAAAGATCTGATGACGAAGATGAAGAGATTTGGAATCTCTTCATCGAAGATAAAGAGATTTGGAATCTCTTCACCAAAGATGAAGAGATCTACAATCTCTTTGTTGGAGACGAAGAAATTTAGAGCCTAGATCTCTGTCAATGAAGAGATATGGAATCTCTTTGTCGATGAAGAGATCCAGATCTCTTTGTCAATAAAGAGACTTTGTTGTTGTAATTTCTAGATCACCGGAGAAATGGTCGGAGGAAAAGAAAAAAATTCTAAGGTTTTTAAAATTCAAAAACTTTAGAAGGGGTGAAATATTAGATTTTAAAACTTAGGAAGGAAAAATGTAATAAATTTTATATTTTTTTAATATTATTAGTAAAATAACGATATTATCTTTACTTCTAACAGAAAATTTATAACTCCAGTTGGTTAACGGATGAGACTTTAGGTTTTTTAAACTTTGTAAGTATAACTTAAAAAATGTAACTAAACTTAGGGGAGAAATACTCCTCTGGCCTAAATTAAATTTATAGAAGTTGAACGGTCATACAAGACTTATGACTTAATCAATGAAGACGTTTATATGACAGTAATTACATAATAATTATTAAGAATAAATCAATATTTTCATGATAAAGGTTTTAATTAATTATATATATTTATATATTAGAATTAAATTATAGTTTCAAGACTAGGTTAATAAATAAAGATGTTTAGGTTAATTGGTGATGGACCTCGTGGTTGAGTTGAGCATCTTGGGATGATGTGCCTTTGAGCTTCACTGAATTTTAACGCGATATATTATAATAGAAAACGCAACACAACGTTTCATTATTATTGCCTTCGAAACTAAGTTTTCCTCTCCACATGCTTTTCTTTGTGTGATTCGGATTTGTAGATGACATGTGTGGTTAATTAATTCTTAATTATTCTTTGAATTGAAACATCATTGCACACCGTTATTTTTCTCCTGACATTTGCGCCAAGGTTAAAAAGAATTGAATCTTCACTAAACTAGACCAAATGCAAACTGGTTTATAATTTAATTATATATTTTTGATACAAGAAGTATATTGTCCCTTCACAAGGGCTGGATAATATTGCAAATAATGAGTTTCTAAGTATGGGTTTATATTTCTTTTGACTGTCCAATCTTAATATATAGTAGTCCAAATTGGAAGTCGAGGCAACAGAGTATGGTGGTATGTTTAAACTTTTAGTGTAAGTTTTATATAAATTTTGACAATTTTAAGAACTAACTTTTTAAGTGTAGTTCACATTTGTGTCACCCTTACAATTAATTTTTATTGTGCATTAGATTTATAGAAATTTGTTCATTAAAACTGTGGTTTTTATCATTTTATTGTGTTTATCAATCCACGTCCAATTTTAAAATCTAGTGACTTGATCTAATTAATGAGAGTATTTCTCTAATGAAACTTGGATTTCATTTTAAAATTTAATTGATTCAATGAGAAATATAAAGGTTGAACATGAGATTTAGGTTTGATATAATGTCACTAGTCAATGGATTCAAAAAATTAAACTCTATATATAAGACCAAACTCTGAACAACATTGAGTTTGGGCTCAACTCAAATCCGAAATGACCAGTTTAAGATTGAAATTGAGAAGTTAATGACAAATAGTGATGTTGGGAAGGAGAAGAATCATCATAGATGAAGAAGAAGAGCTCTAGAGTGATGATGCCAACAAGTGCTTAAACTCAAGTTGAAGGCCTCAAATTTGAATCAAACATAAATTCAAGCTTAAGTTTGTTAGATTCGAATCCACCCTTATTAAAATATTTTAATATTAATGCCTAACATATATAAATCAAGTAAAAAAACCAAATATTGAAGGAGCTAGGGAATTCCAAGAATTGAGGAGAAATTTCATTAGTTCTTGGTGATTAATTACATAAAAATTAAAACAAGCACAATTTTTTAAAAGAAATACAACATATATATCATATATAAAATTCCAAAACAGGTAGATTAGATAAATCTAGCTCTTGTCACTTGTCAATTAAGCTCTCACAAATTCAACTTCAATTTCAAATTTAGAGTGATCCTGACAAGATTCTAGGAAACTTGTAATAAACTTCAGAGATTTCTAACTAATATCAAAGTCGTCAGAAACCCTACAAACACTTATTTTGTCTTTGTAACTACCGCTTCACACCCAAACTCTTGGTGCATGCATTGAAGGCCTTTTCTGTTGTGCAGCGAAAATATAAAACACAATTTCTATGCTAATAAATATAATAAATAATTAAGACAAAATAAAATTGCAGAAATAAAAGAAAGAGAACACAAGAATTTACAAGGTTTGGTAAATGCACCTATGTCCTCAGCATCGCTGACTACTTTCACTATCTTCAAAGAATAGTTACAAAGGAAAAAAAACTATTAGATATCTCTAATAATAGGATTCTCTCAATACAATTGTGTTTTACTACAATTGTTTTTGTGATGATTTTAAATTAAAACCAAGACCTCTATTTATAGCCTTTGGTAAAATATAAAGAGAATAAATAAATAGATATGGGACCTAAAGAGCCAATTTTCCAATAATCTCCACCTTAGTGATTTAGCGCATCCCACCAAATTTCTCTTATATTTTCCTTCTTCAGAGACGACTTCAAATGCGCCTTGTGGCGCAATTTAAGCTTGTAGGATGTTGATCAAGTTCAAACAATGATTGAACTTGATTGTTGTTACCATCTTGGTCATCATATCTGTAGGGTTCTCAGCAATCTCAATTTTCAAGAGTTGTATATTCCCTTCTTCAACTAGCTCCTTTACAAAATGATGTCTAACGTCAATATGTTTAGTTTGTGCATGGAATACTGGATTCTTTGTCAAATGAATTGCGCTTTGACTATCAAAATACACATTGACATGCTTCTGACAATTCTTAAATCTTTCGGCAATCCTTGTAATCAAATAGCTTCCTTTATAGCCTTTGTAACTGTAATGTACCATGCCTTTATAGTAGACAAAGCAACTGTAGACTGCAAGATAGACTTCCAACTGACCGGTGCTTTTGCAAGAATGAAGACATAACCAGTAATTGATTGACGTTTATCCAAATCACCAGCATAATCAAAATTAGCATATCCAGTCACATCTTGACCAAGTACATCATCATGCTCAAATACTAAACCAACATCTACAATCTTTAGTAAGTATCATAGAATTTATTTCATAGCCTACTAATGTCACTTACCAGGATCATGCATATACCTATTCACCACTCCAACTGCATGTGAAATGTCAGACCTTGTACACACCATTGCATACATCAAGCTACCAACTGCATTAGAATATGAAACTTATGACATATATCTTTGTTTTTCATCTGTACATAGAGATAAGGATGTACTGATCTTGAAATGAGGAGCAAGTGGAGTATTTACAGGTTTTGACTTCTCAGAAATTCCAAAACGATGTAACACCTTCTTCAAATATTCTTTCTAAGTCAAACTAACCTTGCTTCTTCTTCTATCTCTAATAATCTCTATACCTAGAATCTTTTTGGCTTCTCCTAAATCTTTCATTTCAAATTCGTGATTGAGTTGTGTCTTCAATTTCTCAATTTCTTCTTGATTCTTTGAAGCTATCAGTATATCATTAACATACAATAATAGATAAATGAAAAACCCATCTTGTAGCTTGCGAAAATATACACAATTATCGTACTTGCTTCTTGTGTACCTATGTTCCATCATGAATCGATCAAATTGCTTGTACCACTGTCTTGGTGACTGTTTCAGTCCATAAAGTGATCTCTTCAGTTTGCAAACCCAATTCCCTTTACTAGTAACCTTAAATCCTTTAGGCTAAGTCATGTAGATTTCCTCTTCCAAATTACCATGTAGAAATGTAATTTTCACATCAAGTTGAACTAGTTCAACATTCAATTATGCTACCAAGACTAACAAAATTCTAATAGAGGAATGTTTAACAACTGGAGAAAATATCTCATTGAAATCAATCTCTTCCTTTTAAGTATAACCTTTTGCTACCAACCTTGCCTTGTAGCGAACATCTTCTTTGTTAGGAAATCCATCTTTTCTTGCATATACCCACTTGCACCTAGTTGCCTTCTTGTTCTTTGGTAATTGAACTAACTACCAAGTTTCATTTTTCTAAGGGGATTATAATTCCTCATCTATGGCTTTCTTCCACTTGTTAGCTTCTGAACTTTTGACTGTTTCTTGATAAGTGAAAGGAATATCATCATCTACAATTGGAAGTGCATAGGTCACCATATCAGCAAATCAAGCAGGTTTACGTATTTCTCATTTTGGCTTATGTGATATAATTGATTCTTGTTACTACAGAGGTTCTTGGGTTGAAACATCTCCATCTTCACTTTCCTTCTCTGCCACTGGAGTGTCACTATCATTTTCAACAACTCTGGCTAGGTTTATTATTATGATTGTCTCAAACTCCACCTGTTGCAGAGTACACTCCACTTGCTATTGAGTATCATCAGTCCTTTTTGTTACTTTCTTTAACATTACAAATTCATCAAAGGTAACATCCCTATTGTGAATGATTTTCTTTAACTTTGGACACCAAAGACGATATTCTATCATTCTAGAACTAATCCCCATAAAGATTGTTTTCTTAGCTTTTGGATCTAATTTAGATTCCTTTGTATGATAATAGGCAGTAGAACCAAACACACGTAGGAATCATAGTCATTAGCACGTTTTTCAGACCATACCTCAAGGGGTGTTTCCCCTTCAATTACAATAGATAGTAAATGATTAATGAGATGACATGCATATGTAACAACCTCAGCCTAAAATATTTTGCCCAACCCAATATTAGACAACATACATCTAACCTTCTCTAGCAAGGTTCGATTCATGCGTTTTGCCATCCCAGTGGTGTTCCTTTAATTGAGAAATGATGTACAATGCCTTTAACCTAACAAACTTCAAAAAATGAATCACTAGTATTCTTACCACTACTATCAGTCTTTAGTTGTTTGATTTTTCTGTCAATTTGAGTTTCAACCATCTTTTTTCATTTCAAGAAAACACTTAATACATCATTCTTCTTCGTTAAAGTGTACACACATGTCCTTATAGAAAAGTCATCAACAAAAGTAAAAAAATAGTGTCTACCTCCCAAGAAAGCTGTCTTAGTAGGTCCCTACAAATTAGAGTGAACATAATCTAAAACACCTTCAGTATTATGAATTACAATACTAAATCTTAATTTTGTCTGTTTTCCCAAGACACAATGTTCACAAAAATCCAACTTGCAAGTCTTTGCTCTTTTCAATAAGCTTTGTTTCACCAAACTAAATAAGGTTTTTTCCCTTGCATATCCTAAACGCATATGCCAAAGTCTAGTTGTTTTATCATCTACATCTTTTTTAGATACTACAATTGTTGATTCAATAATTGTACCACCATTATAATAATACAAGTTATTTCTTCTTGTACCTTTCATCACTACAAGTACGATTAGATTTTAGCCAAAGGGTGTTTGAGCTCGGCTCGATTTACTTATAACTGAGCTTGAACTCGTGAAAACTAAGCTCGAATTCAGCTAAGCTTATTTTTCATTATTAAAATGATGTCATTTTAATACATATTGGTCAAAACGATGTCGTTTTGTATCAAAATTTTTAATTAAAAAATTTGGCGAGTAGTTTAAGCTTGATCGAGCTCATATAAGGCTGACTCATTTTTGGCTCGTTTGAAATGAGCTTGAGCTCAAGCTCAAACTAACTCAGTTCGAGTCTAGCCTTAACTACAAGAGCACCAGAGATAACTTTCAAGACTCTATCTTACATTAACACCTTAAAGCTTTTGGATTCCAAAACTTCCAAAGAGATGAGATTTTTCTTCAATTGTGGTACATATCAAACGTCTGTCAGAAATCTAGTTGAACTATCATTATTCTTTAAATGGATTGAACCTATCCCCTTAGTTTTACAAGGACTATCATTACCTATGAAAATAACTCCACCATTTAGTTTTTCATAATTAAAGAACCATTCCTTGTATAGACACATATGATAAGTCCAACTTGAATCTAGAAGCCATTCATCATACTGAGATGTCATTGGTAGACTTACTAAAGCAAAGTCTGACTCATCTTCTTCAATTTCATTTATACATGCATCTGAAGCAATTTTGGTCTTACCTTTATCTTTCCTTTGTAACTTCAGACAATCTTTCTTTCAATATCCCTTCTCTCGATAGAAAGCACATTCATCTTTATTAGGTCTTTTCTTTGACTGAGATCGACCCCTTTTTTCTTGCTTACAATTTTGACTTCGTCCTCTTGTAATAAAGGCTTCAATAGTTGTCTGTCTATTCTCTTGTTGATCTCTCTTTCGAATTTCATTATTATTCAAAGCAGCATATACCTCATCATAAGTCACTTTCTCCTTTCCATGAAGTAATGTAAATCTTAAATGATCTAATTCTTCAAGAAGAGATCCTAGTAGAAGCATTACTTTATCTTTATCTTTGAAGGTTTCATCTAGGTTCAGTAAATCAGCTATCAACTGGTTAAAAGTATCAATATGATCACTTATACTTGTACCAAGTTTCAATTGAAGATGAAACAGTCTCTTTTTCAAATAAAGTCTATTCTCATTGCTCTTCTTCATCTACTTGTTTTCTAATGTCTTTTATATCTTACTTGCAAACGTCTCTTTCATGAATGGATATTTTTGCTCTCTACAAAGACACATACGGATTATACCACAAGCTTGATGGTTGATCCTCACCCATTCTTTGTCATCCATCTTTTTTGGTTTTTCCTCCTCTAGAGCTATATCAAGATTTTCTTGACATAGGGCATCCATCACTTCACATTGCCACAAGCCAAAATTGTTTCAACCATCAAAGTTTTCCACATCAATTTTTACGGTTGTCACAATTGTCTTTATTGATGTCGATGCCATTTTCTACTGACTAAAATTTACTTGGTAAATAGTTTTTCAAATAACCAAGTTTCACAAATTTATATTCAATAGCCAAAACAAAATTACTATAACCTAGGATAGTAGTAACTACCAAAAAATGATAATATATGCACCAAAAAAATACCCAGGAAAGATTGGTAGGGACAAGGCCTCCTTAAAAACCAACCTCCTTAGACAACATTTTTCTAGATATGCACATAACCATATAAATAGCTACTCACTGTCCTAAACCTAGGCTCTGATACCACTTGTTGTGCAGTGAAAATATAAAACACAATTTTTATGCTATTGAATATAATAAATAATTAAAGTAAAAAATAAAATTACAGAAAATAAAAGAAAGAGAACATAAGAATTTATGAGGTTCGATAAATATACCTACATCCTCAACACTGCTGACTACTTTCACTATCTTCAAAGAATAGTTACAAAGAAAAAATTAACTATTAGAGATCCCTAATAATAGGTTCTCGCAATACAATTGCGTTTGACTACAATTGTTTTTATGATGATTTTAAATTAAAACCAAGGCCTTTATTTATAGCCTTTGGTAAAATACAAAGAGAATAAATTAATAGATGTGGGACCTAAAGAGCTAATTTTTTGACATTTTCATTTTGGACATTTTGAAGAGAGTGAAGGGAAAGCAAGAGCAAGAAGTTTTGTGCTGCTTGTCTAAATCCATGATATTGAAATTAAATGCTTAAAGACTTGAATACTAGGTAAGAAACTAGTGTAAGTTTAGTCTTGAATTTTCATTGATAAGAAATTCATTAAATATAGGGATATTGAATTTTTTACCCTTTTTTTTAATCATTGTACATTTATGCTATTTAGCTTAAACCCTAAACAAAAAATCATAATAGTAATCTATTTTTTCAAAATACCCCCGTTGATTTAACTCATGCAGAAAGAAAGAATATCACTACAGTAATTTTTCCCTTTTTCCTCAGTGTTCTAGAAAGGGAAGGAATCTCTGCATCATAAAAAAAAAATCTTCAATAGAGAAGACACTTGTGATTAAACAATAAAACCTGTGAGCAAAAGCCATTATAAAAGATTCAGCTTGCACACAAGGGAGGGAGAGACAAAAATTGCAAAATTTCTTTAGGAATTAACATTTGTTGTAAAGATTTTATAGCAAAATCATCCACATTAAGGTCAATCTTGATTCAAGCCCTTATGTTATGGGTTTTCTTGATTAACAATTTAAAATCAAGTAATGTATGATAGATTCATGTTTATGACTTCTTGTAAAATATAATTTTATTGTGATTTCATGTTGTTAGATTGTTCAATGTTGTGATTTCATGTTGTTTTATTGTTTAATGTTGTATTGATGGTGAAAAAATACGAAAATTCATATATGGATAAAAACCAGACAAAGAATAGGTTGGCACTAATGCCAACCCCCTAGCCTTTGCCAACCTCCCTGAATTTTATTTTTATGTCTATTTAAACACAACTTCCATTCCTTTTAATTCCTTTATCCATTCTCTTGTATTTAGGGAGTGGTGATGGAGTTTCAAGGTTGTTGGATTTATCCTTTATGCCTTGGTTATACTTGTGTCCCAATTTGATGTTATTTTAGTGTGTATTGTTTTCCTTATCTTGACAGAGAATTGCATAAAATATACAAAATTGCCACTGCCTTTTTTTTCCATTTTTGATTGCCTTGCCTTGATCAATATTTGTACATCACTTTATGATATGATAGTTTAATGTGTTATAAATATGTGTGTATGAAGCTTGGCTACATTTGTATTGCATTTAGTGCCTAATTTGAAGAAATTGTAAAGTAGTACAATTTGGAATGAAAAGTATTTTCTAGCTCACCTCTTTTGGATTTCTTGCTTATGCATAATGTTATACATCAGTGTGGTATAAGAGTATTGATTGTTTGTATAAGCTAACTATGATTTTCTTCATTTTGGAGTTATTGTTCTTTACCAAAAGATACTATTCACTAGCGAGTACTATTCACACCACATAAACTTTGTTTAAACACAAGTGTTTTTATGTTTTTAAGTTTATTTTAAGTCAAGATAAAAAAAACTACATTTAAAATTCTCTATAAAAGGCAATGGATTAAAGATGATGATAATATGACAAGATATGTTGGTGGGAATGAGAGAGTGATGTGTATTGACATAAGTATTGATTTTGAAGTATTTATTACGAGAATAAGTTATCGTCTAAGACTTGATCAAAGTAAGTCAAATATGCACGTATTTATCCAAAATGATTTAGGTCCAATGGAGATTATAGATGATGATGATATAGAGTTTTGATGGTTGAAGCAAGAAGTTTACGAGACACAACCAAACTCTATATTACCGAGAGTCTAATTGACGAAAGGGATAATCAACAAGCCGAAGATGTTTATGAGGAAGAAAGGAAGAATCATCTGATAGATGAATGGGAATATCTGCAAAGTTTCCAAAAGTTTGATAAAAATTATAGTGATGATGATAATGACGACAACGTGGATGAGGATTATGAAATAGAGGGTCATAAGGATGATGATGATAAAGAATTTTTAGGGTTTGATGAAAATATGTATGGTGTTCTGAGCCAAAACATTGGCAAAAATCAAAGTCATGTTTGTAATAAGGATGCTAAATATAACACGAGACATTATGACTCTATAAATATTAGAGCATATCCAAGTCATATCTATAATCTAAATCCATTTCAATGGGTTCCTGAGCCTGTTATTGATGTTAAGAATGCAAGTATTAGTAATCAGGCACCACGAAGGGACAACCATTTACAAGTGATGGGTTTTTATAATTTGAAGGTAGAATTGAAAACATTATTTAGAACATATGCCTTAGAGACAAAAGTTTAATGAAAGGTCGGTCACTCTGATATTATATAGTATGAGCTTAAGTGCGTACATCCACAATGTAAATGGTGGGCACGAGTAACAAGAGAGAAAGAGACTATTGAGTATTACAACGTATGGAAGAGATACATACTTGTCTACGGGATCAAATATTGTCATATCATAGACAAACTGGTGTAGAATCATTAAGGAACATACTTAAATCAATGTTTGTGGTTGATCACATTTATCAACCAAAGGAAATTATTTCAGATATGGTAAATAGGTACTAAATCAACACTTCCTACACGCAAACATGATGTGCCAAAACATATGCACTAAATGCATTACTAGGCTATCAGAAAGGCAATAGAATGAATCAACCAGGTATCATCATCATCGTCTGAATCTATAGACTCGTCATTTGATGATGTCTGTGGTTCTTGTTCTCTCATAAACTTCAGAGCCTATATGTACCACTCAAAGTTGCGCTTAGTCTTAGTCAAACGCAATGCAGTTGTAACCCTTTTTTGGAACATGAAGGAAATTTATAAAAATTAATGAAATAAAAAATGGAATGATAAAATATAAATCTATCAATGAGCAACTTACCAGAGGAGTATCCCAAAGTATTGATATCTTATCTCAAGTCAATAATATAATTGTCTTCTATTTCAGGATACGGGGGATTTTGATCATTTGCTTCTAGACAGACAAAAAGTGATAGATTGTGAATCGTCTCATAAATCTAATACTTCACAATGTATAACATTTATGGTTAGTATTTACAATCGTCAATATGAATGTTAACTTTATCCATTACGTGATAATTAATTGGAAAGAAGTTGCATATCCCAAAATATTCTAATTAAGCATTAAGAGCAGACTCATGTAGGGCGGGTTGTGTTGAACACAATACTGATATTTGTTATGGATAACCTTCTACATCAATTCAATTATTTTATTCCATGTCACCATCTCCTATGGGTACCAATTAAATGCATCTAAATTGTTGGTTAAATGCAAAAAACGATTAGGTACTTTTGTTCCATTGTCCGCCCTTAATAGATCTGTAAACGCAAAATACAATACTGCAAACTTCATTGCGTTCTCGTCATTGCCACCCCAAATTGGATCTTCAACTGTTGCTCGATCTCCTTATGGGATAACAACCTATTAATACTCGAGAAGTATTCCTCTCTCAATTGAGGTGTCGTTATACAATCAACGTAGTTAGACAACTCCAAGTCCTCCTTAAAAATCAGACTAATGACTAGCGCAAGCTCATCAAAGCTAAATTGGAACTCAAGACCATTTAATTTGAACCATATTTCTCTTTTTAGGTTCTCGTGGTTAATCATATGAAGTAACATCGCATGCATAAAAATGACACTAAACTATGGCTTTGCCAAATCTAATAAGTATCCAAAATAGGTTATTCCAAAAATAGCTCTTTGAATAAACGTTAGTTTGTTCCTAATTATAGTCACGGTGTCAATCTTTGTTCAAAGTGACATGTGCACTCGGAATCCATATGCATCATGGAATCTATAGGCCTTTTACTGCTAGTTGATTACAAATGCCTGAAAAAATATATTTATTTGTTTATTATATTAATGAAAGACAATAATTTTTAATAAAAAATTAATCAAACAAATTGGATTATTATTATTAAATTAATATGGTTGGCGTTAACCAATTCAATTGACTCTTCTATTTATCAAAATTAAAATGAATTTTTTTCATGAGTAACATTTAAAAAAAAATGGATAGATGAGACGTAAACAAAAACTGGAATAAAAAATGGGTGGCCCAACAAAAAAGGTTGGTGCTGCCAACCCTCGGCATTGTCACTAGGGGTTGGTGGAGACACCAAGGTTGGGTCTCCGCCAACCTATTCCCCCAGTGCAACTCTCACCTTCAATTAGCTTGAATTAAACAATATTTCAAATTCGAATCGAGATTTACATTGAATTACTTAATTGAATTCAGATTGAATTAAATTTAATTGGTATTGGTAATTTTATATTGAATTATTTAATTGAATTCAAATTGAATTAAATTTGGTACGATACAATTATGTTTTCGTTTTTAAAAGAAAACCTCACTTGTCGTCCTGTCATTACATCACTGCTGCAAATCCAACAAGTTTTGTCGTCGATCGATGATTGATGAAACTATTTACTGAATTTTCTTCATGCATAGAAAAACAATTGGATGATCTATGCTATATATATATATATATATATAAACTTTTATGTTATATATTATATGATCTTCACGTGAATAAAGCAAACAAACATTATTTGAAAGCATTTTCTACAATATTCTATGCTTCTCTGCAATGCAAATATGATTTACTTCTTGGGATATTATATTATATTTTTATATGATATATAAAAAGTATTTTTTACGCTATTCTTCGTCAAGGTCGGAGTTCTTTGTACAAATATTTTCTGCAATGCAAATATGGTTTGCTTCTTTACAGTACACTGAATTCTTTGCATATTCTACGCCAAGACCTTCAGTGCATGCTCTTCACGGGTAACTTAATAGATTATCTTTTCATATGTTGTTTTAATATGAGATTAACACTAACCAGAATTTAGAGAGATAAGATCGAGTTTAAATTTTTTTAGTTTTAATCTAAAAAATTTAAACTAAAAAATTTTTAAATTCACTTGGTCTTATCTAACACATATATATAAATCTTGTTTCAAATATCAATACTAAATATTTACACATATTCTCTCTCTCTGCAATGTAAAAAAACAAATAATAATGTTGTCTTGTCTGATTTCTCAAAGTTGAAGATAAGTACAATTTAGGCATTCCAACATACAAAGTGGTAAAAATATTTAGAATGTAAAAGTGTAATATAAATATATACATAGGCCAAAATTAAGATAAAAAATTCAATATCCCTTGAATATATAGTCAATTGAATGATATATTCGAGCCAGGTGTATGGTTAAATGTACTTACTAGAAGAGGCCACTGTGTGAAGTTAGTCAATCTATATATGTATTTTTTTATTTTTGAAGATTCTGGTGACAATTACACAAACAAAGAAAACTACAGTTGGATCATAAGTTAGAGCCATAAATGAAGAATTTTATATGCTTGATATGTGTACTTCACCATGCTCCAATGTAGAGGGACGTTAACGGTGGGTGATGAGAGACCACATATTAATTTATAACTTCAGATTAGAAGCTATACATATTTAGATTACTCCATAGAGAATATTTATTTACGGTTGCAACTCTCTGAAGGTGACCAATGACCAGTAAACTAGTAAGGATTACCCTAGCTCCCACCTCCTTGAACAAACGTAACCAGAATATAATTTCTTCTAGATTTACAAACAGTAAACAGAGACCAAATACACCATGATTTTCATAATATATCGAATATAAAATAATTGTTAATTTCTTATTATCAAAAAATCACTAATAATTTTTGTCACACAAACAAGAAGAAGAATAATTGAAAGATTAAAAGCAAGCTAGAAAACAGACCCTAAGACGAGAATTGTTCATGTTGTGTGGCCAGTGAAATATATATTATTATATATAAAAATTCTACTTTTAGACTTATCTTCTTCCCTTTTCTCTTTTTAATTCTTTCTCGAATCATTTTACCAATTATTCTTCTAGAGCTCTACCCAACTTTTGAGTGTTGGTTCATATTTTGATACAGTAATCTATAATTGAAAACCCATGTTTCATTTCAGTTATTGGCCTCTATATCCTCTCAGGGCTATTAGTTTTACATTTTAAAGCATGCAATTGAGTCAAGTTATGATTTCTGTAATACGTTGAGAGTCTGACATTTTGACCCCACATAAAACAGTACTAACGTCCTCTCCTACTATTAGTCTCCCTTAATTTAGCTGCTTTTGTGCATTGTATTTGGTGACATTTGTATCTCAATCTACTGCATCCTAAAGCTAGGGTTTAGAAAAGTTTTGCACAACTAAACAAAAGATTATCAGCTTGGCACTTTATTGACGAACACTCGTATGTGTGAAAAAGGGGACAAATGAGAACCTGGCCAAGCTAAAAGAAAAGAAAAAACAAAGTAAAGCTACAAGGGAAAATGAGAGCCTGGTCAAGCTAAAAGCAAAATATTCAAGCTGATTTCAAATGAATAAAAAGCCTGATTTAAATAATCAACACAAACAAACATGTTCATGGCACATCTAACAGTGCCTCTTCAAAAACAAAATAGAATCAGAAATCAAAACACATTTTGTCAAGTGTGAAGTAGAAATGGTCAATACAATTTGTGATCACAAGTGCATCACATGTGTACATTAGATTCATAGTTTGTGAAAAATATTTACAATTATAAAACTAAATTTAATCGTTGAAACTATATATTTACTAAATGGGCTTATTTGTTTCAATGTTCGAACTTCAAAGATTTAGGGAGCGAATATTTTATATTAAGATATTTATTTTTGGTTGTTTGGTTTGTCATTTAAAAGTGTAATCACTCATATTGTCTATATTAAAAAATAAAAAAACTTAAATTTTAGCTATTAACACAATAATAATACTTTATACACTAACAATGAATACAATTACAAATATTATTAAGTCTGGATCCATCCATGATAAGTTGACCTGACCTAGATGTAAAAGAAACTACCAAGACGGTTAGAAACAAGCTAGAAGGGTAGTTGAACATTTATAAATATGTTCAAAAATTGCCTCCTCCCAAGAAGAAGTATGCAAGATTTCAGAACGAAAATGCAAAACAGAAGCATGTTTTTCCACTTCTTCTTCTTCTCCCGGGAACCAAAAGATACAGGAATCATGTCTCCCTTAAATAGAGAATACAAGCAGTGCAGAAATGTAATAGGGTAGTGGAAATAACTAATGTCAACATCTCATACCATATTTAGATTGCTTTTGCCACAAACTCGAAATTGGGTATGCAATTCATTATTACATAATTTAAAAATTTACAAAATGACATAATAATTTCCAACAAGTATAAATATTGATTTGTCATCATGTATTCGAACAATTTTGAATTAGAGATATATCAACTCTCAATCACTTGATGACACATTAACGTTTGTATTTTTGTTTAAAGTAATGCTATACATACCTATTTGAATATACAAATTATTATACAATTATATACGTAATTGATATTATTTTATCTTTAATTCAAAATCACCTAATCATATGATGATATATATAAATGTGTACCTATTTGTATACATAAAATATATATATATATATATATATATATATATATATATATATATATATATATATAAATATGCATAATTTTTATTGTTTTGTTTGTATTCATTACTAATACATTTTATATTACTCTTAACTCAAGACCTTATTGTCCCTAATTTTTAAATTTCTGCAATTTCAGAAAAATGCTAAATTTATACCACCTTGATTAGGACTACCTAATTGACCGTTGAGTTTAAGTCAAAATTTCTACATGAATATATTGGGACCTTGCCTAAGTTTAATAAAGGATCCTGAAGATTAACCATCATTAATGTACTTTAATTTGCTCGAATAACTAAGAAAAAAATATACTTTCAGAAGCTTTTGATTATGGAAACAAACCCCCATTTTGATATATTTCGCTTCACTTTTTGACCAAGTATCTCCTCTGTATAAGATGAGGGATTATCAACTGTTATTAATGTAATAAAATCATTGCACTTTCCCATTTGAATTATAAAATAAAACCTACTTTTGCTTTTACAAGTATAGTTGAAATAACAAATTAATCGATAAGTTATAAAGAATAAGCCCAAAATGTATTAATTGGTGGAGGGGTAATCTTTAAGTTCAATTTTTGAGTCTTAATTGAATGTGATTTTCATCGATTATTTCTTCTTTTAGACTTAATTTTATACTTTCCGATATCTTTTTCCCGTAGAATAATTTTACCAATAATTCTGCTGATGGTCCTCTCAACTTCTGAAAGAATGCATGGATTCTTGGTCCATATTGCTTGTAACATTTGACTTTGAATTGAGACTTACAATTTCAGGTGCATAACGCTCTCTTATTTATTTATTTTTTTTTTTGGATACTCTTAATTATTGGGTTTGATACGTATAATTTGTTACGATCAGAAAAGTAAGGTATGCAACTTGATCTTATATGGAAAACTATAAATTTTTTTTAATATAAAATTTATATAATTTTAGATTCTTCTATTTTTGGGTGTAACTTTATCAAAATTCATATCATAATTTGGATCAAAACTTTGAATTCTTGTAAAAACTAACATTTTCTAAGTAGTAACATTGTTGGTACAACTACAATCCCCTCAATGCACATCTAAATATTGTACTGTCATTGATTAACCATTGTTAATGTTAATTAAAGTAAAGAAAATTTTAGTATCAAAGGTTAAGAGCAGATTTAAATTAAAACAAATCTAAATAAAAGTAAACTTATTTTGAATTTAGAATTATCAGTTTAAGGTTAAAATTAAACTTAGTTCATTTGAATTATTAAACAGAGAAATAATATTTTTTAAATTTAAAAAAATTATAAAAAAGAATAATAATTATTAACAAGATGAGCTCCAATGTGACGAGATGACAGGGCTCAAATCTAGCAAAATACAAATTAAAATTTTTTTTATTTAAGTTTAGTTTATTTGAACCAAAAAATAATACGAACTCAAGTAAGGAAGAATGAGATCGAAGCCTAATAAAGTTAGAATTCTTGTCCTCATTTAGGTGTTATTTTATTTGAAATCGAAGTTAATTTGGATAAGGTAACTAATATAAAATAGAGTAATACTACGTGTATCCACTTTACATACACAAATGTATACACACTCATATGTGTCATCATATGATTGGTTATTGTTTTATTCTTAATTCAAAATCATCCAATCACATGATGACACATATAAATGTGTATATATTTGTATATCTAAAATGGGTACATATAGTTTTATTGTATAAAATATAGACGGATATATTAATGCATCGTCAATTTTATATAATATTTTTATAAATGAGTAGCAATATGTATCATAGACTATTATTTCATGGGCCTCCATGCCCATGAGTCCAACTCTGTGTGATCCATCATACTTGCGGGGTCATATCCACCATGACCCATCAAAAATAGAACATGTCGAATTCATGGGCTTTGCAGGGCGACTTGTAATATTTTATATATATATATAATACTTTTACAAATCAGCTTATGAGTCAAACTCTAAAACCCCTGACATGATCATCCGTTTAACATGTGGCTTTGGTATCATCAACAAGAAAGAGGGTCGTGCCCCACGGGTAACGGTTTTTTGAGGGACCGGACTTAAAATGGTGGATTTACATCTAATTGAATTTAAATATTTTTTTTATTTAAGTTTAATTTAAATAAAAAATAGTTTAATTTAAATTTGACTCAAATTTATCGAATTAAAATTAAGTTTTGCTCAAGTTTAGTTCAGACAAAAAATGGTTCAGTATTATTCGATTTAAGTTTGATTTAATTTTATAGTTTGAATCAATGATTCAAATTTGTAATTTGGTTTGATTTGAATTAATGATTCAAATGTCCAGCTTAAATTAATAACTCAAGTTCATAATTTATTGATAAAATGATATTATTCTACCTAAATAATATTTAAAAATTTTAATTCGAGTCACAAATACGAATCGAACTAAACTATAAATTCGAACTATTAATATGAGCTATAAATTTGAATCAAATCTAATCAAAATTCAAACTATTAATTTTAATCATAAATTTAAATTAAATTAAACTGAATACTTTTTAATTTAAATTTGATTCTAATTAAAAAATAAATAAATAATTTTAATTTAAGTCTAATTTAATTTTAATTAAATAAATTTAAACTAAATTAAATTAAATCAAATTTATTTTCATAACCGAGCTGCTTCGGATCATCTCCAGATCTAGCTGGACTGACTCCCAGAACATATCTTAGTCAGCGTGTAATCTAATCCAGTATGTCAAATAAGTAATTTTGTCTTCTTCACCATAATTTGAATGACACGTTAAGTCTGCATCTTCACACATAATGTCAAAATGTACCACCAACACTTCCAAAATTTGGAATTTCCCCCATAATATGCAGAGAAAAATTCACCGCGTCGTCCCCTGTACGAAACTTCCAAGTTATTTCCATCGAAATTTCCTCCAATATGTTATTGGCGGATAATTCTTTTGGTCTCTTCAATTTGAAGCCCAAGGATGAAAAAAAAAAAAATTTTTTAAATTAAGGGAAATTTTCTCCCTTCTCTCTTCTAAATTTTCTTTGATTTGATAATATCAATTGCACATACAAAATTTGTATATAAAAATTTGCAAACCAAAAAACATGGCAACAAATGAATAAATAAATTTGTATGAAAAAATTAATATGATAAATACACAATTAAATGACATGGTAATATAATAATATTATTTTGTCAATTTTTTTTTTGTAGAAAATGATTGCATGGACATTTTATTTTTATAGTGTTATCTAAAATAAAAAATATTTTTATACCAACATTAACTTCACATTTGACAAGAAAGAAAATTTAAAAAAAATTAGTTCATCCAAGAATTAATTAATTTATACCTTGAGTTTAAATCTTGTAATTAAATCTTAAAAAAGCAATTTAATTTTTAGAATTAATTTATTTTAACAACTCTTAACCCATTTAAAACTAGAATGGATAATTCAATTATATATATTAGGCATTATGGACCAATCATTATTAATTAATTAATTAATTAATTAATTTTTTGTAATATATATTCTTAAATAATGTAAATCATTATTACATTAAGTGAGATTTCCAATAGGGTAATAATATAAAGTAATAATATTGTATGATTTACAAATGATGAGATATTATCAAATATAAATAAATTAATAAAATACCATGTTATTGAATAATTTAAATATTTATTTGAATTAAAATTATAAAAAATTGAATTATTTATAAGTTATGTAAGCTCAACTTAGAATTAGATTCGAATAGGATTTAACTCAAATTTAATTTTGATTTAAGAGAGGTCACACTTGAATTGGTTTAATATTATTACTAACAAACAAAATATATTAGTCAATATTATTTTAATTAATTCAAATTAAATATTTTAAACATACAAATTTAATATCTCCAAACTGAAATTTAAACTTGAACTTAATAGTATAAAATAATAAAATTTGAATTAAACTTTAGCTGGATTGATAATAACTCAAACAACGTAAATTCTACTTTTAAGTTAAGCTTGAGTCCGTTATTGCTGGACTTGGCTCGGTTGTAGTCCTACCCAGGACCAACCGCACCCTCCTTATTAGAACAAAGACTTAGCATTGGTTAACCAATTTCTCCCAAATGATATCAACTTTACACGTGCTAAAAATCCACTGCATCTAAAAAAGTTTTTAAAGTTTGCGAAAATTTTGGTCCATGCAACCAACGTGGTCTGATGCATTGTTCGACACTAAATATTCCCAGTAGATATTTCTGAGTAAGCTCCAATCGCTAGAAAAACGAGTGAGGCTGAGCCATGTGTGTTGTTCCTTCAGATAGTAATGTAGATGCTGACAAAACTGTGTATTGAGCATTAATCCCAGTTCCGTGGACAATACTGTTTCACTGAATCACATAATATCCTAAACAAGTTGGCTGTTAATATCCCCATTTCGCCTTAAACTCAACTTCAGCAGAAACCCAGGTTTGTTTTTGTGCTTCTGTTTCATTCCTTTTCTTACATGAACATTAACTAGTTGCTCGAAAACTCAAGTTGTTTAATGATGTGGTTTTATTTGATGTCTTTGCTAGTGTGTGAACTTTTTATTTCTGTATTTTTTTTTAATTTTAATATTCAAGTCTAGGATGAGATTTCTTGATTGTTATGTGTACTGATTTTTATTTGTTGACTTGTTCTGATGCAAACACGCACTAGATAACTTCACCAGGTTGATAAAGTTCATGTAAAGATTAGATTTTCTTTTTTCATAAATTAGAGTCTTCAGTTTGAGAGCCTCAAGGATTTTTTAGTTCCAAGCAGCAGTTGGGCAACAAAGCAATTTATTCCATTTTGCTAGGATTGTTTACTCATCTGAAACATTTAGATTTATGTCAAGTTTACTGATTTTAGCTTTTGATTTTTTCATATTTTGTTACAGGATGGAGGGTAAAGTTCAGTCTGCTTTCTGTTTGTTGGTGTTGACATGCTTGATTCTTGCTGATTCCTCTAGTGGGCTACTGAGAATTGGTTTGAAGAAGCGGCGCCTTGATCTTCAAGGTATAAACGCTGCTAGAATCGCAAGAAAGGAAGGAATTATGCCTGATCATTTGCATAGTTCGGATGAAGTTCTTGTGCCTTTGAAGAACTATTTGGATGCTCAATACTTTGGAGAGATCGGTGTTGGCTCGCCTCCACAAAATTTCACTGTCATATTTGACACTGGCAGCTCCAATCTTTGGGTTCCATCTTCAAAATGCTATTTTTCTGTAAGTTCTGCTTGAGTCTCACCCATTACTGTTATGCTATTAGATAAAAATTATTAGTAATAGCTTTTAATTTATGCAGATCGCCTGCTATTTCCATTCACGGTACAAATCAAGCAAGTCTAGTACATATACAAAGAATGGTAATATTGCTGGTCTCATGGACTTCATATTTTCTTTACTCTAATTCTGTGGTTAAAGAAGAAAGTTTTCTGTTGTCATTCAGGGAAAACTTGTGAAATAAATTATGGATCTGGATCCATTTCTGGTTTCTTCAGTCAAGACAATGTTGAAGTTGGGGATCTTATTGTCAAGGATCAAGTAGGTGCATGTTTTGAGAGTAATGTTATGAAATTCGTTTGTCCTTGGGTTGCTGAAATGCTTATGCATGGTAGCTTTTTTTCTTCAGGTTTTTATTGAGGCTACACAAGAAGGAAGTCTCAGTTTTTTGTTGGCAAAATTCGATGGAATTCTTGGACTTGGATTTCAGGAGATTTCAGTTGGCGATGCTGTGCCAGTATGGTAGGGTTCTATGTTAGACTTGGTGGTTTGTGTTCTAGTGTTGGTGGTCTAAATCTTTTGGAGTCTTGGATAAACTGACTCATAGTTAAGTCCACAGGTACAATATGGTACAGCAGGGTCTTGTAAGTGAGGAGGTCTTCTCGTTCTGGCTCAACAGGGATCCGGAGACCTCAGAGGGTGGTGAGCTTGTTTTTGGTGGTGTGGATTCAAATCACTTTAAAGGGAAGCACACTTATGTTCCTGTTACCCAGAAGGGCTATTGGCAGGTATCTTGCCCCTAAAATTCTGTGGAAATTTTTGTGATTTTCCTTACCACATATGATAACAGAAACTGTATTATTATGTTAATTTGCCCTTGATAGTTCAATATGGGAGATTTTCTTATTGGCGGCCGTTCAACAGGTGATTCGTGGAACCTTCTTTGAAAATCCATATTTTACTCCATAGCTGTTGCAATATAGCAATTGTGCAAAGTTTAAAAACTACTGATTAATTTTCTCAGGTGTTTGTGAGGCTGGTTGTGCTGCTATTGTGGATTCCGGAACATCCTTACTTGCTGGTCCAACTGTATGAGGCTTTCATATTTTGTGTTTTTAATTTTACAAACGTCTTACTAGTTTCGACTAATTTCTCATAGTTTTCAGTCTGTTGTGACTGAAATCAATCATGCCATTGGAGCCGAAGGTATTATCAGTGCCGAATGTAAGGAAGTTGTTTCTCAATATGGAGACATGATATGGGAACTCTTGGTGTCAGGGGTAAGTTTTTTTCTACCATTTTCATTTTATTTCACTATCTAAATAAATTTATGACATAATGAATTATTTTGTCACTGTCTACAGGTTCAACCTGACAAAGTATGTGAGCAACTTGGTTTATGTATCTTCAATGGGACTCTTTCTGTGAGGTTATAAAATTAGTACTTTTCATGCACTACTTTTTCTTTCCAATGTTTTTCTCTTCAAGTAGTGAGTTAAAACACCAAAAATAAAGCTTCCAACGATGATGATCCAAGAATTTTGAATGTTACAAGAGTCTGGATAATGGGCTTCTTCCGAAAACCTATCTCCTCTGTGTCACAAATGCTGTAAACTAACTTATTTTATCTTTGCAGTAAGGGCATCAAACAAGTTGTTGAGAAGGAGAATACAGATGGAGTATCAACTGGAGATAGCGCTCTCTGCAGTGCTTGCGAAATGATGGTTTTTTGGGTCCAGAATCAGTTAAAACACCAGGAAACAAAGGACAAAGTGCTCAATTATGTGAATGCGGTGATAATTTGAACTGTCACCTCTATAGTTTCATAGGCTTTTATAGTAACAATTTTGCTCTGAACTGAGTAGTGTTTTATTATCTTCAACAGCTCTGTGAGAGCCTTCCAAGTCCAATGGGGGAATCAATAATTGACTGTAACAGCTTGGCAAACATGCCAATTATTACATTCACCATTGGCGATGAACCTTTCAAACTCACTCCTGAACAGGTTAGATTTCTGTGATATAATCCCTCTGTACATTAGATCTAATTACTCATAGCAAGTATTGCTTATTCTTAATATTATGAACTTATCTCTCTCTTTATTTGCCATGGCTCGTGCTACTCAGTATATTCTGAAAACTGGAGACGGCGTTGCTGCAGTCTGCATCAGTGGTTTCATGGCTTTGGATGTGCCTCCTCCAAAAGGTCCCCTGTGGTATGTTCGTCTTAACATAACAAAATACACATGGTAAACTGCACATCACAACAGCCCAGTTCATGATTCAGCTCCCTTTGGTTAATTGCTGAAATTCTATGGATGCAGGATTCTGGGAGATGTGTTCATGAGGGTATATCACACAGTCTTTGACTACAGTAATCTGGAAATTGGTTTTGCTGAGGCTGCTTAGCTGTCTACTCTCAGGTTTCTTCGACACAGCTGCCTACTGGCTCTACACTTACATATATCTGACTGTGAATGGTCAATACTGTTGATATTATAAAGTTCATATGTATCTGTTATAAGCCTAATTCACTACTAAACTCAGTGATATATATATATCCGTAGTAGTAATCTAAAACTCGATATCAGTGTTATTTTCCCTGCATGAAGTAATCTTTTTACACTTTTCATAAGTTGATTGGACGAAACAATGGGTTATGTTTTAAGGGAACGTTAGATTGGGTAAAAATAAAATATTATTGAGTATATATCATTTGAAAGGTTATTGTATATAAATTTATTATTATATTTAATAAAAAATTAGTACATATAAAAAATTACCGTGTTAGATTGAAAGAAATAAAAAATATTAATATATTATTTTATTTATTATCTTAAAAACTAATGAGTTATTATCTTAATCAAAAATTAAGGATTTTTTTAAATTAATAAATAAGAATAAAATAATAATAAAATTAATGTTAATGAAACTATATAAATATATATTTAATATATGTTAGTATATGATTGAATAATTTTAAATTAAAAATAATATAACATTTAATCATATAATGATATATATAAATATGTATTTATTTATTTATTTAAAATAAATATATATAATATTATTAAATTAATATTAAGATGAAACTCTTTTAATACCTGAATTACTATGGGTATAAAAGATGACGCCCTAACACAGAACAACCCCAATGGACTTTAGTTCTCCACGGAAGGACAAATATGGTAGATTTATGCTTTGATACCACTTGGCACAGGACAAGTGTAAATTACAACATCTTTCATAAGATAATTTAAGACTGATATCGTTCAACAGATGTAAAGGATAATAAGAATTCCACGAAAACAAATCACCCCAAGGAGTGGCATTGTGGGGAACCGTATGAGCACATTTATCATCATTTATAAAATGTTCTCCAAAACAAACATTGGGAGGCAATAAAATCACCGAGGAGGAATTCTAGTAGTTTATGGAGGCAAAATAATCAAACAAGAAATCTACAGAGTTCGGCATATCATCCATATTTCTCCCAACAAAGCAAATAAATATTTGTAGTTCACTCTTGACAATAGAGTTCAACATGAAACTTTTGAAAAGGAATTACATTGTTACATGACGTCAATAAGTGAGATCGTTACATTGGAACACTGCTGATAACCAGTTGCCACGTTTAACATTCATTGTTCTTCATCACTATCGTTGCCAAACACAGAGGCAGCAGCTACTTTTGGCTTCTTTGCAGAACTTCCAGATGGGTTCTGCAAATAAACAATAGTATTATTTCGTAGTTGAAGGAAGTATTGTCCATAAAAGAATGTTGAGTTCTATTCCTCAGGAATTAATTTCTATGATAATCAATGTGCCCATGTAAAGGTCTCTCAAGCAAAACTAGGAAATTATTAGATTGAGACTCTAATTGGACATACCTTAGAAATGCCACCCTTAGAAGAAAATCCGAATTTTAATGCCTTCCGTTGATCCTGAGTAGCAAGTGCAGTAGCAGTTCTTGGTGCAGTGGAGGCTGGGACAGCCCTGGATTCTTCTTCCTGTTGTTGCTTCTGCTGTTTATGGGCGTCAGCCCTAGGTAACATTAACAAATAAAAATTTCAGAGGATATAGCAAGAAACACCAAAAAAGTAGAACATCACCCAGAATAAAGGAAATGACAAATGAAATACATTTGAGCAAACTTAGCCATCTCCCTCTCCTGCCGTTGTTGTTCTCGTTTTTGCCGATCATCGCGGCTGCTTGAACCATGCAACTCTCTCATTTCTTTAAAGCGCTGCAATCCTCAGAAAGTTATCGCACATTTACATACTAACAAAAGAAATAACCAAAGTACCAGCAAACCACAGCAATTTTCAACATTTTACCTTCCTGTGATTGTGATCATATGAACTCAGATGGGCTTCAAATTCCACAGCCAATTTGTATTGTTTGTTGCAAAGGTCACAATAAAACACCTTCCGTATTTCCTTCACCTCAGTTTGAATTTTCTGTTCCCGTTCTGCTAAAACCTGAATTTTCATAATGTGCACGAAGCAGGCAGTAGAAGCCACCAGGTAATAAAAACTGCAGGATATTGTCAAGAGCTTCCAAAGTTGATATTCCCCTATGATATATCATTCTGGTCAAAAGACAAACATATATAGTATATGTTGCCTTCTGCTATTAGGTGTGGGTTCCAGAAAAAATAAAGCATCAACCTCTATCTTATCTAGGATTACAGTATCTATAGACAATTATCTACCAGTTAAAAGGCATACCTCCCGCTTCTTCACATTTTCCTCAGTCTCCTCTAGCTCAATATCAAGTTTCTTTCGCTGAATATTTTCTTCGGCAGTAAAAAAATCATCTTCTTCTTGTTTTCCGATTCCTAACTTTGGGTCTCTGATCCCAGATTTAATTGGCTCAATAATTCCTGTAAATAGAGCATAGACTGACCAGTTCAAACTAGAAAAAACATTTCTACAACTGTTGTTAAAACTCAGTAGTCAACAACAGAGTCTGAATATTCTGCTAAGGCTCTACCTTGCTCATCCTTTCCAAGACCTTTTCCTTTCCACCCCATCTTTTGGAGAAGCCTAAACCCAATATTTGACGACGTCAATTTTGTATCTAAAGATGCTTGTTCCACGTTATCCAAATCAATATTCTCAGTTGGCTTCTGATGTATTGGCAATCGAAAATCCTGTGCCAAATCCTCAATTAAAGACTCTTCATATGCCTAGCACATAGGACACAAACAATAATTAGACATAATAGCACCACAAAATTCTTCTATATTCAAAATCTTTCGGTATATTAAATTGTTCTGGGATATTCATCCAATATAAAAAAGATGATTCACTTGATTAAAAAACTTTGAAATCCGCCATAAAGAAAGTAATACACCTGGATATTCATACTAAGCAATTTGATAAATCAACAGCTTACCAGCTCCTTTTCCTGTTGAAGTTTATCTCGACTACTTGCTTCCTGTCTACCATTGTACCATCTGTGATCCATTTTTTATCACCTACATCATCAAAAAAGCCACAAAAGATTAGTAGAATTACTTACACCAAGGGAATCAATTTCAAGACCAAAACAATGAAGAAAAATGTATGCTCTGCCTCAACAAAGAGGCAATTGTATTAGTTATTCGATTATCCATCTTAGTTAAGAATTCAGAACAAGAGCCATAATAAGAAACAAAAGAACTGATGAAATTACAACACGTATAGTGCACAAAGAGATGCTCCCAATCCCATTTCTTACTGGAAACCAATACTATTATCTTCTAGAGTGACATTAAATAGGTGAAATTGCAAGCCAAAGCAAGTTAAGGGAAAGCCAACAAAACTGGGCAATTCAATGAACTCTAATTTTCACTATAATGAATCCATTAATAAGAACAAATCTACAAGTTAGAAGAATCAACTACAACTGCACACTTGTTTTAAAACTGGTTGTGTTGAATAAAATCAACCCAACTAATTAATAATAATAGAAATAGACCAAAAACCATACTTAATCTTAGGTAAAAAAAAATTATTAAAAAAATCAACGGTATAAAAAACCACAACTACATAAAAAAAAAAAAAAATCAAAGCTTTACATACCTTTCTAGCTTTCTGGACGAATTTACAAGACGGGTTGTAAGAGAAATAGAATTCCCAGACGGGAAATTCGACTAAAATAAATTCATATGAAATCGAAAATCAAACTTGAGAAAAACAAAGCCTGATCAATTGAAACTTACACAAAACCTAAAACTTATGGAACCGATCAAACTTAGAAAATCAACGAAAAGCAAAAGTCTCATTTAAATTAACCGGAAACCAAATTGAACAAATCAAGAGAAAATCAGATTTAATGTAATTGTTACCTGATTAACGATAGAAAATCAAAATCTGGTTCAGGATATCAAAAACTATCGCCACCACAGTGCTCCTCTTGTCGCTAGATATAAGCTAATGGCTCCTCTGGGCCAGTTGTAATTAAATTGGGCTTAGAGGTAAGGGCCCAATCTCTCTGTTTCTCCGTTTTCCTGTCTTTCCAAAAATAAATAAATAAATAAATATATATATATATATATATATATATATATATATATATATATATATATATATATATATATATATATATAAAGTTAATACTAAGTTAATTTAAGAGAAATTAAATTAAATATCTTATCCTATTCTAAACTAAGCAAAAATGCTTTATTTTCTATTTTCTAAACAAAAATGCCCCATTTTCAAAGCCTCAAGCTAAAAAAACCCAAAAATTTTAAAATACCAATGCTATCATTCACAACTTCTATACAAACTCGCACTTTCACCTTCATTTTTACTCTATATTTGATATTGTAAATTCATTCGAAAAGAGAAAATTCATATTTCTGAATTCAAATCAAAAAAATCAATTCATGAGAATAATGTATTTATATGAATATTAACCCAAAACTTAATTTTTTTTGTTAAATTAAGTTCGTATATTATATAAAAAGAGCATTTTGATATTTGATAATATATTAGGGTGTAAAATGAAATATTAAAAAAATATGGAGACATTTTGATATTAAACAATATATGAAGGTTTTAAATGAAATGTTAAAAATATAAGGACAATTTGATAAAATATAGGGTCATTTCAATACAAGATAATATATGAGAGTATTAAATGAAATGTTAGATAAATATAGAAGGTATTTTGAAATTATAAAAAATATTAAGGTGCTAAAAAAATATGCCTAAGATGAGAGGGTATTTTGATATTACAAAAATATTAAGTTGTACATGTTATTAAAATATAGTGTATTTTGATATTTTATAATATATTAGAGGGTTAAATGAAATATTAAAAAAATATAGAGGGCATTTGAATATTAACCAATATATGAAACAAATAATTTGATATCAGATAATGTATGAGGGTGTTTAAAAAATGAAGAGAAATTAGAGGGGGCATGTTCATAGTCAACCATATATGAGTGGGTTAAATGAAATTATAAGAAAAAATAGAGGTCATTTTGATCTTGGTAAATGTTTAATGTGGATTTTTTATGATAAATGTTTATTTTTTAAACAAAATTGTTAAATGTAGGATTAATAATTGAAATGGTTAGTTATGTTGTTATTAATTTCGAAGGAGAATATAACCAACATGATCAAAACAGAATGAAGTATATTGGAGATTTTAAAAAATTGATTAAAATTTCATCTAGAACAGTACTTAAGGGATTTATTCAACTATTAAGTGAAAAGTGTGATATCGATTCGATCAAAAACTACATTCAACTATGCATAAACCAAAAAGTATCGAGTTTAACTCCCTTGTAAAAATCGAAAATGCTGAAGATATGGAGGGCCTTATTGACATATTGCAATACTTCCAAAAATGTACTCCAGTTTTGTTATATGTACCGCAATCTAAGGACAAGGAGAAGAAGAAATAGGTGGCAACAATGATATTGAATTGAAAAAGGAATCCGATAGAAAGATTTGACTAATTTTTGTAAGAGCAATGCTATGTGTACCTATTTTTGGTATACAATTCATGTACACAGTGATGTGTCATCATGTAATTAGGTGATTTTAAAACATATGATATCATATGATAAAGAAATATCTAATCACATGATAACATCTTATTTGTGTACACAAATTGTGTGTCAAAAATAGGTATACATAGTTTTGTTGTTTTTATAATGATGTATTCTATATTGTTGCAAAATAGGTTCATAAAGACAAAACAAGGGTTCCAGATTAGGGTGACTTCGATGGAAATAAGATGACTTACAAAGAGTGTACAATATCTTATTATAATAATTTAATGGTTAATGTTACATTCTTATAAAGACAAACATTTTCCTTAATCAAACTCATATATGTAACCCTTAAGGGTGACCAACAACTAGCATATAAGTATTACACTTGTCCACAACCCAAAGAAGAAGTTTCAAACATGACATGGTCTCTTCTAAAAGACACAAATAGAAAACATAGACTGAATTCATTATGATTTTCTGTAATCTACCAAACATTAAATAAATATTTCCTATATTGTCTTAGACTCAAGCCCTTCAATTTCAATCATCATAACTTAGGTGCAATCACTCATTCGCCACATCAAGGTCATGACGACACTAATCAAGTCATCCACTTTCACACTTCATGCAATTATGCATATAACCCTAAATTTCACTACTATAAATTAAGAATAGTGAAAAGGGAGATAGACAGGAAAAAACACACAAAGAGATACTCTTAACCACTTGACTATGTTATTACAGTTATGTAGTTTTTTGTTTTCTTTACCTCAATAATAACAGTTTTGTGGATGTAAGCTCTTGGTATTTTCTACCGAACCACATTAAAAAAAAAAAAAACTCTTGATTTTACTTACTATGTTTTTTCATATTTTTACACTCAAGTTTATCTAAAGAGTAATAATATACGTACCTATTTTGAGTATATAAATATATACATATTTATATGTGTTATCACATGATTAGATAAAAATTTATTCTTAATTCAAAATCACCTAATCATATGATAACACATATAAGTGCATACTTATTTGTACAATCAAAGTGGGTACATATGCTTTTATTGTTATCTAAATCTAGTTTACTTTTCATTGGCACAACTTCTGAACCAATGATAGTGGCATAAAGGAGCAACTACCACATCTGGAAGCTTGGAATAGACTCAAAGAATCGAACAAGTCCAATAAGGATCCTTTGCACATTTCGATTGGACTAATCACAAGGTCAAAAGCTAAGAAGATATAACAGGCCTTAACTGGGCTTATTGAAGAGTTAGAGGCCAAAGCAAGTTTGCTTAAAAAAGAATGGATACTTGAAGAATCTAAAAGAGAGGTTAATCTAATTCAAGCCCAAGTCCAAGAGTTCTTGTAATTTTGACCCAAAAAAGTTTCAAGGGTGGCATCCAAGACTACTTAAGTAAGTTTAATATTATGTTATTTTATGATAATTTGTACTGGGTTAGAATTGTTACTAAAGCTCAAACCTTATTAGTTGAGTTATGTTTGTTTAATGGGCTAAGTTAATATTTGTTAAAAACCAAATTGTTATGTTAATTTTAATTAGAGCTTTTGCATAGTTAAATAGGTAATGGGCTTAGGAAATATGGAAGTCCAATGGGTCATGAGTTAGGTTAGTCTTTTTAGGGTTAGGATTACTTACTATATAAACATCTTTTTCTCATAATGAAAGGATGGATGACATTTTTACACCAAAATTTGTGTGCTTGCTACCTTGATTCAAGATTTAATCATTCTTGATTCAATCTTCAAAGGACTTATCAAGAATTCATTCTTGTGGCGTTGAATCGCCTAATTATACCAAGGTTTAGTTGTTTCACATCAATCGGGTCAAGGTCCATCGAAATTTTAGAATCTTGATTCAATTCTGGTTATTTTTGCTTCAAAAGTTGGGTCTTCACATAGTATTGCTAAGGTTCGCATCAGTTAGTATCAGAGCCACGTCGAATCGGGTTCAATTTATCTTTTTTTTTTTCTATAAAATTCATTTGGTTCTTTGTGTTCTTAGTATAACCAAAATTCTTGGCTATTTTTCTTGGATTATTTATCTTTTTTTGTCTGTTTTCTTTGTGTTTCTCCTTGTTTCTCATCAATTTTGAAAGCCTAGGTCTGTTGTTTAATCAAAATTTCATTAATCTTGATGAAATTTGTTCAAGCCAAAAATTAATGTTTCAATTCTTGTTTTCTCTTCAACCTTTTATGAGTCTTAATCATTAATATCCTTTGTTCTTGTATTAGTCAATTACCTTTCAGTCTTGTTTCTTGTATTTCTTAAATTTTTTGTTGAATTTCTTGTTTTAGTCATAGTCAAATTCAAAAGTTTAGTTCGGGGTGTTTTAATTTCTTAATTGATCTTGAAAAGTCAAAAAAAAAAAAAAAAAAACAAAAAGAAATTTACTTTATTGAAATGTTTGAATTATCTGTGGATGTTTGTCGTTAGAGTTTGTTTGAATCTTGCTCAAATCGATCAAACCTTGGGAATCTTGTGATTGCCAAATTTAAGGAATGGTTCTTGGTTATATTTTATATATTCTTTAATTCTTGGAAGGATCTTGTATATGTCGAATCCATCTTGTGTAATTCTTGTGTAAATCTTGTCAATCTTGGCTAGAAAATAATTTTCAATGAAAATTTGTTGAATTTTATGGCAACAACATAAAAGAAATATCAAGATACATTTAAGGGAGTAGTCATATTCTGCCTAGTGTTAGTGTGAGTTAAAAAAAGCAGAAAAGAAAAGAAAAGGAAAGAAAAAAAAAAGGAAGAAAGATCAAGGAGAAAGTTAGGTCATTTTACCCTCTTTTGAATTCAACTCCAATCTTTATTCTTGGTATCTTTCTTGGAAGTTTATTTTCTTGTGTGTTTGTGTCACTAATTAAATCCATTTTTCTAATTCTGAAAATTTCTTTTCTTGAGTCCTTTTTATTACTTTCCTTGTGTCTTAATCATTCATAGACCCAACTTAGGTTGTTTAGTGGTTGTCTTGTCTTAAGAGTCCTTGATTTGTTCTTTATATTAAAAAAAATTCATTATAGAAAGTGTGAGGATATTAGAGTGAAAACATGAGTGCGAGTGTAGACATGTAAGAGAGTGTGTGAGGACTTTTATTATATATTTTTGAATTATTGACATGGTAGATCCAAAAAACACAAGTGTTGTGGAATGTTTGGGTAAAACTGAGGCTTTTGCAATGCAAGCAATCTAACGACAATTTGAACGACTTTTTAATGTAATGAGAAGTGTTAATGAGAGGTTGGATAGGTTAGAGAAACAATAAAATGATAGAGAAGGATCTAATATGAATAAGGAAAGAAGAAAGACACCTTTAGTGAGAGATGAAGATAAGATAGTCTCTGATAGTGAAGATGATAAAGAAAGTGATAGACAAATTACTTTAAAGAGCAAAAGAGGATGAAGATGGCATAGGAATAGTTTATACAAAGGAACTAGATAGTGTGATAGTAGCCTCAATAGTATTAATATGAAAATTTCACCTTTTCAGGGTAGAAATGATCTGGAAGTCTATTTAGATTAGGAAAGAAAGGTAGATCAGGTTTTTGACATCCATAATTATATGGAAGAGAAAAAGTTAAAATTAGCTGCTGTAAAATTCATCGATTATACTAGTATTTGATAGGACCAATACATAGGAATTTAGGTAAACTTATAGATACTTGTGATGAGATGAAAAGTGTGATGAGGTAGTGATTTGTTCTGGGCCCTTACCATAGGGATTTACTTCAGAAATGATAGAGGCTTAGGCAAGGGATTAAAAATGTAGAGGGTTATCATAAGAAAACTTAGATAGCCATGATTAGGGCTAATATAGAGGAAGATAAGAATACTACTATGACTAGATTCTTGAATGAGTTAAATAGGGATATAACAAATGTGGTGGAGCTACAACATTATGTTAAGTTAGAGGATTTGGTTCATAAGATGATTAAAGTTGAAAGACAATTATAGAGGAATGGTAAAAGAGATGTAGAATTCTATTTTAGCCCTTGGAAGCAAAATGTGTCTAAAGGAGATGAGAAATTACCTTATAAGCCCAAAGTCAAAAACTCTAAACTTAAGTGAGAGAAGTCTAGCCATGAAAAAACTAGTAATAAACCCGAACCACCCAAAAGAAATAGTGAGATCAAGTGTTTTAAGTGTTTGGGTTGGGGTCACATAGCCTCTTAGTGTCCTAATGAAATAACCATGTTGTTGAGGGAAAATGGTGAGTATGAGACTGAAGAAAAGTCTAGTGATGAATCTATGTCACTTAGGGTTGGATTCTAACTAAACTAAGTTTGAACTTCACCCAACTCGAGTTTGAGCCTAGACTCGACGAGCTGAGCTAATAGTGGCTCTAACTCGAGCTCATAAGCTATCGAGTTATTCGTGAGCTTAGCTTGAATAGGCTTAACAAGCCCTATATGAGTCAAGCTTGGTGAGCTCTAGGTCTACTGTTCAATGCTCATGTGACTTTTTCCCTTCTTTTCAATAATTTAGAACAAAATCGAGCTATAATAACTCATCTAATAAACTAAAAATGAATAAATATCATTATTTCAATCAAAATTCATCAAAATAACTAATATATATATATATATATATATATATATATATATATATATATATATATATATATATATATATATATAATAGAATTAATATGAGCAATATGAGAAATTTATGGTTGATGAATGAAGATGAAATAATAAAAAATAACATAAAGACAAACACCATAGATACTTACAAGAATAAGTGCTAAAGTACTTGCAAAGAAAATAACATAACCAGCTAAATTCCTCAATCTAGTATTAATCCTCGACTCATTATTTGCTAATAACGCCATTGTCCCAAGTGCAAATGATTCATAAACAAAAGTTAGTGCCCTTGCAAAATGGTATTTCTTAAAAGGGAATGAAACGGATCAGCAATCAAGCACATATACTTTGTTTAAATTTGAAAGGAATAAAATAAACTTTACATTTATAAACCAAATGAATTCATATATGTATTAATTAATTTGAACTTCTTTTTCTACATAAACAGATATCCAACAATGAATTCAACCCATTTTAGGATGCAAAAAGGATCATTCAAGTCATCTATGGCTACAAAAGTGTGATACAATTATACATGAGATACATATCATGAATAATTGTCATAATAATCTCCTATTGTGAGCATAATGTACCAAGCAACAAGACAACCTAGCCCAAGAATCTAGCAAATTACCATTGCTTTATACTTTCTTTGGTTAGTGCA
Organism: Mangifera indica; assembly: GCF_011075055.1. Classification (NCBI taxonomy): domain Eukaryota; kingdom Viridiplantae; phylum Streptophyta; class Magnoliopsida; order Sapindales; family Anacardiaceae; genus Mangifera; species Mangifera indica. Next base: position 7,076,520 of record NC_058138.1, read on the forward strand.
AAAATTAATTTAATCAATACCATATTTTGACTTCATTTAAATGGAAACAATTTTCATCATTTTCTAAATCAATAAATCAAATACAAACTGAACACAAACCTCAAGCCTTTCTAGAGTCATGCTTCCTACTTTGACAATCATGACTCCTCAGTAATAGCCTACAAGTTTGGACTCTTGACATTAGAGTACTTAAAACAGAATAGGGATTAGCAAAACGGAATTAAAGTTAATACAAAATTATTAAAGAGCAAATGAAATACTAAAAACTATTAGAGATACGCAAAACCAACACATGAGATATTATATGCTCACTTGCTCTGGTTTCTTAATAGTAAGCGATTTGTTGTTTTGAAGAACAACAATATTGAAACTATTTCCAAAAAAAAAGAATTTCTATAAGAAACATGATAAGTAAATATCTAAGTTTGTGTATTAGAGAACGTCAGACATAAAAGAAACAGAAGATTGATGAATAAAGATGAAATAATCAGAAATAACATAGAGACAAACACCAGAGATACTTACAAGAATGACCTATATTGGAAATTTATGGTTTTTAATTACATGATTTATAGAAAGATGTTAAGGAAGTGAAAGAACTATATGTGGATGTCAAGAACATTTTCTTAAGCATAAAAAATGTAGCCATTCATCAACAAATATATTTTACCTTTTATTGTATTTTCATTTGTCTAGCAAAATAAGCTCAATAGTTTTAGCTTCATCTTCCATCTTTATGAAATTAAGAAGAAATAAGAAATATTAATCATACTAACAATAATTTAATGAAAAATAAATTTAAAAAACATGTAGTTGTAGTAAATAATTGTCTACCTAATCTTGTTTGGGAATATTATAAAGTGTTCTGATCCAATTAGCTCAATACATAAACATATTGACTGTTTCTAGTGATAAAGATGACCTGGACGTGTCAATCACTCTACTACTAACATTAAATGCACTCTCGAAGGCTACTATTGAAACATGAATAACCAAGATATCAACCACCAATCGTGAAAGTACTTTATACTTATATTGATTATCCTTCCACCAATGAAGTACATTAAATTCGTTTGAGTTAATATCATCAGGTATCTCAACACCACGTTCTTCAAAATGTTTCTAACTCAAATTTCACAGTTTGTTTTGAATATGTTCTTTCTTTACAATCCTTCAAACGTAGCCAAGTAAATCTAGACTGATATTGTTTATTTTAAGAATATCAAGAACTGCATGATTTGCCTACAAATTTCATAATAGAAGTTAGAATATATTATAAAGTTTCAATTAAGAACAATGATTTAATGTACCTGATGTACTTGATGATGCTTGTTGAGTTCTTGGTTGAGATTGTGGAAGTGCAAATGTAATTGGTGGATTGTTCGATGATATCATGTTAACGTATTCATTATACAACTTCTCTAAAGTTTGTTTGACATTTTCTATCTCTTCAGAGGTATTGTCTTTCCCATAGAATGAGAAATGTCAAAGTAATCATAGGAACTTTATCCTAAAACAATTACAAACCAAAATAATAAGTTAGAGACATTTTTGTTATATAAATATATATATAAAATATACGCAATCGATTTTAAGTTCATTATCGAGGATCCATAATGCTAGCAATCGTCATCAAAAAATTCACCTTGCCTCAATACTAATTAAATTTTTCAGACATTTTAGTCACTATCGTTGATATAGCATGATCTTCATTGAATTCCCGCTCTTGAAGGATCTTTTTTATTCTAAACACTTCCATGAAATGCCTATTAGCAGTTGTATACTGCAATTTAGAAATTAATTTGGTTATAACATTAAAAATTGGTAAAAACTTACAAACAACCTCCAATCTCTCTTACTCTTTCTTGGTTAGACAGTAAGTATAACTTGATTCAACAAACATATAGCAAGAAAAACCACTCTGAACTATAGTGTCGTAATTAGCATTTTATATGTACTATTCTAATGGGTAGGACAATCCAAAACTAATTTCCTCTATTTAATTCCACACTACATAGCAATGTTCACAATTTTTTTTTTTGTCTAGCCTTGCTAGCTCTTATGAACTTCCTATTTTCCCGAATATTATCTATGATGGGTTTTATCACAGCTACTCGGGTAGTGCACCTAACATGTAAAAGCTTTCCATCACAACAATGGTCTTTGCATTTGAACATCTTTTTTTAATCTCTTAATGCAACTATCATTTGCAGTAACATTGTTCATTGTGATAGTTTCCGCCTACAAACAAAATTATTGAACATTAATAAAATTTTATATATATATATATATATATATATATATTCTTCCAAAGAGTTTTCAAAGTTAAATTTACCTTATTCTCAATCTCCCAACCCTTTAAACACTCAAAAATAGTTGTTGCAATGTCAATTCCTTTCTTAGGTGGAGGTAGGTGTACAAAATTTATAATTTATTTATTTAAGGACCACAAATGGTCCACCCAATGTGCTATGATTACCACATACTCAATATTTTGGCAATCTGACTTCCAAAGATCAATTGTAATGCTAATCCTTCTGGTCTCTTAAAAAATCTTCTTTAACTTCATATGCTCTGCTTGATAAACTCTAATACAATCTATTTTTACTTGCTTCCTTCCAACTTTTTCGTAAAGAGGATTAAGAAGCTGACAAAAATTAATTGAATCAGGATGCTTGATGAAATTAAATGGCAATTCAGATATCATAACCATGTGAGCCAAGGCCTCTCAAACCTGAAACACCAACAATATAATCATTGTATTTGTTAATACAATTTATTTTATAACAATTTCATAGTTAAAATAAAGTAATTAACTAACCTCAAACTTACATTAGGATGCTCATAATTCAAGCTCGTCTTCACTACAGTCAAGGTAGGTAACCCTATTTTTGAATGCTCAAAGCCCAAAATAGTTTGTCCCCCCACGACTAAATTCATTCTCATTACTTTCTTCCTATCATCACATTGCCTTATATGCCTTATCAAATGGGTAGTAGCCCTAGTCTTTTGCAATTTCTACTTTCTCTTGTAATATTTGCATATTGTATATATAGAATCTCCAATAGTAACAAACATCTTTTTTGGAAAACACTCTCAAACAGCTGATATTTTCCTCTTCTTATTAGATAAAATAACAAAAGGTGGTGCTTCTGTTGGTCCTTCTAAATGTACAATTGCTTCATATTCCTCAGCCTTATCTAAAGCATCAAAATCTTCTATTGTAGTCATATCAACATCCATATCATCTATTCCAACCCCTTGAGTAGGAATAAGTGCTTCAATTTGCACTGACTTTTCCTTTATAGTTGTACGCATAGAAAGAGTTTTCATGCTAGTTGTAAATGCTTGCAATGAAGATCAATTTGCTTTAAATGATTCTACTCTTCTTGATGTCATATTCTATGTCACAATTAAAATTAGACAGTTAGTTGTTAACGTAATTAAGAGCATGAAACAATAACAAATTTGAACTTGACTTTTGAGCCCAAATCAAATATGGAAAAAGAGTTTTAGTTAAGAGATTTTTAATTTATAATAATAATGTTTACAATATTATTTCTAAGTAAATATTAGTAACTTTTATTAAGGTAATTGCTATGATACTGGACAATTCAATGATATTAGGTCAATACCAGAATGTATTTAGTATTCACTGATAAAAATGATCTCCAAACTTGAACATAAATGCCTTATAATAAAGTTCATTAGTCAAGCACCAAAATTGCTAAAAATTTCACAACATCATTTCCTACTTATTTTCAAGATTCAGATATAAATTTCTATTTCCCACATCCAGATCTCTAGTCACACACAAACTGATATAATCTAAATTTCAGCATTAGAATATTCCAATAAGATAAAATTAAATACCAAAATTACAAGCTAAAATCAATTCAATAAGAGCTAACATAGATTTTTGAGGTTGGTTAATTCCAAAATTACAAACCCTAATTTCAAAATTAGGGTTTAATCAATTCTACTAACAAATAAACAAATTCAAGTAAAAAAAATAACAAATAACAAACTTGTTAATTGTTATGTCCTTATGTTGTTGTTGTCAAACTGTTGAAGTTATCGCTATCAAATACAAAAGTCGAAAATAGAGATGATTCATGACTGGAGAACTAATGAAGTGCTTGACTTTGTAAGCTAGATGGGGTCGATTGGATTCTAATGTCATCGAGGTTCGATGGAGATGTAGATTGATGAGATTTTGTAAAGCTTAAAGAAGAAAAGAATTACAGAAGCTTTGGAAGAAAAAGACGTGTGCTTGAAGATGACTAATGAGTTTTGACATTTTTTTTTACTGCTGCTCACTAACTTTGACTAAAATTTATTAACAAAAAATTATTAATATAAAAAGTAGTTCTCACTTCTCAAAAAAAGTTTTGACATAAATTATTAATAAAAGCTAAGAAACGTCACCGTTTTTGGGTGAGCTAATATAGCTTGTGAGTTTAGTCGAGTTGTTCGATTTTGGGCTCGAGCTCAAGCTCTTTTATTTATATAGATAAAGTTCAAGTTCAAGTTCAAGCTTATTCATGTGTGGCTTGTTTCGGACTTGTTTGAACCAAGCTCAAGCTCTAGCTTAACTTGAATCCAACCTTAATACCAACATTGAAGGATGTTAGTGACGTTCAAGTAGAGCATTCAGTAGGGCATGAAGTTTTAATGTCGATGAGAGCCTTAAACATGCAATATAGGGTTGAGGATGAGATACAAAGAGAACATATTTTCCATACTCACTACCATGTTCAAAATAAGGTGTATACCTTAATCATAGATAGGGGGAGTTGTGTTAATATTCCTAATACTGAATTAGTTGAAAAACTTGACCTACTTACACTCAAACATCTAAGGCCTTACACGCTTTATTGGTTAAATGACTGTAGGGAGATCAAAGTTAACAAACAAGTGATAGTGGCATTATCCATTGGAAAGTACCATGATGAGATCTTATGTGATGCATTGCCAATGCATGTTGGGCATATCCTGTTAGGGAGGCTGTGGCAATTTAATAGGCGAATGATACATGATGGGTTTAAAAACCGATATTACTTCATGAAGAACAATAAAACCATCACATTTACACTATTAATACCTAAAGAAGTGTATGAGGATCAGTTGAGGAGAGAGAGTTCAAAGCAAAAACAAAAGAAGAGTGAGAATGATCAAAAGAGAGAGTGAGTAAGTGAGTGAGTGGAAAAGACAATGAGAGATTGAGTGATAAAAAAGGTGAGACCTAAGGCTTAAAAGAAAAAAATTGAGGGAGGAGAAAAAAAGAGCAAGAATACAAGAAAAAGAGAAAAAGAAAGTGAGCTTTTATGTAAAAGAGAGTAAGGTTAAAGCTGCACTTATGACTAGGCAACAGTTACTGTTGTTAGTTTATAAGGAAAACTTTTTATCTTTATCTGACATTGACATTTTTCTTTCTAGTGTTGTTGTATCTCTTTTATAGGATTTCAAAGACGTATTCTTAGACGAGGTATTAGATAGGTTGCCATTAATACAAGGGATCGAACATCAAATTGACTTCACACTCGGAGCATCCATACCTAACCGACTAGCCTATGGAAGTAATCCTAAGAAGACAAAAGAGCTTTAAAAGCAAGTTGAGGAGTTAATGAGGAAGGGATTTATAAGGGAGAACATGAGTTTGTGCACAATTCTAGTCATACTTATGCCTAAGAAGGATGGGTCATAGAGGATGTGCATTGATTGTCGAGCCATCAACAAAATCATTGTAAAGTATCACTATCACATTCCTAGGTTAGATGATATGTTAGATAAAATGCATGGATCATGTGTGTTCTCAAAAATACATATTAAGAGTGGGTATCACTAGATTAGGATGAAAAAGGAAGACGAATGGAAAGCCATTTTTAAAACTAAGCATGGTTTATATGAGTGGTTAGTTATGCCTTTTGGGTTGGCTAATATATCAAACACCTTTATGAGATTAATGAACCATGTCTTGTGTGCATTCATAGGTAGGTTTGTTGTCGTTTATTTTGATGATATTCTAGTTTATAGTAAGAGTCTAAATAAGCATGTAGGACACTTGCATAATGTGATAAGTGTTTTGAGAAAGGAAAAATTGTATACAAACATAAAGAAGTGTTCCTTTTGCATGAATTAAGTTGTGTTCTTAGGGTTCATAGTATCATCTAGAGGTGTTGAAGTGGATGAAGAAAAGTTTAAAGTTATTAGGGAGTGGCTAACACTTACATCCATTTCTCAGGTTATGAGTTTTCATAGACTAGTTAGTTTCTATAGGCATTTTGTAAGAGATTTTAGTACACTAGCTGTACCATTGATTGAGGTAATAAAGAAGACCGTAGGGTTTAAATGGGGTGAGGAACAAGAATGTGTATTTGCATTGATTAAGCATAAGTTAAGTTCTGTACCTTTACTTGTTTTTATCTTATTTTACTAAAATATTTGAAATTGAGTGTAATGTATCAGGTATAAGCATTGGAGCTATTTTAATGTAGGAGAGAAGACCCATAACTTATTTCAGTGAGAAATTAAATGGGGCAACCTTGAATTACCCTACGTATGATAAAAAATTGTATGCTTTAGTGAGGGCATTGAAGACGTGGCAACATTTCTTATGGCCTAAGGAGTTTGTCATTCATATCAACCACGAGTCCTTGAAACACTTAAAGAGACAAGGTAAGTTAAACTGTAAACATGCTAAACGGGTCAAGTTCATTTCCATAAGTCATTAACTATAAGCAAGGTAAGGAGAACATAGTTATTGATGCACTATCTTACATGTATGCTTTGATTACTACTCTAGATGCAAAGGTATTAGGATTTGAGTATATTAAAGATTTATATTCTTTAGATTCTAACTTTGCTAATGTTTATGCAGCATGCGAGAAGACGACTTTTGGAAAAGTTCTATAAGTATGATGGGTATTTGTTTAGGGAGTCAAAGTTATGTGTGCTTAGTAGTTCTTTACGAGAGTTATTACTGCCTGAGGTACATGAGGGTGGTCTTATGGGTCATTTTGGTATAATTAAGACTTTAGACATAGTAAAAGAACATTTCTTCTTGCCATATACGAAATGGGATGTTTAGAGAATATGTAATCGTTGTATTAAGTGTAAACAAGCCAAATCTAAAGTCTTGCCCTATGGTTTGTACAGTCTTTTACCAATACCTAGTGTACCTTAGGAAGATGTTTGTATGGACTTTGTTTTGAGGTTACTTAGGTTTAGGAAAGGTAGAGATTCAATCTTTGTAGTTGTAGATAGGTTTTCAAAGATGGCACATTTCATTCTGTGTTATAAAACTGATGATGCAACTAACATAACTGATTTGTTTTTTAGGAAAATAGTATGCCTACATGAGATACTGAGGAGCATTGTTTTTGATCGAGATATGAAGTTTTTGAGCTACTTTTGGAAGTTATTGTGCGGTAAGTTAGGTATTAAATTATTATTTTCTACAACATGTCACCCATAGACGGATGGACAAATGGAGGTAGTCAACAAAACTCTATCTTAGATATTGCATGCTATATTGGAAAAGAACTTGAAAACTTGAGAGGATAGTTTACCGCATGTAGAATTTGCATATAATATAGTTGTGCATTCATCTATTAGTTATTCACCCTTTGAAGTTGTTTATGGTTTTAATTCATTAACACCTTTGGACTTGTTGCCTTTACCTCTTAAGGAATGTGCTAGTTTAGATGGTAAAAGGAATATGGAGTTAATTCAAAAGATCCACGAGAAAGTTAAATAGAATATTAAAAGGTGAACTAAGCAATGTGCCAAACAAGCTAACAAAGGATGACAAAAAGTGGTATTCCAACTAGGTGATTGAGTTTGAGTTCGCATGCAGAAAGAAAGGTTTCCATCCCAATGGAAATCTAAGTTACACCCAAAGGGCGGTGGTCCTTTTCAAGTCCTTAAGTGTATCAATGATAATGCTTACAAAGTGGATCTTTTAGGTGAGTATAATTTTAGTTCTACATTTAATGTTTTTGACCTATCTCTTTTTGGCGATGCATATTTGAGGGCAAATCCTTTTCAAGAGAGAGGGGATGATAACGACAAGAAAGAGCAATTACCACATCTGGGAGCTCGGAATAGACCCAAGGAGTTGAACAAGTCTAATAAAGATCCTTTGCACATTCCAATTGGACCAATCATAAGGTCAATAGCTAAGAAGATACAACAAGCCTTAATTGGGCTTATTGAAGACTTGGCAACCAAGACAAGTTTGCTTAAAAAGGATTGGATACTTGAAGGATCTAAAAGAGAGGTTAATCTAATTCAAGCCCAAGTCTAAGAGTTCTTGTAATTTTGGCCCAAAGAAGTTTCAAGGGTGGCATCCAAGACTGCTTAAATAGGTTTAATGTTATGTTATTTTTTAATAATTTGTATTGGGTTAGAATTGTTACTAAAGTTCAAACCTTATTAATCGAGTTATGTGTGTTTAATGGATTAAGTTAATATTTGTTACAAACCCAATTGTTATCTTAATTTTAATTAGAGTTTTTGGATAGTTAAAGAGGAAATAGGCTTAGGAAATATGGAAGTCCATTGGGTCATAGATTAGGTTAGTCCATTTAGGGTTAGGATTGCTTACTATATAAATATCATTTTCTCATAATGAAGGGATAGATGACGTTTTTACACCAAAATTCATGTGCTTGTTGCCTTAATTCAAGATTTCATCATTCTTGATTTAATCTTCAAAGAACTTATCAAAAATTCGTTCTTGTGACGTTCAATCGCCTAATTATACCAAAGTTTGATTGCTTTCACATCAATTGGGTCAAAGTCTATCCAAATTTCAAAATTTTGATTCAATCCCAGTTATTTTTCATTTCAAATGTTGAGTTTTCGCATAGTATCACTAAGATTTGTGTCAACCAATATACACAGTTCAATAATGAAATTTATAGTGTGAACCTATCTATTCAAGTCAATGACATGAATAATATAAATGAGCACTATTGGAAGTTTCTTTGTGCATTCGTTTTGGAGTTTAGTAACATATAAGAAAGTGTAATGTGCATATAAATTTCATTTGAGTAAGACTAAGACAAATCAAAGGGCTTGGGTCAGCCGTGCATAACCCAAAGCTTCTTTTTTTAGCACGGTCCAACACGGCACTATTTACCATATTTAAAAAAATAAATAATTAATTATTATAAATATTAAGAAGAATTCAAAAAATTAATACGAGAACTCAAACATATTTATTAATATTATGAAAAATAAATAAATTAATGAATTAATATAGGGAACTCAAGCATTATAACTATTCATCATTAATGTTATAAGAAAACGAATCGATCAATGTAAACTTATTAATTATTTATTATTAATGATACAAAGAAATTAAATTATTATTATTATTTTTGATAAGTAATTAATTAGAAAGTTTTCTAAACATGATAGAGACTTAAATTCAAGACTTCTTTGTAAAAATTTTAATATTTTATCAATTTTATTAATTAATTTTTATAAGAAACCAAATTATTAACAATAAATCGTCATAGAATATCCAAAATATATTAATAAAAAAATCGAGAAAAAAATAAAAATATATAAATCATCGGATTGGCCTAGCACAGCCGAAAACTATTGGGTCATGTCATGAGTCTTCAAATCTTAATGGATTGACATGATTTGTTGGTACAACCGATGATGTTGGCCCTGAGACGGCTCGTTGACAAATTTATCTTAAATTCTAAATCACAAAAGATGAATATTTTTTAATCATTTTAATTCAGTACAAGAATTTATAAGATGATGGAACAACAACATCATACTTGCGGTTGAAAGGTTCAAAATTACATTTAATCATTTAATTTTGAATGAATTTTCTCATTGATGAGATGTAGCGTTTGTCTACACAGTAAAAATAATTTCTGAATTTTCTAAAAAATGAGCATTTGTCAAGGATTAGAGGCTGACAAAAAATCACTAGTAGCCCCCTGTGTTGTTTTCAAACTGGAAAACGCAAATCTCTTCAAATAAATACAACATACACTACGTACTGTCAATAATAAAAGAAGACTATATTTAAATGATTGATAAAAAAAAGAAAAATATATATTTGTTGACAAATAATTTCTTGTTAATAAATGCTATAAATATATTGTTGGTCTTAACAAGTGCATAAGTATAATGAACGTATGGTTATGGAGTCTTTTCCAATGTATTTTGCTCTATTTGTTAATCATATTTAGTGCCGAATTAGCTTTAGTAAATATTGGATAAATAAGTTTATGCCGAATTTACAACAAGAGGCTTCACTCCACGAAGTCCCTTAACAGGTGTTTGTTTTCCTAGAAATTAAGAAGTCAGCCTGGAATGGCTTAATCCGATCCCAGCAAGTTTGAGGCGATTTGAGCTAAAATTGAGCTCATAGTACTCAGTTTAAGCTTGAACTTCTTGAAATTAGTACAAAATGTTACTAAAAAAACTGTAAACGAAGTAAACAATATCATGATAGGAATAAACAATATTCACTAAAAAAACAAGTCTTTAATGAGAAAAAATTAGCGACGGGATTTAATGTCTGTTTTATCTTACTGCACTTATGATTACGAAAGGGAATATCAATTTATTCTCTGATTATTTTATAAAATTTTCTTTTTTTTGTTTCAGTAGAAATTCTTAATTTATTACTGTATTAACCTAATTTATTTTGACCAGTTGCTGGATAGAAAGACTTAAGGCCCCTGAGGCTCGTGCCAGTAAGCCTATATTTTTAATTTATCTATCATGTTCTATATGATAAAAATTTTTCAATGCTACGTATTGCATGACATCTTGACGAGTGGTTTATATAGCATTGAATGACCTGATTTAATATGATTTACTTGCATCTAAGAACTAGGAAGCCATACTATTGTACTATGTATTAAATCAAAATGGGTTTAATTTGTGAAACTTAAGAATACTTTCTTGCTTTAGGGATTTATTGGTGTTGAAGGTGATGGAATGGCAGATATGGTTTTTTGCTGCGTTCCAGAAATGGATATTGACAAACGTAGGACGGTACAATGTTTGTTCTTAATACCGTAGTAGCTTGTATTTATTTCTTGTTGAGATTCTTTGTTGAATATATTTTTTTTTTAATCTTTGCAGTTATACCAGTATATTGTTTTAAAGTGGAAAGAGCACCATGTATCCTGGACTGCCTTGTCAATACTACATTCAACTGCTTTTTGCATCACATGAAATCTTGCATTCTCGTTATCTTCAATTAAGTACTTTGCTTGGATTCATTTTAACAACCTTGGAATGCACTATGAGCTTCAAATGTTCAAATTCTTCTATAGTAACATAGTAATATACTCAATGTTATTGATCATATTTTGAAAATCAAAATTTCATCATCAGTATGCCTCATACTATAATGATAAAACATGTATTGCTAATTTAGTGATTGCTAAATATAGCTATATGACATAAATATGCATCAACAATAGAAATATTTATCATTAATATTTTGTATAATAACTGATATATATTGTCTAATGACAGTTATATATGTCGTTGATATTATGCTTAGTCACCAGTAAATATTGTTGTAACAACGAGAGTATTCATTGTTATTATTATTTTCAATGATTAAATTTAGTGAAGGATATATTCATGTTATTACTAACAATGAAACTTACAATTTTCTTTATTTATATTAACGACGAGACTTTTTTTTTATCGTTAAGACTTTTAACAGTGAAGGTTATAACTAAGGTTTTTAAAATCGGATCGGAGTAAAAACTGTTTTAAGTACTAGTTTCGATCGGATCGTTTGGACTGGCCGGTTCGACCGAAATTCTAGTTATATATAATAACCTAAAAAAATTATAGTTAATTACATGTGTTTTACATACTAAATTTTATGTTATGCATACTTTTCATAATTAACAAAATATATGTATTATTAAACATTAATTTAATAAATAATAACCGTTAACTTTGCATCAAAACAAAACATATGTATTAAAAAAATCAATTCAACAACCATATGCATTATTGAACACCCAAACAAAACACAAATCTAATATATGCATTAAATAAAATATAACACTAACCAACCAACACAAAAATTATTGAACAAATAATATTCTATTCAACATTTAGCAAAACATATACAAAATATAATTCGTTTAATATAAAGTTTAATAAATGAGTAATTAATCATTCTTCATCATCACTAATGGTGAAAGATTCTGTCATCGCTTCTGTTGTACCTTCCATAATTTATTTAGCTTCTACAACATCATCTTCAATAGCATTATTTACAAAATTTATAGTTGAATTTTTTATTTTCTTTTACCCTAAAAATCAATCATTTATGCAAGTATGTAAATATTTGTATAAGTGCCAAAAAAAAGTTTTTACCTAAAAAATTATGGGAAAAATCATAAATCGTTTGATCATTATTGATGGGAATTGATCCCTCTCTATAAAGTATTTGATCCAATTCATCTGCATTAAGTTCACTAAACTCCTCTTCCTCATCCACTATCTATAAGTCGGTTTTATCAATACTTTTATAATTAATTAGATCAAAATTTGATTTCTTGTAACATAACCTAAATAGTCAAAATGAGAAAAAGTAAAGAATTAAAACATTAAAGAGCAATATACCAATCAACATGATATACCAATATAACTATTAAGCAGGGTAAAATTATATTGTAAATAATCAATTGACATGATAAAATACTCGTAATAAAAATATTAAAAAATATAATGATACATAAATAACAATTGTGTTACCTATTTTGCAACCGTAAGCTATAATAAATGAAAACAAGATTATTTACACGTTAATGCTCTAATCTATTTCTCCTCTTAGTATGTATGCGTTCAAAAATACTCCAATTACGCTCATAGCCTGAAGATGTTGAAGTTTGACCGAAAATTTTAATTGTAAGCTTCTGTAAATTAGGAATATTGTATCCATATGTTCTCCACCATTCATCTGGTACAAAATAATATATAAATACTTATGTAACAGAATTTTATAAATTAGAAAAATAATTGAGACATAAAAAAAGTATAAATTCATACCAGGTCGCGTGGTTTTGCACGTTTCAATAGCAAGCTGACGTGAGAAACTCGCCTCACAATTGCAAAACATTCGACTCTCTTCCACTAACTTTGCCTTACTAACATTAAACATACATGTTTTACTCTCAACAACATCCAGGAAACCCTGTAATACCTTTGGTTTTGTGTAGAAAGATTCGTGATCATACTGAAAGGCAGGATTCAAGTAATATGCAGCTGCATGAATACTTTGACGCGATGTCCTATCCCACCTCAACTTGATTATTTGAGTATAAGGCTTGTATAATTTCTTTTTATTCTTGAACAACTTCTTTACCCCTAACCTAGCTTTATACATTCCATCATAAACATATCCTAATGAAAGTCTCTCATCTGAGTCTACAATACAAAGTGAATGCATCAGAGAACCCACAACTTTTACAATTATTCCTATTTCATTCCAAAAATCATTATTCAGAATTATGGTCATAACCTCTTTGGCTTGATTACTCTTTGCATAGTTGGAATCAATAAAAAATCTATCAGTGATCATCGCTTGTAAGTCATGCATATAATAAAAATGGCTTTGTAATGCGATGAAAGTCGTAGCAAACCGGGTTGCATCAGGCCGTATAATTTCTCTCCATCCTTCTTTTTTCCTCAACCAAGTTATCAATAATGTATGATTATAAATAAACTTTGTCACAAGAGATGCACACTTGGAAATTCTAACAATGTGATCCATTTCACCAATATCTTTCAAAATCAAATTAATACAGTGTGCTACACAAGGTGACCAAGTAATATTTTTATATTTTTCACACAATAATCCTCCAGTTGCTTTATAATTAGCTTAATTATTAGTCACATAATGGACAATGCTCTTAGGCCCAACCCATAATACTATTTCCTCAAACAATTGAAATAATGTATCCGCCCCCTTTACAACATTAGATGCATCCACTAATTCGATAAAAAAAAAATCCCTTTTGGACAATATATTAGAAAATTTATCAACGACCTACTAGAAATGTTTGTCCAACCATCAACCATTAGTGTACAACCAACATCTTCCAAATTTTTTCTGTAACTATCAACAAGTAATTGCACTTCCTTTTTTGAATCATTCAACAAATTCACTCGTGCTTCATAATATGTTGGTTGCTTATATCCAGACCCAATTGCAGTTATAACATCTAATATAGGTTGGAAATAAATAGAATTTAATGCATTAAGAGGGATGCAAACATCATATAAGAACCTCACAACAGCCATGTTGGCTCTCTATTTAGCTTCTTTTCCAGCTAAAACACTCCTTATTGAAGGTTGAGCCCCACTAGTAGTCATTAGAGCAAAAAAATCACCAACCCCAATCGGTCTTTTTCTTTTTGAATCATTTGTAAGTCTAATTTGTTTTCTAGAAGATCCAGTACCAGTATTACCTTCAGGCATGTTCATAGGAGGAGACAACCCTTCAAATTCTTCAACTGCAATATCATCCTCAAATGAAGGTATAGTTGCACTAGCACCAAAAAAAGTTGCATGCCTACGAAATTCTTGTCTTTATTTTTTGTTGCAATCTCATCTAATTCTAATGCATTCACCATTTGATATCTAACATCATGAGGAACTTTAGTGCATGGACCAACATCTCTTTTTTTCCCAACCAAATGTTGTTTCATTCCATATATACCACCCCCTCTAGTTGTCTTACCACAATATAGACAATTTAACAATTTTCTACTATTCTCATCTACACTTTCAGAAACATGTGCCCAAACAATATCACTTTTCACTCGATATAGTGTTGAAGAACCCAAGATCCAGATGATGACATACTTCTACTTGACTTATCTGTTGCATATAAAAATAACAATAAAATCAGAATACCAATTAATATATATATATATATTCATTAAATATATAGTAAGCGTTGAAAATAGAAAACTTTTATAATTTTAACATACATAACCATACATTCGTTATAAACAATAATATTCATAATTTGATCATCAAGTTGGCTTAATGGAATAAAATTGTCATACATTGATTTATTATATATAAATAGAGTATCACATAAGTTTGATAGTCAACTTTCAAATTCTTGTAAACTAATCACATTATGAATAAAATACATTCAGTTCAGACATCTAATACAGATACATAATAAAATTATAAATTAACAATAACATATTGAATTGATAAAAATAATAAGTTAATTACAAATTAACAATAACAAATTGACCTATTATTAAACACCAAGAATCATAACACAAATTGACAAGCACCAAAGCCATAACACAAATTGACAAGCACCAAAAGCTAAAACCTGTTAATTTAAAATTTAAAATATCACAATGTTGATTTACTGTATACTATTTGACCACATTATTAGAAGAAAAAATAAAAAAAAAACACTATACAATATGCTTTAGAGTTAAAACAAATTGTATATAAAACAAACATTTTAATTTCAACAAACCATTTACAAAGCACAAATAGACTTAATTTAAATACTGTTTGAACGTTTTTGCATTCTTTGCTTCAAATAGTATATAAAGTTTATATATAACTTATAAAATTGTGCTTAAATAATTATAAACAGTGTTGCTGGCTGAATATCAAATAATAATTTAAGTAAATTATGTAATAGAATTTTTTTGGCTGGCATTCCAAGATAAATAGTGTTGCTGGCTGCTCCTTGCAAATAGCAATAATCAGGCTTAATATTATAAACAAACAGTGTTGCTGTCTGAAGTTCAAAAGCTTACTATTATAAATAAACAGTGTTGCCGGCTGAAGTTCAAAGCTTAATATTATAAACAAAAAGTGTTGCCGGCTGAAGTTCAAAGCTTAATATTATAAACAAACAGTGTTGCCGGCTGAAGTTCAAACAAATAGTAATAAATTTGGTTCAGTCGCTTCAAACAAAAGCAACACTGTGCCTGTATAATTTAGATTAATAATAAATTTGGTTCAGTCGCTTCAAACAAAAGCAACAAATAGTAACAGTGTTGCCGGCAAACGCAAGAACTTTGAACTTCAAACAAACTTCCAACTATAAACAAACAGTTCACAACGCCTTACAAAAGATCAGTCTGCCGTTGTTTCTGTTGATATATAATCGCCGGTCACAGCAGCAACAGGAACTCGGCGTCGTCAGCCGCCGTTGGAGCCTGAGAAGTTGCCATGAAAGGTTCCAAATATAGCCCTAGATACTCTTGTCTTGTGAGCCTGTAAAAAAATCACCAACCCCTGGACGTCGTTGTCGTCATCGTCGGCAGACGTTTAAACCGTCGTCGGAAAGAGCTGCATCACCGGAGAGAAGTTGGACGATGTTGTCGCCTGCAGGAACTCCTTTTCTGCTGCCTGCACAGCAAGGAAGAAGAAAGCAGAAGCAAATAAACAATTTATTTTACATGCAAAACCTTGAACCGGAAACAACATTAACCGGTTGGACCGCGGTTTAGGTGAGAGTCGGAGGTTTGACCGCGGTCCAACCCGATTCTAAGGTTAAACGCTTTCTTCTTCTATAGAACTCGTCTACAGTTCCGGTTCACAGTCCGGCTGGTCGAACCGTCCGGTCCGGTCCGGTTTTGCATTCCATGGTTATCACGATGGGTGACGAGAGGATTTTTCTCATTACTAATGATGGGATATGTAATTTTAACAATTATTTTTTCCATCATCAAAGCCTTATGTCTTTGTAGTGGTTGTTGACAAAATTTTAGATAGAGAAATAAATCAATTTTAAACTACACTCCCAAACTCGGATCCGGCCCTTGGTCAAAAGTTGAATCTATAGTCAAAGCTAGAAATTTCCTTGCTTTGTCACAAATTAATTGAATTAATGAGCCTTATGTTTTTTGCTTTGTCACGAGGCACAAGAACACCTAATTTTACCATCTATGCAATGTTAAAAATAATCAAGAACTGGGCGATTTCCTGTTGAAAATATCTCCCACTAAAGTCTCTCAGAACTGCTTTTTTGTATGTTATATCAAAGATCAGCAGAAGGCGTGGAATATGATTCTTATATTTGTTTATCTTCTAAGCTTGCTGCGCTTCGTCGTAGAAGCTAGTCCAACATATCTTGTCCATCACTGCCTGAACACCACTTTCAACAACGGCAGCGCCTATCAAACAAACCTCGAACTTTTCTTGGCTGATCTTGCCAGGCAGGGCTATCTCGACGATAAATATTCCATCGGTTTCTACAATGCTACCAAAGGCAATGACCCTGACAAGTTGTATGCCTTCTTTCTTTGCCGCGGCGATGTCAATAAGGAAATCTGTCAATTCTGTGTTAATGTAGCAACCAAAAACTTAATTACTGATCTTTGTCCTTCTGGAGAACAAAGTATAATATGGTACGATGAGTGCCTTTTCCGCTATTCAAACGAGTCCTTCTTTTCTACCATGAGCCAATATCCCTCATTTGTCATGTGGAATGTGCAAAACTTTACTGGCGGTACAGACATATTTGGTGAGAAACTTAGAAGTTTGTTGACCGAGGCTACGGCTGAGGCTGTAAACACTTCCAAAATGTTTGCAACCAGAAAGGTTAATTTGGATGTTTCTCGTACACTGTATGGTCTAGTGCAGTGCACGCCGGACCTGTCGAAATTTGATTGCAATAGTTGCCTTGAAGCAGCTTTTCCAAATTTAATGACATCAAAGGTAGGATCAAGAGTGCTGTCTCCAAGTTGTATTGTCCGCTACGAACTATACCCGTTCTATAATGAAACAGAGCCACTGGCACCTCCACCTCCACCTCCAATTCCTTCCAAAGGTAACGTTAGAATACAGTTTACTGAATTCCTCAAGTAATAATTAATGCCATTTTGCCTTTTTTACTTAGAGCTCACACACTTACGGTAAGAAGACAGAATTAATCCAATGAAAAAATAAATTTCCAATTGTATATATAACGAAAACATAAAAATTCACAAAGTTTTCATTTGAATCTTTTTTTTATTTTATAATTGAAAAATAGTCAATATACATATATATTTTTGGGTGGGTGATTTGACTTCTATACATAAGGTGTCTCAAGCTTGTAGTAATCATCATCAAAACAATTTAAAGTACTTAATATTAAGGATTATTTAAAATCAGTGGGTGGTTACGGATATCGGAGTTTAGAAATTCTGTCTCACATTTTAAGAATTTCATTTTAATTCTGATTTTAGGAATTTCACTGTGCATGATATTTTGATATGGGTTAAATAAATTTAAATTGTAAATAAGAATATTTTTGTTTGCAAGGAAAAAAAACAATATGGGTAGGTGTTAGAAGACAGAAAAAAAAACAATAGGCGCGGCAGGATTGGCAATTATAGTACTTCTGCTGGGCTCTTTCCTTCTGTGGAGAAGACAGAAAAGAGATAAAGGTAATTTATTTATAACTTTGCATTAAGAGAAGATTAAGTCTCTTCATTTTATTTAACCTAAGGAAAAAAAATAATAGATGTTCATTCATAGAAACTGATGATATTACAAAAGGTAAATAAGTGAATTTATATACAAAAGCAGCTCAATAAGTGGTGATAAATATGGTTAAATGTTCAAATAGTTTTATATGTACCGCCAGTCTA
This sequence comes from Mangifera indica, assembly GCF_011075055.1. Classification (NCBI taxonomy): domain Eukaryota; kingdom Viridiplantae; phylum Streptophyta; class Magnoliopsida; order Sapindales; family Anacardiaceae; genus Mangifera; species Mangifera indica. Next base: position 7,095,158 of record NC_058138.1, read on the forward strand.
ACCTAAACTTTTGAATATCTTGTTATATATAAATTGTTGGGTAAGGGGTAGGTGTTAGATTGTAAATGTAAGGAAAAGTCTCACCCTTTAAACTAGTTTTTGGGTGAGAGAGGTCCAGTAGCACCAAATAGTTGTATCAGAAAATGATTGTAGCAACTTCACCCAAGAGTTTATATGTGCACAAGGTACCATGAAAGCTAAATGCTTAAGCTGATAATTAGAGGAATCACTTAATATCTCATGTATTTCAAAGACCAACTAGGTCACATTTCTTACATTCCTTGCCCTATGTGAGAGTCACATACAAGTCTTACTTTGTAAATTTGCATATTGCCCACTCCACTCTTGGCGTGATTCAAAACCTTGTCCCTCTGATACCACATATGTACAATGTATCATTAGAGCTAAAAGTTTAAGCTAGTAGATAGAGGAAACCTTTAATATCTCGTGTTATTAGGACCAATGAGGTAACGTCTCTCACATTAGTTGTCCCATATGAAGGCCAAATGTGGGTTTTACTTCACTAATTTGTACACTGCCCATCATTCACCATCATTACAGACTTTGAAATTATTAATCACATCATGATTGTTACATTTGGTGTTAAAATGATAATGTCTTCAGAGATTTTAATATTGATCAATACTAGCCTTGGACCGTAAGGCATAAACAATAATATGATGTAACATAATATTCTAGCACTTATCGTCATAATTTTCCTTTAAAGATTTGATCATTCAAAGGAAGAAATTTTGGTTGCAAAGCAAATTTCTATATTTTTTTTTTCACTCTAACCCTCCCCTTGTCTTCTCTATTTAGTTTCCCTAACATTTCTTATCCATTGATTTCTCTTTCTCAACCACATTTATGGCTATCTATGTAAACATGCTGTCAAAGTACTAGTATCTAGCCTACAATAATAATGTCACAAGATCTTAAAAAATTTTGGTAAAATAAGAGGATTGATTAGTCCTCCCTATTTTATCTAATTTAGCAAAATTAAGTGTGTCTTGTAGTGGAGAAATCAACCAGTGATCATGAAGTTCAACTACGTCGCTTGGGAGAGGGCAGCGTTGGAGGTGATTCTTCATATGATATATTACAAGGACATGAATCTCAAGAGTTTCCTCATTTTCCATTAGGCATCATACTAGAGGCCACACAAAATTTTTCTGATGAAAATAAGCTTGGTGAAGGTGGGTTCGGCCCTGTGTACAAGGTACGTGTAATTGATTTTTATTTGTTTAAGAGGCTTTGATCTATTTAGACATATAATGTACTTGAAGCAAGCCAAACTTAGTCTTGGGCTTGCTCAAGCTCAACTTAGCATAAAAGAGTCTTGTTTGAGATGGGGGCTTATGCTAAAGCTCTGGTCAGTATTATAAACTCAATGTTGTTTTGGCTTCAAAATAATATTGTATATGTTTTGAACTTATAAATGATTATTTTGATTTGCAACACCAATTCAACTTCTGTTGAATGTTTTCTTTTATTAGAGAACATAAACTTAAAAAAACAATTATTTTTAATTTCAAAACATGTATAATGTTGTTTTGGTTATTACTCATTGGCTAAAAAGAAATTGTTTTCCTAGGATTATTAGTTGCTCATGAGCCTAACAAGTTGAGTCTCCTTGGCTCGAGCTCAAGATCAATAACTTTGCATACCCCCCACTGGTCTCAACCCACCTCCAATTGTTATATTGTGTAAAACCATTTTATATTAAATGATCCATTTTCATTGTAACATAAAATTTCTTACTTTTTTCTCAGTTGTTATAACATAGTTACTAATTATTTCAGGGAATATTAGTGGATGGTAAGGAAGTTGCAGTGAAGAGGCTTTCAAGAACTTCTGGGCAAGGGCTAAAAGAGTTAAAAAATGAAGTTACTTTAATTTCCAAATTACAACACAAAAATCTTGTGAGACTCTTGGGATGTTGCTTAGAAGGGAATGAGTCAATGCTTATCTATGAATACATGCCCAACAAAAGCCTTGACTTCCTCCTTTTTGGTTCGTTCTAAAACTTAATTTATTTGTTTATTTTTTTGAGAATCCATAAATGCCCTCACCTACTTCGCAAGCTCAATTTCAAAACTATAGCCTTTAACAAGCCCTTTTCATAAGTGGAAAGTAGTTAATTATGACTTCATTAAGTATGCAGATGATAGTGCAGAGGTTTAAATTAACTTGCTAATGTTGGCTATAACTGATTAATGGAAAGCCATGTTTAAAACTTGTATTTACTTTATGTTCAGATTCAGCTAAGAGCTCAAAACTAGACTGGAAAAGACGTATAAGCATCATTAATGGCATTGCACGAGGTCTATTGTATTTGCATGAAGATTCTCGACTCAAAGTTATTCATCGCGATCTCAAAACTAGTAATATTTTATTGGATAATGAGATGAATCCTAGAATATCAGACTTCGGAATAGCTAGAATATTTGGTGGAAATCAAAACGAAGCTAACACGAAGACAGTTGTTGGCACATAGTAAGTGCATTACAATTCTTCCCAATCTTACTTTCTACCATGATTTCTCATATAAGAACATGAATACAAGCAAATCATTTTCCATTAGATTGAGTATTATGTTGTTTTTCCAATGTGTAACAGTGGATACATGGCTCCAGAATATGCCATGGAAGGATTATTTTCGATTAAATCTGATGTTTTCAGTTTTGGAGTTCTTTTGCTTGAGATTCTGAGTGGGAAAAAGAACAGTGGATTCTATCTTTCAGAACATGGCCAAAGCTTGCTTAATTATGTAAGTCCAAATCCTTAATCTTCACATTGAACATACAATGATCTTTGTTAATGGTTTACCAGATGAATATGTGATATCTTAGGCTTGGAAGCTATGGTGCGAAGGACGTGCATTAGAGCTAATGGATCCCGTTTTGGTGCATTCATGTGTGCCAGCTGAATTATTGAAATACATGCATGTTGGATTGTTGTGCGTTCAAGAAGATCCGGCAGATAGGCCTATCATGTCATCTTTAGTGGTCATGTTGGCAAGTGATACAATAGTGCTTCCTAAACCAACCGAACCTGCATTTTCTGTTGGTAGAGTTGTCAATTTAGCTCAATCTTCATCAGATGGCAATGTTTCCTCCTCCAAGAACAAGGTAACCCTTTCAAGTGTTTCACCTCGATGACAATTGTTCTATGGATAATTGCATTAATGTAAATTTCCTCTATTATTGAAAGCTACAAAAGTATGCTATGGAAATTTCGGCAATTTACTACCTTATTCCTGTATTTATTTTAGTCACGGCTTGGAGTAACAGTTATTTAATCAATTTGTTGAAAATGCTAGACTAATTTCCGAATAACCTCTCGATATTTTGATTAAGCAAAACGGATGTATTTTGGAAGGATTTCAAAAACACGCCGTTTGACTTTTTTTTCATGCTCTACGCCAACTTTATCTACAAAATTCTGTTAAAGTTTAAAAGCAACCCCACATTCTTCACATCCTCCCTCAAACAGAAAGTATATCATGCTTGTAGAGAAGAATGTGTAAGCATGAGAAATATACAACTTTTTTTTCCTGCGCAGTTTAACAGTGACACTGGTAAAAAAAGATTATTAACAGTGATTAAAAAAATAATCCTCCCCGAAGCACAGTTTAAACAATTCTCCTTGAGAAATCTCTTTCATCAAGCACAACTACCACAGTATTCCTTACACAGATGAGACTACAGAACTCTTATCAGTTTCACACCATTCTATCACCTTAAGCTTGTCCCTTAAGTATTTGAATTTGACGGCAGGTAATGGCTTTATTAAGATATCTGCATTCTGATGTACAGTTGGCACATGGTTGACAGCCAGTAGATCCTTAGCAATTAGCTCCCTAATATAATGCATATCAACCTCCACATGCTTTGTTCTACTGTGAAAAACAGGATTGCAGGCCAAGGACCCTGCACTTTAATTGTCACATACTTAAGCCTGATTTAAGTACAAGCCTATTTCATTTCTATGAGCTTCAAACCCCAAAAAATATCTCAACTCACCAAGATTTTTAAGATCAAACTTTGAATTCAAATCACTCACCAGCTCCTGTATAACTTCAAACCTTGGGCCTGTAAGCAAGATGTCATCTACATATATAAGAATGCAGATTATCTTTTCTTGATTTTTCAGAATGAACCAGCTGGAATCTGATATAGATTCCTCAAATCCTCTCTTTATCAATGACTTTGTAAGCCTCTCAAACTAAGCTCTGGGGGCTTGCTATAACTCATAAAGAGCCTTTTTGAGTTTGCACACAAAATTGCACTTCTCATTATTTATGAACCCCTCTGATTGGGACATAAAAACTACTCCTTGCAACTCCCCATTCAAGGAAACATTGTTTACATCAATTTGATGTATTTTTCAGTCAAAAGTCACAGCTAGAGAAATTATAATTTTGATTGTTGCATGAACAACAGGACTAAAAGTTCCCAGGAAATCAATTACAGGGGTTTGTTGAAACCCTTTTGCCATAAATCTGGCCTTTAGTTTGTTAACTGTCCAATCAGAATTATATTTGGTTTTGAATACCCTCTTGTGACCAACAACATTCATTTCTTTGGTCAAAGGATCTAACTCCCAAGTTCATTCTTAATTGAAGCATTGTATTCCTCTACCATGGCTTTATACCATAATGGACTAGCTAAGGCATAGGTCACACTTTTTGGTTCTTCATGAGTGAAAGTTTGTGTGATAGAGGCAAAGGTTTTTGGTGGTGGCAAATGCCCCTGTTTTGGATCTTGTTTTCATAGGATGGCTAAAAGTGTTTAACGGTTTGAACTGATCCTCTGACTGCACATTTATTTCTTTATGTGACTGAACACAAGAAGGTAACATTACTTCAAGTTTTACAGTGGGAAATGGGTCAGATGTGTTAGGTGGTAATTCAGGTAAATTTTGTAATGGCTCAATGTTCGTTTGTGGAACGGACTGTGTTTCAGTTTCAGAATTTGAGTTTAATGTGGTAGAGTGATCAGGTATTTTGTTTGTTTGTGAAGAAGATCGTGTGTCATTTTCAGAATTTAAGTTTAATGTGGAAGAATGTTTAGGCATTGAGGAATTCAAGCCTTCTCGTTGGAATGTATAGAATTCAGAACCAGCGAGCTGTTTTTCTGATTTGGAAGTCCTAAATTCTGACCTATTATCACTTGGAAGGTTGGATGTAACTGGTTTTGTTTCTAAGGAAGGTTTTGGTGTATTATAAGGCATAGATATGGAACTAGTAGGCTGTTTTGGTGCAACAGAAACAGGATAACTAGAATCATCCTGAGTAGAATCTTTGTGAATAATACAGAAGGTTTCTGAATCAGGTGGTATGAAAAAACTGTGAAGAAAACTGTGTTCTTTCATCTGAAAATCTGAAATTTTCAAGACTAATTCTGAGTTCCATTTTTTGTCTTTAAAGGGATATTCAGTTTCATCAAACACTACATTGGCAGACACATAAAGTTTTCCAGTTTTACTAATGCATTTGTATCCTTTATGTTCTATGCTATAACCTAAGAAAGCTCATTTTTCTAAATGATACGCTAACTTATGTCTGTTATAAGGTCTAATAAAAGGAAAACAGGAACATCCATAAGGTTTGAGTTGTTTAAAAAACTTGAAAAGGTGAAATGTTAGACAATACTGAAGAGGGCAGTCTATTTATTAAAAAGACAGCAGTTTCAAAAGCTGAAAACCAGTCAATGAAAGGCATTCCTACTTGTGAGAGTGAGACTAACCCTGTTTCTAAAAATTATCCCATTTTCTTTTAGATATCCTGTAATACGTTCGTGCAATTTGTAGTCTTCTTTTGTAGCCTTCTTTTGTTAGAACTGTTGTCGGACCCCACAAGTCACTATGGATCAATTCTAAAGGACTTTTCGCTTTAGAACTACAGGCTGGAAAATGAAATTGATGACTTTTGCCTAGTTGACAATCACTGCATTCATGCAATTTATTCAAGTCATTTATTGGAACAGAAAATTGTTTTGCAACTTCTCCAGGAACTTTATTGCAAGGATGACCAAGACGTATATGTAAAGTTGCAACATCTACTTTATTAGCGAGCAGAACAGAATTTTCCTGTAATACATTTTCTTCAACATAACAATCCTTATTTCTAGACTCACTATTAGTCATAACAGTGCGGTTTTGCAACATTTTTTATTTTGTTACTGGACAGTACAGATTGTGAAGCAGTACACTTAGAAGAAGTCTTGCAAAATTCACCACCAGCAGAACCAGCTAAGGTAAGCTCTTTATTTTCGGTAAGATATGAAAAAGAACAAGGAGCAATGGAGTGTAACTGATATAGACCATTTTTAAGGATTCCATGCAGAAGAACAGCTCTTGACTCCTTATCCTTAACAAGACAACAATTAGCAGAAAATTCAACAAGTACATTATTGTCTTGTGCGAACTTTGATATGCTAGGCAAGTTTTTTTCTTATTTTCGGCACAAACAGAATATTTTTCAACTGTAAACATCTACTGGGTAAAGAAGAAGGAACTGATGAACTACCTGTATGTGAGATAGGCAAGCATTCCCCACTTCCAACTTGCAGCTTTTGTTTCCCTGTATATTCGTTTGTACAGACAGCTGTTGCAAGTCAGAGATTACATGGTCATTAGCCCCTGAATCCATGTAACAATTCGGATCGTTGACTGATGAAGGGTTGGCTATATATGCTCTATTTTGTTGAGGAATTGGGGTGTTTATTTCTTTGCTTGGATGGTAGGTGTTTAAGGTTTGAGTAGAGTGTTTATTGGCAGAAGATTTTTGTGTAGCTAGAAATGCCTCAGCGGGTTCATTATGATCTATTTCAGGAGAGGAATTTTTCTGTTGATAACCAAACCTTCTGTTTTCACCTAGCAAATCTATGATAGCAGTGGAGAGCAAGATATCTCGCAACCCAAATTGTAAACCACATTTCCAAAATTTATCAACCAAAATCAAACTGTTTTATAAACTAAACCTATCCAAATAATAATTTTTTAACGATTCGATCTAGTTTTACAATTTAAATTAAATTTTGCACACCCCTGATTGTCCACACACTTCACTTTTTATGAGCTCCAATATAGGTAGTCCTCCCACTATATTAATGAAATAGACTATGAATGTCAATTCTGTCAATGAACACGATTTTGTGCTAATAAGTCATGAACGTGCTTGGCAATTCATTATTGCTCTAGATGTACACTCATAAGAACAACCACATTCCACACATATATAGGTGGTTTCATCAAGTGTCAATTGTAATTAGATACAACAAATATAAAGGATATGAAATTAGTAGCAAGAAAACCTTTTGTTTTATGTACCATGTCAAGACTAGTTCCAAATATGAGCATATCATCTACATATAAACATATAATTACGCACTCATTACCAACTAGTTTAGTATAAACACATTGATCTACTTCAACAAATGAAACCAATACTATTATCTTCTAGAGTGACATTAATTAGGTGAAATTACAAGCCAAAGCAAGTTAAGGAAAAGCCAACAAAAATGGGCTTTTCAATGAACTCTAATTTTCACAATAATGAATCCATTAAATTAAAAACAAATCTAAAAGTTAAAAGAATCAGCTATCAAACTACATACTAGTTTTAAAACTGGTTGTGTTGAATAAAATCAACCCAACGACTCAATAATAATAATAAGAAAAAACACACCAAAAATCATACTTGATCTCAGGTAATCAAAATTATTAAAAAAAGACACATGCTCTTGTTTACAATTCAAAGAAGAAGCCTTAGACAAGACATAGTCTTTTCTAGAAACCCTAACCAATAAACAAGGATCGAATCTATCATGATTTTTGTATTTTACCAAACTTTAAATCAATGTTTCCTATGTTGTCCTGAACTCACTCCTTCCAATTTTAACAATTATAAAAACAATACTACAAACGTCGACTCTTGATATTTCCAATTGTTCACATTAAGATTTCACTTTTTATTTTGCTTATTGGATCTAAATCTAGGATACTTTTCCTTGGCATAAACTTCTACGCCAATATACATGGTAAATTATTTCACTTTTTATTTGTTTCCGTTCTACGCCAATATTCAAGTCAGTGACGTGACTGGCAGTGGCCTAACTCTTGACAATCCATAGTGCTTTCATTTTCAATGAATTTTCTCATCAATGAGCTTTTTTGGCAAGGATTATCCGCCAACAAAGACTTGTTAGCAGCCCTCTATGTTGTTTTCAGAATGACTAATAATGGTTATGAATATTTTATTATATGCTATACATATCATACAATGTGATGCACCATATATGAAAATAATACATATTTTAATATGTATCGTATGATATGATATATATAATACAACTTTTGGCTGCCAAACTAGAATCACGATTATAAAATTGTTCATAATGACCTGAATATATGAGGATTTCATAACATTTATATACAAAATTCTTCTTTACTTTGATGCAACAGTGCACATTTGGACCCAAAACGGAGATTACCATTCATTTGCAATGGCACCATATCTTATTTGGGTTCACATTAGGGAGACTTAAGATCTCGATAATTTTAATTTTAATAAAAACTAAAATATATTTTCTAAAGAGGTTACACTTAAGATCTCGATAATTTTTTATGTTGATAGGGTTGTTATTGTCAAAATTTATTGGTTTCATGTTTAAATGAATATTGTTTAGCCTCTGATTGATATGAAGACTTCCGTTCAATATTTGGATTAATCCTTCAAGTGTCTATGTTCCTTGAAAATTTAATCATTATCTCATGATCTCCAATATATTTCATTTATTTTTAGGCCAAAGGTCTTATTCCCACCCAGAGTTTAGTGTTGTCCCAAATTTTTATCCATTAACTTTAAAAGTTTCAAATATCCATTTGTGAGCAATTAAAATTAATAGAACTAATTAAGTTATAGGAGTAAAATAATCATTTACTCAATAATGTAAATAGATCAAAGTCTATCCGAATTACAAAATTTTGATTCAATCCCAGTTTATTTTTCATTTCAAATGTTGAGTTTTTGCATAATAATGAAATTTATAGTGTGAACCTATCTATTCAAGTCAATGACATGAATAATATAAATGAGCACTATTGGAAGTTTCTTTGTGCATTCGTTTTGGAGTTTAGTATCATATAAGAAAGTGTAATGTGCATATAAATTTCATTTGAGTAAGACTTAGACAAATCAAAGGGGTTGGGTCAGCCGTGCAAAACCCAAACCTTCTTTTTTTAGCACGGTCCAACACGGCACTATTTACCATATTTAAAAAAATAATTAATTAATTATTATAAATATTAAGAAGAATTCAAAAAATTAATACGAGAACTCAAACATATTTATTAATATTATGAAAAATACAAAAAAATAATGAATTAATATAGGGAACTCAAACATTATAAGTATTCATTATTAATGTTATAAGAAAACGAAATGATTAATGTAAACTTATTAATTATTTATTATTAATGATACAAAGAAATTAAATTATTATTATTATTTTTAGTAAATAATTAATTAGAAAATTTTACAAATATGATAAAAACTTAAATTTAAGATTTCTTTTTTAAAATTTTAACATTTTATTAATTTTGTTAGCTAATTTTTAAAAGAAACCAATAAATCGTTATGAGATATCCAAAATATATTAATAAAAAAATTGAGAAAAAAATAAAAATATATAAATCATCGGATCGGCCCTGCACAGCCAAAAATTGTTAGGTCATGTCATGAGTCTTCAAATCTTAATGGATTGATATGACCTGTTGGCACAACCGACGATGTTGGCCTTGACACGGCTTGTTGTTGGTATATATCAACAAAATGAAATGATGGGCCAGATTGCAGTGCTATAAAACTGAAAGGACGATGCCATACTTCAAGATAACTATGAGGGCCTTTCTGTAATTATCCCTCAAACATATAAAAATGCACAATGACTGTAACAGTTAGGGTTTTCGTTTATTCTTCAGAATGAAAATACGCAGCAGTCTTTTAGAATTCTCTCTACTCTCTCTATGAACTTTCTGCTTGCTTGATCTATGTTTGATGAGTTCCTACTAGTCTAGGGTTTTATTCACATGGTATCAGAGCTTCAGACCATCGTCAGTTACCTGGGAATCAAGAGGTAACGCTTTGTTATGTGATTAAAAAAAAAAAGTAAGACTCAGTCACGTTTGGTAACTCTTTCATTTTTTTTATTGATGTTTCATTCGAATACTAATTGATTCATTAGCCTTACTGTTTATTTTTTTTTCCCTTGTTATTTTGTCTCAGTGTGAATGAATATGCTTAGATTTTTTTTTTGGCTTGATGTTATATTGCTTGATCTATTATGAGATATTTTTTTTACAAGTTTTTTTGTTGGTTGGTTTGTGGTGATATATATTTCAGTCCCTTTTTTTTTTTGTACTTGGTTCACTTATACGTTTTAACTTTACTAAACTCTAATAGTAAATTGCTAGATCTGCTGTGTTTGTTCATTATCATTGAAATTTTTGCTCATTCTTCAATGGGTCTTAATGTTCAGTTGTTTTTTTTAAATCTACTGTTATTGGGTTTTTCGTTGTAGATCTACTCTGTAATAGTGTGATTCCTGTCAATCCTTTTTTTGTTAGTAAGTTTTTTTTTATTCATATATGTGTGCATCACTCTTTATTTTTTTTTTGAGTCTCTTACTGGTCTAATGTGTGTATTTGTTTAGTGATGTTTTTTTTGAGGATCTTGTTCAGTATTTTGTTTCATAATACTCCTTTTGGCTGTGTGAGCTAATGATCTTGCCTATCAGTGTATGTTGACATCTTTTTTTTTATTTTGTTTTGCATCATTAGTGTGTCGTTGTATGTTTCTTTAAGAGTGTGTCATTGCATAAGTTGCCTCACTGTTACATCAGCTGGAAACCTCTGGGTGCAGTGCTACTGGCGCGAGAGACAAAGGTTTTTACCTTTAGTCCCTAAGGTGTAACAAAAGCCTTGTAACAATGAGGCAATCTATATCAATGACATACTTTAATGGTTGATTAGATGCCTAATTTTGCATGTTGATTTTTTTTTCTATAATTTTTTTTTCTCTCTTAATACCTTTTCCTCTTTCAGGTTTATTTTTTTTTTCTGTTTATTCTCTCATGGAAAACTCACCAAATATCACTGTTGACTCAAACCCTAGTGGAAGTCAGACTGCTTCTATCACTCCTGGCCCTTCCACCTTTTCCTCTAGTCTTCAATCTATCACACCAAAACTTGATAGAACCAATTATAGCTTCTGGAGGTCTCAAGTATTATTTTTTGTCGGAGCTCATGATCTAGAGAGTCATCTCTTAGGGTATACACCTTGTCCACCACCTTTCATACAAGTTCCTACAACTCAACCAAATAAAGTCCTCACTATTATCCAGAGGCTGAACCCTAAACATGCTATCTGGCAGAAGTTAGACAAGCAACTAGTTAGCTGGTTGTTATCCTCCATCTCAGCTAGCATGTTCAGAGTTATATCTAAATGTCACTATGCTCATGATCTTTGGGTCACCTTAGAAAATGAATTTCATTCTGAGTCCAAGTCCCAACTCCTACATATTAAGACTTTACTTCAGACCACTAGGAAAAATAGTCTTAGCATAAATGAGTATGTTACTCAAATGAAAGAATATGGGGACATTCTTCTTTCTGGTGGACAAAATGTTACTGATGAAGAACTTTTAAATAACATATTAGATGGTCTCGACTCTGACTATGATCCAGTTGTTGTCATGCTAAATTCTAGGCTAGAGTCTAAATTTGACAAACCAACTCTGCAAGATGCTCAATATCATCTTCAAAAACATGAGTTGAGGCTTAAGAGAACTCAACAGAGTCTGAACAACAATGTGTCGCTTGAATTTCACACTGCTAACTCTGCCAGTCTTATGAAGCAGTCTGACCAAACCACGGGTTCTGTTAATATGGTCCAAACTCCCAATCATCAACAGCATCCATCCACTTTACATTCTACACAATCTGTCCCACACAACAACTTACCATCTCAGTATCATACCTTTCGTAGTTTCAATCACTCAAATTCACAATATCCCATTCCTTCTCCACAATCATTCAATCTCTCTATACCATTGCCCTATAACCCTTCTCTAGGATCACGACCTTCACTTCTGCTTGGTCACTCCTTTGGCCATCCCTTTAATTCTGGTTTTCCTAGAGATAGAGGTAGAGGTAGAGGATATGGTAGGGCAAAGTGATCTGCCAAATTTGTAATAAACCTGGTCATCTGGCTCTTCATTGCTATTATAGAAATATTAATCCTCCTAACAATTAGCCTGTTCATCCTCAGTTTTATCCTGGTGCTATGAGTACTCCTTCTCCTACCTACATATACAATAGTGTTTCCTCTTATCCCGACTACCCCTCAGCTCCTCATACATCTTATTATACATCAACACCTACTCCTCAGTCCATTTTTTCCCAACCTCTAACACCTTCATGTCTACCTACCCGTGCTCTACCTCTACCAATTACCTCTGGTGCTCATCAAGTTTACTTAACTCATAATCCCTCTCCTCTCAGACCCTCCAGCTCAATCCCCATTGCTTCTGCTCACTCTGCCTCTACCATAGCAACTCCCTTTACTGTTCAAGATGCTGCCTGGTTTATGGATTCAGGTGCCACTGATCATATCACTTCTGATCCCATTCAGTTGGTCAATTGTTCTCCTTATCAAGGTTCTGATCAACTTCAAGTGGGAAATGGTGACAACTTGAAAATATCTCACACTGGTCAACTCTCCTTCCCTAGCCTTTTTCAGAATAAAGCTCTATATCTTAAACATGTACTGTGTGTACCAAAAATTACAAGAAATCTTCTTAGTATCTCCAAGATCACTAAAGACAATAATGTTTCTGTTGAGTTTTCTACTGATCAGTGTGTTATTCGTGATAAACTGAGTCATACTGTCTTACTGTAGGGCAAACTTAAAGATGGTCTTTACCAATTATTTGTTCCCAAGCTGACTGACCATTATATCATCCCTGATCATACTGATGTTTCAACTGCTTTTGATTTTCACAAGCCATCACATGCCTTCATGCCTACAGCTAATACTATACCATTGAATACTACTAGTTTTGGGAATTGTAATGACTCAGACAAAAACAATTTTTCAGTATGTCATGTTAATCGTCTTGATGCTTATAAGGATTATCATGCTACTGCTTATTCTCCTGCTATCTCCCCAAACATTACTGGTCTTAATAAAAACTTATTTTCTACTGATCATTGCTTGATGCCTAACTGTCATAATTATCCTACTCATGTTATCTCTTGCAATGTTGTTGGTCTTAATAAAGATATGATATCTGATTGCAATAATTTGTCTTCTTATACACTGTGGCACACAAGGCTTGGACATCCTCATTCTAAGATTGTTTCCACTGTCATTAAACTTGTTAATCCATCTCACATTACTTTTTCTTCAAAACCTTTTTGCAATGCCTGCCAATATGGAAAACTCAGTCAAAATTCTTTTCCTGTTTCATCATCAAGAGCTTCACAACCCTTGGAGCTAATTCATACTGACCTTTGGGGACCCTCACCCATTCTTGCTGTAGAAGGTTATAGATACTACATTCATTTCACAGATGACTACTCTAGATTTACTTGGATTTTTCCTTTAAAGCTAAAATCTGAAACTACTTCTGTTTTTCAAGCCTTTCATCTTCTTGTTGAGAGACAATTTAGTGCTAAAATCAAATGTGTCCAATCAGACTGGGGAGGGGAATACAGACCTTTAGCTGCATACCTTCAGCAACATGGGATCATCTTTAGACACTCGTGTCCTCATACTCACCAACAAAATGGCAGGGCTGAAAGAAAACATAGGCATATTGTTGAAATGAGACTCACTTTTCTTGCTCACAGTGGTATGCTTCTTTGTTTCTGGTGGCATGCTTTTCAAACTTCTGTTTATCTGATCAATCAGCTTCCTTCATCTGTTCTAAGTTTTAAATCTCCCTTCTAAGTCTTGTTTCACAAACTACCCAACTATTCTGCACTTAAAGTTTTTGGTTGTGCTGTTTTTCCTTTCTTAAGACCTTTTCATGCTCATAAATTTAATTTCCACACTAAGAAATGTGTTTTTGTTGGATATAGTCCCTGCCAAAAAGGATACAAGTGTCTTAACTCCTCTGGCAAGATTTATATAGCTCCAAATGTCAAATTTAATGAATCTGAATTTCCTTTTCATCATGATCCAAACTTTCATATAAGTCATTCCTCCTCTCCCATCACTAATACTGTTTCTTTTTCCTCACCCACTCTTGTTTTTCATTTTCCTCCTCCTTCATTAGCATCATTCTCTTCCAATTCCATACATGATACTACCTTCACACCATCCATGTCTATCTCTTCTCCTTCTGATCTCTTTCCTCAACCTTCTGCTTCTTCTCCATTGATTTCTTCCAGCCCTCTTCCTCACACAACTACTCATGATCATACCTTAAGATCATTCACTCTTGTTCCCTCTCCTTCTCTTGTGCCTTCTACTTCTTCTCTATTGTTTTCTTCCAGCTCTCTTCCTCATATAGTTACTCATTCCTTTTCTTTCACTATTGCCCCTTCTTCATCTATAGGTTTTGAGTCTCAGAATTCTAACTTTGTTTCTCGACCTCCTTCTACTAATCTTCACCCAATGCTTACTAGATCCAAAACTGGTTATTTACCCAAACCTAGACAGTGTATTACTTTTCTGGCTGCTCGATCTTCTTCTCTTTCTGGTCTCACTGCTTCTGTAAATCCTTCCACTCATACTGAACCTTAAACTTTCCATGACACTCTTGCTCATCCTACCTGGAAGTAAGATATGCAATCTGAATATGAAGCTCTTGTCAAAAATAATACTTGGTCTCTTATTCCTTGGTCTGCTCAAATGAATGTTGTTGGATGTAAATGGGTGTTCAAGGTCAAACACAATCCTGATGGTAGTGTTCACAGATACAAAGCTCGGTTAGTTGCCAAGGGGTTTCAATAGACACTTGGCATTGATTACTTTGAAACGTTTAGCCCTGTTGTCAAGTCTGCTACTATTCGGGTCATTCTCACAATTGTTGTTAGTTATCATTGGGATATTAGGCAAGTTGATATTAATAATGCTTTTCTCAATGGTGATCTCTCTGAAACTGTTTTTATGAGTTAGCCTGAAGGCTTCACTCATTCTGATTCTTCTGCCCAATATGTTTGCAAACTCAATAAGGCTTTATATGGTTTAAAGTAAGCTCCTAGAGCCTGGTTTGATAAGTTAAAAACTGCTCTTTTGTCTTGGGGATTTCTACCTTCAATTGCTGACACTAGTCTTTTTATTTACAAAGCTGATCAGGTCATAGTTTATATACTTGTCTATGTTGATGATATATTATTAACTGGCAATGACAATTCCCTTATAGACAATTTTATTTCCAGATTGCATAATCAATTTGCATTGAAAGATCTAGGATTCTTACATTTCTTCTTGGGTTTTGAAGTCACTAAGACTTCGAATGGTTTACATTTGGCTCAAACTAAATATGCTACAGATCTTCTTCGTAAAGCCAACATGCATGACTCTAAACCTTGTTCTACTACTATCACTACTGACACCAAGCTATTCCCCACTGATAGTGCTCCCTATGATCACCCTGCTTTGTATAGGAGTTTGGTTGGCGGTCTCCAATATCTTACTCTCACTAGACCTGATCTATCATTCTCAGTCAATAAATTAAGTCAGTTTTTACAAGCTCCTACCCAATTACAATGGAAAGCTTGTAAATGTGTACTGAGATATATTTAAGGCACCCTTAACCTTGGTCTCTTATTTGCTCCTGTCTCCAATCTTCAATTGGAATGCTACTCTAATTCAGACTGGGCCAGTGATCTTCATGACAGAAGATCCACAACTGGGTACTATCTGTTTCTAGGTACCAATCTTATTCAGTGGTTAACTAGAAAACAAAGAGTAGTGGCATTGTCTTCTACTGAAGCTGAGTATCGTGCTCTTACCCATACTGCCACTGAAGTAGCCTGGATCAAGACTCTCTTTACTAAGTTAGGACTTCACATTCTAACTCCTCCTATTATCAGGTGTGACAATCAGAGTGCTTTGGCCTTGTCTTCTAATCCTATTTTTCATGCTCGAACTAAACACATAGAAATTGATGCCTATTATATAAGAGACCAAGTGGCTGCCAAACATCTCACTGTTCAGTATGTTCCTAGTGATCATCAGAAGGCTGATATTCTGACAAAAGCTCTGCCTGCTCACAAATTTGAATATTTTTGAAATGCCTTATAGGTATCTTCTGTTATCCCATAATATAAATCTCTCTGATCAAAATTTTCACTATGGTGTCTCCTTCTGGATTGAATTGTTGTCTTTTCTTCTCTCAGGTTATTACTTCTTTTTTTTTTTCTCTAATATTGTTTGTTTTTGGTTCCTTTGGCAATTTTCTGCTTTACATGAACAGTAACTTTGACCTCTATAATAACTTTGGCTCTGTCTCTCTATTTCTTTGTTGTTTGTCTGGAGTTCAAAGTTTTTTTTTGCTCTTTATCATTAGTATTACAAATTCTCTATCTTTATAGTCCTCTTTCTGTTTCTTTTTGTTGGACTTTCTAAGTCTGTCTAATTGTTAAAGACCTCTACATTTTTTTTTTGTTCCCAATCTCTGGTCATTAAAGTTCCTTTGATTCAATTCTGAGTTTTTTTGTTGTTGGTCTCTATTCCTTTTTTATTTCTTCTTCATTACTCCCTTCTCTTGTTTTCGTTTTGAATCAAGAATTTATCATTTATGCCTTCTTTGTTTGGGTCAGAACTTTCTTTCTCCTTCTCTTCTTGGTTATTCTGAGTCTTCGATAGAAAGGAGAAAATTGGTGAGTATCAAAATAAAGAGAGACAGATGTCAATCAGGTGAGTATCAAAATAAAAAAAAAGAGGAGAGGTCAATTTAAAAAAAAGAGAGATTCTTAAAATAAGAGAGCGAAAATGGCATCTGGAAAAGTGAGTGAATAAGTATCAAAATAGTGAGTGCCTATCACAGAAAGCATCTTTACTAGGAAAGAAATTTCAGGAGTGGTGCTTATAAAAAAAAGAGGGTAAAGGAAAGAGAATGAGTGTAATAAACTCAAAACAGAGGAAGTGCAAATGATTACTGTGAGAGAAGAAAATAAGAAATTTCAGTTTTTTTTTTTGAATTTTTTCTGCCAAATTTGAATGGAAGCTGGCAATGACATTATTCTCTAATTGTTTGTTAAAAAAAAAAGGAAGAGAGATTCTTTGTAAAAAAAAAAAAAAAAAAAGAGAAAGAAGAAAAGAAGAAGAATAAAAAAAAAAGGAAGCAGCAAAATGTTTATGATAAAAAAAAAAGAAAAAATAGAAGAAGAGAGATTTCGTTATCTTCTTCCAAAAGAAACAAAAAAGAGGTATAAAGCAATCATTTTTTTTGATCACTTGACATTGTGGATAGTATGGGTATAAAAACAGAGTACATAGTAAAATTTTTTCCTTTTTTTTAGTCCTGCCTAGGGGGATATTCTTGTTACAAGTTTCTTTGTCAGATACGTTTACCATCCATAGTTGCATTCTTTATCTACTCTTAATGTCTGTTTGTCTTCTTGTTGATATTATTTCTTGCTTTACAAGGGTTGACTTATATGCCTACACTCTATTTCCTTCTTTTTAGAGTGTATGGTTTACCCTTTTTTAACAGTACAAAATTATGGTTTCATTCAAGTTTTTTTTTAGGCATATGTTCTTTACTGTTATTTCTGGTCATTTATTGTATCTACTTTTTGCTTGTAATGGCATTGTTATCTACTTGCAAAAAAAAGGAAAAGGAAAATAATTTAAAAAAAAAAAAGAGGAGAAGAAAAGAAGAAAAAGTAAAAACAAAAAAAAAGAAACATAAAAAAAAAGGAAGCAGCAAAATGTATATATAAAAGAAAAAAGAGAGAGATAGAGCCAAAAAAAAAAGAGAGAGATTTTGTTATCTTCTTTAAAAAAAAAAGAGAGAGGGTAAAGGAAAGAGAGAACAGAAAAGATGAGAGAATTTCTTGTTAAAGGTACATAATTTTTTTTTTGAGCTTCAGAGCATCTAGAAGAGCATTCAGAATATTCAGAAATAGAGGGCAACAACACATAGCTATTGGAGGAGCCTTCAGAAGAATAAATCATCAAGAGTAAACCACTCACAATTCAAAGCACATTCAGGATAGTTAGAGCATTCTGAGGTGTCAAGCTTCGAACAGCCTATCGAAGTCTACAGGAGTGAGAAGCCATCCACTACGGATCAGCAAATTTGAACAGTTCAGAGAAAGCAACAACACAACCAAAATTAGAGCTTTAGAGCATCCAGAAGGGCATTCACAGGAATCTGCAAAAGAGTAAACCAGAAAGCAACAGCACAATCAAACAGAGGAATATGCAAAAGAGTAAACCATTCGAAAGACTCATAACAGAGGAGGTTCAGTTTAAGGGGGCATGTTGGTATATATCAACAAAATGAAATAATGGGCCAGATTGCAGTGCTATAAAACTAAAAGGACGATGCCATACTTCAAGATAACTATGAGGGCCTTTCTGTAATTGTCCCTCAAACATATAAAAATGCACAATGACTGTAACAGTTAGGGTTTTCGTTTATTCTTCAGAATGAAAATACGCAGCAGTCTTCTAGAATTCTCTCTACTCTCTCTATGAACTTTCTGCTTGCTTGATCTATGTTTGATGAGTTCCTGCTAGTCTAGGGTTTTATTCACACTCGTTGACAAATTTATCTCAAATTCTAAATAACAAATGATGAATATTTTTTAATCATTTTAATTCAGTACAAGAATTTATAAGATGATGGAACAACAACATCATGCTTGCTGTTGAAAGGTTCAAAATTACGTTTAATCATTTAATTTTGTCTACACAATAAAAATAATTTCTGAGACAGGCATTGGCTTTCAATGAATTTTCTCATAAATGAGAATTTGTCAAGGATTAGAGGCTGACAAAAAATCACTAGTGGCCCCCTGTGTTGTTTTCAAATTGGAAAACGCAAATCTCTTCAAATAAATACAACATATACTACGTACTGTCAATAATAAAAGAAGACTATATTTATATGATTGATAAAAAAAGAAAAATATATATTTGTCGACAAATAATTTCTTGTTAATAAATGCAATTTTCAAGATATAAATGCTATAAATATATTGTTGGCCTTAACAAGTGCATAAGGATAATGAACGTATGATTATGAAATCTTTTCCAATGTATTTTGCTTTATTTGTTAATCATATTTAGTGGCGAATTAGCTTTTTAGTAAACATTGGATAAATAAGTTTATACCGAGTTTACAACAAGAGGATTCACTCCACAAAGTCCCTTAACAGGTGTTTGTTTTCCTAGAAATTAAGAAGTCAGCCTAGGGATGGCTTAATCCGATCCCAGCAAGTTTGAGGCGATTTGAGCTAAAATTGAGCTTATAGTACTCAGTTTAAGCTTGAACTTCTTGAAATTAGTACAAAATGTTACTAAAAATACTGTAAACGAAGTAAACAATATCATAACAGGAATAAACAATATTCACTTAAAAAAAAGAAAAAAGGTCTTTAATGAGAAAAAATTAGTGAGGGGATTCAATGTCTGTTTTATCTTACTGCACTTATGATTGCGAAAGGAAATATCAATTGGGCCTTGTAACCACCATCCTGGTTAAGAATTATACTGTCAATTTATTCTCTTATTATTTTATAAAATTTTCTTTTTCTTGTTTCAGTATAAATTCTTAATTTATTAATGTATTAACCTAATTTATTTTGACCGGTTGCTGGATAGAAAGATTTAAGGCCCCTGAGGCTCCTTTTGTGCCAGTAAGCCTATATTTATCATGTTCTATATGATAAAAATTTTTCAATGCTACGTATTGCATGACATCTTGACGAGTGGTTTATATAGCATTGAGTGGCCTGATTTTATATGATTTACTTGCATCTAAGAACTATGAGGCCATGTCATTGCACTATGTATTAAATAAAAATGGGTTTAATTTGTGAAACTTAGGAATACTTTCTTCTTTTAGGAATTTATTGGTGTTGAAGGTGATGGAATGGCAGATATGGTTCTTCGCTGCGCTCCGGAATGGATATTGGCAAACGTAGGACGGTACAAAGTTTGTTCTTAATACTGTAGTAGCTTGTATTTAGTTCTTTGTTGAGATTTTTGTTTATTATTATTTTTTTAATCTTTGCAGTTATACCAGTACATTGTTTTAAAGTGGAAAGAGCACCATGTATCCTGGACTGCCTTGTCAATACTACATTCAACTGCTTTTTGCATCACATGAAATCTTGCATTCTCGTTATCTTCAATTAAGTACTTTGGTTGGATTCATTTTGACAACATTGGAATGCACTATGAACTTCAAATGTTCAAATTCTTCTATAGTAACTTGCATAAAGATCTTGAAATCCTTAGATGGTTTATCCTAATCCGAAGTGCTTTTTCTTTAAATTTTATCTCTTTGATTTTTTACCAATTACATATTAACCCTACTTATTGCGGTGACATTCTGTGGACTACAACATGTATGAGCCAAACCATTATCTGCAGAAATCCATCTCCAGCTGCGACACTATGTATTGAAATACTTTGAGGTTATCCCTTTCTTTCACACTACGAATTTATGGCTGTTTCGAGATGTTTATTCTGAGCTTTCCTTCATGTTCTCATTTTCTTGATGAACTTCTGTTTCCTCCATTGTTTGCATGCTTGCATATCTTGTGTACAAACTGATATGATACTAATTTTCATTATCTCACTATTGAGTTGACTTTTTATATGCGCCTACCTACATAGTATTGTTCTCGTTTTCATCACACTACAAATTCATAGCTATTTTGGGATCTTTATTTCGGAACTTTTTTGCACACATCCATCAAGGACGGATTCACATATTGTCAAGTGAGATATTAGGTACATGAGGATACAAGTCAAGTATGAAACACTTGATTGTGTATAATGTATGAACTTGTATGGTACTTGTAACAATTTTTTAGTTTTGATTATAGGGAAAAATTATCCTAATAGGAAGCTTATAGTGTTTTTTTATTTCATTTTTTATGATTGTGGATTATGTGAGGAATTTAAGATAACTCTAATTAGTATATACTCAATGTCATTGATCTTATTTTGAGAATCAAAATTTCTTCATTAGTATACCTCTTACTATAATGATAAAACATGTATTGCTAATTTAGTGATCACTAAATATAGCTATATGACAAAAATATGCATCATCAATAGAAATATTCATCGTTGATATTATGTATAATGACTGATAAATATTGTCTAACAATATATGTATATGTCGTTGATATTATGATTAGTCACCAGTGAATATTACTGTAATAACAAAGATATTCATTGTTATTATTATTTTTAATGACTAAATTTGATGAAGGGTATATTTGTCGTTATTACTATTTTTAACAACGAGACTTATCCTTTTCGTTATTTATATTAATGACAAGACTTTTTTTTTCTTATCATTAGGACTTTCAACGGTGAAGGTTATAATGATGAGTGACGATAAAATTTTTTCTATTATTAAAACTCTTTAATGACGGGGTATCTACTTTTAATTATTATTTTTTTCATCATTAAAGCCTTATGGTTTTGTAGTGGTTGTTGGCAAAATACTGTTAAATAGACAAATAAATCAATTTTAAACTACGCTACCAAGCTCGGATCTACCTGTTAGAATATGCCCTAAAAACCAATCACTTTAATTGGCTTTAAAGGTTGTATATCTTGCATATACATTATTAATAAAAGAAGAGTTCTGTCATACTTCACATGTTTTTTACGTCACTTTCATATCTATGTTGTAGTTGTATATTACATCCATATTAGCTATATGCATATGACATGTGAAAGGTTTTGATGAGTTTTAATAAACGTCATCAAATCATTCCCTACATAAGCAATCTGTTTGGGCAATGGTATTGCATAGTGGGTGTGTGCTATATCACCACAGTATATCAATGGATGATATTAGACATGGTGGATATATACATGGGTAAACAATAGAACCGTTTGATCGTTAAAAAATTGAT
Source organism: Mangifera indica (assembly GCF_011075055.1). Classification (NCBI taxonomy): domain Eukaryota; kingdom Viridiplantae; phylum Streptophyta; class Magnoliopsida; order Sapindales; family Anacardiaceae; genus Mangifera; species Mangifera indica. The sequence goes on from NC_058138.1 coordinate 7,117,289, forward strand.
CAAAGGTTATTATATTATATTGTTTATCGAACGTGACCGTTGAACGATGATCACATTGACATTAATATATAGTCAATGATGCATCGTAAATCATACTAGTGTATAGATCTTTTGACTTGAGATATCATAGTTGTGCTTCGTTTTGAAACGTACGGTTCATACGATGTATACCACGAGGCTAATCATGTCTCGTTCAGAAGCCGTTTTGATCATATGTTGCTTGAACGAGAGGACAAGTGATGATTATATAGGGATCCATCAGTTTGACTGCTTCTGAGTTCTTATACGAATATTGAGAAATATGAAAATCTAAGACACTAGTTAGTGTAGATAAAAGACCACATGAAGAGAGTTTCGATGTGGCACTTTATGATGTATTACTTGATATTCAAAAAGATTAAATATTAGATTTTGGCATTCCATGAATTCAAGTTTAATCGGGATGTAATGATGAAGGGATTGAACTATATGGTAAGTGTGAGTAAGAAAGGTTCATTTGACATTATGTGAAACTTGTACTTCATTGTGATGTAGGGGTCATGGGACATTGCTAGATGACACCACATGATCAGTGGGAGCTTTGTTTTGTAGCAGAAAATGCAGTATATGGGTTAACGACAGTTTTAGGTTATATAGTGATATAATAAAACGTATCGTTTGATATGGGGTCCACGATTACATCACTATGAACCTTGAAGGTCACACCTATATTTCAAAGAAGAAAATAGTGTTATGAAGCTGAAAATATTTATCCATGGCTGGCTAGTACTTTTCGAGGATAAAAATTGTGTTTTTCGAATAAGATTTAGAAAAGAGGCAAAATTGTCATTTTACACCTTTTAAATTGTTTAGAAAGTTAGAATGAATAATTTTGGACACAAATTATTCAACATGTGTTAAATTCTAATTTCTCTTAATTATCAACAAATGAGAATTAAACACATGCTTTAACTTGATAAATATCAAGTTTTAATGTAATAAATGTGAGAGAAAAAGAAGAAAAATATAGATTTTCTCTTCTTCTTCTTCTTCTTTTGCCGGGAAAGCTTCTCTTTTTCTTCCATTTTTCTTCCTTGAAGGGTGCAAGTCAAGAGATAACTTATTTTAGTGATTTAAGCTTCTAAACTTCAAATCAAATTACAAGGTATAAGGTAGTTTACATGTTTCTATGTTTTATTTTTTGAAACAACATGTAAATTTTATATTACCATTGTTATATATGATGTGAACATGATCTAAAAATTCTAATTTTCTTGTCAAAATCCTACAAATTGTATCAGAGCAAGAGTTTGATCCTTGAATGACAAGAACATGCCATAATTTTAGGTGTTTGGAAGTGTTAGTGGTCAACACCTAAGATATAAGTTTTGTTATGTCTGATTGGTTCAAACCAAGTGTACATATGTTATTAGGAATGTCTTAATAGCATTTGAGAAGCTTTAAATTGTTGAAATTGTGTTGGATAACTTTTGACATAATTAAAATAAAAAAAAGAACCCTAATTTTAGAAATTTGGGTAATTTTTAAATTAATGGTTTAATCATGATTTATACATGATTGTCATGATATACACATGAATTTTAATCTTGACTTTACATGGGAATGTATTTTTAAGAAACTTAGTTTGTGTGACTTGGTGAAGGGCATGAACAAGTTGACATGATTTCCATGTGTTTGGTTGATGGAAATAACATTCAATATTGATTGAATTGTTACTAGTTTATTAAACTAGTGTTTGACTTGGTTTGATTGAGAATTGAACTCTTGATAGCTTGGATTGGATAAATTACTTTATAAATAACCATATTCATGTTTGAATAATTATTGCATGATGAGATGGATTATGTTTGAGTGATGAATAATTCATATATGTCATGATTTGGTGAAATGCATGACACTTGTGAATTTGGCTTACATTAGGCATGTGTTATGTATTTATTTTACAACTTGTCATTTTAAAATCTATTCATGTTTAAGTATGAATTGAACCATGTTTAGTGAGATCTTGGTGAACTTGGTATGTGTTTTGGAAACATCAAGAGTTAGGGTTTCATGGTTGGTTTCAAGAAAAATGCAACATAAAATTTTGGTTAAATTACTTTGTTTACTTATTATGGTTTGATCTTGTAGACACCAAATATTGGATGTGTTTGTGTTTTAGCAAACTTGAATAAAAAGCATAAAGTATGGTAAATTATTTGTTAAGTTTACCAAATTACAAATTTAATTTCTATGTTTGTATGTTTGATTATGGTGTTACAAATATTAATATGATGCCCAAAATGTCATGTTATTAAAGGTATATGTGATAGTATTAATGTGTGACATGTGTATACTATATATGAGACATTGTGACATGGTAAACATCATGCATCTAAATGCTTAATATTATGTAGGCTAGATTGAAATGGACTTAACATATTGGATATGTTTGTTATCTTAGATACATAAATAAAAACTCAAGTTTGCTAGTCTAGAATTAAGTTATAAGATATTGGATGTTTTATATGCAAGATCAACCTAATGTACATTTTAGATATGTGATATGCTAAGTTGTATAAAAATATGATTTCTTTTGATTATTGAATAATATAGTTGATATATGTTCAATAACATGCCTAAATTTTATGTTTTATGTTATCATGTAATTTATTTATGGCATATAACACATAGTTTTGGGTTTTAGAGAACTAAAACTTTTAGGCATGAAATATTCTTACAATACCATTTAGGATATTAAAAAAAGTTTTCAATGATATAAATTGTAAGAATATGGTTTAGTAATATGTCTTACGTGACAAATACGTATCCAAAGATACATACTAGACTAACCAAGATATAAAATGAACCTAATTAATAATAATAAAATCTTTCCCAAATTTTCAATATCAAATTCGAGTCTTCCATTGTGGGTTGACTAGGGTTACGTCATAAGGCTAGAAATCCTAGATTTCTATTATGTGACGGATACTATGCCAATGGCGTAAAATTAGTTGATTGGTATCTAGAGTACTATTTTTGTCATTTCCTAGACTCTATTATGTGCGGGAGTGATAGGGTATTATATCTGGAAAGCACGATGGGTTGAATTTGACTAGTTTAGAGTGCTTAGATCTATTATGTGCGGTGCTCAAAGCTAGAGGCTCACATGAATCATAGCTTGCATTTAAAATGTAAAAAGAAATCGATTCATACTTATTGAGCTTGACGGACTTAGATCTATTATGTGTGGTTTGTCAAGTTTGATAAAAACTTGATTCCCCACTAGAAAGTGATCCAATGAACTTTTCGAATCTTTAGTCGGGGAAGTTCAAGATTTAAATAAAATAGTAGGAGCTAATAAGATTAGGTTTATTGGTAATTTCTAATGAATTTGTTATTTCTTGCAGCATTCTCTCTTGTGATCTAAAATCTCAAAATGTTAATGGCAAACAATATACTCCTGAAATTGATGGACTCGCATGTGCTTATTGGTCCTAATTTTAAGGATTGGCTGAGAAATCTGACCATTGTTCTCAATCTTGAAAAGTCAACTTATGTCTTGGAGGCATCTTTACCAGCAACAGTGGACCCTAATGCTTTTGAGGAAGAGCAAAGGGCTTATGTTGAATAGGTAGATATTGACTTACAAGTTCGCAGTTATATGCTGGCATCAATGAACTCTGAACTTCAAACTCGGTTTGAGAACGTGAAAAGTGCATATGAAATTATCACTACTTTAAGACAATTATATAGTGAAAATGCTCAAGTGAAGGAATATAATTTGATGACTTCACTATTCAGCATGCGGTTTAAGGAGGGTATTTCCCCAGATGATCATGTTATTAAAATGATTAATAAGACTAAAGAGTTACAAATTATGGGCACAGATTTGCCGCATAATGTTCAGGTGAATTTGATTCTCCATTCACTCCCTTTAACTTTTAAGCTGTTTATTACAAATTATAATCTCAATAGGATTGAATGCACTCTCCCTGAGCTTCTCAATGATATTCAAGAATTTTACAATAATGAGAAGAAAGGGAAAACATCAACTGAGTTGTTAGCTACCTTTGCCATAAGAGGCAAAAAGAGGCAAGCTCAAAAGCCTTGGTAGAGAGGTTCACAGACGGGATCTGGTAGGCCAAAAATATAAAGAAAGGGTTTTAAGAAAACCACTACCAGGCCTTCTAGGATGAAGGGTTCTAGCATCCCGGTATCACGTTCTTAACCTTTGCGACCAACTATTCCACAGAAAGAAAAGAAACAGGAGAAGAGCAATTGCTTTTATTGCAACCAAGAGGGGCATTAGAAGAGGAATTGCCCTCTATACCTTGATGATCTGAGAAAAAGCAAAACGGGTACATATCAGTGTTATGTAATTGAATTTGAATTAAATGCTAATTCAAACATTGATTCTTGGATATTAGATTCTGCTGCAACTTCACATGTTTGTGCTTGTTTATAGCATCTGTAGAATAGTTCTACCTTAAGACGTGATGAGATCACACTGAGACTGGCCGATGGGACACGAGTTTCCGCAGAGGCTGTAGGTGTATATAGTGTAAAGTTACCTACTAGGCATGTAATAACTTTGTATTTTGCTAATGCCATCAGGAATATTATCTCTATTCCAGTTTTGTGTAAAAATGGTTATCAGTTTACATTTACTGGAAATGAATGCCTAATTTATTTTTGGAATAGATTAGTAGGAAATGTTATCAATACAAATGGTTTGTATGTGGTAGAACTTGATTTACATAACACCACGTATTCCAAATCATTTAAAAGAACTAGAGAACATATAAATCCAATAGTTCTATGATATCACAGATTTGGTCATATTGGAGAGGATCGGATTCGACAATTAGGAGAAAGTCAACTTTTAGGTTCATTGGGTTTAGAACCCTATCCTACTTGTGAATCTTGTCTTCGAGGAAAAATGATCAAGCTTCTGTTTAAGAATAAAGGGGAGCGAGCCAAAAATATATTAGAATTGATACACACTGATGTGTGTAGCCCCTTTAATGAAATGGCCTGAGGAGGTTTTTCATACTTCATTACCTTTATCGATGATTATTCTTGATATGGGTATTTGTATTTAATGAAATACAAATCTGAAGCTTTTGAAAAGTTCAAAGAGGTCCAAAAGAAAGTAGAAAACTAGATTAGAAAGAATATTAAAGCTTTACGTTTAGATCATGGAGGTGAATACTTGAGTACAAAATTCTAGGAGTTCCTAAGAGACAAAAGAATACTATCTCAGTTGACTTTGCCATTCACACCACAACATAATGGTGTGTCTCAACGGAGAAATCGTACTTTATTAGATATGGTACGATCTATGATGAGTTTTACTGATTTGTTAGTTTATTTATGGGGATATGTTCTTCAGACAGCAGTACATGTGTTGAATAAAGCACCATCAAAGTCCATTCAAAAGACAACATACAAATTATGGTATGGTAGACTTCCAAGAGTAAACTACTTGAAAATCTGGGAATGTCTAGTATTTGTCAAAATGGTTAGAACTAATAAATTAGAGTCCCGAGCAAAAAAGGGTCGGTTTATTGGGTATCCAAAAAAAAGTTTAGGATATTATTTCTACTTTCACTCTGATCAAAGAATTATGGTAAGTAAAAACGCACATTTTCTTGAGAAAGAGTTCTTAGAGGAAGGTGGTGCAGGAAAGAAAATTGTGCTCGAAGAAGAGTCTAGAGAGTCCATAACCAAGCTTATTCAGGTAAATCTTCCAGGTATACAATCACCTATACCAGCTACAATGACTCAAATAAGAAAGTCCGTTAGAGTGTCTTGACCTCTTGAGAGATATGGATTTCTGACAGAAGGAGATTTTGAATCTCTTCTAATGGAAGAAACTAAGCATCTAAAGGATCCAAAAACTTACCAAGAGGCAATATTGGATATTGACTCCAACAGATGGCTAGAGGCAATGAATTCAGAAATTGAATCTATGAATACCAATCAAGTATGGATACTTATTGATCCATCTGATGGAATAGTTTCGATCGGATGTAAATGGATCTTCAAGAGAAAAAATGGCAATGATGGAAAAGTTGAAACTTATAAAGCTTGATTGGTAGCTAAAGGTTATACTAAAAAATAAGGGTTGGATTATGAGGAGACCTTTTCACCAATCGCGATGCTTAAATCCATCAGAATCCTGCTAGTTATCGCAGCATACTATGATTATGAGATATGGCATATGGATGTTAAAACTACTTTTTTCAATGGGTATATTGAGGAAAATATCTATATAGAGCAGCCAATTGATTTTGTATCCGCTACCGAGAGGCATAAAGTGTACAAACTACATTGATCTATATATGGATTGAAACAAGCTTCAAGAAGCTAGAATATCCGGTTTGATGAAACAATTCAAGTATTCGGTTTCATTAAAAATCTGGATGAGCCGTATGTTTATAAATTGGATAGGGATAAAATTGTCGTTTTCCTAGTCTTGTATATAGATGACATATTATTAATTGGAAAAAACATTGGCACTATGGTTGATGTTAAGTTATGGCTAGTGAAGTCTTTTTCCATGAAGGATCTTGAAAAAGCAACCTATATTCTAAGTATTCGTATTTATAGAGATAGAGTGAAAAGATTAATAGGTTTATCTCAAAAGTTGTACATAGAGAAAGTGCTGAAACGCTTTCATATGCAAGATTCTAAGAGAGGTCTTATACCGTTTCTTCATGGAACACATCTATCAAAAGATATGTGTCCAAAAACTAATGAGGAATGACAACGAATGTGTGAGGTGTCATATGCTTCAGCAGTAGGTAGTCTCATGTACGCCATGTTATGTACACGACCAAACATTACTTTTACAGTTAGTACAGTAAGCAAATATCAGTCAAATCTTGGAGAAAGACACTAGACAACAGTAAAAACCATCTTAAAGTATTTAAGAAGGACCAAGGAGTTGATACTGGGTTATGGGGGTTCAGAGTTGACACTTAAAAGATACTCAGATTCTGATTTTCAGTCAAATGTAGATGATAGAAAATCTACGTCTACATTTATTTTTGTTTGTAATGGAAGTGCAGTCAGTTGGAAAAGTGTCAAACAGTCGACTACTGCAGACTCTACTACAAAAGTTGAGTATATTGCCACTTCAAAAGCTACGAAAGAGGCTGTTTGGATGCGTAAAGTTGCCACAGAGTTGGGCGTGGCTCCTCAAATGAGTCAACCAATAATTCTATTCTGTGATAATATTGGTGCCATTATATAGGCAAAGTGTAATACCCTCAGGTATGTTCCAGAGGCATTTATGTCTTTTAACCCTATTTCAAGATATTTCCCATTTTAAGTATATATATTTGTTTTACATGTATATGTGTTTATATATATATATATATATATATATATATATATATATAAAGACAAAAAGAAAAAGAAAAAGAAAAAAGAAAAAGAGAAAGAGATAAGGATTTATATAAAGAGAAAAAAAAGACAAAACCAAGAAACTTCAAGACTTTTCCATCATTTCCCATCCATATTCCAGTAGCCACCATTCTTCATGTTTTTTCTTTGTTTTCTTGAAGAAAAAGGAAGGATTTGAAGGAGTTTGGAAGACAAGAAATAAAAGAAAATAAAAAGAAGCACTTGGAAACTTTGGTAACCAAAGATCTCCTTCCCTTCCATTTATCTATGTTTATATGCATGTTATGTGAATATTTTAGTGTGTTTTGGTATTGATTTAAAGTGGTTTTGGTGATAAAGGAAGCAAAACAAAGAGAAGGAAGCTAACTTGCAAAGATTTGGCTTGAAACAAGGTAAGGGGTATCATCCTTGATAGGTTGCATGTTTTAGGCTTTTGGTTCCTTGAATCTATGTTATAAAGGATGATTTTGAAGTTGAGAAATGTTGTTTTGCCATTTGGGGTGTCTATGTGTGTGATTTTGTTGATGGCAAAGAGTTATATAATATTTACAGTTTTGCCACTGACTTCGTCCCATGTTTTGGCTGCTTTAACTAATGAATTATGAGTGCTATTATATCTTTTTGGAAAGCTCTTTGAATCCTCTTTTCAATGATATATAGCTTGTATGAATTAGAGATCATTTGGATGGGTAAATATTGTATGAACCAAAAGGACTGCTTTACTAAATAAACAGGAGAGAGTTTTTGCCACTGAATTCATCCCACGTTTTGACTGCCTTAGATAATGAATTATGAGTGCTATTATAGCTTGTTTAAAAGCTCTTTGAATTCTCGTTTTAGTGATCTATAGCTTGCATAAATTGGGGATCATTAGACTGGTAAATATTGTATGACCTATAAGGGCTGCTTTACCAAATAAACAGAGGAGGCAGTTTTGCCATTGATTTCATCTTATGTTTTGAATGTCTTATCTAAGGATTTATGAGTGCTATTATATCTTATTGGAAAGCACTTTTCATTCTCGTTTCAGTGATATATAGCTTGTATGAATTGGGGATCATTTAGATTGTTAAATATTGCATGAACCATAAGGACTGCTTTACCAAAAAAACAGAGGAGGCAGTTTTTACCACTGATTTTATCTCACGTTTTGACTGCCTTATCTATTGAATTATGAGTGCTATTATAGCTTCTTGAAATATCTTTGAATCCTCTTTTCAACGATATATAGCTTGTATGAAATAGAAACCGTTTAGGCTATTAAATTGTATGAAAAAAAGGTTGTCCTGCCAAATGATTGTTCTATGAACAGTATTTCATAGTTTTGGGCAAGAAAGAAAGAAAGAAAAAGGAAGAGAAAAAGGAAAGGAAGAAGAAAGAAAAGAAAGGAAAGGAAAGGAACGGAAGGAGAGAAAAAAAAAAAAGAAAAGAAGAAAAGAAAAAGAAAGAAAAGCAAGAAAAGGAATTTAGGGCTCAAGATTTAGAGGTAGTCCCAAGAGTAATGTCTGGTAAGTTATAAATAAATTTAGATGGAAGCAAAATTAGTAAGATATAAGACCCGCATGCATGTTATAAACTATGAGAGGGCACTTTACACTACACCGCCCGTAGTAGGGTACGTCCGCAGTAGAACACGTCCGTAGTAGGATATAGACAGTAGAGCATGCTCGCAGTAGAGTTCAATTCATATTTAGAAGTGGTGTAATGAAAGAAAGAAAGAGAGCTCGAGCTTAGAAAAGTGTCAAATCCTTATAGTTAGCTTCCATAAAGTATCAAATGGACACCAGATGGGACAAAGTATGACTTAAATAGTAAAGAATGAACTAGATTACCCCCTTAATCTCTTATAGAGGTTAGAATGTGAGGTTGAGTCCCGAAAGTGAGGTAGAACAGGAAAAAAGATAGTTTACTTGATTCTTTCCCCCTTACTGAGTGTTTTTATCACTCACTTCCTTTTCTTTCATGATTGTAGGTACAGGTGATCGAGGTAGGGTCAGGTCAATGAAGATAGATTTGGCTGGAGCAGGTTATCTTTGGTTTGTATTACATACATACAGTCGCATGTTTTTGTTGCTTTTGGACATTTTTGAGATGTTGGTATAGTTGTATATGATTACTCCACATTTTCAGATGCTTTTAGATGAGTTTTCACATGAGTATATACATCTTTTGTTCGCTTCCAGATTTTCAGTTTTCTTGGAATGCTTTCTAAACATTTTTAGTGATGTATTTATTTTAAAGTATTTTAAAAGAAAAAAAAATCGACGCTCCAGATATTAGTTCGTAATATTTCTCCTTTAGGGAATAGTAATTCTAGGGAGGGGTGTTACAAGTTGGTATCAGAGCATGATTTTGGGAACCCAAAAGATGTTTTCTAAAATAAAATAGAGTAATCCAAATAACATAAAATTGAAATACCCTCCAGCCACGCTGACCAGCCTCGCAGCCGATCACTGTAAGTTAAGTTTTCACTTATACCTGTTGTGTTTTATGAAACTAATGTGTTCATTTTCAGGACCTATGAGTCAAACACCAGTAGATCCTTCTTAGAGGAGCCAAAGTGAAGGAGAAGCCCCCCAAGTACCCTAGGGGGCACTTAGTGCACATGATGTGCCAGAGATTTTCAGAGAGATGATGAGAGAGCACAAAGGTGCTCTTACATAGGGAAGTGAGACGGCGCATACACTGCTAACTCAGGGACATGATATGAGAGAGGTTACTTCAGCATCTACAGTAGCCCCAGTGAGGACTCAGTTGTATCCTATTTTCAACCTCCCTAGTATGCACCAACCTAAAAAATTTGATGGTGCAAAGGACCCAATAGTAGCTGAAGAGTGGTTAGAATCTGTAGAGAGTGCAATGACCCTGTTTGACATGATCGATCAAGAGAGAGTGAGATATGCCACCTATCTTTTCGAGTCAAGGGCAAGAATATGGTGGAACTTAGTCAGAGAGATGATCAATGTCTCAGAGATGACATGGTCTAAGTTCAGACATCGATTTGAGGTAGAGTACAGGACCACCGATATTACTTGTATTAGGGCCCAAGAGCTTATTAATCTAGTACAGAGGACAGATTCTGTAAAAGAATATTCCACAAAGTTTAATCAATTATCCCAGTATGCCCCCGAGATAGCTAGTCTAAAAATGGGGCGTATGCAGAAGTTTGTGCACGGGCTAGATCCAGAGATAGCTCAAGATGTTATGACAAGGGTGCAGCCACTCAGAACTTATACAGAGGCCCTTAATAGAGCTTTAAGGGTAGAGGTTTTTGTCAGGAGAAGGTTTGGTTAGACCACAGGGCAAAAGGTTACACCTCCTACTGCCATGCCAGTTCCTCCGATGAGTAGTGATGTAGTTTCAGCACAGAGAGGCCCTCCTCCAGACTGAGACAGGAAGGGTAAACGACCTCTTCAATTTAGAAGCATAAAAAAGAACTAGAAGAGTGGAAAGAAAAAAAGAGGACCTGAGATATCAGCTTGCCAGAAATATGGGAAGCAACATTGAAGAGAGACTTTAACAGGTCAGACAGTTTGTTTCAGATGTCATCAGCCTAGACATATTACTCATTTTTGTATAGTTGCCCCAGTAAAAGTAGAGCAGCAATAACAACCTATAGGGGGCTACAACCAGAGTTTATACGATTACCCAGGGACCAACAAAGGCTAACCTATTAGCAGTCACGGGTCAGATTCTCTATCTTGATATTCCTATTTATGTTTTAGTTGATTGTGGGGCTACTCATTATTTTGTAGCCAAGAGTTTGCTTGAGAGGTTAAAGTTGTGACCTGTTAGAATAGCTTAGAAGATTATGATCGAGTTGCCTGATGAGGGGTCAGTCATTTGTGAGATGATGCTACTAAGACAGAGTATTATGATTCAGGCTGGACAGTTACTGGTGGACCTGATTGTGTTCGAAATGCTAGATTTTGACATGATTTTAGGGATGGACTTTTTGGGGAGATACGGAGCTGAGATTGATTGTAAAAAGAAGAAAGTGAGATTTAACCTAGACTTTGGAGATCAATTCGTGTTCGGTAAGGGTCATATCTAGAGTTTGATGATCAGTATGTTAAAAGCTAGTAAAATATTGAAAAAATGGTGTACAGGATATTTGGCTCATATAGTGAGCAAGGTTGAGTCAGACCCAACTATTGATGAGACGCTAGTGGTATGTGAGTTTCCAAATGTGTTTCCAAGTGAGCTGTCGGGATTAGCTCTCGAGTGAGAGGTTGAGTTTAGCATAGAGTTGACACCTAGCATAACACCTATTTCAAGAGCACCCTATCGAATGGCCCCTACCGAGTTATAAGAATTGAAAAAGCAGCTTCAAGAGTTATTAGATCATGGTTTTATCAAACCGAGCCATTCTCTTTAGGGAGCTCTCATCCTATTTGTGAAAAAGAAAGACGGGTCTATGAAAATGTGCATCGATTATAGAGAGCTAAATAAAGTCATAGTTAAGAACAAGTACCCCTTACCCAGGATTGATGATTTATTTGATCAGTTGAAGGGATCTGTGGTCTTCTCTAAGATAAATTTGAGATTTAGTTATCACCAAGTGAGAGTGGCAGAGAAGGATATACCCAAGATAGCTTTTCAAACGAGGTATGACCATTTTGAGTTTGTAGTGATGCTGTTCGGATTAACAAATGCCCCTACAGTATTTATGGATTTGATGAATAGGGTATTCCATGATTGTTTGGATAAATTTATTGTGGTATTCATTAATGATATCTTAGTGTATTCTTATAGTCGAGAGGAACATGAACAATACTTAAGGTTTACCCTCCAGAGGTTAAGAGAGAAACAACTATATGCCAAATTCTCGAAATGTGAATTTTGGCTAGATAGAGTTACCTTTTTGGGGCATGTGATTTCAGCAAAGGGTATATCCATGGATCCTAGTAAGATTGAGGCAATAGTTGAATGGTTGAAACCAAAGACAGTCAAGGAGGTTTGTAGTTTCCTGGGTTTGGCAGGATATTACAGGAGGTTTATGGAGGGATTTGCCAGATTAGCCAGACCTCTTACAAACCTCACAAAGAAAGCAACGTCATTTCAATAGTCAGATGCTTGTGAGGCAAGCTTCCAAGAATTGAAAAGAAGATTGACTACTGCTCCAGTGTTAGCACTTCCAGATGAGGGAGTTGAGTATGATTTATACATTGATGCCTCACACGGTGGTTTAAGAGCAGTATTGATACAACGAGGCAAGGTGATAGTATATGCCTCAAGACAATTAAAAAAATTCGAAACTTGATACCCTACTCATGATTTGGAGTTAGCAATAGTGATTTTTGTATTGAAAATTTGGAGACACTATTTGTATAGGGTAAGATGTAATATTTATACTGACCATAAGAGTCTCATATATTTATTCACTCAAAAAGAGTTAAATATGAGACAGAGGCAATAGTTCGAGTTAGTAAAAGACTATGACTGTGATATTAAATACCATCCAAGCAAGGCTAATGTGGTTGTAGACACCCTCAATAGGAATGTGATGATAGCATAATTGGCAATCCAGAAAGAAATTCAGAGAGATATGGACCGAGAGTAGATTAAGCTTGTGATTGGGACCCTCGCCAGATCAGAGATTCAGCCCACTCTCATAAATAAGATTCGAGAGGCTTAGCTAAGAGATGAGTGGTGTCAACAAAAAATTCAGAAGGTGGAAGAGGGTCTCGAGATAGATTTTCAAGTATCGAATGGAATTCTCAAATTCAGAGATCGAGTATATGTTCCTCAGATAACTGAATTGAGACAGAAAATTCTTACAGAGACTCATAGTTCTCTTTACACTGTTCACCCTAGGGGTGTAAAGATGTATTAGGATTTAAAAAGACATTTTTGGTGGTCAGGCATGAAAAGGGATATAGGTAAGTTTGTTACTAGATGTCTCACCTGTCAGCAAACTAAGGCCGAACACTAGAGACCTTCAAGGTTGCTTTAGCCTCTACCTATTCCAGAATGGAAATAGGAGCATATCTCCATAAACTTCATCAGTAGACTCCTTAGAGCTCAGAATGGATGTAATGCTATCTGGGTGATTGTTGATAGATTGACCAAGTTAGCTCATTTTCTACCCATCAAAGAATCTACTACCACAGATCAGTTGGGGAGATTATATGTTAGGGAGATTATTAGATTACATGGTATACCTAGGACCATAGTATCTGATCGTGATACAAGATTTGTATCAGCTTTTTGGAAGTCTCCAAAGATCCTTGGGTACTAATTTGGTATTTTGTACAGCCTATCATCCTCAGACGGATGGTTAGACAAAGAGGGTTAATCAGATTTTAGAGAATATGTTGAGAGCTTGTTGTTTGGATTATAAAGCTACGTGGATAGAAATGTTACCCTTGGTAGAGTTTGCTTACAATAATAGCTACCAGGCAACTATCCAAATAAAAACTTATGATGCATTATATGGTAGGAGGTGTCATTCTCCTTTTCATTGGGATGAGATAGGAGAGAGAGATGTGTTATCCAGATCCCTTGGGCCCGAATTAACCCAAAAAATGATTGATGATGTCTAACTGATCAGGCAGAGGATAAAACAGGCCTAGGATCGACAGAAAAGCTATACAGATCATCGACGCCAAGACTTGGAATTCAATGTAGGTGAATTTGTATTTGTAACGGTTGGTTAATTCAAGCATTTAATGAGATTCAGAAAGAAGGGAAAGCTAGCTCCCAGATTTATTGGTCCATATGAGATAATTGAAAGAGTTGGTAAAGTGGCTTACAAATTGGCCTTACCAGTGAGTATGGACCAGATTCATAATGTATTTCATGTCTTATCGTTGAGGAAATGCCTTGGTGATCATTCCCAAGTTGTGAATACAAATGATATTAAGTTATCAGAAGACCTTAGTTATGAAAAAAGACCGATTCAGATACTTGACAGAAGAATTAAACAACTAAGAAATCGACAAATTCCTCTAGTAAAAGTCTTATAGAGAAACCAGAAGGCAGAGAAGGCTACCTGGGAAATAGAGCAAACCATGAAGGAGAAGTATCCATAGTTGTTTTTGTGAATTCCAAGGACGAAATTCTTATGAGAGGGAAAGAGTTATAATACCTTCAGGTATGTTCCAGGGGTATTTATATCTTTTGACCCTATTTTGAGATATTTCTCATTTTAAATATATATATTTGTTTTACATATATATGTGTGTTTATATATATATATATAAAGACAAAAAGAAAAAGAAAAAGAAAAGAGAAAAAGAGAAAGAGATAAGGATTTATATAAAGAGAAAAATAAGACAAAACCAAGAAACTTCAAGACTTTTCCATCATTTCCCGTTCATATTCCAACAGCCACCATTCTTCATGCTTTTTCTTTGTTTTCTTAAAGAAAAAGGAAGAATTTGAATGAGTTTGGAAGACAAGACATAAAAGAAAAGAAAATGAAGCACTTGGAAGCTTTGGTAACCAAAGATCTCCTTCCTTTCCCTTTATCTATGTTTATATGCATGTTATATGAATATGTTAGCGTGTTATGGTATTGATTTAAAGTGGTTTTGGTGATAAAGGAAGCAAAACAAAGAGAAGGAAGTCAACTTGCAAAGATTTGGCTTGAAACAAGGTAAGGGGTATCATCCTTGATAGCTTGCATGTTTTAGGTTTTTGGTTCCTTGGATCTATGTTATAAAGGATGATTTTGAAGTTGGGAAATATTGTTTTGCCATTTGGGGTGTCTATGTGTGTGATTTTGTTAATGGCAGAGAGTTGCATAATATTTATAGTTTTACCAAATAAACAGAGGAGGCAGTTTTGCCACTGAATTTATCTCACATTTTGACTGTCTTCTCTAAGGATTTATGAGTGCTATTATATCTTGCTGGAAAGATCTTTGAATTCTCTTTTCAGTGATATATAGCTTGTATGAATTGGGGATCATTTGGATTATTAAATATTGCATGAACCATAAGGACTGCTTTACCAAATAAACAGAGGAGGCAATTTTTGCCATTGATTTTATCTCACATTTTGACTACCTTATCTATTGAATTATGAGTGTTATTATAGCTTGTTGGAAAGATATTTGAATCCTTGTTTCAACGATATATAGCTTGTATGAATTAGAAACCGTTTGGGTTGTTAAATTGTATGAAAAAAAGTTTGCCCTGCCAAATGATTGTTCTATGAACAGTATTTCGTAGTTTTGGGCAAGAAAGAAAGAAAGAAAGAAAGAAAAAGGAAAGGAAGAAGAAAGAAAAGAAAGGAAAGGAAAGGAAAGGAAGGAGAGAAAAAAAAGAAAAGAAGAAAAGAAAAAGAAAGAAAAGCAAGAAAAGGAATTTGGGTCTCAAGATTTAGGGGTCGTCTCAAGAGCAATATCTGATGAGTTATAAATAAATTTAGATGGAAGCAAAATTAGTAAGATATAAGACCCGCATGTATGTTATAAACTATGAGGGGGCACTTTACACTACACTGCCCGCAGTAGGGCACGTCCACAATAGGACATAGACCCCCAGTAGGGTCCACTCATAGTAGAGCATACTCACAATAGAGCTTAATTCATATTCAGAAATAGTGTAGTGAAATAAAGAAAGAGAGCTCGAGCTTAGAAAAGTGTCAAATCCCTATAGTTAGCTTTCATAAAGTATCAAATAGACACTAGATAGGATAAAGTATGACCCCAAATAGTAAAGAATGAACTAGATTACCCCCTTAATCTCTTATAGAGGTTAGGATGTGAGGTTGAGTCTCGAAAGTAAGGTAGAACAGGAAAAGAGATAGTTTACTTTATTCTTTCCCCCTTACTGAGTATTTTTATCACTCACTTCTTTTTCGTTCATGATTGTAGGTACAAGTGATCGAGGTAGCTACGAGGCAAGGTCAGGTGAGCGAAGATAGATTTGGCTGGAGCAGGTTATCTTTGGTTTGTATTACATGCATACAGTCGCATGTTCTTGTTGCTTTTGGACCTTTTTGAGATGTTGGTATAGTTATATATGATTACTCCACGTTTTCAGATGCTTTTAGATGAGTTTTCACATGAGTATATACATATTTTGTTTGCTTCCAGATTTTTAGTTTTCTTAGAATGCTTTCTAAATACTTTTAGTGATGCGTTTATTTTAAAGTATTTTAAAAGGAAAAAAAATCGATGCTCCAGATATTAATTCGTAATATTTCTCCTTCGGTGGATATTAATTATAGGGAGGGATGTTACTTAAAGGAACCAAGAGCACATCAAAAGTCAAAACATGTTCAATGAAAATATCACATCTGGAGAGAATTCGTTAGAGTTGGAGATATTGTCATTCAGAAATTGCTTCGACAGACAATCTTACAGATCCACTAACTAAAGCACTGACACAAAAATTGTTGGACCAACATCTAGAGAGGATAGGCATTAGGTACTACAACGATTGGCTTTAGTGCAAGTGGGAGTTCTTGTTAGAATATGCCGTAAAAACCAATCGCTTTAATTGGTTTTAAGGGTTGTATATCTTGCATATACATTATTAATAAAAGAAGAGTTCTGTCATACTTCACATGTTTTCTGTGTCACTTTTACATCTATATTGTAGTTGTATATTACATTCATATTAGCTACATGCATATGACATGTGAAAGGTCCCGATGAGTTTTAATAAACATCATCAAATCGTTCCCTGCATAAGCAATCTGTTTGGGCAATGGTATTGCATAATGGGTGTGTGGTATATCACTACAGTATATTAATTGATGCTATTAGACATGGTGAATATACACATGGGTAAATAATAAAATCGTTTGATGGTTAGAAAACTGATCAAAGGTTATTATATTATATTGTTTATCGAATGTGACCGCTGAACGATGATCACATGGGCATTAATATGTAGTTAATGATACATCGTAAATCATATTAGTGTATAGATTATTTAACTTGAGATATCATAGTTGTGCTTCGTTTCAGAATGTATGGTTCATACGGTGTATATCACGAGACTAATCATGTCTCGTTCAGAAGTTGTTTTGATCATATGTTACTTGAACAAGAGAACAAGTGATGATCATACAGGGATCCGTCAGCTCGACTGCTCCTGAGTTCTCATACGAATATCAAGAAACATAAAAATCTAAAACACTGGCTAATGTAGATAAAAGACCACATGAAGAGAGTTTCGATGTGGCACGTTATGATGTATTACTTGATATTCAAAAAGATTAAATATTGGATTTTGACATTCCATGAATCCAAGTTTAATCGGGATGTAATGACAAAGGGATTGGACTACATGGTAAGTGTGAGTAAGAAAGGTTCATTTGACATTATGTGAAGCTTGTACTTCATTGTAATATAGAGGTCATGGGACATTGCTAGATGACACCACATGATTAGTGGGCGTTTCGTTTTGTAACAGAAAATGAAGTATATCGGTTAACGACAATTTTAAGTTATATAGTGATATAATGAAACGTATTGTCTGATATGGGACCCATGACTACGTCACTATGAACTTTAAAGGTCACACCCATATTTCAAGAAAGAAAATAGTGTTATGAAGCTGAAAATATTTATCCATGGTTGGCTAGCACTTTCCGAGGATAAAAATTGTCATTTTACACCTTTTAAATTGTTTAGAAAGTTAGAATCAATAATTTTGGACATAAATTATTCAACATGTGTTAAATTCTAATTTCTCTTAATTATCAACCAATGAGAATTAAACACATGTTTTAACTTGATAAATATCAAGTTTTAATGTAATAAATGTGAGAGAAAAATATAGATTTTCTCTTCTTCTTCTTTTGTCGGGAAAACTTCTCTTTTTCTTCCATTTTTCTTCCTTGAAGGGTGCAAGTCAAGAGATCACTTATTTTAGTGATTCAAGCTTCCAAACTTTAAATCAAATTACAAGATACAAAGTAATTTATATGTTTTTATGTTTTATTTCTTGAAATAATATGTAGATTTTATATTACCATTGTTACATATGATGTGAACATGCTCTAAAAATTTAAATTTTCTTGTCAAAATCCTACAATATCCTTATGTCAAAAGTTGAATCTATAGTCGAAGCTAGAAATTTCCTTGCTGTCACAAATTAATTGAATTACTGAGATATGTTTTTTGCCTTATTTCACAAGGCACAAGAACACCTAATTTGACTGGACTTTGCTCGGTTGACTGACCATCTATGCAATGTTAAAAATAATCGAGAACCGGGCGATTTCCTGTTGAAAATATCTCTTACTAAAATCTCTCTCAGAACTGCTTTTTTGTATGTTATATCAAAGATCAGCAGAAGGCCTGGAATATGATACTTATATTTGTTTATCTTCTGAGCTTGCTGAGCTTCGTCGTAGAGGCTAGTCCAACATATCTTGCCCATGTTTGCCCGAACACCACTTTCAACGACAGCGCCTATCAAACAAATCTCAATCTTTTCTTAGCTGAAATTCCCAGGCAGGCTTATCTCAACAATAAATATTCCATCGGTTTCTACAACGCTACGGCAGGCAATGACCCTTACAAGTTGTATGCCCTCTTTCTTTGCCATGGCAATGTCGATGAGGACACCTGTCAACGCTGTGTTAATGTTGCAACCACAAACTTAACAGACCTTTGTCCTTTTGGAGAACATGGCATAATATGGTATGAGGAGCCTTTTCCGCTATTCAAACCAGTCCTTTTCTATCATGAGCCGAAGTCCCTCTTTGTGGATACATAGAACCGATAACTTTACTGGCAGTACAGACATATTTGGTGAGAAAGTTAGTAGTTTGTTGACCGAGGCTACGGCTGAGGCTGTAAACACTTCTAAAATGTTTGCAATCAAAAGCGTTAATTTTGATGCTTTTGGTACACTGGAAGGTCTAGTGCAGTGCACGCCGGACCTTTCAAAACTTGATTGCAATACATGTCTTAAAGAAGCTATCTCAGAATTGGGATCGTTTGCACCACATGTGGAAGCAAGAATGACATCTCCGAGTTGTAATGCCCGCTACGAACTCAGGTCCTATCTTGAAACAGAGCCACCGGCAGCTCCACCACTTCTGTCTCCACCTCCAGCTCCACCTGCAGCTCCAACTCCACCGCCACTTCTTTCCAAAGGTAACGTTAGAATATAGTTAACCTAATTACATAAATAATAATTAATACCATTATGCCTTTTTTTTTCTCTTAGATCTGACTCATTTACGGTAAGAAAAGAGAATCGATCCAAAGAGAAATAAATTTCTAATTATATATATAATTAAAACACAAAAATAGTAAATATACATAAATAAATTTTTAGGTGAGTGATATAACTTTTATACATAAGGTGTCTAAATCTTGTAACCATCACCATCAAAACAATTTAAAGTAAATATTCAGGATTATTCAAAACCAAATAACTTATAGAGTAATATTATGTGTATATATTTTTAGTATATAATTTAGATATACTAATGATGTGCTACTATTTAATCATGTGAGATTTGGGGTGAAAATTAATTTTCAAAACTTGAGGAAAAATGAGATAAAATCATATATTTTTTAATCTTATTACTAAAATGACAGTTTTATCCTTATATTTAATGGTCATTTTAATAAAAGTTTAGAAATTGATAGGTGTTTGAGTTTTTGAATTGTTGCAAGTATACTTTTAAGATTAGACTAAAACTTGGTAAAAAATAATCCTTTAGGCTTTTATTTTGAATTCAAAACCATTTAATCGTATAATGTTATATTATCTATATATCTAAATTATATATAAAAAATATGTATACATAATTTTATTATAACATATATATCTCTATTTACTATGAGTTCTGTTGATGGCGTCATCATTGATGTGAAAAGTAGGTTTCTCTCATACTCTCTATTTTCTCAATTTCAAATAA
This sequence comes from Mangifera indica, assembly GCF_011075055.1. Lineage (NCBI taxonomy): Eukaryota > Viridiplantae > Streptophyta > Magnoliopsida > Sapindales > Anacardiaceae > Mangifera > Mangifera indica. Next base: position 7,137,521 of record NC_058138.1, read on the forward strand.
AATGGATTTTTTTTAATGGTATTTTAGAGAGAGACTTGTTTGTATAACATTTGAAAACCACTTTATCCACCTATGTCCATTCAATGAGTGGTTATGGTTATCAGATTTTAGGAATTTTATCTCACATTTTAAGAATTTCATTTCAATTCTGATTTTAGGAATTTCACTGTGCATGATATTTTGAAAAAGATAAAATAAATTTAAATTGGGGTAATTAATTAAAATAAGCAAAATTTGAAGCGTTTATACGTTTTTAGGCCACCCTAGACAAGTTTTACCAAAATAAGCAAACCGTATTTTTTTTACCCTTTTTACCCTTATGTTGAAAAACCAAGTAAAAATATTTTTTCTGAGAATATGCGTCAGTTTATGGCGGTTACGATGGTAGCTAGGGATTTTACAGTGAAACCTTAAATATGTCGAATGTATATGGATGTTTTTGAATGTTTCGAACGCTTAAAATGATGTAGTTTCGATGTTAATGGATGCCTATAAGTGTAGCCGTTGAGAGACAAAAACGCAAAAAGTGAACAGTGTCACGCAAACTGTGAACAGTATCACGCAAACCGCGCAAATACTACTCACATCGCGCAAACTGCTTGCAAAATCGCGCAAAAAATACTGTTCACAGACTATGATATCTACTTTTGCGCGATGTAATCAGTGTTTGCGCGATGTGAACAAGTTTGCGCGGTGTAAACAGTGTTTGCGCGATTTGCGCAGCACTGTAAATTTGCGTAGTTTGCGTGACACTGTAAATTTGCGCGTTTTTGTCTCTCAACGGCTACACTTCCAGACATCCATTAACATTGAAACTACATCATTTTAAGCGTTCGAAACATTCAAAAACATCCATATACATACTTCGACATATTTAGGGTTTCAGTATAAAATCCCTAGCCACCATCATAACCACCATAAACTGACGTATATTCTCAGAAAAAATATTTTTACTTGGTTTTTCAACATAAGGGTAAAAAGGGTAAAAAAAATACGGTTTGCTTATTTTGGTAAAACTTGTCTAGAGTGGCCTAAAAACGTATAAACGCTTAAAATTTTGCTTATTTTAATTAATTACCCTTTAAATTGAAAATAAAATATATTTTTGTTTGGAAGGAAGAAAAACAACATGGATTGCAGTAGGCGCCACAGGATCGGCAATTATAGTACTACTGCTTGGCTCTTTCCTTCTGTGGAGACGACACAACAGAGATAAAGGTAAACTTCGCATTAAGAAAGGATTAACTTTCTTCATTTTATTAATTGATGGTAGAAATTCATTCATAGAAACTGATGATATTACAAAAGTAAATAAGTGAATTTATGTGAAAAATCAGCTCATTAAGTGGTGATAAATATGGTCAAATGATTTGACAAATCATACAAAAGTTGCTTAACATCAATTTGTTAACATATATAGTTTTACGTGTGGCCATCAATTTGAAGGGTCAAACAACAATTAGGAAAAAATGTAAATCAAATTGTTGTGGTTAATAAATTGCCCTGAAACTACTAAAGAGAAGACTTAACACCAAACTTGTCTTTAATATTAAATAATAATTTAAATAAAAGGGGTATTGAATATTTTAGTCTTTTTTAAAACTGTGTATACATATATACCACGAACTCATTCATTTAACAAAAATACTACAACAATATTCTCTTTTTCTAAAATACCCCTATTGACATTACCCATATAGAGAGATTCTCTCTCTTTTTCATCAACCTTTTAGCAAAAGAAAGAATCTTTATAACTCTGAAAAATAATTAAAGCAAACACATGTGATTAAGCAATAAATCCCATGAAAAAAATTTAAGGAAAGGAATCACTAGCCATTATAAAAGATTCATATGAACAAAAGGGAGAAAGAGATAAAAATTGTCAAATTTTTTTAGAGAATTCACATTTCTTGCAAAGATGTCACAACAAAATCATCTAAATTCAAATTAGTCTTGATTCAAGCTCTTATGTTTTGTGTTATCTTCTTTAACAATTGAAAATCAAATAATGTAAAATAAATTTATGTTTATGATTTCATGTGAAATATAATTTTGTTGTAATTTTATGTTATTTATATTGTTTAATGTTGTGATTTCATGTTGTTGTATTATTTAATGTTGTTATAATATTGTATTGATGGTTAAAAATACAAAAATTTAGTTTTGAATAAAAATCAGATGAAGGACAGTTTGACAACAACACCAACCCTTGGTGTCAATGCCAACCCCTTAGCGTTAACATCGAGGTTTGGTGGCAATGCCAAAAGTTGGTGTTGCTACCAACCCTAAGCTTTCCGACAACTTGTTCTTCGTCTAGTTTTTATCTAGAATTAAATTTTTGCATTTTGTAACCATCAATACAATATTATAACAATATTAAACAATACAACAATATGAAATCATAATATTAAACAATTTAACAATATGAAATCACAACAATATTATATTTTACATGTGAATTTTATAAAGAAATTTAACAACTTTCGTCCCTCCCTCCTTTGTGTATAGAATTTGAAATATAATTCTATTTCATATTGTTTAATGTTACAATTTCATATTATTATATTGTTTAATATTGTTATAATATTGTATTGATCGTTAAAAAAATACAAAAATTTAATTCTGGATAAAAGTCAGATAAAGAATAGGTTGGCGAAAAGCAAGGGGTTGATGACAACACCAACCCTAAACCCTACATAGGTAATATCAATAGGGCCATTTTAGAAAAAGAGAATAATGTTATGATATTTTTATTAAGTCAATAGTTGTGTGGTATATATGTATACATTGATAAGAAAAAGGTTAAAATATTCAATATCCCTAAATAAAATTATACATACAGATAAATTATATAAATATATTTATATAAATTAATGTGATAATTTATAATTGGCATTTTTTCCTCACAAAGCAAAGTTTGTCGTATGACATTTTTTCTATAATTTTTTTTTTTTTACTTTGACCCAACCTTGTCTTTTCTATGTAGTTTCTCTCACCTTTCTTGCCATTGAATTTCTCTATCTCAGCCACATCTATGGCTATCCATGTGAACACACTACCAAAGAGTTAGAGCCTACAATAATAAAATAACGGTCGCATATCACAAGATCTTAAAAAAATTTGGTAGAATAAGAGGATTGATTAGTTCTCATTGTTTTATCTAGTTCTTTAATATTAAGTGTGCCTTGCAGACAAATGATCACGATATTAAACTACTTCGCTTGGGAGAGGGCATTGTTGAAGGTGATTATTCATATAATATATTACATGGACAGGATTCTCAAGATTTTCCCCATTTTCCATTAGGAATCATATTAGAGGCAACACACAATTTTTTTGATGAAAATAAGCTTGGTGAAAGTGGGTTTGGCCCCGTATACAAGGTACGTGTAACTGATTTCAATTGGGTAAAGAGACTTTGATTTATTTAAACACATGTTGTATTTGAACTGAATCAAACTTAATCTTGGGCTTGCTCAAGCTTGACTTGGATAAGAGTGTTAAGTTCGACACAAGGGTTGATACTTGAGCTTGACTCATTGTAGAAAATACAATGTTGTTTTGACACCAAAAAGGTGTTGCATATATTTTCAACTTATAAATTAATGATTTTTTTTTTAAAATTTATGCTTTTCTAATAAAAGAATATATAGGAGGCTTGTCAAACCAATTCAATTTCTCTCTAATGTTTGCTTTTATTAGAGTGCATAAAATTTAAAAATAATCATTTATAATTTCAAAACATTTACTATAATTAGTTAAAACAATATTATATTTCTATGTTCCTTAGTTGCTTATAAATCTATCAAGTTGAGTCTCCTTGGCTCGAACTTAATAGTTTTGCTTACCCCAACTCATCTCAACTAGAGTTGACAATTTTCAACATGATTCGTTAACTTGACATGACACAACATGAAAGAAATCAGGTTAGGATTAAGTTTTCAACCTGATACGACTCGAAACTAAATAGGATAACATTAGGATTTACAAAAAAGTAACTCGGTCAAACTTGAATTGACTTAAATATTTAAAGAAATGTAACTTTCATGATAAAAATTTTGAAACACAATATCAATAACAGTTAAAATCCTTATAGATTGCATATAGTTGTATCTTTACATAGTTGTAATTATTCTTATTATTTTTATTTAAATATTTTATGTTATTATTTGGTAATAAAAATGTGATTTGTTTAGTAAGATTATTAATATATTTTAAATATCTTGGTATATAGTTTTTAGACCTTTTTTAAATAAGACAAAATGCTATGTTTTGTGTTTTAACAATAGTAGGTTTGAATAATTTGATGAATAAACTAAATAATAAAATTCTAAAAATAGTTAAGAGAGTAAAAGTAATAGACAATTTCAAGTTAATTAGTTTTGTGTTGGGTCAACACAAACATTAAAGAGTTAGGTTAGGTTTGAGAAATTTTGATACATTTCTAATTCGGGTCTGATTAGAATTAAGTTCTATAACTCGAAATCTAAATTGATACAACATAAACACAATCTGATTGCACTAACTATTAGATTTAGTCTCATTCCATCCCTAATTGTTATAATTGAGTTTAATATTTGAGGATCCATTTTCATTGTAACAACCAATTTTTTACTTTTTCTAAGTTGTTATAACCGTGTTAATTACTAATTATCTCAGGGAATATTAGCAGATGGCAAGGAAGTTGCAGTGAAAAGGCTTTCAAGAACTTCTGGGCAAGGTCTAAAAGAGTTAAAAAATGAAGTTACTTTAATTTCGAAATTACAACACAAAAATCTAGTTAGACTTTTGGGATGTTGCTTAGAAGGGAATGAGTCGATGCTCATCTATGAATATATGCCGAACAAAAGCCTTGATTTTCTCCTCTTTGGTTAGTCCTAAAACTTTATTTATTTGTTTATATATTTTTCTGATATGCATAAATCCACTCACCTACTTCTTAAGCTCAATTTGCAAACTATAACCATCAACAAGCCTTTCCATAAGTGGAGAGCGGTAAAATATGACTTCATTAAGCATGCAGGTGTCAGTGAAAGGGTTAAACTTGTTATTGCTTTCTACAACTGATTATAAAATGTAAAACCATGTTTGATACTTAGTTTTATTTTATTTTCAGATTCAACTAGGAGCTTAGAACTAGACTGGAAAAGGCGTATAAGCATCATTAATGGCATTGCACGAGGTCTATTGTATTTGCATGAGGTTTCTCGACTCAAAGTAATTCATCGGGATCTCAAAACTAGTAATGTTTTATTAGATAATGAAATGAACCCTAGAATATCAGACTTCGGAATGGCCAGAATATTTGGTGGAAATCAAAATGAAGCTAACACCAACAGAGTTGTTGGCACATAGTAAGTGCATTACAATTACCATGATTTCTCAAATAAGAGCATGAATACAAGCAAATCCTTTTTCATTGGGTTGAATCTTATTTTCTTTTTTCAATTTCTAACAGTGGATACATGGCTCCAGAGTATGCCATGGAAGGATTATTTTCAGTTAAATCTGATGTTTTCAGTTTTGGAGTTCTTCTACTTGAGATTTTAAGTGGGAAAAAGAATAGCAGATTCTATCTTTCAGAGCATGGTCAAAGCCTGCTTAATTATGTATGTCCCAATTCTTAATCTTCACATTGAACATACAATGATCTTAGTTAATGGTTTACAACAAGAATATATGATCTTTCAGGCTTGGAAGCTATGGTGCGAAAGACGTGCCTCAGAACTAATGGATCCCGTTTTGAAGCAATCGTGTGTTCTAGGTGAATTATTGAAATACATGCATGTGGGATTGTTGTGTGTTCAAGAAGATCCGACAGACAGACCTACCATGTCGTCTTTAGTGGTCATGTTGGGAAGTGATACAATAGTGCTTCCTAATCCAACTGAGCCTGCATTTTCTGTTGGAAGAGTTGTGAATTTAGCTCAGTCTTTACCTGATACTAAAGTTTTCTCCACCAAGAATGAGGTAACCCTTTCAAGTATTTTTCCTCGGTGACAATTGCTCTATGGCTAATTGCATTAATGTAGGATTGCAAGCCAAGAACCTTGCACTTTGATTTTCACACCAGATCACAGCCTTGCCTATCCATGACACTTGTAATTCTTTAAAGAGACGATACAACCAGGCAATTTCAATCCCTACTTGACTAAGTGCTCTATATTTAGCGTTTGTAGGTGATAGAGCAACCACTTTTTGCTTCTTAGAACACCATTGTATTAAGTTTCCCCCAAAGTACACATAATATCCACTGGTGGACCTCTTATCAACCAGATTTTTAACCCAATCAGCATCACTAAACACCTCCAATTTTGGAACAGAACTAGGTTTAAAGAACAACCCATATTGCACTGTTCCTTTTACATACCTCAATATCCTGTTACAAGCTACCATTGCAGTCTGGTTAGAGATTTAAGAAACTTACAGCAAAAGAGATATCAGGCCTCGTCAAGGTTAAGTATTGCAATGCACCAATGGTATTCCTATACATTATAGGATAATCAAGCGAAATTGATAGCAAAAGAGATATCAGGCCTAGTCAAGGTTAACTATTGTAATGCACCAATGGTGTTCCTATACAGTATAGGATTATCAACCGACTCACTATCCCCTACATATAATTTTATCCCAACAACTATTGTAATGCATACTTAGCCTGATTCAAATACAAACCTATTTCATTTCTATGAGGTTCAAACCCCAAAAAATAACTGAACTCACCAAGATTTTTAAGAGCAAACTCCGAATTCAAATCACTCACCAGCTCCGGTATAACTTCATCCCTTGGGCCTATAAGCAAGATGTCATCTGCATATATAAGAATGTAGATTATCTTTTCTTGATTTTTCAGAATGAACAACCTAGAATCTGATATACATTGCTCAAATCCTCTCTTTATCAATGACTTTTTAAGTCTCTCAAACCAAGTTTGCTTCAACCCATAAAGAGCCTTTTTGAGTTTGCACACAAAATTACACTTCTCATTTGATAGGTACCTGCTGTCGATTATCGAATATACAACTCGAACTGGCTTCGTGTCGGGTATTTGGATGCTCTTGCAATCTGACTATAGTGGATATAGAACAATGTAACAGAAATGGTTGTATGAGATTTGATAGTAACAGTAGACAAGTAATTGCTTCAAAATGTATTCCTGATAGTAAATAAAATAACAGCCAAGATTCAAGTGCTCCGCTTACTTACAACTCGTTCTAATAACAAAGATAGAAAATCAGAAAAACAATTAGTAAAGAAACTATGCACTGAACTGAAGGAACTCCAGCTCAGGCCCCCTGCTCCAGCATTCGAGAGGCTGGTCTCTCCTCTTCCTTTTCTCCTTCTGGTTTTTCTTCTGCCTCTCTTCCCTTGCTTCCTCTCTTTTATTCTGCATTCTAACCGTTTCTGCCTTTTCCCCAGCTGTCATTGCAGCCTTGTCAGTCATAGTGGCCCCCAATTGTGGTTGTGTGCAAATTGGTAATCCTTGTTTGTCTGCTGCTTTGTCTGCTACTTGTCTCTCCTCTGGAATTCTGCCACGTGCCCTACCATTACATGAATTCCTAACATCATTATTTATAAACCCCTTTGATTGGGACATAAAACTACTTCTTACAACTCCCCATTCAAGAAAGCATTGTTTACATCAATTTGATGAATTTTCCAGTCAAAAGTCACGGCTAGAGAGATTATAGTTTTGATTGTTGAAGTTTTGACAACACGACTAAATGTTTTCAGGAAATCAATTCCAAGGGTTTGTTGAAACCTTTTTGCCACTAACCTGGCCTTTAGTTTGTTAACTGTCCAATTAGAATTATATTTGGTTTTGAATGCCCACTTGTGACCATCAACATTCATTCTTTTGGTCAAAGGAACTAACTCCCAAGTTTCATTCTTAATCGAAGCATTGTATTCCTCTACAATGGCTTTCTACCATAATGGACTAGCTAAGGCATCAGTCACACTTTTTGGCTCTTCATGAGTGAAAGTTTGTGTGATAGAGGCAAAGGTTTTTGGTGGTGGCAAATGCCTTGTTTTGGATCTTGTTTTCATAGGATGGCTAAAAGTGTTTAATGGTTTGAACTGATCCTCTGACTGCACATTTCTTTCTGTATGTGACTGAACACAACAAGGCAACATTACTTCAAGTTTTACAGTGGGAAATAGTTCAGATGTGTTAGGTGGTAATTCAGGTAAATTTTGTAATCACTCAATGTTTGTTTGTGGAAAGGACTGTGTTTCAGTTTCGGAATTTGAGTCTAATGTGGTAGAGTGGTCAGGTATTTTGTTTGTTTGAGTAGAAGATTGTGTGTCAGTTTCAGAATTTAAGTTTAATGTGGAAGAATGTTTAGGTATTGAGGAATTAAGCCTTCTTGTTGCAATGCATAGAATTCAGAACCAGAAAGCTGTTTTTCTGATTTGGAAGTCCTAAATTCTGACCTATTATCACTTTGAAGGTTGGATGTAACTGGTTTTGTTTCTATGGAAGGTTTTGGTGTACTATAAGGCATAGATGTAGAATTGGTAGACTGTTTTGGTGCACTAGAAACAGGATAACTAGAATCATCTTGAGTAGAATCCTTGTGAATAATACAAAAGGTTTCTGAACCAGCTGGTATGAAAACTGTGAAGAAAACTGGGTTCTTTCTGCTGAAAATCTGAATTTTTCAAGACTAACTTTGAGTTCCATTTTTTTTCTTTAAAAAGATATTCAGTTTCATCAAACACTACATTGGCAGACACAAACTTTTTCAGTTTTACTAAGGCCTTTGCATCCTTTATGTTCTAGGCTGTAACCTAAGAAAGCTCATTTTTCTGAATGATATGCAAAATTATGTCTATTATAAGGTCTAATAAAGGAAAACGGGAACATCCAAAAAGGTTTGAGTTGTTTATATTCTGATTCCTTGTTAAGAACTTGAAAAGGTGAAATGTTAGACAAGACTGAAGAGGGCAGTCTATTTATTAAAAAGACAGCAGTGTCAAAAGCTGAAAACCAGTAAGTCAAAGGCATTCCTGCTTGTGAGAGTAAGACTAACCCTGTTTCTACAACGTGCCCATGTTTTTTTTTAGCTCGTCCATTTTGTTGGTGTGCATGTACACAAGGGTGTCTAATTGTCAAATTTTCTTTTAGATATCCTGTTAAGTTTCTATACTCACACACCACCCCACCCCACCCCACCCCACCCCACCCACACCGTGCCCCCCCACTCCTCTTCCCACCCAAAAGCTGCTTGCAACACCTTAGTTTTTATTCAAATTGCCTTTCAACTGGCTTATGGAATTGAATGAACACTGTCCTAGTTTCTGACTTAGATATTAGATTTTAGAGGATACAACCATGTGAACCTAGAGTAGTCATCAACAAAGTGAGCACAAAATCTGCCGCCCTTTTTTGTTAGAACTGTTGTTGGACCCCACAAGTCACTATAGATCAATTCGAAAGGACTTTTTGCTTTAGAACTAGAGGCTGGAAAATGACATTGATGACTTTTGCCTAGTTGACAATCACCACATTCATGCAATTTATTCAAGTCATTTAATGAAACGGAAAATTTTTTGCAACTTCTCCAGGAACTTTATTGCAAGGATGACCAAGACTTCTAGGTAAAGTAGCAACATCTACTTTATTAGCAAGCAAACAGAATTTTCCAGTAATACACTTTCTTCAACATAACAATCCTTATTTCTGGACTCACTATTAGTCATAACAGTGCAGTTTACAACATTTTTTATTTTGTTACTGGACAGTACAGATTGTGAAGCAGTACACTTAGAAGAAGTCTTGCAAAATTCACCATCAGCAGAATCAGCTAAGGTAAGCTCTTTATTTTCTGTAAGATATGGAAGAGAACAAGGAGCAATGGAGTGTAATTGATATAGACCATCTTTAAGGACTCCATGCAGAAGAACAGCTCTTGACTCCTTATCCTTAACATGACAACAATCAGCAGAAAATTCAACAATTACATTATTGTTTTGTGTGAACTTCTATATGCTAAGCAAGTTTTTTGTTTTTTCTAGCACACACAATTTTTTTTCAACTGTAAGCATCTACTGGGTAAAAAAGAAGGAATTGATGAGCTACGTGTGTGTGAGATAGGCAAGCTTTCCCTGCTTCCAACTTGCAACCCTAACTATAAACCATTTTTTTAAAATTTATTAACTCAAATCAAACATATTTTTGAACAAAACTTAACCAAACTGTAATTTTTTAACGATTTAATCTAGTTTTATAGTTTAAACTGAACTTTGCACATCTCTTATTGTCCACACACTTTACTTTTTATGAGCTCCAATGTGGGTAGTTCTCTCACTATAGTAATGAGGTAGACTATGAATGTCAATTTTGTCAATCAACACGATTTTGCGCTAATAAGTCATGCACGTGCTTGGCTATTCATAATTGCTCTAGATGTACACTCATAGGAACAACCCCACTCCACAGATATATAGGTGATTTCAGCAAGTGTAAACTGCAATTAGATACAATACATATAAGGGATATGAAATTAGTAGTAAGAAAACCTTTAGTTTTATGTACTATGTCAAGACTAGTTCCAAATATGAGCATATCATCTACATATAAACATATAATTACGCACTCATTACCAACTAGTTTAGTATAAACACATTGATCTACTTCAACAAATGAAACCAATTCTATTATCTTCTAGAGTGACATTAATTAGGTGAAATTACAAGCCAAAGCAAGTTAAGGAAAAGCCAACAAAAGTGGGCTTTTCAATGAACTCTAATTTTCACTATAATGAATCCATTAAATTAAAAACAAATAGACCCAGATAGAGTATTAGAACTTTCAAGATAAAGATCTAAGTTTGAGTCATTATCACACTTGTAAAAGTTTGATTTAAACAACTTAGTACAGTAATTGTGGGTCTAGTCACTGTATCTCAGGTTTACCCGGGTTCTATCCGTCCAACAAATACGACTAGTCCGACTATAAAAAAATTTAAAAACAAATCCTAAAGTTAAAAGAATGAGCTACCAAACTGCATACTAGTTTTAAAATTGCTGTGTTGAATAAAATCAACCCAACTACTCAATAATAAAAAAAAAACCACCAAAACTCATACTTGATCTCAAGTACTCCAAAAACCTGTCCTCAATTCGGATTGCAAGCTGCAACTCGCCTGCATGAAGCTGGAATCGCTAGTAATTGCCACTCAACCAAATGGCGGTGAATTCATTTCTGGGCCCTATACACACCGGCCATCACACTATGGGAGTTGGTTATGCCCGAAGTCATTACCTTAACTGCAAGGAGGGGGATGTCGAAAGTAAGGCTAGTGATTGGAGTGAAGTCGTAATAAGGTAGCCGTATTGGAAGGTGCGGTTAGATCACCTCCTTTTCAAGGAAAGCTAATGCTTGTTGGGTATTTTGGTTTGACACCGCTTCACACCCAAAAAACAAGCGAGCTACGCTTGAGCGAAACTTGGAGATAGTAACTGTACAATGTTAATTAGTGGATATGTAAAAAGTACCATGAATGGTGCCTTAAATAGTGTTTTGAACAGTAACTTTCGTTAACAGCTCTAACCGTTTCCATTACGAATCTGCTACCATTACATTAGGAAAGTAGGCTGGTTGTGGCAAATTTCCATTTGCCCTCTAGGCGTGCCCAACCAACCATTTACACCTCTAAACACTGGCAAGCTATATCTGGCAAATATCTGTTTGCCCTTTTAGGTGCTCAACCTACCAGTTGAGCGTAGCACAATGCTAAGCGCTATGGAGGTGCAGTACATTGCCGTCGTTAGCACCGACAACGAAAATTGTAGATTTTGCCCATTTCAATTAACATGTCACTCCAATAATCTATCAAAAACATTATTTTAGCACGTATTAACTATTTCTAATTAAAAAACAATAATTTATTCAACAAAAAAAAATCAAAGCCTAAGCCGACGAAGAACTCCAGCTTCTTCATTTTCTGCCATAAAAAGTATTTCTCCTCAAAGAAGAACAATTTCAAACCAAAAAATGGATTATGAAGCCGAAAAATGCAATATCTAAGAGAATCTGAAACAATCCCATAAAATAAAAGAAAACGATACGGTAACTAATCTGTGAGACCATTTTAGAGATGATTACAACTAAACAACTGAAGAAAATCGAAGAATCAGAGTCAAAATTGTTGAAATCAAGAGAAATTTTTTTAACGTAGGATAAGTAGGTCAGTAAAAGGGAAAAAAGTGGGCCTACTGTCATTATATATATATTTGGGGTATTTTCAGTGGTTTGCCTTTTTTTTTTTTTGTTTTGCTAAAATTGTACAAAAGTGGGGGTTAAAATTGCCAATGAAAGGTTCAAAATTACATTTAGTCATTGAATTTTCTCATGGATGAGTTGTAGCGTTTACTTTCAAAATAAAAACGAATACATGAGGCCGGCATTGGGAATTCATGGACCTTTCATTTTCAATGAATTTTCTCATTGAATATAGTCAGTGAGTGGCATTAATTATTGCAGATAAACACTCGTCTCCAGTTTTCGAATTTTTCAAAGTCAAATGCCAAAATTGAACCCTGCAAAAGATCGACAACAAGCGACTGCTTTTACTTCTTTTCGTGAAATTCCCGATCACATCGATAAAATTTGCCTCTCCAGAGTTCATCTTATCTTCTCTTCAACATCTCTCCTTCTCGAAAACGTTTGATTTATCCCCCTTCTCTCTCTCTCTCCTTTTCTTTCAGTTCTACACTCTTTTGTCTTTCAAATTTGATAAAAGCACGCTACCGACCACAGATCCACCCCTATGTCAATTGTTATAACTTAGTCAACGCTGTCAGAAATTTATATTGTCACAAATTCGTTGAATTGATCAGATATTTTTTTGCCTGTTTTGACTGGACTTTGCTGCATTGACTAACCATCTATGCAATGTTCCAATATCTCTTACCAAAATCTCTCCGGAACTCATTAATCCTCTCATGAATATGATACTTATACTTCTTTCTCTTCTAAGCTTTCTCACTTTCGTAGTAGAAGCTATTCCAGTTCCGACATATCTTTACCATGTATGCCCGAACACCACTTCCAACAAAGACAGCGCCTATCAAACAAATCTCAATCTTCTCTTGGCTGATCTTCCCAGGCAGGCTTATCTCAACGATAAATATTCCGTTGGTTTCTACAACGCTACCGCAGGCAATGACCCTGACAAGTTGTATGCCCTCTTTCTTTGCCGCGGCGATGTCAATGCGGACACCTGTCAAAGCTGTGTTAATGTTGCAACCACAAACTTAACAACACTTTGTCCTATTGGAGAACAAAGCATAATATGGTATGACGAGTGCCTTTTCCGCTATTCAAACCAGTCCTTCTTTTCTATCATAAGCCGAAGTCCCTCTTTTTGGATGTATTCAACCAACAACTTTACTGGCAGTACAGACATATTTGGTGAGAAAGTTAGTAGTTTGTTGACCGAGGCTACGGCTGAGGCTGTAAACACTTCTAAAATGTTTGCAACCAGAAAGGTTAATTTGGATTCTTTTCGTACACTGTATGGTCTAGTGCAGTGCACGCCGGACCTGTCAAAATTTGCTTGCAATAGCTGCCTTGAAGCAGCTTTTGCAAATTTAAGAACATCACAGGTAGGATCAAGAGTGCTGTTTCCAAGTTGTAGTGTCCGCTACGAATTATACCCATTCTATAATGAAAGAGAGCCACCAGCACCTCCACCACTTCTGTCTCCATCTCCGCCTCCAACACAACCTCCTCCTCCACCTCCAATTCCTTCCAAAGGTAACGTTCGAATACAGTTTACTGAATTACTTAAGTAATAATTAATACCATTTTGCCTTTTTTCTTAGAGTTCACACACTTACGGTAAAAAGACAGAATTAATCCAAAGAAAAGGTAAATTTCTAATTGTATATGTAATATAACTAAAACATAAAAATTCACAAAGTTTTCCCTTCAATCTTTATTTTATTTTATAATTGAAAAATAGTCAATATACGTATATTTTATTTAACCTTGTGAATTTTTATACATGTCATGAAGTGTCTCAAGCTTGTAATAATCATCATCAAGACAATTTAAAGTACTTAACGTTCAGGATTATTTAAAATCAATGGGTGGTTATGGTTATCAGAATTTAGAAATTCTGTCTCACATTTTAAGAATTTCATTTTCATTGTGATTCTAGGAATTTCACTGTGCACGATATTTTGATATGGGTTAAATAAATTTAAATTATAAATAAAAATATTTTTGTTTGGAAGGAAGAAAAACAATGTGGATTGCAATAGGCGCGACAGGATCGGCAATTATAGTACTACTGCTTGGCTCTTCCCTTCTGTGGAGAAGACACAAAAGAGATAAAGGTAATTTATTTATAACTTTGCATTAAGAGAAGATTAAGTTTCTTCATTCTCCACATCAGTTTGTCAACATATATGATGCCATCAGTTTGGAGGGTCACAACAATATTGAGGAAAATATGTATCAAATTGTGTTGGTTAATCAATTGCCTTGAAACTACTAAAGAAAAGAGGTAACACCAAACCTGCCTATAATATTAAATAAGAATTGAATAAATTATGTGTACTAACAAATTATATAAATTAAGTAATAATTTGTAACTGACTAATGTAATAGTTTATTTTTTCTTCATTTTAAAATCATTCATTTAAATATTATTATATTAATTTGTATAAATAAGTTTGTATATCTTATTTGGACATTTAATATCTCATAAGAATTTGTTTAAATAATAATATTAAATAAGAATAATAGCCACCCCCCCCCCCCCCCCCCCCCCCCTCTCTCTTTGTTCAGTTTCCCTCTCCGTTGCTATCTATTAATTTCCCTTTCTTGATTACATCTATAACTATCTCTGTAAACACACTGCCAAAGTGCCAGTAGCCTACAATAATAATAAAGTGTGACATATCACAAGATTTTGAAAATTTTTGGCAAAATAAGTGGATTGATAATCCTTGATATTTTATATAGTTTTTTAAAATTAAGTGTACCTTGTAGAAGAGAAATCAACCAATGATCATGAAGTTCAAGTACTTTGCTTGAAAGAGGACAGTGTTGGAGGTGATTATTCATATGATATAATACAAGGACAGGAATCTCAAGACTTCCCTCATTTTCCATTAGGCATCATACTAGAGGCCACACAGAATTTTTCTAATGATAATAAGCTTGGTGAAGGTGGGTTTGGCCCTGTGTACAAGGTGCGTATAATTTTGATTTCAATTTGGTGAATAGACTTTGATATTTTTTAAACATGTTATGTACTTTGAATGGCTGACTTGTGATCTCCATATCCACAAATGATTGGTGTTCACAATATAATGTTTTCTTTTTTTAGTGAACATAAATTTTTAAAAATAATTATTTATAAATTTAAAACATAGATGACTTCATTTTGGTCATAATCCATAATTGGTTAAAATTACATTATTTATTTATTTTTTTTTTTTTTGCTTTCGTGAGCGTGCCATAGGTATGCAAGGCTATTGAGCCAAGCCTTCCATGGTTGGAGCTTGATAGCTTTGTATACCCATAGGTAAGCTCGAACAATGATCGTTCGTTTCAAGCTCAACAAGTTGAGCTGAAATTGCCTACTAAGCTCAAATCCACTTTTTGGAAATCAGTTTTATATTTAAGGATCAATTTTCATCGTAGCAACCAATTTTATACTTTTCATAGTCATTATAACAAAGTTGCTAATTACTTCAGGGAATATTAGTGGATGGGAAGGAAGTCGCTGTGAAGAGGCTCTCAAGAACTTCTGGGCAAGGGCTAAAAGAGTTAAAAAACGAAGTAACTTTAATTTCCAAATTACAACACAAAAATCTTGTAAGACTTTTGGGATGTTGCTTAGAGGGGAATGAGTCGATGCTCATCTATGAGTATATGTCTAACAAAAGCCTTGACTTCCTCCTCTTTGGTTTGTTCTAAAACTTCATTATTTATTTATTTTTCTGATAATCCATAAATACCCTCACTTACTTTGCAAGCTCAATTTCCAAACTATAGCCCCCAACAAGTAATAAGGAAAGTGCATAATAAAAAGTTCTCCAACTATCCACAATCTATTTCAGCTATTTTTTTGAATGTAAATATTTTAATTTTTAGATATAAATATTTTATTTCAGGATATCTCACTATTTGGTAACCAATAATTAGGTAAATATTTTATTTTAGGACATCTCATTATTTAGGAAGGTGATAATTAGGAAATAATATTTTTTCTGTTTTTATTGATTTATATATTGTATAAATATTGTACTCTTTCAATTGGAAATACAAGTTGAAAATTTCATTTACTTTACAATTTTCTTTAACAAGCCCTTCCATTAGTGGAAAGTGATCAAATATGACTTTGTTAAGCATGCAAACATGTGCCAGTGAAATGGGTTTAAACTTGTATTTATTTTATGTTCAAATTCAACTAGGAGCTTAGAACTAGATTGGAAAAGACGTATAAACATTATTAATGGCAATGCACGAGGTCTATTGTATTTGCATGAGGATTCTCGACTCAAAGTAATTCATCGGGATCTCAAAACAAGTAATGTTTTATTAGATAATGAAATGAATCCTAGAATATCAAACTTTGGAATGGCCAGAATATTTGGTGGAAATCAAAATGAAGCTAACACCAAGAGAGTTGTTGGCACATAGTAAGTGCATTACAATTCTTTCCTATCGTACTTTCTACCATGATTTCTCAAATAAGAATATGAATACAAATAGATCTTTTTCCATTGGATTGAATCTTATTTTGTTTTTCCAATGTCTAACAGTGGATATTTGGCTCTTGAGTATGCTATGGAAGGATTATTTTCTGTCAAATCTAATGTTTTCAGTTTTGGAGTTCTTCTACTTGAGATTTTGAGTGGAAAAAGGAATAGCGGATTCTATCTTTCAAAACATGGCCAAAGCTTGCTTAATTATGTAAGTCCCAATTTTTAATCTTTACGTTGAATGTACAATGATCTTAGTTAATGGTTTAAAACAAGAATATATGATTTTTTAGGCTTGGAAGCTATGGTGCGAAGGACGTGCATTAGAGCTAATGGATCCCGTTTTGGAGCAATCATGTGTTCCAGGTGAATTATTGAAATATATGCATGTTGGATTGTTGTGCGTTCAAAAAGATCCAGCTGACAGACCTACCATGTCATCTTTAGTGGTCATGTTGGCAAGTAATACCATAATTCTTCCTAAGCCAACTGAACCTGCATTTTTTGTTGGAAGAGTTGTGAATTTAACTCATTCTTCATCTGATACTAAAATTTTCTCCACCAAGAATGAGGTAACCCTTTCAAGTGTTTCACCTCGATGACAATTGTTCTATGGATAATTGCATTTATGTAAATTTCCTCATTTATTGAAAGCTACAGAAGTATGTCATGGAAATTTTGGCAACTTACCACCTTACTCCTGTATTTATTTTAGTCACGGCTTGGAATAACAGTTATTTAATCAATTTGTTGAAAATGGATTTATTAGAAACTCTTAAGAAACTGAAATAAGCCCGGGAATGATACAGAAAAAAAAAAAAATGCTAGACTAATTTCCGAATAACCTCTCGATATTTTGATGAAGCAAAACGGATGTATTTTGGAAGGATTTCAAAAACACGCCGTTTTACGTTATCCTCTACGCCAACTTTATCTACAAAATTCTGTTAAACTTTAAAAACAACCCCACATTCTTCACATCCTCCCTCAAACAGAATGTGTAAGCATCCTCGTTAGAGAAGAATGTATAAGCATGAGCAATATACAACTTTTTTTTCCTCCGCAGCAACAAGACACTGGTAAAGAAAGATTATTAACAGTGATTAAAAAAAATAAAAAGCTCCCTGAAGCACAGTCTAAACAATTCTCCTTGAGAAAGCTCTTTCATCAAGCACAACTACCACAGTATTCCTTTCAAGAATTACGCAGATGAGACTACAGAACTCTTATCAGTTTCACACCATTCTATCACCTTAAGCTTGTCCCTTAAGTATTTGAATTTGACGGCAGGTAATGGCTTCATTAAGATATCTGCATTCTGATGTACAGTTGGCACATGGTTGACAGCCAGTAGATCCTTAGCAATTAGCTCCCTAATATAATGCACATCAACCTCCACATGCTTTTTTCTACTGTGAAAAACAGGATTGCAGGCCAAGGACCCTGCACTTTGATTGTCACATACTTAAGCCTGATTTAAGTACAAGCCTATTTCATTTCTATGAGCTTCAAACCCCAAAAAAGATCTCAACTCACAGAAATTTTTAAGATCAAACTTTGAATTCAGATCACTCACCAGCTCCTGTATAACTTCAAACCTTGGGCCTGTAAGCAAGATGTTATCTACATATATAAGAATGCAGATCATCTTTTCTTTATTTTTCAGAATGAACAAGCTGGAATCTGATATAGATTCCTCAAATCCTCTCTTTATCAATGACTTTTTAAGCCTCTCAAACTAAGCTCTTGGGGCTTGCATCAACTCATAAAGAGCCTTTTTGAGTTTGCACACAAAATTACACTTCTCATTATTTATGAACCCCTCTGATTAGGACATAAAAACTACTCCTTGCAACTCCCCATTGCTAGAGAAATTATAATTTTGATTGTTGCAGGTACAACAGGACTAAAAGTTTCCAGGAAATCAATCACAGGGTTTTGTTGAAACCCTTTTGCCACAAATCTGGCCTTTAGTTTGTTAACTGTCCAATCAGAAGTATATTTAGTTTTGAATACCCTCTTGTGACCAACAACATTCATTTCTTTGGTCAAAGGAACTAACTCCCAAGTTCATTCTTAATTGAAGCAATGTATTCCTCTACCATGGCTTTATACCATAATGGACTAGCTAAGGCATCGGTCACACTTTTTGGTTCTTCATGAGTGAAAGTTTGTGTGATACAGGCAAAGGTTTTTGGTGGTGGCAAATGCCCTGTTTTGGATCTTGTTTTCATAGGATGGCTAAAAGTGTTTAATGGTTTGAACTGATCCTCTGACTGCACGTTTCTTTCTGTATGAGACTGAACACAACAAGGTAACATTACTTCAAGCTTTACAGAGGGAAACAGGTCAGATGTGCTAGGTGGCAATTCGGGTAAATTTTGTAATGGCTCAATGTTCGTTTGTGGAACGGACTGTGTTTCAGTTTCAGAATTTGAGTTTAATGTGGTAGAGTGGTCAGGTATTTTGTTTGTTTGTGAAGAAGATTGTGTGACATTTTCAGAATTTATGTTTAATGTGGAAGAATGTTTAGGCATTGAGGAATTCAAGCCTTCTCGTTGCAATGTATAGAATTCAGAACCAGAGAGCTATTTTTCTGATTTGGAAGTCCTAAATTCTGACCTATTATCACTTGGAAGGTTGGATGTAACTGGTTTTCATTCAGAATTCTGACCCACCTCACCACCACCACACTCCCCATACCACCACACACCCCCACACCACCATACACCCCCCCACCCCACCCCACCCCCCGCCCGGGAAATCTGCTTGCAATACTTTTGAGTTTTCATTCAAATTGCCTTTCAACTGGCTTATGGAATTGAATGAACACTGCCCTAGTTTCTGACTTAGATTTTAGAGGATACAACCATGTAAACCTACAATAGTCATCAAGAAAGTGAACGTAAAATCTGTAGCCTTCTTTTGTTAGAACTGGTGTTGGATCCCACAAGTCACTCTGGATCAATTCTTAAGGACTTTTTGCTTTAGAACTAGAGGCTGGAAAATGAAATTGATGACTTTTGCCTAGTTGGCAAGCACTACATTCATGCAATTTATTCAAGTCATTTAATGAAACAGAAAATTGCTTTGTAACTTCTCCAGGAACTTTATTGCAAGGATGACCAAGACTTCTATGTAAAGTAGCAACATCTACTCTATTAGCAAGCAAAACAGAATTTTCCAGTAATATATTTTCTTCAACATAACAATCCTTATTTCTAGACTCACTATTAGTCATAACAGTGCAGTTTACAACATTTTTTATTTTGTTGCTGGACAGTACAGATTGTGAAGCAGTACACTTGGAAGAAATCTTGCAAAATTCACCATCAGCAGAATCAGCAAAGGTAAGCTCTTTATTTTCGGTAAGGTATGAAAAAGAACAAGGAGCAATGGAGTGTAACTGATATAGACCATCTTTAAGGACTCCATGCAGAAGAACAGCTCCTGACTCCTTATCCTTAACAAGACAACAATCAGCAGAAAATTCAACAATAACATTATTGTCTTGTGTGAACTTTGATATGCTAAGCAAGTTCTTTTGGTTCTTTTGGGCGCTCACTGAACATTTTTTCAACTGTAAACATCTACTGGTTAAAGAAGAAGGAATTGATGAACTACCTGTATGTGAGATAGGCAAGCATTCCCCACTTCCAACTTGCAGCTTTTGTTTCCCTGTATATTCGTTTGTACAGACAGCTGCTGCAAGTCAGAGGTTACATGGTCATTAGCTCCTGAATCCATATACCAATTTGGATTGTTGACTGGTGAAGGGTTGGCTATATATGCTCTATTTTGTTGAGGAATTGGGGTGTTTATTTCTTTGTTTGGGTGGTGGGTGTTTAAGGTTTGAGTAGAGTGTTTATTGGCAGAAGATTTTTGTGTAGCGAGAAATGCCTCAGCAGGTTCATTATGGTCTATTTCAGGAGAGGAACTTTTCTGTTGATAAGCAAACCTTCTGTTTTTAGGAGAGGAATTTGTCTGTTGATAACCAAACCTTCTGTTTTCACCTCCAACTCCGTGGGCTGAAATTCCAGTGTAGGTAATATCAAATCTATGATAGCAGTGGAGAGCAGCACATCTCGCAACCCAAATTGTAAACCACTTTTTCAAAATTTATCAAACCAAATCATACTGTTTTATAAACCAAACCTATTAAAACTATAATTTTTTAATAATTTGATCTAATTTTACAATTTGAATTAAATTTTGCACACCCTTAAGAAAACATTTAATTTAAGTAATATTTTATTATTAAAATAAAAAAAATTACCTTAAAAATAAATTACTTAAAATGAAGTTTTTCACGAGTCACGTGCCACATCTTTCAATGATAGGGTTGTTTCGTGTCATTATTTTATGTTCTAAATATCAAAGAGAATCCTTAATTTTATTACCTCTTTAAATGATAACCAATCATCTCTACTAATTTTAATCTCCATATTACCCTTAAGCTTCTCTCAACAAAATAAAATTTGAAGAGGACAAAATAGCCAATCCCCATTGCGCGAAGGGAAAGTCAATTCATTTTCAATTGTTAATAGCTTCATATAGTGTTATATTCTAATCTAATTAACTTAAATTCAAAAATTGATTTTATTTAATTAGATTATATTTAAATTTATTTAATTTAAATTTAAATTGAAAAATTTAATTCATTTTGAAACTAAATCAAACTCTAATTTAAGAGAATTTAATTTAAATTGACTCAACAATTAATAAAATATTCGATTCAGTTTAAATTTGATTTATAAATCGATTCAAATTATAATTATTTATTAATATCATTTTGCATTATTTAAAAATTTTAACTATGAATCTAAATGATATATCTAAGTTGTTGATTTGAATTATAAATTCAAACTATATTTAAACCGAATTTGAAATAAATCTTTTTCATTCAAATTATATTTATTATTAGTTTGACAAACTCAAATAAATTCGAGTTAAAAAATATTTAAACTCAGCATAATTCATATCCATCCTAACTTCATATCAATGATTTTTTTTTTTTACCACTAAACTTTAATATGTTAAATTAAATAATAAATTATCAATAAAATTTAAAAAAAGATAATTTTTGATATAAATAAAAAAGGGTATTCTGATCTCCATGAGAAGGGACACCGCCCATTACCCAATACCCATCACCAGTCACCTGTCACCACCAATCAATTATATTTTATTCAACATCACAACAATTGTACAATCCACTTCTCTTGTTTATCCTTGGCATAAACTTCTACACCAATATACACAGTAAATTATTTGTTTCCGTTCTTTAGTGGCAGTGTAGACAAACTTACAGTGTGAACCGATATAGTCAAGTCAGTGACGTGACTGGCAGTGGCCTAACTCTAGACAATTCATAGTGCTTTCATTTTCAATGAATTTTCACATCAATGAGCTCTTCTGGCTAGGATTATCGGCCAACAAAGAATTGCTAGCAGCCCCCCTCTATGTTGTTTTCAAAATGACTAACAATAGTTATGAATATTTTTTTATATGTTATACATATCATACAATGTGATGTAACATATGTGAAAATGATACATATTTTAAAATGTATTAAATTAATATAATATAGTAGACATATCGTATGATATAATACGTATTATAGAATATGATATATATTACCAATATAAATTGATATATTTTTATAAAGAAATATTAATGTGATAGGAATACATATAAAAAATTTAAATTTTTAAGAGGTGTTTGTGATACTTTTTATGATGATAATATGATAATTTGAATTTTTTTATTTTATTTAAAAAAAACATAATCTAAATACAATATGATATATGATACTAAAAATTAAATTTTTGATATACGATATGAAATGTGTTTTCATTTCATCCCTTGGCCGAGCATATTTTGCTCTCATTAAATCGTTTAAGATTATGATTCTTAAGGATCTTCACGTAAATAAAACATGGACTACTGTAAACATTTAAAAGCACACCATATTTATATTGATTTTATATATATAAAATTTTTGACAAATAATTTCTTCTTAATATATTGTTGAATTTAGAGTTGTTTTATTGTGTTCCAATGTATGATCATGGCGGCTGTTGAGCATTGGTTTCTGTTGATACATGTATAAACTTACCGATAATTTTAATAAAAACTAAAGTATATTTTCTAAAGAGGTTAGAAAGGTTATTAAGACACTAAAGATCTCGATAATTTCTTATGTTGATTGGTTTCATGTTTAAATGAATATTGTTTAACCTCCAATTGATATGAAGATTTTCGTGCAACATTTAGATTAATCCTTCAAGTATTTGTATTCCCTGAGATTTTAATCATTTTCTCATGATCTCCAATATATTTCGTTTTATTTTTAGGCCAAAGGTCTTATTCCCACCCAAAGTTTAGTGTTGTCCCAAATTTTATCCATTAACTTTAAAAGTTTCAAATATCCACCTATGAGTAGTTAAAATTAACAGAACCAGTTAAGTTCCAGAGATAAAATAATCATTTATTTAGTAATATATTAAAAATAATAAAACATTACCCATTCCCTCTTTAGGTTTAAAAAATTAACAATTTTTTTCATAATTAAATTTTGAAAAGTTACATCTCTCCCTATGGTTCCAATCTTGTCCTTTCTTCTCTGGTGACTAGATTCCGATTAAGTTTGTCATCATCCCTTCTTCTCCCTCTGCTAGCAACAATGAAGAAATATTGGTGAACTACGTGAAGCCGATGAAGTGAAGAAGTCGATGTGTGTCTTCATCTCTGTAGGCGGACCAAGACAATTCACCTTTGTCCACCCTAGATCGACGTCAAAAGATGCGGACAAACCCTTTGTTGATGTCTTCTAATGCCCATCTAAGGTATAGAGATGAAAAGTCTCTTTGTTAGACGATCTTCATCCGATGAGAAAATGTGATGTTGCCTAAAGAATGCGACAGAGATATCAAGAGAGAAAATGTTGATGGTTGGGAAACCAATGTTTGTTGGAGAGGGGGAGTTCGAAACCCTAGGGGAAAATTTGTTCATTTTTCAAACCTTGGGTGGGGTGGGGGCAAATTGTTAGTTTTTAAACCTAAGGGTAAATGGATAAAATTTTATTTTTAACTATTTTTGTTAAATAACAATTTTATCCCTAATGATAATTGTAAAAATTAACAGATTAATGGGTGTTTGAGATTTTTAAAGTTAATGAGTGAGAATTTGAGGAAACACTAAACTTTGGGGGGAATAAGTCCTTTGACCTTATTTTTATCACTCTTTATCCATTCCTCTTCTTATTGAACTAAAATATAATTCACCATTTCAATCAATCTTATAATGAAAAATATTCATAACTAAATTTATTATAAAATTTTCTAACAAAATGTACAAATATAATCATAAAAAAAAAATCATTTTGTTGTTTCGATGACTAAAATAATAAATTTATTGGTTTTTGACTATTAAGGATTGTATAGTCTTAGGATTTGGGGTTTTAAAGGGGTTTTGGACGATGCTTTTAGGGGTTTATGGAAAATATCCATCACAACTATTCTAAAGTTCTATTAGCTATCATATCTATGAGTATAGTGTCAAAATTTAATACAAAATTTGGAATATCTCAATGAAACCCCACATTGTAAAATATTAATTTACCCATATACTTTTTATCCATTACAGATTTTTTGAAGTTTTTCTATATTTCATAACTAATAGTATTTCAACTATAAGCCATTCAAAATTTGACAATTATTCTTTAAACCCCCTATAGGATAAACTATCAATTTACCCTATGTAGTTCAATATCATAATGCCACATGGTAAAATATCTTTGTACCCCTTATATTGTCAAATATTAATAACCCCATTGTAAAATATCACGGCCCCTATGTATGGTTAAATATCTAATAATACCCAATATTATAAAATAGCAATTCACCCCCTATAATTATAATATCAAATGGCCTCTACAAGTTTCTACCATGTTTATTGCATAATGATTGCATAATCAACAAATAAGTCAAGGCACTCTAGGCACACCCAACCTATCATTTACACCCTTAAACAGTGGTAGGCTATTTCTGGCAAATATCTATTTGCTCTCTTAGGTGTTCACCTTACCAGTTTAGCGTAGCACAATGCTAATCCACTACAATATCGTTGTTAGCACAAACAACAAAAATTACAGATTTTGCCCATTTCAATTAACATATAAGTCAAATAATCTACCATAAACATTATTTTAATCTAGCTTCTTCATTTTCTGCGATAAAAAGTATTTCTCCTCACATAAAAACAATTTTCAAACCAAAAAACATGATTATCAAACTGAAAAATATAGTATCTAATAGAATCTAAAACAAACCCATAAAATAAAAGAAAATGATACAGTTACTGATCTATGAAACCATTTTTGAGATGATTATAACTAAACAAATGAACAAAATCGAAGAATCAAAGTCAAAATTGTTGAAATTGAGAGAAAAGTTTTTAGGTAGGATGATTAGGTAAGTAAAGAGGAAAAAAGTGGGCTTACCGTCATTATATATATATTTGGGGTACTTTCAGTAGTTTCCCCTTTTGTTTTTGTAAAATTGTACAAAAGTGGGGTTTAAAATTGCCAGTGAATGGTTCAACATTACATTTAATCATTTCATTTTCATTGAATTTTGTCGTGGATGAGAAATGTAGCGTTTGATTTCAAAATAAAAAGAATACATGAGGCTGGCATTGGACCACCTCTTGAGATTCCATAGAGCTTTCATTTTCAATGAAATTTCTCATAAATGGGCATTGTTGGCAGCCCCTTGTTTTATTCATCCCTTGGCCGAGCATTTTTTGTTCTCATTATATCGTTTAAGATTATGATTCCAAAGGCTCTTCTCATAAATAAAGCATGTACTGCTGTCAATAATAAAAGAAGAAGAAGCTTAGAAAAAAATAATAATAATTAAAAAAGACAATATTTATATGACTGATTAAAAAAAAAGATAAAAATATGGTTTTTTCACAAATAATTTCTTGTCAATAATTGAATTTATTAGAGTTGTTTATCTAATAAATTTCAAGTGGGCTGGTCAGGTTGGATATAAATCGAATAAAATGGACATAAAATGAAAATGAATTGATCTATATAAATAATAATTTTTATAGCTCACACCGGTCTTACGGATACATAAACCCTTTATAATTAATTTTTAGTTAATTAAGTTTTTATTTTTATTATTAAATAAAAGAAATAAAGTTGGTGAGTGACAGTACTCCAATTTCTTTGGCATGTGCCATTAATTATTGCAGAAGAAAGGATGCCTCTCCAGAGTCTCCTTCAACATCTCTCCTTCTTGAAAACGTTTAATTTATCCCCCTTCTCTCTTTTCTTTTAGTTCTACGCTCTTTCGTCTTTCAAATTTGATAAAACCACGCCGCCGATGGCAGATCCACCCCTATGTCAATTGTTATAACTTAGTCAACGCCGTCAGAAATTTATCTGGTTTGTCACAAATTAGGTGAATTGATGGGATTTTTTTTTTCCACAAGACGCAAGAACACCAAATTTGACTGGACTTTGCTACATTGACTGACCATCTATGCAATGCTCTAAATAATTATGAACTGGGCGATTTACTGTTGAAAATATCCCTTACCAAAATCTCCCTCCGAACTATCTTATGGTATTTTATATTAGAGATCAGCGGAAGGCCTGGAATGAAAAACTCATTAATTCTCCCATGAATATGATACTTATATTTCTTTCTCTTCTAAGCTCGCTGAGTTTCGTAGTAGAAGCTAATTCACTTCCGACATATCTTTACCATGACTGCCTGAACACCACTTTCAACAACGGCAGCGCCTATCAAACAAACCTCGAACTTTTCTTGGCTGATCTTGCCAGGCAGGCCTATCTCGACGATAAATATTCCATCGGTTTCTACAACGCTACCAAAGGCAATGACCCTGACAAGTTGTATGCCCTCTTTCTTTGCCGCGGCGATGTCAATAAGGAAATCTGTCAATTCTGTGTTAATGTCGCAACCAAAAACTTAACTACTGATCTTTGTCCTTCTGGAGAACAAAGTATAATATGGTACGATGAGTGCCTTTTCCGCTATTCAAACCAGTCTTTCTTTTCTATCATGAGCCTGGATCCCGGTATTATACTGTATAATACGCAAAATATTACAGGCAGTATGTTTGGTGAGAAACTTGTCAGGTTGTTGATGGAGGCTAAGGCTGAGGCTGTAAACAATTCTAAAATGTTTGCAACCAGAAAGGTTAATTTGGATGATTTTCATACACTGTATGGTCTAGTGCAGTGCACGCCGGATCTGTCAAAATTTGCCTGCAATAGCTGCCTTGAAACAGCTTTTGCAAATTTAAGAACATCACAAGTAGGATCAAGAGTGCTGTTTCCAAGCTGTAGTGTCCGCTACGAACTATACTCGTTCTATAATGAAGGAGAGCCACCAGCACCTCTACCACTTCTGTCTCCACCTCCGCCTCCAACACAACCTCCACCTCCACCTCCAATTTCTTCCAAAGGTAACGTTCGAATACAGTTTACTGAATTACTTAAGTAATAATTAATACCATTTTGCCTTTTTTCTTAGAGCTCACACATTTACTGTTAAAAGACAGAATTAATCCAAAGAAAAAGTAAATTTCTAATTGTACATATAATATAACTAAAACATAAAAATTCACAAATTTTCCCTTAAATCTTTATTTTATTTTATCATTGAAAAATAGTCAATATACGTATATTTTATTTAACCTTGTGAATTTTTATACATAAGGTGTCTCAAGCTTGTAATAATCATCATCAAGACAATTTAAAGTACTTGACGTTCAGGATTATTTAAAATCAATGGGTGGTTGTGGTTATCAGAATTTAGAAATTCTGTCTCACATTTTAAGAATTTCATTTTCATTCGGATTTTAGGAATTTCACTGTGCATGATACTTTGATATGGGTTAAATAAATTTAAATTATAAATAAAAATATTTTTGTTTGGAAGGAAGAAAAAAAACATGGATTGCGGTAGGCGCGACAGGATCGGCGATTATAGTACTACTACTTGGCTCTTCCCTTCTGTGGAGAAGACACAAAAGAGATAAAGGTACTTGATTTATGGCTTTACATTAATGAAGTATTAACTTCATTTTATTTAACCTAGGGGAAAAAAGAAAAACATAGTAGATGTTTCTACTGATGATATTACAAAAAATCAGTGAATTTATATACAAAAGCAGCTCAATAAGTGGTGATAAATATAGTTAAATGTTCAAATAGTTTTATATGTACCGCCAATCTAACCTAAACTTTTGAATATCTAGTTATATATAAATTGTTGGGTAAGGGGTAGGTGTTAGTATGTAAATGTAAGGAAAAGTCTCACCCCTTGAACTAGTTTTTGGGTGAGAGAGGTCCAGTAACACCAAATAGTTGTATCAGAAAATGATTGTAGCAACTTCACCCAAGAGTTTATATGTGCACAAGGTACCTTCAAAGCTAAATGCTTAAGCTGATAATTAGAGGAATCACTTAATGCCTCATGTATTTCAAAGACCAACTAGGTCACATTTCTTACATTCCTTGTCCTATGTGAGAGTCACATGTAAGTCTTACTTTGTAAATTTGCATATTGCCCACTCCACTCTTGGTGTGATTCAAAACCTTGTCCCTCTGATACCACATATGTACAATGTATTATTAGAGCTAAAAGTTTAAGCTAATAGATAGAGGAATCCTTTAATATCTTATGTGTTCTTAGGACCAATGAGGTAATGTCTCTCACATTAGTTGTCCCATATGAAGGCCAAATGTGGGTTTTACTTCACTAATTTGTACACTGCCCATTATTCATCATCACTATAGACTTTGAAATTATTAATCACATCATGATTGTTACATTTGGTGTTAAAATGATAATGTCTTCAAAGATTTTAATATTGATCAATACTAGCCTTGGACCCTAAGGCATAAACAATAATATGATATAACATAATATTCTAGCACTTATCGTCATAATTTTTATTTAAAGATTTGATTATTCAAAGGAAGAAATTTTGATTGCAAAGCAAATTTCTATATTTTTTTTCACTCTAACCCTCCCCTTGTCTTCTCAATTTAGTTTCCCTATCCTTTCTTATCCATTGATTTCTCTTTCTCAACCACATCTATGGCTATCTATGTAAACATGCTGTCAAAGTGCCAGTATCTAGCCTACAATAATAATGTCACAAGATCTTAAAAAATTTTGGTAAAATAAGAGGATTGATTAGTCTTCCCTATTTTATCTAATTTAGCAAAATTAAGTGTGCCTTGTAGAGGAGAAATCAACCAATGATCATGAAGTTCAACTACTTCACTTAGGAGAGGGCAGCATTGGAGGTGATTATTCATATGATATATTACAAGGACATGAATCTCAAGAGTTTCCCCATTTTCCATTAGGCATCATACTAGAGGCCACACAAAATTTTTCTGATGAAAATAAGCTTGGTGAAGGTGGGTTTGGCCCTGTGTACAAGGTACGTGTATTTGATTTTTATTTGTTTAAGAGGCTTTGATTTATTTAGACATATAATGTACTTGAAGCAAGCCAAACTCTGTCTTGGGCTTGCTTGAGCTCAACTTAGCATAAGAGAGTCTTGTTTGAGATGGGGGCTTATGCTAGAGCTCTGGTCAGTATTATAGACTCAATGTTCTTTTGACTTCAAAATAATATTGTATATGTTTTGAACTTATAAATGATTGTTTTGATTTGCAACACCAATTCAACTTCTCTTGAATGTTTTCTTTTATTAAAGAACATAAATTTAAAAAAATAATTATTTTGAATTTCAAAACATGTATAATGTTGTTTTGGTTGGCTAAAAAGAAATTGTTTTCCTAGGTTCATTAGTTGCTCATGAACCTAACAAGTTGAGTCTCCTTGGCTCGAGCTCAAGACCAATAACTTTGCATACCCCTTCTGGTCTCAACCCACCCCTAAATGTTATATTGTGTAAAACCATTTTATATTAAAGGATCCATTTTCATTGTAACATAAAATTTCTTACTTTTTCTTAGTTGTTATAACATAGTTATTAATTATTTCAGGGAATATTAGTGGATGGTAAGGAAGTTGCAGTGAAGAGGCTTTCAAGAACTTCTGGGCAAGGGCTAAAAGAGTTAAAAAATGAAGTTACTTTAATTTCTAAATTACAACACAAAAATCTTGTGAGACTCTTGGGATGTTGCTTAGAGGGGAATGAGTCAATGCTTATCTATGAATACATGCCGAACAAAAGCCTTGACTTCCTCCTTTTTGGTTTGTTCTAAAACTTAATTTATTTGTTTATTTTTTTTATAATCCATAAATGCCCTCACCTACTTCGCAAGCTCAATTTCAAAACTATAGCCCTTAATAGGCCATTTTCATAAGTGAAAGTAGTTAATTATGACTTCATTAAGTATGCAAATAGTAGTGAAGAGGTTTAAATTAACTTGCTAATGTTGGTTGTAACTGATTAATGGAAAGCCATGTTTGAAACTTGTATTTATTTTATGTTCAGATTCAACTAAGAGCTTAAAACTAAACTGGAAAAGACGTATAAGCATCATTAATGGCATTGCACGAGGTCTTTTGTATTTGCATGAAGATTCTCGACTCAAAGTAATTCATCGCGATCTCAAAACTAGTAATGTTTTATTGGATAATGAGATGAATCCTAGAATATCAGACTTCGGAATGGCCAGAATATTTGGTGGAAATCAAAACGAAGCTAACACGAAGAGAGTTGTTGGCACATAGTAAGTGCATTACAATTCTTCCCTATCTTACTTTCTACCATGATTTCTCATATAAGAACATGAATACAAGGAAATCATTTTCCATTGGATTGAATCTTATGTTGTTTTTCCAATGTGTAACAGTGGATACATGGCTCCAGAATATGCCATGGAAGGATTATTTTCAGTTAAATCTGATGTTTTCAGTTTTGGAGTTCTTTTGCTTGAGATTCTGAGTGGGAAAAAGAACAGTGGATTCTATCTTTCAGAACATGGCCAAAGCTTGCTTAATTATGTAAGTCCAAATCCTTAATCTTCACAATGAACATACAATGATCTTTGTTAATGGTTTACCAGATGAATATGTGATATTTTAGGCTTGGAAGTTATGGTGCGAAGGACGTGCATTAGAGCTAATGGATCCCGTTTTGGTGCATTCATGTGTGCCAGCTGAATTATTGAAATACATGCATGTTGGATTGTTGTGCGTTCAGGAAGATCCGGCAGACAGGCCTACCATGTCATCTTTAGTGGTCATGTTGGCAAGTGATACAATAGTGCTTCCTAAACCAACTGAACCTGCATTTTCTGTTGGCAGAGTTGTCAATTTAGCTCAATCTTCATCAGATGGAAAAGTTGCCTCCTCCAATAACGAGGTAACCCTTTCAAGTGTTTCACCTCGATGACAATTGTTCTATGGTTAACTGCATTTATGTAAATTTCCTTATTTATTGAAAGCTACAAAAGTATGTTACGTAAATTTTGTTATTTTACTGCCTTATTCCTTTGATTATTTTAGTCACAATATGGAATAACGTTTAATCATTTTGTTGAAAAATGAACGTATTAGAAAGAATAATGTTATGTGTACATATTTTTAAATATAGAAATAAATACACGTCTAAATGATATGTTATTATATGACTGAATATATAAGAACACATTATATATAAATTGACATTTTTTGTTCTTGTTATATTGGTTAAGACTATGATTCCTAAGGCTCTTCAAATAAATAATGGATATACTACTGTCAATAATAAAAGAAGAAGAAGCTTAGAAAAAAATTAATGAAGACAAGAAAACTTATAAAAAAAAAGATAAAAAAATGTTTTTTTCACAAATAATTTCTTGTCAATAACTGAATTTAGAGTTGTTTTATCGAACGCTCTTTCAAACGGGTTGGTTGGGTTGGATATAAATCAGATAAAATAGATACAAATTGAAAATGAATCAATCTAAATAAATAATAATTTTTAAAATTCATACGCTGTGTTAACGTTGCAACCACAAACTTAACAGACCATTGTCCTATTGGAGAACGAAGCATAATATGGTATGACGAGTGCCTTTTCCACTATTGAAACCAGTCCTTCTTTTCTAGAATCGATAACTTTACTGGCAGTACAGACATATCTGGTGAGAAAGTCAGTAGTTTGCTGACCGAGGCTGTAAACACTTCTAAAATGTTTGCAACCAGAGAGTTAATTTGGATTCTCTTACGCTGTATGGTCTAGTGCAGTGTACGCCAGACCTATCAAAACTTGATTGCAGTACATGTCTTGAGGAAGCTATTTCAATGTTGAGGATGTTTTTTCCATCTATAGGAGGAAGAGTGACATTTCCGAGTTGTTTTATCCGCTACAAACTGGCCCGGTTCTTTGATGAAACAGTGCCACCGCCACCTCCACCACCACTTCTGTCTCCACCTCCACCTTCACTTTTGTCTCCACCTCCATTTCCACCTCCAATTCCATCCAAAGTTAACGCTACAGTTTACCTAATTGCTTGAGTGATAATAAATACCATTTTGCCTTTTTTTATTTAGAGCTCACACATTTACAGAAAGACAACAGAATTAATCGAAAGAGAAAATAAATTTCTAGTTATATATATAACTAAAACATAAAAATTCACAAAGTTTTCCTTTAAACCTTTTTTTTAATTTTATAATTGAAAATAGTCAATATACATATATATTTTGACTTTTACACAAGGTGTCTCAAGCTTGTAGTCATAATCATCAAGGCAATTTAAAGTACTTAACATTCAGGATTATTTAAAATCAATGGGTGCTTATGGTTATCAGAGTTTAGAGATTCTGTCTCACATTTAAGAATTTCATTTTAATTCTGATTTTAGGAATTTCACTGTGCATGATATTTTGATATGGGTTAAATAAATTTAAATTATAAATAAAAATATTTTTGTTTGGAAGGAAGAAAAACAATAGTAGGTGTTTTTCTAAGAATTAACATCTATGGAGAAGACACAAAAGAGATAAAGGTAATTGATTTATAGTTTTACATTAAGAAAGGATTAACTTTCTTCATTTTATTTATCCTAAGAATAATAGTAGATGTTGATTCATAGAAACTCATGATATTACAAAAAGTATATAAGTGAATTTATATGTGGTTATGAATATGTTGCCATCAATTTGGAGGGTCACAACAATATTGAGGAAAAATGTGTTTCAAATTGTGTTGAAACAACTAAAGAGAAGAGGTAACACCAAACATGCAAACTTGGCTCTAATGTTAAATAAGAATTAAATAAATTATGTGCACAAACAAACTGTACAAATAAAATATAATAGTTTATTTTTTTCACATTAAAATCAATCAATCAAATGTTATTATTTCAATTTGTATAAATAAATTTGTATATCTTATTTGGGCATTTAATACCTTATAAGAATTTGTTTAATTTTTTTTAATAATAATATTAAATAAGAATAATAACTTACAGCATAAAGGTGAAGGCAACATGAATCTGTATTTTAAACAGAATAAGATAACGTTGACCCTCAATCATAATCCGCAAGAAAGTAGGCACCCTGCTATATAAAATTCGAACAGGGGAGCCGGGAGCCGTCGCTATAGTTGCTAACTTGCTACTGGCTTATAATCATCATTTTCACGACCTATTATCCACTCATCACCGTAATTAATTTAAATACGAAAGGGGCCTAGTGGTGGGAAAAAAACAAATAGTGTTAGGGGGATCAATGATGTGCCTTCATTTAAATGTGATAGTGCTAGACTAACAGGCTGTTTCACAAAATGGGGTTAGTTGTTAGATTGAGAATGTGAGAAAAAGTCTTACTCCGTGAGCTAGATTTTGGGCATGCAAGGTCTAGTAGCACCTAATACTTATACCACAATTCGAGCTAGATTTTACCCTAACCCTCCCATTGTCTTCTCTTTGTTCAGTTTCCCTCTCCGTTCCTATCCATTAATTTCCCTTTCTCGATTACATCTATAGATTAGGGATGGCAATGGGGAGGGGTGGGGAGGGGATGTCAATCCCCGTCCCCGTCCCCGTAGGGGATTTCAATCCCCATCCCAGCCCCGTCCTCTCCCCGTGAAGGAAAATCCCCTCCCCATCCCCTCCCTGTCCCCGCGGGGAAAAATCTCCTCCCCATCCCCACCCCATCCCTGCGGGAAAAAATCCCCTCCCCATCCCCGTCCCGTCCCTGCGGGGAAAAATCCCCTCCCCATACCCGTAAATATAAATTTTAATTCTTTTATGTATTTCAATAAATAAAATAAATTATATTCTCTAAAAATATCACTTACTACAAGAGCTACAAAATATTCATTGTTATTTTAGTTCAAATAAAAAGTTTTCATAAAATCTAACAATATGCAATAATCAATCTCTTCATTAGTAGCTATTCATGTATGTGATTTAGGGTAATTTTATAATAACATTAAATTTAATACTTTTCATTCACTTTAATTGATTTTATCAAGTTATAATTTGTTTTTTTTTTTTTTGTGTAAAACCTGGTGGATTGACTAACTGAAGTTAAAATAGAATTAATTTGGTATATTTGTATTTTATGATAATGAGATTTTGGGGTTTTTTTAATATATTAGATTAATAGTTTAGAAATTAGTAAAAGTTAATAATTGATAATTCAAAAATTAGTAAAATTAAAGTTATAGTTTTAATAAATCATAATGTAAAAATTTCTAGAACTTAATAGTTTATAAATTATTATATTAATATATTAGATTTAAGGGGAGGGGAGGGGCAGGGCGGGGCGGGGACATATGTATCCTCGTCCCCGCCCCGTCCCCGATTACGGGGATTTTTTTCATCCCTATCCCCGCCCTTTTTCCCGTTTTTATCGGAGAATCCTCTTCCCGTTAGGGTCGGGGAGGGTCGGGGCCCCTAAAGTCGGGCCCAAATTGCCATCTCTACTATAGATATCTTTATAAACACGCCGCCAAAGTGCCGGTAGCCTATAATAATAATAAAAGTGTCAGATATCACAAGATATTAAAAAATTTTTGTAAAGTGGATTGATAGTCCTTGATACTTGATCTGGTTCTTTTAAAATTAAGTGTCTTGTAGAGGAGAAATCAACCAATAATCACGGAGTTCAAGTACTTCGCTTGGGAGAGGATAGTATTAGAGGTGATTATTTATATGATATAATACAAAGACAAGAATCTCAAGACTTTTCCCATTTTTCATTAGGCATCATACTAGAGGCCACACAGAATTTTTCTAATGATAATAAGCTTGGTGAAGGTGGGTCTGGCCCCGTGTACAAGGTGCCTATAATTTTGATTTCAATTTGGTGAAGAGACTTTGATTTTTTTAAACATGTTATGTACTTTGAATGGCTGACTTGTGATTTCCATGTCCACAAATGATTGGTGTTTCACAAAAGACAATCATTCTCCTTATGTTACTCCCTCCTTACAATACATGTATAAAAGGAAATTTTTTTAGTTTTCATTATCCAATAAATAGAGATAGATTCAAACCTTATTAAACTTGAATTAGGATATGTTTGAGTTTGGCTAGACATAAGGGATTCGATCTTAAACCTAATGAGTTTTGAAAATCATGAGATTGAGTACAAACTCAATATAGAGACTGGTACTCTTGTTTCGACTTAAAATCAATATTGTCTATGTTTTGAATATATAACTAAGAATTTTTTCAAAAAAAAAAAATAAAGTAGATTTGAATTGTGTAGAGAACAGAAAAAATGAGTTTATTTTAATGGATGAAATTAGATGTTAAAATGTTTTTGTCTAGTATAGGATTTTTGCAATTGGGAATGAACCCAAATTAAAAATCTTTTAACAATTCACTTCAATATAATGCTTTCTTTTTTCAGTGAACATAAATTTTAAAAAAATAATCATTTATAAATTTAAAACATAGACGACTTTGTTTTGATCATAATCCATAACTGGTTAAAATGATATTGATTTTTTTTTTTTTTTTGTATTCATGAGCATGCCATAAGTGTGCAAGGCTATTGAGCCGAGCCTTCCATGGTAATGCACCAATGGTATTTCTATACATTGTAGGATTATCAAGCAACTCACTATCCCCTACATGTAATTTTATCTCAATAACCATAGGCGTAGAATAAGGCTTTGCATCTTGCATTTTTGTCTTAGCTAAAAGATCTAATGCATACTTAGCCTGATTTAAATACAAGCCTCTTTCATTTCTATGAGCTTCAAACCCCAAAAAATAACTCAACTCACTAAGATTTTTAAGAGCAAACCCTGAATTTAAATCACTCACCAGCTCCAGTGTAACTTCATACCTTGGGCCTGTAAGCAAGATGTCATAGACATGCAAGAATGTAGATTATCCTTTCTTGGCTTTTCAGAATGAACAAGCTGGAATCTGATATAGAATTCTCAAATCCTGTCTTTTTCAATGACTTTTTAGCCTCTCAAACCAAGCTCTCAGGGTTTACTTCAACCCAAAAAGAGCCTTCTTGAGTTTGCACATAAAATTACACTTCTCATTATTTATAAACCCCTTTGACTGGGACATAAAAACTACTTCTTACAACTCCCCATTCAAGAAAGCATTGTTTACATCAATCTGATGTATTTTCCAGTCAAAAGTCACAGCTAAAGAAATTATAATTATGATTGTTGCAGTTTTCACAACAAGATTAAAAGTTTCTAGGAAGTCAATTCCAGGGGTCTGCTGCAACCCTTTTGCCACTAACCTGGCCTTTAGTTTGTTAACTGTTAACTGTCCAATCAGAATTATATTTGGTTTTGAATACCCACTTGTGACCAACAACATTCATTCTTTTGGTCAAAGGAACTAACTCCCAAGTTTCATTTTTAATCGAAGCATTGTATTCCTCTACCATGGCTTTATACCATAATGGACTAGCTAAGGCTTCAGTCACACTTTTTGGCTCTTCATGAGTGAAAGTTTGTGTGATAGAGGCAAAGGTTTTTGGTGGTGGCAAATGCCCTGTTTTGGATCTTGTTTTCAAAGGATGGCTAAAAGTGTTTAATGGTTTGAACTGATCCTCTGACTGCACATTTCTTTCTGTATGTGACTGAACACAACAAGGCAACATTACTTCAAGCGTTACAGTGGGAAATAGGTCAGATGTGTTGGGTGGTAATTCTGGTAAATTTTGTAATGGCTCAACGTTTGTTTGTGGAAAGGACTGTGTTTCAGTTTCGGAATTTGAATTTAATGTGGTAGAGTGGTCAGGTATTTTGTTTGTTTGTGAAGAAGATTGTGTGCCAGTTTCAGAATTTAAGTTTGATGTGGAAGAATGTTTAGGTATCGAGGAATTCAAGCCTTCTTTTTGCAATGCATAGAATTCAGAACCAGAGAGCTGTTTTTCTGATTTGGAAGTCCTAAATTCTGACCTATTATCACTTAGAAGGTTGAATGTAACTGGTTTTGTTTCTAAGGAAGGTTTTGGTGTATTATAAGGCATAGGTGTTGAACTGGTAGACTGTTTTGGTGCAACAGAAACAGGATAACTAGAATCATCTTGAGTAGAATCTTTGTGAATAATACAGAAGGTTTCTGAATCAGGTGGTATGAAAAAACTGTCAAGAAAACTGTGTTCTTTCTTCTGAAAATCTGAATTTTTCAAGACTAATTCTGAGTCCCAGTTTTTGTCTTTAAAAGGATATTCAGTTTCATCAAACACTAATTGGCAGACACATAAACTTTTCCAGTTTTACTTATGCATTTTTATCCTTTGTGTTCTAGACTATAACCTAAGAAAGCTCATTTTTCTGAATGATACGCAAACTTATGTCTATTATAAGGTCTAATAAAAGGAAAACAGGAACATCCATAAGGTTTGAGTTCTTTATATTCTGATTCCTTGTTTAAAAACTCGAAAGCTGAAGAGGGCAGTCTATTTATTAAAAAGACAGCAGTTTCAAAAGCTGAAAACCAGTCAGTGAAAGGCATTCCTGCTTGTGAGAGTAAGACCCCCTGTTTCTACAACATGCCCATGTTTTTGTTTAGCTCGTCCATTTTGTTGGTGTGCATGTGGACAAGGGTGTTTAAAAATTATCCCATTTTCTTTTAGATATCCTGTTAAGTTTCTATACTCACACCAACCCGCAACAAACACAACCACACCTCCCCCCCAACCCCCACCCCCCAAAATCTGCTTGCAATACTTTTTAGTTTTTATTCAAATTACCTTTCAACTGGCTTAGGAATTGAATGAACACTGCCCTAGTTTCTGACTTAGATTTTAGAGGATACAACCATGTAAACCTACAGTAGTCATCAACAAAGTGAACACAAAATTTGCAGCCTTCTTTTGTTAGAACTGTTGTCGGACCCCACAAGTCACTATGGATCAATTCTAAAGGACTGTTTGCTTTAGAACTACAGGCTGGAAAATGAAATTGATGACTTTTGCCTAGTTGACAATCACTAGATTCATGCAATTTATTCAAGTCATATAATGAAACAGAAAATGTTTTGCGTCTTCTCCAGGGGCTTTACTGCAAGGATGACCAAGACTTCTATGTAAAGTAGCAACATCTACTTTATTAGCAAGCAAAACAGAATTTTCCAGTAATACATTTTCTTCAGCATAACAATCCTTATTTCTAGACTCAAGCGTTAGCAAAAATTAGTAGAGTATTAGAACTTTCAAAATAAATATCTAAGTTCAAGTGTCTGTTACACTTGTAAAAGGTTAATTGAAGTATCTTAATATAATAGTTGTAAGTTTAATCATTCTATTTCAGGTTTACTCGGGTTTTATCTATCCAACCAATACGATCGGTCCGGTTAAAAAAAAATAAAAAACAAACCTAAAAGTTAAAACTGCATACTAGTTTTAAAACTGGTTGTGTTGAATAAAATCAACCCAACGACTCAATAATTAAAAAAAAAAAACTACAAAAAATCATGCTTGATCTCAAGTAATCAAAATTATTTTTTAAAAAACATAAAATCAACGTTATAAAAAACCAAAACTACAAAATGAAAACTTTACATTTGTTTCTAGCTATGGGTTGTAAGAAAATTAAAATTCCCAGACGAGAAAATCGATCAAAATAGATTCATATGAAATCAAAAATCAAACTTGAGAAAAACAAAGTCTGATCAATTGACACGTATAAAAACCAAAATCTTATGCAAAAAATCAAAATTTGAAAATTAAAAAAAGGTAAAACTTTCACTTAAA
The DNA here is from genome assembly GCF_011075055.1 of Mangifera indica. Classification (NCBI taxonomy): domain Eukaryota; kingdom Viridiplantae; phylum Streptophyta; class Magnoliopsida; order Sapindales; family Anacardiaceae; genus Mangifera; species Mangifera indica. Next base: position 7,176,457 of record NC_058138.1, read on the forward strand.
TTAACTGAAAACCTAGTAGAATAAATCATGGGAAAATCGAATTTAATGTAAGTGTTACCTGATTAACAATAGCAAATCAAAATCAGGTTCAGGATCTAAAAAACTATCACAACCATGTAGCCCTTCATCTCCCTAGATATAAGCGTAATGGCCCCTCTGGCTCGGTTGACATTGAATTGGGCCCTTACCTCTGAGCCCAATTTCTGTCCCTCTCCGTTTTCTTGTCTTTCCAAAACTAAATACGTAAGTTATCAATAAGCGATGCAAAAATTATGATAAAATTATATTTATCAGAAATGAGTTGAAATGCTTCTCAAATTTGTTTATATTTCTTTTTAAAAATTTTTAATCAAAAAATAATTTTAAATATTATATCAAACATATTTGTTAACATCCACAATAAACGTTTGATGCTATGTTACTAATTTTACATTTTATATAATGCTCAATAATTTATAAACTAAATTCTTAAAGATTATAATTTTCCCCTGGAAGTAATTTTTATTAACAGATGAAATTATTGCATAAATTTTACAATTGAATAAAATAACAAAAAAGGCAGAAATAGATGTGAATATACCTTTTGTTAACTTTAATAAAAGAAGAAAATATATGATGATAATGTTTCCTTATTGTATATGGTTAATGCAAGAAGAATGCAAGTACCTACAATTTCATAAGATCAAATACGGATGTGCATATTCTCTACCCATTTGGATTTGTTTTAGATTCATACCTATTTTGACTCGATTTACACGCATTTAGATTTCCATTTTGCAAGAACTTCTTTGGCTTTTTGTTAAATTTAAAATAATTATTAGATAGGATTATAAAGTTAATTTAAGTGGAAAAAAATAGATAAATTAATTATTTTTTTATCTCTAATAATTGATAATTAGTTTATTTGAAGCCATGTGCCAACTACTGTACAATATCTTATCATAGTAGTTTAATTAGGGTTTATTACTATATAGTTATATAGACAAAATTTTTTATTTGTCAAACTCGCATGCTCTTGTTTACAACTCGAAGAAGAAACCTTATACAAATTATTTTGGACTTTAAATCAATATTTCCTATATTATTTTGGACTCACTCCTTCCAATTTTAACAATCATAAATAAAGTACATGTAATATAATGTCAATTGTATATGGAAACCTGAATTTCATTACTATAAATTCTGAATAGTGAAATGAGATGGACACAGAAAACACACAGCACTACAAACGTAGACTTTTGATATTTCCTATTGATCACGTTAAGATTTGACTTTTTATTTTGCTTATTGGATCTAAATCTGGGATACTTATCCGCGGCATAAACTTCTACACCGATGTACGAGGTAAATTATTTGTTTCCGTTCTTTAGTGGTAGCGTAGACAAATTTGCAATGTGAACCTCTATATATTCAAGTCAGTGACGTGACTGGCAGTGGCCTAACTCTTGACAATTCATAGTGCTTTCATTTTCTATGAATTTTCTCATCAATGAGCTTTTTTGGCAAGGATTATTGGCCGACAAAGAATTGTTAGCAGCCCTCTATGTTGTTTTCAAAATGACTTACAATAGTTATTAATATTTTATTATATACTATACATATCATATGAAGTGATGTAATATATATAAAAATGATACATATTTTAAATTGTATCGAATTAGTATAATACAGTGGATGTATTACATGATATGATATGATACGTATATACAATATAATAGATATTACTAATATAAATTGATATACTTTTATAAAGAAATATTAATGTGATAGGAATACATATGAAAAAATTTAAATTTTTAATAGGTATTTGTGGTATTTTCTATGATGATGATATGATAACTTGAATTTTTTTTATTTTATTTAAAAAAATGTAATCTATAATACGATATGATATATGATATGAAAAATTAAGTTTTCGATATATAAAATAAATGTTGTTTAGCCTCTGATCGATATGAAGACTTTCGCTCAACATTTGAATTAATCCTTCAAGTGTTTGCGTTCTCTGAAATTTTGATCACAGTCTCATAATCTCCAACATATTTCATTTTATTTTGGCCACAGGACTTATTCCCACCCAAAGTTTACTGTTTTCCCAAATTCCACCCATTAACTTTAAAAATCTCAAATACCCACCTATAGGTAGCCAAAATTAACGGAATCAATTAAATGTCAGGGGTAAAATTATTATTTACTCAATAATATATTAAAAATAATAAAACATTACTCATTTCCCCTTTAGATTTGAAAAACTAATAATTTTTCTCAGAATTAAACTTTGAAAAGTTACATTTTCCCCCTAGGGTTTCAATCTTGTCCTTCCTTCTTCGATCACCAGACTCCAGCTCAAACCATCTTCATCCCTTCTTCTCCCTCTACCACCAACGATGAAGAAATACTGGTGAACGACATAAAGCCGCCGAAGTGAAGTTTGTTGGTGTCTTCGTCTTCATCAGCCTATGGAGACAAAAAGTCTCTTTGTCAGATGATCTTCATCTGATGAAAATGTGTGACATTGCTTAAAGACTGTGGTGGAGAGACCAAAAGAGAGAACGCCGATGGTTGGGAAGTCGTTGTTTGTTGGAGAGGGGGAGACCGAAATCCTAGGGGAAAATTTGTCACTTTTCAAACCTTGGTTAGGGTGGGGGAAAATTGTTAAATTTTTAAACCTAGAGGCAAATGGATAAATTTTTATTTTTTAAAATATTTTTACTAAATAACAATTTTACCCCTGACAATAACTACAAAAATTAACAAATAGGTAGATATTTGAGATTTTAAAAGTTAATGAGTGAAAATTTGAGAAAATACTAACCATTGGGTGGGAATAAGTCATTTGGCCTTAATTTTTGTCACTTTTTATCCTATCCTCTTCCCATTAAACTAAAACATAACTCACCATTTCGATCAATCTTATAGTAGAAAATATTCATAACTAGATTTATTATAAAATTTCATAACAAAATGTACAAATATATTCATAAAAAATATCATTTTGATGTTTCCATGACTAAAATATCAATTTATGGGTTTATGACTATTAAGGATTGTATAGTTTTAAAGGGGTTTGGGTCATATGGTTTTTGGGGTCTAGGGGTTTATGGTAAAATATCCATTACAACTATTTCCAAAGTTCTACTAGATATCATGGCTAAGAGTATATTATGAAAATCTGATACAAAATTTGAAAATATTAATTAAACCTCACATCGTAAAATATCAATTCACCTATATACTTTATATCCATTACACCAGTTTTGAAGTTTTTCTACATTCCGTAACTAATAGTATTTCAACTAAAAGTGATACAAAATTTGACAAATATCAATTTAGCCCACTGTAGGATAAACTATCAATTTACCCCTGTATAGTTCAGTATCAAATAACGCCATATAGTAAAACATCTGAGTCCCTCCTACATTGTCAACTATCAAATAACCCCACATTGTAAAATATCACCTCCCCTTATGTATGGTTAAATATCTAATAACACTTGACATTGTAAAATAACCGTTTACCCCCTACGATTATATTATTAAAATAGCCCCTACAATTCTCTACCATCCTATTTTTTAGACACAATTCTAAATTAATTTGTAACAAACCACAAATAATTGCATAATCAACAAATAAATCAAGTTTTGAGTTAATATTCATATGAGCACCTCAATATTACAAAACTTCTTTTCTTCGAATCGAAATCATGATGTCAGATATGAGTGAGATTGTGAAAATATGAATGCATTTTTATTGATGTAGGGTTATGGTTTATATAGAAAAGGTGAGCAGTAATGTTGGTATTAAGTTAGGTATTTTGGTCATATCTGTTTAACACCAAAAAAATGTAGTCAATTTTGTTTTGGTACATGAAATATGGTTAATTGAATTAATTTCTGTTAATTTTTTAATCATTTTCAATGTCAAATTACCTTTAGCATGCATTTAGTTTAGATAATATTTTATTACTAAAAATAAAAAATTACTATAAAGATAAATTACCTAGAATATTACTTAATATAAATTATTATTATATTCAATAAAATATGGTATATTTAAATAATTATTATGCTTGATTGAAAGTAATAAAAAATACTAAAATATTGGTTTTCTTTAATGTTCCGGAAGGATAATTGGGTATAAATTAATATTATGTTTGGTTAAACTAGCATGTTTTTTGTTAAATATTTGCTTTGTGTATCTTCTAAAATATTTTCCATTTTAATAATATATTAGTATTGTTTTCATGTTGTCATATCATGAAATTAATTCATTAAATTATTTTTTCAAGTTATTGTCTTATTGCTAATCTATTTTTTAAAAATTTTGTTATTTTAATTAAAAAATAAAGGTAATTTTGTTCTAAAATTTAATATATAAAGATAAAATTGTAACAAATTAAAATAAGATTGTTTTAGTAATTGTTTATTATCTAAAATGGATGTGATAATTTAAATTAGCCTATATAATGTATCATATCACCTTTAGAGAGTGTTTGGTTTAAGATAATAAAAAATTACTCCGATAATTTATATTTTATTACTAATATTATTTTATTTAGTTTATTAATAATAAATATCTTCTATTGTCAATGGTGATCTGATAGGTAATATATGAGATAATCTATCTTTCTAATAATTTTTTATTTTTTGTAATAAAAGATGAATTAAACCAAACGCATCTATATTGGAGGGTTTGATTCATAGTAATAAAAAATATTTAATCTTTTATTATTGATATTACTTTGTTTGATTTGTTAAGTAACACAAATTCTGGTAATCTTTTTTTTTTTTTGGAGATACTAAGAAATTTTATAAATAAAATAAAAATAAAGCACATAATATGAGGGGTCATTTCAAATAATCTTCTATCACTAATGATGAAATAGTAGATAATATAAGAAGTAATCAAATTATCATATATACTTTAGATATTAAAATATTATCAAGGTAATACTGATTTTGTTACAATTCTATACTCCCTTATCACTTTTGAGAAATTAAGATAAATACCCATTTTGCCCTCATTTAAGCAAAAATGCCCTATTGTTCATTTCTAGGGATGACAACGGGGAGGGGCGAGGAGGGGATCTCAATCCCCATCCCTGTCCTCGTAGGGGATATTAATCTCTATCCCAACTACGGGGATAAAAATGATTCCCTATCCCTTTTCTATAAAAAAAATCCCCTCTCCATCCCCTCCCCGTCCTCGCAGGGAAAAATCCCTTCTTTGTACCCGCAAAAAAAAAAAAATCTCTTTTTTATACCTTATAAACACAATATAAATATATTAAAAAATAAAATTAAAATTAATCCACTATTTCAAATATCACAAATATAATATATTAACTACTTTAATATGTATAACAGAAACCTAGATAAATTTGAAAAACATAAATAATTTAAAACTATAAAAATATATTAGTATTTTAAATAAATATATTAATATAAAGAGATGGGGAGCGGAGCGGAGGGAAGGGGGCGGGGCTGGGTGGGGACACATGTATCCCCATCCCCGGCCCGTCCTTGATTTTAAGGATTTTTTTAATCTCCGTCCCTATCCCCTTTCTTGTTTTTATTGGGGAATCCCCTCCCCGTTAAGGTTAGGGAGGGTTAAGGCCCCTAAAGTTGGGCCCAAATTGCCGTTCCTATTTATTTCCTATGCAAAAATGCCCCACTTTCAAAGTCTAAAGCAAAAATTTCCAAAAAATTTTTAAAAATGCCAAAACTACCCTTCATCACTTTTATATAAATCCTCACTCTCATACATTTCTCACATCATTCAAATTCTCACTCTCACTTTTAGTTTTACTCAATATTTGATACTATAGGTTTGTTCGAAAGGAGAAGAATTTGTATTTTTGAATTCAAATAAAAACAAATCAATTTGTGAGAAAAATGTATTTATATGAATGTTAATTTTATTTGTTAAATCATGTTCATATGTTATATATAGGGGGGATTTGGATATTTAATAATATATTAGGGGGTTAAAAAAATATTAGAAAAATATGGAGGCATTTTGATATTAAACAATGTATAAAAGTTTTAAATGAAATATTAGAAAAAATATAAGGATACTTTGATACAATACAATATATAAGAGTGTTAAATAAAATGTCAGATAAATATAAGGGGTTAAATGAAATGTAAACAAAATATGAGAGGCGTTTCGATATTAAATGTTGCAAATGAAATGTTAGAAAAATATAATAGCATTTTGATACAAAACAACATATGAGGGTGTTAAAAAATGTTAGATAAATATAGAGGTTAATTGAAAGGTTAAAAAAATATTAAGGTATTTTGATATTAAACAATATATAAAGGTTTTAAATGAAATATTAGCAAAATATAGGGGTATTTTGATACAAGATAACATAAGAGTATGTTAAATGAAATGTCAGATAAATATAGGGGGTTTAAAAAATGTTAGAAAAATATGGAGATATTTTGATATTAAATAGTGTAAGAAGGTTTTAAATAAAGTGTTAGAAATATATAAAGGCATTTCGATACAAGACAACATATGTAGGTATTAAATGAAATGTTAGATAAATATAGGGAATTAAAAAAATGCTAAAAAAATATGAGGGCATTTTGATATAAAACGGTGTAAGAAGGTTTTAAATGAAATGTTAGAAATATATAAAGATATTTTGATAAAATATAGGGGTACATTGATACAATACAATATTTAAGGGGATTAAATAAAATTTTAAAAATAGAGGGTATTATGAAATTAGACAAAATATGATGGTTCTAAATAAAATATGTAGACAACAAGAGGGCATTGATAATATTATAAGAATATCAAGTCGTATATGTTATAAAAAAAAGGGTGCATTTTGATATTGTATAATATATTAGAGAGTAAAATAAAATATTAGAAAAATATAAGGGTCATTTGGGATATTAACTAATATATGAAATTAACATTTTGGTTTCAAATAATGTATAGGGGTGTTTAGTGAAATTTTAGGAAATTAGAAGTAGCACATATATCAATAAATGATTATTGTAGAATTTTTTATAATAAATGTTTAATTTTTTACCAAAATTTTTCATTGTAGGATTGATAATTAAACTAGTTGCGTATGCTACTATTCGTTTCCAAAGAGAATGGATCCAATATGATGAGAACATAATGAAGTATGTTGGAGGTTTTAAAAAATTGGTTAAAATTTTCTTTGGAACAACATTTAAGAGATTTATCCTACTTTTGAGTGAATAATATGGTATTGATTCGATTAGAAACTACATTGAACCATGTATGAAACCGAAAAAAATTGAGTTCAACTGCCTTGTAAAGATCTAAAATGATGAAGATGTGCAAGGCCTTATGACATGTCTCAATATTTCAAGGAATGTATTCTTGTTTTTGTTACATGTACCACAATCAAAGAAGAAGAAGAAGAAATTGGTGGCAACGATGATAGTGAAGTGAAAAAGGAATCTACTGGGAAAGACTTGATTGATTTTAATAATGATGCATTCTATATTACTACTAGATCAGTTCATGGAGATAAAGAGAGGGCTCTAGATAGGGGTGATTTTAAAGAGAATAAGATGATTGATATTCCTCTTGATGAGGTAGACTTTGGGGATATGTCATTTGTTAACTGTGATATAAATAATCTTTAGCTTGAAGATCCTATTATGGGTGGCAGGAATTATTCAGAATCATTTTTTGATAATGTCTCCACTGATTTGTTCAAGTGGCTTCTTAAATTTCCTCCACAGCCTACAACATCATCAAATGATGCAAGATTGATCTGAGAGGGGAATGCTGCAAAACTTGGTGACATTTTTAATGACAAAAAACACTTGAAAAATGTTGTGGACCAATTTGCACTAGAAAAAGGATTTCAATACAGAGTGCTTAAATCTGACATGAGAAGATGGAAGATTAAATGTTATGATAAGAAATGCAAATGGTTTCTATTAGGAAGAAGAGTCAAACCCAGTAAGTCTTCTAAAATGGTTAAATGAATCATACTCACACATGTTTAATTGATAAGATAATGTTACATCACGACAAGTTGGGGCTCGAGCTTTAGGTTAATTAATGAAGTTAACGTTTGTTTTCATTGATCGTATTTATTGGCCAAAAGAGATCATTATCAACATCATTAATAGGTATAAAATTGACATTTCATATTCACAGGCTTGACAGACAAGAAATTAGATTTTAAATTTATTAAGGGGCTTACCGAAACAATCATTTATGCCCTTACAGATTATTGCTATAATTTGAAGCGTGCTAATCTGGGAATTGTGATAGCTATAAAAATAGATGATAAATATCGCTTTAAGTATTTTTTTTCATGACATTAGGATATTCTGTCTGTGCATTCAAGCAATGTCTTTGACCTGTTATTTGCATAGACGATGCATTCCTTAAAGGTCGATATCTGAGATATTTATTTCTTATGGTGCTCCTCGATAATAATAACTAGATCTACCCAATTGCTTTCGGTGTCGATAAAAAGGAAGATTATGAAACGTGGTGTTGGTTTCTGATGAAGGTTAAAGAATGCATCAATGAAATACTAGAGTTGACAATAATCTCATATTGATATCATGTTTTATACTCTGCAATGGCTGAAGTCTTTCCAGATATACATCATGAGTTTCGTTGTCATCACCTTCTTTGTGGCACATGATCAAAGTACCAACATAACTCACAAGTAACATGTTTATACATTTATAAAATTTTTAAATCTGCTAACATTTTATAAGTTTTGATTACAAAGTGCTTATATTATTTATAAACTTGTAGGTTGCATGTTTATATTAGAAAGCTGTAAATTCATATACAAAAGCAGATTTTGAGGCTGTGATGACATTTATTGATGTGGTGGATCTTTAAACTAGGGTCTACTTACGTGAAGTTTTTTTAAATCAAAAAAGGGATTTGAAATTCAAAAACTATATATTGAAGAACCTTAAAACAAGAAAAACAGATATGAAATTCAAAAACTATACGTTAATAAACCCTAGGATTGAAAAATATAAATTTGGCCCCTTATATTATTTCTACTCTCTCACAAGTCCTATATTTTTTCTTTGCACCCCTCGTCAATTTTCTTATCTCCCATAGGTCTTATTGTTTCAAAAAATTAATTTCCCCCCACCCCACAAATTCCTCCGAGTTCCTTGGGACAACCCAAGTTTACTATTCAAAATACTCCCTCCACCGTGGTTTCCCCCAATTTCTCCTCTCTCCCATGTGGCATCAGGCTGGGATGGGCATAGGATATTGGGTAAGATGTGTAGGATCAGAGTCGGCAAGAGAAGCAAAAATTTTCAAATTTGGTTAAAACTAATTAATTTTCTCTGTTAAAACTAACAACACAGTCAAGAACTCTGAATTTTTTTGGGTTAAATTTTAACATATAATATAAGAGATTTTTTTTTTAAACTTCTTTTGTTTCAAGTTTTTATTAAATTGTTGTATTGTTTTGATCACAAGTACATTTTTCATTTTAAAATGGTTGAAGTTGTATGTATGGTTGGGCTTATAGGGGACATGATTACTGGAGATAATAAGATTATGAGATATGTTGGTGAAGACAAAATAATGATTACAGTTGATGAAAACTAATTATAGGAGATTGGTTGAGGTAATCTCCTCTCCTTTAATAATAGTTGATGCTAATCCAATGTTCACCTAGGTCCAAAAAATTCCAAAAACATGTCACCCTGGATAATTCCATTTGAGTCATTTAATTTTGAGCGAATGTTTGGAAGTGTGTGCTATACCCCCTAACAGTTAATTGGATACGAAATTTGTGGGTCTCATGGAATTTGTACTCACCTTCGCAATAATTTACACCAAATCTTTGATAAAGACAAAAATCAATTTAAGTTAGTAAACAAAACCAGCTCCAACTGATAATGCACCAAACAAAAATAACCAAAAAAAAAAAACTGTTCATAAAAAATATTTGTACAATGAATTGTAATTTTTGTTACGGTTCTGTTACTTTTATCGAAAAATGGATAAAATAGTAGATTCTATTACTGTTATCGTTAAAATTAGTTGAATTTGTTGAAAGTTTCACTAATTTTAACGACAGACAGTAACTGTACTATGTCAATTAATGGATATATAAAAAAGTACCATGAATGGTGCCTTAAATAGTGTTCTGCTACCATTATTAATGGCAACATTAGGAAGGTAGGCTAGTTGTGGCAAATTTCCATTTGCCCTTTAGGCACCCCAACCTACCATTTTCATTCCTAAATAGCGGTAGGCCAATTTTAGCAAATTTCCATTTGCCCTCTAGGCATGCCCGACCTCCCATTTACACCCTTAACCAGTGGTAGGCTATATCTGGCAAATCTCTGTTTGCCCTCTTAGGTGCTCAACCTACCATTTAGCATAGCACACATTGTCGTTGTTAGCATCGACAGCAAAAATTACAAAATTTGCCCATTTCAATTAAGATATCACTCAAATAATCTACCAGAAACATTATTTTAACACATTAACTATTTCTAATTAAAAAATAATAATTTATTCAACAAAAGACAAATCTCAAAGCCTAAGCCGACGAAAAACTGTAGCTTCTTCATTTTCAACGATAAAATGTATTTCTCCTCAAATAAGAACAATTTTCAATCCAAAGACATGATTATCAAGCTGAAAAATGCAATATCTAATAGAATCCAACACAATCTCATAAAATAAAAGAAAACAATAAGGTTACTAATCTATAAAACCATTTTCGAGATGATTACAACTAAACAACTGAACAAAATGGAAGAATCACAGTCAAAATTGTTGAAATTGAGAGAAAATTTTTTAGGTAGATTGAGTAGGTCAGTAAAAGGAAAAAAAGTGGGCTTACCATCGTTCTATATATATTTGGGATAGTTTCAGTAGTTTACCTTTTTTGTAAAATTGTACAAAAGTGGGGGTTAAAATTGTCAATGAATGGTTCAAAATTACATTTAATCATTTCATTTTCATTGAATTTTCTCATGGATTAGTTACAGCGTTTGGTTTCAAAAGGCTAAAGGACTTATTCCCACCTAAAGCATCCTCTGATCTTAAGTTTTTATCTTTTAACTATGAAAATCTTAAACACTTACTTGTAGGAGGTTATGTCTATTAGTTTTAATGGTAAAATCACCATTTTATTTGTAATATTAAAAATAAATTAAAATTTAATCTTATTTTTTCCCTCAAAAACCCTAAAAATTAATTGTTTCCCTTGTAGGCTAAAAAATGACATTTCTCTTTTAGAGTTTAGTTTTCAAGCTTTGGTATCATTTTTGACGCTATTATCAATGGTCTTTTCCTCCCAAAGCTTCCTTTCCTTTTGACGATCTTTTTTCACTTAGTTGGACACTTAATTGGCGTCGAATGAAACAATGGATATCATTAGTTGGGAAAATTGACATGTAAGCATCCAACTCTTCCAACACCGCTAGTTAGGATTATTAATTTTGTTTTAATTCTGAACAACCTTGTAATAATAAAGATAAACAAAAAAAAAAAGTCATTAGGATTTGTCAGAAATATATTTTCGGCTTATAAATGTGAAAATTGAAACTCATATTATACAAAATTAATTTGCTTGTGTAAAGTCTAATCTACACACTTATATATCATTCTTTTATATTTTATTTATTAAATGTGAGACTTTCAGTTTCCATCATGATTCAATAACAATTTCTTTGCTAATGGAAATTGTGATGATGAATGTATGCCTTTTGAGAGACGCCATTATGTCCATTTGATGGGCGGATTTTTTTTGGTTGGTCTTTCCTTAGATGATTTCTAATTTGAATATATTGAAACTTTCATATTATATTTATTATGATTGTTCTCAAAGTTTATTTATTTATTATTTAACTTTATTTGTGAAATAATAGCTATGTTGACTTTTTTGAACATAAATTAATTCTTAAAGAAAAACTTTTGAAATTATCAACTGTAATATTGCAAAGTAGAAAACTTAATTAATGACATAATATTCCCCTTGGGCCAAAATGCGATTGGCTAATGAAGGAGAGAATGTAAGGTAAATAATATTAACTTCATTTTGAATGGGGCAATTATCATTTTCCTTTCTCAATTTGACCATCTATACAGTCCAATGGCTAGATTAGCTAAGTTGGTTGGCAAAAAATAAAATATAAAACATATAAATTACTATATCGTTACCGTCAAGAGATTTTTAAGAATATTTCTAACTCTTTTTAAGTATTTAATTTGATCAACCCACTGTCAATTTACCGGAATCACTTTGATATTCCGTTAAGCTTCAATATAATTTAAAAAAAAGCTGTGATTTTATGTGAATGATGTAGATAAAAAGTCGTGTTACAAAGTTATGATGCTAATTAAATGTTCGAAGTGTCTCCGCTTTAGATTTTTAAGTGCTCAAAATTTATACTAATAGGAGATAGGGTGTATATAATTTCTTGTCAATAATTGAATTTAGACACAAGAACACAAAATTTGACTGGACTTTGCTACATTGACTGACCATCTATGCAATGCTCTAAATAATTAAGAACTGGGCGATTTACTGTTGAAAATATCTCTTACCAAAATCTCTCTCCGAACTATCTTATGGTATTTTATATTAAAGATCAGCGGAAGGCCGGGAATAAAGAACTCATTAATTCTCCCATGAATATGATACTTCTATTTCTTTCTCTTCTAAGCTCGCTGAGTTTCGTAGTGGAAGCTAATTCACTTCCGACATATCTTTACCATTTTTGCCCGAACACCACTTTCAACAACGGCAGCGCCTATCAAACAAACCTCCATCTTTTCTTGGCTGATCTTGCCAGAGAGGCCTATCTCAACGATAAATATTCCATCGGTTTCTAAAACGCTACCAAAGGCAATGACCCTGACAAGTTGTATGCCCTCTTTCTTTGCCGCGGCGATGTCAATGAGGACACCTGTCAACGCTGTGTTAATGTGGCAACCACAAACTTAACTACTGATCTCTGTCCTTCTGGAGAACAAAGTATAATATGGTACGATGAGTGCCTTTTCCGCTATTCAAACGAGTCCTTCTTTTCTACCATGAGCCAATATCCCTCATTGGACATGTGGAATGTGCAAAACTTTACTGGCGGTACAGACATATTTGGTGAGAAACTTAGAAGTTTGTTGACCGAGGCTACGGCTGAGGCTGTAAACACTTCCAAAATGTTTGCAACCAGAAAGGTTAATTTGGATGTTTCTCGTACACTGTATGGTCTAGTGCAGTGCACGCCGGACCTGTCGAAATTTGATTGCAATAGTTGCCTTGAAGCAGCTTTTTCATATTTAAGAACATCACAGGTAGGATCAAGAGTGCTGTCTCCAAGTTGTATTGTCCGCTACGAACTATACCCGTTCTATAATGAAACAGAGCCACTGGCACCTCCACCACTTCTGTCTCCACCTCCACCTCCAATTCCTTCCAAAGGTAACGTTAGAATACAGTTTACTGAATTCCTTAAGTAATAATTAATGCCGTTTTGCCTTTTTTACTTAAAGCTTACACACTTACGGTAAGAAAACAAAAAAATTCACAATGTTTCCATTTAAATCTTTATTTTATTTTATAATTGAAAAATAGTCGATATACATATATATTTTTGGGTGGGTGATTTGACTTTTATACATAAGGTGTCTCAAGCTTGTAGTAATCATCATCAAAACAATTTGAAGTACTTAATATTTAGGATTATTTAAAATCAGTGGGTGGTTACGGATATCAGAGCTTAGAAATTCTGTCTCACATTTTAAGAATTTCATTTTAATTCTGATTTTAGGAATTTCACTGTGCATGATATTTTGATATGGGTTAAATAAATTTAAATTGTAAATAAGAATATTTTTGTTTGGAAGGAAAAAAAACAACATGGATTGCGATAGGCACCACAGGATCGGCAATTATAGTACTTCTGCTGAGTTCTTTCCTTCTGTGGAGAAGACACAAAAGAGATAAAGGTAATTGATTTATAACTTTGCATTAAGAGAAGATTAAGTTTCTTCATTTTATTTAACCTAAGAAAAAAAAAAAATAGATGTTCATTCGTAGAAACTGATGATATTACAAAAAGTAAATAAGTGAATTTATTTACAAAAGCAGCTCAATAAGTGGTGATAAATATAGTTAAATGTTCAAATAGTTTTATATGAACCGCCAATCTAACCTAAACTTTTGAATATCTTGTTATATATAAATTGTTGGGTAAGAGGTAGGTGTTAGATTGTAAATGGAAGGAAAAGTCTCACCCCTTGAACTAGCTTTTGGGTGAAAGGGGTCTAGTAGCACCAAATAGTTGTATTCGAAAATGATTGTAGCAACTTCACCCAAGAGTTTGTATGTGCACAAGGTACCATCAAAGCTAAATGCTTAAGCTGATAATTAGAGGAATCACTTAATGCCTCATGTATTTCAGTGACCAACTAGGTCACATTTCTTACATTCGTTGTCCTATGTGAGAGTCATATGTAAGTCTTACTTTGCAAATTTGCATGCTGCCCATCCACTCTTGGCGTGATTAAAAAACCTTGTCCCTTTGATGCCACATATGTACAATGTATCATTAGAGCTAAAAGTTTAAGCTAATAAATAAATGAATCCTTTAATGTCTCATGTGTTCTTAGGACTAATGAGGTAACGTCTCTCACATTAGTTGTCCCATATGAAGGCCAAATGCGGGTTTTACTTCACTAATTTGTATACTGTCCATCATTCATCATCACTACAGAGTTTGAAATTATTAATCACATCATGATTGTTGCATTTGGTGTTAAAATGATAATGTCTTTAGAGATTTTAATATTGATCAATACTACCCTTGGACCCTAAGGCATAAACAATAATATGATGTAACATAATATTCTAACACTTACTGTCATAAGTTTTCTTTAAAGATTTGATTATTCAAAGGAAGAAATTTTGGTCGCAAAGCAAATTTCTATTTTTTTTCCACTCTAACCATCCCCTTGTCCTCTCTATTTAGTTTCCCTATCTTTTCTCATCCATTGATTTCTCTTTCTCAACCACATCTATGGTTGTCTATGTAAACATGTTGTCAAAGTGCTAGTATCTAGCTACAATAATAATGTCACAAGATCTTAAAAAATTTTGGTAAAATAAGAGGATTGATTAGTCTTCCCTATTTTATCTAATTTAGAAAAATTAAGTGTGCCTTGTAGAGGAGAAATCAACCAGTGATCACGAAGTTCAACTACTTCACTTAGGAGAGGGCAGCGTTGGAGGTGATTATTCCTGTGATATATTACAAGGACAGGAATATCAAGAGTTTCCCCATTTTCCATTAGGCATCATACTAGAGGCCACACAAAATTTTTCTGATGAAAATAAGCTTGGTGAAGGTGGGTTCGGCCCTGTGTACAAGGTACGTGTAACCAATTTTTATTTGTTTAAGAGGCTTTGATTTATTTAGACATATAATGTACTTGAACCGAGCCAAACTTAGTCTTGGGCTTGCTCAAGCTCAACTTAGCATAAGAGAGTCTTGTTTGACATAGGGGCTTATGCTTGAGCTCTGGTTAGTATTATAGACACAATGTTGTTTTGACTTCAAAATAATATTGTATATGTTTTGAACTTATAAATGATTATTTTGATTTGCAACACCAATTCAACTTCTCTTGAATGTTTTCTTTTATTAGAAAACATAAATTTTTAAAAAATAATTATTTTTAATTTCAAAACATGTATAATGTTGTTTTGGTCACCTATTGGCTAAAAAGAAATTGTTTTCCTAGGTTCATTAGTTGCTCATGAGCCTAACAAGTAGAGTCTCCTTGGCTCGACCTCAAGACTAATAACTTTGCATACCCCTACTGGTCTCAATCCACCCCTAACTATTATATTATGTAAAACCATTTGTTTTAAAGTATCCATTTTCATTGTAACATAAAATTTCTTACTTTTTTCTCAGTTGTTCTAACATAGTTACTAATTATTTCAGGGAATATTAGTGGATGGTAAGGAAGTTGCAGTGAAGAGGCTTTCAAGAACTTCTGGGCAAGGGCTAAAAGAGTTAAAAAATGAAGTTACTTTAATTTCCAAATTACAACACAAAAATCTTGTGAGACTCTTGGGATGTTGCTTAGAGGGGAATGAGTCGATGCTTATCTATGAATATATGCCCAACAAAAGCCTTGACTTCCTCCTTTTTGGTTCGTTCTAAAACTTAATTTATTTGTTTATTTTTTTGATAATCCATAAATGCCCTCACCTACTTCGCAAGCTTAATTTCAAAACTATAGCCCTTAACAAGCCCTTTTCATAAGTGGAAAGTAGTTAATTATGACTTCATTACGCATGCAGATGGCAATGAAGAGGTTTAAATTAACTTGCTAATGTTGGCTGTAATTGATTAATGGAAAGCCATGTTTGAAACTTGTATTTATTTTATGTTCAGATTCAACTAAGAGGTCAAAACTAGACTGGAAAAGACGTATAAGCATCATTAATGGCATTGCACGAGGTCTATTGTATTTGCATGAAGATTCTCGACTCAAAGTAATTCATCGCGATCTCAAAACTAGTAATGTTTTATTGGATAATGAGATGAATCCTAGAATATCAGATTTCGGAATGGCCAGAATATTTGGTGGAAATCAAAACGAAGCTAACACGAAAAGAGTTGTTGGCACATAGTAAGTGCATTACAATTCTTCCCTATCTTACTTTTTATCATGATTTCTCATATAAGAACATGAATACAAGCAAATCATTTTCCATTAGATTGAATCTTATGTTGTTTCTCCAATGTGTCATAGCGGATACATGGCTCCAGAATATGCCATGGAAGGAATATTTTCGGTCAAATCTGATGTTTTCAGTTTTGGAGTTCTTTTGCTTGAGATTCTGAGTGGGAAAAAGAACAGTCGATTTTATCTTATAGAACATGGCCAAAGCTTGCTTAATTATGTAAGTCCGAATCCTTAATCTTCACATTGAACATACAATGATCTTTGTTAATGGTTTACCAGATGAATATGTGATATTTTAGGCTTGGAAGCTATGGTGCGAAGGATGTGCATTAGAGCTAATGGATCCCGTTTTGGTGCATTCATGTGTGCCAACTGAATTATTGAGATACATCCATGTTGGATTGTTGTGTGTTCAGGAAGATCCAGTAGACAGGCCTACCATGTCATCTTTAGTGGTCATGTTGGCAAGTGATGCAATAGTGCTTCCTAAACCAACTGAACCTGCATTTTCTGTTGGTAGAGTTGTCAATTTAGCTCAATCTTCATCAGATGGTAAAGTTGCCGCCTCCAAGAATAAGGTAACCCTTTCAAGTGTTTCACCTCGATGACAATTGTTCTATGGTTAATTGCATTTATGTAAATTTTTTCATTAATTGAAAGCTACAAAAATAGGTTATGTAAATTTTGGCAATTTACTGCCTTATTCCTTTGATTATTTTAGTCACAATATGGAATAATGTTTAATCATTTTGTTGAAAAATGGATGCATTGGAAAAAATAATGTTATGTGTACATATTTTTTAGTATATAATTGAATATACAAATAAATGATATGTCATTATGTGATTGAGTATATGATAACATATCATATATAAATTGGCATTTTTTGTTCTCATTATATTGGTTAAGATTATGATTCCTAAGGCTCTTCAAATAAATAAAGGATATACTACTGTCAATAAAAAAAGAAGAAGAAGCTTAGAAAAAAAAATTAATGAAGACAAGATAACTGATAAAAAAAAAAGATAAAAATATGTTTTTTTCACAAATAATTTCTTGTCGATAATTGAATTTAGAGTTATTTTATCGAACACTCTTTCAAACGGGTTGGCTGGGTTGGATATAAATCAGTTAAAATAGATACAAATTGAAAATGAATCAATCTAAATAAATAATAATTTTTAAAATTCATACGCTGTGTTAATGTTGCAACCACAAACTTAACAGACCTTAGTGCCTTTTCCGCTATTGAAACCAGTCCTTCTTTTCTATCATGAGCCGAAGTCCCTATTTTTGGATGTATAGAATCGATAACTTTACTGGCAGTACAGACATATCTGGTGAGAGAGTCAGTAGTTTGCTGACCGAGGCTGTAAACACTTCTAAAATGTTTGCAACCAGAGAGTTAATTTGGATTCTCTTACGCTGTATGGTCTAGTGCAGTGTACGCCAGACCTATCAAAACTTGATTGCAGTACATGTCTTGAGGAAGCTATTTCAATGTTGAGGATGTTTTTTCCATCTATAGGAGGAAGAGTGACATTTCCGAGTTGTTTTATCCGCTACAAACTGGCCCGGTTCTATGATGAAACAGTGCCACCGCCACCTCCACCACCACTTCTGTCTCCACCTCCACCTTCACTTTTGTCTCCACCTCCACTTCCACCTCCAATTCCATCCAAAGTTAACGCTACAGTTTACCTAATTGCTTGAGTGATAATAAATACCATTTTGCCTTTTTTTATTTAGAGCTCACACATTTACAGAAAGAAAACAGAATTAATCGAAAGAGAAAATAAATTTCTAGTTATATATATAACTAAAACATAAAAATTCACAAAGTTTTCCTTTAAACCTTTTTTTTAATTTTATAATTGAAAATAGTCAATATACATATATATTTTGACTTTTACACATAAGGTGTCTCAAGCTTGTAGTCATAATCATCAAGGCAATTTAAAGTACTTAACATTCAGGATTATTTAAAATCAATGGGTGCTTATGGTTATCAGAGTTTAGAGATTCTGTCTCACATTTATGAATTTCATTTTAATTCTGATTTCGGGAATTTCACTGTGCATGATATTTTGATATGGGTTAAATAAATTTAAATTATAAATAAAAATATTTTTGTTTTGAAGGAAGAAAAACAGTATGGATTGCAATTGGCGCGACAGGATCAGTGATTATGGTAATAGTGATTGGCTCTTTCCTTCTATGGAGAAGACACAAAAGAGATAAAGGTAATTGATTTATGGTTTTACATAAAGAAAGGATTAACTTTCTTCATTTTATTTATCCTAAGAATAATAGTAGATGTTGATTCATAGAAACTCATGATATTACAAAAAGTATATAAGTGAATTTATATGTGGTTATGAATATAGCCAAATGATTTTGACAAATCATGCAAAAATTTCTCCACATCAATTTGTTAACATATATGTTGCCATCAATTTGGAGGGTCACAAAAATATTGAGGAAAAATGTGTATCAAATTGTGTTGAAACAACTAAAGAGAAGAGGTAACACCAAACATGCAAACTTGGCTCTAATGTTAAATAAGAATTAAATAAATTATGTGCACAAACAAACTGTACAAAGTAAATATAATAGTTTATTTTTTTCACATTAAAATCAATCAATCAAATGTTATTATTTCAATTTGTATAAATAAATTTGTATATCTTATTTGGGCATTTAATACCTTATAAGAATTTGTTTAATTTTTTTTAATAATAATATTAAATAAGAATAATAACTTACAGCATAAAGGTAAAGGCAACATGAATCTGTATTTTAGACAGAATAAGATAACGTTGACACTCAATCATAATCCACAAGAAAGTAGGCAGCCTGCTATATAAAATTCGAACAGGGGAGCCGGGAGCCATCGCTGTAGTTGCTAACTTGCTACTGGCTTATAATCATCGTTTTCATGACCTATTATCCACTCATCACCGTAATTAATTTAAATACGAAAGGGACCTAGTGGTGGGAAAAAAAACAAATAGTATAAAGGGGGTCAATGATGTGCCTTCATTTAAATGTGATAGTGCTAGACTAACTGCCTGTTTCATAAAATGGGGTTAGGTGTTAGATTGAAAATGTGAGAAAAAGTCTTACTCCGTGAGCTAGATTTTGGGCATGCAAGGTCTAGTAGCACCTAATAATTATATCATAATTCGAGCTAGATTTTACCCTAACCCTCCCATTGTCTTCTCTTTGTTCAGTGTCTGTCTCCATTCCTATCCATTAATTTCCCTTTCTCGATTACATTTAGGAGGCATTTAGTTTGGGTAATGTTTTATTATCAAAATAGAAAGATTATCTTGAAGATAGATTACTTAGAAGATTATTGGGTATAAATGTTATTATATTTGATAAAATTTTATAGGTATAAATAATTA
Source organism: Mangifera indica (assembly GCF_011075055.1). Taxonomy (NCBI): domain Eukaryota; kingdom Viridiplantae; phylum Streptophyta; class Magnoliopsida; order Sapindales; family Anacardiaceae; genus Mangifera; species Mangifera indica. The sequence goes on from NC_058138.1 coordinate 7,196,583, forward strand.
TTGTGTTTGGTTAAAGGTAATAAAAAATTACTAATAAATTCTTTTATTTAAATGTCCTTGAATATAATTATTTTTAAATATTTTTATATTATTTTTCATATTAATTAAAAATAAATTTATTTTTGTCTCAAAAAATTAATAAATAATAATATAATTATAATAAAATCAAGATTACCTTGATAATCTTTAAATACCTAAGGTGAAAGTGGTAATCAGATTACTATTTATATTACCTGTCACGTCAGCATTGGTAATAGAAGATTACTTTAATATTTTATTACTGATAAACCAAACAAAGGAATAAAAAATAGATTATCAAGGTAATCTTAATAACCTAAACCAAATGCCCCCTGTAGTTATCTTTATAAACACACCGCCAAAGTGCCAGTAGCCTATAATAATAATATAAGTGTCACATATCACAAGATTTTATAAAATTTTGGTAAAGTGGGTGGATTGATAGTCCTTGATTCTTTATCTAGTTCTTTAAAATTAAGTATGTCTTGTAGAGGAGAAATCAACTAATAATCACGAAGTTCAAGTACTTCTCTTGGGAGAGGACAGTATTAGAGGTGATTATTCATATGATATATTACAAGGACAAGAATCTCAAAACTTTCCCCATTTTTCATTAGGCATCATATTAGAGGCCACACATAATTTTTCTAATGATAATAAACTTGGTGAAGGTGGGTTTGGCCCCGTGTACAAGGTGAGTATAATTTTGATTTCAATTTGGTGAAGAGACTTTGATTTTTTTAAACATGTTCTGTACTTTGAATGGCTGACTTGTGATCTCCATGTCCACAAATGATTGGTGTCCACAAAAGACAATCATTCTCCTTATGTTATTCCCTCCTTATAATATACGTATAAAAGGAAATTTTTTTAGTTTTTATTATCCTATAAGCAAGGATGGATTTGAACCTTTGGTAAACTCGAATTAGGACATGCTTGAGTTTGGCTAGACATAAAGGATTCGATCTTAAACCTAATGAGTTTTAAAAACTATGAGATTGAGCTCAAACTCGATATAGAGATTGATGCTCTTGTTACGACTCTAAATCAATATTATATATGTTTTGAACATGTAACTAAGAATTTTTTCAAAAAAAAAAAATTGAATTATGTAGAGAAGAGCGAAAATGATTTTATTTATAATGGATGAAGTTAGATGTTAAAATGTTTTTGTCTAGTATAGGATTTCTGCAATTGGGAATGAACCCACATAAAAAATACTTTAAAAATTCACTTCAATATAATGCTTTCTTTTTTCAATGAACATAAATTTTAAAAACTAATCATTTATAAATTTAAAACATAGACTACTTCGTTTTGGTCATAATCCATAACTGGTTAAAATAACATTGATATTTTTTTTTATTTTGCATTCATGAGCATGCCATAGGTATGCAAGGCTATTGAGCTAAGGCTTCCATGGCTAAAGCTCGATAGCTTTGTATACCCATGGGGAGCTCAAACAATGACCGCTCATTTCAAGCTCAACAAGTTGAGCTAACAATTTCCAACTAAGCTCAAATCCACTTTTTGAAAATCAGTTTTATATTTAAGGATCAATTTTCATCATGGCATCCAATTTTATACTTTTCATAGTTGTTATAACAAAGTTGCTAATTACTTCAGGGAATATTAGTGGATAGGAAAGAAGTTGCTATGAAGAGGCTTTCAAGAACTTTTGGGCAAGGGCTAAAAGAGTTAAAAAATGAAGTTACTTTAATTTTCAAATTACAATACAAAAATCTTGCAAAACTTTTGGGATGCTGCTTAGAGGGGAATGAGTTGATGCTCATCTATGAATATATGCCTAACAAAAGCCTTGATTTCCTCCTCTTTGGTTCGTTCTAAAAGTTCATTTATTTATTTATTTTTTAATAATCTGTAAATACCCTCACATACTTTGCAAGCTAAATTTCCAAACTATAGCCCCCAACAAGTAATAAGGAAAGTGCATAATAAAAAATTCTCCAACTATCCACAATCTATTTCAACTATTTTTTGGAATGTAAATATTTCATTTCAGGATATCTAATTATTTATGTAATCAGTAATTAGGTCAATATTTTATTCTAGAACATCTCATTATTTAGGAAAGTGATAATTAAGGGATAATATTTTTTTCCCTTTTTATTGATTTGTATTTTACATAAATATTGTACTCTTTCAATTGGAAATACAAGTTGAAAATTTCATTCACCTTACAATCTTCTTTAACAAGCCCTTCCATTAGTAGAAAGTGGTAAAATATGACTTCGTTAAACATGCATGCAAGTGCTAGTGAAAGGGGTCTAAAGTTTTATTTATTTTATGTTCAAATTCAACTAGGAGCTTAGAACTAGACTGGAAAAGATGTATAAGCATCATTAATTGCATTACACGAGGTTTATTGTATTTGCATGAGGATTCTCGACTCAAAGTAATTCTTTGGGATCTTAAAACAAGTAATGTTTTATTAGATAATGAAATGAATCTTAGAATATCAGACTTCAGAATGGCCAGAATATTTGGTGGAAATAAAAATGAAGCTAATACCAAGAGAGTTGTTGGCACATAGTAAGTGCATTATAATTCTTTCCTATCTAACTTTTGACCATTATTTCTCAAATAAAAACATGGATACAAACAGATCTTTTCCCGTTGAATTGAATCATATTTTGTTTTTCTAATTTCTAACAGTGGATATATGGCTTCTAAGTATGCTATGGAAGGATTATTTTCTATCAAATCTAATTTTTTCAGTTTTGGAGTTCTTCTACTCGAGATTTTGAGTGGGAAAAAGAACAGTGGATTCTATCTTTCCGAACATGCCCGAAGCTTGCTTAATTATGTAAGTCCCAATTTTTAATCTTCACATTGAACGTACAATAATCTTAGTTAATGGTTTACAACAAGAATATATGATCTTTCAGGCTTGGATGCTATGGTGCGAAGGACGTGCATTATGGATCCCATTTTGGAGCAAACACGTGTTCTGGGTAAATTATTGAAATACATGCATGTTGGATTGTTGTGTGTTTGGGAAGATCCGGCTGACAAGCCTATCATGTCGTCTTTAGTGGTCATGTTTGCAAGTAATACAATAGTCCTTTCTAAGCCAATTGAACTTGCATTTTTTGTTGGAATAGTTGTAAATTTAGCTTAGTCTTTACCTGATACTAAAGTTTTCTCCACCAAGAATGAGGTAACCCTTTCAAGTGTTTCACCTCGGTGACAATTGCTCTATGGCTAATTGTATTTATGTAAATTTCCTCATTTATTGAAAGCTACAAAAGTATGTTATGGAAATTTTGGCAATTTACTACCTTATTCCTGTATTTATTTTAGTCACGGCTTGGAGTAACAGTTATTTAATCAATTTTTTGAAAATGAATTAATTAGAAACTCTTAAGTAACTGAACTAAGCCCAGGAATGATAAAGAAAAAAAATGCTAGACCAATTTCTGAATAACCTCAAACCAAATTTTATTAATTGAAAAAAATCAGAAATACAATCTCTTTTTATACACAAACGACTTGTCTGACAGCTGGAAACACCTGTAGTCGATTAATCTTGACCGGCATCGAAAAATATCTCCGGAAATGTCTTCTTGGTCGTTGGTCGGAAGATCAAACAATGGCTGTAGAAGATTCTCGAGCCCTTGGCTGAGATAAGTAAAGATCTCCCATTAAAACTCCAGCTCTCTTGACATTTTGATAAAGCAAAACGGATGCGTTTCGAAAGGATTTCAAAAACACACTGATTTCCTTTATCCTTTATGCCAACTTTATCTACAAAATTCTGTAAAATTTGAAAACAAACAGTATTTCATGTTTTCATGTTAGTAGAGAAGAATGTGTAAGCATAAGCAACATATAACTTTTTTTTTTCCTGCGCAGCAACAAAACACTGGTTTAAAAAAAAAAATTAACAGTGATCACAAAAAAAAAAATCCTCCCTGAAGCACAGTTTAAACAATTCTCCTTGAGAAAGCTCTTTCGTCAAGCACAACTACCACAGTATTCCTTTCAAGAATTACACAGATAAGACTACAGAACTCTTATCAGTTTCACACCATTCTATCACGTTAAGCTTGTCCCTTAAGGATTTGAATTTGACGGTAGGTAATGGCTTTATTAAGATATCTGCATTCTGATGTTCAGTTGGCACATAGTTGACAACCAGCAGATCCTTAGCAATTAGCTCCAGTGGCAGACCCAAAACTGAAACTTAGAAGGGTCAAAGTTTGAATAACACAAATAAATTTAAAATAAACTAAACACCAATATTTGTATTAACAAAACATTCATCAACTAAACTTTTATAGTTGTCTTCGACAGGATTTCACCTTTTAAAAGGATTTCATTATAATACTAACAAAACTATCATTCAACTACTGATTACTTTTTTTATTTCCTACAACTATTATTCACAAAATTCATTGTTGAAAAAGCTCTATCTACACTAGTTATGACAATCAATAACATCAATGTTAATTTCATTAATGAATAAACCAATGAAAACATTTTATCCTTTTTAGTTTCAACTATCATTTGTGTAAGATCTGCAATCTTGTTCAACATTATAAATTTAATGTTTGAATGTATAATCAAAATATAAATATCAAATTGAGAATCAAGTGTCATAAATTCTAGGTCAAAAAAATATTTTGGAAAAAGTTTCGCAAGACACATTAATTTTTCTTGATCAAAAGCATTAAAATTTTCATTTGGATATAAGTATGTTAAATAAATTAGCAATTTCGTGTTTACTTTATTGAAATAATTATTTAATTTTTGAAGTTGTATATTCAATAATAAAATTCTTCTTGTTTGTGATGCATTGAGTCTTGAGTTGTGATCTCCCTTGAATAAAAATTTATCCATATTTAGATTTAGAACATTAACAGCATTGAGAGAGTATTTTGTGACTAAATGTTGATATAAAACAAAACATATTTATTTATTTTTTCTTTAGGTTTATTCTTTTTTATTATTAAATAAAAACCAGTTTATATTATTTATTATCATGTTGTAATCAAACCCCATTTCATTTATACTAATACTATAAATATTGCTTCAACTTATAGGATAAGATATGATTTTTTAGTACAACGCAGAAGACATACATATAATATATTTAGTATGATAAAATATATCAAGTACTGTAATCCCAAATTGCTAAGATTATTGGATATACAATAAAATTTATAAATACCTAGAAACATATTTTTCTTCAAAAGTCAAGGAGGGTCACTTGACCCTGGCTGGCTCCGCCAGTGATTAGCTCCCTAATATAATGCACATCAACCTCCACACGCTTTGTTCTACTGTGAAAAACAGGATTGCAGTCCAAGGACCCTGCACTTTGATTGTCACATACTTAAGCCTGATTTATGTAGAAGCCTATTTCATTTCTATGAGCTTCACACCCAAAAAAAAACTCAACTCACCAAGATTTTTAAGAGCAAACTCTGAATTCAAATCACTCACCAGCTCCTGTATAACTTCAAACCTCGGGCCTGTAAGCAAGATGCCATCTACATATATAAGAATGTAGATTATCTTTTCTTGATTTTTCAGAATGAACAAGCTGGAATCTGATATAGATTCCTCAAATCCTCTCTTTATCATTGACTTTTTAAGCCTCTCAAACTAAGCGCACACAAAGTTACACTTCTCATTATTTATGAACCCCTCTGATTGGGACATAAAAACTACTTCTTGCAACTCCTCATTCAAGAAAACATTGTTTACATCAATTTGATGTATTTTCCAGTCAAAAGTCACAGCTAGAGAAATTATAATTTTGATTATTACAGGTACAACAGGACTAAATGTTGAAAACCTTTTGCCACTAATCTGGCCTTTAGTTTGTTAACTGTCCAGTCAGAATTATATTTGGTTTTGAATACCCTCTTGTGACCAACAACATTCATTTCTTTGGTCAAAGGAACCAAGTCCCAAGTTTCATTCTTAATTGAAGCACTGTATTCTTCTAGCATGGCTTTATGCCATAATGGAGTAGCTAAGGCATCAGTCACACTTTTTGGTTCTTCATGAGTGAAAGTTTGTGTGATAGAGGCAAAGGTTTTTGGTGGTGGCAGATGCCCTGTTTTGGATCTTGTTTTCATAGGATGGCTAAAAGTGTTTAATGGTTTGAACTGATCCTCTGACTGCACGTTTCTTTCTGTATGTGACTGAACACAACAAGGCAACATTACTTCAAGTTTTACAGTGAGAAATAGGTGAGATGTTTTAGGTGGTAATTCAGGTAAATTTTGTAATGGCTCAATGTTTGTTAGTGGAAAGGACTGTGTTTCGGTTTCAGAATTTGAGTTTAATGTGGTAGAGTGGTCAGTTATTTTGTTTGTTTGTGAAGAAGAATGTGTGTCAGTTTCAGAATTTAAGTTTAATGTGGAAGAATGTTTAGGGATTGAGGAATTCAAGCCTTCTTGTTGCAATGTATAGAATTCAGAAGCAGAGAGTTGTTTTTCTGATTTGGAAGTCCTAAACTCTGACCTATTATCACTTGGAAGGTTGAATGTAACTGGTTTTGTTTCTAAGGTTTTGGTGTATTATAAGGCATAGATGTAGAACTGGTAGACTTTTTTGGTGCAATAGAAACAGGATAACTAGAATCATCTTAAGTAGAATCTTTGTGAATAATACAGAAGGTTTCTGAATCAGGTGGTATGAAAAAACTGTGAAGAAAACTGGGTTCTTTCTGCTGAAAATCTGAATTTTTCAAGACTAATTCATTAATATATTCATTAAATATTAAAATAAGTTTCATCAAACAGTACATTGGCAGACACATAAATTTTTTCAGTTTTACATTGGCAGACACCTAAGTAGCACGGAAACGGAAACGTGGAAACGGCGAAACGTCGAAACGGAAACGTTGAAACGTTTTTATTAAAAAATATAGGAAACGAAAATATGGGGAAACGTGTAAATACGAAAAATATAAGGATTTTATTATAAATACAAAAAATTTATTAAAAAGGTATAACCTTTAAAAATATACAAATATTTTTATATAATATAAGAACAATTTATTTTTATTATTTTTTTCCTTTTATCTAGTGTGCAAACTTTTTATCTTTTAAATCATTTAAAAGTGTGCATAAAAAAATGTTCAATGAAACTAACTTTTACTGCTGTAAGCCTCTAAATATGAACTAGTTGGACCTATATGAACTAAAGTCTCCATGTAAGGGAACTGATAATTTGAAGGATGAAACAAATAGTTGGAAGGAGGCAACAACTAGTGGAAAGAAGGACAAAATGAAGGAGGAGAGAAGAGTTTCGCCGGAGAGGAGAGGAGGTTCAGATGTTGGAACATTGAGAAGACAAAACCAGTGTGAGAGGTGTGGTTTGAAATGTTTACAGAAGTGGAAATGCAACGAATTTCTACAAAGAAAGGCGTTTCAGGTACTGAAAATGCATTTTGCATCTTTCTAAAATTTACAAAACAGCCCCGAAACGTTTCGTACCAGTTTCGGAGAGTTTCGGAAACGGAAACGTTTCGGAATCGACGAAACGCACGCCTTGGAGCGTTTCCGTGCTTCCTTGGCAGACACATATGTTCTAGGCTGTAACCTAAGAAAGCTCATTTTTCTGAATGATATGCAAACTTATGTGTACTATAAGATCTAATAAAAGGAAAACAGGAACATCCAAAAGGTTTGAGTTGTTTATATTCTGATTCGTTGTGAAAAAAAAACTTGAAACGATGAAATGTTAGACAAGACTGAAGAGGGCAGTCTATTTATTAAAAAGATTGCAGTTTCAAATGCTGAAAACCAGTAAGCGAAAGGCATTCCTGCTTGTCAGAGTAAGACTAACCCTGTTTCAACAACATGCCCATGTTTTCACAATTTACAGTGTAGGTAATAACAAATCTATGATAGCAGTGGAGAGCAACACATCTCACAACCCAAACTGTAAGCCATTTTTCCAAAATTCATCAACCCAAATCAAACCTAACCAAATCGTAATTTTTATTGATTCGATTTAGTTTTACAGTTTGAAATGAATTTTGCACACCCCTTATTGTCCACACACTTCACTTTTTATGAGCTTCAGTGTGGGCAGTCGTCTCACTATAGTAATGAGGTAGACGAGGAATATCAAATTTGTCAATCAACACAATTTTGTGCTAATAAGTCATGCACGTGTTTGGCTATTCATAATTGCTCTAGATGTACACTTAGTAATGTTTTACTAGATAATGAGATGAATCCCAGAATATCAAACTTCAGAATGGCTTGAATATTTGGTGGAAATCAAAATGAAGCTAACACCAATAGAGTTGTTGGCACATAGTAAGTGCATTAAAATTATTTCCTCTCTTACTTTCCATTGGATTTAATCTTATTTTGTTTTTCCAATTTCTAACAGTGGATACATGGCTCTAGAGTATGCTATGGAAGGATTATTTTCAGCTATATCTAATGTCTCCCGTTTTGGAGTTCTTTTGTTGGAGATTATGAGTGGGAAAAAGAACATCGAATTCTATCTTTTAGAATATGGCCAAAGTCTGCTTAATTATGTATGTCCTATTTCATAACCTTAACATTTAACAATGATATTAGCTAATCACTGACAACACAAATTATATTTCAAGCTTGGAAACTATGGTGCAAAGGACGTTCATTAGAGCTAATGGATCCCATTTTGGTGCAATCTTGTGTTCCAAGTGAACTATTGAAATACATGCATGTTGGATTGTTGTGTGTTCAGGAAGATCCGATTACAGGCCTACCATGTCATCTTTAGTGGTCTTGTTAGCAAGTGATACAATAGTGCTTCCTAAACGAACTGAACCTGCATTTTCTGTTGGTAAGGTTGTCAATTTGGCTTAATCGTCATCAGATGCTAAAGTTTCCTCCTCCAAGAATAAGGTGATCCTTTCAAGTGTTTCGACTCAGTGACAATAGTTTAATGACTAATTGCATTTCTGATAATCTCCATCAATTATTGAAAGATACAAAAGCATGTTATGGAAATTTTTTCAATTTACTACCTAATTCTTGGCATTTTAGGTAAAGTATACAATTTTCAAATATCAGTATTATAAATATTTTTTTTTGGTCTTAACAAGTGTATCAGTATAATGAATGAATCTTTTCCAATGTTTTTTTTTTGACCTTTTAATCATATTCGGTGTCAGAATTGGCCTTGGTAAATATTGTATAAATAGGTTTATGCCGAGTTTACAACAAGAGGCTTCTCTCCACAAAATCTCCTAGTGTTTGTTTTTCTAGAAATTAAGAAGTCAGTGTAGGGATGGCTTAATCCGATCCCAGCAAAGCTTGGGACAGGTTTTAGTTTAAATGGAACACATAATATTCAAGTTCGAGCTCTTTTAAATTAGTGCACAACGTCAACAGAAGATTATCGACAGAGGGATGAATAATGTAGTCAATAGAATAAACAATATGGTGAAATGGATAAGCGGCTCGATTTCAAACTAAGCTATGGAGCTCAGATCCACCCCTATGTCAGCGGTTATAACTTAATCAATGCTGTCAGAACTATTTGACTGGACACCTACGCTGTCAGAACATAAATCAACGCGGTTATAACTTAATCAAAGGCACAAGAACACCTAATTTGATTGGACTAGGCGATTTCCTGTTGAAAATATTTCTTACCAAAATCTCTCTCAGAACTATATAATATCAAAGATCAGCAGAAGGCCTGGAATGAAAAACTCAGTCTCTCATGGATATGATACTTATATTTCTTTCTCTTCTAAGCTTGCTGAGCTTCGTCATAGAGGCTAGTTCAGCATATCTTGCCCATGTATGCCCGAGCACCACTACAAGTTGTATGCCCTCTTTCTTTGCCAGGGTGATGTCAATGCGGACACCTGTCAACGCTCTGTTAATGTTGCAACCACCACAAACTTAACAGACCTTTGTCCTATTGGATAACAAAGCATAATATGGTATGACGAGTGCCTTTTCCACTATTCAAACCAGTCCTTCTTTTCTGTCATGAGCGGAGTTTCAGGTTTTAACATGATTAATATGCAAGAGTTCAATGGCAGTACAGACATATTTGGTGAGAAACTTAGCAGTTTGTTGACCGAGGCTACGGCTGAGGCTGTAAACACTTCTAAAATGTTTGCAACCAGAGAGGTTAATTTAGATGCCCCTCGCAAACTGTATGGTCTAGTGTAGTGCACGCCGGACCTGTCAAAACTTGATTGCAATAGTTTTCTTGAAGGAGCTATTCCACGGTTGGGATTGTTATCCCCATGAGTAGGAGGCAGAGTGATGTCTCCAAGTTGTAATGTCCGCTACGAACTGTAGAAGTTCTATAATGAAACAGTGCCACCGGCACCTCCATCACTTCTGTCTCCACCTCCACCTCCACTTCCTTCCGAAGGTAACGTTAGAATACAGTTTACCTAATTACTTAAATAATAATTAAGAGCATTTTTAATTATATATATAACTAAAACATAAATATTCACAAAGTTTAAGGTTAGAAGACAGAATTAATTACGCCGGACCATTTTGCCTTTTTTTCTCAGACCTCACACATTTAAGGTTAGAAGACAGAATTAATCCAAAGAGAAAATAAATTTTTAATTATATATATAACTAAAACATAAATATTCACAAAGTTTTCCTTTAAATCTTTATTTTATTTCATAATTGAAAAATAGTCAATCTACATATATATTTTTGGGTGGGTGATATAACTTTTATACTTAAGGGGTCTCAAGCTTGTAATCATCATCATCAAGACAATTTAAAGAACTTGACATTATTCAGGATTATTTACGGTGAGTTTTGTTGGTGACGGCATCATCACTTATGTTGAAAATAGGTTTCTCTCTTCATGCTCTATTTTCTTAATTTCGAAATAAAATGGATTTTTTTTTTTTTGTTGGTTTTTTTGAGAGAGACTTGTTTATATAACATTCGAAAACCACTTTATCCACCTATCTCCATTCAATGGGCAGTTATGGTTATCGGATTTTAGGACTTTTGTCTCACTTTTTAAGAATTTCATTTTAATTCTGATTTTAGGAATTTCACTGCGCTTGATATTTTGATATGGGTTTAATAAATTTAAATTGAAAATAAAAAATATTTTTGTTTGGAAGGAAGAAAAACAATATTGATTGCAATAGGTACGACAGGATCGGCGATTATAGTAGCACTGCTTGGCTCATTCCTTCTGTGGAGAAGAGACAAAAGAGGTAAATTTTGCTTTGAGAAAGGATTAACTTTCTTCATTTTATCTGACATAAGAATAATAGTTGAAGTTCGTTCATAGAAACTGATGATATTAAAATAAGTAAATGACTGAATTTATATACAAAAGCAGCTCAGTAAGTGGTTATAAATATAGTTAATCGATTTGACAATACAGAAGTTGCACCAAGTCAGTTTGTTCACATAGTTTTTAGGGAAATTATTAAAAATAGACAAAATTAAAGGGGTCAAAGCGAAATTGCCCAAAAAATTTAGGTTTAAACAAAAATGCCCATGTTTTGCGAAATGACTAAACTGCCCCCATATATAAGTCAGCAAATTTTCACTGTACAACCGAGAGAAAATTCCAAAGCTTCCCACCTTCCACGGCAATCCCACGGCGAACGTCATTTTTGCTGATTTTCTTTCGTTCCGACAACCAAAAATGGCAAATAAGGTTAGTATATCTCCCATAATCTTCTTTGAATCAAGTTATTGCTGATATTATTGAGATTTGATTGAGAATTTTGGGTTTGAAATTTTAGAGTTTACGGTTTGAACAATGCTTAAAATGTTTCGATTTTTGGTTGTTTTCGTTGAATTGATTGAGGGGTTTTATGTTATACAATGTGTAGATTTGATTTGTGTGAAAATCGGAGGTCGAAACGACCAAAAATTGGCTGAAAATGCTGCCGAATGGATCAGCTGTCTTGCCGTGGGAACAAAGTTTCCCACAGCAAACGATTTCTCCCACAGCAGCTGAATGGACAATGGGTTTTTGGGGGGGTGAACTGACTTTTTTAAAATATTGGGGTGTCGGGGAAATCCTTAGCCCACGTCGGGTTTTTATGAAATTTTGCACGTTGTCGTGGGAAAAGCAAAATTACGAAACTACCCCCCTTTATAAGCACAACAAAATTTCATTTCTTCCCATGGCAAGTTGCGTTTTTACTGTGCATTTCCACCAAAATTTCAAAAGCTTTCCACCTCCCACGTCAATCCCATGGCGAAGGTCATTTCTGTTGATTTTGAAGCTTCCCAGCAACCACAAATGGCAAAGAAGGTTAGTATATCTCCCGTAATCTTGTTTGGATCAAGTTATTGCTGAAATAATTGAGATTTGATTGAGAATTTTGGGTTTGAAATTTTAGGGTTTACGGTTTGAATAATGCTTAAAATGTTTCGATTTTTGGTTGTTTTGGTTGAATTGATTGAGGGTTTTATGTTATACAACGTCTAGCTTTGATGTATGTGAAAATCGGAGGTCGAAACGACCAAAATTTGGCCGAAAATGGCTGCCAAATGAATCGGCAGTCTGTCGTGGGAACGGCGTTTCCCACGGCAAGACGAATTTTCCCACAGCAACGAATTTTGCATGCTTAGTTGGGGGGTAAAATGGGTTTTTTAAAATTTTGGGGAAGGGTAATTTTGATATTTTAAAAAAAATTTTAAATAAATAAATAAATATCAAAATCCCTTTACAATGTAAAATATCCAAAAACCCTTTATATTTATCTAAAATTAAATTTAACCCCCAATAGTGAGTGAGAAGAGTTATAAAATTGAGGCAAAGGGTAAATTTGGTATTCTAAAAAAAGACATGGGCATTTTTGCTTAAGAATAGTGATTTTGGGCATTTTGGCTTGAAAATAGTGATTTCGGGTATTTTAGCTTAATGGAATAGGATTTTGGGCATTTTTTAAAATTTCCCTAGTTTTTACAAGTGCCATCAATCAATACCTAAACTATTGAATATCTTGTTATGTATAAATTGTTCAGTTGTCTAGTATTGGTCAGAAAAGGGGAAAGTGTTAGTTTGCAAATGTAAGAAAAAATATTACCCCTTAAGCTACTTTTTTATCTAATAGTTGTATCAAAATTTACCTGTAGCAACTCCACCTATCAGTCTGTGGGAGTGGTCGGTTGAAGTGAAATTTCAACGAGCAAACCATAGCTCCTCCAGATGGTTGTTTGTGAGAAGTGTAGAGTCTATGGTAGTAATAGGTTGATGTGAACTTCAACCAATAGTCTATAGCTCTTTCGGATGACTATTTGTGAGAAGTGTTAAATTGATGATTCAATGTGTGAAAAAGAGGATAAGATGTTAGTGTATAAATGTATTAGTTAGCTTTCATGTGGGAGATATTCAATAACACCTTTTATATATATATATATACACACATGTGTACAAGGTATCATAGGAGCTTGAGGCTCTGATATTACGTATGCACAAAGTACCATCAAAGCTAAAAGTTTAAGTTGATAGCTAAATGAATCTCTTAATACCTCAAGTGTCTCTAGGACCATCCAAATAATGTTTCTCACATTAGTTGTCTTATGTGAGGTCCAAATGTACTTCGCAAATTTACATACAACCGATCATTCATCTTCACTAGAGTATTTGGAATTATTAATCACATCATGATTGTTGCATTTGATGTTAAAATAATAATGTCCTTAGAAATTTTAATATTGATCAATACTACCCTTGGAATAATAATGTAATATAGTATTCTAGCTCTTATTGTCTTTATTTTTTTTAAAGATTGGAATATTCAAAGGAATAAAATTTTTGTTACAAAGCAAAGTTCATCATAAAACATTTTCCCATTTTTGTTACAAAGCAAATTTTTTTTTTTGCAAAGCAACCTTTCGTTCAACTAAAGTGAACAAAATCATGCATATCATCTCATGACTCATATACATTCATTACCATTCAAAACAACTTACATACACTTTCACCATGTATCATAACCTTTTAGATTATATGTAATTATATACATTAATCACATGCATCATAATCTTTACTTAATCAACATTAAAACATTATTTAGCATGTTCAAATGTGAACTTAAAAAAAATCCAAAATTTGTTATGAATAATTTCAACATATATATGCAAATAAATTAACATATCTTCATACATTAAACTTTTCTATGCATATACCAGACATGTTTACCCTTAATTCATGCATTTTATGTACAATACACAAAATTAGAATAAATTTTTCAATGTGTATCATCATATACATCTAGCCAACATGCATTAACAAAAATTCCTGGATTTAAATTTCAATTTTCAAGCCAAAAAGCACATGTATGCCTAAATCAAGCACATATACATGCATCCTATGAATACTTCATCATATACATGTCTTAAAGCACATGTTCTTCATCTTAAAATCATTAGAACATGGAAAAAAGAAATAAAACTCAGCCAAGAGTTATAAAGAAAAACATACTTGAAAAGTTTGATTTTCTAGTGAACTAACTACATGCATGTACATATATTATACATATACATATCCTTATGTATAAAAATCATATATTTAGCTTCAAAAAGACATGCAAGGAGCTGAACCATGCTCTAATACCATTTGAAAATAATAGCTAAAGAAGAAGATGCAAAGAATGTCATGCATATAGGTAAAACAGGAATCAAAGTATGATTAAGGCATATAAGAGAAGGATGAAACTTTTACCTACTCTTTTGCCTCCTATAGGGATATAGGCTGATAGATTAAACTCTTCAGTTGAAGAACCTCTAAAGAAGTGCACTTTCCAAGCTAAATCTCAGAGAGAAGAGAGAGCTTTTAGTTTGTTTTATGAGAGAAAGTAAAGTGCAAGAATGTTTATGTTAGTTTAAAATGAGCTGAAATGCACTTTATCTAATGGTGGCCCATTTTGTAATTTCAAAATTCTCATTTGGCCCAACAAATTCATAATGTGAAACCTTACCGTGCATGCATGTCAAATATATACCTAAGCCACCTTAATTTCACTCACTAACATCTTAACTTTTAAAATGTTAATTTTACGCCTATATAACATTTTATATAATTTGTATTATCCTTCGAAGGTGATAGCCATCTTTAGGTAATTAATCCTTCATTTTGAAAGCTTGGTTTATCAGTGTGACTTTTTAGGTTTACCGTGACATAGCCTTGAGTCATTTTTTGGATGATCCAAAAGTGTATTGGAAACTCAATAACTATGATAAACATCTAATAATGTGTCATAGCCTCTAAACCATAATGAAAAAATACTACATTGAACCTAATATCTCTTATTGTACATTTCATGTAGATAATATTCTTTTGTTGTCCAATCTAGATAAATTTCAAACCATGGATAATCAAAATTCTAATTTTGATTTTTCATGAATTGTCGATTTAAATATTTGAAACATATCATTATGAATATCCTTTGTATGACTTATATTATACTTTGGCTAGAGGTTTTGATTTTCAATATTTATCTACATTTGCTCTGGAACTTAGATCTAAGTTGAATCAATAGACCTTCAAAACCCAATACTTTTCAAGTCAATGGATCCCACCTTAAGCATCATTTTTCAACATATACAAATAACACATGACCAATATGGTTTGTCCTAAGGATATGATTAACCCCATATATATACACTATATGAATCATATATTGACATATCAGATTCGACCATGATATCTCATATCAAAGGATTACTTTGTACACTAGTGTAATCTTATAATAAGTCATTGACTATGATTTGATGACCATGTGACTTATCGTTATTTGGTCATGTTTAAAAAATAGTTCTCTAACTATTAATTCATACCAATACGATAATGATATGACCATCATTGTCACCCATACTAATGTCATCTCATGACATTCAACAGAGGTACTCAATATGCCTACTAGTGATATAATTACCTAAGTTATGTCATGTTTGTAGGGAACAATTCGATGACTTAGTTTGTATATCAAGCAAGTCATTCGAACAATTCACATACATACTTTACATCATTGCAAATAAAGGAAACAATTTACACATATAAACAAAAAGATTACTTCTTTTATTAATAATTCACATAAATGTACATATAAGGTTAAAATGCCCCTAAAACTGATAACACGAATGGTTCCTAGGTCATAAACTAACACTATGAAGGCAGAGAACTTCGAAGAGATTGTTGTCAGAGATTAGTTAACGGTGGAAAATAACATATGACAACTTTCTATAGTTCTCAATGTATAGGTTTTTTTTTTTTTAAATATAAAGATTAAAACTCATGCAAAACTTATGTATTCTGGATTTTTCTAATCACATAGAAGATGAAAGGTATTATTTAATAATCCGAGCTTAATTGAGAAATCATCTTGTTAAGTTATTGTTTATCATAGTATCAAATAGCTTGACTGGCATTAATGGCTAGTGTTTTGGTAAGTTCTTACAATATTTCAATTTGATTCGGTGAGATTTCAAGTGAATACTCACAATGTTGAGTGGTGTTCCTATGATAGCTTTACAAGTTGTAAATTCGAAGCTCACGGAGGATAACCATAGGCAATGGTGTACTTAGTTATTATGTACAATTGGAGCTTTTGATATGAAAATGTCTATTTGAAAATAAGGGTTGTTTCACATTGGTTGAAAAAAGGGCTAAGTGTTAGATTGTAAATGTATGAAAATGTCTCATCCTTCGAATTAAATTTTGGGTGAGAAAGGTCTAATAGCATTTGATAGTTGTATCATAATTTGAGTGCAACAATTTCACCCAAGAATCTATGAAAGTTGTTGGTTGATGTGAAACTTCAACCAGTAGCTTGTAACTTTTTTAGATGGTTATTTGTGAGAATTATCGAATCAATGACTTGATGTATGAGGGAAAGATTATTGGTTTTTCCATATTGTTGGAAAGGGGTGAGATGTTAAGTGTATAAGTATATAAACTAGCTTTTAGGTAGGCGAAACTTAAACAGATTTTATATATGTACATGTATACAAGGTATTATTAAAGCAAGTTTAAGCTGATAGTTAGAGAAATCCTTTAATATCTCATGTGATCATGGAACCAACTAGATAATATCTCTCACATTGGTTGTCCCATATGAAAGTCAAACGCAGGTCTTACTTTGCAAATTTGCATATTGCCCATCATTCATTATCACTAGAGTCTTTAAAATTATTAATCACATCATGATTTTTGCATTTGGTGTTAAAATAATATTGTCCTCATGTAATTTTCATATTTATCAGTACTACCCTTAGACTGGAAGGCATATATAGTAATTTAACATAGTATTCTAGCTTTTATGGTCTTTATTTTCTTTAAATATTGGAATATTCAAAGGAAGAAATTTTTTCTCACAAAGAAAGTTCCTCATATGACATTTTTTCTATATTTGTTTTTACATTAACCTTACCATTGTCTTCTTTGTTCAATTTCCCTTACCTTTCTTGCCATTGAATTTCTCTATCTCGACCACATCTATGGCTATCTATGTGAACATGCTACCAAAGTGTCAGTAGCCTACAATAATAAAATAATGGTCACATATCATAAGATCTTAAAAAATTTTGGTAGAATAAGAGGATTGATCAGTCCTCATTATTTTATCCAGTTCTTTAGTATTAAGTGTGCCTTGTAGAGGAGAAATGAACAATGATCATGGAGTTAAACTATTTTGCTTGGGAAAGGGCATTGTTAGAGGTGATTATTCATATAATATATTACAAGGATAAGAATCTCAAGAGTTTCCCTTTTTCCATTAGGCTTCATACTAGAGGCAACATAGAATTTTTCTAATGAAAATAAGCCTGGTGGAGGTGGGTTCAGCCCAGTTACAAGGTACATGTAACTAATTTCTATTCGATAAAAAGACATTGATTTATTTAAACACATAATGTACTTGAATTGAGTTAAGCTCAATCTTAAACTTGCTCGAACTCAACTTGGATAAGAATATTGAGTTTGACAAGAGGACTGATGCTTGAGCTTGATTCTTTGTTGATACAATGTTTTTTTGACACCAAAATGATGTTGCATATATTTTGAACTTATAAATTAATGATTATTTTTTGAATTTTATGCTTTCTAATAAAAAATGTATAGGAGGCTTGGCACACCATTTCAATTTCTCTCTAATGTTTCTTTTATTAATGAGTATAAATTTTAAAAAATAATCATTTATAATTTCAAAACATTCACAGTGTTGATTAAGTTATCACCTATAATTAGCTAAAACGATATAGTTTTTCTCATAAGTTGCTCATGAGAAATCATTTATAATTTATAATTTACAATGTTCATTATTTGCTCATGAGTTTATCAAGCTGAATCTCCTTGTCTAGAACTCAATAGCTTTGTGTACCCCAACTAATCTCAATTAGAGTTGACAATTTTCAACATGACTTATTAGCCCAACATGACACAACATGAAAAAATCAGGCTAGGATTGAGTTTTCAACCCTACATGACTTGAAACTAAATCTGATAACATTAGGATTTACAAAAAAAGTAACTTAAACAAACTTGAATTGACTCAAATATTTGAAGAAATGTAAATTTAGTAAAATTTGATAGGAATAAATTATAGAAATTTCAAAACACAATATCAATAATAGTTGAAATCCTTGCAAATTATATATAGTTGTATCATTATATAGTTGCAATTATTCTTATTATTGTTATTTAATTATTTTATGTTATTATTCAATAATGAGAATATGATTTGGTTAGTAAAATTATTAATATGTTTTAAATGTCTTGGTTTATAGTTTTTAGATTATTTGTAAATAAGACAAAATACTATGTTTTTTGGTTTAATACTCATAGGTTTGGATAATTTGGTAAATAAATTAAATAATAAATTGCTAAAAGTAGTTAAGAGAGTGAAAATAATAGACAATTTTGGGTCAATTTAAGTTGTGTTAGGTCAACCTGAACATTAAAGAGTTTGGTTAAGTTTGCAAAATTTTTATACGTTTCGAATTCGAGCATAATTAGAATTGAAGTCTATAACTCGAAACCTAAACTGATACAACACAAATACAATCTGATGATACAAACTATTAGGTCTAGTCTCATTTCATCCATTGCTATTATAATTGAGTTTAATATTTAAGGATCCATTTTCATCATAACAACCAATTTTTTACCTTTTCGTAGTTGTTATAACCAAGTTAATTACTAATTATTTCAAGGAATATTAGTGGATGGCAAGAAAGTTTCAATGAAGAGGCTTTAAAAAATTTCTAAGCAAGGGCTAAAAGAGTTTAAAAAATGAAGTTACCTTAATTTTGAAATTACAATAGAAAAAACTTGTTAGACTTTTCGAATACTACTTGGAGGGGAATGAGTCGATGCTCATCTATGAATATATGCTCAACAAAAGCCTTGATTTTCTCTTCCTTGGTTCATTCTAAAACTTTATTTATTTGTTTATATATTTTTTTGATATGCATAAATCCCCTCACCTACTTCACAAGCTCAGTTTCCAAACTATAGCTCTCAAGAAGCCTTTCCATTAGTGGAAAGTGGTAAAATATAATTTCATTAAGCATGCAGGTGTCAATGAAGGAGTGTTAAACTTGCTAATGCTTTCTGTAGGTGATTTTAAAATGTAAAACCATGTTTGATAATTATTTCTATTTTATTTTATTTTTAAATTCAACTAGGAGCTCAGAACTAGACTAGAAAAGACATATAAGCATCATTAATGGCATTGAACAAAGTCTATTGTATTTGCATGAAGATTCTTGACTCAAAAGAATTCTTCAAGATATCAAAACTAGTAATGTTTTATTAGATAATGAAATGAATCCTAGAATATTAGACTTCGGAAAGGCCAAAATATTTGATGGAAATCAAAATGAAGCTAACACCAAGAGAGTTGTTTGCATGTAATAAGTGCATTACAATTACCATGATTCCTCAAATTAGAACATGAATACAAATAAATGTTTTCATATATGGCTCTAGAGTATGGCATGGATTGAATCATATTTTGTTTTTTCAATTTCTAACAATAGATATATGGCTCTAGAGTACGACATGGAAGGATTACTTTCAGTTAAATCTAATGTTTTCAGTTTTGGAGTTCTTCTGCTAGAGATTTTAAGTGGAAAAAAGAATGGCAGATTCTATCTTTCAGAACATAACCAAAACCTACTTAATTATGTAAGTCCCCATTATTAATCTTCACATTGAATGTATGTTAGTTAATGGTTTACAACATGAATATATGATCTTTTAGGCTTGGAATCTATGGTGCGAAGGATGGGCATTAGAGCTAATTGATCCTGTTTTGGTGCAATCGTGTGTATTAGGTGAATTATTGAAATATATGCATGTTAGATTGTTGTGCGGTGCAAGCCTACCATGTCATCTTTAGTTGTCATATTGGCAAGTGATACAATAGTGTTTTCTAATCCAATTGAACATGCATTTTCTATAGGAAGAGTTGTGATTTCAGCTCAGTCTTTACTTGATGCTAAAGTTTTCTCTTTCTGGAATCAGGCAACCCTTTCAAGTGCTTCACTTCGGTGACAATTATTCTATGGCTATTTGCATTTAAGTAAATTTCCTCATTTATTGAAAGCTACAAGAGTATGTTATGGAAAATTTGGCAATTTACCAGCTTATTCCTTTATTTATTATAGTGACCGCCTAGAATGACAGTTATTTAATAAATTTGTTGAAAGTGAATTAATTAGAAACCAAAGCTTAAAATAAATAAATATCCGTGAAACAAATTTGATTGAAACCACATCAACACATTTGCTACTTTTCTTATGAGGAGTCAGGCAATGGCACAACTTATAACTATTGGATTATGATAATAGTATAACTTATGGTTATTGGGTTAATAATCATAACCCCATTTTGACTATTTGAAAAATAATCTAAAAAACTGATTATTTATTAAAATATTAAATATCTCTAATACTTTAGTTTCCCAATCAAATATGTAAAAAATTTCTTTAATACAAATAATTCAATAATTCATAATAGCAAATCGTATTAACTTTTGAATTATGGGATAAATATTCTAGAAATATGATTATAACTTACTGTTAGATTATTCACATAAGTTACCATAAACATGTCATAATTGATTATTTAATCTAATAATCTCCATTAAATAAGGTTTACTCGAATGACCAATAAGTTGAACAATCAAAGGAGGTGAATTCAGGTCAACTGGCAAATTTCAATTACTAAGAAGAGAAAGAGTATAAGAAGTGAAATGTTAGATTTGCTTTCTTTAAAAAACATATATTTTTTTTTAATATCATATATATATATTGATGATATTTATTGTTTAATTATTTTATAGAGTTAGAAGACCAAAATCCCCTAAAATATGATATAATTACAAAATGTAATACTCCTAAGTAATATAAAGGGGCATTTCGGTCACATCCATTGCTCAATGTGGTTTAATTGTATGAATATTCTCGTACTCAGAGGTTGGGCATGCCCGAGTATAAACTGCAAGGAGACTCTATATGTATATATATATATATATAAGTAGATATTTATGTCTGAAAATTATACATAGATGGTATGCTTTACTTTGGGAATTAAGGGGAATGAAATCCCGTTAGTTTTGCACCCGTGAATGATAATTCCACCAATCACGACAAGAACAAAAGGAAATAAGAGGGAGTTGCCATAGGGAGCCATTTTCGGTTTTATATTGCAAGGCAACGGCAAAAGAACGGGGGAACGACCATCTTCTGATTCCCACAGCGCCCGAACTCAGAGAGAGAGAGAGAGAGGAGAACCTGCTGTGCACCTACCAGGGAAGGAAATCACCGGGGAAGCCTCTGTCGTGGGAAGGCCATCGTGATCTTCCGAGGAGAGTTAGGCCATCAACTGCTAGTCTCTGCACCTGGATTCTATGGTTTAGAAAACCTGCTATGCTGTGTGTATAATTCAGGCTGTATGATAATAAAATATGTTGCAGTGTTTGTGTAAGCATATATGGAATTGCAAAATGTTATGGTATTTGTGTAAGCAAATCTGATGCATAATACACACACACACACACACACACTGCGGCGTTGATATTGTGCGATTCGGAGGTTTGGGAGTCGGAAGGCCATGGCCGAACCTGGGCTGGGTCACCGTCTGGCGCCGCCAAGGTCCAGGCTTGCAGCACAGGTGGCGATCGTGCCCCGTGAACGTCGGTAAGTGTTCTGCTGCCTGTATACAGCGTGCACGATGGACGAGCACCGCGCATGTCGGACAGTTGCGGAATCTCCAGCGGCTGTGCCTTTGTGCGTCTGGGAGGGACGAGGCCAGCAGAAAATTTTTAAATAATGTATTGTCGCATGCCAAGCGTGTATTTTGGGGGCTGGTATGCTATATGTGCATCCACACAGTTTAGGGTGCACTTGCATCATTTTCAAAAGCACTGCATGGACGGTTATACTGTGTGCGCACCCGCACACGTTAGGGTGAACCTGCACCATTTAAATTGCTTTCGCTTGGGCTGGGATGCCATGTGTGCAAGCACCCTTTGTGGTTCACCTGCACCAATTAAAATACACTCCAGCAGTGCATACTGCATCCGTGCCAAGCTTTTCTCGTTTGAGTTGAATCTTGGGAAGATAATGTTAGCATTATTCATAACTGTAAGATGAGTTTAGTGACTATAAGTAGGGCTGGACTTGAACCGAGCTAGCTCGAGTTCTATTGGAATGAGCCTGAAACGAGTCGAGCTCTGGTCGGATGAGCCCGAAACGAGCCGATCCTAGCCGACCTCGAGCTATTCGTTTGATTTTCTAACTAAAAATTTTGATACAAAATGACGTTATTTGATTAATATATATTAAAATGACATCGTTTTAATAACTAAAAACAATCCCAATTAAATTCAAGCCGAGTTTGAGCTTGACTTTCACGAGTTTGACAAGCTCGAGCTCAACTATATGTGAACCGAACCGAGCTCAAGCTCAGTTCGGCTCGAATCCAACTCTACCTATAAGAGTTTGTAAAGGATTGAGCTCGAAAATGTAATCCTAATTATGAGAGTAGGTTATTATGAGTCGTATTAGGGGTCAATTGATGAGACGTCTTAATCTTGAGAATAATCAAACCAATTGATGAGATTTCTCGATTTCGAATAAAGGGAAAATAAAATAGTTGTATGTAACTATGGGTGAGTTGCGTCGAAGGCCAATTGATGAGACGTCCTAGTATTGAGAATACACAAACCGATTGATGAGACATCTCAGTCCTTGAAAGTGAAATGAGAATAATAGTTATTTTAAGGGGAGATAAGCATCACTTGAGATAGGTGTCCATCTTGGTTATGGTTATAGTTTGTACTTGAGATGGGTGCATTTGAGACAGATGCCCATAAGAGGTACTCGAGGTGAGTGTCTAGTTGTTGTGCTTGAGACATGTTTGACAGTGAGACTCTATTGGAGGAAAGGTTGATAGGAAATGTCATCGAAATCATGAGGACATATAGAGCATTTATACTCAGTATTTTTTGTTCTGTATTTTGTAGGTAGGAGAGACAGCGGGGCTAACAAAAAGATGAGTAGATCAACACATTGTCAGTCCCGTTGAGCTACATATCTGGCTACTATTATCTTATTTAATTTTTTATGAAAAGTATGCTTTATTAATAATTGCTAAATTTAATTTTGGGACATATTTTAACGCACTTATTTAATATCAATAAATATACGGCATTATTTATTCACATATACTAAATGGGTGTTTTCATTTAAGCATTTATTCACAAGTAACATGTCATTTTGGGATAATTATCACTAGGGGTATGCTTCCGAAAAAGGGCATCACACAAAATCTTCATCAAGGTTCCTAAAAATTAGAAATTCCTTGCTATTTTTGAAATGTTAGTTAGCCATTAAATCTAAACTATATAAGGTGCAAAACATCTGTATTTTGTACTTTAGTTTTTTCCTTTTTTTCTTTTTTAATAAAACCTATTCTCTCTTCTTATTCCAGATTATTCTATTTCTCTCTATCTTTTCGTTCTTTATACTGTCTTTCGTCTGGGGTTAGGGTTTTTCTTTGCTTTTTTCTCTCATTTTCTTGCTGAATAAGTTGTTTTAGACAATCTCAAATTCTGAATCACAAATAATGAATAATTTTATAAATATTGTCATATCGTTCAATACCTCGTTAACTTCTTTTATATGCCAACTACATAAATTAAGGGGAAATTAATAATTTTGACTATTTTCAATTTGCCTACACAAATTTAGCCCCCGTTTTAATAATTATACTATTTTTAACCATTTTAAAATGAAAAATGTACTTCTAATCGAAACACTACAAGACGTTGATGAAGAATTATTATAGTTGATGAAGAACTAATTACGAAGGATAGGTTGAGAAAATCTCCGCTCGTGTGACAATAGTTGATGCTAAATCAATATTCACCCAAATCTAGAAAATGCCCAAAACATATTACCTTGAATAATTTCTTTTGAGTCATATTTATTTTGAATGAATGTTCAGAATTGTGTGCTTATGGCCCCTAATAGTTAACTCGATTTGAAATTGGTGGGCTTCATGGAATGTGTATTCACCTTCATGATAATTTACACCAAATCTCTGAAAAAGAAAAAAAAAAAGTCAAATTTAAGATAGTAAACAAAACCAACACCCACAAATAATGTACCAAATACAAATAACAAAAAAAATCACTCTTCAGTAAAAAATATTTGTCATTCTGAATAGTAACTTTCGTTAAGTTCCATTAATTTTAATGGTAAACGGGTAGAGAAGTACATTCTGTTACTGTTACTGTTAAAATTATCTGAATTTGTTGAAATGTTCGTTAATTTTAATGGCTGACAGTAATTGTACAGTGTTAGTTAACGGAAATGTAAACAGTATTATGAATACTGTTTTAAACAGTAATTTTAGTTAATAGCTTTAACTATTTCTGTTACGAATCTATTGCCATTGTTAATGACACCAGTTGGAAGGTGGGTTGGTTCTGGCAAATTTTTATTTGCCCCCAGGCATGCTGGACCATTCTCGTCCCCAAATAGTTACAGGTCAGTTTTGGAAATTCCTGTTTGCCCTCTAAGCTTGCCCAACCTACATTTACACCCCTAAATAGTTGTAGGCTAGGTCTTACAAATATCTGTTTGCCCCCTTAAGTGCTTAGTTTACTAGTTTAGCCTAGCACAGTGCTAGGTGCAGTATAGGCACACTACACCGTCATTGGTTGCATTGACAAAAATTGCAGGTTTCGTCTATCTCAATCAACGTATTATTCAAATAATCTATTAAAACCATTATTTTTACATATATTAACTATTTCCAATTAAAAATAATAATTTTCTTAACGAAAAACAAATCAGCAAAATCGAGCAAAGAGAAAAGTTTTTAGATAGGATGGATTAGGTCGGCATGTATTTGGGGTACTTTTGGTAGTTTGCATTTTCTTGACAAAATTGTACAAAAGTGGGGGTTAAATTGTATTAGCAAATTAAAAAAATTATTAGAACAAATAATTTCCCTAAATTAAATGACATATAACTAACATATATAAATGAAAGAATTTATAAGACGATCAACCAATAACATTAAGCTTGCTGTTGAAAGGTTCAAAATTACATTTAATCATTTCATTTTCATTGAATTTTCTCATGGATGAGATGTAGCGTTTCTTTTCAAAATAAAAAAAATATCTGAGGCTGGCATTGGCCTACGTCTTGATAATTCATAGAGCTTTCATTTTCAATGAACTTTCTCATAAATGAGCATTGTTAGCAGTCCCAGTTGTTGCTCATCCCCCGGCCGAGCATTTTTTGTTATTAAATCATTTAAGATTATGATTCCTAAGGCTCTTCACATGAATAGAGCATATACTACTGTTATATGACTAATAAAAAAAGATAATTGAATTCATTGAAATTTTCGTTAATTTTAACAGCTGACAGTAAGTGTATAATGTTGAGGGGTGTAAATGGCACCAATAGGAAGGTAGCTGGTTCTGGAAATTTTCCATGTACCCCCATGCATGTCCGACCTACCATTTTCATCCCTAAATTGTGGTAGGGAATTTTGGCAAATTTTTATTTGTCCTCTAGGCATGCCTGACCTACCATTTACACCCCTAAACAGTGGTAGGTTAGGTTTGTCAAATACCTATTTGCCCTTTTTGGTGCTTAACCTACCAATTTAGCCCAGCATAGTGCTAGGCATAATATAGTAGGTATGGTTGGATTCGAAGCGAGTTTGTTTGAGCTCAAAATAAGTTTTGCTCGAACGAGCCCGAGTCCGAGCTTGCTTTGAACGAGCCCGAACACGAACGCAAGCCTGAATTTTAAGTAAAAAAAAAACATGAACCTGAATCCGAACACCGATTAAACGAGTTGAGCTCAGCTTGCTAGCCACTCACTCAAATCAAAAAATATTTTACTTCGAACAAACGACACCGTTTCTTTCTTGAAATACGAGCCTAAACATTTTATATTTATTTTAAATGTTTATATTATGTTCTAGAAAACTATTATTCAATTAATTTTATTAAATAATGTATGTTTAGAAATAAATGATTTTAATAGGTTCAAATTATAATCTAAATTGAACTAAACCATATTTTTTCAATTTGATTTAGTTTAGTTTGAAAAATTTTCGAATCATTTTTTTCACTTTGGTTTGAAAAATATCTCAAATTGCACCAAATCAAACTATGTGCAACCCTAATTTCTAAAATTACAATATAGAGGTGTGCAATCAAACTAACCTACGTCAAATATACAAGAGCGATGCTAATTAAGGGATTAGTTACATGATCCAGAGTTAGACATGTCACCTACATAGAGGTCAACCTTGAATGTGGGAAGGTGACTATCCAATCAACAGGAAACGATTTTCTTGATTTCAACTATTTTCATAACCTCTTCAACATGATATTAAAGTCTTATGATATCAAGAGATCACTCTATATTTTTATCCTCTATCATTATCAAGAGATTGCAAAATGGTATTTTATTTCAACAAGATAACATGGCAGTTAAACATCTTTCTTCAATGTATTTAAATTGAGGGATATTCAATTATGCAATTATTCAATAATCCTTTCCTTTTATCCGATAAATTCAAGATTGTACAATGTCAAATTCATATCAGAATATCAATAATATAATAGTAGATATACCTTTCCGAACAATAGACTTAACCACTTCAAAAATGTTACTATTCTTATTATTTGGTGTACTTTTTATTGATGTAATTTTTTGCATTAACAAGAGACATTACTCTTGCAAATCTTATTTTTGTTACTATAATACATAGTAAACTATATATATAAGATCAAATATGCAATTAAAACTAGGGGTGTAACTTAAGTCGAGCTCGAGTTTGGGGATAGTTAGTTTGGCAAGTTTGCAAACTCACGATTTGACTTAAATAATATATCAATAAAATCTTAAAAATTTTAAATCTTATACTTTTATTTCTAAAATCTTTTTTTTTTTTGTTTCATATATTGGAATAATTAATAAATATATGAGTAAAAGTTTAAATTAATCATTTAAAATAAAAGGGGGTTACATACTTTTTTGAGCTAAACTTCATTTGAACTCGAGTTAACCAACTCTGGCTCAAGCTTAATCCCAAGTCAAGATCTCATAGTTCAAGCTCAACCTCAAGGTATTCGAGCCAACTCAATTCAAACATTACTTATTTGTTTTTATTACCTTGACAGCGCAATCAAAGATCATACATGTTAATTAGTACTTGTTGGTGTTATAGTTTTTATTTAAGGACAATTCTTTTATAAACTAGAAAAATCATCTTTACTCTCACTGATAGATGTTAAATAAGACTAGATTTGAACCGAGCTAGCTCAATCTCGAAAACCATAGTGATTCGGTTCAATTTCATTCAAATTTGTTTAATTCAAATTCGAACAAAGTTTAAGTCGAAAATATCGACTTGTTTTTGTAATCGGGTCAAACTTGGATTAGAAAAAATTCAACTCGATCTTACTCATGAGTTGGGATGGTTTAATTTGGTTTAGAGTTGGTTTGTGACTTGATTCAAGTTATATCAAACAATGATTCATGAACTTGAATTACAAATCCAAGTTATAAATTCAAATAATAAACTCAAGTCAATTTCAAACTTTTTTTTAATTCAAATTAATCTCTAATTTGACCTTATTTAATCCCGACCCAAATTAAATTCAACTCTAATTTGTTCTTCCCAGGATTTTCTCATCATGGGCAAACCATTATAGTTTTTCTTTTGCTGTAAACAAACCAATAGTATATGAGCTCATGCCATTAAGCCCAAAGGCTTTTTCCAACCACCTTCATTTGCTGCAGTTTTATATGGGAATCCATGGTTTTATTTTATTTTAGCTCTTGAGCAGCTTAATGTATGCGTGGAATCTAAACCCTATCCTTGTTAAATTATATGCATTGAAAAATTCAAAGTTCAACCCACAGTTTCATTGGTTTCTACTTGCATTGACACTTCATTATTTAATTTCTTCTCCTTACTAATTCTTATCATTCTAGGAATTTGTGATGTTAGAAGTGACGATCATTTTGTCCATAAAATTAGATATATTTGAAGATAGAGGATGATGCCTCCCTCTTATTTTTTTCAAGGATAAGAATTTCATATAGTTTTTTTTGTCAAAGATTATGACTGTTAGTTTGTTTTATGGATAAAACTCTTAGTATATAAAAATAATATTCTCTTATACGAGTCATTCCAAAATATAAGAAAACATTAAAATAATATTGACATCATTTTAAGTGAATTAAGATAAGTAATATACTTTTTTCTCTTTACTATTTATATTATTTTGAGTATGTCTGTTTGCTTTTATCAATTTTATACACCCTCGAATTCATTTGACATAATTCATCAACTATTTAGCCTCTTATTAAAGATATATTGCGGCCAACCCAAAACTTTCATTGTCACACACGGGCGACTTCAGAACTACTCCCCAATCAGTGTTTATATACTAGTTCAACTCTATCTATATACATATATATATATATGCATATGAATGTGTAAATTCTTGCTTCTCCAGGTTCCTGCAGTGAGGGAGAAGAGAAGCATCTATTTGTTGCAGAGAGCTGCCATGAAGGTAATGTTAGCTCATGATTTCATGCATTTTCAGTTTCTTTATCATTGATTAATTCATGCAATCTGAATTTCTGTTTGAATCAATCCGCCTCAGAAAATAGTGATTAAAGTTTCTATCAACTGCCAAATCTGCCAGACCGAAGTGCTTAAAGCCGTTACTAAGCTTACAGGTATTATCATTCCATCAAGCTTATGAAAGTACAACTGTGACGAACTTTATATCAAAAATAGACAATATCTTGATATTGAACTTGACTGATGAACCATTATAATGAAGTGTATGTAAGTATGTGCAGGTATCAATGAGTTATCGGTGGATAGGGAGAAGGGAACATTAACAATAATAGGAGACGTTGATCCAGTGTCGGTATCTGACAGACTTAAAAAGATAAAAAAGTATCCGGAGATAGTGAGTGTTGGACCTCCGAAGTCGCCGGAACCTGAGAAGGAAAAGAAATCAGACCCTCCTCCGCCCCTTCCTCCGTCATGCAAGGACTGTCAGCTTGTTGCGGTGGGTTTCTCACCCTATGAATACAGGATGTGTACCATTCTCTGAACAACCCAATCACAAATGCATTTGCTTCTTTCTCTATTGTTGGTATACATTTGTGTTGTGTTTAATTGAATTGTTCGTGTACCAATATCACTTCTTTATCATTTTTCCCACCCGAGGTTTGGAAAAACTACATTCGCCCCCATTGATTCCTTTATTACATATTTTCTCCCAACCCCAACTTGTTAACAGTGAAAGGGTTGTGACACCATGCCAACAAAGTAAATCATTATATAACTCTTAATTATTTTCACTCTAAAAAAGTATCATATTACTCATGAAAACAATAATTGGTGTTTTGGATAAATCTGGTTGCCAAAATCACATAAAAAATATATAATATTTCTTAAATGCACCAACCAAGGTGCCATTTTGTTGTATTTGACTATATTGTATTTTGTGATGCGATTTCAACTATCATATAATGCAATCTGACAATCAAAATAACAACCAAAGTGTGATCTTACTAGATCTCTTCTCACATGAGCAATTTCAACAACACCCATAGAGATGCAATTTTGATCAAATCACACTTGCAAAGGTATGGTTATAATTAAATTACATTCATAGAGATGCAATCTTGTTAAATCACACTTGGTCTATTGTGACTTTGGCTAAATTGCATCTTTCGCTGACAATCACAATTCACACTAATTATCTTTTTTATTTTTTATAATTTTCAAAATATTGAATTGATAAATGATATTTATACACTGTTATCATTGATTTTTTATAATGTATTTAAGTTTTTTATGACCATTTGTAGTATAAGAAATCATACGGTGTGGATTAGTAATTTACTAAGGAGAAAAAATTATGCAATAATTTGGTGGATAAAATTAAGCAAATAAAAATGAGATTGATTTGGTTAAGGATGTTAAAAAATACCCAAGTAGATATATATGCATATAGAGATGAGATACTGATTCTTGGACTTGGTGGACAAATTGAAACTTGAAATCACATATCTAGCTAGTGTATATTTTATAAATATTTATAATTGCCTTGATATTATTTATTATTTCCCACTTATATATTAATGGAGATGTTAAACTGGTTATATTATTTACACCTATGTAATTGAGTCAACCATGACTACAAGACAAAATGCCTAAGTGGGAATCATATTTAGGTTTCTCAATTCTTTATTGTACTTTGAAATTAAATGTGAGTAATATACATATATTAACTTATCAATACAAACATATTTGATAATATGTGATTGAGTAATTTTGAGGTGAAAAATAAATAAATAATTATATCACCCAATCACATATTGCCATATCAATTTTGCATGAATAAGTTGTTTGGACATATATTTTTAGGCTAAAAGACTTATTTCTACCCAAGATTTAGTCTATTACTAAATTAATATTTGTAACTTTTTGAAAATTTAAGTACCCATCCGTCATCTAACTTTTGTTAAAATTTCTTGTTATTTTTAAAAGTAAAAATATCATTTAACTAATAATATTAAAAAAAACAAAAATTTTATCTTATTTTCATACCTTAATTTTGAAAACCGATAATTTTCTCTTAGTCTCATATTTTTTAGTTTTGAAAAGTGATTGCCCCTCTTCCCCCAAGGCCGCCTCCCTCTAGGGTTTCATACTTTTTTAAGTTTCTCTTTTGCAACCGCCTCCCGAATTTTTTGAAACTTTTATTTTACTCCCCATATAGTTCCTATCCACTAAGGCTGGATTCAATGCGAGCTTGTTTGGGCTCGAAACGAGCTTTGTTCGAATAAACCTGAGTTCGAGCTTGCCTTGAATGAGCTCGAGCATGAACGTGAGCTTGAATTTTAAGCAAAAAATGAACACGAGTTTGAATCCGAATACCGGTTAAGGAGCTAAGCTCGGCTCGCAAGTCGCTCACTCAAATGAAAAAACATTTAACTTAGAACAAACGACACCCTTTGTTTCTTGAAATACTAGTTCGAAACCGAGCTACCGAGCTTAAAATATGAGCCCAAAGCGAACCCGAGCTAGAACACACAAACTTGAGCTAAGTGCAAACCAAGCTCAAACATTAAAATTATGAAATGAGCCAAACATGAACATTTGTTTAGTGAGCTCGGTGAGCCCAAACTTGAGTTCACTGAAAACAAGACGAAAATGAGCTAGACCCTATTTGGTCTCGGCTCAGTTCGACTCGTATCTAGCCCTAGTAGTAGGTGCACTACACCATCGTTGTTAGCACCGACAACAAAAAATCTAAATTTCACCCATTTCAATCAACATGTCACTTATATAATCTACCAGAAAAATTATTCAAACAAATATTAACTATTTCTAATTTAAAAAACAATAATTGACTTAACCAAAACAAAAAAGACACTCAAAGCCTAAGTCGACGAAAAACTCTGGCTTCTTCATTTTCCAACAACAAAAATGAACGAACATGCTTAAATCTTAAAATAAACAAACAGAAAAACATTTCCCCTCAAGTAAGAAACAATTTTCAAACTGAAAAGCATGATTATCAAGCCAAAAAACGAAATATCTAACGGAATCTAAAACAATCTCATAAAATAAGAAAAAATGATATGATTACGACTGAACAAATGAATGAGATCGAAGAATCAGAGTCGAAATCATTGAAATCGAGTGGAGTGAAAATTTTTTAGGTAGGATGGGATAGGTCTGTAAAAGGGCAAAAAAGTAGACTTCCTGTCATTATATATTCGGGGTACTGTCGTAGTTTATGTATTCTTGGCTAAAGTTGTACAAAAATAGGGGTTAAAATTGTATAAACAAATTTAAAAAATAATTAAAACAATTAATTTCCCCAAATTAAATGACATATAACTTATAGAAATAGAAGAATTTATTAGTCGATCAACCAATATCATCATGCTTGCTGTTGAAAGGTTCAAAATTACATTTAATAATTTCATTTTCATTGAATTTTCTCGTGGATGAGAGATGTAGCGTTTGTTTTCAAAATGAAAAGAATATCTGAGGCTGGCATTGGCCTACGGCTTGATAATTCATAGAGCTTTCATTTTCAATGAACTTTCTCATAAATAAAGCATATACTACCGTCAATAATAAAAGAAGACAATATTTATATGACTGACAAAAAAAAAAAGAAGATAAAATATATGGTTTTTTGACAAATAATTTCTTGCACACAGACTAGTTGGATTGGATACAAACTAGTTGAAATAGATATAAATTAAAAGTAAATTAATTTTATACGGAAAATAATTTTTAAAACTCATATAGATAACACGAATTAACTTTTAATTAATTAATATTTGGTACAAATAACAGAAATAAAGTGAGTGACATTAATTGCCACATATTAGTTCAACTTTTTCAAAAAGTAGCTATTGCCATTAATTGTTGCAGATAAAGATCCATTGTTTCAAACTCAAACTCGGTGCCTGCAAATTGCCAATATTGAACTCACTCAACAAAAAAACGACGATAAGTGGCTGCTTTTACTTCTTGACTGAGACTTCCCGATCGCATCGCTTAAATTTGCCTCTCTCCAAAGTGCACTTTTGTCTTCTCTTCAACATCTCCCCTTCTTGAAAACGTTTGATTTATCCCCCTTCTCTCCCTCCTTTTCTTTTATTTCTACACTCTTCTGTCTTTCAAATATGATAAAACCACACTACCGAGCTCAGACCCACCCATATGTCAATGGTTATAACTTAGTCAACGCTGTCAGAAATTTCTTCGCTTTGTCATAAATTAGTTGAATTGATGAGACATGTTTTTTGCCTTATTCCACAAGGCACAAGTAAACTAATTTGACTTGACTTGACTTTGTTCCGTTGACTGGCCATCTATGCAATGTCAAAAATAAGGGATATTGAAAAATTTGTCACTTTTTGGGACCACTATACAAATCTACCACACGCTTTACCAAAAAAACATATATACGACAAAGTTAGCTGAATACCTAAAGTACCCTTGTTTCATGTTTATAAGCACAAGGAAGAGTTGGTCTTTGGAACACTAAAAAACAAATTTCTATTTTCAAAAATCTTGAACTTGATAGCATTTATATCTATGGGTCGAGCTCAAATCATGACTGCTCATTTTGAGCACAAGAAGTCAAGTTGACAATTGTATTTGAGCCAACTAAGCTCAATCTACTCCTTGGATTTTATGTTTGGTAATCCATTTTCATTCATATCACATATAATTTTTTACTTTTTCTTAGTTCTTATAACAAATTTATCAATTACTTCAGGGAATATTATTGGATGGTAAGGAAATTGCAGTAAAGAGGCTTTCAAGAACTTCTGGACAAGGGCTAAGAGAGTTAAAAAATGAAGTAACTTTAATTTCCAAATTACAACACAAAAATCTTGTGAGGCTTTTGGGATGCTGCTTGGAGCGGAATGAGTCGATGCTCATCTATGAATATATGCCCAACAAAAGCCTTGATTTTCTCCTCTTTGGTTAGTTCTAAAACTTTTTTTATTTTTTTATATTTCTGATCATCCATAAGTCCTGAAACCTATTTTGCAAGCTCAAGTTCCAAACTGGAGCCTTAACAAGCCTTCCTATGAGTGGAAACTGGTAAAACATGACTTCATTAAGTTTGCAGGTGCTAGTGAAGCGGTCTAGACTTGGTAATGCTGGTTGTAACTAATTAATGGAAAACCATGTTTGAAACTTGTTTTTATTTTATTTTCAGATTTAACTAGAAGCTTAGAACTAGACTGGAAAAGACATATAAGCATCATTAATGGCATTGCACGAGGTCTATTGTATTTGCATGAGGATTCTCGACTCAAAATAATTCATCGGGATCTCAAAACTAGTAATGTTTTATTAGATAATGAAATGAATCCTAGAATATCAGACTTTGGGATAGCTAGAATATTTGGTGGAAATCAAAATGAAGCTAACACAAAGAGAGTTGTTGGAACATAGTAAGTGCCTTAAAATTCTTTCTTTACATTTTACCATGATTTCTCATATAAGAACATGAATACAAGCAAATCATTTCCCAATGGATTGAGTCTTTTTTCTTTTTTTTTCCAATTTTTAACAGTGGATATATGGCTCTAGAGTATGCCATGGAAGGATTTTTTTCTGTCAAATCTGATGTTTTTAGTTTTGGAGTTATAATGCTCGAGATTTTGAGTGGGAAAAAGAATAATGGGTTCTATCTTTTGAAGCATGGCCAAAGCCTGCTTAATTATGTAAGTCCCAATTCTTCATCTTAACATTCAATGTACAATGATTTGAGTTCATGGTTTACAACATGAATATATGATATTTTAGGCTTGGAAGCTATGGTGTGAAGGATGTGTATTGGAGTTAATGGATTCTGTTTTGGTGCAATCGTGTGTTCCGGGTGAATTATTGAAATACATCCATGTTGGATTATTGTGTGTTCAGGAAGATCCAACTGACAGACCTACCATGTCATCTTTAGTGGTCATGTTGGCAACTGATACAATAGTCCTTCCTAAACCAACTGAACCTGCATTTTCTGTTGGTAGAGTTGTCAATTTAGCTCAATCTTCATCAGAAGGTAAAATTTCCTCCTCTATAAATGAGGTAAACCTTTCAAGTGTTACACCTCGATGACAATAGTTCTATGGCCAATTGCTTTTCTGGAAAAAGCAATATTATGCGTACCAACTTTGAGTAGACAAATGTATACATACTTATATGTGTCATTATATGATTGAACATTATTTTATCTTTAATTCAAAATCATCCAATCACATGACGACACAAATAAGTATATACATATTTGTGTACCAAAAGTAGGTACACATATTTTTATTGTTATGAAAATTTTGTTCATTTATGGAAAGATAAGAATGTATGTTTTGGAAAATTTCACATCCACTACCTTATTCCGGCATTTATTTTAGTCACAGCCTAGAATAACAATTAATCAGTATGTTAAAAATGAACTCATTGGAAAGAGTGATACTTTGTGCATACACTTTTGAGTATTTATACAATTGAATACACAACTAAGTGTCATCATACAATCATCATGTGGTTAAATGTATGATGACACATCATCTATGTTTTTAATTATATACAGAATTAAGTGTCATCTCAAAAATGTGATTGTAGTCCACAATCAAATTATTCATATAAGTTACCTTATGTCATAATTGATTATTTAATCCAATAATCTCGATTGAGGAAGCTTTACATGAATGACCTACAAGTTGGATAGAATCAAAGGGTTTAATTAGTAAGAAGAGAAAGAATATAAAAAGTGAAATGTTAGATTCACTTTCATTAAAAGCTACAATATTTTATTTAAATATCTTATATGTTATTAATTTGTTTGAATTTATTGTTTCATTTTTTAGAAGATCTTATTCACCCTTTTTTAGAATCATATTAGCCATTAGGGTATTTTCAAAAACCCTTCTTAATTTTAGTTGAGGCATGAACGAGAGCTTGTGTAGGAGAGGGGCTTGCTTGTGACTGGCCTTGAATGTGTTATGCACAGTTGTGTACCACATATCTAATCGAGTCCAAAATTCTAGAGCTATGAACAGGAACCATGCATGGTCCTATACCTTTGTATATGCACAACTCCAAAATGAACTGTGGATAGTCATGCATGACTTGGAACTTGCATTTTTCATATTTTGTTGAAATTGGTCATGATTTAAGTTATATCTTGGGTAAATTAGTGATTTTAACTTTGTTTTTTATGATCAAAACACCTAAGACTCTAGCATACTTCACAAAATTTATTAAAAGGAAAATATTCTCAACCTCTGTCTAACCGAATCCTTTTAATTTTTTTCATTTAATTGGTTTTCCATCTGAGCTTCATACACTAAAACCATGTTGAATGCTTCATCCTTTGTTTTTAATTAAATACACTCTAAAATATCTAGAAGAAATCATCTATAATGACCACATAATATGTCTTATCACCTCTGGTGATAGTTTGCTTCTAGTCTCCTAAATCAGTGTGGACTAAGTTCAATAAATCAGTTTCTCTTTTAACAAGTTTGTTGATTTCTTTGTTAATTTAGATTCAGTACAAATTTGACAGTTATGCATACATGCATTATTAAGTCCGAAAATACGACAAACAAATTGCATTTCCAATAACCTTTACCCCACAAAGATATTATTCTTTCTCATTTCAATCTTGTTAGATTCAAATGAAACTTTAATCCCAACTTTTCCTAGCAGGACCACATAAATTAAATTTGCTCTAATGGTAGACATTACTAGTGCGTCATTTGGTACAATGACTTGCCAAACGTGAGTTTGAGGAGAACTTATCCTTTACCAAAAGCATTAGTTGTTTGAGAATCATCAAAATAAAAATGTTCTTCTCCATCACATAATGGAGTGTAAGTGGCGAAAGTATCTTTGTTTGCACAAATATGCCTAGTAGCACGAGTCTATTAGCCATTAATTCTTTCACGCCAGTCACAAGATTAGCTTGCGAAATGACCACAACAATAATATAATCTTCTTCAGCCAAATTAGCTTTCGATTTAGGATGATTGTTATTTCTCGCTCTTTTCCTACATTAAATAGCACAATGGCTTTCCACAAACAAAACATTGAGTTTTCTTTCTTTTTTTTAAACTTAAAGTTGAGTTTAGATCCTTTAGGCACGTAATTAGATATTTCTTAGTGCGTCTATTGTTGTTATTATGAGATTTATTGTTATAAAGATTGCTGAAGGTTGTGTGTCCGCAAACATTATTTGCATGTAACCATAATTCCATCTGTTTTGCAATAGTAGCTTTGGAGGCTTACAATTGATAACTAGACCTGACAATTCGGATCATCAGATCATATTCGTATCGTGTTAGTTCGGATTTTGTGTCAAAGACTTTCAACTCTAATCCGATCCAAATTAGAATCGCATCGAAATGTTTTAACTTTAACCCAATTCTTTAATATTCATGTTGACAAATGGTCAAACCTACTAGTAATGAAACACACACTATAATATTTTGTCTTATTGACAAATGGTCTAAAAATTTACTTAATAAGAGTTTTAAAATATGTCAATCATCTAATTAATCAAATCAAAATTTTACCGACTTAATAATAAAATCAATTATTTAAATAAAAAAATATGAGTAATTATAATTATACAATAATACAATTATATATAATATATAAAAATTTTAAATTTTTATTATAAAGATATAACATATAATTATAATATGAGTAAAACCTTTAAAATACGTTTATAATCTGTCTAACCAAATAAAATTATTACTATTTAATAATAAAATAAAATATTTAAATTAAAATAAACAATAATATGAGTGATAGTAATTATTTAAATATATAATTATATACAATTTATAAAGATTTCAACTATTATTGATATTATCTTTCAAATAATTTATTTCTAACAAATTCTATTAAAATAGTAAATCTCTCAATATTCAAATCGATTTGGATCATATTGTGTTACTATTGTATAAACTCAAACACTATCTCATTTAATTTTAAAATGTATTAGGTTAATTTAAAATAAATTTTATATCAAAAAAACTTAATCCAAATTTGATAATTTTTATATCGTATAATATTAAATTAACAAATCATATAAATCATAGTAGCAACGCCGTGCACGTTTATGTATTTTCTGCTTTTTTTTTCCAGCTTTTTTAGTCAAAGTGGTCCCTTTTTTTTTAACTTTGTCTTAACTTTCCACAAATTAATTGAATAATGAGATGTTCTTGGCCTTTTTAACCGATAGACACAAGTACACCTAATTTGACTGGACTTTGCTCCGCTAACTGTGCAATAATAGCTGTTAATGGAGCAAAGTCCAGTCACGCCTTTACTATAAAGGCACGAATCTTACCATCGATGCAATGTTCCAACAATTTAGAAATTGCGGAGTTCATGCTGTAATATTTCTTACCAAAATCTCACGATTAAGGGTCAAATCTATTCCATTAAGCAACATTTGGCCTGGATTAAAAAACTCATTCTCTCATGAATATGATACTTATATTTCTTTCTCTTCTAAGGTTGCTGAGTTTTGTTGTAGAAGCTAGTCCAAGATATGTTGGTCATGATTGCTGGAACACCACTTTCAACACAGGCAGCGCCCATAAAACAAACCTCAATCTTTTCTTGACTGATTTTCTCAGAGAGGCTTATCTCCACGATAAATATTCCATCGGTTTCTAAAATGCTACCGCAGGCAATGACCCTGACAAGTTGTATGCCCTCTTTCTTTG
Organism: Mangifera indica; assembly: GCF_011075055.1. Classification (NCBI taxonomy): domain Eukaryota; kingdom Viridiplantae; phylum Streptophyta; class Magnoliopsida; order Sapindales; family Anacardiaceae; genus Mangifera; species Mangifera indica. Next base: position 7,235,408 of record NC_058138.1, read on the forward strand.
CCGCGGCGATGTCAGTCTGGACACCTGTGAACGCTGTGTAACTGTTGCAACCAAAAACTTAACTGATCTTTGCCCAATTGGAGAACAAAGCATAATATGGTATGACGAATGCTTTTTCCGCTATTCAAACGAGTCCTTCTTTTCTATCATAAGCAAAGATCCCAGTCATGGCTATTGGAATAAGCAAAATATTACAGGCTGTGCAAAGATATTTGGTGAGAAACTTAACAGTTTGTTGACCGAGGCTACGGTTGAGGCTCTAAATACTTCTAAAATGTTTGCAACCAGAAAGGTTAATTTAGATGCTCTTCGTACACTGTATGTTCTAGTGCAGTGCACGCCGGACCTGTCAAAACTTGATTGCAATACATGTCTTGAAGGCGCTGTGTCAACATTGGGAAGGTATTCAACATATGTAGGAGCAAGAGTGATGTCTCCGAGTTGTAATGCCCGCTACGAACTGTACAAGTTCTACAATGAAATAGTGCCACCAGCACCTCCACCACTTCGGTCTCCACCCTCACCTCCTCTTCCTTCTGAAGGTAACGTTAGGAGGATACAGTTTACTAATTACTTAAATAATCAATCGCATGGAGCGATAGAAGGAACCTCTTCTAGTGATAAGTTAATATATCCCATGATCGTGATTTATTTTCTTTATTATTTTTCAATTTTTGTGTTATACTCTTAATTACCAGCTTTAAATACTTGTGCATAATATTTTGATATGGGTTAAATAACTTTAAACTGTAAATTAAAAAAATTTTTGTTTGTAAGGACAAAAAAAAAAAATGGATTGCAATTGGCGTGACGGGTTCGGTGACTATAGTAGTAGTGCTCGGCTCCTTCTTTCTGTGGAGAAGACACAAAAGAGATAAAGGTAATCAATTCTTTAACTCTGCATAAAGAAAGGATTAACTTTCTTCATATTATTTAACCAAAGAATAAAAAACAGTAGATTTTCGTTCTTAGAAACTGATGATATGACAAAAAGCAAATAGGTAAATTTATATACAAAATCAGCTCAATATATGGTGATAAATATAGTTAAATGATTTGACAATACAAAAGTTTCACCACATCAATTTGTTCGTATATATAGTTTTACATGTAGCACCAATCTATACCTAAACTTTTGAAGATCTTGTTCTCTTACGTTGCTTGGAAAAGATATACGTGTTAGTTTGTAATTAATGTGAAGGGAACTCTTACCCCTTGAACTAGTTTGTAATTAATAGCACCTAACAGTAATATTAAAATTGAGTTGTAACTATTCTATTCAAGAGTCTATGAGAATGACTAGTTGATGTAAAACTACAATCAATGGCCCATAGCTTATCCAAGGGATTGTTTGTAAAGAATGTTAAACTAGTGACCTTATATGTAAGAGAGATTTAAAAATTTTCCCACATAGGTTGGAAAAGGGGTCAAATGTTAGCATACAAGTGTATAGACTAACTTTTTAAGTGTGAAAGACCTAATAATCCTGAATATATATGTGTGTGTGGAATGTATCATTTGTCATCAGTACAGTCTATAATTTCTAATCACATCATAATTGTTGCATTTGGTGTTACAATAATATTAATGTAACATAGCATTCTAGCACTTATCATCATTATTTTCTTTAAAGAATAGATTATTCAAACAAAGAAATTTTCAGTTACGACACAAAGTTTCTCATAAAACATTTTTCTACATCTTTTACTCTAACCCAACCCTTGTCTTTTTTATTCGGTTTCCCTCTCCTTTCCTGTCCATTTGAACTCTCTTTCTTTGCCACATCTATGCTATCTATGCAGACACACTACCAAAGTGCCAGTAGCCTACAATAATAATGTCACAAGATCTTAAAAATGTTTGGTAATATAAGAGGATTAATTAGTCGTCGTCGTTTTATCTAGTTTAGTAAAATTAAGTGTATCTTGCAGAGAAGAAAGCAACTAGCAATCATGTAGTTCAATTGCTTCACTTGGAAGAGGGCAGTGTTGGAGGTGATTATTCATATGATATAATACAAGGACAGGAAACTCAAGAGTTTCCTCATTTTTCATTAGGCATTATACTAGAGGCCACACAAAATTTTTCTGATGAAAATAAGCTTGGAGAAGGTGGGTTCGGCTCCGTGTACAAGGTTCGTATAATTGATTTAAATTTGGTGAAAAGAGTATGGTTCATTTAAGCACATAATATACATGAATGGTTGACTTATGCTCTTCATCTCCACCAATGTCTAGTAACTCTATTTATTAACAAATATGTATAAGGCCAAGGGACTATTTCCCACCCAAGGTTTGGTGCAAAGACAAACACAAACCCACAGGATTTCAAAAACTCAAATAACCTCCCACAGTTTACTCAATTTTCACACACTTCAGAATTTTTTGTTAAGTTTAAAGATAAAATTGTAATTTTATCAATAAAATTAAAATAAATAAAATTATAACTTATTTTCTCCCCTTGGTTTGGAAAACTAACAATTTCCCGTTAGAATTAAGTTTTGAAAAATTGACTTTCCCCCTTAGGTTTGATATCCTAAAATTTGGCCACTTTCTCCAACGAATGGTAGCCTCACTCTCTGGTGTTTCTCTCTCAAAGGACAAAACCTTCATCTTGTTGACACTTTCATAGTCCAGAAAAGATGACAATTCATCTAGACAATGAAGTGTTGCTAGGACAATGAAGGACGACACTTCGTCAAAGAGCTAAAAAAAACCTACATTTGGAGGGAAATGTGACTTTCCAAAAATTGAAAACTTTATGCAAGAGTAAAATTTTTAGTTTTTAAAACCTGGGGGGAAATAAGATAAAATTATCTATTTTTTAATTACTATTAAAATAACAATTTTACTCTTATATTTAACAAGAATTTTAATGAAAGTTTAGAGATGAATGGGTGTCTAGGTTTTTTAAACCCCCACAGGTATGTGTTTGGAAATAGGTTAAACTTTAGGTGGGAAATAGTCCTTTGACCTATGTATAACTAATTGAGATTCACAAAAAACAATCATTCTCCTTTTTTTATCCCATCCTCGTATTTCATGTATAAAAGGATAATTTATTTATTTATTATTGTTTTATGAATAAATATTTGAGATGAATTTAAACTGAGTTAAACTTAAATTATGATTTGTTTGAACATATTCGACATAAGAGAGCTAAATCAAGCCCAATGAGTTTAAAAATCATAATATTGAGCGCAAGCTCAATATAGTGACTGTTACGCAAGTTTAACTCAGTACTAGAATGTTGTTTCTACTCTAAAACGACAATGTACATGGTTTGAATTTATAAATAGTTATTTTTAATTCAAAATTTTTGTTTTCAAATAAAAACATTGGAGTCAATTCGAATTGTGTAGCAAAAGAAAGAAAGTAAACTTCCTTATAATTTATAATAAGTGAAGTGTGTTGTTGAATATCTCTTCCTAGTATAGGATTTTTTGCAATTGGGTATGAGCCCAATAAAAAGATTCTTCAGCAATTCATTTCACTATGATGTTTTCCTTTATTAGTACATATAAATTTTAAAAAATGATTATTTAAAATTTCAAAAGATAAGATGACATCTTTTTCGTCATCACTCATGACATTGTTATTTATTTATTTATTGCATTCATGAGCCATAGGTATGTGAGGCAATTGAGTAGTTGTGTTTTTTGTGACTCAAGCTCAAGTCCTGGCATTTTTTTCAAGCTCAACAAGTGACTTGACAATTAAGTTTCAGCTAACTAAACAATGTTTTCAAATATAGACCAAACATCAACATGGTGGAAGAGTGGTTCAATCCAACCAATGGTCAAATTGTTTGACCAATAATTAAATCAGTTAATTATTTAAAAAATAATAATAAAAATGATTTTATCTAATTTATCATTAAATATGTAACCTGAATTATTTTAACATAATGATATACATATTTGAAATTGATATATAATGTCTTAGGTTCAAGTCCTAAAAATTAAAATTAAAAAATTGATTTTTTATACTGACTGAGTTAAGTCTGGTTTTTTACTCAATCCAATCGTTCAAACTACTTAGTCTAGTTCAATTTAACTTCAAAAATCATTTTCAAGCAAATCATAATTGTTTTTGCTAGTGGATGATGATCAAACTAGTTAATCCAATCCGATTTTTAAAACCATGTAGCTAAGCTCAAAACCACTTGTCAACAATTAGTTTTATATTTGGGGATCCATTTTCATCATAGTAGGCAATATTTCACTTTTTCTTATTTGTCATAACAAAGTTCCTAATTACTTCAGGGAATATTAGTGGATGGCAAGGAAATTGCAGTGAAAAGGCTTTCAAGAACATCTGGGCAAGGGCTAAAAGAGTTGAAAAATGAAGTTACTTTAATTTCTAAATTGCAACACAAAAATCTTGTGAGACTTTTGGGATGTTGTTTGGAGGGGAATGAATCGATGCTCATCTATGAATATATGCCTAACAGAAGCCTTGATTTTCTTCTCTTTGGTTTGTTCTAAAACTTAATTTATTTATTTATTTTTTCTGATAATCCTCAAATCTCTGCCCCTACTTAGCATGCTTATATTCCAAGCTGGAGCCCCCAACAAGCCCTTCCATTAGTGGAAAATGGTAAAATATGATTTCATTAAGTGTGCAAGTGACCGTGAAGTGGTTTAAATTTAACTTGCTAATGTTGGCTGTAACTAGTTAATGGAAAACCATGTTTGAAACTTATATTAATTTTATTTTTAGATTCAACTAAGAGTTCAGAACTAGACTGGAAAAGACGTATAAGCATCATCAATGGCATTGCACGAGGTCTATTGTATTTGCATGAGGATTCTCGACTCAAAGTAATTCATCGAGATCTCAAAACTAGTAATATTTTATTAGATAATGAAATGAATCCAAGAATATCAGACTTTGGAATGGCCAGAATATTTGGTGGAAATCAAGATGAAGCTAACACCAAGAGAGTTGTTGGCACGTAGTAAGTGCATTACAATCACAATGATTTCTCAAATAAGAACATGAATACAAGCAAATACTTTTCCATTGGATTGAATCTTAATTATTTTGGTTTTCCAATTTCTAACAGTGGTTATATGGCTCCTAAGTATGCTATGGAAGGATTATTTTCAGTTAAATCTGATGTTTTCAGTTTTGGAGTTCTTCTACTTGAAATTTTGAGTGGGAAAAAGAACAATAGATTCTATCTTTCAGAACATGGCCAGAGCCTACTTAATTATGTATCTTCCAATTCTTAATCTTCACATTGAATGTACAATGATCTCAATTAATGGTTTACAACATGAATATATGATATTTCAGGCTTGGAAGCTATGGTGCGAAGGACATGCATTAGAGCTAATAGATCCTGTTTTGGTGCAATCATGTGTTCCGGTTGAATTATTGAAATACATGCATGTTGGATTGTTGTGCGTTCAGGAAGATCCAGCTGATAGGCCTACCATGTCATCTTTAGTGGTCATGTTGGCAACGGATACAATAGTCCTTCCTAAACCAACTGAACCTGCATTTTCTGTTGGTAGAGTTGTCAATTTAGCTCAACCTTCATCAAAAGCTAAAGTTTCCTCCTCTAAGAACGAGGTAACCCTTTCAAGTGTTTCACCTCGATGATAATTGCTCTATGGCTAATTGCTTTTCTGAAAATTTTCTTTATTTTGTGTATACAAATGGATACACATTTGGTGTGTGTCATCAACAAATGGCTAATTACTGTATATATTTTAGTCACGACCTGGAATAACAACTAATCAATATGTTAAAAATAAACTAATTGGAAAGAACAATACTACGTACACATGCTTTTTAGTATATGCATAATTGAATATACAATGAAAATGTTATCATACAATCATAATATGATTGGGTATACAATAACATATCATCCGTATTTTCAATTATATATTCAAAATTATACATATAACTTTATTGAATTAGAAACCAAAGACAAAAATAAATAAATATCCATAATTTGGTGAGACAAGTTTAATCAAAATATCACATCACCACATTAACATTTTTATCAGGCTTTCACAAATAAGATTGTAACTTATCAATTTAAAGGTAGATTCTTTATTTCTTCCCATGGACCACTTATGATTATTGGATTATAAGTTTAGAAATAATTAATTATGCAATCATAAATTCTTGCATATTTAGTACAACTTATGATTATTGGATTAATACTCATAATCTCATTATAACTATTAACATGTTCAATATGTGTAATACTTTGGTTTCCAATAATCTAATAATCCAAGAATTAGAAAAAAGCAAATCCTACTAACTTTTGAATTATGATTGAATAATCTAAAAATGTGATTGTAATCCACAATCAAATTATGCATATAAGTTACTCTAAGTATGTAATAATCGATTATTTAATCTAGTAATCTCAATTGAATAAGCTTTACTCGAATGACCTATAAGTTGGAGAAACATAGGAGGTAAATTTAGAATCTTAATATCAATTGATAGAGTTCAATTAGTCAGAAGAGAAAGAACATAAGAAGTGAAATGTTAGATTTAGTTTCTTTAAAAACATATATTTCAGAACTATAATATTTCATTTAAATATCTTATATGTTATTAATTTGTTTTAATTTATTGTTTAATTTTTCAGAAGATTCTATTCATCTTTCTCTAGGTCATACTAGTCATTAGGGCATTTTAAAAAACCTAATTTAACTTTAGTTGAGACATGAACAAGGGCTTGTGTAGGAGAGAGGCTCCTTTGTGACCAGCCTAAAATGTGCTATGCACAATTGGGCTACACATACTTGATTGAACCCACAATTTTAGAGCCATGAATGGGAACCATGCACAGTCTCGTACCTTTGTTTGCACAACTCCAAAATAAGCTATGCATGGTTGTGCCTGACTTAGATTCTTGCATTTTTCATGTTTTGTCTAAATTGTTAATGATTTAAATCATGTCTTGGATAAATTAGTAATTTTAATTTTTTTTTATGATCAAAACACCTAAGACTCCAACATATTTCACAAAGTTCATTAAAAGGAAAATATTCTCAACCTTTGTTTAATCCAGTCCTTTTAATTTTTTTATTTAATTGGTTTTGCATCATAGCTTCATACAGTAAAAACATGTCAAATGCTTCATCCTTGTTTCTAATCAAATACACTCTAATATTTCTAGAAAAAATAATCTATAAGGACATAATATGTTTTACTACCTCTGGTCATTGTTTGCTCAAGTCTCCTAAATCAGTGTGGATTAGGTTCAATAAATCGGTTTCTCTTTGAACAAATTTGTATAATTTCTTTGAGAAGAACTTTTCCTAAACCAAAAGCATTAGTTGTTCGAGAATCATCCAAATAAGCATGTCCTTTCCATCTTCTAATGTAGTGTAAGTAGTAAAAGTATCTCTGTTTACACAATTATGCCTAGTAGCACATGAGTCTATTAGCCACTAATTCTTTCAATGTAGTCACAAGTTAGCTTGAAAAATGAACATAACAATCGTATAATCTTCTTCAACCAAATTAGATTTTGATTTAGGAGGATTTTTATTTCTCCCTCTTTTCCTACATTGGATAGCATAATGACCTGACTTTCCACAAACAAAACATGAGGGCTTTTTTATTTCCTTTTAACTTAAAAGTGAGTTTAGATCTATTAGACATGTAATTAGATCTTGCTTAATATATCTTTTATTGCTATTATGAATGTTAGCAATAGAAAATATTGTTTTAAATTTTATTTCATGCATTAAAGTTTGAACAAAAAGGTATTTATATACAAGAATAAAAATATATATAAAGTATGATTGTTGATTAATTTTTGAAATTATATTGATTGATTACTAAATATAAGATATAATTGATTGTTGGAATTATCTTCATGTTATGATTGATGTTGTTATGCTAACAATGAGATTTCTTGTTATAAAGATTGCTAAGGGTAGTATGTCCGTAAACAATATTTGCATGTAACCAAAATTCCAACTGTTTTGCATTAATAGCCCAGGGAGGTTTATAATGTTAGGAAGAAAAAAATTAAACTAACAAGACTAAAATCAAAATCTCCCTTTCTTAATTGAACTATGTGGTAACAAACAATTAACCAAACTATGATTCTATCACACTAAAAAATCGAAAGCAAATATAGTAGAACAGACATCATAATTTAATGTGAAAATTTTTTCAATGTGAAGAGTAAAACATGGGGTCTTACCCAAATAAACCAATCCATTATATCAAAAATAATGGTACACCGTTTTCAGCCTATGAATAAGTATACAACTCTCTAAAGCAACAAAACAAAGCAATAATGCAACTATAGAAAAATAAGGAATATCATAGCAAACTCAAAAGCCTATATGTCATGTTACAAGCATCAATAACAAATTTTCACCATTTCAACTATAGCACCAAATGTGCCTAAAATACTGTCAAAATGTGAGACCAATCCAGTAGTAGACAAAAGAGAAATAGATTTTTTTCGTCTAAATAGAACTATACTAGACAACCAGTCACGTTTCAATATAGATAACTATTTGAAAAACAAAATGCAATCTCCACCATTCCGAATAAAGAACAATGTGTTTCCTACTAAAAGTCCAAAAATCATAGCGATCCAACTATGAAATTGAAAGAGCAAGAAAATCTCCCACAGACAAGTATTGAAAACCTAAGATAGCATTTTTGTCTCTTCCTCTCTTTATTTATTTTTTTTTACTTTTATGTGTTATTTATATGTATATGTTGAACCCTTATTTTGCCTAATTTATTAATATAGTGGGTCGAGCTTTTTCTATTAAATAAATTTTGGTTATTTCCATATAGGAAAAAACCTAAAAACCTAACAATTCTCCCCCTCTTGACTATATAGAAGAAGATGTCAATCTGATGATCATACGACAAGTCTCAAACCTCTCTCTTGGTAATGACTTCATCTATAAGTTGGAACCATTTCAATCAACTTTTCATTAAGGACACTACGTATTCAATGATATCTCACACCCGTGAATGATAATTCCACCAATCACGACAAGAACAAAAGGAAATAAGAGGGAGTTGCCATAGGGAGCCATTTTCGGTTTTATATTGCAAGGCAACGGCAAAAGAATGGGGGAACGACCATCTTCTGATTCCCACAGCGCCCGAACTCAGAGAGAGAGAGAGAGAGGAGAACCTGCTGTGCGCCTGCCAGGGAAGGAAATCACCGTGGAAGCCTCTGTCGTGGGAAGGTCATCGTGATCTTCTGAGGAGAGGTAGGCCATCAACTGCTAGTCTCTGCACCTGGAATCTATGGTTTAGAAAACCTGCTGCAGTGTTTGTGTAAGCATATATGGAATTGCAAAATGTTATGGTATTTGTATAAGCAAATCTGATGCATAATACACACACACACACACACTGTGGCGTTGATATTGTGCGATTCGGAGGTTGGGAGTCGGAAGGCCATGGCCGAACCTTGGCTGGGTCACCGTCCGGCGCCGCCAAGGTCCAGGCTTGCAGCACAGGTGGCGATCGTGCCCCGTGAACGTCGGTAAGTGCTCTGCTGCCGGTATACAGCGTGCAAGACGGACGAGCACCGCGCAGGTTGGACAGGTGCGGAAGCTCCAGCGGCTGTGCCTTTGTGCGTCTGGGAGGGACGAGACCTGCAGAAAATTTTTAAATAATGTATGGGAAATTGAAATTTTTAGCACTTTTTTATTCCGTGTATACAAAATTGTCACCTATCTTAAAGCTTTCACAAATATACCACAACAGTACTCATCTTTCCCAAAATACCCCTCTTCAATATTTCATGCACAAATTCTCTCTCTTCTTCCTCTTCTTCCAAAGTGATGAAAGAATCACTCTCTCTTCTTCCTCATCTTCAAAAACAAAAGTAGGAAAGAAAATACTAAAATTTTCAGATTAAGAATTCTCCAAAGTAAGGATTTAAAAAAAAAAGAGCAACATAAAAAAAAACTCAAGCACATCCATTTTATACCATGAAAGAAATGACCATGGGAAAAGATCATTTAGTATGTTTTAATTGGAAAAAAAAAATTAACATTTAAGGATTAAATATAAAAAAAAAATTTACGTTAACGGAAAAAAAAAAAAAAGGTTAAGGTTGCTAGGTTTCCAGGGTTGGCGTAACGCCAACCCCTGGAGATATATACATATAAGGGTTGGCTATATGTATATATATTATTAAATTATATTATTATATTAATATTAATATTATCAAATAATATTATTATATTAATATAATATATAATATATTAATATTATATATTATAATTAATATTATAATATAATATATATTATATTATATTATAATATATAATATAATATAATATAATATATATATAATATAATATATTATATTATATAATATTTTATATTATAATATATATTTTATATATTATATATATATTTAATATTTATATTATAATATAAATATATATATATTATATTATATTAATTATAATATATTATAATATAATATAATTATATTATATATTATATTTAATATTTATTTACTTATTATATTATTATAATATTTTTATAATATAATTATAATAATATTATTTATTATTATATATTATAATTATAATATTAATATAATACTAAAATTTTCAGATTAAGAATTCTCCAAAGTAAGGATTTAAAAAAAAAAGAGCAACCTAAAAATAAACTCAACCATATCCGTTTTATACCATGAAAGAAATGACCATGGGAGAAAATCATTTAGTATGTTTTAATTGAAAAAAAAAATTAACATTTAAGGATTAAATATAAAAAAAAAAGGTTAAAGTTGCTGGGTTTCGCCAACCTCTGGAGATATATACATATAAGGGTTGGCTATATGTATATATATTATTAAATTATATTATTATATTAATATTAATATTATCAAATAATATTATTATATTAATATTATATATAATATATTAATATTATATATTATAATTAATATTATAATATAATATATATTATACTATATTTTATATAATATAATATAATATATTTTATATATAATATAATATATATATTTTATATATTATATATATAATAGTAAAGGTTGGCAAAATCGCCAACCCTTGGCGCCGCCAAGGGTTGGCGATTCCGCCAACCTTATTAAATATTATATATATATATATATATATATATATATATATATATATAATATGTATTATATTACATTAATTATAATATATTATAATATAATTATAATTATATTATAGATTAATATATAATATATTATATTTAATATTTATTTATTATATTATAATAATATTATTATAATATAATTATAATAATATTATATAAAATATAAAATTTATTATATTATATATAATATTATATATTTTATAATTATATATTATAATATATTACATATTATATATAATAAAATTTATATAATTATAAATATTATATTATAATATAATTTTATATTTTATAAAATATATGTAAAAGGAGTCTGGGTTGGCGATAAGGGAAATTGGCCTGTAGCATTAATGTAGGGTGGGCCCACCCTTTATAAAGCAAAACATGATTTATATATATATATATAATTATTTAATTATATATATGTAATTATATTATATATTAATATATGATATATTATATTATATTTTAATTAGAATATTATAATTATATTATATAATTATATATTATAATATTATACATATATAATTATTTAAAATAATATAATAGAATATTATAATTATATATCATAAAATAATATATTATAATATTATAATAATATAATAAATAAATATTAAATATAATATATAATATATTAATATATAATATGATTATAATATATTATAATTAATGTAATATAACATATATTATAATTAATATATATATATATATATATATATATATATATATATATATATATTATAATATATATAAAGTTAATAAGGTTGGCGGAATCGCCAACCCTTGGCGCCGCTAAGGGTTGGCGATTCCGTCAACCTTTACTATTATATATATAATATATAAAATATATATTATAATATATTTAATATAAAATATTATATAATATAATATATTATATTATATTATATATATAATATAATATTATATTATATTATATATTATAATATAATATAATATATATTATATTATAATATTAATTATAATATATTATATTAATATATTATATATTATATTAATATAATAATATAATTTAATAATATATATACATATAGCCAACCCTTATATGTATATATCTCCAGGGGTTGGCGTTACACCAACCCCTGGAAACCCAGCAACCTTAACCTTTTTTTTTTTTTTCCGTTAACGTAAATTTTTTTTTTTATATTTAATCCTTAAATGTTAATTTTTTTTTCCAATTAAAACATACTAAATGATCTTCTCCCATGGTCATTTCTTTCATGGTATAAAATGGATGTGTTTGAGTTTTTTTTTAGGTTGCTCTTTTTTTTTTAAATCCTTACTTTGGAGAATTCTTAATCTGAAAATTTTAGTATTTTCTTTCCTACTTTTGTTTTTGAAGATGAGAGAGAAGAGAGAGTGATTCTTTTATCACTTTGGAAGAAGAGGAAGAAGAGAGAAAAAAGTTGCAGAGAAGAAGAGAGAGAATTTGTGCATGAAATATTGAAGAAGGGTATTTTGGGGAAGATGAGTACTGTTGTGGTATATTTGTAAAAGCTTTAGGATAGGTGATAATTTTATATACACGGAATAAAAAAGTGCTAAAAATTTCAATTTCCCTGTATGTATTGTTGCATGCCAAATATGTATTCTGGGGGCTGGTATGCTATATGTGCATTCACACAGATTAGGGTGCACTTGCATTATTTTAAAAAACACTCCATAGGCAGGTATATTGTGTGTGCACCCGCACACGTTAGGGTGAACCTACCCCATTTAAATTGCATTTGCTTGGGCTGGGATGCCATGTGTGCAACCACACATTGTGATGCACCTGCACCAATTAAAATATACTCCAGCAGTGCATAATGCATCCATGCCAAGCTTTTCGTGTTTGAGTGGAATCTTGGGAAGGTAATGTTAGCATTATTAATAAATGTGGGACGAATTTAGTGAGCATAAGAGTCTATAAGAGACTGAGCTCGAAAACATAAACTTAAATGTAAGAGTAGGTAATTATGAGTCGTATTAAGGGTCAATTGATGAGATGTCTTAGTTTTGAGAATAATCAAACCGATTGATGAGATTTTTTGGTTTCAAATAAAGGGAAAATGAAATTAATTTGATATATGAGGATGACGTGAGTGACACTTGAGACAGATGTTCAAATTTGATGAATATGGATGCAAGAGGTATTTGAGACGGATGCCCTGTCCAATACGAAGATGTAAAAGGCACTTGAGACAGGTGTCTAGAAGGATGTGTTAGGGATACGTGAGACGGTGAGAGTTTATCAAGGATATTCATGAGGAGATTGTAAGGGTCAAGTCCAAAAACGTGGTATAATTGTATGTAACTATGGGTGAGCCGCGTCGAAGACTAGTTGATGAGATGTCCTAGTATTGAGAATGCATAAACTGATTGATGAGACATCTCAATCCATGAAAGTGAAATGAGAATAATAGTTATTTTAAGAGAAGATAAGCAACATCTGAGACAGGTGTCCATCCTGGTTATGGTTATAGGATGTACTTGAGATGGGTGTTTAATTTGGTGTGCATATGAGACAAATGCTCATAAGAGGTACTCGAGATGAGTGTCTAGTCATTGTGCTCGATACATGTTTGACAATGAAACTCTGTTGAAGGAAAGGTTGATAGGAAATGCCATTAAAATCATGAGAACATACAGAGTATTTATACTCAGTATTTTTTATTCTGTATTTTATAGGTAGGAGAGACAACAGGGCTAACAAGGAGATGAGTGGATCAACACACTGTCAGTCCCGTTGAGTTACATATTTGGCTACTATTATCTTATTTAAATTTTTATGAAAAGTAAGCTTTATTAATAATTGCTAAATTTATTTTTGGGACATATTTTAACATGCTTATTTAATATTAATAAATATATGGCATTATTTATTCACATATACTAAATGGGTGTTTTCATTTAAGGATTTATTCACACGTAACATGTTATTTTGGGATAATTATCAGTAAGGGTATGCTTTCGAAAAAGGGCATTACACAAAATCTTCATCAGGGTTCCCTAAAAAATGAAAATTCCTTTCTATTTTTGAAATGTTAGTTAGCCATTAAATCTAAACTATATAAGGGGCAAAACATCTGTATTTTGTACTTTAGTTTTTCCTTTTTTCTTTTTTAATAAAACCTATTCTGTTTCTCTCTATCTTTTTGTTCTTTATACTGTCTTTCGTCTGGGGTTAGGGTTTTTCTTTGGCTTTTTCTCTCATTTTCTTGCTGAATAAGTTGTTTTCGACAATCTCAAATTCTGAATCACAAATAATGAATCATTTTATAAACATTGTCATATCGTTCAATACTTCGTAACTTCTTTTGTACGCCAATTCCGTAAATTAAAGGGAAATTAATTATTTTGACTATTTTAATTTGCCTACACAAATTTAGCCCCCGTTTTAATAATTATACTATTTTAGACAAAAGTTCAATTTAGTACATGATTTATCCTTATTTTCAACTTTAAAAATCAAACACAAATTCATCTGCCTACTCTTTCAAAGATCAAAGCAGATTCATAGAAATCTTACATCAAACTCAGTTTAATCTAAATAAGTATTGAACTAAATGTTTATACTCTTATTTTGGTAAAACATTTGAAATCCATAAATAATAAAATATCCTTTACCCTGTGATCTTCTTTTTAATTTGTTATTTCTTGATCAATGTTATTATTTTGTAGTTAAAATATTAGTTATTTTATATAAAAATTATATTAGATTAAGTTTAATTCATGTTTTGTATTTAAATTACTTGAAAAAATAAAAATCTGAAAATATTAGAAATTTCCGCTTAGAAAGATGGTGTGAGTAGGATGGGGTTAGGATGAATAGGATGGGTGTATGAGAGATTGGGGCTAGGTTGGCTCAGAGGGATTTGGGGTACAATTAGGGCTGGATTCGAACCGAGCCTGTTCGAGCTCGAGTTTGAGCTCAACTCAAACGAGCCCGAAACGAGCTCAGTCGAACTCGAGCTACTCGCCAAGTTTTTTAATTAAAAATTTTGATACAAAACGATATCGTTTTGACTAATATATATTAAAACGACGTCGTTTTAATAACAAAAAATAAGTCAAACCAAATTTGAGTTTAGTTCGAGCTTGACTTTCACGAGCTCGAGTTCAGCTATATATAAATCAAGTCGAGCTTGAGTTTGACTTAATTTTAATCTAACCCTAGGTACGATATTGAGTAGGATGTATAGGATAGGCGTCTGCAGGAGTAGCAAAATTTTCAAATTCTGTTAAAACTAATCGATTTTCTCCGTTAAAACTATTGAAACAGCTATAGTTTACTATTCACAGGAACTTAGAATTTTTTTTGTTAAATTTGGAAATATATGACAATGCATCTGTTTTTGTCAAAACGTCTTTTTCCTACTAGTTTTTATTAAATTGTTGTAGTGTTTTGATCGCATGTACATTTTTCATTCTAAGATGGTTGAAATTGTATTTATAATTGGGTTTAGAGTGACATGATCATCAAAGATAATATTAATAAGAGATATATTTGTGTTATTTTAATGGCTGACAGTAATTGTACAGTGTTAGTTAACGGATATGTAAACAGTATTATGAATAGTGTTTTAAATATTAATTTCCGTTAATAGCTTTAACTATTTCTGTTACGAATCTATTGCCATTGTTAATGACACCACCGGGAAGGTGGGTTGGTCTGGCAAATCTTCTTTTGCCCCAGGCATGCCGGACCATTTTCATCCCTAACTAGCGATAGGTCAGTTATGGAAATATCTGTTTGCCCTCTAGGCTTGCCCAAGCTATCTTTACAACCCCAAATAGTTGTAGGCTAGGTCTTACAAATATCTATTTGCCCCCTTAAGTGCTTAGTTTACTCGTTTAGCCTAGCACAGTGCTAGGTGCAGTATAGGCACACTACACCGTCATCGGTAGCATTGACAAAAATTGCAGGTTTCGTCAATCTCAATCAACGTATTATTCAAATAATCTATTAAAACCATTATTTTTACATATATTAACTATTTCTAATTAAAAATAATAATTTTCTTGACGAAAAACAAATCAACAAAATCGAGCAAAGAGAAAATTTTTTAGATAGGATGGGTTAGGTCGGTTAAAGGGAAAAAAGTGGGCTTGCTGTCACTATATATTTGGGGTACTTTTGGTAGTTTGCATTTTTTTGACTAAAATTGTACAAAAGTGGGGGTTAAATTGTATTAACAAATTAAAAAAAATGATTAAAACAAATAATTTTCCTAAATTAAATGACATACAACTAACATATATAAATAAAAGAATTTATAAGTCGATCAACCAATAACATTAAGCTTGCTGTTGAAAGGTTCAAAATTACATTTAATCATTTCATTTTCATTGAATTGTTCTCGTGGATGAGAGATGTAGCGTTTGGTTTCAAAATTACATTTAATAATTCATAGAGCTTTTATTTTAAGTGAACTCTTCTCATAAATAAAGCATATACTACCGTCAATAATTAAAAAAAGACAATATTTATAACTGATTTAAAAAAAAAGATAAAATATATGGTTTTTTGACAAATAATTTCTTTTCAATAATTAAATTTAGAGTTGTTTTCTCGTGAGCTCTTTCAAACGGGCTAGTTGGATGGGATACAAATTAGATAAAATAGATTCAAATAAAAAAGTAAATCGATTTATATAGATAATAATTTTTAAAACGTATATCCGGTAATACGAGTTTATAATTAACTTTTAGTTAATTAATATTTGGTACTTATAAGTTTTTTTTATATATTAAATAAGAGAAATAAAGTAGTGAGTGACATTAATTGCTACATATTAGTCTAATTTTTTCAAAAAGTGGGTATTGCCATTAGTTGTTGCAGATAAAGAATCGTCTCAATTAATTGTTTCAAACTCAAACTCGGTGCTTGCAAAATACCAACATTGAAGTCAACAAAAAATCGACGGTAAGCGGCTACTTTAGTTCTTGACTGAGACTTCCCGATCACATCGCTTAAATTTGCCTCTCCAAAGTGCACCTTTTCTTCTCTGCAATATCTTCCCTTCTTGAAAACGTTTGATTTATCCCCCTTCTTCCCTCCTTTTCTTTTATTTCTACACCCTTTTGTCCTTCAAATATGAAAATGGTTATAACTTAGTCAACGCTGTCAGAATTTTCTTTGCTTTGTCACAAATTAGTTAAATTGATGAGATATGTTTTTTGCCGTTTTCCACAAGGCACGAGAAGACTAATTTGACTCGACTTGACTTTATTTCATTGACTGGCCATCTATGCAACGTTAAAAATAAGTGAAATTGAAAATTTTGTCATATTTTACACACTCAACATATATATCACAACTATGGCTCTCTAAAGTACCTTTATCTTCATCTTTATAAGCATAAGGAAGAGTCAGTCTTTTGAACACTAAAAAACAAATTTTTTTCAAAGATCTTACATAAAACTCATTCTCATACAAGTTAGTATTGATTTATACCCCTTAACTTATGTACTTTTTTTTAATGATTAAAAATCAAAGATTGTATACTAGATAAAATAAATGATTTATGATAAATTTATGTTAATATATTGTTGAATATTGTCATTTGTAAGTTAAAATAGTTGGAATACTGAATGATAGTTCAACTAGGATCTAGATCTTGACTGAAGAACGAGTTTATATAACGTTAAAAATAATTGAAAATCTCTCTTGGAACTATTTTATTGTATTTTATATTAAGGCCAGAGGACTATTTCCCACCAAAAGTTTGATATGAAGACAAATACTCATTTGTAGGGTTTCAAATACCTAAACAGTCAACTATAACCTAACTTCTTTTAGATTTTTCTATTAGAGATAAAGGTAAAGTCATCATTTTACCATCAAACCATTAAACCTTACAAATTTTATCATTTTCCCCTTGTTTTGGAAAATTAACAATTTTCCCCAAGGATTAAATTTGGAAATTTTGTTTTTTCCCTCTAGGGTTTTTTCTTCTTTCTCTAGTGACCATTATTTGTTCCCATTGTCGGCCGCCCTACCACCATCTTCTTCTCCCACCATCAACCTTCCCACTGTAACAAAGTTGTCAAATGAAGGCTAACTTTCTTTGTTTGATGAAGAGGCGAAGTTGTCTTTGTCTCTTTAAGCTAGATGAAGATAATTCATTTTTGTCCAACTTGAAGAGACAAAGACATCGTCTCTTCTTTGGATGAAGATGTCATCATCCTTGTCTAGCCACAAAGAAAATCGTCAAGTGTCAACATTTCATGGAAGAAGCAATTGGTGAAAGCCAGTTGTGTTTACAAAATGGATGCCGTCACTAAAGAAAGAGATAAAAAAAAGGGGGAAAGGGAAACTTTTCAAACTTTTGGTAGAGAAAATTGTTATTTTTTTAAACTTAGGGATGAAATAAGATAATATTTAAGTCCTTCAAAATTTTTTTATTAAATGATGATTTTATATTTAATCCTAATAAAGAATTTTAATAGATAGGTAATTAAAAATTTAAGTTCTCTAAACCTTGGGTGAGAATAAGTCTTTTGGCCTTATATTATAGATCAGCGGAAAGCCTGGAATAAAAAACTCATTAATTCTCTCATGAATATGATACTTATATTTCTTTCTCTTCTAAGCTTGCTGAGTTTCGTAGAAGAAGCTAATTCACTTCCGAGATATCTTGCCCATGAATGCCCGAACACCACTTCCAACAACGACAGCGCCTTTCAAACAAACCTCGGTCTTTTCTTGGCTGATCTTGCCAGGCAGGCTTATCTCAACGATAAATATTCCATCGGTTTCTACAACGCTACCAAAGGCAATGACCCTGACAAGTTGTATGCCCTCTTTCTTTGCAGCGGCGATGTCAATATGGAAACCTGTCAACGCTGTGTTAATGTTGCAACCACAAACTTAACTACTGATCTTTGTCCTTCTAGGGAACAAAGTATAATATGGTACGATGAGTGCCTTTTCCGCTATTCAAACCAGTCCTTCTTTTCTATCATGAGCCAATATCCCAACGCTATATTGTATAATGTGAATAATATTACAGACGATGCAGACATATTTGCAGAAAAAGTTAACAGTTTGTTGACCGAGACTACAGCTGAGGTTGTAAACAGTTCAAAAATGTTTGCAACCAGAAAGGTTAATTTTACCGCTCTTAGTACACTGTATGGCCTACTGCAGTGCACGCCGGACCTGTCAAAACTTGATTGCAATACATGTCTCGAAGACGCTATCTCAACAATGAGATCGTATTCAAGACAAGTTGGAGCAAGAGTGATGCTTCCAAGTTGTAATGTCCGCTTCGAACTGTACCCGTTCTATAATGAAAGTGTGCCACCGGCACCTCCACCACTTCTGTCTCCACTTCCACCTCCACCTCCGCTTCCTTCCAAAAGTAACGTTAGAAATACGATCCCACCTCCACCTCCACCTCCACCTCCACTTCCTTCCAAAGGTAACGTTAGAATCCAGTTTTCCTAATTACTTAAATAATAATTAATACAATTTTGCCTTTTTTTCTTAGAGCTCATACATTTAGGGTAAGAAGACAGAGTTAATCCAAAGAGAAATTAAATTTCTAATTATATATATAATTAAAACATAAAAATTCACAAAATTTTCCTTTAAATCTTTATTTTATTTCATAATTGAAAAATAGTCAGTATAATTTTGATATATATTATTTCTATTATTCTATTTTAAATGTTTTTGCTATTCCCCGTAATTACGAGCTTTAAATACTTGTGCATCATATTTTGATATGGGTGTTAATTAAATTTAAATTGTAAATAAAAATTATTTTTATTTAGAAGGAAGAAAAAAAATATGGATTGCAACAGTAGCGACAGGATCGGCGATGATAAAAGTACTGCTTGCCTTCCTTCTGTGGAGAAAACACAGAAGAAATACAGGTAATTGATTTATAGCTTCACATTAAGAAAGGATTAACTTTCTTCATTTTATTTATCCTAAGAATAACAGTAGATGTTCATTCATAGAAACTCATGATATTTCAAAAAGTGCATAAGTGAATTTATATACACAATCAGCGCGATAAGTGGTTATAAATATAGTCAAATGATTTGACAAATCATGAAAAAATTTCTCCACATAAATTTGTTAACATATATGTTGCCATCAATTTGGAGGGTCACAACAATATTGAGGAAAAATGTGTTGGTTAATAAATTGCCTTGAAACAGCTAAAGAAAAGAGGTATCACCAAACTTGCCTGTAATATTAAATAAGAATTGAATAAATTATGTGTATAAATAAGTTGTACAATTTTTTTTGATAAATGATTGTACAAATTTATCATACAAATTGATGTGATAACTTGTGATTGGGTGATGTAATAGTTTATTTTTTCGCCAACTTCAAAATCTTTTAATCAGGTACTATAACATCAGTTTATATAATTTATTTATTTGTGTTTTGTTTGGGCGTTCAATAATCAATAATGCATATGTTAGTTGAATTGGATTTGTTTAACGCATATATTTTGTTTTGATGCAAAGTTAATGGTTATTACTTATTATATTTATTTTCAATAATACATGTATTTTGTTAATTGTGAGAACAGAAAAATATGTATAATATAAAATTTAATATGTAAAATATATATAATTACTAATTAAAGATAAATTTTTTCATATTTTTATATAAAATTGTAATTTCGGTCTAACCAGTTTAATCAAAACTAGTAATTAAAGTGATTTTTATCTCGGATTGATTATGAAAACCTTGATATATAGTATCTCATGAGAATTTGTTTAATTTTTTAAAATAATAATATTATGTAAGAATAATAACTTATTGCATAAAGATTAAGACAACATTGACCTGCATTTTCAAAAAGAATAAGACAATATGACCGCTATAGTTGCTACTAGCTTATGAACATCATTTTCACTACCTAATCACCGCTCATCACCGAAATTTATTTAATTGTGAAAGATGCCTAGTGGTGAGAAAAGATAAACAGTATAAAGAGGGTAAATGATGTGACTTCAATTAAATGTGATGGTGCTAGACTGACGGATTGTTTCACATTTGTTGGAAAAAAAGGGCAGTGGTTGTGAGGAAAAGTTTCACTCATTGAGTTAGATTTTAGGTGACAAAGGTCTAGTAGCACTTAATTGTTGTATTAGAATTCGAGAATGCAACAACTCTACCTTAGAGTTAATGGGTATATATATATATACATATTTTACTATGACCCTACCCTTGATTTCTCTATTCAATTTCCCTCTCCTTTCTTGGCCATTGAATTTCTATTTCTTGGCCACATTTATGGCTATTTATGTGAAGACGCTGTCAAAGTGTCTATAACCTACAATGTAAAAATAAATGTTACATATCACAAGATCTTAAAATATTTTGGTAAAATAAGAGGATTGATTGGCCCTCAATATTTTATCTCATTCTTTAAAATTAAGTGTGCCTTGCAGAGGAGAAATTAACCAATGATCATGAAGTTCAAGTACTTCACTTGGGAGAGAATAGTGCTGGAGGTGATTATCCATATAATATAATACAAGGACAAGAATCTCAAGAGTTTCCTCATTTTCCATTAAGCATCATACTAGAGGCCACACATAATTTTTGTGATGAAAATAAGCTTGGTGAAGGTGGGTTTGGCCCCGTGTACAAGGTGCGTATAATTTTTTATTTCAGTTTGGTGAAGAGACATTGATCTTTTTAAACACATTAGGTAATTGAGTGGCTAACTTGTGATCTGCATTTCCACAAATGATTGGTCACTCTATTTCAGCAAATATGTATAACTAATTGGTATTCACAAAAGGTAATCTTTCTCCTTTTTTGATTCCCTCTTTACAATACATGTATAAAAAGAAAATTTATCCTGTGAACAGGGATGGATTCAAACCTTAGTAAAACTCAAATTAGGACCTGTTCAAGCTTAACTCGACATAAGGAGGTCAATCTTGAACCTAATGAGTTTTGAAAATTATGAGATTGAGCTCAAACTCGATATAGAGATTAATGCTCAAGTTTAACTTAAACTTAGTTTGACACTCTGGATAAAATGTTGTTTTGACTCTAAAACAACATCGCACATGTTTTGAACATATAACTAAGTATTTTTTTTTTCTAATTTACGTTTTCAAATTTAAAAAAAAAAACATTGGAGTAGATTTGAATTATATAGAAAAAGGAAAAAATGAATTTATTTATAATGGATGAAGTGAGTAATTAAAATGTCTCTATCTAGTGTTAGATTTTAGCAATTGGCAATGAACCCAAATCTACTATGAAGTTTTCACTTGTTTAGTGAACATAAATTTTAAAAAATAATTATTTATAAATTCAAAAGATAGATGACTTCATTTTAGTCATCATTCATAATTGGTTAAGTTGTCACTATATATATATACATATATATATGGCCAAATGACTATTTCCCACCCAAGGTTTGATGCAAACCCAACTTTTTATTTGTTAACCATCGAAAATCAAAATACCCACAAATTTGTTAAATTTCATTGTTACTATCAAGGATAAAATTATCATTTAATAAAAATATTTAAAAAAACTATAGATTTAGCACATTTCTCCCTAAGTTTAACAACTAACAATTTTCTCCCTTGCCACTTCTCTAATGATCAGAGCTAGCCAACCTCCTCCCTCCTATCTTTCAAACGAGGATGAATCATTGACCTCAAGTTGGCTGATGATTTGTCCTCGTTTGGGAGATGGGAGGGAGGAGGTTAGTTGGCTCTAGTTGTCGGAGAAGTAGCAAAGGAGAAAATGTAAACCCTAAAGGGAAAATAGTCATTTTTCAAACTTTGGATAGAAGGAAATTATTAATTTTTAAACTTGGATGGAAAATAGGTGACTTTATAATTTTTTAAAATATTTTTATTAAATGATAATTTTACCCCTGACGATAACAGTGAAATTTAACATATAGGTAAGCATTTGGATTTTCAATAGTTAACAAGTGAAAAATTAAGTTCACATCAAACCTTGGGTGGGAAATAGTCATTATATATATATGTGTATATATACGTGTGTGTGTGTGTGTGTATTCATTCATGAGTGCACCATAGGTATGCGAAGCTATTGAGTTGAGTCTTTCATAGCTTGAGCTTGATAGCATTTATATCTAAGGGTCGAGCTCAAATCATGATTGCTTATTTTGAGCACAACAAGTCAAGGTGACAATTGTATTTGAGCCAACTAAGCTCAATCTACTCCTTGGAAATTAGTTTTATGTTTGGTAATCCATTTTCATTAATATCACATATAATTTTTTACTTTTTCTTAGTTCTTATAACAAATTTATCAATTATTTCAGGGAATATTAGTGGATGGTAAGGAAATTGCAGTGAAGAGGCTTTCAAGAACTTCTGGACAAGGGCTAAGAGAGTTAAAAAATGAAGTAACTTTAATTTCCAAATTACAACACAAAAATCTTGTGAGACTTTTGGGCTGCTGCTTGGAGCGGAATGAGTCGATGCTCATTTATGAATATATGCCCAACAAAAGCCTTGATTTTCTCCTCTTTGGTTAGTTCTAAAACTTTATTTATTATTTTATATTTTTGATCATCCGTAAGTCTTGACACCTATTTTGCAAGCTCAAGTTCCTAACTAGAGCCTTGACAAGCCTTTCCATGAGTGGAAACTGGTAAAACATGACTTTATTAAGTTTGCAGGTGCTAATGAAAGGGTCTAAACTTGGTAATGCCGACTGTAACTAATTAATGGAAAACCATGTTTGAAACTTGTTTTTATTTTATTTTCAGATTCAACTAGAAGCTCAGACCTAGACTGGAAAAGACGTATAAGTATCATTAATGGCATTGCACGAGGTCTATTGTATTTGCATGAGGATTCTCGACTCAAAGTAATTCATCGAGATCTCAAAACTAGTAATGTTTTATTAGATAATGAAATGAATCCTAGAATATCAGACTTTGGAATGGCTAGAATATTTGGTGGAAATCAAAATGAAGCTAACACAAAGAGAGTTGTTGGAACATAGTAAGTGCCTTAAAATTATTTCTTTACTTTCTACCATGATTTCTCATATAAGAACATGAATACAAGCAAATCATTTCCCAATGGATTGACTCTTTTTCTTTTTTTCCAATTTCTAACAGTGGATATATGGCTCCAGAGTATGCCATGGAAGGATTATTTTCTGTCAAATCTGATGTTTTTAGTTTTGGAGTTATAATGCTCGAGATTTTGAGTGGGAAAAAGAATAGTGGGTTCTATCTTTTGAAGCATGGCCAAAGCCTACTTAATTATGTAAGTCCCAATTCTTCATCTTAACATTCAATGTACAATGATTTGAGTTAATGGCTTAAACATGAATATATGATATTTTAGGCTTGGAAACTATGGTGTGAAGGACGTGTATTGGAGTTAATGGATCCTGTTATGGTGCAATCATGTGTTCCGGGTGAATTATTGTGTAATACCCTCAGATATGTTTCAGGGGTAATTATGTCTTTTGACCCTGTTTAGAGATATTTCCAATTGTATGTGTGTTTTGAGATATATATAAAAGTAAATAATAATAATAATAATAATAATATATTGAAAAAGAAAAGGAGGAGAAAAGTCAATAACCTGCTCCCTTTACCTTTTGCTTTCCTTTTTCTTTTTCCATCGTTCTTTCGTCTCTTCCAGAGAAGAAGACAGCCTTCTTCCTTTCTTTGTTGCACAGTGAGTAATTTGGAAGGCTTTTGGAAGATAAATAAGGAAAGAAAAAGAAAATGAAGCACTTGGAAGCTTTGGTAACCAAAGATCTCCTTCTTTTCCCTTTTATCTATGTTTATATGCATGTTATGTGATTATGTTAGTGTGTTTTGGTATTGATTTAAAGTGGTCTTGGTGATAAAGGAAGCAAAACAAAGAGAACGAAACCAATTTGCAAAGATCTGGCTTGAAACAAGGTAAGGGGAATCATTATTGATATGTTGCATGTTTTAAGCTTTTGATTCCTTGGATCTATGTTATAAATGGTGATTTTGAAGTTGAGGAATGTTGTTTTGTCATCTGGGATGTCTATGTGTGTGATTTTGTTTAAGGCAGAAAGTTGCATGATATTTACAGTTGTTGCCACTGAGTTCGTCCCATGTTTTGGCTGCCTTAACTGATGAATTATGAGTGATATTATAGCTCGTTGGAAAGATCTTTGAATCCTCTTTTCAACGATATATAGCTTGTATGAATTAGAAACCGTTTGGGCTGTTAAATTGTATGAAAAGAAGGCTGCCCTGCTAAATGTCTGTTCTGTGAACAGTATTTCGTAATTTTATCACTGAATTTAGCTTACGTTTTGACTGTCTTAACTGATGAATTATGAGTGCTATTATAGCTCGTTGGAAAGATCTTTGAATCCTCTTTTCAACGATATATAGCTTGTATGAATTAGAAACCGTTTGGGATGTTAAATTGTATGAAAAAGAAGGCTGCCCTGCTAAATGACTGTTTTGTGAACAGTGTTTCTTAATTCTGGGCAAGAAAGAAAGAAAGAAAGAAAGAAAGAAAGAGAGAAAAGGAAGAAGAAAGGAAAGAAAGGAAAGGAAAGGAAAGGAAAGGAAAGAAAAGAAGAAAAGAAAAAGCAAGAAAAAGAATTTGGGACTCAAGATTTAGGGGTCGTCCCAAAAGTAATGTCTGATGAGTTATGAATAAATTTAAATAGAAGTAAAATTAGTAAGATATAAGACCCGCATGCATGCTATAAACTATGAGGGGGCACTTTACACTACACCGCCCATAGTGGGGCACGTCCATAGTAGGACATAGACCCACAGTAGGGTCTGCTCACAGTAGAGCATGCTCGCAGTAGAGCTTGATTCAGATTCAGAAATGGTGTAGTGAGAGAAAAGAAGAGAGTTTGAGCTTAGAAAAGCGTCAAATCCCTATAGTTAGCTTCCAGAAAGTACCAAATAGACACCAGATGGAACAAAGTATGACTCCAAATAGTAAAGAATGAACTATAATACCCCTTAAATCTCTTATAGAGGTTATGATGTGAGGTTGAGTCTCGAGAGTGAGACAAAACAGGAAAGGAGATAGTATATTTGATTCTTTCCCCTTACTGAGTGTTTTTATCACTCACTCCCTTTTTCTTTCCTGATTGCAGGTACAGGTGATCGAGGTAGCTGCGAGGCAGGGTCAGGTCAGCGTAGGTAGATCCGGCTGGAGCAGGTTATCTCTGGTTTATAATACATGCATACCGTGGCATGTTCTTGTCGACTTTTGACTTTTGAGATTATGGTACAGTTACATATGATTACTCCCTGTTTTCAGATACTTTCAGATGAGTATATACATCTTTTGTTCGCTTCCAGATTTTTAATTTTCTTGGAATGCTTCCTAAACACTTTTAATGATGCATTTATTTTAAAGTATTTTTAAAAAGAAAAAAAAATATACGCTTCGAATATTAATTCGTAACATTTCTCCTTCGATGGGTAGTACTTCTAGGGAGGGATGTTACATATTGAAATACATCCATGTTGGATTACTGTGTGTTCAGGAAGATCCGGCTGACAGACCTATCATGTCATCTTTGGTGGTCATGTTGGCAACTGATACAATAGTCCTTTCTAAACCAACTGAACCTGCATTTTCTGTTGGTAGAGTTGTCAATTTAGCTCAATCTTCATCAGAAGGTAAAATTTCCTCCTCTATGAATGAGGTAACCCTTTCAAGTGTTACACCTCAATGACAATAGTTCTATGGCTAATTGCTTTTCTGGAAAAAGCAATATTATGCATATCAACTTTGTGTAGACAAATATGTATATACTTATATGTGTCATCTTATGATTGAATATTATTTTATCTTTAATTCAAAATCATCTAATAATATAACAACACAAATAAATATATACATATTTGTGTATAAAAAATAGGTACTCATAGTTTTATTGTTCTGAAAATTTTGTTCATTTATAGAAAGATAAGAATGTATGTTTTGGAAAATTTCACATTCACTACCTTATTCCAACATTTATTTTAGTCACGGCCTAGAATAACAATTAATTAGTATGTTAAAAATGAACTCATTGGAAAGAGTGATACTTCGTGCACACGCTTTTGAGTATATGTACAATTGAATACACAATTAAGTGTCATCATACAATCATCATGTGGTTAAGTGTACGATGACACATCATCTATGTTTTTAATTATATACAGAATTAAGTGTCATCTCAAAAATGTGATTGTAGTCCACAATCAAATTATTCATATAAGTTACCTTATGTCATAATTGATTATTTAATCCAATAATCTCGATTGAGTAAGCTTTACATGAATGACCTACAAGTTGGATAGAATCAAAGGGTTCAATTAGTAAGAAGAGAAAGAATATAAAAAGTGAAATGTTAGATTCACTTTCATTAAAAGCTACAATATTTTATTTAAATATCTTATATGTTATTAATTTGTTTGAATTTATTGTTTCATTTTTTAGAAGATCTTATTCACCCTTTTTTAGAATCATATTAGCCATTAGGGTATTTTCACAAACCCTTCTTAATTTTAGTTGAGGCATGAACGGGAGCTTGTGTAGGAGAGGGGCTTGCTTGTGACTGGCCTTGAATGTGTTATGCACAGTTGCGTATCACATATCTAATTGAGTCCAAAATTCTAGAGCTATGAACAGGAACCATGCATGGTCCTATACCTTTGTATATGCACAACTCCAAAATGAACTGTGCATAGTCATGCATGACTTGGAACTTGCATTTTTCATATTTTGTTGAAATTGGTCATGATTTAAGTTATATCTTGGATAAATTAGTGATTTTAACTTTGTTTTTTATGATCAAAACACCTAAGACACTAGCATATTTCACAAAATTTATTAAAAGGAAAATATTCTCAACCTCTGTCTAATCGAATCCTTTTAATGTTTTTCATTTAATTGGTTTTCCATCTTAGCTTCATACACTAAAAACATGTTGAATGCTTCATCCTTTGTTTCTAATTAAATACACTCTAAAATATCTAGAAGAAATCATCTATAAGGACCACATAATATGTCTTACCACCTCTGGTGATAGTTTGCTTCTAGTCTCCTAAATCAGTGTGGACTAAGTTCAATAAATCAGTTTCTCTTTTAACAAGTTTGTTGATTTCTTTGTTAATTTAGATTCAGTACAAATTTGACAGTTATTCATACATGCATTATTAAGTCCGAAAATAAGACAAACAAATTGCATTTCCAATAACCTTTATACCACAAAGATATTATTCTTCCTCATTTCAATCTTGTTAGATTCAAATGAAACTTTAATCCCAACTTTTCCTAGCAGGACCACATAAATTAAATTTGCTCTAATGGTAGCCATTACTAGTGCATCATTTGGTACAATGACTTGCCAAACGTGAGTTTGAGGAGAACTTTTCCTTTACCAAAAGCATTAGTTGTTTGAGAATCATCAAAATAAACATGTTCCTCTCCATCACATGATGGAGTGTAAGTGGCGAAAGTATCTTTGTTTGCACAAATATGCCTAGTAGCACATGAGTCTATTAGCCATTAATTCTTTCACGCCAGTCACAAGATTAGCTTGAGAAATGACCACAACAATAATATAATCTTCTTCAGCCAAATTAGCTTACGATTAAGGACGATTGTTATTTCTCGGTCTTTTCCTACATTAAATAGCACAATGGCTTTCCACAAACAAAACATTGAGTTTTCTTTTATTTTTTCAAACTTAAAGTTGAGTTTAGATCCTTTAGGCACGTAATTAGATATTTCTTAGTGCATCTATTGTTGTTATTATGAGATTTATTGTTATAAAGATTGCTAAAGGTTGTCTGTCCGCAAACATTATTTGCATGTAATCATAATTCAATCTGTTTTGCGATAGTGGCTTTGGAGGCTTACAATTGATAACTAGACCTGGCAATTCGTATCATCGGATTATATTCATATCGTGTTAGTTTAGATTTTGTGTCAAAGACTTTCAATTCTAACCCGATCTAAATTAAAATCGTATCAAAATATTTTAACCTAACCCAACCCTTTAATATTCATGTTGACCCGACTCCACCGAAATTGATCTGAAATTTTCTATTGTTTTTACTCTCTAAAATGTTTTTATCATTTTAATTTCTTCATTAAATTAGTCAAACCTACTAGTAATGAAACACACACTATAATATTTTGTCTTGTTGACAAATGATCTAAAAACTTACATAATAAGACTTTTAAAATATGTCAATAATCTAATTAATCAAATCAAAAATTTACCTATTTAATAATAAAATCAATTATTTAAATAAAAAATATGAGTAATTATAATTATACAACGATATAATTATATACAATATGTAAAAATTTCAAATTTTTATTATAAAGATATAACATATAATTATAATATGAGTAAAACCTTTAGAACACTTTTATAATCTGACTAATCAAATAAAATTATTACTATTTAATAATAAAATAAAATATTTAAATTAAAATAAATAATAATGAGTGATAATAGTTATATAAAGAAATAATTATATACAATTTATAAAGATTTCAACTGTTATTGATATTATTTTTCAAATAATTTATCTCTAACAAATTCTATTAAAGTAGTAAATTTCTAAAAAATTCAAATCGATTTGGATCATATTGTGTTACTATCGTATGAACTCAAACACTATCTCATTTAATTTTAAATCATGTTGGGTTAACTCAAAATAAATTTTATGTCAAAAAACTTAATCCAAATTTGATAATTTTTATATCGTATAATATTAAATTAACAAATTATATAAAAAATTGCCAGCTTTATTGATATCGATAGTAGCAACGCCTTGCACGTTACGCATTTTCTGCTTTATTAGTCAAAGTGGTCCTCCCCTCCCCCCCCCCCCCCCCCCCCCCCCCCCCCGCTTCTTTTTTTAACTTTGTCTTAACTTTCCACAAATTAATTGAATAATGAGATGTTATTTGTCTTTTTAACCGATAGACACGAGTACACCTAATTTGACTGGACTTTGCTCCGCTAACTGTGCAATAATAGCTGTTAATGGAGCAAAGTGCAGTCACGCTTTTGCCTTCAGAGTTTGCTATAAAGGCACGAATCTAACCACCGATGCAATGTTCCAATAATTTAGAAATTGCGGAGTTCATGCTGTAATATTTCTTACCAAAATCTCACGATTAAGGGTCAAATCTATTCCATTAAGCAACATTTGGCCTGGATTAAAAAACTCATTCTCTCATGAATATGATACTTATATTTCTTTCTCTTCTAAGGTTGCTGAGTTTTGTTGTAGAAGCTAGTCCAAGATATGTTGGTCATGATTGCTGGAACACCACTTTCAACACAGGCAGCGCCCATAAAACAAAGCTCAATATTTTCTTGACTGATTTTCTCAGAGATGCTTATCTCCACAATAAATATTCCATCGGTTTCTACAATGCTACCGCAGGCAATGACCCTGACAAGTTGTATGCCCTCTTTCTTTGCCGCGGCGATGTCAGTCTGGACATCTGTGAACGCTGTGTAACTGTTGCAACCAAAAACTTAACTGATCTTTGCCCAATTGGAGAACAAAGCATAATATGGTATGACGAATGCTTTTTCCGCTATTCAAACGAGTCCTTCTTTTCTATCATGAGCAAAGATCCCAGTCATGGCTATCGGAATACGCAAAATATTGCAGGCAGTGCAGAGATATTTGGTGAGAAACTTAAAAGTTTGTTGACCAAGGCTACGGTTGAGGCTCTAAATACTTCTAAAATGTTTGCAACCAGAAAGGTTAATTTAGATGCTCTTCGTACACTGTATGTTCTAGTGCAGTGCACGCCGGACCTGTCAAAACTTGATTGCAATACATGTCTTGAAGGCGCTGTGTCAACATTGGGAAGGTATTCAACATATGTAGGAGCAAGAGTGATGTCTCCGAGTTGTAATGCCCGCTACGAACTGTACAAGTTCTACAATGAAATAATGCCACCGGCACCTCCACCACTTCGGTCTCCACCCTCACCTCCTCTTCCTTCTGAAGGTAACGTTAGGAGGATACAGTTTACTAATTACTTAAATAATTAATCGCATGGAGCCATAGAAGGAACCTCTTCTAGTGATAAGTTAATATATCCCATGATCGTGATTTATTTTCTTTATTCTCTTTTCAATTTTTGTGTTATACTCGTAATTACCAGCTTTAAATACTTGTGCATAATATTTTGATATCGGTTAAATAACTTTAAACTGTAAATTAAAAAAAAAATTTGTTTGGAAGGACAAACAAAAATATGGATTGAAATTGGCGTGACGGGTTCGTTGACTATAGTAGTAGTGCTCGGCTCTTTCCTTCTGTGGAGAAGACACAAAAGAGATAAAGGTAATCAATTTTTTAACTCTGCATAAAGAAAGGATTAACTTTCTTCATATTATTTAACCAAAGAATAAAAAACAGTAGATTTTCATTCTTAGAAACTGATGATATGACAAAAAGCAAATAGGTAAATTTATATACAAAATCAGCTCAATATATGGTGATAAATATAGTTAAATGATTTGACAATGCAAAAGTTTCACCACATCAATTTGTTCATATATATAGTTTTACATGTAGCATCAATCTATACCTAAACTTTTGAAGATCTTGTTCTCTTACATTGCTTGGAAAAGATATACGTGTTAGTTTGCAATTAATGTGAAGCGAACCCTTACCCCTTGAACTACTTTTTCGGTATGAGAGGTTTAGTAGCACCTAACAGTAATATTAAAATTGAGTTGTAACTACTCTATTCAAGAGTCTATGAGAATGACTAGTTGATGTAAAGCTACAATCAGTGGCCCATAGCTCATCCAAGAGATTGTTTGTAAAGAATGTTAAACTAGTGACCTTATATGTAAGAGAGATTTAAAAATTTTCCCACATAGGTTGGAAAAGGGGTCAAATGTTAGCATACAAGTGTATAGACTAACCTTTTAAGTGTGAAAGACCTAATAATCCTGAATACATATGTATGTGTGGAATGTATCATTTGTCATCAGTAGAGTCTATCATTTCTAATCACATCATAATTGTTGTATTTGGTGTTACAATAATGTTAATGTAACATAGCATTCTAGCACTTATCATCATTATTTTCTTTAAAGACTAGATTATTCAAACAAAGAAATTTTCAGTTACGACGCAAAGTTTGTCATAAAACATTTTTCTACATCTTTTACGCTAACCCAACCCTTGTCTTTTTTGTTCGGTTTCCCTCTCCTTTCTTGTCCATTTGAACTCTCTTTCTTTGCCACATCTATGCTATCTATGCAGACACACTACCAAAGGGCCAATAGCCTACAATAATAATGTCACAAGATCTTAAAAATGTTTGGTAATATAAGAGGATTAATTAGCCGTCGTTGTTTTATCCAGTTTAGTAAAATTAAGTGTATCTTGCAGAGGAGAAAGCAACTAGCAATCATGTAGTTCAATTGCTTCGCTTGGAAGAGGGCAGTGTTGGAGGTGATGATTCATATGATATAATACAAGGACAGGAAACTCAAGAGTTTCCCCATTTTTCATTAGGCATTATACTAGAGGCCACACAAAATTTTTCTGATGAAAATAAGCTTGGAGAAGGTGGGTTCGGTCCCGTGTACAAGGTTCGTATAATTGATTTAAATTTGGTGAAAAGACTAGGATTCATTTAAGCACATAATGTACATGAATGGTTGACTTATGCTCTTCATCTCCACCAATGTCTGGTAACTCTATTTATTAACAAATATGTATATAAGGCCAAGGGACTATTTCCCACCCAAGGTTTGGTGCAAAGACAAATTCAAACCCATGGGATTTGAAAAACTCAAATACCCTCCCATAGTTTACTCCATTTTCACACACTTAAAATTTTTTTGTTAAGGTTAAAGATAAAATTGTAATTTTATCTATAAAATTAAAATAAAAAAAAATTATGTTTCATTTTTTCCCCCTGGTTTAGAAAACTAACAATTTCCCGTTAGGATTAAGTTTTAAAAATTTGACTTTCTACCTTAGGTTTGATATCTTGAAATTTGGCCACCATTTCTAGCGAATGGTAGCATTCACTCTTTGGCGTTTCTCTCTCGAAGGACAAAACCTTTGTCTTGTTGACACTTTCATAGTCCAGAAAAGATGACGTTTCATCTAGACAATGAAGTGTTGCTAGGGCAATGAAGGACGATGCTTCGTCAAAGAGCTAAAAAAAAAACCTACATTTGGAGAGAAATGTGACTTTCCAAAAATTGAAAACTTTATGCAAGAGTAAAATTTTTAGTTTTTAAAACCTGGGGAGAAATAAGATAAAATTATCTATTTTTTAATTATTATTAAAATAACAGTTTTACCATTATATTTAATGTAATTTTAGTGAAAATTTAGAGATGAATGGGTGTTAGGTTTTTTAAACCCCCACAGGTGTGTGTTTGGAAATGGGCTAAACCTTAGGTGAGAAATAGTCCTTTGACCTATGTATAACTAATTGGGATTCACAAAAAACAATCATTCTCCTTTTGTTATTCCATCCTCATATTTCATGTATAAAAGGATAATTTATTTATTTTTTATTGTCCTATGAGTAGATATTCGAGATGAATTTGAACTGAGTTAAACTCATATTAGGATTTGTTTGAACATATTCGACATAAGAGAGCTAAGCTCGAGCCCAATGAGTCTAAAAATCATAAGATTGAGTGCAACTCAATATAACAACTGTTGCACAAGCTTAACTCGGTACTATAAATAGAATATTGTTTCTACTCTAAAACGATAATGTACATGTTTTGAATTTATAAATAATATTTTTAATTGAAAATTTCTGTTTTCAAATAAAAAACATTGGAGTCAATTTGAATTGTGTAGCAAAAGAAAGAAAGTAAACTTCCTTATGATTTATAATAAGTGAAGTGTGTTGTTGAATATCTCTTCCTAGTATAGGATTTTTTGCAATTGGGTATGAGCCTAATAAAAAGATTCTTTAGCATTTCATTTCACTATGATGTTTTCATTTATTAGTAAATATAAATTTTAAAAAATCATTATATAAAATTTCAAAAGATAAGATGACATCTTTTTCGTCATCACTCATGACATTGTTATTTATTTATTTATTGCATTCATGAGCCATAGGTATGTGAGGCAATTGAGTTGTGTTTTTCGTGACTCAAGCTCAGGGCATGGCACTTTTTTCAAGCTCAACAAGTGACTTGACAATTAAGTTTCAGCTAGCTAAACAATGGTTTCAAATATAGACCAAACATCAACATGGTGGAAAAGTGGTTTAGTCCAACTGATGGTCGAATTGTTTGACCAATAGTCAGATCAGTTAATTATTTAAAAATAATAATAAAAATGATTTTATCTAATTTATCATTAAATATATAATTTGAATTAATTAAACATAATGATATACATATTCGAAATTGATATATAATATCTTAGGTTCAAGTCCTAAAAATTAAAATTAAAAAATTTATTTTTTATACTGACCGAGTAAAGTCTAGTTTTTTACTCAATCCAATCATTCAAACTACTTGGTCTAGTTCAATCTAACTTCAAAAATCGTTTTCAAGCAAATCATAATTGTTTTTGCTAGTGGATGATGATCAAACTAGTTAATCCAATTCGATTTTTAAAACCATGCAGCTAAGCTCAAATCCACTTGTCAACAATTAGTTTTATATTTGGGGATCCATTTTCATCATAGTAGGCAATGTTTCACTTTTTCTTATTTTTTATAACAAAGTTCCTAATTACTTCAGGGAATATTAGTGGATGGTAAGGAAATTGCAGTGAAAAGGCTTTCAAGAACATCTGGGCAAGGGCTAAAAGAGTTGAAAAATGAAGTTACTTTAATTTCCAAATTACAACACAAAAATCTTGTGAGACTTTTGGGATGCTGTCTGGAGGGGAATGAATCGATGCTCATCTATGAATATATGCCCAACAAAAGCCTTGATTTTCTTCTCTTTGGTTTGTTGTAAAACTTTATTTATTTATTTATTTATTTTGATAATCCTTAAATCTCCTCACCTACTTAGCATGCTTATGTTCCAAGCTGGAGCCCCCAACAAGCCCTTTCATTAGTGGAAAATGGTAAAATATGATTTTATTAAGCGTGCAAGTGATCGTGAAGGGGTTTAAATTTAACTTGCTAATGTTGGCTGTAACTGGTTAATGGAAAGCCATGTTTGAAACTTATATTAATTTTATTTTTAGATTCAACTAAGAGCCCAGAACTAGACTGGAAAAGGCGTATAAGGATCATCAATGGCATTGCACGAGGTCTATTGTATTTGCACGAGGATTCTCGACTCAAAGTAATTCATCGAGATCTCAAAACTAGCAATATTTTATTAGATAATGAAATGAATCCAAGAATATCAGACTTTGGAATGGCCAGAATATTTGGTGGAAATCAAGATGAAGCTAACACCAAGAGAGTTGTTGGCACATAGTAAGTGCATTACAATCACCATGATTTCTCAAACAAGAACATGAATACAAGCAAATACTTTTCCATTAGATTGAATCTTAATTATTTTGGTTTTCCAATTTCTAACAGTGGTTACATGGCTCCTGAGTATGCTATGGAAGGATTATTTTCAGTTAAATCTGATGTTTTCAGTTTTGGAGTTCTTCTGCTTGAGATTTTGAGTGGGAAAAAGAACAGATTCTATCTTTCAGAACATGGCCAAAGCCTACTTAATTATGTATCTTCCAATTCTTAATCTTCACATTGAATGTATAATGATCTTAGTTAATGGTTTACAACATGAATATATGATATTTCAGGCTTGGAAGCTATGGTGCAAAGGACGTGCATTAGAGCTAATGGATCCTGTTTTGGTGCAATCATGTGTTTCGGTTGAATTATTGAAATACATACATGTTGGATTGTTGTGCGTTCAGGAAGATCCAATTGACAGGCCTACCATGTCATCTTTAGTGGTCATGTTGGCAATGGATACAATAGTCCTTCCTAAACCAACTGAACCTGCATTTTCTGTTGGTAGAGTTGTCAATTTAGCTCAGTCTTCATTTGAAGCTAAAGTTTCCTCCTCCAAGAATGAGGTAACCCTTTCAAGTGTTTCACCTCGATGACAATTGCTCTATGGTTAATTGCTTTTCTTAAAATTTTCTTTATCTTGTGTACACAAATGGATACACATTTGGTGTGTGTCATCAACAAATGGCTAATTACTATATTTATTTTAGTCATGACCTGGAATAACAGTTAATCAATATGTTAAAAATTAACTAATTGGAAACAACAATACTACGTACACATGCTTTTTAGTATATGCATAATTGAATATTCAATGAAAGTGTTATCATACAATCATAATGTGATTGGGTATATAATAACATATCGTCCGTGTTTTCGATTATATATTCAAAAGTGTATATATAACTTTATTGAATTAGAAATCAAAGATAAAAATAAATAAATATCCATAATTCGGTGAGACAAGTTTAATCAAAATATCACATCACCACATTAACCATTTTTATCAGGCTTTCACAGATAAGATTGTAACCCATCAATTTAAAGGTAGATTCTTTATTTCTTCCCATAGACCACTTATGATTATTGGATTATAAGTATAGAAATAATTAATTATGCAATCATAAATTCTTGTATATTTAGTACAACTTATGATTATTGGATTAATACTCATAATCTCATTATAACTATTAAAATGTTCAATATGTGTAATACTTTGGTTTCCAATAATCTAATTATCCAAGAATTAGAAAAAAACAAATCCTACTAACTTTTGAATTATGATTGAATAATCTAAAAATGTGATTGTTATCCACAATCAAATTATTCATATAAGTTACTCTAAGTATGTCATAATTGATTATTTAATCTAGTAATCTTGATTGAATAAGCTTTACCCAAATGACCTATAAGTTGGAGAATCATAGGAGGTGAATTTAGAATTTTAATATCAATTGACAGAGTTCAATTAGTAAGAAGAGAAAGAACATAAGAAGTGAAATGTTAGATTTACTTTCTTTAAAAACATATATTTCAGAACTATAATATTTCATTTAAATATCTTATATGTTATTAATTTGTTTGAATTTATTGTTTAATTTTTTAGAAGATTCTATTTATCTTTCACTGGATCATATTAGTCATTAGGGCATTTTAAAAAACCTAAATTAACTTTAGTTGAGACATGAACAAGCGCTTGTGCAGGAGAGAGACTCCCTTGTGACCAGCCTTAAATGTGTTATGCACAACTGTGCTACACATATTTGATTGAACCCACAATTTTAGAGCCATGAATGGG
Source organism: Mangifera indica (assembly GCF_011075055.1). Taxonomy (NCBI): domain Eukaryota; kingdom Viridiplantae; phylum Streptophyta; class Magnoliopsida; order Sapindales; family Anacardiaceae; genus Mangifera; species Mangifera indica. The sequence continues at coordinate 7,272,800 of NC_058138.1, forward strand.
AACCATGCACGGTCTCGTACCTTTGTTTGCACAACTTCAAAATAAGCTATGCATGGTCATGCATAACTTGGATTCTTGCATTTTTCATGTTTTGTCTAAATTGGCAATGATTTAAATCATGTCTTGGATAAATTAGTAATTTTAACTTTTTTTTTTTATGATCAAAACACCTAAGTCTCCAACATATTTCACAAAGTTTATTAAAAGGAAAATATTCTCAACCTCTGTTTAATCCAATCCTTTTAATTTTTTTATTTAATTGGTTTTGCATCATATCTTCATACACTAAAAACATGTCAAATGCTTCATCCTTGTTTCTAATCAAATACACTCTAATATTTCTAGAAAAAATCATCTAGAAGGACCACATAATATGTTTTACTACCTCTGGTCATTGTTTGCTCAAGTCTCCTAAATCAGTGTGGATTAAGTTCAATAAATCGGTTTCTCTTTGAACAAATTTGTATGATTTCTTTATTAATTTAGATGCAACATAAATTTGATAGTTATTCATGCATGCATTATTAAGTCTGAAAATAAGACCAACAAATTGCATTTCCAATAACCTTTACCCCACAAAGATATTATTCTTCCTCATTACTATTTTGTTAGATTCAAATGACACTTTTCCTATCAGGGCCACATAAACTAAATTTGCTCGAATGTTAGACATAAGTAATGCATCATTTGATACAATGACTTGCCAAATGTCAATTTGAGAAGAACCTTTCCTAAACCAAAAACATTAGTTGTTTGAGAATCATCCAAATAAACATGTCCTTTCCATCTTCTAATGTAGTGTAAGTAGTAAAAGTATCTCTGTTTACACAAATATGCCTAGTAGCACATGAGTCTATTAGCCACTAATTCTTTCACTGTAGTCACAAGTTAGCTTGAAAAATGACCGTAACAATCATATAATCTTCTTCAACCAAATTAGCTTTTGATTTAGGAGGATTGTTATTTCTCCCTCTTTTCCTACATTGGATAGCATGATGACCTGACTTTCCACAAACAAAACATGAGGGCATTATTTTTTTTTTTTAACTTAAAAGTGAGTTTAGATCTATTAGACATGTAATTAGATCTTGCTTAGTATATCTTTTATTGTTATTATGTATGTTAGCAATATAAAATATTGTTTTAAATTTTATTTCATGCATTAAAGTTTGAACAAAGAGGTATTTATATACAAGAATAAAAATATATATAAAGTATGAATGTTGATTGATTGTTGAAATTATATTAATGGATTATTGAAATTATATTGACTGAATACTAAAATTAAGATATAATTGATTGTTGGAATTATCTTCATGTTATGATTGATGTTGTTATGCTAACAATGAGATTTCTTGTTATAAAGATTGGTAAGGGTAGTATGTCCACAAACATTATTTGCATGTAACCAAAATTCCAACTATTTTGCATTAATAGCCCTAGGAGGTTTATAATGTTGGGAAGAAAAAAATTAAACTAACAAGACTAAAATCAAAATCTCACCTTCTTGATTGAACTATGTGATAACAAACAATTAACCAAACTATGATTCTATCACACTAAATAATCGAAAGCAAATATAGTAGAAAAGACACTATAATTTAACGTGAAAACATCTTCAATGTGAAGAGTAAAACATGAGGCCTTACCTAAATAAACCAATCCATTATATCCAAAATAATAGTACACAGTTTTCAACCTATGAATGAGTATACAACCCTCTAAAGCAACAAAACAAAGCAATAACGCAACTATAGAAAAATAAAGAATATCATAGCAAACTCAAAAGCCTCTATCTCATATTACAAGCATCAATAACAAATTTTCACCATTTCAACTATAGCCACAAACGTGCCTAAAATACTGTCAAAATGTGGGAGCAATCCAACGGTAAACAAAAGAGAAACAAATTTTTTTTCTAAGAGTCATCTAAATAGAACTACACTAGACAACCAATCACATTTCAACATAGATAACTACTTGAAAAACAAAATGCGATCTCCACCATTCCGAATAAAGAACAATGTGTTTCCTACTAAAAGTCCAAAAATCATAGCAATCTGATGTGTGTATGAAATACACACAAATAGGGTTATAATAATATAGTTTTAAAGTGAATTTTGGTCCATTTTGTCAAATTCTTTAAGTTTTATTTAATCTTAATGGTTTTATCTTATTTTGTTCTTTGAATTATATTTGTAGATGATTTGGAGTCATTCAAGCCTCTTTTAGAGTGAAAATGGAAGCTTAAAGAAGTAAATAAGAAGGGCTTACATCAGAAAGCAGAGAGCAATTATGGGCAGTCTTATGGTCATAATTGGTACCCATAATTACTGGGCATAAATAAAAAAAAAAAAGAAACATAAAATAGGGTTAAGTGACAGGTATAAAAAGAAAATTACGTCTTCTCCAAAGGGAGACCAAATATACAACAGCTCAAAGGATTTTTAGAGAGAGAAAACTTCAAGAAACAAGTAAAAGAGGGAAGATCCAAGATTAAAGATAGAAGACCCAAGAGAATCAAGATTTGAAGACCTTAGAGTTTTTCTTATCTCTCTTATTATCTTCTTTTATTGATTCAAAATGTCTCTCTCTCCAACTTTATCTTGTAGTTTGAACTTTATAGCCATGAACAGTTAATTTCCTTTGCTAGGGTTTATGATAAATCTATAAATTCTCAAGGATTATGTAATGGGTTTTGATTTTTAATTAATGATGATGAATGTTTGATTTAGTAATTGTGATTTTAACTTCTTGCTTGGTGTTAGGGCCCAATGTCATGCTTGTTTGTATATTGGAGTGTGATATTGAGAAATACATACCTAATTAGTTTATGCATTTGCTAAACCTAGGGTTTTATTTAGAGATAAATAAAAGTCTTTTGTGGGCAAATTGATTGTCATAGAAATTAATGGGTTTTGATTAACAACATACCACGAAAGTAGGTAAACTTTTAATCTTAACACTCCTAATTAACCTTGTAAGAGGAATTGGGTAAAATAGGATAATCAACCATCAACAATTCATCTTATCATCGATTTTATTTGGATTCGTTACTGATTTTTGAGTAATTGATAGTGAAATCATAAACCCTAGGCTTCTCTATAATTGGTATTTCACTTTTAATTTGCTAGGTAATTATTTTCCTTTGTTAATTTCGATTTAGTTAGTTGCTTTATTTTATTATCTTTAATTCAATCCCAATCCATAGCATTTTTATTTCTCTAGCTAATTTAAACTACAAAACAAGCTAGTATTCGACAACTAATCTCTGTGGGACCAATATCTTTCTATATTACTTGATTGACTCGTATACTTATGAGCCATTAGCAACAAGTTTTAGCACCATTATCGAGGATTGGTGCTTTGTTGATATTAGTATAATTTGTAGTTCGGCTAGACTAGAGTTTTATTTTATTTTATTTTTGTTCTATTTGATCTCTGGTTGTCTTTGTTCTTTCTTTGTAGGTACTCTATTGGCTTATGACTAGATCTCAAATTCTAGAATTATTGGATTTTGACCTAGAAATCGAGAGAACCTTTAGAAGATGTAGAAGAGAGAGACGAGTAAGACAAAAAGTTGCCATGGAAGATAACATCAACAATCAACGAGCTCTTCGTGATTATGCTGTACCTACTGCACATGATGGTTATTCTAGTGTAGTAAGGCCTATTGTGGTTGCTAATAATTTTGAGATTAAACCTTTTATTCTTCAGATAGTGCAACAAAACAAATTTGGAGGGTTAGAAAATGAAAATCCACATGTCCACCTGTCACGTTTCTCTCTGATATGTGACACCTTCAAAATGAATGGGGTTTCTAAAGATGCAATCAAATTGAGGCTATTTCCATTTTCTTTAAAGGATAGGGCAACATCTTGGTTGGATTCTAGTGCATCTAGTGCATTCACTACTTGGCAAGCACTTTCTGAAGCTTTCCTTACAAAATATTTTCCACCTAGTAAAAAGGTTAAATTGAGAAATGAGATTGCCACTTTTTACCAAAGGGATGATGAGTCTTTATATGAAGCTTGGGAAAGGTTCAAAGATCTATAGAGACAATGTCCCCATCATGGTTTGCCTGACTGGCTAGTTGTTCAAACTTTCTATAATGGTCTTTCTTACTCATTAAAAAGTATTTTGGATGTAGTTGCTAATGGGTCATTAATGGGTGAAACATCCAACGTGGCTTTGCACTTGATTGAAGAAATGGCTTCCAACAGTTGTCGATGGCCTAATGATAGAGCTAGTCAAAGAAGACATTTGGGAGTACATGAAGTGGATGGAATTACTATGGTGAATGCTAAGTTGGATGCATTGACAAAGAAATTGGTGAGATTAGATATGAAGGTTGTAAGAACTTCTAGTTATGAGAATTGTGGAGGAGATCATGCGAGCTTTGAATGCCAAATGGGTACTTACTATACACATGAGCCTACAAATAAGCAAGTGAATTTTCTCAATTACAACCAAAGGGGACAGGGTAATCCTTACTCAAATACATATAACCTAGGTTGGAGGAACCACCCGAACTTTGCATGGTCAAACCAAACCAATACTTCTAACCCAAACCAGAATTTTAGGCAGCCACCTCCAGGGTTCCAAACTAGAAACACTAACCCCCAACCTTTACATCATCCTTAGCCTCCTCAAGAGCAAAAATCAAATCTAGAATTGATGATGGAGAATTTCATTCTTGCCCAAAAACAAAAAGTCGATGCTCAAGATGAAGCACTTAGATAACTTACTGCTAAGATGGATCAATTAGCCACACATAATAAGATGCTTGAAGTACAATTGGGCTAATAATCAAGTACTTCCAATTCTAGGGAAATGAGAAAGCTACCTAGCCAACCTCAAAATCCAAGGGAGCATTGTAAGGCAATTGTCACCAGAAGTGGTAAACAATTAGGTGGACCTATAGGCAAGGTTGAAAATGAGCTTGATGAGCAAAAAGACGTTGAAACGTCTAGTGAAGAAGATACATTGGAGAAAAAGGTTGAAGGAAATATCCAAGAAGCCCCTGAAAAGCAAGTTCTATCCAAAACATATTTAACACCTTTGCCTTTTCCTCAAAGGTTCCAAAAGGTAAAGCTTGATCAACAGTTTAGAAAGTTTTTGGATGTTTTCAAGCAGATATATCTCAATGTTCCTTTTATGAAGGCTATAACTGAAATGCCGACGTATGCCAAGTTTCTCAAAGATATCCTCTTAAATAAAAGGAAACTTGAAGAATTTGAAACGGTGGCTCTTTCAGAGGAATGTAGTACCATTTTACAAAATAAGCTGCCACCAAAGCTTAAAGATCCGGGGAGTTTTTCTATCCCTTGTGTAATTGGTAAAGAATCTTTTGAAAAATCTTTATGTGATCTTGGTGCAAGTATAAGTCTAATGCCTTTATCTATTTGTAGGAGATTAGAGCTTGGAGAATTAAAACCTACAAAAGTGACCTTGCAATTGGTGGATAGATCCATAAAGTATCTTACAGGGATACTGGAAAATGTGCCAATTAAAGTTAGAAAATTTTACATCCCTGTAGACTTTGTGGTTTTGGAAATGGAGGAGGATATTCAAGTTCCTCTTATTCTGGGAAGACCATTCTTAGCCACAGCAGGAGCAATCATTGACGTTAAAAATGGAAAACTCATTTTTGAGATTAGAGATGAGAAAGTAAAGTTCAATGTTTTTCGAATGTCAAAGCAACCTAATATTGTGAATTCTTGTTGTAGAGTTAACATTATTGATGATTGTGTGAAAGAAGTTATTATCAAGAAATATCCTAAGGATCCACTTGAGTCGTGCATTATTCATATAGCTTCAGTTAAAGATGAAAATATGGAAATTGCAGCCTGTGCTCAACTTATGGAAGCAAATCCTAAGGTTGCTTCTATTTTGAATTTCAAGTATGAAGAACTCGAGACAAGTAACCATTCTCTTTCTTCTCTTAAAGTGGAAAATGCACCTAAGGTAGATCTTAAACCACTTCTTGCTAATTTGAGGTATGTTTTTCATGGCCCTAATTCTACTTATCCTGTGATTATAAATGTTGAATTAAATGATGAACAAGAAGATAAGTTGCTTAAGGAACTTAGAGCATATAAAAAAATCATTGGTTATAACATTCATGATATCAAAGGAATAAGCCCTACCATTTGCATGCATCACATCCATATGCTTGATGATTTCAAACCTACCATTGAACATCAAAGAAAATCAAATCCTATCATGAAAGAGGTGGTGAGAAATGAAATCATTAAATTATTGGATGCAGGGATTATCTATCCTATTTATGATAGCTCATGGGTAAGTCTAGTACATGTGGTACCAAAGAAAGGGGGTATGACTATTGTCAAGAATGAGAATAATGATTTAATACCAACTAGGACAGTCACCGAGTGGAGGATGTGTATTGATTATAGAAAACTTAATAGTGCCACCCGTAAGGATCACTTTCCCCTTCCTTTCATTGATCAAGTTTTGGAGAGACTAGCAAACTATTCTTATTTTTACTATCTAGATGGGTATTCGGGATTCTTTCAAATCCTTATTCACTTAGAAGACCAAGAAAAGACCACTTTCACATACCCTTATGGCACATTTGCCTATAGGTATATGCCTTTTGGTCTTTGCAATGCACCTGCTACCTTTCAAAGATGTATGATATCTATATTTTCTGATTTTGTTGAGCGATTTATGGAAGTGTTTATGGATGATTTTTCTGTGTATGGAACATCCTTTGATGATTGTTTGCTTAACTTATCTAAGGTTTTACAGAGGTTCGAAAAAGTCAATTTAGTGTTTAATTGGGAGAAATGCCATTTTATGGTGAAAGAAGGGATAGTTCTTGGGCATAGAGTCTCACAAAGGGGAATTGAGGTAGATAAAGCAAAAGTAGAAGTAATTGAGAAGATGCCCCTGCCAACATCAGTAAAAGGAGTTCAGAGTTTTCTTGGCCATGCTGGGTTCTATAGGCATTTCATTGAGGATTTCTCATAAATTGCCAAACCTTTGTCTAATTTACTTGCTAAAGATGTTCCTTTTAATTTTGACCAATGTTGTCTTGATTCTTTTTGTAGGTTAAAAGACGTATTGATTTCAGCTCTCATTATGCAAGCACCAGATTGGAGTTTACCTTTTGAAGTGATGTGTGATGCTAGTGACTTCGTTGTAGTGGCCGTTTTGGGGAAAAGGAAAGATAAAAAAGTTTATGCAATTTACTATGCTAGTCACACTTTGAATGAAGCACAAGTCAATTATACCACCACTGAGAAATAACTTCTTGTAGTTGTGTTTGCTTTTGATAAGTTCAGGTCTTATTTAGTGGGGTCTAAGGTCATAATCTACACAGATCATTCAGCCATTAAATATCTCCTAAACAAGAAGGATGCAAAACCGAGGTTGATTAGGTGGATATTGCTTCTTCAAGAGTTTGATTTAGAGATAAAGGATAAAAAGGGGACAGAAAATGTTGTTGTTGATCATTTGTCCTGTTTGGAGCAAGATAAGTGTGAAGGTTTTGACGAAAGTCTACCTATTGATGACTTTTTTCCAAATAAACAACTTTTAGAGATATCTCATTAGGTAGTACCATGGTATGTAGATTATCTGAATTATATTGTGTGTGGTGTATTACCTTCAGAGATGAATCACCAACAAAAGAAAACGTTCTTATGGGAGGTGAAAAACTATTATTGGGAAGAGCCATTGCTTTACAAAAGATGTTTTGATGGGATTGTGCGACGATGCTTACCACAAGATGAGATGGAAAGTGTTCTAACCCATTGTCATTCTCTTGAATGTGGAGGTCATTTTAGTGCCACCAAGACAGCAGCTAAGGTGCTCCAAAGTGGGTTCTATTGGCCAACTCTTTTTCAAGATGCGAGGAAATTTGTTTTAACATGTGATAGGTGCCAAAAAACTGGAAACATTTCAAGGAGGAATGAAATGCCTTTAAACAGTATACTTGAGATTGAAATTTTTGATGTGTGGGGCATTGACTTCATGAGGCCATTTCCTACGTCGTATGGGAATAAATATTTCTTAGTTGCTGTAGATTATGTTTCTAAATGGGTTGAGGCATTAGCAAGTCCATCCAATGATGCTAGGGTTGTGGTGAGGTTTTTAAAGAAATATATCTTCGCAAGATTTGGGACTCCAAGAGCTATTATTAGTAATGATGATTCTCACTTTTGTAACCACCTATTTGAGAAATTATTAAAGAAATACGGAGTTACCCATAAGGTTGCAACACCATACCACCCTCAAACTAGTGGGCAAGTGGAGATTTCAAATAAAGAGATCAAGAGCATACTTGAGAAAACCGTAAGTGCTTCAAGGAAAGATTAGAGTTTGAGATTAGATGATGCGTTTTGGGCATACCGCACAGCCTTTAAAACTCCAATTGGTACATTCTCTTTTTGCCTTGTCTATGGTAAGTCATGTCATCTTCCAGTGGAGCTAGAGCATCGAGCTTATTGGGGTACTAAGTTTCTAAATTTTGATTTAAAGAAAGCCAATGAAAAACGTCTCCTCCAACTAGATGAGTTAGAAGAGTTTAGATTGGACGCTTATGAGAATGCCAAAATATACAAAGAAAGAACCAAAAGGTGGCATGATAAGCATATTTTAAAGAAAGACTTCAAAGAAGGTGATCAAGTGTTGCTTTTCAACTCAAGATTGAAGCTTTTTCTAGGAAAACTTAAGTCAAGTTAGTCCGGTCCTTTTCAAATCTTAAAGGTATTTCCCCATGGGGTCGTTGAGGTGTGGAGTGAAAATTCTGGAACATTTAAGGTCAACAGGCAGAGGCTGAAGCCGTATTTTGTTGGTGACCAAGTGAAAGTGGAAGCGTCTCAACCACTGTCCAATCCCCCAATTTAAGTCTCACAATCGGTCAAGCTAAGGACCATAAATTAGCGCTCTTGGGAGGTAACCCAAGTTTTTCTTCTCTTAAAGAATTTTCTTTTAGTTTATTGATAAATAATTTTCCCCACATTTAGTTTAAAATTGTTCTTTTTGTTTATTTCAGGTTGATTTTGGAATGTGTAGCAATTGGAGTACAAGTATGGACATGAAGAGTATTTTCAAGTTAAAAAGGGATTACAATTAAATTTTGCTCAATTTGATGTTTTCATTGGTTGTGATTTGTTTGATTAATTGTGTTTTTACCATTGATTGCATTAATTGGATTTTGTGATTTCTTTGTGGTGTTGAATTGGTTAATGAAGAGTGTGAAATTTGAATTTCTTCATAAATTCTATTTTGAGCTAAAGAGAGCAGTGATTATAGGCAAGAAATATGGGCACAAGAGTGCCCATAAGTGGTCTCTGAAAAAAAAAAAGAGGAAAAGTGTTTATAGGCAATAAATATGGGCATAAAGTGCCCATAATTGGCCTCTCGAAAAAAAAATGAGGAAGAGTGTGTTGGGTTGTTTATCTTTCATTTTTTTTACTTATTTATATTTATATTTTATTTTATTTTAGTTTTATTTCGTCTTTTACTTTATTTTATTTTTTTCTTTCTATGCATATTATATATATTTATATTTTATTTATTTTCTTTTTCGTATATATACATGCATTTGAAACTCTAGTCTTTGTTTTATTTCTCCCATTTCAGCGTTACACTTTTCTTCCCCGTTCTCCTGACAACAACACTTTTCTGCTCTCATCTTCTCTTCCAATTTTCACCACACAACCTCCTTTTCTTACTGAATCATGACGCATCAGCCCCACTTTTTCCACACTGCAGTGCGTCACTTCCAGCTTCAATAAAACTCACTTGTTTCTTCTCTGTATAGCCCTACCACTTTACCTATTTCAACCACAAATTGATGCGTCAACCCCTCCATTATTTCTGAAGCAAAAATCGTCACCTCCAGCTTCAACAAAACGCACTTGTTTCTTCTCTATGTAGCCTCACTGCTTCAGCCATTCCAAACACAAATTGACGCGTCAGCCTGCTCTGTTCAACATTACAGGTTCTTCCTCCATTTCATGTTGTTCCAGCTTCATCGCAATTCGTTTCTTCTCTGCACAGCCCCACTATTTCGCACATTTCAAATTGACGTGTCAGCCTTCAAATTTCTTCTCAGCTTTAACAACAGCCCCACATTTCCTCCCCTTAAGAAAGACTTCACTTATTCCCTCAAATTTTCAATTTTTCCTCATGCTAAGGCCACGCATCCAACTCTAATTTTTCTTCACATTTCTTTCCTAGTTTAATGATGATTTGGTGTTCAATTTGTTGAGTTGCATGTGATTTATTAATGTGAAGATTTGATGAAAATTTTGATGTACAAGTTGTTATAATTGCAATGTCAAGCTTATTGGAAAAGTGTTGCTGATTTATTCATCATTTGATTTTTTTTGGCTGATGGAGATTGTTGCATATGTGGATCCATAATTGTCCATAATGTTGTTACCTTTCCCTTTTCATTAGTTGGATATGATTCTTAGGGATCTCTTTTGCTATATAGTGCAATTTTGTTCATAATTTACTCATTCTAATTTTAGGGACAATGTTTGCATTTTCATCCAATTTCATCACATGAGCTTATATGGAGCCAAAGAGTTTTCATCTTTTTCTTCTTCTCTTATCCATGCTTCATTATGTTTTCTTTATTACATGTTGAATAAACATTGAGGACAATGTTTGTCTTAAGTGTAGGGGGAGTCTTTAATGTTAATTTTGCAATTTCATTTTCAATTCTTAGATTAGGTTTATTTTTTTTATGCAGTTTCTATTTTCAGTTTTAAATCAAGCCCCCATTTGTTTATCCCTTCTTTGATTTTGGACTAAATTTTGCAAATTCACTTTTAGTACCTTAAAAGACACATTTGTGAAAATATTTTTAAGTGATATGAATGATTAGAGCATCTTTGGCAATCGAACCCACTTTTTGTTCGTAAAAGGTAAAGAGTGTTGAGACATTCATGATTGGTGATAGAGTTATGATTGTTGCATTTGTCGTTCAGAGTTTGTTATGCATGTGGTCATCTTTTTCGAAATTGTTTTGCTTACTTAAAGAGGGCTTATCCGTGCTTAGACATATTTTTTTAGTGTCTCACGAGTCCTAGAACTTGTCACTCAATCTTTCGAGGCGAAATAAAAGTTGCATGCATTGACAAGGGATATGATATAGGCATTTCTTTGATTCTTTGTGTACCTCAAATTGCCTTATTCTCTTAGCTAACTTTTATAAATGTTTAATCTCTTGTTAGCCCTTTGAGCCATTTTCTTTTGTGTTTTATTTACAACTTTTTGCATTTTCTTTGTTTTAACCCTTAATCACCCATCTAGCTAATAAATATATTAAACATACCCTTTATATGAGTTATATTATTGATGAGATGAGTGGATTTGCATGTGATTTTTAGATCAATTGAAAAGGAAGAATGAAGAAAAATGAGAAAGTCATGGCATTATCATTCTATATGCCCCATGTACAAAGAAATAAGTTTGGGGGATTTTGAGAGAATTATAAATATTCATACATGTAGTTAAAAAAAAAGAGATATCTGAAAAAAAAATAAAAAAAAGAGAAAAAAAAATCTTTTCACATATTATTAGTGCAATTTATATTCACATTTCTTCCCTATTCTTTGTTTTGTAATCATGTAAATCTTTACTTTCTCATTAATAGTATACTCATATTCATTTGTTAACTTATTTATCCCTTTATTCTTGAACCCATACCCCTAGCGACGTTACAACCTAAATAAAGACCTATTGATCCTTTTGAAATGCATTACACCTTCATTAGTGGAGATAGGTTGTTTGATTTTGCCTATAAGACTTGGTTGAATTTATTTAGAGATCATGAAGATTGCTAAGTACGTATATGTCTATCTGAAGTGCAACAGTTTTAGTGAGACTGATCATTGCATACATTTTCAGTTTGATTTTTGTGACTCTTGTTTTCTTTGGATCCGAGATAGAATGTCTCTTGCACTTAGGGCTTTTGAAGAGCAAGTTTTGGCTTTCGATTGCATTAAGGTCACTTTAAGAATTCAATTACCTAAACCCTATTGATCCTTTCAATTTTGCCTTTTGTTTCACTTTTGTTCCTTTTTCCTATAGGACAAGCAAGTTCTTAAGTTTGGGGGAGTTTGATGTGTGTATGAAATATACATAAATAGGGTTATAATAGTATAGTTTTAAAGTGAATTTTGGTCCATTTTGTCAAATTCTTTATGTTTTATTTAATCTTGATGGTTTTATCTTATTTTGTTCTTTGAATTATATTTGTAGATGATTTGGAGTCATTCAAGCCTCTTTTAGAGTGAAAATGGAAGCTTAAAGAAGCAAATAAGAAGGGCTTACATCAGAAGGCAGAGAGTAATTATGGGCAGTCTTATGGTCATAATTGGTGCCTATAATTACTGGGCGTAAATAAAAAAAAAAGAAACAGAAAATAGGGTTAAGTGACAGGTATAAAAAGAAAATTATGTCTTCTCCAAAGGGAGACGAAATATACAACTCAAAAGATTTTTAGAGAGAGAAAACTTCAAGAAACAAGTAGAAGAGGGAAGATCTAAGATTAAAGATAGAAGACCCAAGAGAATCAAGATTTGAAGACCTTAGAGTTTTTCTTATCTCTCTTATTATCTTCTTTTATTGATTCAAAATGTCTCTCTCTTCAACTTTATCTTGTAGTTTGAACTTTATCTTGTAGTTTGAACTTTATAGCTATGAATAGCTAATTTCCTTTGCTAGGGTTTATGATAAATCTATAAATTCTCAAGGATTATGTAATGGGTTTTGATTTTTAATTAATGATGATGAATGTTTGATTTAGTAATTGTGATTTTAACTTCTTGCTTAGTGTTAGGGCTCAATGTCATGGTTGTTTGTAGATTGGAGTGTGATATTGAGAAATACATACCTAATTAGTTCATGCATTTACTAAACCTAGGGTTTTATTTAGAGATAAATAAAAATCTTTTGTGGGCAAATTGATTGTCATAGAAATTAATGGGTTTTGATTAACATCATACCACGAAAGTAGGTAAGCTTTTAATCTTAACAGTCCTAATTAACCTTGAGAGAGGAATTGGGTAAAATAAAATAATCAACCATCAACAATTCATCTTATTATCGATTTTAATTGGATTCGTTATTGATTTTTGAGTAATTGATAGTGAAATCATAAATTCTAGGCTTCTCTATAATTGATATTTCACTTTTAATTTGCTAGGGAATTATTTTCCTTTGTTAATTTCGATTTAGTTAGTTGTTTTATTTTATTATCTTTAATTCAATCATAATCCATAGTATTTTTATTTCTCTAGCTAATTTAAACTACAAAACAAGCTAGTATTCGACAACCAATCTCTGTAGTACTGACATCTTTCTATATTACTTGGCTGACTCATATACTTGTGAGCCATTGGCAACATGATCCAACTATGAAATTGAAAGAGCAAGAAAATCTCCCACAGACAAGTATTAAAAACCTAAGATAGCATTTTTGTCTCTTCCTCTCTTTATTTTTTTTTTCTGACTTTTATGTGTTATTTATATGTATATGTTGAACCCTTATTTTGCCTAATTTATGAATATAATGGGTCGAGCTTTTTCTATTAAATAAATTTGGTTATTTCCATATAGGAAGAAACCCAAAAACCTAACAATTATCCCTTTCTTGACTATGTGGAAGAAGATGTCAATCTAACGATCATACGACAAGTCTCAAACTTCTCTCTTGGTAATGACTTCATCAACAAGTTGGAACCATTTCAATCAACTTGTCATTAAGGACATTACGTATTCAATGATATCTCACATTGATATGTTTTGACCTCGCATGAAAAGTTGAATTCTTACTAAGATAAATAACGCTTTGGTTGTCATAAAGCAACACATATCTTTTATGCACGAAGTCAAACTCTTGCAAGAATCACTGCATCCATAACATCTCTTTACATGATTCAGTTATAACAATGAACTCTAACTCAATGGTAGACAATGTAACACACTTTTGCAATATGGATTGCCAAGATACTGCTCTACCTATAAAAGTAATCAAATAACCAAAAGTAGACTTTCTAGAATCAATATCCCTTGCCATATATGAATATTTATACCTAACAAAAATAGGTTTCTCACTCCCAAAGCAAAACTTTAAATCAAAAGTGCCTCAGAGATATCTTATAAACCACTTCATTATATTCCAATGTTCTTTACCAGGATTGAAGAGGAATTGACTAACTATACTAATTGCATTAGTTATATTTGGACGTGTGCAAACCATCGCATACAACAAATTACCAACCAATTAAGTATAAGGAACTTTATGCATATCTTCCTTTTATTTCTCTGTGGAGGGACTATGATTAGTACTCAACTTAAAATGAGTAGCAAAGTAATGCTTATAGACTTCGACTTGTCCATGTTGAACCTTTGAAACATTTTCTTAATATACTTCTCTTATGATAGCCATAACTTCTTTCTATTCCTATCACAAATTATTTGCATGTCAAAAATTTGTTTTGCTAGCCCTAAGTCTTTCATGGCAAAAGACTTTTACACAACTCACACTTTAACCTATCAATACAAGAAGCACTATGACCAACAATTAACATGTAATCAATATATAACAACAATATGATAAAATTATTGTCTGAGAACTTCTACACAAAGACATAGTGATCACAAGTAGTCTTCACAAAGCCTTGTTCTCCTACAATAGAATCAACCTACTTGTATCATTGTCTCAACGCCTACTTTAAGCCATACAAATTCTTTTTTAAGTTGTAACATAGTTCTCTTTTCTTAGTGCCTAAAAACTTTCAGGCTACACCATGCAAATTTCTTCTTCCAAATCACCATGAAGAAAAATAGTCTTCACATTCATTTGCTCAATCTCCAAATCAAGACTAGAAGTAAACTTAAAACAATTTTGATGGAAGACATTTTCACAACTAGAGAAAAGATTTCCTTAAAGTCAATCCCTTTATTCTGACTAAAGCCTTTGACATCCAATCTGGCTTTGTATTGTGAAACTAAAGTATGTATATCTTGTTTCAACCTATAAACCCACTAGTTCTTCAAAACTCTTTCACTTTGAGGAAGCTTTACTAACTCAAATGTGTTGTTGTCATATAAGGATTTCATCTCATCATTCGTGACACCAATCCAATGTCTCTTTTACTCACTCTCTATAGTTTTTTCATAATATTCTACTTCTCCCCCATTAGTAAGAAACATATACTTACTAGAAGAATATCTTGTAGATATTATCCTTTGCCTAGTTAACCTTTGAAGTGAATCGGCTCGAGAAATAATAGGTGCGTGTTGCAAATCATCAACCTCACTTGCAGGAGCATCATCATGTATACCATACTAAATGCCACCAATAACTGAACCTAGAGAAGATAATAAGGTATTAGATCCACATTAACTATCTTGCCACTACCTTGAGGAACTATATTGTCTATCTTCTCAATGTCTTTAATAGTCTGATCCTCAACAAATATCACATTTCTGCTTTTAACAAGTTTTTTCTCAACTAGATCATATAATCAATACCGAAACTCATCTTGGTCATAACTAAGAAAAATGCATTGGCAAGTCTCGGAATCTTGCTTTAACCTTTCATTTTTTGAACATGCACAATTGTCTTATAACTAAAAACACTTAATAGGTCATAAGAAATATCCTTGCCAAACCAAACTTTATTAGGGACATCACCTTTCAAAGAAATGCTATGAGATAGATTCTTCACATATACAATTGTATTCACCCCAAAAAGACCATGGTAATTTTGCTTTTAAAGCAAACATCTTACCTTATCAATTAGTGTTTTATTCATCCTTTTTGTTAGGTCATTCAACTGAAGAATCTTAAATGGTGTCTCTTGTTGTCTGATACCCTGTGATCAATAATACTTATCAAATACTAGTTTTTTGTCACTTAGGCGTAAACATATACCTTTCTTGAGCAATCATCAATAAAGGTGACAAAATACAATGGACCATAAACATCTAAATGAATAAGCTTAAGTAAATCAGATTTTTTGGAAGGTGAATGACTTTTGAATAAGACCTTTCTTTGTTTCCTAACAAAACAATGTGCATACCTATCAAGCCTTAGACGTTTCACTCTAAGTAATAGATTCTTCTTTGTCAAATAACTAACCCTTTTTTTTACTCACGTGACTAAGTCTCTAATGTCATAATCTTGACAAATTTTCATCTTCCATCACACTCATCATGCCTCTAGCAATGAAAGCTTACATCAAGTACAAACTAGAAAATTTCTTACCTCGAGCCACAATAAGAGAACCTTTCTTGAGCTTCCATTGACCTCGTTAAAAGTGTTATAACAACCCTCATCATCAACCTTACCAATCAAAATCAAATTCAGATGAATCTCAACTAAATGTCAAACATTCTTAAGTATCAACCGTGTCCTAACGCTAGTTTCCAAGCAAACATCTCTTGTACCAATAACATGTGCTTGGCCATTATTGCTCATCTTCAACATTCCAAAGTCACCAAAAGTATAAAAAATGAGGAATTGATTTTCGGATGTAAAATGAAAACAGACACCACTGTCTATCACCTAAGTAGTCTTTTAGGAAACAATATTAACCACATTCTTATCATAAATAATAATGAGATCATTAAACCCATCAATAGCAACTCATCATTATTCTGTGCATTTTTCTTTTCTTGCCATTAATCACCTTTGTTGTCTTTGTTCTCTCTTTTCCACTTATAGCAAAATTTCTTGATATGTCATTTTTTGCCACAATGACGACACTTAAGATTCTTGTACTTTGATCTTGACTTCAATTTTCTCTCCCTATTTTTGAAAACTAAAACATCTAACTATAATGATGAACCCTGAGACTTTCTTTTCACCTCCTTTTTAACAGATTCCATGGAACCAACTCTACTTAAAGCTAAATTGTTAAGTGAGACATGAAAGGTTTCCCAGCTATCCGAAAGAGTCATAAGTAGCAATAACCTAATAACTTCACCATCAAATTTAATATTCATGTCAGACAACTGATTAACAATCCCTTGAAACTTATTCAAGTAATCCACCACAGTGGTTCCTTCATTATAGTTCGATTGCATCATCTTCTTAAGAGAGAATAACTTGTTACTTGATTTTGAAGCATACAACGATTCAAATTTATTCCACAAAGGACGAGCAAGTGTCTCACAGCAAATATGGTTGTAAACATTATCATCAACATATTGCCTAATGAAACTACACATTTGTTCGTGTTCAAATGTCTACTCTAAATCACTCTTACACTCAGGCATTTTAAAAGCAAATATTGGGAGATATAAATTTTTCATAATAAAAGATCTTTCATCTTAATCTTCTAAACATGATAATTAGTGTCATTTAAATAAATCATCTTGTTAAAGTTCAACTCCATCATTCAACTAAGTCAATCAATCACAATGGAAACCAAGGCTCTAATACCACTTGTTGGAACGAAAATAATTGAATTAACAATACTAAAATCAAAATCTCCCCTTCTTGATTGAACTATATGACAGCAAAAAATCCACCAAAATATGATTTTATCACACCAAGCAATCAAAAGCAAATATAGTAGAAAAGACACCATAATTTAACATGGAAACTTATTCAATGTGAAGAGTGAAATCAAGGGGCCTTACCTAAATAAACCAATCCACTATATCCAAAATAATAGGACACTATTTTTAGCCTATGAATTAGTACAAAAATCTCTAAAACAACAAAACAAAGTAGTAGCACACTTGTAGGAAAAATAAGGAATATCATAGTAAACTCAAAAGCCTATATCTTACATTACAAGAATCAATAACAAATCAAACATTCCTAAAATACTAACAAAATTTTAAAGCAATCCAGCAATAGACAAAAGATAAAGAGATGTTTTTCTAAGAGCTATCTAAATAGAATTGCATCAGATAGCTAGTCACATTTCAACATAGATAACTACTTATTTGAAAAACAAAATATGACCTCTACCATTCAAAATATAGAATAATGTGTCTTCCATAATAGTTAAAAACTCAAAGTAATTTGACGGAGAAATTGAGTGAAGAAGAAAATTTCCCACAAATATGCACTAAAAACCCAAGATAATGTTTATTTCTCTTTTTCTCTTTACTTTTTTTTTTTCCTAACTATTGTGTGTTATTTTTATGTATATATTAAGCCTTTATTTTGCCCTAATTTATAAATATAGTGGGCAGACTTTTTCTATCAAATAAATTTGGATTTCTTCACATAGGAAGGGATTCAAAAGCCCAACATATAATTGATAACAACAATAACAATTTCGTGCATGTTTATGTATTTTTTTTTTTTTTATAGTTCTTTTAGTCAACTTTGCCAGAAAATTTTTCACTTTGTTTTAACTTTCCACAGATTAATTAAATTGATGAGATGTTCTTTGCTTTTTTTAATCGAAAGTCAAAAGTACACTTAATTTAACTGGACTTATCTCCATTGGCTAGTGCAATAATAGCTCTTAATGGAGCAAAGTCTAGTCATGAATTTGTTTTCATAGTTTGTTGTTCTTGTGTTACAAAGCCATGAATTAGACCACCGATGCAATTTTCAAATAAATCAAAAATTACCAAGTTCAAGTTGTACTATCTCTTACCAAAATCTCAAGATTAAAGACCAAATTTATTCCATTAAGCAACAAAAGGCTTAAAATAAAAAACTCACTCGCTCATGAATATAATACTTACATTTCTATCTCTTCTAAGCTTACTGAGTTTCATTGTAGAAGCTAGTCTAATATATCTTTACCATGTGTTGTAATTTTTAGTATAAGATTATTTGCTTTGAGTAATATCAAAGCAAGAGAAAGAAAGAAATAACAGCAAGACAATTTAATTGGTTTAGATTTTACAAAGAAATCCTATATTAAAGGCATATGTGTTCCTCTAGTCGAATCTACTAGTATATCAAAGTTCAAATACAAAATACAGAAGCATAATTCTTAACCAAATACAACTAATAATATATAAATAATATACAAAGCTTAACTAAGTCAAATAAGACTTGACTTCCACCAGAGAGAAACTACCAATTGAACTTAAAAGGCAAAATCACCAAACCTTAGCAAAGCTTTGATAGACGCAAAGAATAGGGGAGAATGCAATTGTGTGAGAAAGCATGACACCCTTAGTTATACGTAAGTTTATATATCTAGGTTAGGATAGGTAAATATCTCATCCTTGAAAAGATTAAATTGCCTCTATAACTTTTCTATAATAACTAAGTTAACCCTCACAGTAATATTACTGAATTGTCTTTATAGTTTGAGACACATACATTTACAAACTCCATATTGTCGAAAACTAATGCATGACTTAAAAAAGAGAAACACACTTCTAGATCCCTAAAACCTAGACACTACCAATATATAACAAGTTCAAGGTTGTCTTAAACTTGTTAATTAGTATAGTTTTAGTTAACACATATACAGGATTAACTATAGATAAAATTTTCTCTAACACAACCTATTCATTAGACAAAACCTCTCCCACAAAATGCAACTTAACATTTATATGTTTGGTTCTTTCATGAAATGACTATTTCTAGATAGATGTATTGCACTTTAGGAGTCACAATACACCACAGGTGTGCCATTACTCAGTCCTTACTTTTTAGTTATTCATTTCAGCCATAAAACTTCTTTGATTACTTCTATCAAGGCTGCAAATTCAACTTTTGTTTTGGACAAGCAACACTATGCTAAAGACAACTTTTCCAACTTATCACACTACCATTAAATGTGAAGATATAACTTATTAAGGACCTCTTTTTGTCTAAATCTACAATATAACCAAAGTCACAATATCCTTGAACAAGAAATTTGTTAGATTTATTAGTGGAATATATAAGACCAAAATCATATAAGCTTTTCAAGTACCTTAACACCTATTTTATAGCATTCCAGTGTTCTTTACTAGGTTTTCTAACAAATCAACTCACTAGACTGATTGTATATGCAATATCAAGTATAGATCCTATCATAACATACATTATACTACTTACAACATTTGAATAAGGTATATTTTTCATGCATTCAGATTTAGCAATAGATAGATCATGCAAAACAACTTTAGTTTGAAATAAGCTCTCACAAGAGTGTTAACAATTTTAGAGTCAAGTCTACCATACAATTATATGACCTGTTTCACATAGACAAATTGTGATAGAGTTAAAAAAACCTTTAATCTTATCTCTGTTAATGTCCATGCCTAAAAGTCTTTTAGTTAGACTTAAATCTTTCATTTCAAACTTATCTTTTAACAACTTCTTTAATTTTAGGAAATCATCCATCTATTTTGAAATTATAAGCATATCATCAACATAAATCAACAAATAGACATAGCTGTTTTTTTAGTTTTATAAAAATAAACACATTAATCAAAACTACATCTAGGAAAGCCAATAAAAAGTATATAGTCGTCAAACCTCTTATATCAATGTCTTAGCCCCTGTTTTAGGCCATACAAAGATCTTTTAAGCAAAAAGAACCATACCTTATATTCCAGGTTTTACAAAACCTTCTAGTTATTCTATGAAAATTTACTCTTTTAAGTTACCATGCAAAAAGATAAGTGTAACATCTAATTATTCTAATTTTATGTCAAATGACACTACAATAGATAACATAAGTCTTCATTGATAAATGTTTAACAAGGGGTGAAAAAATTTCCTAATAGTCTATACTTTCTACTTGGGGAAACCTTTTGTAACTACCTTAGCCTTAAACCTTCCATTTACAAACCCTAGAACAATAGGTTTTCTTTTGAAAACCCATTTACATCCAATAACTTTTTGGTTGATAGGCCTTTTTGAAAGAATGGTAAGAAGACAGTGATGCAAAAATGACATGCATGTTAAAATCAAGCAAGAATCAAAGCATAGATAAAGGTAAGAAGGAAAGTTTAGGATTTTACCTACTTTTAGCTTTCTTCTTTTATGAAGACAAACTTTTCAATTGCAAGACCTCTAAAACATTGCACCAAGCAAGCAAAAAGCTACCAAGCTACCAGGGTATATAGAAAGAAGGGAGAGCTTTGTGCATTTGTGAGAGAAAGTTTTAGTTGAAATGAACTAATTGTATATAAAATGAGTTAAATGCCCATTTATATAGTGATGGATAATTAACAATTATGAAATTGTTATTTGGTCCATTTAAATTCTCAATTTAAACTATGACCATGCATGTATATCAATCATATACTTTAGTCGCCCTAATTTCATCTCACTAACATCTTAACTTTTAAATGTTACTTTTGCACCCTTATAACACTTTATATTATTTTTATTTTATTATCCTTTGGAAAGTGCTAGTCAATCCTTGATAATCAATCTTAACTATGAAAATGCTTGGTTTATTAATGTAACCCTTTAGGTTCACTGTGGTATAGATATGAACCTTTTGCAAATGATCCAAAAACTCAACAACTATAGTAAACATCTAGCAATCTGCTATAACCCTTAAACCACGATAAAGATACACTCAATCAAACCTAAATTTCTAATCATACGTTTTGTATACGTAAGATCTTTTCGTTGTCTAATCTTGATTGATTTTGGGCTCTTAGTTCATTAAAACCCAAATTTCAATTCTCTACGAGCCATCAGTCGATATATTCAAAATATGTCATCACGAACACCCTTCGTATGACTAACAATATACTTTGGCAAAAGATTTTGGTTTCAAATATTTATTGACATTCGTTCAAAAACTTGGATCTAGATTGAATAAGTAGATATTTAGAATCTAATATTTATGAGTCAATGGATCTCATCTTGATTATCATTCGTCTCCGAATATAAACAACGTATGACCAACATGCTTTTATATAGAATATAATTAGCCTCATATTTATTTGTCATATGAACCACACATATCTGACCATGATATCTTGTGTCAAAAGATTAATTTGTACACTAGTACAATCATATGATAAGTCATTAACTTTAATTTAATAACTATATGACTTATCGTTATTGGTCACCATAAAAAAACGGTTCACTAATTGTTAATCCATGCTAATGTCTTAATGACATGACTATCATTATTACCCCTACTAATATCATCTCATGATATTCAATGGAAACGTTAAATATACTTGATATGTGATATTTTGGTAATTTAGTTTTATTTGCTAAGTGAATTATCTGAACAGTTTGTATACATACTTTTTCTTTTATTAATAAATTATCACACATATATATATAAGATGAAATACCATAAACAAAATACGAATGGTTCCTAAGACATACACTAACACTTTTAATGAAAGACCAAGTGTTATTCTTATGTAGAGAATTCATTTAAGCTTTATAGCATTTAACCATTCATGCTTATGTTTACTCATACAAACTTGTTTAAAATTTAATGGCTTATTTAACTCTATAGAATCACCTATATGAAATGCATATGAAATAAAATTTGCATAAACATATCTAGGTGGCAACTTAATAGTTCTTCTAGACTTATCCCAGATAAATTGATAATCAGAGAGATCAGAATGTCTATCAATGTCTAAACTATTTTGATTCTAACTCTGACTCTGTGATGGTTGTTGCTTCAAACCTTTATCCTCATACTTTGACGTATGAATTAGATCTGAGCCCAAACCATGTCTATCACCTAACTTACCACTATCAAATTTACTCTATATTTTTCACCTTAATGTGAACATGTTTAGACTGTGATTTATTAGATTTAAACAAATCTTTATAAAATGGAAATTCATTAAACACAATATCTCTACTAATTATACATTTCAATTCATCGATCAACCAAACTTTGTAGCTCTTAGTACCCATAGGATATCCTAAGAAAATAGTTCTTAAATCTCTAGGGTTCGTTTTATCTTGATTACATGGATATAGGCTAGGCAACAAAATGGTCTTAAATGATTTAATTTAGGTGTCCTATTAGACCACAATTCTATAAGAGCATTAAAGTTAATGGCATAATTGGGTGATCTATTAATCAGATAATAGGCAATAGTAAGAACTTCTACCCAAAATTTCTTACTTAAACCTAGTCAGCTAACATGTATCTTACTTTATATAGAATGGGTTTGCTCATCGTCTCAGCAAGACCATTTTGTTGAGAAGTATTTATACGAGTCTTATGTCTTAAGATTCCAGATTATTTACAATATTCAGTAAATCGATTATTATAGAATTCAAGCCCATTATCAATTCTTAGGACTTTTAATCTTTTATTAGTTTGATTTTCAACAATAGTTTTCCATTCCTTAAAAAATTCAAAAGCTTGGTTTTTATTCTTTAGAAAATAAACCCAAACCTTTTTTGAATAATCATCTAAAAAGGTTAAAAATAATAAACATTAGACAAAAAGCTTATACCTGAGAAGAACCTCGTAGATCAGAATGAATATAATCCAACACATGTTTTGATCTATGAGACACAATTTCACAAAACTCTAGTGTATTAATTCTGTTAGCATTTATTAGATTTTGTTTATAGAGTTCTTGCAACCCTATAAGACTAATGTGTCATAATCTATTATGCCACCATCCAGTTTCATCTAATTTATCATATTTCGATTACAATGAATCTAGTATAGCATATTCCTCTAGGATGTATAGCCCATTAATCAGTTTTGCTCTCATTACCACTAAAACCCCTCTCATTATTTTAAACACACCTTTCTCAGATTTATAAGAGTAACCATAGGAACCTAACAATCCTAAAGATATCATATTTCTTCTTAATTTTGGAACTAATCTAACATCATTTCGAATTTTAACGAAATCATATATCAGTTTTTGTTTTATTACATTTATACCAGTAACCTCACATGACTCATCATTACCTATTAAGACTTTACCACCATTTATGTGTTTTAAATCTATTAACTAGTCTTTTCTAGGTGTCATGTGAAAAGTGCACCTTGAATCTATAACCTATTCATCACTTGGTAATCCCTCAGTTAAAACAAGCACTTCAACATTGTCATAACCATTTACAATTTCATGTTTGTCATGATGCAAAATTTGTTTTCTTTCTTTCAGGATAGTTCTTTTTCATGTGACCTTCTTTATGACAATTCTAACATACCCTTTTAGATTTAGATTTAAACCTATTATTCCTTTTATCTTTATGCTAAGATTTCTTCTCAAACCTTCACCTATGGTTTTCTTTTCAATTTTTATTTTTAAATCTTTAGACTTAAGAGCCCTTAGGACATCCTCTATGGAAAGAGACTCTTTACCATATTTGATAATAGTTTTTACATCCCTAAAAGTTTTAAGTAGTGAGCTCAATTTAATGATAGTATGATTTCCATCAAAAAATTTTTCTTTTATATTAGCAAGATTAATAGTAATCTTATTAAACTCACCTAAGTTTTCTTCCAAACTTTTACTAGGATGCATTTTAAAGCCAAATGTCTGCTCTTTCACATAAATTTTATTAGTCAAAGATTTAGTCATATGAAGAGATTTTACTTTCAACCATAATTTTGCAGTAGTATCAACATCGTTTATTTACCTAAGAATATTATCAAATAAATGTAAAATAAGTAAACTATAGGCAGCTTCAACTACCTCAGCCTTCTATGAGTCAATCATTTCAAAAGGCAAAACCTTTAGGCCTTCTAAAACTTTAACACATTTTTTACAAACCTGAATAACCCTCTCTTTTCACTCCCGATATTAAAATCTTTTTTACCAGTAAATTGCTCGATTTCTACTCTAGATGATCCCATTTTATTCTTTAGTTTATTTTGTTAATTTCTTTATTCCTATAAATACCAAAAGAAAAAAATAGTAGTACCAAGAAAGTAAGATACCTTTCTAGAACAAAAATTATTTTCGAAAATATTCAAATATCTCTTAAAGAGCACTAAGATATAACAAAAACAAACAATAAAAAGAATAAATTCAAGGCACTTCTTAAGATATTAGATATCATAACAAATATAAACGAAAAACAAATCACAGAATATAGATCAAAGAATCTTTTGTGGCTTTGAAACCACTTGTTGTAATTTCTAGTCCAAGATTATTCAATTTGAGCAATACTATAGTAAGAGAAAGAAAACAGGAACAATGAGGCAATTTTACTTAGTTTGGATTTCACAAAGAAATCTTACATCCAAGATAGAGGTATTCCTCTAGTCAAATTCACTAGTATATCAAAGTTTGAATACAAATACAAAAGCACAACTCTTAACCAAATACAACTAATTCGAAATCACCAAACTCTAATAGAGGAGAAATCACCTAACAAATTCAAATAGAACCTGACTTCCATCAAAGAAAGACTGTCGATAAAACTCAAGAGGCAAAATCACTAAACTCTAATAAGCTTTAACATGCATAAAGAATAAGTGAGAATGCAATTGTGTGAGAAAGAATGACACCTTTGGTTATAAGTTTATATATCTAGGGTTAGGATAAGTAAATATCTTATCTCTAAAAAGACCAAGCTACCCCTGTAACTTTTCTCTAATAATTAAGCTAGCCCTCATAATAATATTTTTGAATTACCTTTATAATTTGAGACACATACGTTTACACCACTTTCAATACAAATAATGCCTATCAAAAATCCTCAATCTTTTCTTGACTAATCTTCTTAGGTAGGCTTATCTCATAGATAAATATTCCATTAGTTTTTACAATGCTACATTAGGCAATGTCTTTGACAAGTTGTATGCCCTTTTTCTTTGCCCAACTATAGCTCCTTTATTAAAGGAATCTTTTTCAGATTGGAAAGGATGTTAGTTAAAGTTTTTTTACAGGTAAGCTTAGTCTATGGGCCATTATTTACACAATTTGAATGGAAAGAAACAATCGAATTTTCACTAACCTTTCTTTGCCCAAAGATAGATTTGTGAAAAGGATTAAAAGACTAGTAAGAGATAGAGAGGCCAACTTATCAAGCATTTTATCTTCTGCTGCCAATGTAACAGTTGTAGGTATGACCAAGGTTATCTTTGTCTTTTGCTCGAGTTGAGTAATTATGTGTAAGAATTTATTTACTATGAGTAAAGTTTAGGATGCAAAATTACCTAAGGAGGCTACATGCCCATGTGTGACATGGCAAAGCATAAAATGGTCTTTTCCAGGTGAGATATGTTATTTGACCAAGTTTGGACATTATACATGCTCGTGCAATGGGTATGCACACCAATGTATTGTTAAAAAATTTTAATTTGGGATAAGGATACGTTTCATGGGAATTTCAAAACATGGCTTTACTGTGTAATGACACACACACCTATGTATCGTTGTCTAGAGTGAAAATAAAAATGGTCATAGATATGTTTAACTCACTTTTTACCCTAATATTTTTAGAAAGAGCATAACATGTGAAAGGATTTTGGTAAGTCTTGTAGCTTAGGATGCAAAAGGAAGTCGAAGGAAAGTAATCAAGTTACATGAAGAACTTTTGTTTTGCCAGAGAAAGGTAAGAGACTTTCTTCTTTTAGATGAATATGTAGTTTAGTTTATTTCGATGTCAATGCCTTTTACAATTGTGAATAATTTTCTGATAATGGGTGGAAAGGTGATTTCATGACACACAAATTGAACATAACCACTTAGTGAGAGCATGTTATTGTGTGGTTGAAGGATGAATTATAGTTTTTTAAAATTAGGTTATAATTTTAGTGGATTGGATTATTATACCTGTTTCACCGAGAAGTTATGCTATTATTGCTAATTAAAAGTTCAATGATTTATGAATGAAGGACTTTTATGGTTGTATTTGTGGGGTAATGGTTTGGGTTGATGTGTTGATAAAAGAATGAGTTATAGGTGGTTTTGCTTGCAATTTTATGATGTTATGTGTTTTAGCAATGAATGGTGGTGTTTTTATGTTGTGAGAATGTGGTATGTTGTATAAAAACCATTAGGTAAGAGTTAGAAGGTTGAAAAGATACAGGAAAAGTTGTTGCTAAATTTTAGGGAAAAAAACACTAAATGCTTATGTATATCTACATACACAACTGTGTATACTTGAAGAAATCTCTCCCAGTATAGGTACAATGTCACAGGAGTATAGATTGGGGAACAAGTACATGTCTGTATGGTATAGTTCACACAACCATGTGTATTCTCCCAAAGATACGCACCTATGTACCTAGGTTTCAAGTTGTGTGGGTTAAAGGTATACAAACCCCTATGCAAAGGGTACACACCTATGTACATATAAGGAAAATTAGGAATAAAGGTATAAAGAGTTAGTAAAGAGTTTATAAAGTTTCAAAATGAATGTATGAACTTAGAAATGACTATCTTACCTTTATAAATGAAGATTTTGATGAAAGAAGATATTAAGCCTTGACAAAGGCTAATATATGTGTGTTTGACTATGTGAACAATGACATGGACCCCAATTAGAGTGGTTTCGAGTCAAAACCAAAAAATGATGTATTACATATTTAGAACCACTGAGCTCTATATAGTGTGGCAGTGAAAACAATAAGGTAAGTTTGTGTAACACTGATACCTTTAGATAACTATGCTTCAACGATAGGCGACGAAGATTCTGAGATACATGTGTGATAACAAGATAAGCCTAGGGTCTCACTACCTTATAATATGATATCTATAGCCCTAAGCCCGATCAGCACGTACAGTAAGTACACTTATGATAAACATATGAGATGTCTTATGCTTTCACCAAGTGTCTTAGACGTCCATATACATCTTGTGACATTAGTCATTTTAGACAATAATGCCATAATGGATTTTGTGTTGGGCACTGAAATTTTTTGGATGGGTATCAGGGATATTTCATAAATGTTTGCACCAATATGAGGATGATAAAAATAGGACACCTAATACTTCATGATTATTTGGATGTACATTCTAGTATATTATGAGATTGTCTACTTACTAAGTATGTTTTACTAACGTGTTTTGTTTTTATGGTTTTATAGGTTGATTTATGAAATAGTAGGGTGGTAGTAGGGGAGACAATGAGTCAGCTCGTGGAGACGTATAAGGGTAAGGGCATTATCATCATTTTGTTACTATAAGCAGTTATATTATATATTAAAATTATTTATCTCATCTTATTCACATTTATTTTATTTGCCCTTTAAAGGTTACGAACACTAGATTTTCATTTTAATTATTCAAGACTTTGTTTTAGAGTATGAATTAATAAATGCACTTTTAGGATGTGGGATAATGTTTAATACTATTGCATGTTGTTTTAAATATTTATGCATGACAAAGTTTTAATTAGGCATGTCTCTTGAAATATATATTTTGTATAGGGGTATGTATCTAGAATAGGTGTTACATTTTTTGTGTATAGTTTGGGAACCCAAAAGTGTTTTAAATATGCATTATTGCTTTAAAAGTTCCTCATACGACACTAACCATACCCGTCTGCCAATTACTATAAGTATTATTGTAACCTGTATTTAAATAATGGTACATCCACTTAAGATATTGTGTGTGGTGTCAGGATGAGGAGATCAAGTACTTTAATAGGCAATGCTAATGCTAATGAGGTTTTAACCCTAGAGAAAAGCTAAAAAGCTACACAAGGACAAATATCAAGTACAATTACAGTACCCTAGGTTAATGATTTTATCATTTAGAGGATTATGTAAAAGGCCTTCTTAGCTAACCATGAGACCTTAAAGAGTGTAAGCCACCCAACACAGATACCTGTCTTAATTGAGTAGTATCCGCTTACATTTGATTTATCCCCTCAAGAAGAGACACTAGGCAAGGGTGTTTAAAGACTATTGGCTACCAGTGATAACAAGGGATAGATCCACCCCATTCACAGCTTAATGAGTAGACATTAGCCCTTTAAGTTTTATGGTACAAAGATAGATAAAATATCAACTGATGACTAGTCAAAGTCTTGTTTGAGATTATAGATCATGAAAAGATCTAGTATATGAGTTATTTGATAAGATTCAATGTCAAGGTGTGATAGCAAGTTTTCCAAGATACCCATCAAATAAATATTGTGACATAGGTTGAGTTAAAAAAGGCTTTCGAAAAAAAGTTCCTTAGGGTAGATATGATATATGTTAGAGCATAAGAATACCTTAACTTAATGGTTAAGGAATTCTTTACAAAGTTAAATGCACTAGCTCGATATATTCTAGTTACGACTAGTATTGATAAGAGAAAAATAGAGATCTTCATTAATGGGCTTCGTCTAGATATTGCCAAGGATATGTTTACCAAAGATAACCTTTCTAGATCCTACACAGTAGTAGTAGGTAAAGCTTATAGATCAAAGGCCAGGAGATTAAGAATGGCTTAAAAAAGGAAAAGAGATATAGATCAGCCCTACTAGTCTAGGATATGATCAGTAAACCTAAAGAGGTAACCAAGAATGAGGTAATTGTGATAGTTGAGGTAAGAGAAGCTTTCAATCCTAGGATTTTAGAAAGGGCCAGAAGAGTAAAAGGTCAAGACATGGTGAACGACCTAAGAAATAGGAGAAAATAAGGTGAGAGGAGAACCTTGTTTGTCATAGATATAGTTATAGGCATACTAATTAGTGTATAGTTAGGTAGAAACTTTGCTTCAGATGCAAGCAACCTAGTCATTTTGCTTAAGAGTGTACAACTATAGCATTAGCCCTTATCATACAGACTATTGGGAGAGGATAGGTTAAGGTCTCTATAGTGACCCAAACGCAAGTTGAAGCCAACCTATCTACAGTGACTTGTCAGTTATCTTTACATTCTTGTCTATTATATGTATTAGTTAATTCTAGTGCTACTTATAGTTTCATTGCCCAAAGGATCATTAAAAGACTAAGGTTAAAACCTACTTCAGTGATTGACGTAAGCATTGAGACGCCTGATAGAGACAATAATAAGTAATCAGATATTGTTAGATAAGTCAATATTCCTAAGAGAGCGAGAAATTATGGTGAATTTTATTATATTTGACATGTGAGATTTTGACATCATCCTAGATATAGTTTTATGAGTCGTTATAAAGCTAAGATCAATTACAAGAAAAAAGAAGTTAAGGTTATTGGGAGAGGATAGGTTAAGGTTTCATCTTGATGATTGTAAGGAGTTCACTTTTGGAAAGGGTTATGTGGCAAACATGATGATTAGTAGTGTGAAAGCAAAAATAATGTTGAGTAAAAGATGTATAAGATATTTAGCGCACGTTATGAGTAAAGTGGATAAATCAGTCCCAAGTTTACATGATACTCTTATTGTGTCTAAGTTTTCATATGTATTTTTAGACAATTTTCTAAGGTCGGCATTTAAGAAAGAAGTTAAGTTTAGTATTAAGTTAGCTTGAGAGGACAACGCCTATTTCTAAAGCCCTTTATGTTATGGCCTTAGTTAAACTCAAAGAACTAAAAAAACAATTGCAAGAGCTTTTGGGCAATCATTTAATTTGACCCAATCACTCATCCTAGGGCTTACCGATCATTTTTACGAAAAAGAAAGATGGGTCAATATACATGTGCTTTAATTATAGAAAGATGAATATGGTGACAATGAAGAACAAATACCTGCTATGAAGGATCAATGACTTGTTTGATTAATTGAAAGGTGCCCTAATGTTTTCTAAAATTGACTTGAGATTTAGATATCATCAAGTTCGGGTTGTCGAGAAGGATATTTTGAATACTACCTTTAGGACAAGATATGGGCACTATAAGTTAATTGTGATGCCTTTTAGTTTAACTAATCCTCTAGTAGTTTTCATGGATTTAATGAATAGGGTATTCCAATATTGTCACAATAAATTTTTGGTTGTATTTATTGATGACATTTTGATGCAGAGGCTGAAAGACCGACAATTGTATGTCAAGTTTTCTAAATATGAATTTTGGTTAGAGTATGTGGCTTTTTTGGGATATGTTGTGTCAACTAATAGTATCTCAATAGATCCGAGTAAGGTAAAGGTAGTGTTAGAACGACAATGGCCTAAGACAACTAAAAAGATACAAAGTTTTTCTAGGATTAGTAAGTTATTACAGACAGTTCATGGAGGGCTTTACTAAGTTAGCATGACCGTTGGCTGAGTTGACTCAAAATAATATTCCTTTCAGGTGGTCAGATGCCTGTGAAAAGAGTTTTTAGGAGTTAAATAAGAGACTAATTTTAACACCAGTTTTAACATTGTTGATTGAAGGTGAAAATTATGATCTATATGCTTATGCTTCCTACCACTTCTGATAACTCAAGGATAATGAGATGATATACCCTACTTATGATCTGAAGTTAGTCGCAGTTGTTTTTGCATTAAAAATCCGGCAACATTAGTTATATGAATTCAAATGTAACATCTACATATATCATAAAAGTTTAAAATATTTCTTCACTTAAAAAAATTAAATATGAGATAGATGAAGTGGTTAGAGTTGGTCAAAGATTATAATTATGATATTAGGTACTACCTAAGAAAGGCTAATGTGGTAGCCAATGCTTTAAGTTGAAAGGTGATATTGTATCAGATTATAGCTTGTTAAGAACTGTAGTAGGAAATACAGAAAAAAACAAATAGAGATGGTTTTTGGATTATTAGCTAGATTGAGGATTCAATCGGCTTTGTTGGATGAGATCTAGGTAGCTTAATCATCAAATGATTGATGTATCCAAATGAGGCAAAGAGTTACCAAATGAGCTAGGTCAAACTTTAGTGTTACTTATGATGCTTTGAGATTCAACAACTGAGTTTGTATTCCCAATATGGCTAAGTTGAGAAAATAATATTTTGGTAAAAACTTATAGTTCCTTTGACATTGTCTATTATAGGGGTATAATAATGTATCAAGATCTGAAAAAATCTTTTTGGTGGTCAGATATGACAAGTTTCATCACTGAGTGTTTAGTGTGTCAACAGGTTAAAGTTGAACATCAGAGGCTATCAGGATTATTGTAGCATGTTGCTTAGATCAAGAAGCAAATTGGCTAAAGGTATTACCACTTATGAAGTTTGCTTATAATAACAATTGTTAGATGACCACTTAAATGACTTTATATAAGGCACATTATGGAAGAAAGTATAAATCATGACTTTATTAGGATGAAATAGGCAAAAGAGATGTATTAGCATAAGCTTTGGGATTAGAGATAACCTAGAAAATAATGGAAAATGTGAGAATAATTAGGGAGAGGATGAAACTGACTCAAGATCATCATAAAAGTTATGTTGATTAAAGGAGACAACATCTAAAGTTTGATATAGATGATAAGGTCTTTGTTAGAGTTACCTTTTACCATCATGTGATGAGATTCGAATGAAAAGGTAGATTATCATTGAAGTTTATAAGACTATTCGAGATTTTTGGGTGTATAAGTAAGGTTGCCTACAAATTTGCATTACTAGCGAGTATAGACCAAATTCATAATGTTTTTCATATGTCATTGCTACATAAGTACATTAGTAACATGACTATGTGTTTTTAGTAGAGGATTTGGAGCTCACAGATAATCTGGCTTATGAGGAGCACCTAGTTTAGATATTGATAGATGGGTAAAGCAATTCAAAAATTAGTAGATATTATTGGTTAAAGTACTATAGAAGAATCATTGGGTAAAAGAGGCCACTTGGAAAGTGAAGAAAGATATGAGATAAAGGTTCTGTTTGAGTGAATTTTGGGGACAATTCTTTTAAAAAGGGGAGAAATGTAACACCCATAGGTATGACCAAAGTTATTTTTATCTTTTGTTTAAGTTGAGTAATTATGTGCAAGAATTTATTTATTATTGTGAAATTTGGGATGCACAGTCATGTATGGAAGCTGCACACCTATGTGTGATTTGACAAAGGGTAAAATGGTCTTATCTAAGTGAGGCATATCATTTGACCAAGTCTAGACACGAAACACGCTCGTGCAAATCTGACAAACCAATGTGCCTTTGTAACATCCCTCTCTAGAAGTATTACCCTCTAGAAGGAAAATGTTACTAATTAAAATCTGGAATATCTATTTACAAAAAAACTTTAAAATAAACTCATTTTACTGTTTAAAATTGTTCTATGAAAACTGAAACTTCGAAAGCAAACAAAAGATGTATATATCATGTATATATAAACAAAAAAACTCATCTGAAAGCATATGAGATCATGGAGTAATCATATACATACCCCTAGATACAACTATGATATTATTTGAAAACTATATTCAAAAAAAGCCATACACATGTAACATAAACCATAAATAACCTTCTCCAACTTGGATCTAACCTACCTCATAGCTACCCCGATCATTTATACTTGCAATAATGAAAAGAAAAGAATGGAGGGATAATAACACTTAGTAAAAGGGAAAGAAATAAGCAAATTATCTTCTTTCCTATTCTTAGTCACTCACATGACTCAATTTCATGTAATAACCCCTATCAGGGAATCAAAAGAATAATCTGGCTTATCTTTTACTATTTGGATCAAACTTTGTTCCATCTAGTGTTCATTTGATATTTTTTGGAAGTTGACTATAGGGATTCAACACTTTTCTAGGCTCGAACTTTCTTTCTTTTTTTCATTACACTATCTTAAAATTTGAATTGTGTTCTACTATAATAGACCCTACTGTGGATCTATGTCTTACTTCAGACTTGTCCTACTGCAAACATGTCTTAGTATGGATAATGTAGCATAAAGTATCTCCTCATAGTTCATAGCAAGCATGCATTATCACTTACTTATTTTGCTTCCATCCAAAACTAAAACTCATGTCTTGGCCCTTTCTTTCTCTTTAGGCATATGAGATATTATTGAGTATCCATAACCTACCAAACTATACTCTCAGGACGACCCCTAAATCCTGAGCCCTAAATTTCCTTTCTTTCTTATCTTTCTTTTCTTTTCTTTTCTTTTCTTTTTCTTTTCTTTTCCTTTCTTTCCTTTCCTTTCTTTCTTTTCTTTCTCTCTTCCTTTTCATTCATTCTTTCTTTCTAGAAACTATAATCACTGTTTATTTGGTAGGGTAGTCTTTTTGTTTAAGCAATTTAATAGTCCAAATAGTCTCTAAATTATAGAAACTATATATCATTGAAAGAGGATTTAAAGTGCTTTCCAAAAAGCTATAGTAGCACTTATGATTCCTCAGATAAGACAAT
Organism: Mangifera indica; assembly: GCF_011075055.1. NCBI lineage: Eukaryota > Viridiplantae > Streptophyta > Magnoliopsida > Sapindales > Anacardiaceae > Mangifera > Mangifera indica. The sequence goes on from NC_058138.1 coordinate 7,306,854, forward strand.
CAAAATGAGCTTTCTTTCTCTTCGTCTTTCTAAAAAAATTACTATTTATTTAGTAGCGTAGTTTTTTTGTTAAAGCAATTTAATAGTCTAAACGATCCTTAAATCATACAAACTATATATCATTGAAAAGAGGATTCAAAGAGCTTTCTAACAAGCTGTAATATCACTTATAATTCATCAGATAAAGTAGTGAAAATATAGGACAAAATCAATGGAAAAACTGTAAATATTTCTCAACTCTCTGTTATGAACCAAAATCACACACATAGATACCCCAAATAACAAAACAACATTTCTCAACCTTAAAGTCATCATTTATAACATAGAGCAAAGGAACCAAGGGTATACAACATGAAACATAAAGTTCATTGAGCAAACCTAACGGAAACCAAGAATGATTCAACTTACCTTGCTTCAAGCCAACACTTGTCAAACTTGCTCCCTCTTCTTTGCCTTGATTATCTTCTCACCAAGAACTACCTTAAATCAATATCAAAGCACACTAATATATTCATATAACATGCTCCAATATATTTAAACATAGGTAAAGAGGAAAAAAAATAGACCTTTTGGTTACTAAGGCCTCCAAAGTATTTTCTCTCATTTTCTTTCCTTGCTTTTTCTTTCAAAACCCCTTCAAAACATCCACTTTCCTTCAAAAACAAAGAAAAAACACTACATTCTCACCAAGTTTTTAGAAAGGATGGGAGAAGAAGAAAATGCATAAAAATAACTTTTGTTTTTTTGTCTTTTATCCCTTTATATATACATACATTCTTGGCTTAATGTTTTATCTTTTTGTAATCAATTATATATATATATATATATATATGCACACACATATATATTATTGAACATATATATATATATAAATACATTTGAACATCTATATTTAAGACTAGAAATCTCTTAAAGCAAGGTCAAAAGATATAAATACCCTTGGAACATACCTAAAAGTATTACAATTCTTCCCTCTTTGCAAGAATTTCATTATCGAAATTCATAAAACAACTCTGGGTACTTCTCCCTTATGTCTATTTCATTTCCCAAGTGGTCTCCTCTATCTTCCGGTTTCTTCATAGGACTTTTACTAGTGGAATCTATTAGTTCCTTAGCTGTTTAATTCTAGTATCTGAATTAGTTTTTTTCATAACTAAGGTTTTCTAATAACTGAATATCATTTGTATTCATGACCTTGGAATGAAAACCAAGGCACTTCCTTAAAGATGAGACATAAAATATGTCATGAATTTGGTCCGTACTGGCTGACAAGGCTAATCTATAAGCTATTTTACCAATTCTCTTAACTATCTTATATGGACTTACACATCTGGGAGCTAGCTTTCCTGTCTTTCCAGATCTCATCAAATGTTTGAATAAAGCAACCTTTACAAATACAAACTTACCCACATTGAATTCCAAGTGTCAACATCGATGGTTTGCATAACTTTTCTGTCTACCTAGGCCTATTTCATTCTTTGCCTGATCAGTTAGACATCATCGTTTATTTTTTGGGTTAACTTAGGCCTAAAGGATTGGGATAACATATCTCTCTCTACTGTCTCATCCTAATGGAGAGGAGAATGACACCTCTTACCATATAATGCCTCATAAAGTGCCATCTGAATAGTCATCTGGTAGCTATTATTATAAGCAAACTTTACTATGGGTAACATTTCTACCTACATTGCTTTATAATCCAGACAATAAGCTGTTAACATGTCTTCCAAAATCTGATTAACTCTCTTTGTCTAACCATTTGTTTGAGGATGATAGACTGTACTAAATACCAAATTAGTACCCAAGGATCTTTGGAGACTCTTCCAAAAAGCTGATACAAATCTAGTATCATATTAGATACTATGACCCTAAGTATTCCATGTAATCTAACAATCTTCCTAACATATAATCTCTCCAATTGATCTATGATAGTGGTATCTTTAATAGGTAAGAAATAGATAGAGGTTGAAACAACCTTGAAAGCCTCTGGTGTTTGGCCTTAATCTACTGACAGGTGAGATATCTAATAACAACCTCACCTATATCCTTTTTCATGCTTGACCATTAAAAATGTCATTTTAAATCTTAATACATCTTTACACCCCTAGGGTAGGTAGTGTAAAGAGAACTATAAACCTCTGTAAGAATCTTTTGTCTTAGTTTAGCTATCTAGGGAACACACACTCGGTTTTTGAATCTGAAAACTTTATTTGATGCCTATAAATCTGTTTCTAGACCTTCTTGAACTTTTTGAATTTTTTGTTGACACTACTCATCTTGTGTCTGAGCCTTTTGAATCTTATTTATGAGAGGGTTAAATCTCTAATTTGGCGAGAGCTCGAGTCACAAGCTCAATCTACTATCAATTTATGTCTCTTTGAATTTCTTTTTATACCGTTAGTTATAATATCATCATGTTTCTACTAAAGGCATCCACAACCACATTAACCTTGCCTAGATGGTATTTAATATCATAATCATAGTCTTTTACTAATTTAAGCCATCGCCTCTATCTCATATTTAACTCTTTTTTAGTGATAAAATATCTGAGGCTTTTATGGTCAATATAAATATTACATCTTAACTCATACAAATAGTGTCTCTAGATGTTCAAAGTAAGAATCACTGTTGCTAACTGTAATTCATAAGTGGGGTATTGAGTTTCAAATTCTTTCAACTGTCTCGAGGCATATGTTATCACTTTGCCTTGCTGCATTAACACTATTCCTAAACCACCGTGTGAGGCATTGGTGCACAAATTGTACTTAACTCATTTTTCTGGAAGTGCTAACATAGATGTAGTAGTTAATCTTCTTTTCAATTCTTGAGAACTCGCCTTACAAGCATCTGACCACTAAAATGGCATTGTTTTCTTTGTAAGAGTTGTAAAAAGTCTGGCTAGTTTGGCAAATCTTTCCACAAACTTTCAATAATACCTTGTTAAACCCAAGAAGCTACGAACCTCTTTGACTGTCTTTGGTCTCTACCACTTGACTGCAACCTTAATCTTACTAGGATCTATGGATATACCCTCTGGTAAAATCATATGCCCTAAAAAGGTAACTCTATCTAGCCAAAATTCACATTTTGAGAATTTGGCGTACAATTATTTCTCTCTCAACCTCTAGAGGGTAAACCTCAAATATTGTTTATGCTCCTCTTGACTGTGAGAATACACTAAAATATCATCAATGAATACCACAATAAATTTATCTACGCAGTCATGAAACACCCTATTCATCAAATCTACAAATACCGCAGAGGCATTCGTCAATCCAAATGGCATCATTATAAACTCAAAGTAGTCATACCTAATTCGGAAAGTCTCTTAGGTATATCTTGTTCTTTCACTCTTATATGGTGATAACTAGATCACAAATTTATCTTGGAGAAGACCACGAACCCCCTAAACTAATCAAAGAAGTCATCAATCTAAGGTAGTGAGTACTTGTTCTTAACTATGACTTTATTTAGCTCTCTGTAATCAATGCACATCCTCATAGACCCATTTTTTTTTTCAAAAATAAAATGAGAACTCCCCTAGGAGTATGGCTCGGTCTGATAAAACCATGATCTAACAGCTCTTGAAGCTATTTGTTCAGTTCTTACAACTTAATAGCGGTTATTCGATAGAGTGTTTTCAAAGCTCTCAATACTAGCTCTAGACTAAACTTAACCTCTCGCCTAAGAGCTAATCTCAATAGCTTACTTAGGAATATATCTTAAAACTCTTATACCATTGGTGTCTTATCAATACTCTGGCCTGACTCAATCTTGCTTACTATATAAACCAAATATCTAGTATACTTTTTTTTCAACATTTTATTGGCTTTCAATATACTAATCATCAAACTCCAAATATAACCCTCACCGATCTCAAACTAATCTCCAAATTCTAAACTGAATCTTACTTTCCTCTTTTTCCAATCAATCTCAGCTTTGTATCTCCCTAAGAAGTTCATCCCTAAAATCATGCCAAAATTAGGCATTTCAAACACAATCAGGTTCATTAGTAGTTGTCTATCCTGAATCACAACATTCTGTCCCAGTAGCATCATCTCATTAATGATTGACCCCTTATCAGACTACTTGATCATAATCCTTTGAGCTATTCTAATAGGTTGTACCCTTAACCTCTTAAGCAAACTCTTGGCTATAAAATAATGAGTAGCACCATAATCTAGTAAAACATAAATAGGAGTATCAAGATAAAGAATATGACCCATGACTACTAATGGGTTGGCATCTTCTAGGCCTTGGGTGATCGTATAAACTCTAGTTGTGGTCTTTTCTACAAGCTACTACTACTTTACTCTCATTGGGGTAACTGTTTAAAAATGAGTGGTATGTTCAAGCTAATGACATTTGAAATAAATTGTCTAGCTTGTTGGACACTTTCCTTTATACTGTTTCCTACATTTCTGGTAAGTTGGTATCTTAGGTCCTCTCTATTTCTTCCCACTCTTCTAGTTATTTTTAATGCCTTTGAACTGGAGAGGTCATTTACCCTTCCTATCCTGATATGGAAAAGGGTCTCTCTGTGTTGAAATTAAACCACTACTCATCGAGGGAACTAGCATGACAGCAAGGGGTGTAACCATTTACTCTATAGTTTGACCGAGCCTCCTCCTTATAAAAACCTCTACACTTAAAGCTCTATCAAAGGACTCTACATAAGTCTTGGGTGGTTATGCCCCTGTTGTAACATCTCAAGCTATCGCTAGATCTAGCTTATACATAAACTTTTGCATATATCCCACCTCTATATTAACTATCTCGGGGGCATACTAGGACAACTAATTAAACTTTGTGGAATATTCCTTTACTGAATCTGTCCCCTACACTAGATTAATAAACTCATGGGCCTTAATGCAAGTAACATCGATATCTTTGTACTTTGCCTCAAATCAATGCTTGAACTTGGATTAAGTCATTTCTAAGACATTAATCGTCTCTTTGACTAAGTTTCACCATATTCTTGCCCTTGACATGAAAAAATATGTGGCATATCTCACTCTCTCTTGGTCAGTCATGTCAAATAGGGTCATAACACTTTTTACCGATTCAAACCATTCTTCAACTACTATTGGGTCTTTTATACTATCAAATTTTTTAGACTGTTGTCTACTAGGGAGGTTAAAAATAGGATGCAATTGAGTCCTTACTGGGGTTATTGTAAATGCTAAAGTAATCTCTATCATATCATACCCCCATGCAGGTGGTATGGGCATCGTCTCACTTCTCTGTGTAGGAGCCCTTCTATGCTCTCTCATTATCTCTCTAAAAATCTCTCACAAATCATGTGCACTGAATCCCTCCTAAGGTATCTAGGAAGTTATTCCTTCACTCTAACTCTTCTGAGAAGGATCTACTGGTGTTCAGCTCATAGGTCCTGAAAATAAACTCATTAGTCTCATAAAACTCAGTAAGTATAAGTGAAAACTTAACTTACAATGATCGGCTGCAAGGGTGGTCAGTATGCTTGAAGGGTATTCCATCTCTGTTTTACTTAGACTACTCCAATTTGTTTTAAAAAACTTTTGGGTTCCAAAATTAGGCTCTAATACCAACTTGTAACATCTCTTTCCAGAAGAACTGCCCTCTGGAGGAAAAATGTTACTAATTAATATCTGAAGTGTCTATTTATAAAAAAAAAAACTTTAAAATAAACTCATTTTAGTGTTCAAAAATTGTTCTATAAAAACTAAAACTCTGAAAGTGAATAAAAGATGTATATATCATGTATATATATAAAAAAAAAAAAACTCATTTGAAAGTATCTAAGATCATAAAGTAATCATGTATATACCCCTAGATACAACTATACAACTATCTGAAAACTATATCTGAAAAAGGAGTAATCATCATTTATAATATAAAGCAAATGAACCAAAGGTATAAAACATAAAACATAGAGTTTATTTAGCAAACTTAGGAGAGACCAAGAATGATTCTACTTACCTTGCTTCAAGCTAACACTTGCCAAACTTGCTCCCTCCTTTTTGCCTTGCTTATTTTCTTATCAAGAACCATCTTAAATCAATACCAAAACACACTAACATATTTATATAACTTACTCCAATATATTTAAACATAGGTAAAGGGGAAAAAAAAAAGAGATTTTTTAGTTACCAAGGCCTCCAAAGTATTTCCTCTTCTTTTCTTTCTTTGCTTTTTCTTCCAAAACCCCTTCAAAGCATCCACTTTCCTTCATAAACAAAGAAGAAAGGTTGTCTTCTCACCAAGTTTCTGGAAGGGACGAGGGAAGAAGAAAATGCATAAAAGTCCCTATTGTCTTTTTTGTCTTTTATCTTTTTATATATACACATACATTCTTTGCTTAATGTTTTGACTTTTTGTAATCAATATATATATATACACACACATATTATTGAACACACACATACATACATATATATATACATACATTTGAACATATATATTTAAGACTAGAAATGTTTCAAAGTAAGGTCAAAAAACATAAATGCCCCTGGAATGTACTTGAGGGTATTCTAGCCTTAAGTACACACCCATGTATCATTATTTGGAGTGAATATTAAAATGATCATAAACAAGTTTGGATCACTTTTTACCCTAATATTTTCAAAAAAAGTAGAGCATGTGAGAGGATTTTGGTGAGTCTTGGAGCCTAGGATGCAAAAGGAAGTTAAGGGAAATAAATCAAGCTATGTGAAGAACTTTTGTTCCATAGCTAAGTAAGTAGACTTTCTTCTCTTGGATTAATGTGTAGTTTAGTTCATTTTAGTGTTGATACCTTCTATGATTGTGAATAAACTTTTGATTATGTGTGGAAGGGTGATTTCAGATACATAAACTAAACATAACAACTTGGTGAGAGCATGTTATTGTATGGTTGAAGGATGAGCAATAGTATTTTAAAATTAGGATATAATTTTAGTGGATTAGATTATTTATACATGTTTCACTATGAAGTTATGTTATTGTTATTGATGAAGAGTCTGATAATTTATAAATAAAGGATTTTCATGGTTATATTTGTGGGGTAATGATTTAGGTTGATGTTTTTGATAAAAGAATAAGTTACAAATGGTTTTGCTTGCGATATTGTGATGTTTATGTGTTTTGGCAGTGAATGATGGTGTTTTTATGTTGTGGGAATATGATATAATATATAGAAATCATTGATTAAGAGTTAGAAGGTTAAGAAGGCATAGGAAAAATTGTTGCTAAATTTTGGAAAAAAAAAAATGTTACACACCCGTGTATGTTTGCATACATGACCATGTATACTCACAAAAATCTTTCCCCATAAAGGTGCAATGCCATAGGAGTGTGGATTTGGGAACAAGTATATGCTCGTGTGGTCTAGGACACACTATAGTATGTCCTACCTCAAAGATACATCCTCATGTGCCTAGGTTTCAAGTCATGTGGGTTAAAGGTATACATTACCATTTACATTTGGGGAAAATTAGGAATAAAAGTATAAAGAGTTAGTAAAATGTTTATAGAGTTTCAAAATGAACATAGGAATGATTATCCTACCTTTATAACAGAAGATTTTGATGAAAAAAGATACTAGACCCTAACAAAGGCTAATATAGGTGTGCTCGATTATGCAAATGATTATATAAGCCCTAATTAGAGTGGTTTCAAATTGAAATTAGAAAACAATGTATTACTTATTTAGAACCATCAAACTGTGTGTAGTGTGGTAGTGAAAACATTTAGGCAAGTCTATGGACAATGATACCTTTGGATGACTGTACACCAACGATAGATGTCAAAGCATCTAGGACGTATGTACGATAGCAAGAGAGGCCAAAGGTCTCACTGCCTTATAACATGGTATCCATAGCCTTAAGTTTGGCTAGCATATGCAATAAATGCATTTTATGATCAACATCTGAGATGTCTTATGTTTTCACCAATTATCTGGGATGTCAATATACATCGTGTGGTATTAATTATATAAGATGACACTGCCATTATGGATTAGGCACTAAAAGCCAAGATATTTTGGATGGGTATTAGGGATGTTGGATAAACATTATCACTAATATGAGAATGATAAAAATAGGACAGTTGATACTTTATGATTATTCGGATGTATATTCTAAGATATTATGAGATTGTCTACTTACTGAATGTGTTTAACTTATATGTTCTATTTTTGTGGTTTTGCAAGTAGAGTCATGGAACAGTTGGGTGGTAGGAAGGAAGCCAATACGTTAGCTAATGAAGGCATATGAGGGTAAGGGCATTATCATTATTTTGTTATTATAAGCAGCTATATTATGTATTCAAATTATTTATCTCATGTTATGCACATTTATTTGATTTGACCTTTAAAGGTTACGAACACTGGATTTCTATTTTAATTATTCTAGACTTTCTTTTAGAGTATGAATTAGTAAATGCACTTTTAGGATGTATGATAATGTTTAATACCATTGTAGGTTGCTTTAAATATTTATGCATGACAAAGTTTTAATCAAACATGCGTCTTTGAATATATATTCTGTGTAGGAGTATTTGTCTAGAGTAGGGTGTTACAACCAATAAATCTATTGCTCAAAATTAGGCTTACCGAGCTGTATCTTTAATAGCTAAAGCTTCTATTCTTTGGAGAGGGTCGTCTTTTTTGCTAACTACATATTTTTTCAATCTTTGGTTGATTCCAGATAAGTTCTCGATGTGGGTTATATTAGCTGTATTTTTAATTTGCCCTTTGCTCGGTCTTTCCTTACTGTTAGGCTATTTTTTGGCTGCTTCTTTACATAGGTGTTTGATCCATACTCTTTCTTCTATCTGGTGTTTAAAGTTTTTGCTCTTTTCTACTTCATCTCTTTGGGGTTCTCTCGCTTTTTTGGCAACTCTCATGTGTCGGTTGTTAGGAAAAGTCACACAAAGATACAACCCAATTGTAAATTCACACAATCAATCAATATGCAATGAAATAAATTATTTGCCAATTTGTGTGAACCAAAAAATATAGAAGCAAATAAAAACAAGCAACACAAAACAAAAGTAGTTTTTAATGTGGAAACCTCCTCAATGTGAGACAGGAAAACCATAAGACCATATTCCACTTAAAAATTTCCAATGTTAACAAGATTGGCGACAAATCTCTTCAGTTGAAACTAAAGGCATAAATCCATGACTCTTCTAAAACAAATCTTATTGTCAAATGCAACAAGTTTTCATAACAAGTACAGAAAATCTCATCAAAAACTAAGGTGCATTCAAGGGCTAAATGATGGCTTTCCAAAACTCCAAATTTGATCTCCATCGTTTAAAATGAAGATCAATTAGTCTTGAATATGCTCTTAAAATTTTAGTTCAATTAGACCATGGATTAACCTTGATTAAGGTTGTTGATTAAACCTTGACGGACTACTATTACCTAGAAAAATTTGTACTTTTCTTTTCTATTTGCTATTGTAAAAACCAATTTTATTAAACTTTTCGGTTTTAATCTCTTTAATTGATCATCAAGATTACCAATTTAGCCTTACTTTAGGTGAACAAAAAAAACTTATTGGAGCTTCATTTTTAATAATTGAACTTTGAGCCACCCTCCACATGGAAGGAAACATAACCCAACAATTCTCCCTCTTACTAACTATGTTGAAAGATTCGCTATCCTAGTGACCAAACAACATTTTTGTAGTTTTCCCTTGATAGAGTCTTTGTTAGCATATCTGAATCATTGTCATCAGTGTACTTTATCTAGTCTTAATAACTTCTTCTCGAGTACATTTCTAATCCAATAATACCTCACATCAATATGCTTTGATTTTGCATGAAATATGGAGTTATTAGCAAAGTGAATAACACTTTTGTTGCCATAAGATAAAAAATACCTCTTAAAAACTTTTTCATTTATAGAAACTTTTTACAAGCTTTGGTTGTTGCAATGAATTCTGCCTTTATTATAGACAATGCAACACATTTTTGTAACCTTAATTGCTAGGAAATAACACTACTTACAAATGTGCCAAATAAACCTAACATAGATTTGCAGGTACTCACATAACCTATGATATTAGAATCTGTATATCCAACTAACATTGGCTCACCGTGTAACCTCTCCTAACCAATAGTTGTGTTATAGAAAAACAGCAAGAGCTTCCCTATTTTAGAGGGTCTAGGGAATTTTTTTTTTATATCTTGTAATATTTCTAATTAGCAATTCACACAAACCAATCCTACCAATCGACTAAATTTTTATCAACTTAATCACAATTAATAGAATAAATAAATTATAGTTACCATCAGAAAAATTGCCACCCATAGGCACCTTATAACCAATTCCAACAATTAACACAATATATATATATATATATATATATATATATATATATATATATATATATATATATATATTCTCATAAGGATATACTAACCACTATATAGATGTATATTCACATCAATACAACAACCACATACATACATATAAGAACCAAAATATATACATATATATATATATATATGTATGCATATATTCACATATACATCCAAAACATATAAATCAACAAGAATATGGTGTCTTCCTCCCTCAGCCTTATGTCTTACTAGTGCTCTTCAAGAACCTCTACTGCAACTCTTTACCTGTAAAAATATTAAATTAAACGAAGAAGCGACCATGGCTCAATAAGAAAATCATACTAAATACTCAAAACAGTTCATACCAGTACTAATCTCTTCTATATTTAGCGTGTCTGGGCTAGTCACATACAAGGTAATTTACACGTAACATGTTTTAACCATATATCATATCTCTTTTCATCATTGTGCAAATATGATTCACACGATATGATGTATGCATGCATGAGTGTCATGACTTTTATTTTTAGATTCTTCTTCTCTTGTCTTAAATCTTCTCTGATCGTACATTTTTCTCAACTTTTTGTCAGCCACATAAGCTTGCATGCATGATTCTAATGTAAATTACTTTAATTTTTTTTATCAAATATTTTAATTGATCGATTTAAACTATATATGACAGTACACGCAGTCACCATACGAGATACAATCCTCTCTTACATGTATATTTCACTATTTGTCTTTGTTGTCCATACAGTACAACTGAAATCTTTTTTTGTTGTCCACACAGTACAACTGATATCTTTCTTTGTTGTCCACATAATACAGTTGGCTGTCCACACAGTATGGGCAATATCTTTCTTACTGTCTACACAATACAACTCGCGTGTAAGGATTTTAAGAATGTTTCCTATTTTCTTGTATCATATGAGTTATTATAAAACTAAAAAACACTTATTTTCCATTTTCTGAAAACATGTATAACTTAGAAAAAAATTTTCCTCTTTCTTTATTTTTTTGGAAACATGCATATGTTATGATTCCTCATGTATACATGTATAACCAAATATGAAATATGCATATTCATTGCTTTTTCTCATTTTTTTCACTCCTTATCAAGCATCATATTATTTCCTCATGCATTTATATATATCTCATGCATCAAATTAAGTTCAAAATATACAATATAGGTTTAATATAAAGGTTATTACACATATAATGCACATAATTAAGCAAAAATTAACTACAACACATACAATGACACTTTTTCTCTTATGGTAAAAAATTACATGCTTACCGTTAGTGCAAATTCTTTCATTAATTCATCATTTCTCACATATTCAACACTCAAAATCCACTAAGCTAACCCTAGGAATATAAAATGTCTAAAATACCTTTATGGCCAAAAATTACATTATAAGTCCTAATGAATTTCTTTATTCTTTTAAACATAAATCACCTTAATTTTAATACCTTACAACTTATAAAAGTAAAGGTTATTTGAATAACCTAACTCAAATTACTTCAAGTATGTAAAGTATGAAATTTTTACCTTTTTTTTGCTAATTAGGTGATTTAAGTCTATCCTCCTTCTTTTCTTCTTCCTAACAACCTTAATCAACCAAAAACATAATCATCTATCAAAATTCTAAATTGACATCTCTTAAAAATTAAACTTTTTACCTTAGATTTTACCAAAATTAATAGATCTACACTTTTTATAACTGGAGGCTTGGAAATTAGATGGTTTAGTTAGGTTTTTTAGTGAATTTTGTTTGAAAAAAAACTTTAGTGAAGGTATGGAGAATTCTTGGCCAAGGAAGAAGAAAATGAATAGTTTGGTTGTTTTATAAGCATTTTGGATTAATTTACCCTTAACCTCCTCCAAAAATGACTATTTTATCCTTAACCAATTACCAAAAACCCTTAGCACTATTATATAATTTCAAGTGTGCCATTCAATTTACAATCCCACTTTGTCTCTTAAATCTTTCTAAAATAACCATTTTACCCCCTTTGAAAACAATTGCTCATTTAGCAGTTTTAAATAATTTTTTTTACAATTTCTTTAAACAACAAGTTATAAAATCAACTCTAGGGGTAATTTTGAAAGTAGAGTTTACTAGCATATCTGATTCTAGGTGTTACACACCACTTCCAAAATTGAGTTTTATATTAGAAATACCACGTAGATACCTCAGATCAATTTTACGACATTCCAATGATCTTTTCCCAAATAAGAAAAAAACCTATTGACAACACCAATGACATGTGCTATGTATGGCTTTATACAAAATATGGCATACATTAAACTTCTTATAACTAAGACATATGGCACTCTAGCCATATCTTTTTTCTCCTTATCAGTAGAAGGGCATTGCTTGAAACTTAATTTAAAGTGTGTAACAAGAGGTGTACTAACCACTTTGGCATTATTCATACTAAATTTTTCAAGAACCTTTTTGATATATTGCTCCTGTGACATATACAACTTCTTCTTCTTCTTGTATCGATCAATTTGAATGCCAAGAATCTTTTTTGCTAACCCTAGGTCTTTCATTGCAAAGTACTCACTCAACTGCTTCTTCAATCTATCAATTCTAGAAGGATTTTTGCCAACAATTAACATGCCATCAATATAAAGCAATAAATTGATAAAATCATCATTAAAGAATTTCTAGAAATATACGTAATGATTAGAATTTGTCTTATGGCAGCCTTGCTTCCCTATAATGAATTCAAACCTTTTGTACCATTACCCCAAAGCTTGCTTCAAACCATAAAGACTTTTTTTTTAATTTGCACACATAATCTTCTTTTCCTTTTGCTATGAAACCCTCTAGCAAATCCATATAAATTTCCTCTTCCAAGTTATCATGAAGGAATGTTGTCTTGACATTCATCTACTCAATCACTAAGTCTAGGCCAGTTGTTAAGCCTAAAACCACATAAATAGAGAATATCTTCACAATTGGTGAGAATATCTCATCAAAGTCAATGTCTTTTCTCTGATTGAATCCTTTTACTACCAATCTTACCTTGTACTTGAGTTGTGAAGTAATCTTATCTTGCTTCACCCTATAAACCTACTTGTTTTTCAAAGCTCTCTTGTCTTTACGTAAGTTTATTGACTCAAAGGTATGATTCTCATGCAATCACTACATCTCATCCTGTATGGCTTTAATCCATTTACTTTTATGTTCATTTTCCATTACTTCTACATAACATTCTGGTTTTGCTAAATCAATTGATAACATAAATTAATTATTGAAATACCTGGTTGAAGGTTCTCAAATTCTAGTAGATCTCTTGAGTGGAATATCTAATGGAATCTCTGATAGAGTCTTTAAGGGAACCTCTGGTGCTGACAACTATTCCTAAATAGTATCATGGATCTCTACTTCTATTGGAAACTTCTATATTATGTGAAGTACCTATGCTTTGTTTCTCTTCCTTAACCTATGTAGAAACTAGGGTAAGAGAAACTAGATCCAATTTAGTCAAATCATTATTATACTCTAGCATTAAAATCTCTGATTTCTTAATATCTTTAATGGTATGATCTTCCATAAACACAACATCTCTGCTTCTTACAAGTTTTTTCTCAACTAGATCATAAAACCTATAGCCAAACTTATCCTGCCCATAACCAAGAAATATTCATTGTTGTATTTTCACATAAAGTTTAGACCTTTTATCTTTAGGGATATGTACAAAAGCTTTGCACCTAAAGACATGTAAATGATCATAGGAAACATCTTTACCCATCCAAACTTATTATGGAACATTAAACTGCAATGGAATACAAGGTGTGAGATTTAAAACATGAATGATTGTGCTCAAAGCCTCACCCTAAAATGAAGTGGGCAATTGTGATTGCAAAAGCAAACATATCTCTCTTTCAACTAGTGTCTTGTTCATCCTTTCAACTAAACCATTCAACTATAGAGCCTTGGGAGGTGTCTTTTGATTTTGAATCCCTTATTGTTTACAATACTCATCAAAAGGACCTATGTACTCTCCTTTATTATTAGGTATGATGCATTTCAACTTCATTCTAGTCTATCTCTCAACTAAGGCCTAAAATTGTTTAAACACATTTAACACTTGATTTTTAGTTTTTAACATATAAACCTAAATTTTTCTTGAATGATCGTCTACAAAGGTAACAAAATAAAGAGTGCCACCAAGTTTTTTTGTTTTCATAGAACCATATATACCAAAATAAACTAAATCAAATGTACCTTACATTTTTTAAAAAGGGAAACTCTTGAATGCTACTCTGCTTTACTTTCCTACCAGGCAATAGGAACACTTATTCAACAGTGTAATTTTCACTCATGAAAGCATAATCTTATTGGCTAAAACTGTTAACCCCTTTGAACTAATGTGACTGAGCCTCTTGTTCTACAACTCTATTGTACCTCTATCTTTCATTGCATTAATATTTCCTTTGGAGATCTTTGCTTGCATAACATATAATGATGAACACTTTTTGCCTCTTGCCATAATTAATAAACCTTTAGTGAGCTTCCATTAACCATTATTGAAAGTACAATAATATCTTTCATCATTAAGTCTATCTATGAAAATCAAATTCAACCAGATTTCATAAACATGCTTAACATTATTCAAGACTAACATTGTTCCATTGTTGGTCTCCAAGCATACATCTATAATGCCAATGACATTACCAAACCGTCATTGCCCATTTTAACACATCAAAATTACCATATGTGTAAGAGGCAAAGAAATCTTTACGAGATGTAGCATAAATGGATGCACTGTTATCTATCACCCAACTAGTCTTATGGTATACAAGATTGACAACATCACCATAATAAACAAGAAGAAAGTCTGAAGTGACTGTGGCAACTTGATCATCCTCACCACCATTATCATTCTTCTTCTCTTTCATTTTCCCTTGTTTGATGTCTTTCTTTAGCTAGCAACAATACTTCTTTATATGCATTTTCATACCACAATTGTGACACTCAATAATAGCAAACTTGTTAGACTTGTTTCTTCCTTTATCTTTTTTCTTCAAACCTCTGTTTTTACTTCTCCTCGTTTTAACTAACATTTCTGATTTTGACAAGGAACCTTGTGTCTTTCTTCTTATCTCTTCGTTCAGAGCATTGCTTTTTTTCCAGTCTATAGTAATTATATCATCAGGGGCAAAATTAGATAAAGATGTTCAAAGCACCTCCCAAGAGTCTAGTAAAGTACCAAGCAACCATACTCTTTGTACCTTATCACCAAACTTGATTTCCATTCTTGTTAACTAATTAAAGATCCCTTTAAATTTATTCAAGTGATCAGTCATGGCAGTACCTTCTTCATACCTCAGCCATTACCATCTGCTTAATTAAAAATAACTTATTATTTCTAGGTTTTTAGAATAAAGTTGTTTAAGCTTATTTCATAATGTGTGTGTATGTCTCATTGGTTACATGATTAAAAGCATTGTTATCAACCATTGTCTGATGTAACCACAAACTTGTTTGTGAAATTAGTTTCATTGTTCATCAAATTTATCTTTCAGTTTCTCAGAACTAAATACTGGCAATTAATAATCTTTCACATATAAGCGGTCTTTCATCTTACCTTTCCATACATGATAATTTGAGCCACTAAGGTTAACCTTTCTACTTGTATTAGCTTCCATCATTCAATGCAAAATAGCAAGATCCAATAACCTAAGGCTCTGATACCACTTTGTTGGGAGAAGCCACACAAAGACACAACCTAATTGTAAATTCACATAATCAATCAGTATGCAACTGAATAAATCTTCTCCCAATTAGCATGATTAGAAAATATGGAAGCACACAAAATCAAGCAACACAAAACACAAGCAATTTTTAACGTGGAAACCTCCTCAATGTGAAAAAGGAAAAACCACAGGACCATAGTCCACCCAAAAATTTCCACTATCAACACGATTTGGAACAAATCTCTCTAGTTAAAACTAGAGGCATAAATCCATAACTCCTCAAGAACAAATCTTTTTGTCAAATTCGACAAGTTTCCACGACAAATACAGATAGGTCTCACAAAAAATAGAGGTGCATTCAAGGGCTAAAATATGACTTTCTAGAACTCCAAATCTGATCTCCACTGTTCAAAATGATGATCAATGAGTCTTGAATATGCCCCTAAAATTTCAGCTCAATCGGACCATAGATTGACCTTGATTGAGGCTGTTGATCAAACATAAACGGACTGCTCTTACCCAAAAGAATCTGCACTTTTTTTCTCTGTTTGCCGCTGTAAAAACCAATTTTGCCACTGCTTTGTTACCCTAAATTTTCGGGTTTTTAATTTCTTTAATTAGTCATTAAGATTACCAATTTAACCTTCCTCTTAATGAGAGAAAAAAAAAAAAACTCACTTGGGTTTCACTTTTAATAAGTGAACTTTGGGCCATCCTCCACATAGAGAGAAACCCAACCCAACATTGGCCTATTCCTTCCCCTGGAATTCTGGGGTCCTGTGGCTTCGCTCCTCTGCTTCTGGTTTGCACTGACAATGGCTGTTTGCTCCCCGGCGCTCCTGTTTTCTTCTGCTTGCCTTCTGCTCTTGGTTCCTGCTAGTTGTGCTTATTGCTGTGGCTGCTTTGTGTCTGAGTCTGCGGTCTTGATCCTGGTTCTGGGTTGCTTCTTTTCTGTCTGAGCAGTTGCGTCTCTGCTGCGTCTGTTGTTTGTGCTAGATGAGCTATTGCCTTTGTCTTTCCGTTGGGATGAGAGTTCAATTCTCATCCTCCCTGCCAGTCATTCCAGGATTATTGGTTCTGCTCTGCAGCGTTTTTTCAGATGGGGGCTTTGTAGAGGTTCCAGCATGTCATGCTTTTTGAAATGAATGTGCTTATTTCTGCTTCTGCGCTCTTTCCCCTGGTTTCTCGGTTGCTGCATTTCAGTCTCGGCTGTTGGGCCTCTGCTGCTTCTGTTGTTTCAGCAGGATGAGCAATTATCTTCTGTTTTATCGGTCTGGATGTGGGCTTTTTCATTTCTCTTCTTTCCTGCCAGTTTTTCCTTGCCCCTTTGTCAGATGTCCAGCCTCGTCTCCTGCATTTTGCAAGTTCGCCTGCTTCTTGTTGATGCCGGTTGTTGATTCCTTAGTGTGCTGTAACATCCCTGGTCCAATAACCCGACCCACTGTTAAGATATTGTCTATTTTGGATAAAAAGTAACCCATCCAATGGTATTTAACATCCAGAAAACTGCCAAATAAAATGCGTCCCAAGCCGAAATATCACAAGTACCACCTCGTCCCGGACCGTCGCAAGGAAAACTATAACCGAAATCCTTTTTATCTGGCATTAACTTGGAACCACGTGCATCTAACGCACCCTTTATTAAGATCAAAGTAGTTGTATGTAAACCTAGAGCAATAGCATGATGAACCAAGAAGTCTCCAGGACCTATTGTTAAGAATAGTGAATTACTATTCTCATTAACAGCATTTAACCAGCCAAGCAACCATATGCTTTGGCCCGCATTGAATGCTGGGCCAGTCGTTGAAGATAAAAGGACATCGAATCCATATGAAGTTTTACCATGAGCAGATTGTATCCATTGGGCAAATATCGGTTCGATCAAGATTTGTTTCTCTGGAGTACCAAAAGCAAGGTCATGGTTTTGCTTCTGGGGTTTACAAATCAAAACACATCTTAATAGTTTAAGGAGCTCACAGGCTATTTAACCAATCAAATTCTCCCACCACTAACCGATGTGGGATACATGGACAGAGTACAGATAAACCCAGCATCTCTCCCGTGCTTTGTCAATGTGGGATTCGCCTAAGGGTATCACATGTGCTTTTAAGCATTTAGGTCTCTAAGATGCTTTTTAGTTTGATTGAGTTTAGTGTTTTACTGAGATGACTTCTTCTAAGGGTGTTATTTGCTCCTAATCTGTTGGCCTCTTGGCCTCCTGAAAATGTCACTTTGTATTTAGTCTCAAAGTGCTGTCGTCCTCCGGGTAGGATGAGCTTAGGGTATATTTTGCTGTCCTCGGATGGCTTGGTTTTTTGGTGCAGAGTAAATATTTATTTATTAAAGAAAAGAAAAAACATAATATTGTATGAGGAGTGCTATTTCCGCTATTCAAACTAATCCTTTTCCACCATGAGACGAGTTCCTGGTATCCGCATTTATAGTACGGAAAATTTTTAATGGCAGTACAGACATATTTGGTGAGAAAAAATATTTTCAACCAGAAAGGTTAATTTTGATGCTCTTCGTACACCGTATGGTCTAGTGCAATGCACGCCAGACCTGTCAAAATTTGATTGCAATTCATGTCTTCAGGAAGCTATTTCGGAGTTGGGATCGGTTTCCCCATCTTTAGGAGCAAGAGTGATGTCTCCAATTTGTAATGCCCAATAACAACTGTACAAGTTCCATAATGAAATAGAGCCACCGGCACCTCGACAACGTCGGTCTCCACCTCCACCTCTAATAATTAATGAAATAGACCAAACTTGCCTGAAATACTAAATAAGAATGAAATAAATTATCTGTATCAATAAATTATACAAATTTAATTTTACAAGTTAAGGTGAATATTTGCAATTGGCTGATGTAATAGTTTATCTTTTGTTTCACTTTAAAATCACTCAATTAAATGTTGCAAAATTCATTTGTATGAATAAGATTTTAGAATTTGTTTATACATATAGTTTCTCACCAAAATTTGTTAAATTTTTAAAAATAATAATATTAAATAAGAATAATAACTTATTGAATTAAGATAAAGACAACATTGATCTGCATTTTAAAACAGAATAATACAATGTTAATCCTCAGCCATAATCCACAGCAGAGTTGGCAGGGCACTATATAAAATTCGAACAGGGAAGCGGGAAGCCGTCGATATAGTTGCTACTAGCTTATGAACATCATTTTCACTGCCTAATCACCACTCATCACCGAAATTAATTTAAATGGGAGAGAGGGCTAGTGGTGGTGAGAAAAGGTAAATAGCATAAAGAGGGTAAATGATGTGACTTCATTGAAATGTGATGTTGCTAGACTGACGGATTGTTTCACATTTGTTGGAGAAGGGGTAGGTGTTAGATTGTAAATGTGAGAAAAAAGTCTATCCTTGAGTTAGACTTTGAAGGAGAGGGGTCTAGTAGCACCTAATAGTTGTATCAGAATTCAAGTGCAGCAATTCCACTCAAGAGTTTAATTGAGTGATTGGTTGATGTGAAACTTCAACCAGTGGCTTGTGGCTCCTTTGGATGGCTTTTTGTGAGAAGCATAGAGTCTATGGTAACTTAGCCAGTGGCCCATATCTCCTCCTGATGATTGTTTATAAGAAGTGTCGAATCAATAACTCAATGTGTGAGGAAAAATTTGTGTTTTCCATATCAGTTGGAAAGGGGTCAAATGTTAGTATGTAAGTATATAAACTAACTTTTTAGGTGGCAAAGACTCAATAACAACTTATATATGTATATGTATACAATCAACTGTCAGAGCTAAAAGCTTAAGCTGATAACTCGATAAATCATTTAATATCTCTTGCCATAGTAGAACAACCCAAATAATGTCTCTCACTTTGGTTGTCTCATGTGAGAGTTAAATGCAGGTCTTACTTCGCAAATTTGCATACTATCCATCATTTGTCATCACTAGAGTCTTTGAAATTATATATTAAGCACATCATGATTATTGCATTTGGTGTTAAAATAATATTGTCCTCAAAGATTTTAATATTGATCAATACTACCCTTAGAATGTAACACAATATTCTAGCTCTTATGGTTTTTCGATTCTTTAAAGATCGAAATATTCATTATACTAGAAGCCACACAAAATTTCACTACAAAAAATACTAGTTTTAACAAGAGAAACAATAATAAAGGAATAATATCCTATCGTTATAAGTATTCTTTTAATGATTTTAACAACCAATTTTTATACTTTCGTTAAAATCAAAGAAATGTATGACTTGAACAATGAGAGAATGGTAGTTAAAAATTTATTTCCCTATAGTTAAAAAGTTTTAATAATGAAAAAAATGTCGTTATTGACTGTCATTATACATTCCATCGTTAAAAGTATTAACAACGGGAATTAGAATAAAATTTTCTCCTTGTTAAAGCTCTTTTTTTTTTAAAGTATTTTTCTAATGAAAATATGCTTGGAAAAGGTGGTTTCGCCCCCCTGTACAAGTTATGTACAATGTTAATTTCAATTTTGTGAACAGACTTTGATTTATCTAAACACATAATGTACTTCAATGGCCGACTTGTGATCTCCATGTCCACAAATGATTGGTCACTCTATTTTAACAAATATGTATAACTAATTGGTGTTTGCTCACAAAAGACAATCATTCTCCAATTGTTATTCCCACCTTACAATACATGTATAAAAGAAATTTTTTTTTAGTTTTTATTATCCTATGAACAAGGATGGATTCATTATATATATATATATATATATATATATATATATATATATATAGCATTTGTGAGCACATCATAGGAATGTGAAGCTTGATAGCTTTGTATACCTATGAGTTAAGCTCAAATCATGGCCACTCATTTCGAGCTCAACAAGTCGAGTTGATATTTGAGTTTGAGCCAACTAAGCTCAATCCACTCCTTGGAAATCAGTTTTATATTTGACGATCCATTTTCATCTTAGCAGCCAATTTTATACTTTTTCTTAGTTGTTATAACAAAGTTACCAATTACTTCATGAAATATTAATGGATGGTAACGAAATTGCAGTGAAGAGGCTTTCAAGAACTTATGGTCAAGGGCTAAAAGAGTTAAAAAATGAAGTTACCTTGACTTCAAAATTGCAACACAAAAATCTTGTGAGACTTTTGGGATATTGCTTAGAGGGGAACGAGTCGATGCTCATCTATGAACATATGCCAAACAAAAGCCTTGATTTTCTTCTCTTTGGTTTGTTTCAAAACTTTATTATTATTATTTTTTGCTAATAATCCTGAAATCCCCGCACCTATTTAGCTAGCTTAGAGTTCTAAACAAAAGTCAATGAAAGAGTTTAAAATAACTTGCTAATGCTAGTTGTAACTGATTATTTGAAAGCCATGTTTGAAACTTATATTTATTTTATGTCCATATTCAACTAGGAGCTCAGAACTAGACTAGAAAAGACATATAAGCATCATTAATGACATTGCATGAGATCTATTGTATTTGCATGAGGATTCTTGACTGAAAGTAATATATCAGGATCTCAAAACAAGTAATATTTTATTATATAATGAAATAAATCCTAGAATATCATACTTCGAAATGGCCAAAATATTTGGTGGAAATCAAAATTAAGCTAACACTGAAAAAGTTATTGGCACATAGTAAGTGCATTAAAATTCTTTCTTATATTACTTGTACCATGATTTCTTATTTTTCTTTTCCAATTTCTAATAGTGGATATATAGATCTTGAGTATGCTATAGAAGGATTATTTTCTATCAAATATGAAGTTTTTAGTTTTGGAGTTCTCCTATTTGAGATTCTGCACACAAAAAAAGAATAGCAAATTCTATCTTTCAGAACATGGCCAAAGCCTGTTTAATTATATAAGTCCTAATTCTTAATCTTCACATTGAACGTACAATGATCTCAATTATGTTGGGTTGTCAAATACTAGCAAGATAGCAAAATAGATACCAAAAATTTCAAAGTATAACCAAACCTTATGAGGACCACAGTTTAGGTTTTTAATTCTATTAACATGACAAACACAACCATAGGGGATTTTAGAATCTTATCCCTGTATTTAAAGGTTCATTCGATCTTTACATAGCTATATGATCATTCTACAACCCATAACAAGATGACACCTTAGTATCCACGTGAAGCACAAATCAAAAGAGGTTAAATCTGTTCACAAAAAGAAGGCTTTGTCTATGAGTAGAAAAGAACATTTGTGCAGCTAGGGTTCGCATAAAACTTATATAGAGAACATGATAAATAGTCATTTATGCGATATGAACAGTTTTTCATCCATGATCCTTTTGCATACAGGCTAGGATTTATCTAGATTTTTGGATACAAATTCGGATAAAACTTTATCTATGTCCATCTCACAATGAACAATCATTCATAGCCTAAATGTATTCATGTTTAAGAAAAAAGTCAAACTGGGTTGATTCATTCCTGCTGGACAAGCCTAATCCAATCACGATTTCACCGTATCTTAAACACACAAGGATTATTACCAAATAACCCTATAACTCACAGTCTTAATGAAATCCTATGTGCATGTGCACATAAGTTTTCTATCAAATCGATAGTCTCTAAATTTAGATCGAATCTAGATACAAACCAAAATTGACCTGTAGCAAAACATCATGGTCATATAGTTGACAAAATGTTAGTAAACAAATCTTGGTTTTGTCAACTACATAGTTATGTACAATTCGATCCCTTTGTCAATCGATATCTATCAAGGTTAAGACAAAAATGCATGTCTATCTTAGTAACTCGTCTCAATGAATTTATATACATTAATAATTGAACGACTTGGATAGAACTTTGACCTAATACCACTATGGTGATAGATTCAAGTAGTCATGATGTCTTTCGGTATTCTCATGCAAGATATCACCTCTCATGCTATGTAGTAATGAATCTCTACTGATCCACCATAACCACTATACAGATATCGATATGACAAATCACTACCTTTATGGATACCTTTGTTATGGCAACACCTTGGATAACATCAAAGCATACTAATCATTGTTTGGTTATAGTAATATCAAGATTACAGATGTTTCTAGAGTGGTTATCTAATATGTACATAAGGTTTTCATGATCAGTCATTTGATCCCCTTGTCAAGATTCTACCATTCTAAAAACATATTATTCGTACGAACATATTATATAAAACATTAATATGCATAAATAATATAATATTTTTATTAGGAAATAGATAATTACATCATTACATATGTATAAATCGATTGGCTCTATGACACTATCCCAACAATCTTGCACTTGCATTATAACCAATTTCTCATATGTCTAAGGCCATCTACAACTACATGTCTATCATGTTTCTGTTGCAATAAAGGCTTGGTCAATGGGTCTGCCAAATTGTCATCTATATTAATTTTGTAATTTGTATATCTTGAAGCTGAATAATCTCTCAAATCAAGTGATATCATCTAAGTATATGTTTAGACCTCTAGTGAAACCTTGGTTCTTTTGCTTGAACAGTGGCCTCATTGTTGTCACAATAGAGCTCAATTGGCTCGACAATGTTAAGAACAACTCTAAGTTCTATGATGAAATTATTGATCCAAGCAAATTCCTTTGTTGCTTTGAAGAGGGTAATGTGCTTTGACTCCATTGTAGAATCAACAACTACACCTTGCTTTAAGTTTTTCTAGCTAACTACACCATCATTCAAACAAAACACGAATCTTGAATGAAATTTGAAATCATCTTGATCAGTCTAAAAACTAGCATTATTATATCATCATATAATGAGCTTAGGCTCTCCTCTATAAACCAAGAAGTGTATTTATAGTCCTTCTAAGGCACTTTATGATGTTTTTTACAGTTGTCTATTGTTTTTCAGTTGGATCAAACTGAAATCTATTACAAATGCTCAAGACATATAAGATGTCAACATTTATACATAGTATGATGTATACGATAGATCCTATGGTGGATGTGTATGGGATTTGACTCATCTTATCCCTCTTAGATTGTGTTTAAGGACACATCTCTTTTAAGAGATACACTATGAGGCGTGGGTGAGAATCTTTTCTTGAACCCTTCTATGCTAAACCTAGTTAACACTTTGTTTATGTACATGTTCTAACTCAAACTAAGCAACCGACGTGATCTAGCACAATAAATCTTAATGTTAAGGATATAGGTTTTTTGCCCAAAGTCTGTCATTGAAAAACACTTGGATAATCAAGTTTTTAAAGATTGTAAGTTCAGTATATCATTTTCAATCATCAGTGTCATCAACATACAATATCAAAAATGCAATTATACTCTCATTGACCTTATTATACACACATGATTTATCTTTGTTTTTGATAAATTCAAACTCATGTACAACTTGACCAAAAAAATGTTCTAGCTCCTTGAAGCCTTCTTCAGTCAATAAATGGACTTGTGTAACTTACATACCTTACTAGCCTTTCTAGTGAGAACAAAACCATTGGGTTGCACGATATACATATCCTCTACAAGGTTAACATTCAAAAAGGTGATATTGACATCCATTTGTTAGATTTCATATTTATGGTATGCAGTTATAGTAAGTATAATCTTGATAGACTTAAACATCACTGTTGATGAAAAAGTTTCATCATATTCAATACCATATGAATGAAAGCTTTGGTAACCAAACGTGCTTTATAGGTATGCATGTTACCTTTCATATTGGTTTTCTTTTTGAAAACCCATTTGCACCTTGTGGGTTTTACCCCTACAAATGCATCTACCAAAGTCCATACTTGGTTTGATACATAGAGTCTATCTCAAATTTTATGGTTTTATGCTATTTCTCAGAGTTTAAACTTGAAACAACATCAGCGTAAGTCATGGGCTCATCTTTGTAGATGAACAGTATGTCACCATGTTGAGCTATAAGGAAACTGAATCTGTTTGGCTCGTGGCATACTTAATTAGACCTATATAACTTTTGTGTGTGTCAAGTTGTTTCACTCTATTCTACTAGAGTTGAGTAACCTCTTCATTATGATCAACCATTGGTGATAGCACATTATTCTATCCAACATTTGTTGCATCTTATGGTAATAGAAATTTATTAAATTCTACCTTGCTCTTACTAGTCCCATTAAGAGTATATTATTTCTCAAGAAAAACACTAGTTCAAGCAACAAACATTTTTTGCCCTTTTGGGTGGTAAAAGTAATATCCTTTAGTTTTTCTAAAGTACCCCACAAAGATACACTTTTTAAGTTTAGCCCTTAGCTTATTTAAAGTCAATTTTTTGACATAAGTTTCACAACCCTGAAACCTCAAGTAATCTAAATTAGGGTTTTGCCTAATCCACAACTCATAAGGAGTTTTATCCATAAATTTGGATAGGACACGACTCGATCACTTTAGTGGATTTTAATATTTTTTCCAAGTTGATTTTTTCACTTTATTCTTGAATTCTTTAAATTTCTCAAAGCATTCAAACTTGTGTTTCATAAAAATCGCATAGCCATATACACTGAAATCATTAGTAAATGTGATGAAGTAGGATTTTTCATATCGGTTATACATTGTTGTGGGCCCACACATATCGTTGTGTAAGATTCAGGTGTAAGTAGTTATTTTTAAGGCATAGCCCTAAAATGACAAAGGTAGATTTGTAAAACTCATAATGGATCTGACAATTTCCATGAAAGTCCTATTCCTCTGTTCAGATACACTATTATGTTGAGGTGTACCGAAAGGAGTGAGTTTAACTACTATCCCATTCTATTTTAGGTATTCTTTGAATTAGCACTTAGGTATTCACCTTCTCGATCACTTTGGTAGATTTTAATATTTTTTCCAAGTTGATTTTCCACTTTATTCTTGAATTCTTTAAATTTTTCAAAGCATTCAGACTTATGTTTTATCAAAAACACAGTTGTTTACACTGAAATTATCAATAAATGTAAAGAAGTAGGATTTTCCATATCAGCTATGCACTGTTATAAGCCCACGCACATTGTTGTGTATGATTCATGTTGTGTCTCGCTCACAAGTGCATGAGTTATCAAGTAATACTTAAGATATCAATCTCGCAGGGTTTGGGAGATAACTACTAGTTTATTGTGCAACTTATATTAGCCAGGGTAACCAAATTCAATACTGAATTAAATATTGAGTTAAACCTAATTAATTAAATTAATCAAACACTAAAAATTGAATAACCTATCTAATGAACTTTTCTATCTATTCAAAAATTCTAAGGGTTAAGATTTCATTAATAGTGCTTCTAATTTTAAATAACTAATGATTTTGATGTACCTTGACAATTAATTATCCTATTTTACCTAATTTCATTTTTCGAGATGGATTAACTATGTGAATATTAAACAAATACCTACTTTCGTGGTATTCTATTAATATAAACCTATTAAGCTTTACAACAGTCAATGCCTTCACAAAGATTCTAATCTATCTTTAGACTTAGATTTTTAGGTTTAATGATTACATGAACTTGTTGTATACCTATCTTTCAATAACCTACATCAACCTAAAACATATATGATATATAGCCATTAATATCACACAAAACTTTAATTCTCAATCATTAAATCAGAAGCATCATTGTAATTTTATTAAACAAATAATAAAGCAACTATATTGTTATAGGGATTAAAAGATCCATCTTAATCCCTAGAAAATATATTGAGCTACTCATAATAATAACTTCAAAACCACAAATTAATAATTTAGAATAATTCATAATGAGTAAAAGAATAAGAAGATGAAGTGTAGAAATCCTGGGAGAATGCTTAAGCTTGATCTTCTTGATCCTTGGTCAAAAATCTGCAAGTCTTACCCTTAATCTTGAGTTTTTGTATTGAATCTTTGAATTCTAATGAGTTTTAGGCAGCTAGAAGGTTGAAGAGGCAAAAAGGAACTAATATTTTGAGAAAACACGTCTTTAAATAGCCTAAGGTTGATAGCTAATACGTATCTAGGAATCTTGGATATACTAGGATTCTACAAATTTTGCTCATATTAGTTTCTTATTCTGGTTCTATAAGTTTCCTGTCTGTGTTAGGAAATCTTGTTTGTATTAGGAAATCATGTTTGATTATATGTAAGCTACCAAATTCTTTTTAGATTTGTCCAGATTCATTCCGATTACCTCTAAATTTTCACTAAATGTCCTAAAATTACAAAATAAGAAAATATCACAAAATATACTTAAAATTAAATAAAACTAACTAAAATAAGAAAATATTATGAAATAAATTTAAAATTTTATAAAACTAACAATATTCTAACTAAAATGCACCTAAAAACTTAATAACTAGACACTAATTATATGTAATTAAACACAACAATTCCTAACATTTTAGTCACCCTTTTACTATGTCTAGTGAAAGGTGCTTTGACCATCTTACTCAATTGACACAATCCACATTTATCATATGACTAGAAGAAAAATGATTGCAAAACTCTTTTCTTGATAAGTTTTGATATGCGTTTCAATCTTATATGGCCTATCCTGCAATGTCATAGATATATAGTATTCAATTCGTTAGTTTTTAACACTTATTTTGTACATTAAGTATCTCATTATCAAGTTTTAAAACAAACAAACTATTGCATAGTTTTGTTGTTTTATAGAGAATATTATTTAAGTTGATAGTTATAGTACCACTAGCAATCAAAAATAAAAATTCCTTTTTGTCCAAAACAAACACATAAATCAAGCTTCTAGAAACAGAAGGAACATAATAACAAATGTTCACCTTTAAAACTAGCCCAGTAGGCAACCTAAAATAATAAGATGCTATAGCTAATGCAACAATCCTCACTCTATTTCCAGTATGTAGGTCAACCTTTCATTTGACTAGTAATCTACTGTGGCATAGTTCTTACATATCATAACAAATATGAAACCACATCATATTTCTACAACCTAAGATGTATGAGAATAATTTATCTCAATAAAAAACATAAAAAACATACTTAAAGTAGAAACAACAAATTACTTTTTCTTGCTTTCTAAGATGGCTTTGCAATGTCCCCTCTAGTGACCAACTTTACCACAAAAGAAACAGACAATCTTTCCCTTCCCCATACCACCAATAGGTTGTGTGACAATAGCGAGCTGCTTTTAGGCCTTAGATTTGGACTTGGCTTTCACATTGCCCTTGCTTTTGGCTTTGGGTGCCTTGACTTCAACCACAAGCACATTGGTGGCAACTTTATTCAATCACTACTTTGTAGTCCTAAAGGGTCTTTTCTTTCTAGCTTAGGTTAAAATTCATAATGAAATTAGCCCAAGACTTAGAAATAGATTTTAACACTAGGATAATGGTAAACTCATTGTCCATGATGAAATCCAAGCTCACCAACTGCTCAATATAACCAATCATCAACTAAAGGAAGACCAACTTGGTCTCCTTAAAAAAGTTTGTAATCATATAATATGCTTGATACCTCATAATGTTCAACCTTAACAGAAGTGTTGTATAACTCACAAAGGTGAGCAAGAATGGATGGCACATCCATTTCCTTGTATTGCTTTTATAACTCAGGTGTCATTAAGGCTAATATAAGACATAAAACATCTACAAAGTCATCTAGATACTAGTTAAAGGTATTATATTACTCTTGGGTGACATCAGGACTAAGCTCACAAGGTGGCAGTCCCTCTAAGATGTACAACCTCTTTTCTTAATAAAGTACAATCCAATGATTTCTATACCTATAAATAAAGTTGCTTTCAGTAAGCCTAGTTTACTTTTCAAGAATTGATTGATGGTTCGTTGTCATGATGGGTTTAGTTTTTATCCACAAATACATATTTAAAAACATCAATAATTTAATTGGTTTATTAATTCATTTAATTATCGTATTTTAAATTAAATGCTCTCGCTATTTTTTTCAAGTCAACAAGCCTTACTGTTGGACTCAAAAAGTTTTAGTGGACTGAGATCTCATTGAGTCAATTCTCCCCTTTACTTTGGTGAATAAGTTTGAATTAACATATTAGGTAAATATGAAAATTAATTAGAAAAACCTATAATCTCAAGTTAGGTATTACCCTAACAGTTTATGCAACCTCAATTGTGACTCTCAATATCAATAGGGTTGATTTACTTATCTCTTTGCATCAATATATACAATCGCTACTCTGCCTCTGATATACTTCACCTTTGCTTTGACAAACAAACAAAGTATGTGAGTTAAGTTGGACCAAATAAACCAGCACTTGACTTTGGCAAACCCTTTGAGGAAAATGTTATAGGTTTGTAATTTCATGAATATGGCAAACACAACCTTAGGGGGTTTTAGAATCTTATTCCTATGTTTGAAGGCTCATTCGGTCTTTACATGGCTATGTGATCATTCTTTAACCCACAATAAGACATTATCTTAGTATCCACACTAACCATGGATAAAAAAGGCTAAACCTATTCACTAAAGGTTACTAGGGTTCTATGAATAAGAGAGCTCTATTTATGTATAAGGTTAGATGTTCATGTGGCTAGGGTTCACATAAAGCTTCTGAAATTATGAAACATGTTTTTTATATAATGAACACAATTAATGATTGTTAATAGGATATGAATAGTTGTTTAACCTTAATCATTATGCATATGATTCAAGATTTATCTGAATTCTTGGACATAGATTCTGATAAAATTTTATCCGTATCCAGTTTATGATAAACGGGTGTTTATCAATTATGAACAACCATTCATGGTCAAGGAAAAAGTTAAATTAGACTGATTTAATCCTATTAGACAAGCTTAATCAAATCACAATTTCACCATATCTTAAACACACCAAGATTATCATTAAACAACCTTATGCCTTAGAGTTTGAATCACTCTTACGTGCATGTGACCCATAAGCTCTCTATCGAAATTGCAATATCCAAATTCAAGTTGAATATAGACATAAACCAACATTAACCTTTAGCAATGCATCATGGCCACCCGACTGATAGAATGTTAATGAACAACTCTAAACTTTGTCAACTACATAGTTATGTATAATTTGATATTTTCGTCAATTGATATCTCTCAAGAATGAGATATAAAAACATGTCTATTTTAGTAACTTCTTAACATGAATTGATACTCATCAATAGTCGAATGACTTGGATCAAGGTTTAAACCAATCTCATTATGGTCATAAATTCAAGTGGTTAAAAATGTCTTTTAGTATTCTTATGCGAAATATCACCTCTCATGCTCGATAAGAGATGAATCCTCCATTAATTCACCATAGCCTCCATATAGATCTCAATATAACAAATACTCCCTTCATGGTTACCTCTGTTATGGTGGCATGTATCAAATCATATTAATTCTTATACGAGATGGTACAATGATCTCAAGTTTAAGGACCTATGTACCTGTAAATTAAAGGATTCATTCTATAGACATATGAGCAACCATCCCTCTAGAAATCCTCTTGTCAAGTCTAGCCAATGAACATATCTACAATGTACACCTATATGTTGCACCAAGCTGTTAACTAACAACTTTGACATGTGAGAATTATCACCACCTTTTAGTAAGGTTGCTCAATACTATAATACTCTCATGACTATTACTCTTGGTTATAGTAATATCAAGATTATGGACGTTTTTATTATGGTCATCCAATGTGCACATAGGGTTTCTATGATCAATCGTTTGATCTCATCATTATAATTCAACCATTTGAAGGACATATTATTTGTATGAACATATTATGCAAAACATTGATATGCATGAATAATATAATACCTTTATTAAAAAATAAATAAATCACATCATTACAAATGTACAAATCAATTGGCTCTAAAACACTACCATGACAAGTTAATGGTTTAAAACATGAATATATGATCGTTTAGGCTTGGAAGCTATGGTGTGAAGGATGCACATTAGAGTTAATAGATCTTGTTTTGGCACAATTGTGTGTTCAAAGTGAATTATTGAAACAAATGCATGTTGGATTGTTGTGCATTTAGGAAGATCTACCTGATAGGCCTATCATGTCATCTTTAGTGGTCATGTTGGCAAGTGATACAATAGTCCTTCCTAAACCAACCAAACCTACATATTCTATAGGTAGAGTTGTGAATTTAGCTCAACCATCATCTAATTCTAAGGTTTCCTCCAAGAATAAGGTAACCCTTTCAAGTGTTTCACCTTGGTGACTATAGTTCCATCTGTAATTGAATTTTTGATAATTTCCTTCATTTATTGAAAGATAAAAAAAAATGTTAAGGAAATTTTGGCAATTACTACTTTATCCCGTATTTATTTTGAGCTTTGTTATATATATGTATTAAGTTTTAAATATCTAATTAGATACTTAGATGATACATATATCATCGTTTGATTACATATTACATTTTTTTAATTTAAAATCATTTAATTAAATAATAACACATTATTTATATACTTAATTAAATATTTTAAACTAGATGAATATAATTTAATTGATTCATTTTAGTCACGGTCTTTAATGACAAATATTCAAACAATTTGCTAAAAGTGAGCTAATTAGAAACAAAATTTAAAAATAAATAAATATTCATAACTAGTAAGACAAATTTGATAAAAATCACATCACCACATTTACCATATTTATCACGCCTTCAAAGGTATGATTATAACCCATAAATTTAAAGGTAGATTTATTTATTCATTGAAATTATGTGTATTAATTTTTTGTATATAAATATATACATATTTATATATGTTATTATATAATTAAAAGATTTTGAATTAAGAATAAAGTAATATACAATTATATAATATATATAAGTATGTATATAATTATATATCCAAAATAGATATACATAATATTATTCTCGGTTATTTCTTTTCATAGACCAAGCAACAACACCCCTTACGATTATTGGATCCTGATTATAAGAATAAATGGTTTATGCAATAATCAATGCTTGCATATTTAACATAACTTATGATTATTTGATTAATAATCATGATCCCATCATGACTATTTGAAGAAAAAAAATCTAAAAGTTGATTATATGTTAAAATGTTTAAAATGTCAAATACTTTAGTTTTTAGATTAGAAATGAAAAATTCATTAAATCCAATAATTCCAAAAAATGCAAATCCTATTAACTTTGGATTATGGTTTAAATAATCTAAAAATGTATTATAATCCATAAAAATCTGATTGTACTAAAAAGACACATAAAAAGATGCAGTTGACACTGAGAGTAAAAACACCGCTTTAATTTTTGTTGCTACTTTACTCAGATGACCGACAAGTTTGAGAATTAAAGGAGGTGAATTCAGAATCTTAATATCAATTGACAGAGTTCAATTAGTAAGAAGAGAAAGAACAAAAGAAGTGAAATGTTAGATTTACCGTTTAATCATTTTACAGAGTTAACGATAGATCGTTTCTTTTAACCGGAGCAACAACTTCTGACACAATACCCGCAGGTGCCACATTTGCATCTTTCCCAGCAACCATGATTTAATAATTTTCAATGGGAAATCTCGTTAACTCAGCCCTGATAAAGAAATAAATTTTCCGAGACAAAACCCCCCCTAAGATATGATTTAATAACAAAATCTCCATGAAGCTTCCTAACTAATAGAAATTCTTTGGCCATTATTACATTTCTGAAATTTTCCTTCGTTTACGGAAAGATAAAAACGTATGTTATGGAAATTTTGGCTATCACTACCTAATTCCTACGTTTATTTTAGTCACAGCCTTTAATAACAGATAATCGAATAATTTTGTTGTAAATGAACTAATTAGAAATAGCAATGCTATATTTATGCATATATTTTTGTGTATATAATTAGATACGTGGATAATATGTCAATATATAATTGGATTAGAAATCAAAACCACATTACTACATTTACCACTTTTATAAGGATTTCGCATGTATGATTATGACCCATCAATTTAAAGGTAGATTTCTTTATTTCTTCCCTGGGACCAAGTGATAACACAATTTATAGTTATTGGATTATAATTATAAAAGTAATTGATCACACAATCCCCAATTCTTGCATGTTTAACACAACTTATGATTATTCGATTAATACTCATAATCCCATTATGTCTATTTGATAAATTAAATTCAATTATCTTTAAGAGATTTAAGTAAAATAATATATAATATTTGTTTTTATATTTAACCAAATACAATAATCATTTATATTTATTAATTTTTATTAGATATAGTAATAATTAATATCTAGCAATCTTTAAATTAATTTATCTTTGCGGTAATATTTTATTTTTTATAATAAAATATAATCCGAACTAAACCCACACTTTGTAACATAAGATTAGCAAAATTTTTTAATACCTGATAAATCAAATAAGATAATATTAGTAACAAAAGATATATCACCTACTAAGGTAATCAAATATTACCCCAAACCAAACAGTCTTCTAGTAAATTGCATAAATAAGTTTATACCAAGTTAAAACCAAAGGCTTCTCTCCACAAAGTCTCTTACTAGGTGTCTATTTTTCTAAAAATTAAGAAGTCTACATAGGGGTGGATTTAATTTGAGTCTAGGCAAGATTACGGCTCACTTGAGCTTAAATCGAACTCATAATACCTAATTTGAACTTAAGCTTATTCAAATTGATGCAAAATGTCACTAGAAGACTACAGGAGAGGTAAACAATGTCATTGAAATAATAAACAATATTATAAGATAGACAAATAAATCATTTTAATTCCAAACTATTGAGTTGAAGCTCTAACTCAACATTGGTGGATACTGAATTCGTGACTAAGAACAAACCCACCTCTGTGTCAGCCAATATACTTGATCAACGCCATCAAAAATTTCTTTGCTTTGTTTTAACTTTCAACAAATTAATTGAGTAGGCGAGGTGCTCTTTGCCTCTTTTCCACAAGGCACAATAACATCTAATTTGACTGGACTCTGCTCCATTAACTGACCATCTATGCAATGCTGTAAATAATTTAGAACTTGGCGATTTCCTGTTGAAAATATCTCTTACCAAGATCTCTCTCCGTAGGCCTGGAATAAAAAACTCATTCCCTCATGAATATGATACTTATATTTCTTTCACTTCTAAGCTTGCTTAGCTTCGTCGTAGAAGCTAATCCTACTTATCTTGTCCATGTGTGCCCGAACAGCATTTTCAACGACAGCGCCTATCAAACAGACCTCAACCTTTTCTTAGCTGATCTTCCCAGGCAGGCTTATCTCAACAATAAATATTTCATCGATTTCTACCACGCTGCCGCAGGCAATGACCCTGACAAGTTGTATGCCCTCTTTCTTTGTCGCGGCGATGTCAATATGGAAACCTGTCAAAGCTGTGTTAATATTGCAACCACAAACTTACTGATCTTTGCTCTATTGGAGAACAAAGCATAATATGGTATGACGAGTGTCTTTTCCGCTAATCAAACGAGTCCTTCTTTTCTATTATGAGCCAATATCCCAGTCTTAGCTTGTGGAATAGGCAAAATATTAGAGGCAGTAGAGACATGTTTGGTGAGAAACTTAGCAGTTTGTTGACTGAGGCTACGGCTGAGGCTGTAAACACTTCTAGTGTTTGCAACAAGAGAGGTTAATTTAGATGCCTTTCGTACACTGTATGGTCTAGTGCAGTGCACGCCGGACCTGTCAAAACTTGATTGCAATACATGTCTTGAAGGAGCTATTTCACGGTTGGGATTGTTATCCCTACGAGTAGGAGCAAGAGTGATGTTTCCAACTTGTAATATCCGCTAAGAACTGTGCAAGTTCTACAATGAAACAGTGCCACCGGCACCTCCACCACCTCTGTCTCCACCGCCACCACCTCCACCTTCCTCTCCTTCCAAAGGTAACGTTAGGATACCTATGGCGCCATAGAAGGAACCTCCCCTACTGATAACTTAATATCTCATGATCCTGATTTATTTTCTTTTATTCGATTTTCAATTTTTGTGTTATTCTCGTAATTACCAGCTTTAAATACTTGTGCATGATATTTTGCTATGGGTCAAATAATTTTAAATTGTTACTTAAATGTATTTTTGCTATGGCGCGACGGGATGTAACACCAATCTTTACCTAATCTTTTGAATAATTTGTTTTATATATAGAATGGTGGGTTGTCTCACATTCATTGGAAAAGGGGTGGGTTTTAGTTGTAAGTGTGAGAAAAAATTCTCAATCCTTGAGCTAGTTTTTGAGTGGGAGAGGTCCAATAACACTTAATAGTTATATCATAATTCGGATGCAACAACTGCACCTAAGAGTCTATTTGGAGTGACTGGTTGATGTGAAATTTCAATAAGTGGCCCATGGTTTCTCCGAAAGATTATTTGTGAGATGTAGAGTCCATAACAGTGGCTAGTTGATGTGTGAAATTTGAAACGGTGCCCTATAACTCATTCGGATGATTGTTTGTAAGAAGTATCGAATCAATGATTTGGTGTGTGAGAGAAAGATCGTTGAGTATTATATACCAGTTGAAAAGAGGTTAGATATTAGTGTGTAAGTGTATAATTGAATTTTAGGTGGGACAGACTCAATAGCATATGTACATTTGTACAAAGAACAATAAGAGTTAAAAGCTTAAGTTGATAATTAGGGGTCGTTTGGTTTTAGTTTT
This sequence comes from Mangifera indica, assembly GCF_011075055.1. Lineage (NCBI taxonomy): Eukaryota > Viridiplantae > Streptophyta > Magnoliopsida > Sapindales > Anacardiaceae > Mangifera > Mangifera indica. The sequence continues at coordinate 7,342,464 of NC_058138.1, forward strand.
TTAAGATTATCTTCGTAATCTATCTTTTATTCCCTTATTTGGTTTGTCAGTAATAAAATATTATATTAATCTTCTATTACCAATGCTGAAATAACAGGTAATATAGGTGGTAATCTAATTACTACCTTCACTTTAGGTATTTAAATATTACCAAGGTAATCTTGATTTTATTATAATTATATTATTATTTAGTAATTTTTTGTGACAAAAATAAATTTATTTTTAATTAATATGATAAATAATATAAAAATATTTAAAAATAATTATATTTAAAGGCATTTAAGTAAAATAATTTACTAGTAATATTTTATTATTTCTAACTAAACACAATAATTATTTATACATACCAAATTTTATCAAATATAGTAATTATTTATATTCAATAATCTTTTAAATAATCTATCTTTAAGATAATTTTTATATTTTAATAATAAAATATTATTCAAATCAAACATATGAATTCTTTAAATCACTCAAATAACATCTCTCACATTGATTGTCCACTATAAGAGTCAAATGTGGGTCTTATTTCGCATACTTGCAAGCTGCCCATCATTTATCATCACTATGGTCTTTTAATCACATCATGACTATTGTACTTTGTTGTTAAAATAATGTTCTCAGGGATTTTAATATTAATCAATACTACCTTAGACCCTAAGGCATAAACAATATTCTAACATAATATTCTAGCTCTTACCGAGTTATCGCCTTTATTTTTCTTTAAAGATTGGAATATTGGAAGGCAAAAATTTTTTGTTACAAAGCAAAGCTCGCCATAAAACATTTTTTTATATTTTTTTACCCTAACGCTCCAATTGTCTTCTCTCTATTCGGTTTGCCTCTCCTTTCTTGTCCATTGATTTCTCTTTCTCGGTCACATCTATGGCTATCTCTGCAAACATGCTGCCAAAGTGCTATGGTTGGCTACAATGATAACATAACTGTCACCTATCACAAGATTTAAAAAAAATTGTCGTAAAATAAGTGGACTGATTTGTCCTGGCTGTTTAATCTAGTTCAGTGAAATCAAGTGCGTCTTGCAGAGGAGAAATCAATCCGTGATCACAAAGTTCAACTATTTCACTTAGGAGAGGGCAATATAGGAGGTGATTATTCATATGATATATTACAAAGACGAGAATCTCAAAAGTTTCCCCATTTTCTATTAGGTATTATATTAGAGGCCACATAAAATTTCTCTAATGAAAATAAGCTTAGAGAAGGTGGGTCCGTCCCATGTATAAGTTAAGTATAATTTTGATTTCAATTTGGTGAAGAGACTTTGATAATGTTATATGTATATGTTTTTAGGACATAATTTATATATATGAATAATGTGTTATCATATAATTGGATATTATTTTATCTTTAATTCAAAATAATCTAATTAAATAGTGATACATCATTTGTTTATATAAATTGTGTATAAAAAATATATATACATAATTTTATTGTTTATCTAAACACATAATGTACTTGAATGGCTTACTTGTGATCTCCATGTCCACGATGATTGGTCATTCTATTTTAACAAATATGTATAACTAATTGGTAGTTACAAAAAAAATGATCATTTAAACTTGACAATTCATGTTATTGAGTTACATTTATATCATGACATTTTGGGTTTTAGATCGAAGATTCCAAACCCTAACCTAATCTAAAATAAAATTGTGTCAAAATTTTTCAACTTTAAACTGAACCGCAATATTTTCGTGTTAACTTAACCTAATCTGAATTAACTCAAATTATATAACAAACAAACTTGTGTCAAAACACAATATGTAACAATATGATTTGTTATAAAACAATGTACTTTATCAAATGTTATAAAATAACACAATTCGATACAAAAAATGCGCAAAAAGGCATTTTGATATGAAATGACAAGTTGTCAAAACAAAATTACTCTATTTCAAATTAACACTAATAGTTTGCTTATTATTTTTTTATATGATCAATTGTAGGATAAAAAACAATAGAATATTATAATTAAGAACCTAAATAAGTTTACAATTTCAACTTTAAAATAATGCATTCAATAACCAACAAAATTAATAACTGTGTCAAATATTTAAGAAATTTAATTTTCAATCTATATGATAAATTTTATTATCATTAATACCAAAATTATTAACAAGTATATGAATATGAGACACCAAATATAATAAGTTTAAATTAGTAAACTTATAATACACTAACAAAAAAAACTACAAATAGTTTTTAACAAATCTGTCAAAAAGAGTTATTATATTATAATGAATGTGTTCAGTAGAAGATGATAATTTTTTGTCAAAAGGCCTAAGACTAGTTCATTCAAGCAGACATCCAACGAACTTGTACAATAGTTTAAAAAACAAAACCATTTAAGAGTTATTTTAAAGAAACAATCATAATTGTTCTAAGGCCAAATGACTATTTCCCACCCAAGGTTTGATGTTTTGTCAAATGTCCCCCCATTAACTATGAAAACACCAAACACCCACCCATGACCGATTAAATTTAACAAAACCCTAACGCCTGAAAATTTTATCTCTTTTTGCTCTCCTAAACTTTAAAAACTAAAATTTTTCCTCAGCCTAAGTTTTAAAAAATTGCAGTTTCACCCTAGGGTTTGGTTTTGAAATCTTCGACGACCGTTCCGGCTCCATTGCTGACGACCTCTCCCTCCTGAAGCACCCCCTCCTTCCGGGGATCTCTTTCTTCCAGAAGCTCTGGGAAGACGAAGAACTTCGTCTTCCCAGACAAAGTTTTTCATCTCCCAAGGCATCTTCGACATCGATCGGCAATGCAAATGGGAGAAAAAAGATCCCCGGAAGGAGAGGGTGCTTCGGGAGGGAGAGGTCGTCGGTAATGGAGCCGAAACAATCATCGGAGATTTCAAAACCAAACCCTAGGGTGAAACTGTCATTTTTTAAAACTTATGCTGGGAGAAAATTTTAGTTTTTAAAGTTTAGGGGGCACAATTACATTCTATTTTAGTTTATTTTTAATATTATAGAGAAAATGACGATTTTACCCTTATCACTGTTAGAGTTTTGTTAAATCTAACCCCGATGGGTGGGTGTTTGGTGTTTCTATAGTTAAAGGGTGGAAACTTGAGAAAACATCAAACCTTGGATGGGAAATAGTCGTTTGGCCTTGTTCTAATGAAAGACCTAAAATTAAACTTTAACAAGAAAAATCCCAGTACAGAGGAGTGTTAGAATCTTTATTAAATATATTTTTTGCTTGTATCAATAATAGTAATATCTTCTATGAGGTTATTCAAATTAAAGTTATTACCTTTTGAATTAATATAAATAAAGAAATTATAAAAAATAAATATGTAAATCATATTTAAACTATTATAATAATAATAATAATGGGTAATTAACATTTTTTTCACCCAAAGTTTGGTGTAAAAACCCTTTTACACCCCTATATGGTGTTAATAACATTATCCCACCCATGCTAAAACTCCCATAACAGAAAAATTAGACTAAAAGGGTAATTACGTAGTTTCCCTTTAATAAAAAATCGTATTAACTGACAAGCATCGAGCTCAATGCTTGTAGAGAGTCAAATATATTTTTGGGTAAATTGAATGTTTTTACTGCTCATTTTGTCAGAGAAAAATTTATGTTTTCGTCTTCTGGTAATATATTTTCCAAGCTCTCTCGTCATTTCACCTTTCTTTGTTTTCCTTTCATAGTTCTCTTAGGTTATCTTCTTCTTCATTTCATCCTTTTACTAAGTCATACTTCTGTGAAATCTGGAAAGATAAATCAAATCCTAAGAATGAATTGATATTGAGTATTTTTACATCTATACAACAGAGTCTCCTCTTTCAGTCTCAGACATCTCATCAAAAAGTTTCTTCGCGTAAGCCATATCGCTAGACCTCACATACCCAAATATGAGAGCTATCCATGACACTAAACTTCTGTCAGTCATTTCATCAAATACTTTTCAAAACATATAAGTGCAATTGCGAACCTTCCCAAAACGTCATCCTCAAACTACATGACTTTCGCTAATGTAGTAAATGTAAAATTGTCGGGAACAAAAGCCGTGTACCTCCTAAGTTGTTCATAGAGTGAAAGAATCAGCGAATTGGTGCATACCCACATGTGCTTTGATCATAGAATTGCAAAGGAAAGTGTCATCTCAATGAAGCCTATGATCGAACAGGCGCCGTGCATAAAGGATAGCGAGTTGAATGCAGGTTGCGACAAATTTAGTGAAAAAGGTTAACATTTGTTACGATGGCGTCATGGAGCATAAAAGTGCGAATTTGGAATAGTAGATACCCTCAAGCAGAGAAAGGATTTTTGTCTATTGAACGCCAAAGAAACAGTTGTTGTTCCCTCATCCATTGTAAAAAGATCGTCTCTCAGTCACCCATAAGCAAAGTATTTTCAATTCATTACTATTGAAAAATGCAACTCATTGATAGAAATTATTGCTTTCTTTTGGAATTTTAATGCTATTGAGAATTGAGATACAATTTTCATACATCAGTATGAAGACAGAATACAGAGAATTCTGTTATTACTAGGTCCGTTTCTTAATTTTATCAAACTAATGAACATTTCAATCATTACATTAGCTAACAAAATTATAAAGGTATTTAAGTAATAATAACAATAGTTTTTCCTATTGAAAATCATATACTAATCTAATTTTTTTTGTGTCATATCATATCAGATTAACAAGTTGTGCCAAATTTTGTAAGTCTACTATCATTCTCCTTTTGTTATTCCCTCTATACTATACATGTATAAAAGGAAAGTTTATTTAGCTTTTATTATCTTATGAACAAATATTTGGGATTGATTCAAACCAAACTAACTCGAATTAGAACCTGCTCAAGCTTGGCTCGACATAAAGGAGTTGATCCTGAAGCCAATGAATTTTAAAAATTATGAGATCGAGCTTAAGCTTAATTTATATAATGATTGATGCTCACATTAAACTTAAACTTGGTTTGTCATTGTGAATAAAATGTTGTTTTGAGTCTAAAATGACATTTTACATGTTTTGACCATATAATTAAGTTTTTTTTCTTTTTCAAACTTTTGCTTTCAAATAAAATAAATATATTAGAGTAGATTTGAATGGTGAGGAGATAGGAAAAAATGAACTTATTTGTAATGGATAAAGTAATTTGTTAAAATGTCTTTTTCTCTCGTAAGATTTTTGCAAATGGGAATGAACCCAAAAAAAGAATTTTAACAATTCACCCTCACTCCGTTGTTCTTACTGTTTAGCGAAAATAAATTTATAAAAATAATCATTTATAAGTTCTAAAAAACATAGACAACTTCATTTTGGTCATTATCCATAGAAAACACAATATTGCAACCCAATCTGCAAACAATAATAGCCAAAAAATATGCAAGGCTAAATAGAGACCAACTCATAGTTTTAGAAGTCGTCGGTGATCTGAGTGCATCGAAAAGATCCGTGAGTCACCAGAAAACGGAAAACTCTGTGAGGCAAAACAGAAGGAAATTTGGCTACTAGAAAAATTGAAAGCCATCTGAAACAAAATATGAAGCCTCCTAAAAGAAAATTGGAAACTGTCTAGAACAAAATCGGAAGCCATCTGGGGCTAGCAGGAGATTACCGGTGAGAAGGAGCCCTCTACTGCATCCGCCAATCGCCAGAAATTAAAATTACAACCGAAAGGAAATAAAAGCTCCCATGAAAAAACTAACCGGTGGGCCAAAAATTGGAAGAACGGTGCTAAAACCTGCAACTAAAGAAATTGCAACCTATATTTTAACACTCTATTTTATCCAATTAATGCTTTTAATTTTTTTTTTCTTTTAAATTAGTAATTTTCCATCTCAGTTTCATACACTAAAAGCATGTGAAATCCTTCATCCTTCTTTCTAATCAAATACACTAATATATCTAGAAAAAATCATCTATAAAGGTCACATAACATGTTTCACCACCTCTGGTCATAGCTTGCATCAAAGTCTCTTAAATTAGTGTGGATTAAGTTCAATAACCCAGCTTCTCTTTGTATGATTTATTTGTTAATTTAGATTCAACACAAATTTGACATTTATTCATACATGCATTATTAAGTCTGGAAATAAGACCAACAAATTGCATTTCCAATAACCTTGACCCCCCACAAAGATATTATTCTTCCTCATTACATTCTTGCTAGATTTGAATGACACTTTAATCCCAACTTTTCCTGACAGGGCCAGATGAATTAAATTTGGTCCAATGTTAGACATAAGTAATATATAATTTGGTACAAGCACTTGCCAAGTGTGAGTTTGAGAAGAACCTTTCTTTAACCAAAAGCATTAGTTGTTTGAGAATCATTAAACATTTTCTTCTCCATTAGGTGAGAGTATCTTTATTTGCACAAATATTCCTAGTAGCACATGAGTCTATTAGCCATTCTTTCACGCCAGTCATAAGATTAGCTTGAGAAATGTCCGTAACAATAAAATAATTTTCTTCAACCAAATTAGCTTTTTATTTAAAAGAACTGTTATTTTTCTTTCTTTTTCTCGGTTGCATAGCATGACGACCTGGCTTTCCACAAAAAGAACATGAGGTTTTTTTTTTTAAAAAAAACTTAAAAGTGAGTCTAGATCCTTTAAGCATGTAATTATATCTTTCTTAGTGTATCTTCTATTGTTACTATGAGATTAATTGCTATAAAGATTTCAAAGGGCTGTGCGTCTGTAAACATAATTTGCATGCCATCAAAATTCCTTATTTTTGCATTAGTGGATTTGGGAGGCTTAGAATTGATAAAAATAGTAGCAACGTCATGCATGTTTCTGCATTTTTATTTTTCAAATTTTTTTTGTCAATGCCGTCTGAAAATTTTTACTTTATTTTAACTTTCCACAGATTAATGGAATTGATGAGATGCTCTTTGCTTTTTTTTATTTTTTTTAATCGAAGGGCACAAGTACACCTAATTTGACTGGACTTTGCTCCATTGACTAGCGCGATGATAGTTGTTAATGGAATAATGTCGAGTCACGAATTTGCGTCTTTTTACAAATTTTTACAAATATAATAATACAAATTTTTAAAAAGGGTTGGGGTCGCCAATTCTTTAAAAACGGTTGGCGTCTTTTTACAAAAGGTTTTATAGCAAAAAGGGTTAGCCTGATGCCAACCCTTTTTCGTTTTAAAAGGGTTGGTGTCAGTATGACTTCATTAAGCATACACTTATGTGTCAGTGAAGGGGTTTAAATTAACTTGCCAATGCTGGCAACAACTGATTAATGGAAAGCCACGTTTGAAACTTTACATTTATTTTATGTTTAGATTCAACTAGGAGCTTAAAACTAGATGGAAAAGACGTATAAGTATCATTAATGGCATTGCACAAGGTTTATTGTATTTGCATGAAGATTCTTGACTCAAAGTAATTCATCAAGATCTCAAAACATCTAATGTTTTATTAGATGATAAAATGAATCCTAGAATATCATCCTTCAGAATGGCTAGAATATTTGGTGGGAATCAAGATAAAGCTAATACTAGGAGAGTTGTTGACACATAGTAAGTGCCTTAAAATTTTTTCCTATATTACAAGTAAATCTGTTTCCATTGGATGAATCTCATTTTTTTTTTCCAATTTTTAATAGTGGATACATGGCTCCAAAGTATGCCATGGAAGGATTATTTTCGATTAAATATGATGTTTTTAGTTTCAAAATTCTTCCACTAGAGATTCTAAATGGGAAGAAGAATTGCATATTCTACTTTCAAAATATGGCCAAAGTCTGTTTAATTATGTATGTCTCATTTCTTAATATTCACATTGAACGTACAATGATCTCAGTTAATGGTTTACAACATCAATACATGATTTTTCAAGCTTTGAAGCTATGGTGCGAAGGACGTGCATTAGAGTTAATGTATCCCATTCTGGTGCAATCGTGTGTTTCGACGAAACTACTGAAGTACATGCATGTTGGATTGTTATGTGTTTAGAAAGACCCGGCTGATCGGCCTACCATCTTATCCTTAGTGGTCACGTTAGTGAGTAATACAATAATACTTTCTAAATAAACTGAGCCTGCATTTTCTGTTGGTTGAGTTGTCAATTTAGCTCAATCTTCACCAGATACTAAAGTTTTCTCAACCAAGTTGAAAGGGCCTTTTCAAGTGTTGCAGCTCGATGACAATTCCTCTATGGCTTATTGCATTTCTGAAAATTTCCTTCATTTATCAAAAGATAAAAAAATAAGTTATGGAAATATTTATTTTGAGCAATGTTATATGCACCAAATTTTGTATACTCAAATAATGTATTATTATACGATTAAGTATTAGTTTATCTTTAATTAAAAATCACCTAATCACATAATAATAATCATACGAGTGTTTAAGTGGATACTTAAAGTTGAATACATATAATTTAATTTATTTATTTTAGCCACGGCTTGGAATAACAAATATTCAAATATTTTGTTAAATGTGAAATAATTAGAAACCAAAATAACAAATATTCAAACAATTTGTTAAATGTGAACTAATTAGAAACCAAAGATAAAAATAAATAAATATTCGTAACTCGTGAGACAGATTCGATCAAAATCACACCACCACACCATTTTTTCGAGGCTTTCATCATTATGATTATAACCCATCAATATAATGATCGATTTCTTTATTTATCCCAGGGGACCAAGCGAAAGCACAACTTACGAGTACTGGCATAGAAATATTTTTCGCATAAAGCATAAGACTCCTTTGAAATATCACAAAGGTTTGCATAAAAATATGCAATGAATTCATAACCAAACATAGTTAAATATTCGAAGTTAGTTATAAATCTTTAACTCTAGTCTTTTCTACTCCCTCGGTTCCCTCATTAATTTTTTTATTCTAAGTTTGTTCCTACAGCCTTAGCTACGTAACAATTAGGAATAACTTTTACTTTATTAATAGAAACAACATTAAAATAACATGAATGACCCAAAAAAAAAAAAAAAAGTAGATATTCGTTCATAAAAATTGATGATATTACAAAAAGCAAAAGCGAATTTATATACAAAATCACCACGATAAGTGGTAATAAATATAGTTAAATGATTTGATAATACAGAACTCACACATCAGTTTGTTCACATAGTTTTTACACGTACCACCAAATCTATCTATATCTAAACTTTGAAATATCTTGTTATATATAAATTGTTCAATTGTCTTATTTTGGTTACAAAAAGGGTAAGTGTTAATTTGTAAATGTGAGAAAAAGTCTCGCCCTTGAGCTACTCTTTTATCTAATATATAGTTGTATGAAAATTGGTTGTAGCATGACTCTATGGAAGTAGCCGGTTGATGTGAAGTGTCAACAATTAACCATAATATATAGTTGTATCAAAATTAGTTGTAGCATGACTCTATTGGAGTAGACAATCGATGTGAAACTTCGACCAATTAGCCATATTATATAGTTCTATGAAAATTAGTTGTAGCATAACTCTATGGAAGTGGCCGGTTAATGTGAAACTTCAACCAATTAGCCGTAACTCTTCTATATAGTTGTTTGTGAGAAATGTACAGTCTACTAGAGTAGCCGATTGATGTAAAACTTCAACTAATGGCCCATAACTCCTCTGGATGACCATTTGTCAAACTTATTAAGCACATTTAACACCTTTTTAGGTCTAGCTCCTGTCCCACAAAATCATAATAATGCATGTAATTTGAATTATTTCTATCATCCTAATATCCAAATCAAGTAACTGATAACACAACCAATTGCAAACTCAGATCACAACCACAAGGAAAGCCCTATATCATGCCTCTAGCATCATAACCATATTTTTCATACCACATTTGAAAAATCATCACACAATAACCATTACAGCGACAGAAAACAATCATGGCATATATATGTCGGTAACTATTTAGACCCAACTTCTACTAGATCCAGATTGCCTGTTTGCAAGAATTTCTTTGGTTTTTTGTTAACATTAAAATAATTATCTGTAAGAGTTATAACGTTAAACTGAGTGAAAGACTTGATAAATTAACTAGATCCCTAATAAATTATTTATTTTAAGCAATGTAATAAAGATTGTACACTATATTATCATAATAATTTAATTAGTAATTATTACTACAGTGTTACGCAGACAAAATTCCTGATTGATCAAACTCACTGTGCAATCTTTAAGAATAACAAATGACTAATAGATAAGTATTCCTCTCAGTCCACAACTGTAGGAAGAGGTCTCATGCAGGAAATAAAAATTTCTGTAAACTATCAAATATCAAATAAATGTTTCCTACATTGTCTTGGACTTGCTCCCTTCAATTTCAGCAATCATAAGTGTAATTACTACCACCAACGTTTACATTTTATAGGATAATTGTACATATGATCCTAAATTTCACTATTATAAATTCTGAACAGTAAAAATAAATTAAAAAAAAAGCGCACACACAATATAGACACATTGACCATGTTATTATAGTTGTGTAATTCTTCGTTTTCTCTATCCCATTATAAGAATACTGTAGATGTAGCTTTAATGTTTCCTATCCAATTACATAAAAAATTGATATCCTTACCGTGTTTCTTTGTATTCTTACACTCACAATTTATCAAAATCTACTATTTAAGTTCGTGACGTAAAAAATATAAATCACCACTATTAGAGGTTACTTTGCGTTTTGGTTTTGAGTTTCGTAAGAAATGTGATGTGTATATAAATATTATTTGACTAAGCCGACTTCTCTGAAAAATTTATCCCAAATTCTGAATCACAAATGTTGAATCATTTTATAAAATATGATTTGACCGAGACAACTGGGATCAAATCCACCCCATGTCAGCGGTTATAACTTAATCAACGCTGTCAGAAATTTCTTTGCTTTGTTTAACTTTGCACGATCAATTGAATTGGTGAGATGTTGTTGGCACAAGCATACAGAATTTGACTGGACTTGGCGATTTCCTGTTGAAAATACTGCTTACCAAAATCTCTCTCAGAACTACTTTATTGTATGTTATATCAAAGATCAGCAGAAGGCCTGGAATGAAAAACTCAGTCTCTCATGGATATGATACTCATATTTCTTTCTCTTCTAAGTTTGCTGAGCTTCGTCGTTGAAGCTAGTCCAACATATCTTGGCCATCTATGCCCGAACATCACTTTCAACACAAACAGCAGCTATCAAACAAACCTCAATCTTTTCTTAGCTGATATTCCCAGGCAGGCTTATCTCAACGAAAAATATTCCATCGGTTTCTACAACACTACCACAGGCAGCGACCCTTACAAGTTGTATGCCCTCTTTCTTTGCCGCGGCGATGTTGATCTGGACACCTGTCAACTTTGTGTTAATGTTGCAACCACAAACTTAACAAACCTTTGTACTATTGGAGAACAAAGCATGATATGGTATGACGAGTGCTTTTTCCGCTATTCAAACAAGTCCTTCTTTTCTATCATGAGCCAGGTTCCTTATTTTGCCATGTTTAATACGCAAGAGTTTAATGGCAGTACAGACATATTTAGTGAGAAACTCAGCAGTTTGTTCACCGAGGTTACGGCTGAGGCTGTAAACACTTCTAAAATGTTTGCAACCAGAGAGGTTAATTTAGATGCCCTTCGTACACTATATGGTCTAGCGCAGTGCACGCCGGACCTGTCAAAACTTGATTGCAATACATGTCTTGAAGGAGCTATTCAACGGTTGGGATTGTTTTCCCTACCAGTAGGAGCAAGAGTGCTGTTTCCAAGTTGTAATTTCCACTACGAACTGTACAAGTTCTACAATGAAACAGTGCCACCCGCACCTCCATCACTTCTGTCTCCACCACCACCTCCACCTTCCAGAGGTAACGTTAGGATACAGTTTAACTAATTATTTAAATAATTAATCGCACGGCGCCATAGAAGGAACCTCTTCTAGTGATAATATATCTCATGATCTTGATTTATTTTCTTTATTCTATTTTCAATTTTTGTTTTATTCCCGTAATTGCGAGCTTTAAATACTTGTGCATGATATTTTGATATGGGTTAAGTAAATTTAAATTGTGAATAAAAAATATATTTGTTTGGAAGGAAGAAAAACAGTATGGATTGCAATAGGCGCGACAGGATCGGCGATTATAGCGGTAGTGCTTGGCTCTTTCCTTCTCTGCAGAAGACACAAAAGAGATAGAGGTAATTGATTTATAACTTTGCCTCAAGAAAGGATTAAATTTTATTCATTTTATTTAAACTAAGAGGGAAAAAAAAAAAAAAAGATGTTCATTCATAGAAACTGATGACAATGCAAAAAGTAAATAAGCGAATTTATATACAAAATCAGGTCAATAAGTGGTGATAAATATAGTTAAATGATTTAACAATACAGAAGTTGCACCGTTCACATAGTTTTTACAAGTACCACCAATCAGTACCTAAACTGTGGAATATCTTGTTAAATATAAATTGTTCGGTTATCTCTTGCTGGTTGGTGGTTGGAAAAGGGGTAAGTGTTAGGTTGTAAATACAAGGAAAAGTCTCACCTCTTAAGTTACCTTTTCATCTAATAGTTGTATCAAAATTCGGTTGTAGCAACTCCACCTAAGAGTCTATGAGAGTGGTCAATTGGTGTGAAACTTCAACTAGTGAGCCATAGTTCCTCTAGATGGTTAATTATGAGAAGCGTAAAGTCTATGGTAATAGCCAGTTGATGGGAAACTTCAACTAGTAGTCCACAGCTCTTTCAAATGACTATTTGTAAAATATGTCAAATCGATGACTCAATGTGTAAGGAAATGGTTGTTGGGTTTTTCCATATAAGTTGAAAAGAGAATAAGATGTTAGTATATAAGTGTATTAGTTAGCTTTTATGTGGCAAAGACTCAATAACACCTTTTATACACACACACACACACACACACACACACACGTGTACAAGATGCCATAAGAGCCACATATGTGTATAAGATACCATAAGAGCTAAAAGTTTAAGTTGATAGCTAGAGTTTCTTACATTTTGAAGGTCAAATGTGTGTCTTAACTTTGCAAATTTGCATACTACCCACACCAACCCTCGACGAGATTCAAACCCAGAGGCTCTGATTGTACATGTGGATAAAATACCATCAAAGCTAAAAGTTTAAGCTAATAACTAGATAAATCCCTTAATACCTCATGTGTCTCTAGGACTATTCAAATAATGTCTTTCACGTTGGTTGTCTCATGTGAGAGCCAAATGTACATTGCAAATTTGCATATTGTTGGTCATTCATCATCACTAGAATCTTTGAAATTATTAATCACATTATGATTATTGCATTTGGTGTTAAAATAATAATATCCTCAAAGATTTTAATATTGATCAATACTACCTTTAGACCCTAAGGCATAAACAATAATATAACATAATATTCTATTTGTTATCGCCTTTATATTTCTTTAAACATTGGATATTTAAAGGAAGAAATTTTTGTGTACAAAGCAAAGCTCATCATAAAATATTTTTCTATATTCTTTTACTCTAACTCTACCTTTGTCTTCTCTCTATTTGGTTTCAATCTCCTCTATTGTCCATTTGATTTCTCTTTCTCAACTACATCTATGGTTATCTATGTAAATACCCAACCAAAATGCCAATAGCCTACTATAATAAGAGAATTGATTAGTCTTTGATGTTTCATCTAGTTCAATAAAATTAAGTGTGCTTTGCAGAGGAGAAATCAACTAGTGATCACGAAGTTCAACTACTTCGCTTGGGAGAGGGCAATGTTGGAGTTGCTTATTCATATGATATATCACAGGGACAAGAACCTCAAGAGTTTCCCCATTTTCCATTAGGCATCATACTTGAGGCCACACATAATTTTTCTAATGAGAATAAGCTTGGTGAAGGTGGGTTTGGCCCCGTGTACAAGGTACGTATAATATTGATTTTAATTCAGTAAAGGGACTTTGATTTATTCAAACACATAAAGTACTTATTGAATGACTGGCTTGTGATCTCTATGCCCACAAATGGTTGGTCACTCTATTTTAACAAATATGTATAGCTAGTTGTTATTCACAAAAAATAGTCATTCTCCTTTTGTTATTCCTACAATACATGCATACAATGAAGATTTATTTAGTTTTTACTGCTATGGACAAACATTCAAGATAAATTCGAATCAAACTAAACTCAATTCAGGACTTGCACAAGCTTGGCTTGTCACAAGGGAGCTAAGTTCAAGCCCAATGAGTTTTGAAAATCATGAGATTGAGTTTAAACTCAATTTAACGGCTTGTGTTCAAGCTCAACTTGAGCTTAGCTCGGTACTACCAATAAAATGTCATTTTGACTCTAAAATGAAACGAACATATTCTGAATTTATAAATAATTATTATTTTTTTAAATTTATGTTTTCAAATAAAAAAGACATTACAGTAGATTTGAATTGTGTAGAGAAAAGAAAAAAAATAAGTTTATTTATAATAGGTGAATTGAGTTATTAAAATGCCTCTTTCTAATGTAGGATTTTTGCAATTGGGAATAAACCCAATAAAAAGATACTTTAACAATTCACTTCACTATGATGTTTTCATTTATTAGTGAACATATTTTTTTTTAAATAATCATTTATATGTTCAAAACATAGATGACATGGTTTTGTTTATTACCCATAATTGGTTAAAACAACATTTTTTTTTTTTTTTTTGCATTCATGGTTTGTGAGCTTATTGAGTTAAACCTTTCATGGCTCGAACTAAGTAGTTTCACATATCCTTGAGCCATGGCTACTCATTTTGAGCTCAAGTCATGGTGGCTCATTTCAAGCTCAACAAGTATGCCAGCAATTGGGTTTGTGTGAACTAAACTCAAATCCACTACTCAAAAATTACTTTTATATTTGAGGATTCATGTTCATCATAGAAGCCAATGTTTTACATTTTCTTAATTGTTATAATAGAATTACTAATTATCCCAGGGAATATTAGTAGATGGCAAGGAAGTTGCAGTGAAGAGACTTTCAAGAACTTCTGGACAAGGGCTAAAAGAGTTAGAAAATGAAGTTACTTTAATTTCCAAATTACAACACAAAAATCTTGTGAGACTTTTGGGATGCTGCTTAGAAGGGAATGAGTCGATGCTCATCTTTGAATATATGCCCAACAAAAGCCTTGATTTTCTCCTCTTTGGTACATTCTAAAACTTCATTTATTTATTTATTTGTTGTTTTGATAATCCATAAATCCCTTCACCTACTTCGCAAGCTCAATTTCCAAACTATAGCCTTATAACACCCTTTTTAAATACATATCCCAACTCGGTATATGTACCTAAAGAAACGTATTACTTAAACTTTTCTAAAACATGTGCAACTATAATTAAATGCATGGCACCCATATAAAATGAAACCACAATCCCCAAAAGTGCATTAAAAGAATATTAGTGAAACCCACATCCCTTTAGTATGTTTGAAATCCATGTTATAACATAGATACATAAATAGCCAAATCCATACCAAGTGTCCGAAAATCAATTCACAAAGGAGGCCAAATGCATAAATTATTCCAAAGTATAAATCTGTAATGCATTTGACAGAAGTGCCTTGCCTTATGGAACATCTTAAACTAACCTACTGCCTCTGCCACTGTCTCACTACTTAACAAATCTACTTGCAAAATCACAAGGGAACACAATGAGTGGAAAACACTCAGTACATTGGTAAGCACATAGCACAATATCAAATAATATTTCCTAAGTTCTCGTATCTATTCTTATTGTGGTGTTGTGAATGTTTCCCTAACATCTCAAATACCCATCAATTAACTCGACACCTTTTGCCTAATTTCACTATCAGTATCATCCCTAATTACTTTTATTCAATGATGTATAATGACATCTGGTGAATGCATATGACATCCCCAATGTCATCTATATGGTGTACTTTATACACATGTTAAAGAGGCTTATAGTTGAAGCCATATAGACTAACCATTTTTGCTTTTACCATTATACCGCACATAACTTAGTGGCACAATCACATTGTATATAACTCAGTGAGATGCACATTGCATACAACTTAGTGACAAGTCACACTACACATAACTCAATGACAAATCCATGTGCTACTAAGCTTGGTAGAACACATACCATACACAACTTGGTGGTAAGAATCTCATGGTACATCATTGGTATTTTAAACTCAAAATCACTCTGGTTAGGGTTTATGTCTTCATCCACATAATTAGGCACACCCATAATGGTTATTGTCACAAATAGCTTTCATTAGGATCTTATCATTTGTTTCTCTCCCATTTATCCCTTATAGAGGTATATTAGTCATTTCCATAATTTTTTTAAAGCTTTACTAACTTACACACTTCTATTTTCATTTTCCCCTAATTATACATAAGGGGTGTACTCTCTCTTGGCACACAGTCATGTATGAGTTGTACATGGATACGTAAATTAGGATAGGATACATGAACTTGTGTCCCATACCACTTCCCCAATTTAACACACTCATGGCATCTCTCTACATAGGGAGAATTTTCCCCTAAAAGTTCACGGGCATGTGTCAACTGAAATATAAGTGTGTAGTGTCTTTTTTTTCAAATTTTGTCCTTACCTGAAAACGTAACTTTTGATCGTCTAAACCAAATTCTAGCACAAACATTTCTAAACTACTGTGTATCCACATCAACATGTTCCTAAATCATCACACAGATCAAATACGCCATAACTCATACAAGTCATGCTATTAACATGCAAATTTAGAGCTCTTTATGATGCAAAAAGACCAATCCTTTACACAATCATATTCCCTTGCATAATCTAACATAATCAATATATTACTAGAAACCTCTTAATAATTTTACCACATTACATCATCAAAAAATTCTATGTAATTCATTCAAGGCAGTAACATAATGTAATACCATCAAAGTATATTAACCATATTTTCCTAAGCATACACTTTTTACCTTATCAAATAGTATATTCCCGAAATCATAATGCATAAATAAACCTCATATCAATAATTTTGCAGTAATAATCACACTGCATCAATTCATTACACTCAACAAGTAATTCAATCTAGCCAAAAAGATCATCACACTTATCTCACTTCAGATGGTGCAAAGGTCTTCACGTGGCAAGAACTTCTTTTAACAAACCTCAAACGATTTCCCTTAGCTGAAATTCTTCCTTGGCTCTCCTATAACACTCTTATTTTTTGAAAAATATAATGATAATGTGAGCCAAAATAGTATGGATTCATTTTATTTTTACTATAATTAACAATACATGGTTATGTATTGTTTATACACAGTCGTGTATGTCATTTCACAAAAATGGAAGTTTCCAAAATCGTTGCAAAACTATTCCTTATCCAAAATTCAAATGTGTTGACTATGCACAGACATGTACACTATTATACACACGCATGCATGCCTCCCAAACTTAGACAAATTTCACAAATCACATGAGAAAAGATCATTTTGCCCTTGTCACCACATACATAGGCATGTGGCCTACCTATATGGTCATATATCTCAATTTCTACGTACACTTAATCAATTAAACACAAATGGAAGCAAACAAAGTCAAAAGACCAAAATATCCTTGGTCATACTTGTGGGTGTTACAAGCACCAACAAGCCCTTCTATTAGTGGAAAGTGGTAAAATATGACTTCATTAAGCATGCAAGTTGTAGTGAAGGGGTTTAAATTAATTTGCCAATGCTAGTTGTAACTAATTGATGGAAAGTCATGTTTGAAACTTATATTTAATTATTATATGTTCAGATTCAACTAGGAGCATAGAACTAGATTGGAAAAGACGTATAAGCATCATTAATGGCATTGCACGAGGTCTATTGTATTTGCATGAGGATTCTCGACTCAAAGTAATTCATCGGGATCTCAAACCAAGTAACATTTTATTAGATAATGAAATGAATCCTAGAATATCTGACTTTGGAATGGCCAGAATATTTGGCGGAAATCAACATGAAGCTAACACCAGGAGAGTTGTTGGTACATAGTAAGTGCATTAAAATTCTTTCCATAATTTCTACCATGATTTCTCATATAAGAACATGAATACAAGCAAATCATTTTCCATGGGATTGAATCTTAATTTGTTTTTCCAATTTATAATAGTGGATACATGGCTCCAGAGTATGCCATGGAAGGATTGTTTTCAGTTAAATCTGATGTTTTTAGTTTTGGAGTTCTTCTACTTGAGATTTTGACGGGAAAAAAGAATAGTGGATTTTATCTTTCAGAACATGGCCAAAGTCTTCTTAATTATGTAAGTCCCAATTTTTAATCTTCACATTGAATATACAATGATCTTTGTTAATGCATGGTTTACAACATGAATATATGATATTTCAGGCTTGGAAGCTATGGTGTGAAGGACATATATTAGAGCTAATGGATCCCATTTTGGTGGAATCGTGTGTTCCAAGTGAATTATTGAAATACATGCATGTTGGATTATTGTGTGTTCAAGAAGATCCAGCTGATAGGCCAACCATGTCATCTTTAGTAGTCATGTTAGCAAGCGATACAATAGTTCTTCCTAAACTGACTGAACCTGCATTTTCTGTTGGTAGAGTGGTCAATTTAGCTCAATCTTCATCAAATGCTAAAGTTTTCTCCTCCAAGAATGAGGTAACCCTTTCAAGTGTTTCACCTCGATGACAATTCTTTTATGGCTAATTGCATTTTTGAAAATTTTTGTCATTTATTAAAAGATAAGAATGTATGTTATGGAATTTTTGGCAATCATTACCTTGTTCCTATATTTATTTTAATCATGGCTTCAAAAAGTAGATATTCAAACAATTTTTTGTAAATGAACTAATTAGAAAAAGCAATGCTATATATACACATTTTTGTGTATATAATTAAATATACAAATGATGTTTTATTATGTAAGTGAATTAAAAATCAAATATTATAATAAATAAATATCCATAATTGGTGAGACAAATTTGATCAAAATCATATCACTACTTTTTTGTGCGCACATTTTTGTGTATATAATTAGGTACAATGTGTCAATATGTTTAACACAACTTATGATTATTGGATTAATACTCATGATCCGATTATGTATATTTGACAAATTATCTAGAAAATTGATTATGTATTAAAATGTTCAATATGTCTAATACTTTAGTTTTTGGATTAGAAATGTAAAAAAATTTATTGAACCAATAATCCTACAATTCAAAAAAGGAAAATCCTACTAACTTTTGGATTAGTTAAATCATCTTAAATGTGATTATAATCAACCATTAAATTATTCATATAAGCTATCCTAAGTATGTTATAATTGATTATTTAATTCAATAATCTTGATTAAATAAGCTTTACTTGAATGACTAGCAACTTGGAAGATCAAAGGAGGTGAATTCAAAATCTTAATATCAATTGGCAAGAGCTCAATTAGTATGAAGAGAAATGTTAGATTTACTTTCTTTAAAAACATAAATTGCATACCTATAATATTTCATTTAAATATCAAATCTATTATTTGTTGATATTTATCGTTTAATCATTTTATAAAATTAATGACAAAACCCCTATAAGATACAATATAATAAGAATATCTCCAAGAGAATTCCCTAATAATAGAAATTCATCTATCATTATTGAAATGATAGTTAGCCATTAAATCTATACTATTGTGAGTTTGTATTACCCAATACCCTTATATCAATTATTTTAACTTCTATAACATAAAAATAGGCATATTGTGCAAAATCATTACCACAAACAAACACATACATCTTTCCATCAATACTTTTGGTTTGCATGTAACACCCATAAATACGTCTCAAGGGCATTATCATCATTTCCTATGTTATTATTTATGTATGATTTAGTTTATGTGGAAGGAATAATGAATTATGAAAATTTAAGTGAGGGATGACCATGCACAAGATGGTCATGTCTATGTGTCAGTTATCACATTAGCTGGAGTGGGTAAACACCACGTCTAATTGATTTTAAGTGATACACAATCGTTTATGGGAAAACACATGCCTATGCATGGTGTTATGCACTAGTAGTTTTAAAAAGATGCATTAAGCTAATTTTTGGGTATTCATTATCCCCAAACTTCATGCGCAAGTATCTAAAGAGAGAAAGGGTTCAAAGTTGAATTTTCAATAAACGTTTCAAGGATTTTGGTGGATTAATTTGACAAGGCTAACAAAGGCAAAGGACAAGAGAAGAAGGACCATTGATCAACCTTGAAATTCCAACACCTAGATGACAAGTAGAGCTCTCTTATGACTCTTATTGATGTATTCGTAGTAGTGGACTTAGGTTAATCCCCTCTACCATTAGATGATAATTATTGTGTTGTGAAGTTGATGATTAGTGAATTGACCTTGATACGATTATTTGTATGTTAAGAATAACATGTCGAGTGTATGGAAAGGAATTGGTTGAGGAAGATCAACAAGAATTGGTATAATTGATTTGACTTGTTGATTATTTATGTCCTTTGTGAAATATGTCTCATGATGTTAATGTTTAAGTTCATAAGTTTTGTGATAGATTTATGTGTGTTGTGTTGTAAAGTTAATTGCCAAAGACATTGATGTTAGAATGGTGAGACTTTGGTTGATTTGATGTTGTTATATTATTGGATTTGTAGTCTAAACATGTGGGATTATGCTTGATGAAGTAGTAATCTCGTAGGGACAATTAGGGTGCAAAATTAGGTTGTTTTATATTGCTCAAATGTCATGCATGATCACACCTATCGCAGGGACAATCATGTGATGTTTGGAAAGTGTTTATCTTAGGGCATGCATGATCATGTGGTATGAGAGACACGCCCGTGTATGCAAAACTTAATTTTAAATTCAAGTTTTCTAGTGATCTGACAATTATTGGACATTGTTGATCAACGATCAGTTAACTAGGGCACGAAGTTTGCCCGTGTATATTGAGAGAACAATCATGTATAAGGTGAAATGATAAAAATACCCCTAAGAAATAAGCCGGTTGAAATGAAGTTAAGTGCTAAAGAGATTAAGTTCAAATCAAGGCACACACTTGTCCTTATAAGGGCACACACCTCTATATATTTGTGGATAATGTTGAATGTTTATCACTATATATATTGGGTAGTGTGATTATTTGGACTGTGATAAGTTGTGATATATGTTTGTCATCACATGTTGTCATAATAGTATAATACTAGCAAAAATTGTTTGTCACAATAATTTTGTTCAAAGCTTTTTGGTGGGAAGTTTTGGCGCCAAAAAAAATTTGATAATTTGATAAAATTTCTATCACCATAAAATTACTATGACCAATTAATTGATGACAATTACAAACTCATTACTATAACAATATTTATCATGACAACAACTTTAAATAGTCACAATATGTTAGACAATGATTGCATTTGTTGGAAACATCTTAGAAATATATTGTCATACTAAGTTGTGACAATATATTTAACGTGATGAAATAGATGTTGTCATTAGAAGACATGTATATATGCAAAAGAGGAAAATTTTGGCCCCAAAATAAAATGGATGATGTGACAAAATTCTCATCAACATATAATTATTATGAATAATAAATTGATGACAGTTAAAAACTCATCATGATAATAATATTTATTGTGCAATAGTTATAATATGTAAAACAATGAGTGAATCATTTAATTACGTGGAAAATATGTTGTGATAAGATGATTCGTCATACTAAGTCATTATAATAAACTTAGGGGGCATTTGGTTTAGGTAATGTTTTATTACTAAAATAGAAAAAATTACTTTAAAGATAGATTACTTTGAAGATTACTAGGTATAAATGATTACAATGTTTGATAAAATTTGGTAGGTATAAATAATTATTGTGTTTGAATAAAAGTAATAAAATATTACTAGTAAATTATTTTACTTAAATACCCTTGAATATAATTATTTTTAAATATTTTTATATTATTTGTCATATTAATTAAAAATAAATTTATTTTTACCTCAAAAAATTAATAAATAATAATATAATTATAATAATATCAAGATTACCTTAGTAATCTTTAAATATCTAAGGTGAAAGTAGTAATCAAATTACTATCTATATTACCTGTCACGTCAGCATTGGTAATAGAAGATTACTGTAATCTTTTATTATTGACAAACCAAACAAGGAAATAAAAAATAGATTACCAAAGTAATCTTCAAAAACTAAAATCAAACACCCCCTTAAAGTTATGGGATTGATATTGTTATGATAAGTCATGTTTATTTATAAAAGAAAGAAATTTTGGCACAAAAAAATGGTAATGTGACAAAATATTTCGTCATCATAAAGTTATTGTGACATATTAATTGATGACAATTATAAATTCATCACTATAATGATAATTATTGTGGCAACAATTTTAGTTAGCTAGTTACGGTATGTTAAACAATAGATGAACAATTTAAATGAAAACACATATGATAAGATTGTTCGTCATATTAAGTCATGACAATATACTATGAGTGGTAAAATTAATGTTGTTATAATAAGAAAATATTTTTTTAAAAGGTGGGGGATTTTGGCACTTGTAATTATTGAATATAAGAAAAAAAAAAAAAAAAGAGACCCATAGTATGAAACATGGACCATAATTGTCAACACCTCATGAAGGAAGAAAAATCTAAACCTCCAAGCAATACAAAACATAGCCCAAAGAATGCACATACTTTATTTTTTTTCGTTTAACTTTTCATTCACCTCTAGTAATAATTGAATTTTTCATCCTTAGGGTTATGTATAATTTGATTCAAACTATAAAACTTATTATTTGACTCAATTTGGTTTATAAAACAATTTGGTTTATAAAACTTATTATTTTTCATCCTTAGGGTTATGTATACATATGTATACATATATATATATATGTATACATATGTATACATATATATATATACATATATATATACATATATATGTATATGTATATGCATATATATACATATACATATATATGTATATGTATATATATATATGCATATATATACATATATATATATATGTATATGTATATATATGCATATATATATATATATATATATATATATATATATATATATATATATATATATATATATATATATATATATATATATATATATATATATATATGCATATATATGTATATGCATATACATATATATACGCCAAATAACTATATTCTTACCCTTTAATTTTGAAAAATGTCATTTTCTCTCCCATATATAAAATTTATTAAAAAAATTCTTAATTTTTTTATAAAATTTTAAAAAGACAAAAAAGTCAAGCTAAATAGTATTTTGTCCCTAAATTTTTATTGAATAATTTTGTATCTCTAATTTATATTCATTTCAATTAAACATAGTAAAAAGTTTAGAAGTACAAGCAGGACTGGATCCAAACTAAGTTAGCTCAGTCTTAGAGAGTGGCTTGGCTTGAATTTGAGTTAAATTCGAGGCGAAAGATTTGGTTTATTTTTAAAATCTAGATGAACTCAAGTTAAGTGGTATTCAGCTCAATTCATCTCAAATTCATAGTTTGAATATGTGCTTCAAATTTGTGGCTCAATTTGGCTTAAATTCATCTTTCAAATTGGTGTTTTAAATTCACAACTCAATTCAACTTGAATACATGTCTCGAATTGATAGTTTTACCTATTATTTTGGTAAAATAATGTTGTTTTATCAGTAAGTCATAAGCTCTAGCTATAAATCTAGTCCATGAATTTGAACAATTGATTCAAACCATAATTTAAGTCAAACTGGACTATAAATTCAAACTATCAATTTAAGGTATAGATTTGAGTCAAACTCTAGTCAAACTAAGTTAAATCTTTTTTTATTCGAGTTATACTCGCTTAATTTTTTTTGGTGCAACAAACTTGAGCAAGAATATTTTCTATTTGCATTGAACTCAAGCTAGGGGGTGTCAATGATATATAATCATATGTTTAGAGGGGTTTATAGTTTTTAAAAATTTACAAGTGTTAATGATTTTTTTAAGGGGTTTTTAAAAATTCAAAAAAGTTTGAGAGTGTTTTTAAAATTTTTAAAATTTTAATTTTTTTCAATAATTTTAAAAATGATAGTTACACCCACAAAGAATTAAATATAATGCAACAAATTAGAGTTTACCATCACTTGTTTTATATATTTATCTTGTCATTTTCCTTACATGTTTATTGTATATGTATTTCATGTTCATTTTACATATTTATTTCAAATCCTAGAAAACTAGCTATAATTCAATATTATATATTAAGTAGGAAACATTTGAAAGTAAAAGATTTTTAATTGGTCTAAACTATAATCTAAACTGAACCAATATACATATTTTTAGTTTGGTTTGAAAACTAAAATTGTTTTGTTTGATTTGAAATTTTTCCAAATTATTTTTTTTAGTTTGGTTTATAAGAGTTATTAAACTAAACCAATCCAGACAGTGCACCCGTATTCATTCTAGTGAATTGTGGAAGACAATAACATGCATCCATCCAATCATCCTTTGACATCTCACCAACCCATACAATTTTTTTTTTTCCAGAGGATGTCTCCACGATATTGGTTTGCTAGGTTTCCAATAATTGCATCCAACGAAGCTTCAAACCGAGGCGTAACCAACCGTTTTCTTTACACATGCATGGGGCACTCATGGAGACGAGCATTCTGGTTGCCACTAGCAGCTACTTTGATATGGTTGGCTATAATGTCTTGCTCAATTTGGGTGTATATAGTAGGGGTGTGCACGAACTAGTTTGGTGTTGTTTAAGAGTTTTTTTAAAAACAAAACTAAAAAAAAGGGTATTAAAATATTGAATGTTATATATTTTGTATATATTATAATGAAGGATTTGTACATGAATACATGTCTTAAATCTTATACAAAGAAATAAAATCAATATTAATTAATAGACAATTAATATACACTAATATATAACGGAAAACTAAATATTTATAATATATTTTAATATAAGAAACCAAATTTATAGAATATATACACTAAAGCCTAACAAACTCACATGATTACAATTGTACAAATTTGATATACAAAGAATTCAAATAGATTTACCAAGTATATTTGAAAGGATATAAAATCTTATCCTTAACAATCCTATGTGCAGAGGGATGTATAATTTTTAAAAATTTAAGGGTATTAATGATTTTTTCCAAGTTGTTTTTGAAAGTTCGATCAAAGTTTAAGAGTACTTTTGAAATTTTTAAAATTTTAATGTCTTTCAACAGTCTTAAAAATGATAGCTACATCCACAAGAAATTGAATATAATGTAACAAATTAGAGATTTATATCACTTTTTTTTTGTTTATATTTGTTTTGTTTTTTTCTTTACTTATTGATTGTATATGTGTTTTATTTTCATTTTACATGTTTATTTTTAATCCTAGATAACTAGCTATAATTCAATATTATATATTAAATAGGAAATATTTAGAAGTAAAAGATTTTTAATTAATTCAACTGTAATTTAAACTGAACTAATTTACATTTTTTTAGTTTAGTTTAATTTAAACTTTTTTTGAAACATTTTTTTTAGTTTGGTTTGTAAGAGTTTTTAAACTGAATCAAACCAACTTATACACCTTTATTCATTCTAGTAAATTGTGGAAGTCGATAACATGCATCCATCCAATTATCCTTTGACATCTCACCAACCCATTCTATTTATTTTTAGAACATGTCTGCACGATATTGACTAGGTTACCCATAACTACATCCAACCAAGCTTCAAATTGGGGCGTAACCAACCGTTTTCTGTATTCATGCAGGGGAACTCATAGGGATGAGTATTCCGGTTGCCAGTAGCAGCTACTTTAATATAGTTGGGTAGAATATCTCGCTCAATTTGGGCGGCTGTAGCGTTCCTGGAGCCATTCTTAGTTGTGCAAGCCGGAAAGTAATGGATAAACTTTGCTGGAAAACTTAAAGGGAAAAGAACTATTTCCCACCCAAGTTTTAGCCCAATTTCAAAGTATACCCATACCTGATAAAATACTCAAACACCCACCTATCTCTAAACAACCATTAATGTAGGGGTAAAACCATTATTTTACTGTTTATATTCAAGTTATATAATTTTATTGCATTTTTCCCCTCCGATTTTAAAAATTAACTTTTATCTCCATACCTAAACTTTGAAAAGTGACTTTCACCCCCCCAATCCCTAATTTTTTTGTTTCACTCTCCCTTTGGCCATCGGCGACAACGTGGCTGAAGAGAGAGTGACAAGCGTCATCCAGATCTAGATGATGCTCATTGACCTTCACTGGACAACGAAACATCGTCTAGAATAGACCACTCTCTGTCGTCCTCTAGATCTATATGACGATCATCCTCCTTGGATGACGATCGTCATCCAGAGGTCGACTTTTAGACGAAAACTCCTCCACCGTCAGTCGATATTCATCGGAGAAAGTGGCTGGATTTCAAGGGGAAAAGTGAATTTTTTAAAACTTAATTTAGGAAAAAAATGTTAGTTTTTCAAATTAAAGGGGGAAAATGAGATAAAATTTTAATTATTTTAATATTATTGATAAAATGATGAATTTGCTCCTTAACCCTAACAGAAAAATTTGTGGGTATGTCCTAACAAATTAAACTTTGGATGGATATTTAGACTTTTAATCAGGCGTGAATATATGTTTGAGATTAGGATAAAATTTGGGTGGGAAATTGTGATTTTCCCAAACATAAAAAGAGTTTTTCAAAAGCCTTTTTCTAGCGTAATAAACAATGATTTGGGAAATTGCACAAACACGATGACATAATTATCTGGATATATTACGCAAGAAGTGCAGCGAAATTGTAGGTGGACTGCGTGTGTGCAGTAAGCACAAGCAATAAAACAACATGCAAGAGAATTTTTATAGGTGATTTGATTGTCCAAGCAAATTGGTGAATTTCTGTCGTAAAGAGGAGGCAATACCCATGATAATAATTGCAGTTGGAGAACTGAAAAGAGGTCCATCTAAAGTCTATCTCATTTTTGTCTTCATTACCATTAAAGAATTAACGTAAGTAAAGCCTTTATGAATCTAGAAACCTTCATTTCTGCCACGCAAAGTAAGAAACTAAACAATTTAACAAATAATTCAAAAAGATAAAAAGAATAAATCAATTGTCTCACTGATTTATAGTTTAACTAATTCAACTAGTTGATTCAATCTATTATCAAATTATAATTTTTTTAAAAAAATAATATCAAAAAAAATGATAAATTTTACACCTGGATAGAAGAATTAAAAAAAAAAAAGAGTTTTAGTTGTTTAAAATTTTGCAAAAAAAAAAATTAATTAGGATACCTAAGGCTATGATGATTAAAATGTATCATTTTCAAGAAATGAAAATTATCTATCTAATCTCAATTAAAAAATTAGATAAAAAAATTTATACATCTTATAATACAAAAAAAAAAAAATTTTACAAGTTATTGCCTACGAAAGGAATTTCAATAGATATAAGATTTTTTTTATAGATTATCTAATGCAATTGCCTCATGATGTTTTAAAACTTTAAAAGTTGTTACGAAAGGTTAAAACCAAAGTTCATTCACATTTCAAGAAGCAATTATTTCAATAGCTATGAGATGTCATTTTTTTTCTTTTTCATTTTGTTTTTGGTCTTTTTTTTTTTTTACAAACCTTTAAAAATTGATCTAGGTTAATATAAAATAATCAAATTACTAAAATATAATTAAATTTTCTAAAAATAATCAAACTTTGGTTAAATCCAATTTTATCGATTTTAACTGTTTCACTGATTTTGATCGAGTTTGATCGAGCAATAACTAAAATTTCAGTCACTAATTATAATTAAAATAGTTGCAAATTAATCTGAACAACCAATTATACTAGAAGTGTAAAGTCATGAGCAACTATAACAATTAAAAGTAATTGAATGTCATTAACAATTAAAACAAATCAATTAGTAGTAGAATATATTTTTTACAAGAAAATGAATAGTGCCAAAATGGTTTTTTAAGTGTATGTATTGGTTCACTAGTCTTTGGTCTTAGCATTTCATAACTACTTATATAGTTGTTATGTTATAATGTCAAATTATATAACAATGTCAAAAAAAAAAAACTATAAATGTCAAAAGGTATTTATACATACCTTTTGCTACAAAACCAATGTTTTTATTTGTGTACAACCCAAAAACCAAACAATAAAATTATATATATTCACTTTGAGTATATAAATAGACACATATTTGTATACTCGAAAATAAATACACATAACATTGCTCAAAACCAAAACAATCCCCCACATATTTAGCCTAAGAATTCTAAACAACTCGCATATTTCTAGAAAGAGTATGTATTCATAGCTAGACAACAACAAAAATCATGTATTTATAACTAGTGAATTTAAGTTCCATGTGCAGGTGAAAGATCTTAAAAGCTCAAAATTTAAGTTCCATAAACATCTCAATGAGTTTACAACCAAATGTTCTTCTCCAATGAATTTAAGACTACACAATATTATCAAGATAACAAAGAACATAAAGCGAATAATATTAGATCTTCTTCTCTCGCAAAACTCAACTCTTCTTTATCTCTAGTTTGTCTATTGTTCATTGTGTAGAATTGCATAATTGTATATTTACATTAATCAATAATGATAAGCACAATGAGAATGAGATAATAAAGGCTACTAATCATGTTACGATAGAAAGTGGCATCTAGAAATAGCTTGTTATTGACAAACATTGATGTCTTGGAGGAAGCAAAAGCATGGCACAAGGAGCACAAGAGCCAAGTTAGAAGCGTTATAGCAAATCCACTAGGTAGAGACACTAATACATGTACAAGATAGTGGGTTCCTAAATAATTTCCAAGCTAAGAAAAAACCCAAGTGAACCCAAGTCTCAAGAAGCAAAGGTGGAGGATGAGGAAGAGAATAAAATTGTGAACCACCTATTGTATGTGACTTATAGGTTCTCTATTAAGTTGACAATAAATAAAATTGTGATTAATCTATAATTAATCTTTTATTTATTCACAAACCATGAATGACCTCAAGAAAGACATCATAACTATTCAATTAATAAAGAATCAACGTTAAACCAATTATACTTTTTAATAGTAAAGTTACTATATATTTGAATCTTTTTATACTGATATCTCATCAAGAATAAGACATAGAAGCAGTGTATAACTCATATACCCTTGAGTTTATTATTTGACTTCTAAAACAAATATCAAATATTATTAGGCTTAGACACCGATTCAATCTCACTATAACCACAAATTTAATTAATTATGGTCATCCGTCAAGTACTATCATGAGATATCTTTTCTAATACCAAGGATTGATGAATCTTATGTCAATCTACAATAGCCTCAATAAACTTTTCAATATAGTCAATAACTACCATATTGGTAGCCCTAACAAGAAGACTATAATATAGCTTACACTAACACAAGCTTGCAAAGAGGAAGCAAATCAGAGACCAAAAACCCCTTTAGTTCTTAGCAATCTCTAAAATCCTTTAGGATTGAAAAAAAGCAAAAAGTTTTCCGTTTGGTTGCGTGACATCTTGCTGATGCTTCCAAGAGAAGTCTTTTTAAAAAAAGGCTTCTATGTTTTTATTAATATTATATTACATGGGTCCCATCACTTGGGCTAGGTGGCTATAAATAAATGTAGCTATTGGGTTGAATTGCAACAAAACTAAGTCTTTACTAGTTTGTTTCCTTGGTTCTTTCGTTATGGCTGTTGATTTGGGTTTTTGGAACAATTACATAGTGCTGAAGCCTGAAGAATTGAGCTTCTTAAGTCTCTTTCATATATTATTTTCTTGTGACCTAGAGAAAAGGAAATTTGTGGAAAGCTCTCAAAAAGTAGAGGAAGATTTAGGTCGGAGGTTGATCATATTTGTCTCAATGCTTGAACTGAAGTTTCTGCACTCTGTGGCAAAGCCAATGTCAACTATTGGCTGAGCAATCGACTTCTATCTCAACCTTTTATCGTGTAACCGGAATCTCAGCGGGCTCTTGCTAAATTTCTTGCGAGGTGAGTTTTGTGGTATAGCTCTTATTATTATTACTATTCCTGTCGGTTTGTTTTAACGCTTAGATATTGTCATGTTGCATATATGCAACTTTTGCAAGTTGGGTTTTTAAAGAGGGACTTGCAAAACACATTTACGGGAAAAAGTATCATGTAATTCTGAAATAAATACTCTGAACGTAAATGCAAAAGCATAACATATCAACATAATTTAAGCGATAAAAAATTATGTTGGAAATTACCTTGAAAGGGTTAAAAGTGGTAGCAGTGGATTTTAAACTTGTAGTTTGCGTTGGAAATTACAACCTCCATAAAAAATATAGATTTCTTTTCTTTCAGAGAACATAATTTAAGCGATAAAAGAAAAAATATTATAATTCAAATTTTTTAAATAAATAAAATAAGCATTAAAAAAAAAAGAACTTGCAAAGCAAACTTAAAAATAAAATAAAATATTAGAAAGTAGAATAGAAAAAACCCTGAAAGGACAGCTAAAAGCGATTTACAAACTGGAATCAGGTCAAGATGGTGTAAACGACAAAAATAAATAAAACCTTCAAGGATCAAATTCTTCTACAATTAAACTCACGTGCGAAGGTCTTAATAATAATCAAAAACGAGTGACAGTGACTAAGCTAGCTCCAGCTTGAAGTCCATGAAATAAATTTTGAGCAAGATACATTTTCTTTTTAAAGCCACAAAACTGGAATAAAGCCAAATCTTTCATGATCATTAGATGTGATAGTTTGTGTCATTGGGTCGAAATATTTATGTATTGTTAACTAAGTTTGAAGTAGAATTATATTAAAATTTTTTAATTTTAAACTGAGTCGTAATATTTTTGTATTGATCCAATCTGAATCAATTCAAACTATATAATAAGTAAACTCATTTTAAAGTATAATATATAATAATATGATTTATTATAAAAAAACATACTTCGTAAATGTTAAGAAATAACACAATTTGTTGCAAATGTTAAGAAATAACACAATTTGTTATAAAATAATACACAAAAAGATATTTGGACATAAAATGACCTTTTTTTCTAAACAAAATTAGTCTATTTCAAGTTAATACTAATTTTGTTTATTATTTTTATATGATCAATTGTAAAGATAAAAAAACATAATATCATATTCAATAACGTAAATAAGTCTACAATTTCAACTTCAAAATAATACAATTAATAACGAATGAAATTAGTAATTACTTGTCAAATCTTTAAGAAATTTAATTTTCAATCCATATAATAAATGTAAATGTTATAAATATTAAACTAGTAACGAATATATGAATATGACAAATCAAATATAATAAGTTCAAATTAATATTATTTATAACACACCAATGAAAAAAATAAAATAAACTAAAAATAGTTTTTTATAAGTATGTCAAAAAGAGTTATTAAATTATAATGAATGTTTTTAGAGAATACAGATATAGTGTTTTGTGATGTTGTGTCAATTTATTTGTTAACTCAAATTAGAGAATAGAAATTTTATAGATTGAAACTCTTCCTGTAAAATGAAAAAATAAAGGATATTAAAGATTTCGTACTTTTATGATGATATGTAATATTCTGTATAAAATTTTTTAATCAATTCAAGTTATTTTTATGTTAATATAAACTCGATTTAATTTTTTGAAGTTCAAATTTGACCCGATCCAAACTACTTTTATGTTAAAAATTTTAATCTTAACTTAAATTTTTTTTATATTATACCATATTAAATTAATAAACCGTATCAAATTTTACAAACTCAAATGATCACCGTAATCTTTCAATATTAAATATATATTTTTTGTTTTCAAGAAATCATTTCCATGAGTTTGGACCTCACAATCGGAGGATAAAAACTTTCTTATTATTATAGACAATCATTAATCATTACATCTTTAACAGCTGTATTCTAACTTCCAATAATATTAATTTTTAATAGTGAAAATAAAGGAACTTAAACTATATAACTAAATTAACACACAAACAATATCCATTATTTCCAGATTTATTGTTTTGTAATATTTAATTACCAAAATAATAATGATTCTGTAGATGTAGTTATTGAATATTTGACTTGAATCACGCTAAAAATGGTCTTTTTAAGTCGATATATTTATATTATTTGTATAGACTTTCACACCCAAGGTATATAATTTTTTAAATGTTCATTTGATTTAGGGTAATAAGGGATTATTTGATAATTTATCTTCTAATTGATATTACTTTATTTGATTTATCTAACAATAAAAAATACAATAATATTTTATTCTAAAATTGTTGATAAAACATATAATATAAGAGATGATATGAGTACACTTTTTCTAATATTAATTTAATAAAATTATATACATAAATAACATATTTATATATAAATAATGATATGTCATTATATAATTGAGTATTATTTTATCTTTAATTTAAAATTATTCAGTTATATAATAACATATTTTTATTTGTATATAAAATTATGTATATTATTTATACACATAATATTATTTATATTAATTTTATTACAAAATTTAATATATATATATATATATACATAATATTATTTTTTTATTAATATAATTAAAAATAAAAATTATTTATATATATTATTAAATTATGTTCCTAATCTATCTTTTACTCTTCCTGTTTCTAAAGACGATAGTTGAAAGAAAATTGGCCTGATGTAAGTGGAATAGACATTTAGCCCTGGGAGAGAGTAGAGACTAAAGAGGTGTCTCGGCTCCTGAAATTTCCCTGCACGTGATCGTGACGTGGATCTATCCATGTTTCGATCTCTCTGCAGAAATCTAGTTGGTTTATTATAAGGAGAAGGTATTGACACTTACGGTATCAATGTGTGATGCAGGGAAGGTGGTAATACCACAAAAAATTCAGCCTAGTACTTATCATTTGTTGGTAATTTGGACAAGCGAATTGAGTTGGGGTATGGAGATGAAAGAAACGATGCAGCACTATGCATAATGGCATCCAAAGTATCATATGAGAACAAAGCATATATCAAAACTGTGGTTACCCAACACTGGAAGGTTTATTAATTAATAAATATTCCACTTCGAATTTTCAATTTTTATTTGTTTATGTGTTTTTCTGAGTAAAATTATCCATCCATTCTACTTACAGTTTTAATTTCTTTCTGCAGATGGAATTTTTAGGATCCCATGCCTACTGGAACGGTAAGATCGAACCTTGTCTTCATGCTTGTTCAATTACTAACTAAGATCGTTCAACATAATTCTGCAGATTTTCAAGGAAAAGCCACAACACATGCCTTTATGCTTTATGATAAAAATGATACCATTGTTGTGTCCTTCAGAGATACTGAAACTTTTGCTGCAGAATCATGGAGTTCTAACGTTGATCTCTCTTGGTATGAGATAGATGGCATCGGCAACATTCATGCCGGGTTCATGAAGGCTCTAGGTTTACTAAGGGTCAAAGATTGGCCCCAAGATATTAATAACCAAACCGACAACCGCCCAGCGGCCTTAGCATACTATGCCATCAGGGAAGAGTTAAGAGAATTTATAAGCAGAAACAATAGAGCAAAATCCATATTGACAGGCCATAGTTTAGGTGATGCAGTGGCTATACTCTTTGCAGCGATTTTGGCATTTCATGAGGAGACGGAGTTATTGGAGAGGCTGGAGGGGGTTTACACATTTGGCCAGCCCAGGGTAGGAGATAAAAAGTCTGCAGAGTTCATGACAAACAAGTTAAAAGAGAATGCCATTAATTACGCTCGCTTTGTTTATAGCAATGATGTTGTTGCTAGATTGCCTTTTGATAACTCTGAGCTCATGTTCAAGCACTTTGGGCAGTGCCTACACTTCAACAGCTTCTATAAAGCAAAGGTGAGCTATTATCACCAACATGTACATTAATCTAAAATTACGGTTTTATTAGCAGGTTGATCAAGGAATTAATCTTAGTCTCAGATGAACTTACAGGTAGTTGCAGAATTACCAAACAAAAACTACTTCTCACCATTAGCGGCAATACCCATTAGGATAAATGCAGTTTGGCAACTGGCAAGAAGCTTTAATTTATGGCGCATGAAGGGGAAGGAGTATAGAGAAGGGGGGCTGATGGGAGTGCTGAGGGCTATTGGATTATGTCAACGCTACTCCCCTGGGAATCACCCCCAGCAGATTGTAATTAATCAACTGATTAGTGGACTCAATAAAGGATTAAACATTAATGCATAAATTAATGTGCTTAAAAAACTCGTAATAATATTCTTTTCATTCTCTCCCGTTTTCTATTAATTGCATTTTTTTTTAATTTGAAAAAGCATTACTTAAAAGTCTACCTGGAAAGCTTTATTTTTCTCGTCACATGGACTGCCTTCTTATCCAAACCCAGCTATGGATTTATATAGAGGAGCCGGGGATGTCTATGAGCCGTGTTCCAATAGGAATGGGTTCAGTTCATTTCAAATTGGCTATGAGATCGTCAAAGAATATTTGGAAAGTGTTATTGAACAAAAATAAGGGTCACCTAAATAGAAAAAGACTCATGGAAAAAGATTGGTTGTAAAGATAATATATCAAGAAATCTCCAGAGATTCACTTGATTAAGTTAATTTGACTTGAACTCTAACTGAAGGTTGGCTTTTTCAAGTTAAACATCAAATCAAATTTGAGTAAGTTTAAATCAAATCTACTTTTAAGAGTCATAATCACATATCTTATCAATGAAAAATATGTTAAATTATACTTATAAGCTAACTTCAATTATTGATAAATATTGATTGCAAATATTATATACGAAAGAAATTATATATTTTGTGTTAGCGTATTCCAATATTATGAGATTCCTAATTATGTTATAAGTCTTTAATAAATTACCACAAAAAGTCATCATTATTGTTATTTCGATGATTTTGTTAATCTAATATGATATGGCATAAAAAATCAACTTAAGGTTAAGTATTTTTAACAAAAAATTTAGTTTTGATCAATCGATATGACTTAAAACTAGATCAGATCATATTTGAGTTAACACAAAATCAGTCTATATTAATTCGAATTAACCCAAATGTTTAGAGAATTGTTAGTGTCATAGAATTTGTTAGCGGCAAAATAAACAAATATTAAAGGATAAGTTTCAACAACAACTAATATTCTTGAATATTGCATGTAATTATATCTCTACATAGTTGTGTTTACTTAACATATTATTAATTTTATTCAAAAAAAATTTTATTTTTAAGTACTGAGAATTTAATTTGATTTCTAAGAGTATTTAACATATTTTAAAAGGTATTATATGTAATTTTTAAATTATTTGTAGATAAACAAAATATTATGTTATGTGCTTTATTAATAATAAATTAGAATAATTTAAAGATAAATTAAAACATTCAAAACACTTAAAATAGTAGATGATTTCTAATTAATTCATATGTCAGGTCAAACGAACTCCAATATAGTGTCAAATTAAGGTTACTAGATTTCAGTACAATTATAATTTAAATTGAGAAACCACAAAATAATAGAAACTGTCGTTATTATAAGACCAAAAGACTTATTTGCACCCAAGGTTTAGTCCATCCCAGAGTTCCACCCATTAAGTTTCAAAAACTCAAATATCTATTCTTTATCAAATTTCTGTTAAATTTTTTTGTTAATATAATTTTATTAAAAAAGTAAAAATTTTTACTTTTTTTTACCTTATATTTGAAAATTAATAATTTTCCCCTTGGTCTCATATTTTTCAATTTTGAAATGTGACTTTTTTTCGCAACTCTAAGGTTTTATACTTTTTAAGTTTCTATTGTGCAGTAGCCCCCAAACTTTTCAAAACTTTTATTTCAACCCCATACAATTTCTATCTACTGCCTTTCTTCCAATAACCTCCTCCCTCCGTCTTCGATCGCCTTTCTATCCAAGATCAAATTGTCGTCAACCTAACATCCATTTCAGCAATTTTGCTCCCTTTTGCACAATGGAGACAAGGAAGAGTGCGACAGGTTTCTAGGTTCTGTCTAACGTGGTGATGTGATTTTGCAATGTGTTGCTATGGTAAGGAAAAGATTAGGGTTTTTAGGTTTGCTGTTAAATGGGTTTTTGGCTTCTATCTAACATAGTGATGCAATTTTGTAGTGTATTGTTGCAATGAGGAAGAGACAAGGGTTTCTTGGTTTACTACAAGATAGGTTTTTAGGGGTGAAATCATCAGAGAGATGAGGCTATAGAATTACATCACTATTATGCCAAAAGGAAATGAAATCATTAGAGACAAATGGTAAGTTGATGATGGTTCAATCTCAAGCAAAGAGGTGGCCAAGGACGAGGGGAAGAAGTCGCCAAAAGAAAGGCAGCGAATGGATGCTATGTGGGGGTGAAACGAAAGCTTTGAAAAGTCTTGAGGCAACTAAAAATAGAAACTTGAAAAGTATAAAACCCTAGAGTTAAGGAAAAATGTCACTTTTCAAAACTGGAAAATATGAGGTCAAGAGGGAAATTGTCAGTTTTCAAAACTAAGGTAGGAAAATGGGATAAATTTTTACGTTTTAAAATAAAATTATTAAATGACATTCTTACCTTTTACACCAACAAAAAAATTTAACAGACGTTAGATAACGGATGGGTATTTTAGCTTTTAAAAGTTAACAAATAGGAGCTTAGGAATAGACTAAACCTTAGGTGGGAATAAGTCTTTTGGCCTTATTACAGTGTCTTCCTAGGTTTGAAAATCAAATTATAACACCTATTACTTTGACACAATTTAGTTGAACGATCCAATAGGCACAATTGCCCATAATACTAGCTTAAGAACAACTTCTTGTTTAGTTACTCCTAAGAAAGAATTATTGGCTTAAGAACAACTCTTCTCCCTTAGCATCTATTATGATATGATCTGAGTGTTGACCTAACAAGGCTTTATTAGATTCTACAATGCTAAACACCCAAGCAACTGCCATGTTGCATTTGCTAAGTTTTTTATGTATAATATCAATATGCAATGTGCAATGGTTTAGCAAACAACCAAATCAATTCATATCATCTCACAACAAAGAGGGGGAGTATTCATTAGAGGACCATCTTTTTTTAATATGTTGCATATTGCATGAAATGTGTATTATATTCTTTTTCCCTTCACTATGTTTTATCCCATTAGGTTTTTTTAGTAAGATTTTTAATAAGGCAATTTAACCATAACCAACCCTACTTTGAGGAACACTAACTAATTACATTTCTTTGTTGTAACACCCCCCTTGAAAAGTATTGCCCTCCTAAAGAAAGTGTTACTAAATTGCCTACTTCGAACATGCATTTAATTCAAAACATTTAAATTAACTTAAAACATTTGAATAAAACTTCATTTGTTAAACTTTGTAAAATGATTGAAAATGTCTTTTATTAAAACCATCTTGGAAGCGTAACAAAAGACATCCATAAGAAAACATAAATTTAAAACATAATAGGTGTAGTCAAAATACATAGACAATCTAAAGTGAAAACGTCACATAAAACTCTGACAAAACTGAACAATAGAAATGCCCTCAGAATCCTATGCCCTTTGACTGTCACTTGTCCCATAGCCATAACAATCACTTGTACCTGGATATAAGAAAGTAAGGGGATGATTGATAAGAAAACTCAGTAAGTAGAAAACTCTACTGATAACTTTTATTGAAATATGTAAAATGTCTTTAGTCTCGACCTATACTAACTCTATCATTCGGAGTCAACATTAAACTCTTCTTTAGATGATGGTGGGTCCTATGTATTGTCTTTATGCTTATATTATACTTTAGAGACTGTCTAGGTCGTATATCATAACTCTTAGGTCGAATTTTGTCCCTCTCGGTTATGAAGGAACTACTTCCCCGAATTCTTATCTGGCGTAACCCTACTAATTAAACTTGGCGGAAATATCTCAACCTGAATTATAATTGAAATTGTATACTAGGCTGATCGATCTGGATCAAATACAGTGATTTAACACCTTGGCCATGTGAATTATCTTTTTGTTTCACTACACCAATTGTATCTTAACTGGTATTTATTGTGAATATATACCTACTACAGGTCTAATGTCTAACTGCGGATAGTGTAGTGACTATATGCTTACATGCCCCTTTATAACAATCTTATAATGCCTAACATGCATGCATCTTATGCTTTTATTTAACTTAGCTTCTAACAATATTTTTCTTGCTAGGTTATACCTAAACTCTTAGGCACGTAGGGTCCTGTTGTGTACCTGGGCTCTCTGTATTGTTACTGGGGATGACCCTTAAATTTCTACCCTAATTTCCTTACTCTTTTCTTTCTTCTACCCTAAACACACAAGCGTGCACATCTAAACACATAGGGTGGTGTGTCTATTTGTTTTACTCGCGCACAACCACCTACCTGTGGCTTCTCCTCGTGTGCTCTTATTTATCGATATATGGGTGTATGCCCCTTTAGATATTTATGTTATTTTCCTTTTCTATTTTCTTCCCAATCATACTATTTCTTAGGGGTATTATGGTCATTTCACCCCACACATAGTGATGCTAAAGCTACATACGAGAAATCTACATGTCATAGTTAGCCACTAACCAATCAACAGAGTCTAGCAGTTATTAGGACACTAGCAAAACTCAACCTAGATTATTAGACTCGCATGCACAGCCGTCTGTCCCATACCACATAGCTTTATGACAAACCCAAAAAGCTAGTTAAGAACCCTAATTTCAATCTCTAGTTTGTCTTTATGCTTTCAGTCAATAATTATTCATACTTTGGTACAAAGCAACGCTTAAAATATCAACATAACTCAACAATAATCATACATAATTGCTTAAGTGATTTTTAAGAATAATTTCATTAATGACATGGTTGTGTATCTAGACTAACACAGGCATGTGCCCCTTCAGATATTTATTCTACTTTTCTTTTCTATTCTTTTCCCAACCACATTACTTCTCAAAGGTATTATTGTTGTTTCACCTCATACATAGTCATGCTAAAGCTATACATAAGAAGTCAACATGTTGTAGTTAACCGCTAACAAGTCAACAGCATCCAGCGATTGCCAAGACGTCAAGAAAACTTAACCTAGATTCTTGGACTTACATACACAAGTGTGTATCCCATACCACACAACTATGTGACGAACCAAGAAAGCCAGTTAAGAACCCTAATTTCAATCTCTAGTTTATCTCTACACATTCAATCAATAATTATTCATACTTTTGCACAAAGCAACACTTAAAAAATCAACATAACTCAGCAAAAATCATACATAATTGCTTAATTTATTTTTTAACAATAATTTCATCTAATTACAATACTTAATTTATCAACTTCACGAGATAGCATT
This sequence comes from Mangifera indica, assembly GCF_011075055.1. Taxonomy (NCBI): domain Eukaryota; kingdom Viridiplantae; phylum Streptophyta; class Magnoliopsida; order Sapindales; family Anacardiaceae; genus Mangifera; species Mangifera indica. The sequence continues at coordinate 7,381,816 of NC_058138.1, forward strand.
TCATGATAAAATCTTTTCACCTTTCATCTTAATTTCATCAAGCAGTCCCAGTAAATAAAGCATAACACTTTTATATATCATTTACCAAGAGTAACTACCATTGTCATACACATTACAAAAATACAATAAAGCATAGATCACATACTCAATCTTTTCTCTACAATTCTATCATTCACTTAGCATAATTTGATCATCATGAGCATGTAATCAATCTTAATAGCATAGCAATATCTCCTCAAATCATATAACATCATGCATAATATAAGGAGTATGTCAACCCTTACTTACCCCAATTCGCAACAAACGACAACACAAGCAAGGTTTATTCTCCCTAGATTTTCTCTCCCCAATATCATCGGAAAGCAATCATCAAAACTGTCACCATGAAGTCAGGATATTAGACTCTTTCTCTCTAATTCATGCGTCTATGAATTTGGATGATAGTCCCTAAAACGCAGCAACATACCTTTTTTATAAGCTAGAAAAGCATTACACAAACACAAACGTGTGTTTAAGGCACATGGTCGTGTGTCATTGAAACTCACATTTTGACTTTCAAAAGGCCAAAGGACTATTTCCCACCCAAAGTATGCGCATTTCCCAAATTTCTCCCCGTTAACTTTGAAAATCTCATTTACCCACCCATGGGCTGTTAAAATTAACTAAGTCCGTTAGTTATATTATTTTCCCCTCCTAAACCCTAAAAACTAATAATTTCATCCCAATCCAAGTTTTAAAAAACAGCATTTTCCACTCTAGTGTTTCCAGTTTTCAGATTCAATTTTTTAATGTCGTTTCTTTCTCTCTAGTGACCTCTAGGTGATGACTCTTCCTTTCCGACACAGTCTTCTTCCAACGGCTCTTCTGGGAGCAGCCATCGACGAAGACGAGTCGTCTTCGTCAACCACCACTCCTAGGAAGGCCGCCCGAAGGAGATCACATAAGTCATCTTTGTCGATTACTGCTCCTGAAAGAGCCGCCCGAAGGAGATCACATCAGAGAGGAAGAGTCGTCGCCTAGAGGTCACTGGAGAGGAAGAAACGATGTTAGAAAATTGAATCTGAAAAATTGAAAGCCCTAGGGGGGAATATGTTGTTTTTTAAAACTTGGTTTGGGGAAAATTATTAGTTTTTAAGGTTTAGGGGGCAAAAATTAAATCGAATTTAAGTTTATTTTTTATAATACAAACAAAATAACGATTTTACCCTTGAAACCGTTAGTTTTAACCATGCACGAGTAATTAAATGGGATTTTCAAAATTAACGAGAGGAAACTCGGGAAATGCACATACCTTGGGTGGGAAATAGTCTTTTACCCCTTTCAAAATACATTAGTACAAGCAAAAAGACTATTTTACCCTTAAAACATACTTGTAGCTGTTACATCTGCTTTGGTTTTTCGTCCCAAATGATTTTTTCTTAGCAAATTTAATATAATTCTCTATATTTTGTGGAAATCCAAGAAGAAATGTTAAACAGAGGAGGATGTTTCATGAAGTTGCTCATAAGCAATATACCATCTTTTTGGAATAAGAAGCTCTTTGCACTGTAGTCGTATCCCTCCATTTTTTATATAATTTCACACATCTTCATTTAGCTTCTTGACTTGCAATTTTTAAGCCTTTGAGCTTCCATTTCTCTAGCTTATACATATTTGTATTTCTCTTTCTTTTCAATTCATATTCATTCAATTATATTTACAACAAATACATGTTCCATTTAAATATGCAAGAAATCACAAGATAACAAGACAGAAGAAAATCAATTTCCTAAATTAGCCACAACAGCGCACCCAAAACACTTGGCATCAGCGTACCAACAAGCACGAGTACCCAAACAATAGATTTTCTATCTTAAATCATTTAGCGCATGCAGTAAACTCCCAAATAACCGAAACACCACTACAGCTAAGTAGTGTATTTAAGACTCCGTGATTTCTCTTCACATAATTCTCTCTTTTAGCTGTGTCATCTTGCTCTTTGAGAGCTAAGCAAAATCTCTCTGAGCCTCCTCTTCACTCGTTATATACACACTTAAACTGCGTAGGAGTTTATTTGAGATAGTTTAGTTAAACCCAACTAAGGGATGACTCAAATCCCAAACGTCCAGTTCTGTTTTAAGCTCGCTCAAGCTGACAACAAAGTTACCGAACAAAATCAAAAGAAGAAAACAGGTCATCATAAAAAATGAATTTGTCTACAAATTTCCCACAAATGAATTTGAACCAGCTGAAATCAAATTGACACTAAGGCTATTCCAACTCTAGCTCAACTTGTTCGAGTCAAACACCAACTCAACTCACATCCAGCCCTAAAGCTGCCCCTAACAACTCCAACACAAGCCCTTATTTGTAATTTCGAAGGCTTCCCAAAGTTTTATTGAGTAACAATCCTTCAAGTGGAGACACTAATTATTTCCAGATCAATGGCTTCTCCCTTCATAAAACAATGGATAGAAGCGAAAGGTGCATGCGATTGCTAGCACTAACGAATCCACATCCTACATTAATGACGAATGACAATTTTACATATTGGAAATTGCTCCAGGCTCTGTTCAGTATACGAAAAAAAAAAATTCTGACCCAATACAACTTTGCCCGTATAATTTAATTTTTCATGGAAGAAACCCCTAATATTTGTTCTTGTTCCCTGATATGTTTGCTTTACATATAAGCTCTTCAACTCTCCCTGTAATGCAACTGCAATTCTGCCAATAAACTATGAAGCTGTCTCTTCTTTTTCACTATGATGGCCGGAGTCAGAAACCGAGAATGAAGAAGAAGCAACAGTCTTTCCTCTGCCATCCGATAATTCAGAAGAATCCTTCTCAGAACTTACCTCAGGTTTTGACTTTTGTAGTTGTTGAAGCTGGTCTTCCAAGACCTGTTGGAAAATTAAGCAAAATAAGCAAGGGAAACTAAATATATAGCAGAGAAAAATCAAGTCTTTATGGAGATTACAAGTTTATATACAATGTAGAAGAAATAAAAAATACTTAAAATGTAATGTCCTAGTGCAACCCAAAGAAATTTATCAGAGAATTACAATGACCAAAGATAGAAAGATATTCATGCCCATTCATGTATGTCAGGCACTCCAAATCTCACTGGAAGCACACAAAACACCATTTACTGCCCATACCATTGCTTGCTGAAAATTTAGTCACACAGTTCAAACAGGGAAGCAAAAATACATAGAATCAGTCCTGGGATGGTACCTCAATCTGGTGCTTGATGAACTTCTGTGCTTCCAATCTTTCTCCATATGTCACATTAGCACCAGGTGACTGAAAAGGGATGAACCCCTGTGGAAATTGAGCAAAGGGGAAGGACATAGATGCACCCAGATTCTGAAAGTGCTGTTGTCCACCGGAAGCTTGTTTTGCAGGAGATTCCACATTGGTGGCATCACCCAAAGGCCTACAGGACTGAGGTAGTACAACATATCCAGAAGACCTGCATACATGACAAGATAATTTCTTGCTTTATTATTATACTATTCTCACACAGCGCAGTAACCAGCAAGTGGACTAGCAAATCAACACTGCACCACAAACCCAGATCCAGTGACACAAAGCAACTTAGACTAAAATGATTAAAAAGGAAAAATAATGTCAGAAACGGGAGCTGAACCCAAACTTTTAAAGATCTAGAAAAACTACCAAGCCAATAGGGTAGCTCTAACATTTGAAAAAATCAAAATATTAATATATTTCTGATTTAGAATCACAGGATACCAGATAAACAAATTTACTACAAATTGGGCAAACAATTGAGGTTGTAGAGTGGTGGGTGCATGTGTGCAGACAATCATGACAATTTTTGCAATATGTCAAGATAATTCTATAATGCCATAAAAATGGGCAAACACAATACATGGATTCTCAAATACAAATTCAATTAACTATCACTGAAGCACCTACCACACTAGTGAGTTTGGAGATGGATAAACAAAGGATTTCCCATATATCGAAGCGGCAGTGGCAGCGGCCTGAAGCCTGGCCTGCTGCTGGCTCAAGTTATTGTCAGCTGAACCCTGTGCAGCTGTTGAAGTGCCTGTACCTGTTGCAAGATAGAAACAATCAGCCAGTGTGTTCTAAATCATCAAGTAGTTATCTTCACTAAATTAAATCAAAAGCAACACAAATGCTGCCCACTTGGCTTAAATGATATGCATCACAAATAAAATGAAACAACCAACCACAAATTTTCAAATCCCCAAAGATTACTTAAGCACTGCAGTAAAGAAAACTGTTCCATTGCAACAATATGACACATTAGTACAGCACTTGACATCAACTATATAGCACAGCTCTTGAACAGCTCACAAATTTAGGTCTAGCAATCCTCATTCATAATAAAATATAATTAATATATATATGTATATATGTATATATGTATATATATGTGTGTATATATGTGTATATATGTGTATATATGTATATATATGTATATATATGTATATATATATGTTTCTGCTTCCGCTATTTAGCTGCAAAAGGCAGTCAAATTTAGCAGCTTGGAGAAATCAACTAATCTATAAACAAATTATTCTAATCAAGATACTTTTCAACCAAGCAAGTATTTTGTTTCATATATCTGCAATCCTTACAGGAGTAAGGACAATAAGCTTCTAAACTTCAGAGGGCATTATCAAATCTTAACAAACAGATATAAGGACATATAATCTGCGAATGGAATCCCCTAAGAAGGTTAGAATTGTACACCCAGATTAAACCAAATAACAAACAACTATTTATATAATACATGACTACTTATTTTTATCCTGTTATTTCATTTCAATTTCTAATCCTTTAGTTGATCAAAAATAAAGATCCAATTTGGTCTTGAAAAGCTTGAGGTAGTGAAAGGAATAGCATAATACATAGGTACTCAAAAAACTCTTTCTATTCTAAAGCCTTCCCAAGTTCAAAATAGGAGAACAAAGTTGGTCAAAATATATTTCATTTATTTCCTCAATTCAGAAATAACAACAGAACAACCGAAGAGCACTTTCCATTCTTCCGAACATGAAAGGAGAAAGCAAATATAAGAATTGCTTTTAACATCACATCCTAAATTTTTGCCCAAACATAACACTTTTTAACGTGTTCTACAGAAGTTTCTGTTTTCTATTTCAGCAGTCAATGTCAGCAACATTAACCAGTTAACAGTAAAATAACCAAGAAAATTCTACGGCTTCTAATTATTTTCATTAGAGTTGTTTGTTATTGCAATAACTACACAGCAACATGAAGGAAAGATAAATGAATTCATCTTAAAATTTAATACCAAAAATTAGAACCTATCAAGATGAACAAAATGTAATAATGTGATTGATTACCACACTGAAAAACTAATTAGGATCAGATGACATGTAAAATGGGATTGATTACCTGACTGATGAGCATCTGGTCCTGGTCCATGTCCTCCAGCTCTATTTGCCCCACCATCAGGTGGTACAACTAGAGCTCTGCATGTAGGACAGGTATGTTGTCGCTCTAACCACGAGCGGAGGCAATGAACATGAAAGAGATGTCCACAAACTAATTTCTTGGCCGTTGTCATCTCCTCACGGCATATAATGCAGGTTGAATCATTTCTGCATGCCCACCAGAAACAATTAAGAATGATGATTTACATTAATAAACTCAATGCTAACTAAGATTATAACTCACGCATTAAGCTCTTCGGGGGTAGCATCTGGAAATCGATCATTCATATTTGAAGTAATCTTCCGATAACGAACATAATCAGCAACACGAATCTTAAAGTTCCTGAATGTCTCATAAAGCTCTCGTATCAAGTGCAGTGGAACACCATAATTCCTGAAGAAAACAGCCCAATTTGAGCAGTAGAAAGAATGTAAGAAAAACATAAACTTTACGAATAAGCACTATAGTCAGATGAGGCAACAAACATAACAGAAAAGCGTTTATATAAAAGCAATATTAAACAAACATCACAACTTGTCAATTAAATAATGATGTCATGCATAAGAGTCTATAATTGAAGGTCAGGCACCTGTGGACAAGATAGTCCAACAGTAGCGTTACGTGTGTAAATTCAAGCCCAATCTTGATCATAATTGAAAAATGTATATATCTCAATGAGTATGCATCTATTCATGAAGTTCACATGCAATATATGAATGTCATACACAAAAAACATCCAAAGATTCAAGCCACAAGAATTACTTACATAAATATCACAAGAAAGAAACACAGGTACATAGACAAATGAAGCAAGTCACGAATAAGTTCCAGGTAGAAGGTGTAAACAGCCTTTCTTTCCCATTGTCCTTCCATAAGCATGTCACTAACATAGAAAATATATTTTACAAATATTGACACCGTCGTTGTTGCCAGTATCATGTACCTAAGACAGAAGTATAGTCATTAGCACAATGCAAAACAACCAAAAATGCATGCCTTCTGTAACTAAAATAATAGATCCCCTTTCTTCCATCTTATGGGTCATCAATATTTCGTTTTTGATCCATTGAGTTCATCTACTTCCAAATCAACACCAAATTTAGCTAACTATTTCCAAACTGCCAACTAAACAAAACAAGAAATTCTTTTTCCCAAATAATCCACAATAAGCATTAATAACATGTCACTTAATAGCCTCTGCCACACTGAAACCCTGAAAAAATTACTTACCAAAAAAAAAAAAACGTGTTTCTTAATATACAGAGGTCTTCAAAGAAGACAAACATTATGAGAAGGAAGACAATTATCTAGAGCATCAACCAGACCACCATAGAACAGAACCAAGTGGCTCTAAGAGGAAAATTATAACTTTTATCAATTGAATCACCAAGCCTTCAATAAACAATAGAAGACAGGTTTAAGGGAGTTAATATATCCTCTATAATATAAACCTCTGAAACTAAATTATGTTTCAAATAAATCAAACTTGTCAATTCATGTTATGGTCATTTTATAATTAAAATTGGTCAACCTCCTCCAACGTCTACTCTGGAATCAACAATCACGATAACATTAACCCCCAAATAAAGCTTTCAAAGTATCATCTAATACTTATTGCTCTCCTTTGTAAAATCAAGCACCCAAGTGTATACATAACAGGGTATGCTCACTAAATGTCACAACTATGAACCTATACCAATCAATACCATTGTAATCATGCATACAATTATATGTCCACCAAAAAGAATTATAATAATATTATTATAATTACTTCAAAAATCCACAACAAATTAGTATTAGCAACTAAAAGTAACAATGAAAAGAACAAAGAAGAAACGAATTAGCATAAATAACTTACTCAAACGAAAAGAAGAGAGAAACAGAAGCCTTTTGTGTTTGTATCAAAAACTTAACAGAACTATACAAAAAAAGAGAATCCAGAAGAAGGAGGAAACCCATAAATGAAACAATCCGAACATGAGACAACATCGGGACAGTTGGGGTCGTTTCAATGTACTCCACCCTCTTCTGAGCCAACCAATGCAAAGCTTTGATCAACAACAATGTAGTAACCATAGCAAGGAATGAAACTGAAAAGTCCTGCCGAAATATAGTAATTGCAAACAGAATCTCCATGATCTCCCTCCTAGACTGCTCATTCAACCTCTCAACCTCCACTTCCCGGAGCTTGCCAAGGAATAACCGTTTGATCATTTGCCACAAAATGCACATTACCACAAAACCCATATTCAGAAGAAGCGCCAAATTGATCTTGGAAGTTGATAAATAAACCATAGCAGGATAAAATTGGTTTCTACTACTAAAAGCATGGTAAATAACCGCTATAGTAAGAGTTAAACTAAACCCCGCATACGTCGGCAGCCTCATCGTTCCGAAACACCACCTGTCACACAATATCATTCAATCAACAAACACAATTTCAACAATAAGTTAACCCAAACAAATTAAAATTAAACCAATTCAATTAAACACCGATCTAGAATTAGCTAAGCTTCTGTTTGGTTACCGAAAACGTTGAGGGTTAAAATTTAGTAATGTATAACCAAAGAATTACGGTCTAGATTGAACACGAATTCCCATTATAACCACATTCATAATCGTTTCTAATAGCATCTTAGCGAGTAATTAGCCAAAAAAAAAAAATTACACAAAAATTTCAAAGTTTACTACCAGAGAAACCCTAAGTTGAAGAAATTGAAATCGAGAGCGTAGAAAACCCTGAGATTGATGAAGGAATTAAGAGTTACTCACCAGGCGTTGAGAATCTATGCTTTACAGATGATGAAAATTGGGGAAATTTTTAATTTGTGGGAAAATATATATTTGTTGTGTATTTATGCTTGGCGTCATCATTACCAATGTGCAGTTGCCACGTGTACTCATCGACGTGTTGGGTAGGTCTGGTTAGTTCTGATTAAAACTTAAATGGGCCGGACATGTTTTGGGCCTCAGCCCATGATCCATCCCTATCAAATTAAAAGTTTAAATATTTGAATACAGTTAATTTACAAAAGAAAATACATACCCATTATTTTTGTTTTTCACATTTTCATCTTTTATCCAAATTTGTTTAACTTTAAATTAATTTTATCTATCTAATTTTAAAATTTTATTACATTTTTTTTTTTAAATCCTCTTCTCTCCACACTACCAAAAACTTTTATATTTATTTCTTTGCTCTTACAAGACTTTTTTATATAACTTTCATTTTAACAACATTAGACACTTACTTCAAACCTTACAACACCACCCAACTTTTCACATTCACTTCCACAATGGCTATTGTTCTCGAATCCATGGCTCTCTTTGTTTCTTCTTGCCCACCTAGTATGTTTTTGCCTTTTATGACTTCTTCACTCGGAATTTTATTGTCCCATGGTGGAATATGAAATATTTATTAAGTTTCACTGGATTGAAAACTCAAACATCTTTGAAATTGTCACCAATTTCATTGAATTTGAAGGTTTTTATAATTTTAGTATGAACTTTAAGAGAATAACACATTAAAAGCTAACTATTAAAATTAGAGATTCTAAAGTCGTATATGAGATCCAAGTCTCATATATAGTACTTGAGATCCTAATATAATACTACACTTATACCTTGCTAGCCTCATGTCAACATCTGCCCCAAACCCCTCTGAAATAATCATCAATTTTGTTGAGTTTAAAGGTTCATAAGGTTTCTGATATGAACCTTAGTAGAGCCTCAAACTATATGTGGAACCCAAGTCCCCATGCATTGGACATAGGATCACACTCCATTTGAGTCTATGTCCCTGGAGTTTTTGATATGAACCTTGGTAGAGCCTCAAACCTTCAAAGTCATATATGGGATCTAAGTCAATCTAAGTCCTTATTCCTTAAACTTGGGATTCTAACATAAGATCACACTCCATCGAAGCCCATGTTCCTAGGTTTTCTTATTATATGAACCTTGGTAGAGCCCCAAACCATATATGGAATCCAAGTCCCCATGTCTTGGACTTAAGATGCTAACATAAGATCACACTTCGTCAAAGCCCATGACTTGGGATGTTAAGGTTTCTAATATGAGCCTTGGTAAAACCCTAAACTCTATGTGGAATCCAAGTCTCTATGCATTAGACTTGGGATTCTAACATAGGACCACACTCTATTGAAGTCAATGTTCTTAGGGTTTCTAATATGAACCTTGGTAGAGCCTCAAATCTCCAAAGTCATATGTAGGATCCAAGTCAATCCAAGTCCCCATGCCTTGGATTTGGGATTCTAACATAAGACAATACTCTGTCAGAGCCCATATTCTTAGGGTTTCTGATATGAACATTGATAAAGCCCCAAACCATATGTGGGATCTAAGTTCTCATGTCTTGCACTTGAGATTATAACATAAAACCACACTTCATCGAAGCACACATCAGCTAGTTATGTGCTAATGGTACAATTACAACTAAAAAATGTGATGATAACTTTGATGTCAAATGATATGAGTCATAGAAAAACCATATCTTATAAGCTAGCTATTAAAATTAGAGAGTCTAAAGTTATATAACCCTCACACTAGACACTTATATTTTTTGATATGGGATTCAAGTCTCATCTTGCATTTGAGATCTAACAGTTTCCCACTACTATTGCCTTTGAATTGTGCGATTTTGTTGGAAACACACTTTTTCAATGCAATTTTAGGCAAATTACACAAAACGGAAGTGATATTTGACTAGAATTAAACCTGATCACATGAGCATAAACAGGATCATAAAAATTAAACCTAATTTTGACCAATTTGTTGAGTTTCTTTTAGCTCTTCCCAACTAGTGGTCAATGTTTTTTTTGTAATTTCTAATGTCAATCAATACTCCTCTGAGATCTTTTCATTCAGTTGAAAAATATTCTTATTGTACAAGCTTGTCTACATTATTGGAATGGTTTTTTAAATTTTTAGTTTATTTAGTGCAATGTCTTCTTTAGTCTATCTTTGCTCTTTCTTGAAACCTTAAAGAAATCAATATTCTTTCAAGCTTGCTCAAATATGTGTTTATCCTAGAAATTGGAAATTTTTTCTACAAAAAGATTTCTCAATAGTTGAAATAAATTTCGTGATATGTTATTTTCCCCTCTTTGACCCTAAATGGTTCATATTTCTTTTTATACCAATTCTTCAACAATCATGCTTAAAATCAACTTCATTTTTTCACAATTTCTTTATACTACATTCATAAAATTGCACTTATCATAATCTCATCATCTAATTTCATCACACCATATGCATCATGTTTATGATCATGTTGAATTCCAAATTTACAATCAATCCAATCAGATAAACATTAATTACATATCAAATAATTAATCTTAAATAAAGGGAGATCTACTTACCTCTCATATGTAGTTTAGGAACAAATTGTCTTTATCTTTATGCCTGAGACCTCTGATATGGAGCAACGAACCATAAAAACATGTTAAAATCTTTGTCGACTAAAAATATATAAAAATTAATAACCACGTGCTTAGAAATTGGACTTTTTATATAGAATTCCAAAAACAAACATCGGAACGAAAGTTCCTTTTATTTGAATGAGTGTGCAAGATGATTATCCCTACTAAGATCATCATCCCTTTCTTTCGTAGCCACAATTTTCTATTATCCTTCACCATGGAATGGGTGTTCCATTGATACAATTAAACTCAACTTTATAGACTATTGTTTATTTATCATAACAATACTAAAGCTTTTGGAATAAACGTTTTCCCAAGTCAAATGAATGTTCCTCCCCCTTTTTCTTACACTTAATTTCAAACTTCAATCATTCCATGAACTTAATATATAAAATTTAACTACCAAAATGGCCTTAGAACGTAACTTCAAGTGTTACAAGTCATCTAGGCTCTAAAGTCATGAGAAGCGGAAACTTCTTAACCATTTAAGGGGATTGTCCTTCCAAAATTTCAAATTTTCTTCTTTTGCCAAATGCTATATTTTGTAAACAAAATATCCAAAATATTTGTTAACTGTTCTAAAAATATAAAGAAATTCAAACGTATATCCAAATAATAATAAAAAATATGTTCAATAAATCTTGAAAAACATAAGTTGTTGTAATTTATAAGCTATAAGCGTAATATTTTAGGCCTACACTTGAGTTGACATATAAATTACTTTAACTGAAGGCCAAACGACTATTTCCCACCCAAGGTTTGATGTTTTTCCAAGTTTCCACTCTTTAACTATGGAAACATCAAACACTCATCCATGACCGGTTAGGTTTAACAAAACCTTAACGGTGGTAAATTTAATCTCATTTTTCCCCCCTAAAAGTTTAAAAACTAATATTTTTTTCCCTAAGCTAAGTTTGAAAAGATCACATTTCCCTCCCTAGGGTTTATTTCTAAACCCTTTCACTTTCTCCGATACCATCACTAGCCGTCTTCCCCTCCCGATGGTTTCTCTTCCATCGACGGCCCCCCTCAACTCTTGCACTACGCATTCGACACAGAGAGAAGTCATCTGGGAAGAGAAATCGTCTTCCTAGAAGACGAAGACGAGATTGATCGATCTCGTCTTCGTCGTCTGGGAAGACAATCGTCTTCCCAAATGAAGACGATCGTCTTCCCAGATGATGACGACTGAGATTCGTCTTTCCTAACGAAGTTCTTCGTCTTTCACGGCTTCTCCAACTCCGATCGAGCGTCCAAATGGGAGGAAAGAGATTGTCGGAAGGAGAGGATGCTTCGGCAGGGAGAGGTCGTCGGCAATGGAGCCGGAGATGTCGTCGGAGATTTTAAAACGAAACCCTAGGGTGAAACTATAATTTTTTAAAACTTAGGTTGGAGAAAAATTTTAGTTTTTAAAGTTTAAGGGGGTAAAATTAGATTCTATTTTAGTTTATTTTTAATATTATAGTGAAAATGACGATTTTACCTTTACTACCGTTAGAATTTTGTTAAATCTAACCGGTCATGGGTGGGTGTTTGATGTTTTCATAGTTAAAGGGTAGAAACTTGAGAAAACATCAAACCTTGGGTGGGAAATAGTCGTTTGGCCTTAACTGAAATATAAACCTGAAAAAAAAACATTATTAATGTAAAATAAAAATTAAAAAAAAAAATATTTTACCACTCTAAGTAACCAAAACAAATTGGATATATATAAACCTAGAACTCTAACTTAAAAAAGCGAAAAAAAAAACGTTACTATAATAGTAGAATGAAGGATTGCCCATAAGGAAGAATGGGGAACATACCTTCAAAATATACAGTAAATCTTTATGGGATTTGCAATAAAGAAGAAAAGGCTTTAGGGAGAAGAAATGCATTATTTAGTGACATTTTTTAAATAATTATTTTTATAAGGCCAAATGATATATTTCCAAGTTGATTGTTTTTCTAAACTCTCATTTATTAATTTTAAAATCTCAAATATTTATATATCAATTAATTTTTATAGTTATTATCAGAGATAAAATTATCAATTAATAAAAATATTTAAAAAAATTAAAAATTTATCATATTTTCCTCTCTAACTTTAAAACTCTAATAATTTTCCTTTATTTCACCCAAAATTTGAAAAGTGATAGATTCTCTTTTAAGATTTTGATCTCCCCCTCTCTGGTGAACAACAACTTCCCCGTCATCTATGTTCTCTCTCTCAATCTCTCGACCATTGTCTCTAGGCGGCGTCATACATTTTTGTTGGATGAAAAGTGTCTGATGAAGAGACTCTTTGTCTCTATAGGCGAATGAAGACGAATCGTTTTCATCTGCCTATAGAAACAAAGACACACGTCAGCTTTTTCACTTTGTTGGCTTCACGTCATGCGTTGACATTTCTTCATCGTTGAGGTCTCAATTAGAGTCTTATCACCAAAGAAGGAAAGATAAGATTGAAATCCTATAAGAAAAAATGTAATTTTTTATAGTTTAATTCTGAGAAAAGTTGTTAATTTTTTAAATTTAAAGGATAAATAAGTAATATTTTATTATTTTTAATACATTATTAAATAAATAATAATTTTGTTGGTAGAACTTAATTAGTTTTATTAATTTTAATTATCTATGAATATATATTTAAAATTTTTAAAATTAGTACTTTGGGTGGGAAGAAGCCGTTTGCCCTTCTTACAGACATGCTTCATTGTTGATTTTTTAGGTTTACAATTTTTATTTTTCCTTTCCACTGACTTCCCGTCGAGTCTTCTAACCAAGCCATCTCGTATCTCGGCGAACCCGGTCACTGGCAGTTTCGGCGAGCAGTTGTTCTTCATTTTGGGAAGTATTATCTCAAAGATCTAAGTGAGCCATCTGCGCTTGCGGTATCTTCAATTGCTGTAAGCAGATTCTTTTCATTTCTGGCTGTAGTTTGAGGCCTTTTACACTTTCCTTTGAATCGCAGGACTGTGCTTAAATTCCTTTTCATTGAATCAGAATTTGCACTCTCTTGTCATTGAACATTCTTACTCATAAATTTGGGATCCGGCAGTTTGTTTCAATTAATATAGTTTGATCGTATTGTTCTTCAATTATGTTGCAGGCTTTTATTTGCTCTGTTGCTCTCTTGGTTTTTGTACTTGCTGTGTTCTTTGGAGCAAATGTCTGAGTTTTTTGGTTCAACCATGAACGGATAGGTGCATAGCATAGCAGACTAATGTGGTATGATCAAGGCCTTTCTAAATTATAAGTTGCAGAATTCCTGTAACAATATTCTCAGTTGTTTTACTGAAAAATTTTGAATTTTTTGGTGTTATTATGAAACAACATAGGCCAAAGCTAGGAACAAATGCACTTAGCACATAGCAATGCAATGAACACTCACTTTGAGTACCCAATACGGAACTCAGATGATATGTCATCGTGTAATTGATTGTTATGTGATGGGTGTTCCCCAAATGATGTACTTATATTTTCTTTGTTTGAGATCAACAATCCTTTTGTCAAATTTAATGAGAGATAACAATTTACAGAAAAAATCCTAATACCTACAACACATCATAAGTACAACATTTTGGGAACACTGGTTACTCTCTGTAAATAAATACTTTTATCATAATCAACATCTTGTTTAGCATTCCATTGCATGAGTTCACAAGATCTTTAGACTTCCTCATGTGGTGCTGCACCCGTGCCTCCCAGTCTCCTTTTTAGATGCCATAAATAATTGTTTTTCTTTTTTGAAGAATTATAAATAATAAATTCAAGTAATTATTCTAGCAGAAGTAGCACTCATGAAATATCAACAGGTAGATTCAGTACTACTTGGAAAATTTTAGGAAAAAGTTAAAAGAATAAAACTACATGTAATGAGCTGGGAAGCATGGAAATGCGCTTTGGGGTGTGTTTTTGCATTTCCAAAACATTTTTGTTTCCAAAATGCCTCAAAATTGGTATGAAATATTTTGGGGGCATTTGAGAATTTTTGAAAATTTTCAAAAAGTGTCTCTTTTAAAAAAAAAAATTGTGAAATCAAATAAAAATTAATTTCACACATCTTTTGTGTTTTCTAACCCTAATTGTCCCTAAATCTCATACTGTTATGCTCTTCTGCATGTTACTCATTTCCTCTCCTTGTTATGTAGATGGGTGTGTATTGTTGCTTTATTCTTTAATATTTGCATGTGCTTACACAAGAAAAATTTGTAGTGTGTTTTATGATTCCATTTTATCATAATCTTCCTTTTAATTCTTTTTTTTATTATTTATTTTTATACTATTATTGTTATTGTCGTTGCTATTAGCTGCTGTAACTCTTCAAGGTTTGGAAGAAAAGCAAAATACAGATTTTTGTATTTTTGTTATAACAATTTGGTATTTATATTTAAAAAAAACCCTATTTTTTATATTTATAAGTTTTTCCACGTTTCTGTTTCTTATATTTTTTTAGAAAATGTGTTTTAACGTTTTCGTTTTTGCATTTCCGTTTCTATGTTACATAGGTAATGAGAAATGGGATTGAGAAGACAAGATAGAGATGATATGGCATCCTTCAACAACAATCTCTTTATTACACTTGAACAAAGCCCACAGTTTTCAGTGTAATAGTTAAAGAAATCTGTTGTGACCATTTCTTCTTTAGCACGTGTTCAGTTTAACACTTGAGCTTAAATAGTAAGGGTCCACATTGGTTAATTTATGATTCAAAAAGTCCACATTGTACTTAATTGAGTGTTAAACTCAATTGTTATTTTATTTTGTTCTGTTCTATATGTTTTCTAACTCTGTTTTGTGTTTTGGTTTTGTTTCTGTGTTTTTTCTTCAGACCAAACATGGTAATATGTTTCTTAATCACACTTTAGTCTGTGTTTCAAAGTGTTTGTATGGAAAATTCAATGTCCCCATATACCTGATTCAATGACCAAACATGCTCACCACACAACTTAAGACCTAATTCAATGTCAGCCATACATCTCTACTCTTCTCTAGTCAAATCCAACGGTTCTAGATAGACTGTCGCCTCTCTGGAACTCTTGTAATTAGATACACACAATGTTGTTAGGATTCCTTAATTTTAGGGATTTGAATCCTAATGTTAGAATTTCTTAACTTTAGGGATTTGAATCCCGAGTTGATTTATCCTAATTATAGCAGGAGTATTATATTTTCTTTTATTATTTCCTTTATTCGAATTTCAAGTTGACTAAGGATTAGAAATTCTATATATATGTAATGCCTTTGGCTATTTTCACAAGCAATAAAATACAATTCAAAGCCTTGTGTCAGTTTGGAGGTTGATCTTCTCAAACTGATTGAATCCCTATCTTTTTCAAATTTTTCAATTTTCCTAATGCCTCCATGGGCTTCTAACTAATTTCCATTCTCGTGAATTCTGATCTGGTTCAGGTTACAAATTCCATTACCATGTTTCCAAAACCTGTTTCAGCTCCTTCTTCTCTGGCTGCAAAGCAACAGGGGACTCTCATGTTGAGTTCTTCCTTTATTGGTTCATGGAACTTCACATCATCTTCTTGTAATCTGAATTTGAGGACATCCCACTTACAAGTGTAGTGTTTCAGCCATTTGAAGAAGTCAAGAAGGAGGTTCTTCATATTCCTGTTGCTCCTCAAGTTTCACTTGCTAGACAGAAGTTTTCCAAGGAGTGAAGCTGCTATAAATGAGTAGATCAAGTGGGCTGCTGTTCTTTTTTTAAGTCATTTTTGTAAAGGCTATCTTGTTCTCTCTTCATTTCTTCCTCACCACTTGGTTAT
The DNA here is from genome assembly GCF_011075055.1 of Mangifera indica. Taxonomy (NCBI): domain Eukaryota; kingdom Viridiplantae; phylum Streptophyta; class Magnoliopsida; order Sapindales; family Anacardiaceae; genus Mangifera; species Mangifera indica. Next base: position 7,398,445 of record NC_058138.1, read on the forward strand.
TTATTTGTGTTTCTTGGCTCATTTTGCAGTGTTGAATATTATGTCTCTTATGTGTACCATGCCATGTACGTGTTTGCAAGAGATAATATTGCTCTCAAGGGCCTGGCCAGGTAATTATTTCAGCTCAGATTTTTTTTTCTTTAATTTGTCACCATAATTGTGTTGCACCCGGTGATGAATATATTTTTGTTGTAATCAGATTTTTCAAGGAGTCAAGTGAAGAAGAAAAAGAATATGCTGAAAAGTTGATGGAATATCAGGTTTATTTTTCCCAGTTCCTGTGTTCTTGAAGGTTTAAAGGCTTATTTGGAAATGTGAAGGCTTTTTCCATGAAGATGTGCACTACATTTTAAACAAATTCAATTTTTTAAGCTTTTGATTTTATTTTATGTTTCAGATATATTTGCCCCATTTGGACTCACCTCTGCCAAGATGATTTAGTTCTGCAAATGGCTTCTTTTTTCGTATCAGGTTTGTTCTACTGCTCATGTTACCTATTTGTGCATGAATTAGTACAATAATATTCCTCTTTGCATGATTTTCTGATACTAGCTATACGCTAGACTTTTGATTTTGTTGATGGGAAGCCAGCATGACAGACAAATTCATCTGGTCCATTGGGCAACTTTTTGACCATGGAGATTTCCCTCTTGTTTGTCTTTTGCCCAGTAAAATTACAAGAACGATGTGCTCTTAACAATACACGTGAGGTGTCATACTTGTTTCTTTATTCTTTGACATTACAATATATTTTTAGATCAGTATATGAAAATGAGTGTCTATTTCATTTGCCCACAGAGAATAGTTAATTTTTTCCGATATTTTACAACTATTATATAAAAACAGAACATTCAGATTAGGTTTTTTATTTTTTAATATTTATAAATCTTTTTTATATGATTTTTTAATATTTTTTACCGCGTATTTTGATATTATATGAGATTTTTTGAATCAATCTTAAAATATATATATATTATTTTGAATTATTGGATAATATTTTGGATAATATGAAGCAATAAAACATTTTATTTTCATTTAAGATATTTTTTCAGGTTTAATGTTAATTTTAAAAATGAGTTTTGTTTTCATGAATAAATTAAATTAAATTTAAAAAAAAAAAAAAACAGTTAAAAGTCTGAAGTGTTATGTTGGGTAGAAGCAGAAGTTAGAAAAGCTTAGCTCACGGGAAGCATACGGGAGGTGGGTAGAATGGATGGTGGGTTAGGCCGCGTTTGCAAGGTCCAAAATGACAAGGCTCAAGGCTCGATATATCAACCCAAAAAAATTATATAAATGTTTTGTCAGGAACTTGAAGAGTGCATTTGAAAATTTATTAAAACTTCAGTTATTATATTTGCACAAGTATCATACATTTTCATTTTCATCCAGATCTAAATTCTTGAAATCTTCTATTATATCATCATCAACACGATTTTGCATCTTGAACTCTGATAGCACCCAATCTTTCATGCACATAATAATTTCGACAACACTAGGATTTAGGTTTGATCTTCTTTCGTCTAATACACGTCCACCTACATTAAAAACTAATTCGGATGCTACAGCAGAAACTGGAGGCGTTAATAAATCACGTGCTATGGTGGAAAGTATAGGATAAATTTTTTGATGTTCTTTCCACCATGCAAGAATATCAAATTGAACATTCTCATTCATAATTTCATACCCATGGTCAATGTTTAAATAATTTGTAAATTCACCAAATGAAAAACTTGAACCTACTGATTGTTTACCTTTAGTGATGATAGACCAAAGACGTTGTTTACCTTTAATGGAACTTAAACTTGAACATGGTTGTGATGTATTTGTTGTGTTTCTATATTTGCCTTCGTAAATTGAATACATTTCAAGTAATAATTCTTTAACTTCTTCTATTGTTAATGCTAAGGAGATTTCTAGATTTTCTGAAATAACTTCTAACAAATTTTTTACTCCCGATAATTTTGCCCTAGGATCCAATACAACAGCTAAAGCAAACAATATAGGTATTTTTTCACAATATTTTCGAAATTTTTGTTCCATTATTTTTGCAATATGTCCAACAATTTCATGATGTCTATATTCTTTAAAAATAAAACTAATATCCATTATACAATATAAAACTAAACAAGTTGTAGGAGAATAAATACTCGAACATTGATCAATAGAGTTAACTAGAGGTTCTAAAACATTCATTAAAGAAAATCCAACATGCCAATGATACTCAGTCAATTGAGAAACCTCTTGTTTTGTATTAAAAAATTGAGTAATAGCATTTTCATAACCTTCACAAGATTTTAACATTAAATATGTGGTGTTCCAACGGGTTTTGATATCGACTTTTAATTTTCTCTTTTTTAACCCCATTTGTTTGCACAGTTTATAGTATTGTTGTAAACGTGAAGAAGATGATGAAATAAAAGCAATTGCATAGCTAATTAGAGATATTTCATTTTGAGCTAATTCTAATCCCTCTTGTGCAATTAAATTTATTATATCACACACGCATCTAATTTGAAATAATTTACCTCCATAAGGTGGATTTAGATATTGTAACATTAAATCAATAACTCTATCATTTAATGATGCATTATCAAATGTGATAGATAAAATTTTGTCATTTACTTCATAATCAGCAAAAATTTTAACTAATTCTCGATAAATTGTTACACTATTATGAGGATATTCTAAAAGACGAAATGCAATAATTTTTTTTTCTAATTGCCAATCTGAATTAATGTAATGACTAGTTACACAAACATATCCTAAATCTTTATTACAAGACATCCATATATCAGAAGTAAACGAAATAACTCCATTAAATTCACTAAGTTGATTTTTAATATTAGATTTCATCTGTTCATAATTTTGGATAATATCAGATATTAAAGTGTCTTTAGGAATTCTTTCAAAAGCAGGTTGTATACTGTTTTGTATAAACCATTCTAAAATAGTATTATCACCAAATGAAAAAGATTGATCAGTTGCGACAACATATTTAGCCATGTAATCTCTCATATTTTGTTGATTATATATGAAATTAGAATTTTCGCTCATTAAAATATTAGATGGAGTAACAGATGAATCACATACCGATGTTGACCTTGTAAAAGAAATTTGTTGTTGACCTTTCAAGTGATGCGGCACTTTTTTGCAATGATCGTGTATATGTCTACGAAGATGCCCAGTGCCACTTGTACTCACACATGATAAAGTCGAACCACAATATATGCATGTTGCACGTCGAACAATTTTGCCACCAATTATTTCTTCCGCTTGAGTGAAATGCTCCCAAACTAGAGACTTTTGCTTTCTTTTCTTTTCTGGGCCTGGCGGTGGCAAATGTGATGGTGATTGTGGTTCTTCCTTTGGTGATTTATCAATCCATCCCTTATTATCGAAATAACCAAAAGCATTAAATTTATTTGAATTTGAATCCATTTTCAAGTAAATGTGATGGAAGAATTGAGGTTTGAGAACTGAGACTCAAGAGAAAATTGAAGAAAATGAGACATGAAAATGAAAGAATTGAATAAAATGAGATGGTATTTATAGAAAAAAAAAATTAAAAATAAAAGTGTGTAGCCGTTACCCTGCGTAACGGCTACTTTTGAGCAAACTAGCCGTTTTAAACGGCCACTTTAACGGCTACTATGCTTTGTCTTTTTCGAGGGTCGGGCCGTGCTGGTCCTCGGGCCTTCCCTGAGGCCTCTACTCTTTGGAGCCTAAAACCAGAGGAAAAAATAAAAACAATCCCTGATTTAATCGAAAATAACTAGATCGAGAAACAGGCAGATAGGGGAGATGGAGAGTGGAGTGAAGAGCGCTTTGAAGTCACTTAAAGAGAGAGGCCTCGGCAACTTTCTGCGTGATCTCAAGGAAGTAGGCTTCCTGTAAGTCTCTCTTTCTATCGTTTTACAATAAATAAACACAAACCCTGAAAACTCTGAAAGAAAATCACATAAAACGACATCAATTTCGACTTTTTATGTGAAATGTTTCTGATTCGGCTCGTATTTGTGTTTGACACAGTATTTATCGCTCAAAGTGTAATTAATTGCGGGATTTGATGCTATTTGTGTGTTTCAGGAATGTGCTTTTGGATGGAAATATCTTGTAAGTCAAATTCTTTGCCAATACTCACTTGTTTTTCTGTTGATTGAAATGAAACTTAGGTCTCGAAGATTTTCATCTTGTATGCTGTCGTATTTTGTGGAAATATTGGTAAATTCCTTAGGATTAGTAGACATTTAAGTCTCTGCAAAAGAAATGTGATTGGGATTTCAATTTTCCTATTGCCATGACGGAAAATTTAGACATTCTTAGATTGGGCTTCAACAAGCATCGGTTAACAATGGCCTGACAGGTGGTTTTGCAAATTTAAGAGAAAAATGATTAAAGAAATCGTAATTTCTTTTGTTGGAAATATGGAGGAGGCTGAACTATCATCTATTATTGTAACTACTGCATCTAATTTGTTGTATCTGATTGTGAATTTCTTGTTATGAAGATATGACATTTCCTTTTGTTATAAGGATATGGCGTAATATTCATTATCTTTGATGACTAGGTGTATGTATGTTAGTATGTATATTGAAATAAAAATATTCGGTAACAGGAGTTTTTATTATTTTATTTTGATGATACATTAATAATTCTAACTGTATAACTTTTTGTTTATGTTAACAACCTTTAAATTGACGGTAGGGCTTTGGCTTTGTTCTTTGAGTTTATTGCAGGGTGTATCCATGCTTCTGATTTTATGAATAGATGGCCTTGTTGGTGCTGCATAATGTATTATAAGTTCATTGCTCCTCGGTTTGATGGGTTTCCAAGCCCATATGTAGTGTGATTACTTAAAATTTATGAAGCTAGTCAACAATTCCACCTTGTTTGTTTTCTGGGTTGCTATTTTTAGAGCAGTGTGCATCACTTACTGCATTTTTTGGAGCTGCAGAAATCACTTTGTAATTTGGAACTTTAAGATGCTTTATAATTAAGTGATGTCACAGTTATAGGGGAGTAATATGCATGTTATAGGACTGAGCATGTAAACAATGATATTTAATAATTTATTTAAAATTTTAATGCGATAATTTATGACTGTATTTAAAATCAAAGGAAGCTGTGGAAGGACACCAGTGTTGTCTTTTTGGATGCTCTATATTTTCAGCATTGATAAGCTCTCTTAGTTTCTACTTGTAGTCTTGCTTGAAGTTCAGCACTACGATAAGGAAACTTGCTCTTTCTTTACCAATATGTTAGACTGAAAATTGAGGAGAAACCATCATAATTAAGATCATTGCATGCAACTTTTCATGATTTGCATATCCAATCCAAACTGCACATTATTGCTTCTGATTCATTTGCGTTTTTATCTTTTTAATATTGATATATACAGTCAATGGTGATAGAAAGCCTTGGGTTTATCTTTAAAGTGTTTTGTCCTTTCTATTTTTATGATGTGCATATGTGCACAGTTCTTCTCCCATTGCCTAATGTGTCTAAGATTGATCTGTGTGTGCTCTTGTTTACCTTTTGTGAAATATCCATGTTAACCTTGCCAATTTTTGTTAAAAAGGCCTTTGGGATGGATGTGATAGGCAGTCTCTGATGTGACAAATTTAAAGCAAAGTGAACATTCTGTTGTGCATCATGTGGTGATATATTCTTGCGTCTTATCTTAGTTTCTTATATGTGGTCTACAAATTTTATTAATTTTTGTCTGTGTGATTCATTTCTTGATATATTTGTATCTATGATATTTTATTTCAATGTTACTGTTTGCATCTTTCATCAGCTTTTATGTTTGACTGATTCAGGCAGACCAAAATCCACAACATAGGGGCAACGCTTGTTGGCATTGATAAATTTGGTAATAAGTATTATGAGAAGTATGGAGACACTCAATATGGTTAGTGTTTCTTTTTCCTTTCCCTTTGATGAATTATGCCATAATTGAACTAGCAATGGTAATTACAAATATAAGAAAATTTGTTCATCTGAATGAATGTTTACACCATTGGTATCTTTCTTTATTTGTGCATTGCTATTGATTTTTAAATCATGCAGATATGCTTATTTTTCTGCATGAAATCGATGGGTTATTAAACAAAACTTGCATTTTAAGCATCTTATCATTTATTGTCACAATCAAGTAAAGGGGCAACGCTTGTTGGCGTTGATAAATTTGATATTAAGTATTATGAGAAGTACAGAGACGTTCAATGTGGTTAGTGTTTCTTTTTCCTCTCCCTTTGATGAATTATGCCATAATTGAACTACCAATGGTAATTAAAAATCTAAGAAAATTTGTTCATCTGAATGAATGTTTACACCATTTGTATCTTTCTTTATTTGTGCATTGCTACAGATTTTTAAATCATGCAGATATGTTTATTTTACTACATGAAATTGATAGACTATTAAAAAAGAGTAGTGCTATGTGCGTAAACAAGGACGTCTCATCATTTAATTGAACAGTTAAAAATTAAAAATAAAACAACACCCATCATATGATGACACATCATTGTTTGTGTACATAACATTATTGTTAAAAAAAAGACTTGCATTTTAAGCATCTTATCATTTGTTGTCACATTGAATAATATTAAGGAGAAAAAGAAATCATGAGAGGTTTTTTATTTTCAATTGACATATTAATTTTCTAAATACAGACAAGGGATTCAAAACACCTTAAATATAAAATGTGTTTTAGTTGGAATTTTCATAAAATAGTGTTCAAATAAAATATGTATTGTAGTTCCAAATATGAAAACAATCAAGAACTGTCTATTTTGTATGTGAGCTTCTGTCCAAAATATTTTCTAGTTTCTAAAATTGTATCTAGATCATGAACCAAATATCGTCTTAGTTTTTTCTCTTTTTTATTTTTATTTTTATTTTTATGCTTTCTATGAGGAAGTTTTAATAATTAAAATAAACCTTAATCAATGATAGGAGGACATGTGGCAACACTACGTTTGCAACCTAAAACACATAAGACGAAGCCTTTTTCCCAATAGTAAGATGGTTCATTCTCCTGAAACAAGTTATTCTTGCTACATTATAACAGAAGGTCTCCTCTCTTTATGGTCATTGTAGAGCCATTTTCAAGAATGACTGTTTTGTGATTCATGGATATGCTGATGTAGGAAGAATAGGATAGATTTTTATTCTTGTAATTTGTCTTATTTATGTTAGGGATTGATTTGTCAAAGTTGCCATAGGGTTTTATTTAGTTTTGAGTAGTTTTGGACTCCATCTTGTATTTGATTAGGGTAAGATTTCTATTTCATAAGCCTATAAGTAATGACTTATGTTATAAGTGTAAACTCTGCTTGATATATGTTGCGTACCTGTTCAGGCTGCAATCTCCCCTGCTCAAGTTACAATCCCTCCTAGCAAAATAGGTGGAAAGAATTGGAATCTGCAGCATTCATAACCTCAATATCCAACATTCAGTCTGTATACTATGAACTCGAATCAAATAAAATAGAAAGAGCAGTCCATCCCATTCATTCATTAACCCTGGCAAGTGTTTACACCAGGTGCTTTACACTTAATTTGGAGCAAAACAAACTAAAAGGAAGTGGACACTATCAAAGGAAGTGGACACTAACAGTTCTGGAATTCGAGAGCCAGACCTCTCCTACTTCACTAACAAACATCAGTACATTCTTTCAGAAAACAAAAGCCGACCTCTCTCCTTTTCCTGCTGCCATATAAATGATGAATTTCCCTAACAGAATCCTCCCCCTCTGCCCACTCAAAAGCTGCCATGTGTTCCCACTGAATGGCCCGGATCATTCTGTTTCAGATCAGCTTCTTTAATCCCCAGATTGCCCTCCATCCTGTTAATCCTTGAATCCTCAGCTGAGAGCTTCTTTCTTCCTTCCTTCTTTGGGCCAGTTTCCTCTTTGCTCTTCTTGGGCCTACGAAAATACACTTTGGTAATTAGGCCTCTATCAATATATAAATAAACATGAGTATTACCTACAAATAATCTATTTATCTCTTTTTTCTTCAGATTATTTTCCCTTTTCAGTTCTTTTGGGGCTCTCTCTTTTCTCCTTAATTATATTCTTTTATCTTCTTTCTCTTGTTCCATATCTTCTTGATTTGTATACTTTTTATATTTTATACTCCATCACATGAACTCTGTCACATCCCACATTGTTAGCCAATGAATACTAAAGTTGGTTTGCCACTAGAGTGGGCTCACGACCTAATGTTATGGTGTAACAAAACCGTATGAAAGCATTGTTCTTAAGGTAGGGAGTTAGACACATTTGGCATCTCTGGTGAATTAGAGCTTTAGCAGTGGCTAGTTTATAAGTTTTGGGTCCTTTCAACTAAGTAGATGCATTTTAGATGATATGACATTTGTATAAAATTTAAAAGCAATTCTATGAAGGTAAAAAATGCATATGTGAAGTCTAAATTGGACAACACTTAATTGGTTGCGTCTGTGCTATTACATAGTATCAATGAATATATAACCTTTTATTTGCATATGATACAATAATTAATAAGATTGCTATATCCTATTGACCTTTCAAAGTAGTTGTGTTGATTTAATTGAGTTGCTAAATAATGCACCGTGTGAAGGTGAAGGGTTATATTTTTTAAAGAACTTTTCTCCAATGAAATGGATTTCTATGTGTTATGTAGACATAGTTGTAGTATATGTTATTGAGATGATCTTGGTTTTTTTAATTTTACAGTCTTTTACACATGTTAATTATTGGTATCATGCCCTGTATTTTGTTAAATCAAATGTGGACAGCTGTCTCTTTATTGATATTCTTCTTATTCTTGGGGTTGTTTGAACAAAAGAGCAGTACTATTTCCTGAGGAGACTTCATTGTATTTTAACTTCATTTTCTTTTCTCTTCAGAAAATTTGTTGAAAGCTCTTGTTGTTGGTTATCAACTTAATGAATTTAAAAAATGGGCATTTGTTTTTAGAATTTTAAATATTATTATCCTTCTTGATTAATCAATAATAAAGGTTTATCATTTTCTCAAATATAAAATTGGCTGAACCCCAGCTTGGACTGGTTTAGCATATATGAACCAACCTAAGCAGTGATTCTTTTTTGTGCCATTTTTTGCTTTTCATATTAGATAATTCATTGTCCTTCCCTGAGGTTTGATCAAAATACAAGTGGATTTGAAATTTCAAATTTCTATATCATGTGTGAAAAATGTAGGGGCGGTTATCACACCCTTTAGGAGCCAATCTGAGCATGACAAGGTTGTCATCGCCTGCATATGCATCTTTTGCATTCTGAACTTGCTCTTGCTCTTCTCCAGGAAGACACAGGTGGGTCGAATATGCAGAGAAGAATCGCTACAATGCATCTCAGGTGCCACCAGAATGGCACGGTTGGCTCCACCACATAACTGATCGCACAGGAGATGAGGCAAGTCCTGGTTCAACTATTTATTTAATTATACCATAAAGCTTAAATTTATATTGAAAATGCATTCCTTGCAGCTTCTGATTCTGAAACCAACTAAATATGGTGTTGAGCACCGGGAAAACTTAACTGGACAGGGTGAGGATTACATCTACCATTCCAAAGGACATGCCCTCAACCCTGGGCAGAGGGACTGGTCCAGGTACCAATCCTGGCAACCTACCAAGACCCAGTAATTTACTTTCTGTGCTGGTGCAAATTCTCTATTATTACACGTCATTTCCATGAATAATACATTTTGTACTTGTTTGAAGCAGTAGATTTTGCACATGTTTACCACAAAAAAGTTGTGGCCCCTACCAACTTCATAGCTAGGCCACTTTCAAATATTATGAAATGACATTGTCATGTCTTCCTTATCTTCAATGAGGAGAAGTCATCAACTTCCACATTTTTCTCTCCTATTTTCTTTTTCTTAGATGTTAAGCAAAAGGGACACATTATGGTAAAACAAATTTTATATATTATTTCATATAGAAATATGCAGTTATCTTTAATAGGCAAGTATTGAGTATTACTATACGTAACAGATAGTAAAAAATGACATATTATAATATAATCGGATTATTTAATAATTTATTTTATATTTAATTTAAAATTATCTCATCACATAATTATGTTAATTTGTTAGTTTATGAAATATTATTTTTTAAATTAGGTTTTGAGGATTGTGCTTGAGCTCCTTTTGATTAAAAATAAAGAATTTTATAAAAAAAAATTAATTATATATATCTAAAGAATATTTTAAAATTAATTCAAAACTAATTTAGTTACAATAAATACAAGCCTAAAGTAGCAAAGTTTAGAATGTGAATAAAAAGAATTAACTTAATACATGAAATCTGAATGAAATGTACAAACTTCTACAATTTTCTTGGGAACAAAAAGAAAATAAACGCACAAATAAATAGCTAATAATTTAATATTTAATATAATAAAATTATAAAATTCTTCTCAAAAGATTAATCAAGTAAGTTAAGTTGTACCCATCATTTCTATTCGTGCGGGTTTTTGGTTTAGAATTATCAAAAATTATTATCTTCAATTTAAGTGATTATATTAATTTTGTTACAATTATATTATTATTTAAGTTTTTTAATAAAAATATTTTATATTAATATATCAAATACTATAAAAAATATTTTAAAATAATTATATCTAATAATTATTAGTATATTCAAATAAAATAATATCTTATCAACAAATGATTAGCACTGGGTTCAATACTAAAGCTATAATCATTAGACAAATAAGAATTTATTATATTGAAATGTCATTAAAAATTATTTGAATATTTATTTTCATATTTAAAACAAATATTATTAAATTGAAAATATTTATTATTAAAATATTACCTGATAAATATATTTAATATATATAATTTAATTATGTAATATTTGTTTTTAAATTTGAATTAAATATCAATTGGATGAAAATTCGATTTAATTCTATGCTGGTCGGACATTTAATTATATATAATATTAAAATAATATTTAAAATATTTTTTGTACAATTAATTATTAAAGTTAACGTGTTGAGTTGGAATCTAACAAAACTTTTTTATATTTCTTTTATAAATACTAAAGATAATTAAATTAAAGAAAAGTAACGGCGTGAAGGCTGAGACTAGTTTGCTATAAAAAATTGTTTTTTATGTTTACGTTACTATCTGGATTTAACCAAAACAAACGGTTGGTCAAAATAGGCTTTGGGCAAGCCTGAACCGGTTTGCCCTTGCTCCTAGTTGGACTATTTTCCCCATTTAAGTTTCAATATGAAAATAAATAAATATATATGTAATATTTAAAAAACTTAAAATCTTATATTTGGATCAATCACCTTTAAATTTTTTTATTAAAATTAAAGATAAAATCATTATTTTATTAATAATATTTAAAAATATATAATTTTATCTTTTTTTTTCTCTTGAATATTAAAAATTTATATTTAAACTCAATCTCAATTTTGAAAAATAATTTTTTGCCCCCCAAATATCTAAGGTTTGTTGTAAAGTCTAGTGATGGCAATGGCAACAATGACTACCACCATCTTCACATTTAGCCTGATAAGAGGAGCAAAACGACTAATGATGTTGATAGAGACGAATTGACGAAGAAGAGACAGAGATGAATTTGTCTCGTGTCTCCAATCGTTTCCATTGATGAAAAGATGGAGATGAGACAGATTTGTCTCTATCTCTTCTTCGTCAACATATACGTTCTTTATTTCCATCAATATCATTAGTCGTTGACTGTTTTCTTTTTCTGCCGAGCTAAAGGTGGAGACATTGGTGACCACTATTGCCATCACTACAATTTGCAATGGATTTGGAAGAAAAAATTTTACTTTTCAAAGTTAAAACTAGTGTGAATTGCGAGTTTCCAAAATTTGAGGGAAAAATTAGATTAAATTATTATTTTTTAATATTATTAGAAAAATAATAATTTTACTTTTAATCTTAATATAAAATTTTATTGACAACTGGTTTATGAACAAAGTTTTGCCGTTTTAATCTTAACATAAACTTATACTATTTGTATAAGTTTAGCAACACATCAAAATTTTGAATAGAAATAAGACCTTTGGCCTTTGTTCCATTAGTTAAACCACTCCATTAATAGACTAACCCTTTAATAGGGTAGAAGACTAGTTTTAAGATTAAAAAATTTGATATATATTTATATAATAAAATTCTAAACATATATTTATATATATATAAATAATATAATATTATAAAATTAAATAAATTTTATTATAAATAAAATAATATTTAATTATATAATAATTTATTATTTATATATTTAATTGTATAATAAAAAAAGGCCAAAGAACTATTTCCCACCCAAGGTAGCAGCATTCCCAGTTTTTCCCCTTTAACTTTGATAATCCCAAACATCTACCCATGAACAATTAAAATTAACGGAACCCTAAACCTTTGAAATTTTATCTCTTTTTATCCTTCTAAACTTTAAAAACTAAAAGTTTCCCTCAGCCTAAGTTTTAAAAAATGACAGTTTCACCCTAAGGTTTCGTTTTGAAATCTTCGACTTCATTGTTGGTGACCTCTCCCTTCTAAAACATCCTCTCTCTCCGACGGTCTCTCTCCTTCCATTTGAACTCTCGATCGACATCAGAGAAGCGGTAAAAGATGAAGTTTCGTCTTCGTCTGGAAGGACGAAGAACTTCGTCTTCTCTAACGAAGCTCTTCGTCTTCTACCGTTTCTCTAATATTGATCGAACATCTAAATGGGTGGGGAGAGACCGTTGGAGGGAGAGGATGCTTCGGGAGGGAGAGACTGCCAGTAATGGAGCCAGAGATGATGCCAAAGATTTTAAAATGAAACCCTAAGGTGAAATTGCTATTTTTTAAAACTTAGGTTAAAGGAAACTTTTAATTTTTAAAATTTAAAGAACAAAAAAAGATTATATTTTAATTTAATTTTAATATTATAGAAAAAATAATGATTTTATCTTTATTATTATTAATTTTAATTGTTTATAAATGAGTGTTTGAGATTATTAAAATTAAAAAAAAATTTGAGATTGTCACACACCTTAGGTGGGACATAGTTCTTTGACCTAAAAAAAAATTATAAACATAAGATTACCCATATTTGTGTGATAAGAAAAACTTTTTCCCGTACAGTTATGATCCAAGAACGATCTGTAATAATGGACAGGCATGAATAATTAGTAAGACAAGGACGAAAGACGTGTACGAATGTTTAGTTTGGATTATTATTATAAAAATGACAAATCGATCGATGGTGAAATCAGAGGTGCTTTCGACCGCTTACAATTTAGTGATGCAAGAGATGACATGCGCCTCTTTTCACCACCTCGTATTCCCTGGGGTCCTCCTTCTTCACTCTTTGTATATATAGTTTTCAATATTACTTTATTTATAATAAATTGTTATTTATAAGTATTAATAGAATTAGTTAATATTATAAATTAAAAATAAAAATAAATTAATTAATTATATAAAGATATATCAAATATAAATATATTTATTAGGATGTATAAGTTTAATATTTGATTATTTTATCTGAAAAATCAATTTTAAATTGAATAAAATTTGAGATTTGAATTGATTTGAACAAAATTATTAACCCATTGAGTTATCGGAACTAGACTTAACAAGAATTTTTTTCAGATATGAACTTGAACAAATTATTAATAAAATCATGAATATTTATTTTAGGTGTATAAATATATATATATATATATTTATATATTATTATATAATTAAATAATTTTAAATTAAAAATAAAATAATATCTAATTATATGATAATATATATGAGTGTGTATACATAAAATATTGCTCACAAACTATACCTGATTTTATAAGTCCATTTGATTGACCTCACTAATAAAGGTTAATACATATAATATGACTTTATAATTTTTTATCTACACTGAAATTTTAGATTATTATATAAAAATAAAAACCCAAACTGTCACTCATACGTCCATTATTGTTAATTTTTTTTATTATAGATAAAGATAAAATTGTATTTTACTTTTGCCTTTGATAAAAAAATTTAATAGTAATTGAGATATAAATAAATGTTTAAGTTTTTTAACTATCATAAATGTATTTTTATAAACAGGGTAAAACTTGGATACGAAATTCTGTTTTACCCTTTTATTATATAAAAACATTCACAATTAGGTTTTTCTAAATATTTATAAATCCTTTTTTATATTTTTAAGTGATTAATACCTTTTACTGTTATTTGTGATATTTTATATGAGATTTTTTTTTTGATAATTATAGTAAGTTATTTAACCCTATTCAAATCATTTAACTTAATTATTTTTCGAGGGATGAATGAAATTAAAATATTATTAAAATAATTCAATTTAATATTAATCTAAAAAATTCAATTTAGTTTTCATCAAACCTTATTTCTAAAAATAAAAAATAAAAAATAAAAAATGAAAGTCTAAAGTAGTGAAGTTGGGTAGGCAGCAAGGTTTGAAATTTAGGTCAAGAAGCACGAGCCCAGGTGGGCAACGTGGGGGTTATGTTTTCCTTTTTCTTTTTCTTTTAAATAAATAATACTACTATTTTTATTCGGAAATAACTTTAAAAAATCTTACTTTTGATATATATATCTTGTACGTACCTTTGAGTGTTTAAAATTATTTAATATTCAAATCAAAACATTAACTAATTCCAATACTTTGGTAACGTTCAGGGTTTATTTTATGTCATTGTTGAAAATTTAGATATCATGATATTATTATTGTATTTAATTATGTTATGCAATTCCATGATTTATCTGGTTATTTTTTCTGTTAACTGATTTATTTATTTATTTATTTTATATTTAATTTCAAATTATTTTACTTTATTAGTGCAGGTTAATAATATAATATTTGTGTAAGAATTTTTTTTCATATAATTTAGAATAATTAAAATTATATAAAATTATAACAAATATCGATTTAAATATTATTAATAATTTTAAATTAAAAATAAAATATCATTTGATTACATTTAATTAAAAAATTATCAATTTAATTAATCACCACCTAAAATATTTAATAAATACATGTTATGATGTAATTTTTGTCCGTTTATATAAAGGTTAATTACCTGAATATACATGAATAAATATATAAACCCATTCTTTCGACAAATGAGTACCGGCGGTCCCCTTGAAAACATTCTGCAATAAAAAAAAAAAAAAATTGCGATTCGGACTGTTTTCAGAAAACATTTTATATTTGAAAGCAGTTGTGTTGTTCTAGCGTGTGGTTTAGCAACAAGACATGGCATCTGATCCTGAGCAATTAACTCTGTCCTCTCTTGGAAAGGTTCATTTCTTTCTTTACTCTGTTTTGTTGCTCTGAAAATGCTGAGAAAATTGCACAAAACTTTGATTTAATACACTCAAATAATCTCAATAGCTTTAAATTTCCTTTGTTTTCTAACCTACCGAACATTGAGTTTTTTGTATAATTAAATTGCTTACTGGAGATGAAACTCAGCAACGTGGTGAATTTGGACCTCTTGAATCTTCATTTGTTGTTTGAGAACTTAATTACTTTTGTGAAACCGTAATTGGCTTTGAAGATTTTTTGATTTTGACTATTTTTGGGATATTCAAATGGATGTAGTTATCATTTTTTTTATATTTATGTGTTGTTCTTTTTTCCTAAGAAACTGTTGGAGGAGCTTTAGTTATAGTTTAGAACTCAGTGGACTTGTGAGGAAGGTCTGCAGAATTTTTGGTGTAAAAGAAATGTTAGAGAAGGACGATATATATTTTCTATTTCATTAATGGGAGCAACCGTATGGGTTAGTTGAATCAAGTTTGAAATTCTAAAAGTTCAAAGTAACTGGAAGCATGATAGATGAAATTTTGTGATTATATTATCTATGATGTTTTTGTACAATGAAAAGATCTTTGTTTTTTTGAGATGGGGCTTTTAGTTAATTTGTAATGTTTTTTTTGCAATGATTGTTTAGGTGGGAAAGTCTTCGGGAGAGATTGATGGTGCAGAGGAGCCTCTTCTTAATGGAATCCATCCTTCTGAAAACTATTCTGTTAGTGCAGCGATTCTCCCGTGAGTTTTAAACAATGCTTTCTAGATTTAATTGTATGTGTTGTTTTATCATGAAATATAATGGATATAGCTATTCACATCCCAATATCATGGTCAACTGTGCTTTTTGCTGAATCACTATATGCATTTTAATGAGGTGAACCATGTTAAAATTTGGTCTAGTTTGGAAATTTTCTAGTATGAATCTAGCTTTTAGTTTATTAATTTGGGTTAATCTGGATTTCGTAAGAAAATGAAATTGTGAAATGAAAGATTCTTCTCTGGTCCATCAGAGTTAGCAGAATAGGCTGACAATTTCAAGAAATCTATATTATTTGGTGATTTTCCCCCTTATACATATGTAATTACCGTAGTTTATTCTGAAGTTCAATATGTCTTATTCTTTTACCTATTAGAAGTCTTTAGAAATCTTAATGGCGAAAATGACATAAATGCATTGGTAGTGGCCACAATTTATGTCTATGGAAATGGGATGAAGCATGTGTAGAATAAATGTGTTTTAACTTGTACCGGTATTTTTTTACTTGGTGTCATTTGGAGCCCAATTTTGCCAAGTCAAGTAATTTACTTGCTATTGATTTCATTATTGAGGAGAATGTGGTTAAGTGAGGATAACTTACAATTTTTTTTTCAATTCTTGGTGACCTTTTGCTAAGCTAAAAAATTAAAAAAGATATGTACAACTGAGGGCTTAGGAATTTGCCTACGAGTAGCAGCTTAGGACAATATTTGAAGGGGAAGCAGTTACTGGATTTGATGGTATGAAATAACCTTGAGTAAAATATTATATGTTGAAAAGAGAATTTACATCAATATTTATATGCATTTCTAAATCCTAGTTTTACTAAGATACAATCTCCTTAATTATCCTTAACTATATCCTTAATTATCTCTAATTATATCCTTCTCCTTAATTATCCCTAACTATATCCTTAATTATCTCTAATTATATCCTTCTCCTTAATTATCCCTAACTATATCCTTAATTATCTCTAATTATATCTTTCCTAATTTAGAGATACAATTCATATACAACTCAACACTCCCCCTCAAGCTGGAGCATACAAATCATATGCACCAAGCTTGTTACAAATGAATTCAATACGAGGACTCCTAAGAGACTTAGTAAGGATATCTGCAAGCTGATCATTAGAGCTGACATGGTTGGTAGTTATACACCCTGATAAAATCTTTTCTCGAATGAAGTGGCAATCTATTTCTATATGTTTCGTTCTCTCATGGAATACTGGATTAGAAGCAATATGAAGTGCTGCTTGGTTATCACACAATAGCTTCATTTGTGATATATCTGCAAACTTTAACTCTTGAACCAATTGTTTCAACCATACAAGCTCACAGGTAGCCAATGCCATAGCGCGATATTCTGCCTCTGCGCTTGATCTAGCCACAACATCTTGCTTTTTACTTTTCCATGAAACCAAGTTACCACCAACAAGAATACAATATCCAGAAGTCGAGCGCCTATCAGACGGAGATCCTGCCCAATCAGCATCAGAATATCCAACAATCTGAGTATGACCTTTATCTTCATAGAGTAATCCTTTTCCTGGTGCTTTCTTAATGTATCTCAGGATCCGAATAGCTGCATCCCAATGAGAATCGCATGGAGACTGAAGGAATTGACTGACAACACTAACTGGAAAAGAGATATCTGGTCTTGTGATAGTCAAATAGTTGAGTTTACCTACCAACCTCCGATATTTTCCAGGGTCTACAAGTGGCTCCCCCTGTCCTGGCACAAGTCTAGTATTAGGGTCCATAGGAGAATCAATCGGTTTACAATCCAACATCCCAGTCTCCTCCAAAATATCCAAAGCATACTTCCTCTGAGAGATAATAATACCTGTCTTAGACTGAGCAACTTCTATCCCAAGAAAGTATTTAAGTGTTCCCAAGTCTTTGGTCTGAAAATGATTAAATAGATGTTGTTTTAATTGATCGATACCCTCCTGATCATCACCAGTGATAACAATATCGTCGACATAAACAACCAGATAAATGCACTTTCCTCGCGACGTGTGTCTGTAAAATACGGAATGATCTGACTCACATCGAGTCATACCAAATTCTTGAATAGCTGTACTAAAGCGTCCAAACCAGGCACGTGGAGATTGTTTTAAGCCATATAGTGAGCGTCGAAGTTTACAAACCAAATCAGACTCCCCCTGAGCAACAAAACCAGGCGGTTGCTCCATATATATCTCCTCCTGAAGCTCACCGTGAAGAAAGGCATTTTTGATGTCTAACTGAAACAAGGGTCAATGACGAATGACAGCCATAGATAAGAATAACCGAACGGAGGACATCTTAGCCACTGGAGAAAATGTGTCACCATAATCCAAACCATAGACCTGAGTATAACCTTTAGCGACCAACCGGGCCTTGAGACGATCAATAGTGCCAGTAGGACCAATCTTGACTGTGTAAACCCAACGACAGCTGATAGTGGAATGACCCGGAGGTAATTTCACCAATTCCCAAGTACCATTATGATGTAACGCAGTCATTTCATCCACCATTGCTTGCCTCCAACCTGGATTAGAAAGAGCCTCACGAATAGATTTAGGAACTGAAATGGAGGATAAAGAGGACACAAATGCATAATATGGTGAAGATAAACGGTGATAACTAAGAAAAGTATAAATAGGATGAGGATTACGAGAGGATCTTACAGCTTTACGGATAGCAATAGGAAATTGGTCATCAGGATGTAGGACCTCAGCCGAGCTAGATGTGGCAGCAGGAAGTGAGTCAGCAGGAGCCGTTGGAGCAATAGAAGTGATATCAGTACCTGCAGGAGAGTCAATAATGGGGGAAACAGGTGCTAAATCTTGTGTGAGGATAGACTGTGGGACAACTGTAGGATGAACATCGAAAGTAGGAATAAAGGTAGGTAATGGAAGACTCTCAGGGATGGGAGATTGAGTTGCAGATGAAGAGAAGTAAGGAGAAGACTCAAAGAAAGTAACACTAGTAGATATAAAGTAACGACGTGTCGTAGGAGAGTAACATTTATAACCTTTCTGAAGACGAGAGTAACCAAGAAATATACATTTGATAGACCGAGTAGATAGTTTATCAAGACCTGGGGAAAGGTTATGTACAAAACATGTGCAACCAAAGACACGTGGAGGGATAGTGTATAAAGGGCCAGTAGGGAAGAGAATTGAATGAGGAATCTGATTTTGCAATACTGAGGAGGGCATCCGATTAATGAGATAGCAAGCAGTGAGAACTGCATCAGCCCAAAAAGGTAGAGGAGCATGTGAATGTAATAATAATGTACGAGCTGTTTCAATGAGGTGTCTATTTTTACGCTCAGCAACCCCATTTTGTTGTGGGGTGTAAGCACAAGAAGACTGGTGAAGAATCCCTTGAGAAGACATGAAATTTGTGAAAGAAGTGGAAAAATATTCACGCGCATTATCACTACGTAATGTGCGTATAGAAGAATTAAATTGTGTTTTAACTTCGGCACAAAATGACTGAAAATGAGAAAATAACTCAGATCGACTTTTCATTAAAAATATCCACGTGCAACGCGAATAATCATCAATGAATGTCACAAAATATTGAAAATTTAAAGTAGACTTGACTCGACAAGGACCCCACACATCGGAGTGAACTAACTCAAAAGGAGACGAAGCTCGATTATTGACACGCCTTGGGAAGGAACTACGAGACTGCTTCCCAAGTTGACAAGACTCACACTCAAGAGATGACAAACCAGATAAATGAGGGACCATCTTTTGAAGCTTGGAGAGACTAGGATGCCCCAAACGATTATGAAGAAGAGTTGGAGACTCACTAGCAGTGCAAGCAGCGGAAGAAGGAAGGGACAAGTGATAAAGCCCTTGTGACTCACATCCTGTGCCAATCGTCTTGCCCGAACTTCGATCCTGTATAACAAAGGCATCATTAGTAAATGTAATGGAACAATTCAAGGCTCGTGTTAATTTACTAACGGAAACGAGATTAAATGGGCAATTAGGAAGATAAAGAACCGAATCTAAAGAGAGATTTGGTAATGGATTAGTATGTCCTACGGCTTTAACTATAGATTTTGTGCCATCCGCTAGTGTGACAGAAGAAAAAGGTTTAGAATGATTAAAATGTGAAAATAAACTAGAGTTACCAGAAATATGATCTGAGGCACCTGAATCTAGGACCCAAGGTCCTAGAGTGGAGGATTGTGATAGGCAAGCAATCGAATTACCAGACTGGGCAAAGGAAGCAACAGAGGATTGAGATGACTGTTTCGTTGCCTGGTATTGAAGGTATTCTTCATAATCGGCTCCAGTGAGAGTAACTGACTGAGGAACTGATTGAGACTGTCTTGCTGAAATCTCTGAATGATGATCAAGAGGAGTAAATGCACCTGATTTTGAAGATCCTTCACTTGCCATTAATAAAAGGAAATCAACACTGTGGAACTGTTCCGGCGACGACGACGGCGATGGACAGCGAAGAGACTATGAGGTGATTCGTCGGAATATTCCGAGTTCAACAGTGGCGGTGTTGTAGCCTAACGCACGCCGAGAAGGCAGATCGAAGATGACGATCTGAGACAGAAACAGCTGGAGCGTGACGCCGATGCCGATGACCGATGACGATGAGGTCACCACAGACTGACTCGTCGGCGTCTTCTGAGTGGACTGGAAGAGGCGGTGTCGATGCACGCTCGCCGGAGAAACAGATCGACGATGGAGGTAGTCGGAAGTCTGCTCGACGCGTGACGGTGCGTGGATCGACGGATGGCGGCTCTATTTTCAGGGAATTGTCGGTGAAGGCGTACCGATCACAATGGTGTAGACACGGCCACCGGAAAACGACAGAAACACGGTGGTCGGAAAAGCACGCCGGAAAAGTTCGCCGGAAAATAAACCAAGGTTACCGGAAAAAAATTTAAAAGCCTAAATTGGCTCTGATACCATATGAAATAACCTTGAGTAAAATATTATATGTTGAAAAGAGAATTTACATCAATATTTATATGCATTTCTAAATCCTAGTTTTACTAAGATACAATCTCCTTAATTATCCTTAACTATATCCTTAATTATCTCTAATTATATCCTTCTCCTTAATTATCCCTAACTATATCCTTAATTATCTCTAATTATATCCTTCTCCTTAATTATCCCTAACTATATCCTTAATTATCTCTAATTATATCCTTCCTAATTTAGAGATACAATTCATATACAACTCAACAGATGGAAACTGGTTTCTGTATTCTCTTGATGGCAGTAAATTAAGGGGTTTGGAATTGATTGTTAAGTGTAAGTTGATGAAATCTGTAGAGAATAAAGAATGTAATGGTGTGAGGATATGATATTGTTTGAGTAAATAATAATGAGAATAAAGATGTAATCATAGTGTCATTAGAAAAGAATGACCCAAATAAGACACAGTGGACTGACTAGGTCTAGATTATGTTATAGAAAGATTCAATTATTTATATATTCTTATTGACTACAGCTCCATACATGTATCAGAGAAAAAACAAATTGGCGTAAGCACAAAGGACGCTTATTCCTAGACCAAATGATCTCTTCACTGGCTTGGGTTACAGTTTTACTTTTGGTTCTTAACTGGACATTTGTATAATTACCATCCTGTTGAAAATATGTCGATGTTAATTGATCAATTGGATTTGAGGTTCTTACAGATTTTTGCAATATGATTGATTCTGACAAAACTGATATGTGAAAGTACTTTGATGCATTGAGATGGTACAAAGACTTATAATATATTAGTAGTCCTCATTGTCATTTATTGGTGGAGGTCAACATGATTTAGGTGCATCCTCAAGGCACAGACCTTTTTTCTCTTTGTAATCATTTGTGGCTTGTTGGACTTGATGAGCTTATGCTCCTTGAATTAGGCTACAATGTTGACATATTACTTAACTGTTTATGCATAAAAAAATATTGAAATGAATAATTATCTTGCTTGTGATCAAAGTATGATGCTATAATTAATTGGTGTTTTTTGGTTCATCCATATTTTCTAGTAGACCAACAGATGGGAGAAATATTTAATCTGATATTTTTCCTACCAGACTGGCATCTTTATGCTCAGGCATCTGATCTGGAGTCTAATTTTATACATGTAATCTAAGTAATATTTTGATGATTCCAGGTTTCTATTTCCAGCCCTTGGAGGATTACTATATGGTTATGATATTGGGGCCACTTCTTGTGCCACAATTTCTATCGAGGTATGCTATCAGTGAGTGTCGAAGGAAGTTTGTTAGTTTAATGTAATTTCTGTTGTACTAGCTGATCAGTAGTTGTTGATTTATGCATCACATTTTAATCTTTTCTGGACCTTATAGTCCATAATAACTTTTGGTTTTAATTCATCTTTTCTAAGCTTATTTAACGCATTACTTTTCCTGCAGTCAGCTACATTAAGTGGAATTTCATGGTACGACTTATCTTCTGTGGAAATTGGTCTTATTGTGAGTTTCTATCTTAACTCTTACTTTTTGTTATGGCACAGTTGTTGAGAAATAAAACTTATTTTGGTTTTTTATTTACTTCCATCTATGTTTTTATTTTTACTTTGTGTTTTCCTTGCTCAAAGTAAAATTTATTTATTATTGTTATGATGTAAAACAAGCATTTCTTTGCTCTGAAATTTGTGGTGGCTTATTTTGCAGACTAGCGGATCACTGTATGGGGCCTTGATTGGTTCTGTTTTGGCATTTAATATTGGTGACTTTCTAGGTTGGTATTCTTTTGGATTTTGAACTTTTTAAGTTTGAAATTGGTGGCTCCATCCTTTTTCTGCAAGAAGTTAAAACTATAATTTTTTATTGAAGGACGTAGAAGGGAGTTGATTTTGGCAGCTATCTTGTATATTGTTGGTGCGCTTGTGACAGCAATTGCTCCTGACTTAGCTATAATGGTGATTGGGCGTTTTGTATTTGGCATAGGAATTGGATTGGTAATACATGTGATGCTTTTTGTCTTCGGTTAAATTATTCTCTTCAACATTGTTTTATGCTTTAACATCTGAATCTTTATGCATAACTACATCCATGCAACTATTGCATTTGGGAGTTTCTTGTGTTGACTTAAAGTAAGGACTTGTCTTTAGCCAAGAAAACTCATAAATGCTCATTGCAAAGTCTTGGGATTAATGATCACTACATTGTTAGTCCAACTTTGGAGTTTTTCATGAACAGACATACATCATGAGCACAAATGTTCCAACTGCATGTATGCACATGCATACACGTGTGGGTATATAAAAGCATAGATGCATAAATATATAGATATATATAAATTTTTTGTTTTATTTTCTTAATTCAATGTGCGTTGTTATTCTTTAGGGCATGCACCTTCTGTACTTTATTTTGTTCCATTGTCTACTTTTATTTGAAACATATACTTTTTGACTTATTCATTTTAGGCAATGCATGCGGCTCCAATGTACATTGCTGAGACTGCTCCAAGTCAGATACGTGGTCGACTAATCTCTCTTAAAGAGTTCTTCATCGTTCTTGGAATGGTTGTAAGTGCTCTAACCTCACCTCTGAGGTCTTTGAGTTTGTTTTAGGAAAGTCAGCACATGCTATGGAGCCAACCATGGTCCATAGCAGCCTTCGATATTTACCAACTCATTGATTTTTCTCTACTGCACAAATTGTACTCACTTGAAATTGTTTTATAGGCTGGTTATGGAATTGGGAGCCTTTTAGTTGATATAGTATCTGGTTGGCGCTACATGTATGGAGCTAGTATTCCTTTGGCAGTGATTATGGGAATAGGAATGTGGTGGTTACCGGCATCTCCTAGATGGCTACTATTATGTGCCATAAAGAAAAAAGAAAATATGCAAGACTTAAGGGAGAGGGCAATATATTGCATGTGCCGTCTTAGGGGCCAAGCTATTGGTGACTCAGCACCTCAACAAGTAGATGAGATTCTTCTTGAGCTTTCTTATGTTCAAGAAGAAAAAGAAGCTACAATTGGAGAAATGTTCCGAGGAAAATGCTTGAAGGCCCTTACAATTGGTGCAGGATTGGTTTTGTTTCAACAGGTACATTCCAAACATACATTTCATTGAATCTATAGGTTGAAATTAAAGCTGAAAAGTAACATTTGATGTTGTATAAATGAACAATCATCCACACCTTATAAATTAAGGCAAGTCTATATAAATCTACAAAATTCCTCTCAAGATCCATATTTTCAATGCACTACATTTAAATCTCTATAACCGTAAGTTCTGTTAGGTCTTTTTGACTGTGCTTAGGTTTTCATAATATTATTAATTAAAAGAATTGTACTTAAGGATATCTTATTAAAAAATGTTGATCTAAATAGCTGGTGATGAAAGCATCTTGATGGTTGTATTTGGACACACACTGTCACACATCCTATATATGGAATGCTACTAAGAATGCCTGAGTATTTATATATTAACCCTGTCATGTGATTTATTTAATAATTGTGTTGGATTGTTTGTGCAACACTTAGCTAGTATTTACATATCAACTTCCATTGGCAGATAACAGGGCAACCAAGTGTCCTCTATTATGCTGCATCAATCCTTCAGGTATTTAGTTATTTAATTTTTGTTTTTGTTTCTTTTCCTTTGTGTTACTGATTATTTATTGAAATTAATTATGGGTCTTCATAGAAAAGTTTCTGCCCACTCAACATTATATAATTTTATAGAGTGCAGGATTTTCTGCAGCATCTGATGCAACACGGGTCTCAATTCTACTTGGTTTGTTGAAGGTATATTTGTTCTCTTCGACTGCAAATTCATATCAAAACATTTTGATGAAATTATTTACCATTACTTTAGAGGCAAAGAAAGTTCTAATGTCGGTTATAGTGCTTACAATCCTTATCTTATTTAGGAAAGGATATTGCTTTGTTTTGTTTTATGCATATGCTCATTTTGTTATATCTGATTGAAATTGTACTACACAAGTTTCAAACTGCATTCTGGTCTTATTTTCTTGACTATGAAAGTATGCAAGCATGGTATATGGAAGATTTATCAATTAAATATTTTATTTATTTTAATGACCTTTTGCTTCACTTTTATTTCACATAAACATTCATGAAAATATTTCATTACTTCTCTTCCAATTTCTTATGTAATTCTTCTATTAAACATTTTATGGAACATTGTCTATTATGATCTTCTTTTTTCGGGTTGGAAGAAAACTTTTCTTGTTTTGGAATTTATATAGGGTGATAGAGGCGTCAATTGGGCCGGGGTAGACCCGACAATAATAGCATGCTTGGCCCATGAGCCTTTTGGTTCGGGTTGTGGGCCAAGGTGTTAGCCCATGGGCCAACCCAACCCATTTCTATTTATAATATTTTAAAAAATGATAATTAATTAATTAATAATTATAATATAAAAAATTATATATATTTATAAGAAATAAAAATTTTAGACTTAAAAAAATGAGTTTGAGTTCTTTGGATCAATCTCAAATGTATGAGATAATTAAAATTTTAGTTTGGTTGGAACATGTTGTTTAACTTTTATTTATAATGGGTAAAAGAAGTAAAAAATTTTATTCTTTTATATGTGAAACTTTTTGTAAAGTGCAAAAGTGTAAGTGTAAATATCCCACATCTAAAAGAATACAATCACTCATTTCCTTCATACACTATAAATAAAGGTTAAACAAATCCGAAAGTTCAAACAAACTCTTGTTTTAGATCCCACTTTGGTGAGATTGATCATGAGAACTTAACTCACCTATTATAAATAAGTTTGTTTTCTTTTTAATCATAATTTAATTTCCTAACATGTTTTAGAAAACATAATTAAAAAAATTATTTAATAAAAATATTTTTTATTAAAATTAATGGGCTGGCCCAACTTGTTGTATATAGGGCTGGGCCTTGGGACTTAAAGTTTTCACGGGCTAGCCTGGTCCAAGGGCCTATTACTGAATGGGCCTAAGGGTTGGCCCGACCTATGGGTGTGATGCGCTGAGCTGGCCCAGCCCGGCCCATTGCCACCTCCAAAGGGTGATGATCTTCTTTGCTTTTGTTCAACAAATAAACCTTACTTCCCATAAAAAAAATTTTGATGGCCCTTGTCTCTGGTAACCCCTAACATGTTATTTTTCCTTTTTATGTTTATAGTTGGTCATGACTGGAGCTGCTGTTCTAGTTGTTGACAGACTTGGAAGGAGACCTTTACTACTTGGTGGTGTTTCAGGGATGGTAAGTCCTTTATTTTCTATAGAAAATATTTCTTTGTCCTGATACTGAAATAGTTAGTGTGACGAGGCAAGAGTTGACTGCTATAGACTTTGTATGTCCCTTTTATAAGGTTGATCCTAGTTTCTGCTTGACTTACTTATACCTTAGTTTATCTCTGGAGGAGTTATTGCGGCATGGAAATTTCATATATTTGAACTAAAGGGTCTGTGTAGTCTTTAAAAAAAATTTACATGTGACAGGTTATCTCTCTGTTCCTTCTGGGATCATATTACCTTTTCCTGGATGATGCTCCTGCTGTAGCTGTTGTTGCACTCCTGCTGTATGTAGGGTGTTATCAGGTAATTAGGAATTTCAATCCTTTTAAAAAATTTCATCTCAAGAATTGTGTGCTTTTAATATGATAAAAGCACTTGTATTATCACTAAATTATCAGCTTCTGTACATGTTCTGGTGGCTGGATTTAGAATTGTGAATATGGAAAATTCATGATTTTCTTAGTGTACTTGCCTTGGTGATTTGATGTCTTAGATTTTTCTCTGTTATGAACCAGCTAATTATTACAGCAAAACAACCAAAACACAAACAAAGATGATTTTATTGATAGGAGGGAATTTGCAACAATAAATTGACAATTAGAGAAGTCGAGGTGTCTCAATTCTGGCCATTTGAAGAACCATAAACCTCTCTAATCACCCCATAGGCTGCCGACAGCCGATGACTGACTAAACCTTAATTTTTGTTGCTCCCCCTTTTGCAATCTTGGCTGCCATTTATGTATACTGCCTATTCATGTTTTATAACTCCCCGGTCCCATTTTATAACTGCCCGTATACACCATACATGTTCCAACACTCCACAATCTCATTTCGGAACTGTTCATACATACCATATATGTTTCACAACTGCCTAATCCCATTCATTTCACCTAAATATTAGTCTTAACAAGCACTCAGTGGGTTATGTCGACTGAATTGTTCATTGAGCCTTTCAAATTTCCTAAACCAGAGTTGGGATGTTTTATATTTGTACTTTATCAATCAAGGTGAAAGGCAAAATATTCCTTTTTGTGCTGTGGTTTCATATTTAGTATGGTTAGATGATACCTTTTAATGTAAGTAAAAAGCTTGCCTTGGTAGGACAGCTTTATTTTATGTAAAGGAAAAGAAAAAGAGAAAAATGAAGAGAAATGAGAAAGAAAAAAGCAAGAAAGTCACTGGGTGGCTTTATTGTTTAAAGCATTAATACTGACACTTTACTGTTTCTTATGAACTTTTTATACGTGTTGGTGAAACATAGTTGACCCTCCCATACACATCGATGCTGAAAGCTTCATTAGGTGTACAGAGATTTAACCCTTTAGCTAAATGCAATTAATACAATATCCGCATTAACTTTATGTGTGATGGTACATGTAATTAGCAGAGTAGTTTTAAAGGACTGTTATTTGCC
The DNA here is from genome assembly GCF_011075055.1 of Mangifera indica. Lineage (NCBI taxonomy): Eukaryota > Viridiplantae > Streptophyta > Magnoliopsida > Sapindales > Anacardiaceae > Mangifera > Mangifera indica. The sequence continues at coordinate 7,426,191 of NC_058138.1, forward strand.
GGAGCTATTAGTCCATGGTCCTTGTCCCGCACATAGTTCCCATTGTCTTTAAGGTACTTCCCGGTTGATATCTATAACAGCTGAAAAAAATGACCCATGCCTTCTATTGTTTCAGTCAGAAAATAGTGGGAAGATTCTGAACCATGATACGCTTTTTTTTAAATTATATATCTAATACTCAGTTTGTTCGCATTTTTGTACGAGTGTAGCTTATAAAATTAGTTTTTCTGCAGTTATCTTTTGGTCCTATTGGTTGGCTGATGATTTCGGAGATTTTTCCTCTACGACTAAGAGGACGAGGATTAAGCATAGCAGTGCTTGTGAATTTTGGCGCAAATGCACTTGTGACATTTGCATTTTCTCCTCTAAAGGTATTAAATTTTTCAATCTCCATTTGAATACTATCTTCTTTGAAGTTTTTTCTTTTAATAAAATAATTTCTGAAGATGCATGCTGTCATCAGCAAACCATTTTTGAAAATTGCATTTACTTTATATATTCAAGTTTATCAGTTTATATGGGCCAGTTGCTGCATTCTTTTTGACGGTAAATCAGATTTCCTTGTCTTCTTTGAGAATATCTCTCCTTTTTTTTCAATTTGAATGGTGACCCAGATGATCCAAAATGTCAATTTCTACTAAAGTTTTTGATTGTTTGGAAGATGATTATAGTTATTTTATTGCAGGCACTACTAGGAGCTGGAGTTCTGTTCTATGCATTTGGAGTGATAGCTTTGTTGTCTCTCGTCTTTATATTCGTGATAGTTCCGGAGACGAAGGGACTCACTCTGGAGGAAATTGAGGCGAAATGTCTATGCTAGAACACTTGAATACTATCATCAGCCCTTGCCTATTAGGTATAGTGACAATAAAATATCTGATCCCAAGAAACAAAGGGGGGGGGGGGGGGGGGGGGGGGGGGGGGGGTCTTATGTTCAAATTCTTTGATCATGTCCCCGATTGTAGCAGTCATGGACTTAGGCATTATTAGGTTGGAAGCCACCGATGGCAACTCTATACGTGGGGTGAGGTGACACTGTTTTCAATGTGCTAATTTTATGTCTAGTTGAAAGTGGCAAACATTCGGTATTTGTGTAGCTTTTATTGTAGTTAATAGTGTACAAAAAATGAAAGAAATATATTTATATTATTCTTATAACAAGGGGGTGGTTTGTTGGATTTTCTTAAAGGTCATACATACATACATATATATATATATGGGGTTATATGGTTATAGTACAATGGGGTTATATAATTTTTTATGATTACCTTTGAATGTGATTTTTGTTTTATCTTTAGGTATGTTGTTTTCTTAAAATAATGGTTGTATAATGTTAATTATGTGGAAGATAAAATTTGTTTTCTCTTTTTAAAATAAATAAAAATAATTAATATTTGTCTAACTTGGTAAATATGAGAAAATTTTTTAAATATAGAAAAACATTAATTATATTTTAATTTAATAAAACTAGGGTAAATGTACACTCAAATTAGTTTTTTGATGTGCATAAAATGATTCTTTTTAATGCCTAGTACACTGTATATATAGATATATGATATGGTCTTATAAAGAGAGTGTAAGATTCTCTTCTGAAACATTATTCTGAAATATTGTCATTTTGCACATTATAAAAAAAGATGACCAGTTTCTCGATAACTGAGCAAATCAAGAAGCAATTATGCGTTAATTGTGATGCAATAAAGTTTGTGTAAATCGTTAAACTTTTAATTTTAGTGTTCTATTATCTATATATGAATAAATCTATTGGGAATAATGGTTCTATTATGATGCAATAATGGTTCTATTATGCATGAATCTATGTAATTAATTGTACATGATATTCTTCACAATCCCAGAAGGTGGGAAGCCTTGACTACATTGGGGCATGGTGGATTGTATTGGGATAACTTTCAAGGAGAAGAAGATTACAAAGGATCACTTAAAATGATGTGATGTAATTTATATTTCCACTTGGTCAATCAAAGAGTTAAAAGTCTCCTCTTTCTTAACCAAGAGGCATAGTATTCCATGAGTGAAGAAAATGTTTAGGAGTTTCTGTTATGTTGTTACCCTATTTATAGGCATTTTGAATTATGAATGAAAAGTATAGTTCTTTTGTCTAGTCTTTTGCTCTCTTTGAATTTGTCCAGCCTGGTTTATTTCCAACATTTGATCGTATTAGAGTTAGATTCTTAAGTTAATTAAAAGTGTAGGAGAAACTAAGAAAAATGCGAAGACACTTAATTTATTCAACAAGCAGTTCATGAAATTGTATTCTCGAACACCAACTACATCAAAAGAAGCTTGGGACATGTTACAGAAAGATTTTCAAAATTAATCGAAGGTAATTACTGTAAAACTTCAATCTCTTTGTAAAAAATAAATTTTTGTGTATTGATACATTTGTAAATTTATACATGAATAATACCCTATAAAAGAAGGTAAAATAATTATACAATAGGAAAACTAATATACACAACAACTTAAAGTAGGAAAATATATATTTTAGATATATTTTTAACATCCCTCCTCAAACTCAAGTAATGGTTAAAGAGTTTGCTAACTTAATTTTATGATGTAAGTCATGAAATCGTCTTGAAGGATAACCATTAGAGAAAACGCCAGCTATTTGACCAATATAAGGTACGGAAGCAATATAAAAGGTGTTATTGGTCAAATGTAGTAAACAAAGTGATAATCAATCTTAATGTGTTTAGTCCACAAATAAAAAAAACACAATTATCAATCTTAATGTGTTTAATGTGCTTAGTCAATCTTTTCCGGCGGTGCTCTCTCCATTTTTCTAGCCATCAACGGTTGTCTTTGTGGGTTCAATCTCACTAATTCTCTTTTTCTGACGTTGTTCTTTCTTTGCCGATTATCGGTTATTATACCTTTCCAGTTGATCTCTCATTTTTTTAGGGCCATCAATGATCGTCTTCGTTTACTTCTCTCCAGCTATTCTCTCATCTTTCTAGTGACATAGCTGCCGAGATTTGTTACTTACGACAACACCACATAACAACCGATATTTATTCTTTCTGGTGATGACATGGACAAGTTGTCTCTCTCTCACGGAGCTCCTCTCCGACGATAGCAAATATTTTTGACGCAATTCAGTTCTCTGGTAGTCATGGATTTCCTCTCCGGCGGTTTTGCATCCCGCCTGTACTGTGCGTTTGACACTCTAGTCGGTTCTTTTCCTCTCTGCAAATTGATTTTGGATTTGGATACTGTATACATATATTGGATTATGTTGGGCTTTGGAGTTTAATTTTGGGTACTGTTTGACCATATGGGATATTGCACATTGACTTGGATTGTGTTGGCCTTGAAATACCAAATTGCCCTTGATTTTGTTGGGCCAAATCTATTAAATTGAATTGAACATTTGTTAGACTAATTTATTCCAGGTAAAGGGAAGTCCCATCCCATTAGTACCATCTTAACCGTTTCAATTATGCTATTTGGGCTCATGAGATGTTCTGAAAAATTATGGTATTATGTTACTGATAATATATACTAAGTAAGACATTTTATATCGAGATGTTTGAAGAATAAGATAATAAAAATAACCAAATTGCTAAACATTAGGCATCTCGATACTATCAAAGAAGTTTGAGATTCAATTGCTAAACGTTATTTTACTATTAATTCCATTAACAGGTTTTAGCATTACGTACTCTTAGTCGTATGCATAAAAAATTTCAATCAATCTATTAATGAATTTCTCTCCAATACAAACACAAGACTATAGGAGTTGATTTGGTTAATCTGTCGCCACTTGAATGGAAAAAGTATGTGGGTCTTGCTAATGTGAATAAGATGAGAAAAGAAAAAATAGATTTGGGTTAAAATTATCCAAAAAAATTTAGCCCATAATAGGCTATGAAAATAGCGCCGTCGTCATTCATTTCATGAAATCGTTATTTATATTAACTAAAAATTAATAAACCCATTTTTTTTTTTTAAATTCCTATTTCCTAACATTAAAAAGATTTGAAAAGTTAGATTGGAAGACATTTTTTTTTAATTTATGGTAAATTGAGAGACTTATTTCATTAAGCGCCTAATAGGGTTAGATTTGAATCGAGTTCGTTCAAACTCGAGTTCGAGCTAGAGGTCAAATGAGTCTAAACGAGTCTGAAAAGAGTAAAGCTAAGTCGAGCTCCAGTTTGAAACTTTAACATTTTCGAGGTTGAGCTTTTAAGTATTTAGCTCATCAAGCTCTTGACTTAAAAGTTTTAATATAAAACGATATTGTTTTGACCAATATGTAATAAAACGATGTCGTTTTAATGACGAGTTAGTTAAAAGCTTGAACTTGAATCGAGCTTGAGCTGAACTCTACCTTGATTTTTTGAAACGAGTTTAGCTTGAACTTATTTCAAGTTAGCTTGACTAGCCTAAACTCGAGTTTAAGCTCAATTCCATATAAATAGAGCTGAACTCTAGCTTAAGCAAGCTTGACCTTGGCTCGGTTCGATTTGACTTGAATCCAGCCCTAGTGCCTAACATGGTCTATGGTACTTTAGCCCAATTAAAATGACTTTGCATTTAAAATTTCATCTTATATATAAAAGCAAAAGAAAGAAGGATCAAGAGTTACAGCATATTATTATAACTTTAATATTAATTACACTTGAAATTCATGAAGAAAAAAATATAAAATAGAAGCATACATCTATTGAATGCCAATCTCACCCTAAGGCATCCCTTATTAATTCAAGAAAATTAATGAAACAATCAATTGAATCATAACAATTACAGTTGACACGTTGAAACTTGAATAAGATGTGGAAGAAACTTAATTAACAGCATAGCATAACTTTCTGATTTGCCCTTGAGAACCAGTGAGAGGGCTGATATCTCCCATCTTGATCATGGCAGCTGCAAAATCAGATTTGAATTTTGTAGGGTTCTTACTATATTCATCAACAATGCTATCGGTGGATCCTCCACTAAAGAGTACTTGATCTGATGCAAGAAGACCCTTCTTCTGAATGAGATTCTTGAAGTAATTGTTATCGAAAGAATTAGGTGTCACCAAATCTAGAGGTGCAAGATTTGAATTCCCACCAGCAGCTGGACATTGACGTCTTCGCGTACTAGCAAAGCCAGAGTCGATATCACTTGCATTGCCATAAATCCTAGTACGGAATGTGAAACATTGTGCTTGCCCAATTGTATGTGAACCTGAAAGAGCAACCATTTCCCTTGCACTCAACCCTTTGGCTCTGAACAACGAAATAAGTCTATCAAGGCTATCTCCAAAGCCAGGGAGTTCAGTATTAGCTGAGCTTATGCTTGCAGTTGTAGAGTCTCTTCTTCCAAGTTTAACTGTCCATGATGGTCCACCAACCTATTTAATTGTAAATATTAGAACTTTATTTTTTGCAGAATTTGGAATATATAAAATAGGAAAAATGATTTAAGTTAATATTTTATTCAACTTACATAAAATGACGCATCACGGGCAGCAACAGCAAGAATATCTGCACACGAAACAACACCTGGACAAATTTTCTCGACTTGAGATTTAGCATTATCTATGACTTCGTATCCTCTAGCTGAATTCAAATTGGGCAGGGCATTTTTCTCACTGGTGATTGTGGAGGAATCATTCAACAGGATGGATGCATCACAACCCTGCAATTAATTGTCAAACTGTTAAAATTTTTTTTAATAGAACAAGTAAACGATAAAAATAAAACAAGTAAACAGTCAAATTATTAAGTCTAAATTTATATCGAGTACGTATTATATACCTGAACAAAGCAATCATGAAAATGAAGACGAATGAGAGAAGCTGCCATTCTACGCTCTCGTGAAATGGCAGTTCTAATAGCAGTGCGGATTGTGGTGAGGGCATTTGGGCATGTGGAGTCGTAGAATGTTGAAGAGAGTTGAGCTTCACTTTGTATACAGATAATCAACAATATGGTGAGAAGAGTGCATGTATAGCTGATATAAGAAGCCATTTTAAATTAGAAAAGTACTGAAAGCAAAAACTAAATAGGTAGATTGAGAGAATAATGTTGAAAGAGATAGATTGATTGATGGATGGATGGATGAGAATGTCAATGTTACCATGTTATTTATAGTGTTCAATGTCAACGAAATACTGTTCTAAATTTGTGAACACAGCTGGTCCATGATGGCGGCTTTAACATTGAGCTGAGCCTCCAAAAACCGTGCTTCTATGCAGCTTCACATCTAATGAAGTTATTAATTCACCTAACCTCAAATTTTATGTTGTATTAAGGATGTAATGTCAAAAAAGTATTAATGCAAGCATGCAGAAAGTCCTAGTTTTCATTAATTTATTTCATAATAATATTCCATCAGACCTTTTTTTAAAATTAATCATACACTAATGAAATGTGGTTTGACCTCTAATCATATTTTGACTGGCCAATATGGTGGCTATCAATCAGCAATATATTATACGCGGTTTTCCAGCTAATTAATGTGCGTCATGAATATTTTCTTAAGTTAATTAATCGCATAAATTATAAGGAATCGGAAAAAATGCAATTATATAGTAGTTGTTTTGCACATAAACAACACAAAGAACAAATGCAAGAATAGAAATTTTAAGAAAGACTTGTAATTTGGGCGTCAAATTTTTGGTCAAATTATTTCTTGATTCAAAACATATCCTTAAATACAGTAATTCTAAATAGAAATCTAAATAATCTTTTGATAGAAAGCGCAATTATTAATTTAAAAATAAATAATCTTCCTGAAGACTTGGTTTTCAATTGATTCAGTCTTTGTTGACATTCCAACATAGCAACTTCACACCTCAATAGATTTGTCGGCAATTCATGTCAGCATAATGCATTTAACAGCTATTGAGACATTATTGTAACAATCTCCTCTTCTCAGTAGGTACCTGTACAAATCTGTGTTGGCTCCTTCTATTTGATGTGTAAGTTTCCAAGTATCTTCCTTAGCCAAGTGTTTTATTCGCAGTCGCAGTAGTTGCCACTCCAAAGCTGAAAGAAAAACCTGTTGTGCTTCTCATGTAATCAATTGAACATACCCAATCGCTGTCAGCATAACTATGAAGTTTAAAGTTCTGGCAATAGGAATATTTTATGCCATAACTTATTATGCCCTTGATATAATGTAACAGTTACTGAGACATTATTGCAACAATAATGTTGCAAGAAGTTATTTTTGGAATTTTTTTCATGAGGGCTTGCATTAGTAATAATTTTGGTTTGATAGAATCAAGTGATTGAATATTGCAATAACAATTTATAGATGAATCTAAATAAGTAATACAAATAAGTCCAATACATTTAAAAAGTTATAATTTGAGAAAACACTTAAGTATGAGTTTTAAGGTTTATTGATCTTGGATGTGACCTAGCAACCTCCTATATATTGGTTAGATTTTCTTTCTATTAACACTTATACAGAGAAGAAAAACATGTAACTTCAATGCAGATAATTTAGGGAGTTTTACAGATTCATAAAACATGACATATCAAATATTTCTACAACCCTAGAAATTTCAATGTAGTGTTATATATAACCTTTGTATAGATCCTACAAGATTAGGATTGAATAATTATATTTTGTTTATGTAAAATTAAAATCTAACAGCTATGAAATCAAATTAAATATTATTTACACCATCTATGTCTAAAAGCAATCTCTATACCCACCTTGAGTTGGTTAAGGTGTGAAATTTTAGACCTACAACAATATAAGCTAGGTTCGATTTCATACTCTTTCAAACAAATTTACGTGTCGATGTTTTTGCCACTCTTTTGTCAAAACAATAGTAATTGATTAAAAAAGTTAAATAATTAATATAAATAAAAAATTTATATTTAATTAAAATGTTTATAGGTTGTGATAATTAATTACAGTACGTCATAAAACAAATTCTCACAATTTTTTACTTCAAAATTGAATGAAACAATGTTTCAGATTTTCCCAGTGATGTGAGAAAAAAAGTTTGTACCAGATCCAACAAAACTTTAAAGGAAATTACTGATTAATTTTTCATTATATTTTAATTTTATCTTTAAAAATAATTTAATAAATAATGTGTGATAAATCTTACAAGAAAGCGAACTGATTTTTCCCTAGAAAGATACAAACAGATAAAGCTTGTCAAACTCCGCATATTCAAATTTTATGAAGGCGACAATAAATAACGAGAAAACGTAAAAGCTACTTAAAAACGTAACCCCGAATCTCATGCATGCATACAGCAATGTAAGACCTTGGACTTTTTCAATATTATGCAACGAATTGAAGAAGTATTTCGTTGACATTTTTCTGACCAATAGAAGTAAGAACTTTATAGGGATCGAATTTGAGTATTTTAAAACTTCTGCATAAATCATACAAGATTAAGATTGAATGATTATATTTTGTTCATGTAAAATTAAAATCCAACAGTTATGAAATCAAATTAAATATTATTTACGTCATCAATGCATGAAAACGATCTCTCTGTAGCCACCATGAACTGTTTGAACAGTAAAGTTTAATTTGTCAAACTCTGACTATTCAAATTTTTCGGAAGCCACCATAAATAACAAGAGCACATAAAAGCTATTTGATATAATCCCATGCATGCATGCAGCGATGCAAAACCTTTGACTTTTTCAGTATTATGGAACGAATTGAAGCTTCATTTTTGACAATGAACCCACTTTGTCAACCAGCGATGCAAAACAAAGCCAAAGTATTTGGTTGACATTTTCCTGACCAATATAAATAACCACTTTGTAGGAATTGAATTTGAAAAGGTTAATGTCTCGTATTTAATCTCTGCAACCTATGGGACAGATATAGAAATATATTTTCATTTTTAATCCTCTATACTTGAGTCATATTTGAATAAAAATTTTTATATTGCTCTTGAGAGAGTTTTCTTAAATAATCTATTTTTTTATCCAAATCTTGCCTAGAGTAAGCATTGATTTCGACATTATTATCATTTTCAACGTGCTAAAAAATCTTTAAAATATATTCTAAATATTTGACTTCTTTTATATGTGATTTATTTTATTTTCTTTTCTCATATATTTACAAAACTCATTTGTGTATTTGTTGATGTATCAATATACAAAATACACAACTTTTATTTTATTTAATATTTTCATATCGTATCAGAATCATAATATCCTTTACACCTGTTAGTTTAAAGGGAAATTATTAAAAATAGCCAAAATACCCTCCCACTAAGCAAAAATACCCAAAGTCACTATTTTTAAGCAAAAATGCCTAAATTTACTATTCTTAAGCAAAAATGCCCATAACTTTTTCTAAAATACCAAAATTACCTTTTCCTTCATTTATATAAACCTCCTCACACACTAGAAGGGGTTAAAAAAATTTTATTAAAATTAGGAGGGTATTTTGATATTAAACATTATAAGAGCATTATAAATTTCTCAATGAAATTTTAGAAATAGATAATTGAGGGGTCAAATGAAATGTTATTAAAATTTGGGGGGCATTTTGATATATCGACTCGTATTTTTCAGATTTCCGAAGAATTTTTTAATTGTTGCTATTCTAGGGTTTTTCAACTTTTAGAATTCGAATTTCAATTCTGTTTTTTTGAATTTCACCGTTTTACGATATATCGACTCGTGTTTTTCAAAATTCTAAAGAAATTTTCAATTATTGCCATTCTAGGGTTTTTCAACTTTTAGAATTCGAATTTCAGTTTCGTTTTTTCAAATTTCACCATTTTACGATATATCGATTCGTATTTTTCAGATTTTTGAAGAATTTTTTGATTGTTGCCATTCTAGGGTTTTTCAACTTTTAGAATTCGAATTTCAGTTCAGTTTTTTTAAATTTCAACGTTTTACGATATATCGACTCGTATTTTTTAGATTTCTGAAGAATTTTTTGATTGTTACCATTCTAGGGTTTTTCAACTTTTAGAATTCGAATTTCAGTTTCGTTTTTTTGAATTTCACAGTTTTACGATATATCGATTCGTATTTTTCAGATTTTCGAAGAATTTTTTTATTGTTGCCATTCTAGGGTTTTTCAACTTTTAGAATTCGAATTTGAGTTCCTTTTTTTCAAATTTCACCGTTTTACTATATATCGACTCGTATTTTTTAAATTTCTGAAGAATTTTTCGATTGTTATCATTCTAGGGTTTTCACCATGATGGGTTGATCCGATCCATTAGGGTTATAAATTCAAGATTAAACCATGATATATAATATTCCAATTTTGCCCTTACTAGTTATTAAAGATAATTGCCATTCTCCCTCTTATTTAATAAAATGTAACTTCCATTGGGTGTAGAGAGAGAACACTTACGCTAAAAACATAAAAGAAATACAAAACTCTTTCTATTCGATTCTTTGGAAGAATTCTTGCAGAAACGAGAAAACAAATCAGCAAAGTGTGTTGTGGATACTCCCAAGAGTGCATCGAATCACCAAATCATCATCAATTATCAGATTCAGTAAACTGGGTATGCTTTTTGTGATCCTGGAATTGGTATTATTAATGCTTACAGTTGTCGTGAAATCGAAGGGGAAACAAAAGAAGGGAAAAACGGACGGAAGAAAGATAAATTTAAGAAGGGCCTCATCGCTGATGATGGGAAGTACTTTTGGACCAAGTGCTTCTAGAAGTTAAAAGTAAAAACTGTAATGAATCTGCACGAAAAAATTCATCTTATATAAAAGCAAAACAAAGAATGTTCAAAAGTCATACAACATTATTATTACTTTAATATTAATTACACTTGAAATTCATGAATAAAAAATATAAAATGGAAGTAAACATCTTTTGAATGCCACTCTTACCCTAAGGCATCCCTTATTAATTCAAGAAAATTAATGAATAACAATCAATATTGAATCATAACATTCACAATTTAAAATTGAAATTTGAAAAGATATGAAAGCAACTTAATTAACAGCATAGCATAACTTTCGGATTTGCCCTTTAGAGCCAGTAAGAGGGCTGATGTCTCCCATCTTTATCATGGCAGCTGCAAAATCGGATTTGAATTTTGTAGGGTTCTTACTATATTCATCAACAATGCTATCAGTGGATCCTCCACTGAAGAGTACTTGATCTGATGCAAGAAGACCTTTCTTCTGAATAAGATTCTTGAAGTAGTTATTATCGAAAGAATTAGGTGTCACCAAATCTAGAGGTGCAAGATTTGCATTCCCACCAGAAGCTGGACATTTACGTCTTCGAGTAGTAGCAAAGCCAGCATTGATATCACTTGCATTGTTATAAATCCTGGTACGGAATGTGAAACATTGTGCTTGCCCAATTGTATGTGAGCCTGAAAGAGCAACCATGTCCCTTGCACTCAACCCTTTGGCTTTGAACAATGAAATAAGTGTATTAAGGCTATCTCCAAAGCCAGGGAGTTGGGAATTAGCTGAGCTTAAACTTGCAGTTTTAGAGTCTCTTCTTCCAAGTTTAACTGTCCATGATGGTCCACCAACCTATTTAATTGTAAATATTAGAAATTTATGTCTCACATAATTTAGATTATATAAGAAAAATGATTCAAGATAATACTATAACTTACATAAAATGATGCATCACGGGCAGCAACAGCAAGAATATCTGCACACGAAACAACTCCTGGACAGATTTTCTCGACTTGAGACTTAGCATTATCTATGACTTCGTATCCTCTTACTGAATTCAAATTTGGCAGGGCATTTTTCTCACTGGTGATTGTGGATGAATCATTCAACAAGATGGATGCATCACAACCCTGCAATTAATTCATTGACAAACTCGTAATTTGTTTTTTATACAAAAAATGAACAATAAAATTAAAAACTCTGAATTAATATTAAGTTTTCTATACCCGAACAAAGCAATCATGAAAATGGAGACGAATGAGAGAAGCTGCCATTCTACGCTCTCGTGAAATGGCAGTTCTAATAGCAGTGCGGATTGTAGTGAGAGCACTAGGACATGTGGAGTCATAGAACTTTGAAGACAGTTGTGCTTCACTTGGTATAGAAATGATCAATAATATGGTGAGAAGAGTGCATGTATAGTTGATATGTGAAGCCATTTTTAGTTAGTGAAAAACTAGATTGGGAGATTGAAAGAAAAAAGTTGATAGATATGGATGGGTGGATGAATGAATAAAAATCTTAATGTTAACATGTTATTTATAGTGTTCAATGTTAACGAAATGCTGTTATAAAATTATGGAGGAAGGCGGTCCATGATGGCGGCTTGCCGCGGCTTCAAAATTAAAAGATGGCTGAAGTCTTTGACGGCTCTTTTCGTTTGTTAAATATATCTGAAAACGTGCATGTATGCAGCTTGAATGCAAAAGAAAAGAAAAATATTATTTATTTAGATTTTATATTGTAAATTTAGGCATGCAGGAGTGCATTCATTATCTTTTGCTTGATCCCATTGTTTCTTACTTCTTAAAATTCTGATATTTATCCTATGCAAGGTTTCAGTTTTTGTCACTGAGACCCCAAAAGCACGAAATATTAGACTTAGCCTCCTTTTACAAGTAAAAGAATTATCCAACGCCTTTCTTTGTCGGCCTTAGTTGATAGATTACTTTTATTTGGTCGACTTCATTCATCCCCTGTGAGATATGTGGGAGGTGAAAATTCTACCAATGAGAAGTATCCTAACTTAAAAGTAGTTTGACTTGTTGATCAGAAGTGTTATCCTTTTGTCTTTGTGCATTCCCATATTTATAGGATAAAACAAAAATGTAATTGTATAATTACATAAACAGATATACTCAAACATGGTATATTAAGTTTAAATATCTAAAGAAATTATTTTCAAGAAAATTCATTAATTGTGTTATCTTGTGAATGTTGAAGATAGACCTGGAATGTGACTGAACAAATCTTATAACTGTTAAAATTCATCCTTCTTATTATTTTCAAATATATAACCTCTAACATGTATTTTAAATCATACTGAGTATAGATGATATTCCTAATCATTACATATTTCTAAGAGAAAGTCAGACCACACAACAAGATCAAATAATATCATGCTCGTCCACTTTGTTTTGAAAGCATTAAAAATAACTGTCAAGAATTTTTCATGTTCAGTTATTCCTTTCCACTTTTATTTTGGCTTATGTAAAATAATGAACTCATTTGCATTTGCCTGTCTTTAATCATTTCTCAAGGCATTCCACTAGAGAAATTTTATCATATAAATATATAAAAGAACCAACATATTTTAATGCACATTAATTACAATAATTTAAAAGTTTAATGGAGAGCTTTTGTCTTGATGCCTTTATTGCTAATTATTAAGAAGATTGACTACTACTTTGGCTCTGTCTATGGTGGCGGCTTCATGTTAAAAAATTGACCATTGAATTTGTTCTATAGTTTCGAAAAAGTCAAGGTTTTGTTTCGAAAAAGGCTTTTATGTTCTCTTCTTCTTAATTGTTGCTTTTATAAAACTTGAAAACTTATGAAAATCTAGAGTTTGACAATATAGAATATTGACTTTATCTTTGTATATCAATTTTGAAGTGTTACTAACACGTGACATTTTATTTTAGAAGTTCTAATTATTTAATGCAAGCTAGATACGGTTAAATAAATTAGAAAATTTGGGTATTTGTTAGTTTTTAAAATTTTTATTTTTGTCAAATTTATTTAGTTTTGAAAAATGCAATTAAAATTCATTATATGTAAAAGGCCAAAGGACTTATTTTTACCTAAGTTTTGATATGTTTTTAAAATCATATCTACTAAGTTTGAAAAACTTAAAGTTCTATTCATGAGCCAACTACAGTTAAAATTTTAAGTTACAAATGTGAATAAAATCATTATTTTACTAATAATATTAAAAAATATAAAATTCATTATGTTTTTATCTCAAAGTTTTAAAAACTAATAATTTCACTCATACCTAATTTTATAACTTTTAAAAGTAATATTTCTCCCATTCCAAAATCTAAGGTTTATTTTTTAGACACTCTTCAACCACCATCTTTAGCCATCAAAGACAACGCTTCAACCCACGGATCTCCAACCAATCTTCATCTCTCTGGCGCTTCTAGTAGATGTAATGAAGACCCGCCTTTGTCAATTCCACAAAAATCGATGAGGACGAGTCTTGGTCAACTTTGTCAATTCCAAACAAATCAACAAAAATGAGCATCCTCATTGATTTAGATGAATCAATGCGTCTTAATTGATTTATCTAAAATTGATGAAGAAAAGTCTTCGTCACATCTTCTTACACCGAAGATTGAATATCTGATGGCCAGAGATAGTGGGTTGAAGCATCATCACCGGTGGTCAAAGATGGTAGTTGAAGAGTATCTAGAAAATAAACCCTAGTTTTGGTGGGTGGAGGATGTTATTTTTAAAAATTAGAAAACTTTAAGCATGAGCAAAATTATTAATTTTTAAAAATTTGGAGGAAAAACAAATGAATTTAATATATTTTTTAATATTATTAGCAAAATAATAATTTTACCCTTACCTATAATAAAAAATTTTAATAGAAGTTGGCTCATGGGTAGGATTTTAGATTCGTCAAACTTCGTTGGAGTGACTTTGAAAACATATTAAAACTTTGTAGGAATAAGTCCTTTGGCCTTTTACATATATTTAACTAACTTTTTTCCAAAATTAAGGGGGTTAACTGCCCCCTTAGGTTCGCCACTAGAAATAGAACAAAATGGTATTTTGTGGCATTTCGTTGCAAATAAAACTAGTACTGATGGTGTTCCAAAGGAAAATATAAAGTTAAACGGGCACAGTTGGTGTGCTAAATTAGGTTGGCCTTCCTAGTATATTTTACTCAGGCAGGAACAAATAATGAGGGTGTTGAGCTCGAGAAGCTGTGGTGAAAGGCAAGGCTGGCAGAGTGGTAGTTGTAGACCAACAACTTCTTTTAGCTGCGATGAAGGGGGAGGCCAAAAGTTTCATAACTAATAAAATAGGATGACGAGAGAAACCATAAAAGGACTCGTTCGTTATTTTATGGTTATTATAAGGGTGTAAAATTAATTAAAATTATCACATTAATGTTTAAACTTAAAAAGTCAACTATTGACAGCATTATGTCGTTTTTTATATTTTTATCCTAAATTCAACGGAATTTACTAATAAAATCTGGGAAAATGGTGGGAAAGTATCATTTTGATTTTAAAAAGAGAGAGAGAGAGAAATAGTTGTTCGCCAAATTTTGTTGCCTTTTGGTGAAGAACCAATAAGATTTCACATTAGGGGTGAGCAAAAGAATTAAGTGGAATCAAACTGTTGGGTACCCTTGCTTGTAAGACCCTTAAATAAATTTTATATTAATAAAACAAAGCTGAAATGTTGGATTTGATTTTATATTTTATATCATTTTAAGATATTAAGATAAGATTGATTAAATAGTTTATAAATTTTTTAAATTGTCAATATGTATTTTGAGTGATAAAACCTAAAAGTAAAATCATAATAGACTGTGTGACAGTAAATTGAGATATTGAATCACAAAGCTCTTTAAATTATTAATACATATAATGATAGGTTGTATATACAAAATGCATAATTTGTTATAATTTCACTATTTTAAGAAACTAGAACCTAACTAGATCCGGATCTAGATCCAAAGGTGGGGTACTCAATTCATTTAACTCTATATAAAGTGTAGGTTAGTTATAGTTTTGTTGAAACGAGTTTAACACGTCAAGAACCTCAATGATTTCTCTTAGTAGTCTGTTGGATGACATTAGTTATTACTGTTCATGATTTTGTCATTTTCTGAATAGCCTATGTTGTTAAGGTTTGCTCATTCTTTGTACAAATACTCTAAATGTCGCAATGAAATTATCTTTGACCATATTTTGTTCTGTGCCCCTCGTGATAAGAAACTATTGAATGCCCCTTAGGGTTTCGGAAAATCAAGGAAAATGCTTTCAAAATTACACTTGGTAGTTTATCCCTTAGATACATATTTATATCATATTAGTTCAGATTTTAGATTAAAAAGATCTTATTATAATCATATCAAAACTTTTTGTCTTTAATTACCCTGAAAATGTTAAGGTTGATTTTATATGAGTCAAATTGACTCAAACTATATAACATATCATGCCACATCACGTCAAAATACAACCTATTTGATTCGTTTGATATGGAAGGGAAAGATTTGCCACGAAATGACATTAAGATTGCTCTATTACAACTTATTTTTTATGAGAACCCTAACCTTAACTTGACTCAAATTATAATCATATAGAAATCACTTAACTCTAATATGTCTCAAACTATGTTTAGATTAGCTTGACATGACCCAAATTAACCTGCATTATATAACATGTTGGTCCTATTGAAATAGAACTTATTTGATACAAAATGATATAATTTATCACAAATTGATACATTTTGCTAAAGAGTGACAATTTTTTTTTATGAAATGATATGTTTTGACACAAAATAAAATGTTTTGTTAAAATAGAATTGTGTTATTGCAGTTTTTACCTACTTTATTTTATTTTCGAACTTTCAAAAAAAAGAAATCCTTCTTTTTACACCACGTGAATATGAAATCTAATTTCTTACCTAGAGTAGAGATTCCTTTTATACCTTCTTTGCCACCACTTATCAGTGGTGGTCAATTCTATTCTTTTCCTGAAATCCAAGAAAAGGAGAGCCTCAACAACACAATTTTTTCATTATTTGGCATTAGATCATGTAATTTTCTTATTTAATTATCTAAAGAGGTGCAGGCATTTTCTACTTTGTTTATACGGCACCATTGCAATTGGATTGGTTCTTGCTGGACGATTGAACGAATTAAGAGTTTTCTATATTCTAGCAGTTAAAGCTGATTTGCCTTTATAATCAGCTAGTTGTTATACATCTATCTGCTTGTAAGTCTCATTTTGGCTTGCCTCTCTATCTTTTTTTGCGGTTTCCAATGGCATGGACAATTTTTTAACAGCTTAGTACCCCGTGTTATACAGGTGAGCTTTACAATTTTCTCTTTTCACGCTTTTCTGATCTGAAGTTGTCTTTTGAAGCATGAGCCAAAATTCGTGTTTTCGAACACTTCAACAGAGAGTAGCATTTTCCTTTAAATTACATCTACAACATCACATAAATCTCATCATTGGAAGTGTGAATTAATGTGTGGCTATGTACTTTCGCCACAGACCTTCAAGTGGCAAGATTACATTCACTGGCAGAGAAAGTTAAATGAAGCAAGGGCAAGTGCTGCAGCACTTAAATCAAGTATTAGTGGAATGAGCAATGAAAGCAGGCCTCCATTAGTAGTTTCATGTCAACTAACTGGTTCTTCTAATGTAATTAATAAAAGCTTTCTGATACCTGCATGGGGAGTACTGTGTCATATACATGTTGTATTTCCTTATTATTCATCAATAGTGAAAGACTGAGGGTATTTTGTTGTACCCAGAGATGGATGAAATGAATTAAGTGTTGTGTTCATGTGTGATCCTGAGCTCCTATAATGATTGAGGCATGCATGAAGTGCTGCGTTCATGGCACTATTGTCATACTTTCTGAGCTGTACTAGTGTATCAGTGATTTTTAAGGTATTTTTCTTCATGGAAGATTCTTACAGAAACCCATTCCTAAGATATGAGAAAATTTTTTACCTGGATTGTGCAACAATTCTCAGATATGCTAATCTGGTTCGTTTAACTATATATCTTAAATAAAAATAAGTGATTCAGATTGGACAAGGGGATGTAGCTCAAATGGTAGAGCGCTCGCTTTGCATGCGAGAGGTACAGGGTTCGATCCCCTGCATCTCCATTTTGGCTTTTGGCTCAGTATAAAGTCTTTTTGTTGTTTCATAGTAGGCACAGTTGATCTGAAACCTGTGAAAAGCCTTGAATGTATCTGGGTTCATAATTATGAAGGAGATGAAACAGAAGATGATATTATTTTCAGCAAATTGCAGAGGTTATCACTTAATCATTTACCAAGTCTCACAAGCTTCTGCTCAAAAAATCACACTTCTAAAATTTCCCCTTTTTAGAAGAATTCATAAGGCCTATATTTCTGTACCAAAATACAGAGACTCAATTTCGTTCAACTATTCTCTACCTGTTGGTCTGACTTACTTTTAACATTCTGCTTTGTTGTTCCTATTTCTGAAATATTATCAGAATAGCTCCTTGAATCCTAGAGGATTGTTTAAAATTTATTTTGATTAATACATATTAAAACGATATCGTTTTAGTATTTAGTCAAACTTAAAACTCGATTTGAGCTCGATTCCTCTCAAACAATATAAACTCAAACACCTTTGAAGTAAACTCAAACTCAAACTCAAACTTAACTTAATTGAAGTGAGCTTAAGTGTGGATCAATTTAAATCAACCCTATTCTATTAAGTTCCAATAACATTTAAAACATCAATCTTCAAACACCAATAAAATCCATCAAAATCAACAATAAACCTTAAACCCTAACTTTTTTTTTTTCAACCCTAAAATCTTAAAAAATTCAGTCAAACCATTGTTGATGAAAATATTAGTTAAATGTAGCATAAAAACATTGATAAGTAACCATTTTTTTCCTAGTTTGAATACTCAAAACTGAGACAAACATGCAGATTGGAAAAAAATGACTAATGAACATTATTTGTTGGAGAACATGAGGAAAATATTAGTACATTCAAACCACTAATGAAAACATTGATAACTAGCTTTCTTGATAAAAACAGTGGGAAAACTACACATAAAAAAATTAGTTATTAAGATTGAAAAGTTTAAATTCATATAAATCCACATTAAAAATTTATACTTTTTAATGTAAGATCCAAATATTATACCTTGTATATGAAATTGTAATAGATATACAATACATGGATTTACGGAAAATAGTCTAATTTTAATTGAAATCCAAATCGGCGAGGTTGAGAATAAATTTTGAAAGTGGTGAAGAGTAAGAGGAAATGCAGTACACAAAAAAGATTGATTTCATCAAATCATGACAAAAGATTACGTGAGAGTTAAAATTGAGAGGAGTAATTATATTTGTATAAACCCGTTAAAAGTTGGTTATTTAATTAATATACGCAAAGAAATAAGATAAATTAGTATTTTAATTTAGTAACGAAACAAAATTATTTTAATTCAATAAGAAAAAAAAATGAGAGAAAAAAGTAATATCATTAGATAAAATGAAGGAAGAGTAATTTCGTCATTTAAATTAGGATAACTTTCAAAATTTTCATTTCTCCAAGTGATTAAAGGCAGATACTAAGTTGTTACCTATAAGGGAAAGTTGATGAATTAAAACAGTCATTCACGATGAATGTCATCAATGACAATTAGAATTGTATTAAAATAATGTGATTCTTGATGAATTACACTATCTCAATATGATTTTAGGTGTGATTCTCATAGAATGGTGCAATTCAACTTCAGTTGCATCAGACATTGCAATTCCATTTGGAATCATATCATTGTTGCATGATTAAACTAGAATTGCTTTATTCTACTGTGATTCTAGTTGGTATGATTACATGGAACTAGATGAAGTTAGGGTTTTGATCAATGATTTGAAAACTGGATTGGATTGATTGGTTCAACCAATTGAACCGGAAATCAACTCCAAATCTGTACCGATTAATATAAAAAATTAATTTTACTACTGACTCGATTAAACTCGATCGAAATCGGATTTGATCGGATGAACTGGTCAAAATCAAGTTTGACTGGATTTGATTTTTAAATTTTAACTATTTTTGAGTAATTCAATTATTTTTTATTTTTTCATTATTTTCCAATTGAATCGATCAAACCGGTCAAACTATAAACCAATAAAACAACCAGTTCAATCACCGATTTGGTTTTAAAAACATTGGTCTTGATTATATACTTTATATACACAAATAGATACAAACTTATTTGTGTCATCATATGATCGAATGTTACTTTATTTTTAATCTAAAATTATCTAATCATATGATAACACATAAGTATGTTTTCATTTATATATTTAAAATATACACATATAGTTTTATTATTATTTTAATTAAATATAAAAGTCTAAGTAATAAATTTTAAAATTAATAAAAATTTGTTTGATTTTTTTTTTCCAGATGTGCAAGAGCTATTAATCCTATAATGTTTATATATTTTTAAAAAAAATTCTTTGACAGTTAAAACTTTAGCAGGAATTTTGATAGAAATCGGTAATTTTTCCTTTTTAACGATTAAGGGTAGGACATCATTAAGAAAGAAAAGGGGTGGGAAATAGTTTTCTCTCTTTATACAGGCTCAAAAATCTCAACCCAACACTGTTATAAAGTCAAAAATTTACCCATCATTCATTTATATTAACAAATTTGTTAAACTTTCTTTAAAAAAAAAAACTATTTTAACATTTAACTAAAATTAAAAAATTATAATTATTACTTAAATTATTATTAAATTATGAATATATTCTTCCTAGTATTAACAAATTATTATTTTAAAGTTCTAAAAGTTACCAAAACTTTAACTAAACATTGCATTTTGGTAAACTCTTTCAGATATAAATGTCCTTTTTGAAACTATAAAGAGACATTATTTTAATTTTAAAAATTCAAACTTTCAAAAACCTTCTAAAATTTTCATTAACATCTCTAATATGTTAAAATTTTTAGTTTACCCCCTAAAGTTTTAAAAGGGAAAATAGGGAAAAGGAAAAATAAAAAGAATAAGGGAAAAAGAGAAAAAAAAATCAAAAATCTTATGTATAATGACCTTCCTGCAATAACACTCATAGGTAAACTCAAGGTTATTTTATTCATTTATCTTGATTTAAATAGAGTTTATTAATATTTTTCAAAGCAATATATGCCCGTGTATATGGGTATATATGACTATGCATCATTAGCAAATTTGAATTTATCATATAAGATAAAAATCGCAATAAGATCAAGTGTTACCTTAGTTGTGCGATGTGATAGAAATCAAGGCTTATTTGAATTGACCTGCGATCATGCGTCTGATCTCATTGGCACATGCTCTCATGTGCAATAAGCATCAAGTCTTGCAGGGAATTGGCTCATGTAATGCATGCACCCTCAAATCAGGTTACAAGTACATGGGTTCAAGCCCTATCTAATTAATAGGTTCCAAACCGGATTAAGCCTAACCTATTTTGACTTTGACCTGATCAACTAGGCCTATTTGTATGTAGGTCGAATATATGGATTTTCCCAACCCAAAATTGATCATAGATCTAGAAAAACCTAGGTTCAAGATCTTTTTGTCGTCAACGTCTCAATCTCTAATCTCAAATACGAGAGGGAAATAAGAGTCGGCTCATCCACCCCATTCGGTCGCTAATTGCAATAGTATTTTACCGAAGATTAGATTAGGGATTGTCATATTTTAATTTCAAATTTCAATTTTAAAAACTAAATTAAACCCAAATTCAAAATAACCCTATTTTTAAAATTTTAATCCTAATTTCAGTCTCTATAATCCTGATTTCATTATTTGATTCATCAATAAAAAATTCTAAGAATGAAACAATTTCAATCTCATATTAAAAATATTGAACCATGATTTCAATTTTAGAATTCAAATTTTATAACCTATTACGTACTACTCTAATACTATAAGTAAGATTTATTTTGTATAAACTTAATAAAATAAATCAATCAATTGTACTCTTAAGTTCTACTGCTAATGATGTTCATTTGCGACTAATTTATTTAGTTGCTAATGATATTAACTTGCATCTAATTTTTTTAATTACTAAAGATATTCATTTGCATTTGATTTTTTAGTTGTTAATGACATTCAGTTGTATATAATTTTTTTAGTTGTTAACAACATTTAATTGAATCTAAGTTTTTTAGTTGTTAAACACATTTATTTTTGCATAGGATTTTTTTAGATACTAATGACATTCATTTGCGACTAAAATAAATGGTTATTTAGACCAATTTACAATTATTTTAATTTTAATTAATAATTAAGATATTAATTGTTAAAAATAATTTTCAATAACTAATTGAAATTAGTTGTCATATCCTTTTTTTTAGTGATCCTGTAATAAATTTGCAACTAATATTTAATAGATGATATATATAACATTAAACAAAATCCAAATTTTCAGCAGTTATTTACTCAAATTTTAAATGTTCATTTTCTTGTAGTGTAGTGCATAACAACGAACAAGACCATGGAAACAATAAATATAATATATATATATATATATATATATATATATATATATATATATATATATATATATATATATATATATATATATATATATATATATATAAAGCAACAAATGTATACTTGGTCAGACGTATTTGACTTGACTTGAAAGGGTCTTTGTCCTGCATGCATTTATATTTTAACGATGAAATTTGAAAAGATAAGAGGTGGACTACTTCAATTTTATTGCTCGCCTCTTTGATGCAGTGTGTGCATGGATAATAATGACAGATGCGTGCATGCTCAACCGTATTAGACCTGACTTAAAAGTCTGTGTCTTGCATTCATTTCTGAAAGGCAATTTTTCTGCCTCTTCCTCCTTGTGTGGACGCTAATTTGCCTATTCTTCCTCTTGGAAAATGAGGTTACGTCAATAATTAAAGTCTTGATTCTAATATTTTTGTAAAGGCCCAAAGACTTATTCCAACCAAGGTTAGGTGAAATCTCAAACTTACGTCACTCAATTTTTAAAAATTTAAAAATTTATTTTTTTATTAAAATTCGTTATTAAAAAATGTTATTTAGCTAAAAATATTAAATAAACTAAAAAATTATCACATATCCCTCATAAATTTAAAAATCTAACAATTTCATCCACCCAAAGTTTGAAAAGTGACTATTTCTCCTCTAGGGTGTTTTTCCTTACCACTTCTGATGGCCATTGCCATCTTTGGCCGCATTCTAAAAAATTATCACATATCCCTCTCGATTTCTCACCCTCCCGATCCTATTCCAACAAAGATAGACAAAGATGATTCGTGTCATCTTCGTCTAAGATGAAGATAATCTAAGATGAAGACGTGTCATCTTCATATGAGACAAACACATTTGTCTTCATCTTAGACGAACACATTTAGTCTTCATCTCTGATGGAGATGTCGAGGGCCAGGAAGGAGATAGACCGATAGGGAGAAAGGATAGGAGGGAGAGAGAATACGGTCGAAGATGGCAACAGTTGTCGGAACTAGTGACAGAAAAAAAAAAAAAACCCTAAAGGTAATGGTCACTTTTTAAACTTTGGGTGGAGAGAAATTGTTAGATTTTTTAATCTACGACAAAAAATATGATAAAATTTTAGTAATTTTAAATATTTTTAGCTAAATAAAATTTTTACCCTTAACCTTAACAGTGAATTTTAATAGAAATGTGGGCAATTGGGTTTTTGAAAGTTGATAGGTATGACTTTTTGATTTCACCAAACTTTGGGTGGGAATAAGTCTTTTGGCCTTTTACATTATCCTCATGTGTTAGTGGTTCTACTTCTATGACCAATTTTCATTACTTAATTACTTGAAGATCGCCCATCATGTGACATCTTTTTTAAATTTTTTTCCAAGTTCTTTTCCTTGTTACTTGAGCTTCTGTGCTGCTTCGTTTAAGCTTGCAATGTTATTTTCAGATTTCCACTGTTGCTTCAACATTGTTTCTTCATAATCCTACTTGTAAACAATGACGATAATAATGATAACAACTAATTGTAGACTTGTGAATAGATATAAAGGAGATAATTTTATTTGTTGAACATGGACGGGTAGCTTCACCCCTCATGATAACAATGAAAAGTAAGATGAACTTATAATTTACAACATTTACATAAAATGCTCAAGCATTAGAGTGAATATTGATTTAACAATGGACATATAAAAAGGAAATTAAGAATTATAAACATAATTCTACAACATGCCCCTTGACGCCGACACTAATTTTCCCAATTCTTCAACTGTATAGGAAAACATTATTATGTTAATAGAGTTTTGATTCTAACATTCAAGTAAACCTTGATAACATAGTTGACACTCCTGTTTGTGTGTTTTTGCTTCTATGATGATTTTTCATTGCCTAGATTCCTTTCTTTTCAATCTCTACTATCTTTACTAAGCTTTTTTTTTAAAAAAAAAAGAAAGACCTTGAAGATTGCTCATTAGGCTGCATCTTTTTTTTGTTTTTTTCAAAGTTATTTGCCTTGTCAGTAGAGCTTTTGTGCTACTTCCGATTAAGCTTGAATATATCCTCGGTCCAAGAATTACTTAAAAACTATATAATGGTTGACCATAAATTAAAAAGGAAAATACGCTTGCTTCTTCTTATTCATGTGAAGCTTTCATAAAGTTTATTATCAAATTTTGGGATAGAGACATCTGGAACTATTAATGAGTTTAAATTTACTGATTTTCCTAATGGAGGAATTAAACTTTTACTATTTACTATTAAATAAAGAGGAAAAGTTGCATCCCCTGTTATAATTATGAAATTTTACCCAAAAAAAGGTCCAAAACCTTTGAATAAGCAGAAGCTATCAGAACTCAGAATATGTTAATGAAGATGTGGTTGATCATTGAGTATCAGATTTGATACTTTTAGATCCAGGTTTCCAAGAAAAATAGATTATACATGTAATAACTAGAAAAGCTATATCAGGGGGGAAAATACATGTTCCCATATCTGAAATACATATTATCAAGACCCTATCAACGAAATATCTTTTTCCGCGTGAAAGAATAGGCAAAATTAGCGTCAACCTCAAGGGGCCAAGCTGCGGAAAACTTCTGTGTAGAATTTGTCAACAAACATGAATTTCTCAAAAAGTAGTTTGCTAATTAATGTTAGACATAGACACTTTCAAATCAAGTCTAATACATTTAAGCGTATATGCATCTCTCATTGTCAGGGAAGAAGCAACATTAATTAGTATCCACATCAAAGAGCTTGTAGATATTTTTATATTCT
Organism: Mangifera indica; assembly: GCF_011075055.1. Lineage (NCBI taxonomy): Eukaryota > Viridiplantae > Streptophyta > Magnoliopsida > Sapindales > Anacardiaceae > Mangifera > Mangifera indica. Next base: position 7,451,104 of record NC_058138.1, read on the forward strand.
AAGCGTAAAAATTTTGCTTGTTTAAATGAAGATTCTTCTCCACCTCAGTTTGAAGATATATAGGTTTTGTAATATTTTTTTAATGTTTGTTTAATTTCCTTTCCATAAGTCTATTTTTAAATCAATTTTATATAAGAATATCTTTTCACCCTTTGAAATTTTTGGATGATTTATTTATTCATTAAAATTTTAATTCAACTACTGAAATTCTTTTTACTCTACAACTGTTATCTTTAGTATCAGTGGTTGTTTGCAAATCTAGGATTATGAAGAGACAATTTTGAAGCATTCAACACTGGATTTCTAGAGACAACATCAATATAATGACAGCATTAATTGTAGACGGACTTTTGCCATAATTTTAGACATAATGTTATATTTTTAAGGCCAAAAGACTATTTTCTGCCTACGGTTTGCTAAAATAACAAATTCCCACTACTGGAGTTTCAGAAAATCAAATTCTGGCCCATCATCTACTTCCGTTAATGAATTTCGCTAAGCAAAAGCACAAGAATGTCATTTTGCATAGATTTTATTTTATTTTTTCCCCATATGCATTTTATTTTTCTTTTTCCCCATATTTGTCTATTTTCCCTTTTCAAAATTTTATGGTGCAAACTACAATTTTTAAAAAATATTAGAGGTTTTAATTAAATTTTTAGGACAGTTTCGAAAACTCAAAAAAGGTTCAGGGGTGTTTTAAATTTTTTTAAATGTCAATATCCCCCTTAATAGCTTAAAAAAGATAGTTACACCACTAAAAATAGACCAAAATGTAATATTTTAAAATTTGTTAAAATTTTCACATTTTTAAAAGTTTAAATAATAAATTTTTTACCTAATAAAGATATATTGTTAATTTGACATTTATATTAAGTATTAATGATAGTTTTATAATTTTAATAAAAGATAAAATAATCATTTCTAAGAAAACTTAATAGATTCAATAACATAAATGAATGACGGGTGGAAATTTAGTTTTTTGAAACTTAAAGGTAGGAATTTGTTATTTTGGCAAACCTTGGGTGAGAAATAGTCGACCTAATTTAATTTATTTTTAAAAAATTTAATTGAACTTTTGTTTAAATGTGTTACATAAATGTGTAACCTTTCATTAAAAAAAAATATAATGGTAAGTTTAAGATTGATATCGTGGATTTGGATATTTAAAAAAAAAAAATTAAGAGATTTGCCTAGTTAGTGAGTGATTTGTGGAAAGATGAAATGGAGTTTTATTTTAAAATTGGATGAAACAATAGCATGTTACTAACAACAGATGTATTTTTAGTACTTGCTAAACAATAGATATTATTTGATCTTATTGTGTCAGACTTTCTCTTACAAAAACATTATATCACAAAAGCGATTAACTGTTAGAACAACATACAACGACTAAACATATCATTTATACATAAAATGATTTAACATGCATATAAGAGTCTTTTTATTCAAAAATAGTGAGAATGACGAAACTTAGCAGTTGCAAGATTTGCTCAATTACATTCCATCTCTTTCTTCTACAATCATGTGATAACAATCATCTCCCACTTGGATAACAATTAACTCCCATTTTTGACATAGCACAATCAATAAATTTCCTTCAAAGCATTTTTATTTAGATTTTTAGATTTAATATACTATGATTTAAGTATATAAATGCTTATGTAACAAATCAATTACTCATTTCTCTTATCTTATAAATATAGAACTATGCTTGTAATGTTTCTAGACAATCAATAATACAACAGTGAACATAAACTTCTTAGCAGCAAATCAAACCACTATACAAATCTCATTGTGCTCTTTACTTGTATAAAATTACACTTTTAAGTTTGTCTACTTTTCGTCCGTAGAATTTTTGTCATTAACAGATCTCATAAAGGGTAAATGAAGTAGACCAAATAAATCAAAACTTTTGATGCTTTTAGGGTGTAAGTGACAAAAACTGAAACCTTGCATTGGATAAATATCAAAATTTTAAGAAGAAACAACGTGTTTAACCAAAAGAGGCTGAATACATTCCTGCAAGCCTAAAATCTATAGTAATTAATTTTTTTTTTTCATATACATTCAAGCTGCACACATGCACGTTTTCCAGATAATTTTTTTTTTTTAAAAAAAAAAAGAGCCGTGAAAGATTTAAGGTTTCTTTTATTTTCAAGCCGCGGCAAGCCGCCATCATGGACCAGCTTCCTTCATAATTTTATAACAGTATTTCGTCAAAATTGAAACACTATATGACAAGTTAGCATTAAGATTCTCACTCATCCACCCATCTATATATATCAAGCACCATCATTCTTTCAATCTACCAGTCTAGTTTTTTGCTTTCCATTGCTAACTAAAAATGGCTTCTTATATCAGCTATACATGTACTGTTCTCACCCTATTGTTGATCTTTTGTGTGCAAAGTGAAGCTAAACTCTCTTCAAAATTTTATGACTCCACGTGTCCAAATGCCCTCACTAAAATCCGCACTGTTATTAGAACTGCCATTTCACGAGATCGTAGAATGGCGGCTTCTCTCATTCGTCTCCACTTTCATGATTGCTTTGTTCAGGTATCTAATACTTAATATTAATGCAGAGTTTTAATTTTATTGTTCATTTGTTGTATAAGAAAAGATTTAAGAGTTGTCAATTAATTGCAGGGTTGTGATGCATCCATCTTGTTGAATGATTCCTGCACAATCACCAGTGAGAAAAATGCCGCGCCCAATATGAATTCGGTAAGGGGATACCGAGTCATAGATAATGCTAAATCTCAAGTCGAGAAAATTTGTCCAGGTGCTGTTTCGTGTGCAGATATTCTTGCGGTTGCTGCCCGTGATGCATCAGTTTATGTAAGTTATAATATTAATTTAATTCATTTTTCTTATTTTAAATAATCTTGACTTAGCAAAATTTGATATGACTCATTAACCAAATATGACACGATACAAAAAAAATCAGGTTAAGATTATAATATTTAACACGAAAAATAGTTCAAATCAAGTTCGGGTTAACTTTAAAAAGTTGGGTTGTGTTCGGGTTGATACAAAGCTAACTTGAATTGACTCAAACTAACCTAAAAATTTTAAACAAAATATTGCATAACATGATACTAGGAAAAAAATTCCCAATATCTTTTATTTTTTTCATTTGACAGAAAGAGTTTCAATTCATATAATGTATATTTTCTAATTCGAATCAATAAAGAAATTGGTATTGCATTATCAAATACTAAATCGATATCACCACCCATGACTTCTTGAAACATTGTAGAGGTTAGCTGGATGTCTACTTGGAGGAGTTAGCTTTAGGCCTTTTGGCTTAATTTGGTCACCTTTCACTAAAGATGTTCATTCTAATTGAATAACTTTTTTTAACATACTTGTAAAAGACTATTGGTGTTTTATGTTTTTGTTGGTGTGTTATAAGTACCATAGATTTGAATATATTATATTTGGTATAACATATTCATATACTTTTTAATGGTTTTAATATTTATAATAGTCATATTCATCATATGGAATGAAAATTAAATTTCTTAAATATTTACAAGTAGTTGTTAATTTCATTATTTATCAATTGTATTATTTTATAGTTAAAGTTGTAGGCTTACTTGGGTTCTTGATAATGATATTTCTATTTATTTATCCCTATAATTGATCATATAAAGAGACAATAAGCAAATTATTAGAGTGTATTTGGCTCAAGTAATTTTTTATTGCCAAAAACAAAATATTACCATAAAGTATATTGTCTTAAAGATCATTTGGTGAAATTGGTAAGTATGAATAATTATTTTGTTTGATTGAATATAATAAAAAAAAACTAAAATATAATTTTACTTAAAATGTCATTGGCTAAAATTATTTTCAAATAATTTTCATGTTAATTGTTATATTAATTGAAAGTAAGAATATTTTAGTCCTAAAAAATTAATAAGTAAGAATAAAATTATAACAAAATTAATATTATCTTGATAACCTTTTAATAGGTAAAGTGGATGTGGTAATTAAATTATCATATATATTATCTATTATATCACCATTGATAATAGGAAAAAGCAATACTATGTGTACTCACTTTACGTATATAATTGTGTACACACTTATTTGTGTCATTATATGATTAGGGATTACTTTATCATACTTAAATTATCTAATCATGTAATGACACATATAAATATCAATAAAACTATGTGTACCCAATTTTGGTACACAATTTGTGTACACAGATGAGGTGTCATCATGTGATTGAATATTTTTTTATCATATGGTGACACATGTTTTAAAATCATCTAATTGCATGATAACACATCATTGTGTACATGAATTGTGTATCAAAATTAGGTACACATAGCATTGCTCTATAAATATATACATATTTGTGTACTGAAAGTGGGTACACATAGTTTTATTGAATAGAAAATTACTAAATATTTAATTACCTGACAAACTAAAATAATAAAAGATAGATTACTAAAATAATGTTTGATTACTCTAACCAAACACCTGCTTAGTGTCAACTTCAAATAGAGTAATTTTGTTTTGGTAAAATGTTGTTTTGTGTTAAAATGTGTTTTCGAGTGTTACTTTGTAACAAATTATATTATTCCTTAACATTTGACAAAATGTGGTATTTCGTAACAAATCATGTCATTATATATTGTGTTTTAACATGATTTTACTTATCACATAGTTTGGATTGATTCAGGTCAGGTCAAATTAATATAAAAATATTTCGATTCAGTCTAAAGTTAAAAAATTTTGATACGATTCTATTTTGGATTGGGTTAGGGTTTAAGGTTCTCAATTCGAAACTCAAATAAACACAATAAGAATATGCCCCAATGACACAAACGGTTAGGTTTAATTAATATAATCCAAATTCTATGAAAAATAAATTCCTAATATTTACAATTGAATAGGTTGGTGGACCATCATGGACGGTTAAACTTGGAAGGAGAGATTCTACAACTGCAAATTTAAGCTTAGCTAATACCCAACTCCCCGGCTTTGGAGATAGCCTTGATACACTTATTTCTTTGTTCAGTACCAAAGGCTTGAGTGCAAGGGACATGGTTGCTCTTTCAGGTGCACATACAATTGGGCAAGCACAATGTTTCACATTCCGTACTAGGATTTATAGCGATGCAAGTGATATCAATGCTGGCTTTGCTACTACTCGTAAACGTAAATGTCCAGCTTATGCTGGGAATGCAACGCTTGCACCTCTAGATTTGGTGACACCTACTTCTTTCGATAATAACTACTTCAAGAATCTTATTAAGAAGAAGGGTCTTCTTGCATCAGATCAAGTATTGTTCAGTGGAGGATGCACTGATAGCATTGTTGATGAATATAGTAAGAACCGTACAAAATTCGAGTCTGATTTCGCAGCTGCAATGATAAAGATGGGAGACATCAGCCCTCTTACTGGCTCTAAAGGGCAAATCCGAAAGTTATGCTATGCTGTTAATTAACTTGCTTTCATATCTATTTCATAAAGAGTTAGATGTTAATGATATTTGAATTTTTTTTGGAATGATCTCTATAATGTACTATTCAATTTTCTGTGTAAGTGTAATTTTTCATGCTCAAGAAAGCATTTGAATGGTGCTAGTCAAACAAAGATAAACTTTAAAATTATTGAGTGATGTAGATTCAATTGATGAACGTGCACGACACAGTTAAAATGGATTAACTTTTTGAAACAAATTGCAATTAATGTTAATTACAATAAACATTCCAATTAGGAAAAAAACCCTAATTTATTGAGATAACGTGAATCCGATAAACCTCGACAAATAGAATTACCTAATGAAGACTTAGTCAACGTTGTTATTGAAGGAAAAACACTTGTTGGTAATTTAGTTTCAAAACTCTTTTAATAAGAAGTTTGTTTGGTTTGTTAAAGTCGTTAGGTTGTTATCAGTCGGGTCTCATAAATGGAGTCTGGGCTGTTTAAACCTAGGTCTTTTTTTTTTTTTTTTTGGCTCGTGCTTTATTGGTCGTGTTCAAAACTTTTTCAATTAAAAATTTTCAGTTCTGACCGATGTTCGAGCCTAAACCAGGCCCGAAATAAAAACTTCAGTGTTGGAAATTTGACTCTCCACCTGTAGAAAGTGTATCAACGCCACTGACAAAGTACAACACACTATCATTACACCCATCAAAGAAATATAAGTTGCCGTTGAATATCTTCAACAACGGTTGTGTTAAACCAAAGCCGAAGTTTCCACTTTCATGATACTGAGAAAACGCCTAACGATGATGGCGATGATCTTGAATGTGGCGTTGCATGTCACTTATGATGGAGAAGATTATCATGAAGATGGAGAAAGGTAGAGATGTGGCTTAACCTAAGCATGACTTGTGGACGGTGGTAACTAGCGTAGCTGTGTGACGGTTTGACTGAGAAGAAGAAGGGTGGTTGGGAGTAGGCAGCCCGGGGAGTGGGCACTGAAGAAGAGTGAGTGAGTTTAGGGTTAGGGTGAAATAAGCTTGGTAGAATGGCAAATGGCAAAAGAGATTTTTTTTTTTTTTTAATAGCAGGAAAATCGCCGATAGGTAAACCCTTGCACTGGGTAAAAAGGAGAAATTTCATTTTAAGCCGATTTGAATTTTAGGTCTGAATAACTTTTATATTTATTAAGCCCAAGCACAAATAAGATTTTTAACAACTGAACAGTTCAACCCGATTAATACCCGAATTTAGTTTAGCTAAATGCACTTTTTGTAAGGTAAACTTTGGGGCTTCAAACATGTTAATAATAGCAATTAGTGAAACACCGTTTTGCACCTTTATTTTCGCTCTATGACTTAGCTCTATCATTTTCAGTCAGTGAAAATTCATTCCCAAATCTTTTCGTCTTCGTTCTCTCTTTTGTCTAAAATCTATAGGTATCAAAGCCCTCGATGATCATTAATTAATGGTCTTCCTTTTTCTTTTCTCCTTTGTCAATTTGGAAAATTCCTAATACAAGGTTAGGATAGATCATTCTAGCATCTCTACCGACAATATCAATTTTTAATATTGTATATCTTACACATTAAGGCCAAAATATGATGCAGTAGTGGCCACTTTTCTAGAAGCAATGGTACCGATTTACAAGAAGCATAATTTTGTCTACATAAGCTTGACTTGAGTTAGGATGCCATCATATGCCTAATTCCTTTTTTTTTTAAAACTAAAAATTCAATGAGATCTAGTACTGGAACTAGTGGTAGTTCAGTATGGAAATACTAGATGAGTTTGTGTCATCATGTGGTTTTTGTCAACAGATATGCTAACAAGCTCTAATAATGCTCAGTCTGTCGCACGTAATAGCTTTCCAAGATTTATAGCTAATAATGCTCTAGTTTTAGGCAACAATGGTCAAACGTTTGAAAATGCTCTTTGTTAGAGGTGGTGATGGGTCGGATCTTAGACTCACACAGTAACAAGCCTTTAGGCCGAACTGATCTATGAGAACTTTAGGGCCTTAGGCCCAGCCCTATATACAATGGATTTGACTTTAAATGAGCCAACGCATAGGCTTGTACCTAGCTGACCCATTAATTTTAATAAAAAAATTATTTTATATGTTTTTTTAATTAGAAAACATATTAAGAAATTAAATTGTGATTAAAAAAAAGACAAACTTATTTATAATAGGTGAATTGAGCCTTCATAATCAATCTTATTAATATGAGATCTAAAACATGAGTTTGGTTGAGCCTTCTATTTTATTTAACCTTTATTTATAGTACATGAAGGGAATGAGTGATTGTATTATTTTATATGTTAGTTTTTACACTTACACTTTTGCATTTTGTAAAGATTCTCACATCTAAGAAAATAAAATATTTCACTTCCTTTATCCATTATAAATAAAGGTTAAGCAACATGTTCCAACCAAATTAAAATTTTGGTTATCCATACATTTGAGATTAATCCAAAGAATTCAAACTCATGTTTTTACGTCTAAATTTTTTTTTTATAAATATTTATAATTTTTTATATTATATTTTTTAACAAATTATGAATAGTACTAGTTGGGTCAAGTAGGCCCCTAGGCCTAACACCTAGACCCAAACCAAAAGGCCTATTGATTGGGCTTGGTATTTTATAGTATTTGGATGGACCCTTTTGGGTCTGTCTTTATTCCTAAGTTTCGGGTTAGACCTTTATTTGATCAAGCCCAATTAATGCCTCTACTCATAGTTGATAGTTTTAATTTAGATGTAGCAGAGGGAGAGGAAGAGGTTACTTTTCCCTAGGCTAGTTTGTAAAGTTTGTGGTAGAGGTGTTTGTGAGCGAGCAAGGTGTCATCATGCCTTAATTTTGCATGCCCTGTTGGGATCACAAGTTGTGTCATGTTAAAATCCATCAAATTGCAAGCCTTGCTAGTTGTATCGGTTTGTTGGAATAGTAAGACCCGTGGCACAGCCTATAACCCCCATTGGTCATGCGTTAGTAGACCTTTAAAGGGCCAATCACATGCTTTGGGAATCTGTTTGCCACATTATTTATTTTCTTATTATATAGATTTTTTTTTTTCGTGAGCCTCATCCACAGCCCCACCCCAAAACTACCCCCTAACCCCCAAGCTATGCGAGTCATGCTAGTATGGGCCATACCATTACAATGTTATAACAAGTTTGATCAGAATTTTTAAAATTTTGACATATGAAAACCATGTGATAATGGCAATGGTTTTGCCCCTGGGGTACAAAATGGTTTTTGTTTCCTTCTTTATCGGGCCTAGAGGAAACCTTATAATTTGCATTGTAATTGATATATGTAAGTACATAGGTTTGGATCTTGTAAGATTTGTTCAATTGAATGAGTTGTACGGCTGGAATGAGATTTGCCCACAAGGATAGCAGTTGCTTTTGATAATGTTATTTATATAATTTTTTTTTATTAATAAATTAGACATACAAATGATATAGTATCATTATTAGGATTGAACACAATATGGTAGGATTTTTCTTTTGCATAAAATTAAAATAATACAAAAAAATAATGAATAAAAATGACACTAATATTTTATGTAGATCATCTTTAAGAAGGACTATATCCACGAGATAACCCTAAATAAAAATTTCACTGATAAAAGAATAGGGATCTTCTTTAAAGTAATACCAGAGTACAAAATAGAGATCTCACCAAAATAGTGGCACTCAAGGTGTTTCCAAACCCCAAATACTTTCCTCACTTTTTTGTCACTCACCCCAAATTCTCTCACCATTTTTTTTGGAACACTTGCTTTGGTACACTTCTCAAAACACTGGCTTTGGCTTGCTTCAAGACATCACTCTTATGCAAAAAGGTAAAAGGACTTCTATTTATAGACAAGACTTACTTGATGGCTAATCCACATGACCTCTTCGTTTTCTTCCCTGACTCTTATTCTTCATCTTCCTAAGACTTTTCTTCTTCATCTTCCTTTTATTGTTATTATTTTAATTTTTTATATTGTATTATTATTATTACATGTGCGGCCTCTAAGAGGGATTTATGATTAAATGTGATTATATTTTTAATTTAAAATTATTAAATTATATGATATATTATCTATATATCTAATTATATATTTAAAAATATATGCACGTACATTTTATGAAGCTCATAATTAACAAAATTGGTGAAACTTATTTTGAAATTAAAGAAAATGAAGAGAAAGTGGAGTCCAAAGTTTGATTATACATGAGAAGATAAAACGAATTATAATGTTTCTAGTGAAGAAGTAATATATCTAATATAGTAAATTTTCTATATGGTCATAATTTTATTCTTATAACTTAATTACCTAATTACAAGTGGTAAGCATGCAATTTATTAATATAATTAATTAATAAAGTATGTCAAATCCAAGGTATAAACATTGATAAAAGAGATAGATATAATTTCAAAAAAAATACATGTGTCTGCTATGAAAGCATTGGAAATATGCAGCCTTCTTAAAAGTCTAACATTTTACACTCTTGAAAGTTTTTTTACAATGTAAATTTTATAAAAGGCAAAGACTTAGTCGCACCCAAGGTTTGATGAAATTTTGAACTCTGACTTGTTAGTTTTAAAAAACTTAAACACTCAGTTATTATATTAAAATCCACTCTTAGGATTAAGGATAAAATTGTTATTTAACTAAAAATAATAAAAAATTAAAAATTTAACAATTTCTTCCTATTCCAAGTTTAAAAAATAATCATTTCCCTCGAGGGTTTGCAATTTTCTCTTGTTGCTTCTCTAGTGATCAAAGTCAACCAACTTCCATATAAACGCCTCTCCCATCTATCAGATGACGACAAATCTTGGGAGCAAATTTGTGCAACACAGATCTGTTTGGTCGATTTATTCATCAACTAATGTACAGATCAATGGGACGAAGAAATAAAGTCTCCATTTTGTTCAGTGCATCCAGCCGCACCGGTCTGTCTGGCGGATCAATTTTTGTAAGTTTTAAGATATTGTCTTAAATCAATTTTCTTATATTATATAATCCAGATTATGTGAAAAATAAATTCCTAATATTTCCATTTAAATAGGCTGGTGGACCATCATGGACGATTAAACTTGGAAGAAGAGGGACCACAACTGCAAGTTTAAGCTCAGCTAATGCGCAACTCACTGGCTTTGTAGATAGCCATGATACACTTATTTCGTTGTTCAGTGCCAAAGGGTTGAGTGCAAGGGACATGGTTGCTCTTTCAGGTTCACATACAATTGAGCAAGCACAATGTTTCACATTCTGCACTAGGATTTTTAGCAATGCAAGTGATATCAATGCTTGCTTTGCTACTACTCGAAGACATCAATGTCCAGCTTCTGATGGGAATTCAGATCTTACACCTCTAGATTCGGTGACGCCTAATTCTTTTGATAATAACTACTTCAAGAATCTTATTCAGAAGAAGTGTCTTCTTGCATCAGATCAAGTACTCTTTAGTAGAGGATCCACTGATAGCATTGTTGATGAATGCAGTAAGAACATTGCAAAATTGAAATATGATTTTGCACCTGCCATCATAAAAATGGGAGATATCAGCCCTCTTAGTGTTTCTCAAGGGCAAGCTCGAAAGCAATGTTATGTTGTTAAATAATAAGTTTCTTTCAAATTCATTTCAAATTTCAATTCTATTTTGAAAATAACTTTGGTAATTTTGAAAGAATAATGAAACAATTAACTATGAGACACAATTGCAAACAACTTACATAAAATAAATAATCAGAATATATATATATATATATATATATATATATATATATATATATATATATATATGTATGTATGTATATATATGTATGTATGTATGTATGTATGTATGTATGTATAACATTCAATGATAAAAAAAGAAAAATAAATAAAGACCAAAAAAAAAAAAAATTCACATATCATTGATTGATTTACAAATCTGTTGTATAATTTTATTATAAAAATGGTGTTTGTGAAACAAAACAGCAAAACAATATAGGACTTCAACACTGTCCACTAGTTTTAACAAACAACATTAAAAATTTAAAGGTGAAGAGTTAATTTAGAATTTTAGGGGATATGGATTCAAAATTTAAATCTCAATATACATTAAACTTAGATTAAACTTAATATATTTTTTGAAAATTTGATTAGATTTTTTCCTATAAATTTGAGGGAAGGCACATTTATAATAGATCCACCCCTGGGCATATATCCTCTTCACGGTCATGCTAAAATGGTAGGGATATTTGTCTTTCTACCTTTTGAATGGTGATACACCTTTTTTGTACGATCCCCCATCGCGACCTAATCTACATGTCATAGACAATCATGCATGTCCTCAACACAAACGGTCGTCGGAACAATATAGACTCTCAGGCATATGGATATGCATAGCTTCATGAATGACCATGTGTAATGTAATTATCATAATATATAATGCATATAATAATCGTACTTGCTCTTGGGATGGTCGTACATGCATGTCTAAGGTGTTGTCATAAGGAAACAACATGCTTTCATACCAAAGTAGTCTGTCAAAAACATACACATATACCAGATCTTATCCTTACAATACCAACTCTCAACCATAAGTCATTTAGGTAATTTCAACAGTCTCACATCAACACAACATTCTAACTTAATCCAAATATTATCATATCAGTCTTCTTACTTCAAACACTACATTAACATATCGGGATTTAAAACGCAATCCTTATTGTCTATAGTATATAAGAATACCATTCTCAAGTTTAACATTAACAATAAACAACATGTTCTAAAAATCATATACATTGACTCAAACGGATCGTCGTCATGAATTCTATCATACTACTCTATGAAACAAATCAAAGAAATAAATCTCTTACATGTTGGGAGAAGAAAATTCATACCAGCTCCTAATTACTTGGTTTCCAAGCTGCAGAGTTTGGAGTGGATTCTTTCCTCAAAATCTCATCGGAAAACGAATGAACTTCATCAGAATAACACCCTCTGTGATCACCACACTCTCTCTCTTAGTAATTGGATAAGAATGTTTAGTAAAATATTATAGGATATGTGACTAATTTTGCAATAACAGGCCTTTTTTATTTACCTTTTTTCTATAACTGAATGCACAGTGTGCATTTTAAGTATGCACAGCCATACGTCATTTCAAATTTTCAAATGTACTACGTTATTCAGTCTGCTGATGTGGTATCACATAAATGGACATGTACCTTTTTGGCATAAACCTTCATCAATTTAAAAATAAAAAAACAATTATTTAAATCCTTAACTTATGTCTCTTTTACATATAATCAAACTACTAATGAATAACCTCAATAGTTGACTTTCCAATTTTAAATATTAATATGATAAGTTTCATGACTTTTCTACCCTTACAATAACTATAAAATAATGAACCTATCCTTTTATGATTTCTCTCATTATTCCATTTTATTATGGCCAGAGGACTTGTTCCCATCAAAGGTTAGGTGTATTCCCAAATTCACACCTATCAATTTTCAAAAACTCAAAGTTTCACCTATAAACCAAATTTCATTGAAATTCTAAATTAAACTTTAGGGCAAAATTGTCATTTAATGAAAAATTTTTAAAAACTAAAGTTTTTTTTACATTTTCTCTGTCAATTTCAAAAACTGACAGTTCACGCTCATCCAAAGTTTGAAAAGTGGTCATTTTTCCCCTAAGGTTTTTCTCCTCTCCGACGACTCATCCTTTCAGCCGTCAACTGGCCATCCTTCCCTCTCACCCCTTTTGTAGACAAAGACCCTCATTTTAGACAAAGACAAAACGTCTTCATTTGAGACAAAGACACTCTAACGAAGACGATTTCATCTTCATTGAGGGAAGTGTTTGATCTACAAAGAAAAATAAGTTGGGAGGGGAGCAAACAAAGCTGGAAGTGGTGTACTTTGCCATCTCTGATGATCGTTCCAAAATCCTGGGGGGAAATGTTCATTTTTCAAACTTTGGGTGGGGGAGGGGAATTGTATGTTTTTAAACTTGGGGAGGAAAATGTGATAAAATTTTTATTTTTTTGAATTTTTAGTAAATGATTGTATTATCCTTAATTCTTTTTGAGATTTTTAATAGAAATTGTCTCATGGGTGAGTGTTTAAGTTTTTGAAAGTTGGTAGGTGGGACTTGGATTTACACCTAACCTTAGGTGGGAATAAGTTTTTTGGCCTTTTATTTTTTTCAAAACTTTTGGCCTCTTTCATCAGCTTCATAAACTTCCCTCTCCCTTTCACCCCGACTTCGCAAACTAAAAAACCCGATTATTTGTTCCTGCCTGAGTAAAATATGCTAGGATGGACAACCTAATTCAGCGCACCAATTGTTCAACACGATATCCTGCCTAGTTGTGGTTCTTTGGAACACTATCATTACTAGTTTTGTTTGCAATAAAATGCCACAAGATACCAACTTGTTCTATTTCCTTTGGCAGACCAAGGGGTAGGAGGTTAGCCTTTAATATATCTAAAACAGCAATATAATCTCTAAAATTTTAATTGACCCCTAGATTTCATTATTTTTTCATTGACCCCTATTGATTTTACTTTTATTCAGCGTGACCCTCAAAGTTTTATTTATATGAGTCTGGCACCATTTATTCCAAACGGAAAAAATTGCTTCTTATACTTTGTGTGAAAACTATACTTACTCTTTGACCTTCAAGGCTTGTATTGCGACAGACAATTTGAGAGTCAATAAATCTATTCATTGCAAATTTGCCATAACTCACATTGCATTCTTCACAATCATTTGGCTAAGCTATGCAACACCCATCACCAAAAATACTACCCTACAAAGAGAAGTGCTACCATCTTTGACTAACTTAGTATGATTCGCTTAATTTAATTGTGGATCATTTCATATAAAATAACTAAAATACCCTTTAATCAAACATGCATAAATGGAAACATCAAAAGATGTCCTCAATAAATTAATAAACTTTACTGTGTAGTTTATGCATCATAACATAAAATAACAATCTTAAACATAAACTCATAATCAAACATGAAATGAAATGACTATTTTGTCTTCATGCCATCATCACATTGACTCCCCAACCGCCATCACTACCTTTAACCCTTAAAAAAACAAAAAAGGAAAGGAATAAATGACAAATTACTCAATAAGTAGGAGAGGTTAGTCCTATACATTCAATTATTGTTCTTTCCCAAACATATTCTTGTTTTCCACCTCAACATGGTCATTTGGAGTACACTTTCAGTCTCTAAAATTTGCTAGTGTGGAATTCTTAACTTAGCTAGTCATCCATGGAACACTTTTGACCCCAAAAGTTTGATAAAATTTACTTGGTCATCTAAGATACACCTCTAGATCCTATTCTATGATGACACACTATGTGTAATGCATGTGAAAACAATGGTGAAGGCATTTTTATTTAAAACATGTATTTCTAAAAATCTTTTCTCTATATTGATTAGACCAATTTGAAACAAAGATTAGACATCTTGGCCACATGAGTTATATAACTACACAATCTCTTGTCCTTATATACATCTATTTGTCCTACTATAGACGTGTGGAGAGAATCTCACCAACGCCTTCTCGTAACAACTCTCATGAAAACATATAAAAATATGATTATCATGAGAAACTTTTTTCATAGGTGTTATGAAAATATGAAAAATATGGAACATGTCACACATGTACTATAAGTATCAGAGGTCCACATGTGTACTACGATGGTTCAAATATCACACATGTAAAACTAGTCTTTTATAAAATCAATTTGGGATTTTCTTTTACAAAAATACATGCATACACTCGAGTTAGCCTTTTATTCAAACAACTTAGACCACATCTCACTTGCACCCTTTAACTCATGTCTCTTTCATGTCGTAACTCATATGTATACTCTTGGCATGACTCGATACTACTGCGTACCTTTTGTCTATTGAAGTTGATGTTCTATAGTTAATCTTTTTGATTATACAAGTCCATAAAAAGTCATATTAAAAAATTTGACTAACACTTTTTACTTGTGAGTGCATATGTTTACACGTATATGCTTAGATAAATGTCTTTTGATTGGTAGAATTGTAATAAGAGGATTAATGTGTAGCTTGATTATCCCTAATAAGTTAAGATCTATTTTTAAGGTCGTCCCAAAATAATATTTTTAGGGACAATTTTATTTTTCTCTCAAAATAACAATTTTACATATGATTTATTTTTAGAGAAGATTTTATTTTCAGTTTAGAAAGTCATTTTTAGGGATGATTTTTACTTTTGTCGCATAATGATAATTTTAGGGACGAAATTTTAATTTTGTCTCAAATAACTTATGATTTATTTTTAAGCATGATTTTACTTTCATCCTAGATTGTTATTGTTAGGGACGAAATCGTTATAATGTCCCAAAATGATTATTTTAGGGGCAAAATTTTAATTTCATCCCTAATAAGTTAAGAACTATTTTTAAAAACATTTTTAATGTCATTCTAAAATGATATTTTTAAAGACAATTTTCTTTTTGTCCCAAAATGATAATTTTAGGAGAGGGAATTTTTAATTTTGTCCCCAAAAACATAGAGTTTATTTTTAATGATGATTTTAATTTTATCCCAGAATGTCACTTTTAAGGATGATTTTATTTTTTTTCACGAAATGATAAATTTAAGGGGAAAATTTTAATTTCATCTCAAAAAAGATATAATTTATTTTTAGGGATGATTTTAATTTCATCATAGAATATTATTTTTAGGAACAAAATCTTAATTTTGTCCCAAAATGATTATTTTAAGGGAGAAAATCCTAATTTTGTCCCCAAAAACTTAAAATTTATTTTGAAAGATATTTTTAATTTTGTCTCAAAATGATAGTTTTAGAGACGATTTTATTTTTGTCTTAGAATGATAAATTTTGTCCCAAAAGAATGTATGATTTTTTTTTAGGGACAATTTTAATTTCATTATATAATGTTACTTTGAGGGACAAAATCTTAATTTCATCCCAAAGTGTTTATTTTAGATTTTATCCCCAAAACTTAAGATTTATTTTTAAGGATATTTCTTAATTTCATCCGAGAATGCATAGTTTTAGGGGTTATTTTATTTTTGTTCCAAAAAAAAAGTTTTAAGGTCAGTTGAGCCAAACCAAGTCGGCTTCCAAAACTTAATGAGCTCAATTCGAATTTAGGCTACAAAAGTGGTCCAAACTATAAAACCACACAAAATATTTTTACCAAAACTAAATAATATTTAATAGAAAATCATATTGAACTTTATAATCATATTTGAACTTTAATTAAATTTTAAATTAAATGAAAATCGAAATACTTTTACATTAAGAGAAAATCAAAGGCCAAAATTTAAATTATAATCACATAAACTTTTTAATTGAAATTTTCCAATCAAAGCCCTAACCTCTAGAACTCGTCAAATGTTTTGTTCCTCTGTTGATGAGTTCGACTTCGAAAATGATCTTCTTTACTGTGTCAAAAATTTCTTATCTTTAGAGCTCAAAATCTCGGCGAACTCTCCAGATCATGTCTTCGAATCGTTAGTGCATTATTTGTCTTTGTTACAGCATTGACGATGGTCGATAGGAACTTGTCTTCTCTCTGGCTTCTCTCCTATGCTGTATTCGTCTTCGACAATTGCATTTAAACAAAGTATTATAAGTTTCTATCTCCGTTTATATTTTTATGTATTTATTTTGCTTGGTGTTTTGCGGTGATTGTTTTTTGGATGTTTTGGTTGATGATGTGAAGGTTTGTTTGGATTTTTTTTTTGGTTTAGGATGAGGAATGTAGTTGACGAAGTAGTCTTATGTGTCATCGCTAGAGAAGGTAGTGATGAAGCGAACTCCGCCACCATCAAAGTCATTGCTAAAGGTCTTTAATCCAATATTTGCTCTTTATGTTTTTTGTATTTTATTTTTGAATTGTCTTGTGGTGTAAAGGTTACATTGTAAATTCAAAGCTTCTTTGAAACTTGTTTTGTTTTGTATTCTTATTTATTGGAAATTGAAACCCTCATTTGGCATCTTATTTGAGGAGAGGAAATAACAAGTTTTTACTCTTAAATTCTGTTTGGATGTTGAGAAAATTGTTTATTTATTGGTGTGGAATGCATCAATCTTGATTGACTATAAATTTACATCCCTTTGTTTTATACAAAAATGTAGACTATATTAACTATATTTGATTGAATCTATTTCTAATTAGTCCTTAGCTATTCAGTTACGGCATAAGTGGAATAACGATGCCTATATTGCTATAAAAGATTGATATAATGCTCAAATAATTGATAACACTTCCTTTTGAGCTCATTACTACATGTCAGAAGCTCTTGAGTACGTAATCGATAGGTTTTTGCTTTATGAACTTATAATATTTTTTGCATAAATATCATTTCTTGGAATGACTAAAATGCCCCTTTGGTTGTATTTCAAATGATCTTAATTGTTGTGTTCCTAGATTATGTTTTAGGGGAGAAGAAATAAAATCCTGGTCATGGTACTTGATCTTTCATCATGATTAAGTTTTTGGGATGAATTTTTGACTTTTTAGGATGTAAATTTTCGTCACATTTTATGGAAGTTGTATTGTCACCTAGACAACATTAATTATTTTTATTTTATTTAATTTTTAAAAAGAAAAAGAAAAAAATTTTTGACTTTTGGGTAATTAACATTTTAATTTTAAGTAGTCACTATTTTTGAAAATAAAATAGTCTAAAGATAAATTATACTTTACTAAACAATCCAGTTAATATGATCACTAATAATAATCCAAGACATTATTTATGTTCTCTATAGACTTAAGATCATTCTTGATCGTAATTACTAATAATTAAATTAACATGGATCAAATTTAGGAGTGTGACAGAAATAACACCTGACAAAGTGATTACAAATATGTGTTATGTCCTTGTCAGCCCTCTTTATAAATTTTCTTTAACCTTACGTTTCAAAAGAAACAAAAGAAATCTTTTTGCTTTCAACGAAGCTAGTATGTTTCAACCTTGCTCGAGACTCATGAAACATACACATTTAGCTATCATATTCAAGAGAAACCTTATCTTGAGACACATATTGTATCTAAACCGTATATATGCCCATATATCCATATACAAATGAATGAACCAATATGATCATGATCAACAATAAATGAAAGCAAACAACAATAGTAATAATAATAATAATAACAACTCCCATTACCCCTAAATATCTATAGACCCTAAACACCCTTATATTTTCAACCTAACTTGATAGGCTACAACTCTTATTCTTTTGGTTAGGGACTCAAACTTATATCAACTCTATATTTTTGTACTTTACCTAATGTTTCATTTCTTTATGAGGTTCCTAATTGTAAGATAACTTAATTTTGTAATCTCAATCTATTGGTGGTTTTTTTACCTAATTGAACTGCTATTATAGTAAATTAAGTTAACACCAAATAGTTCAACTAGGTATTCCTTCAACCATACATTTGAGAAGTTGTCCCATGACAAACTACAATTCCAATGTCCATAGTTGAAGCTGCTACTAACGACTACTTAATATTTTTCCAAATATAACCTATTCAACAAATATAATAATATATCCAAAACATATCTCAAATCATCTTTATAACCACCAAAATTTGATCATTTGTTAGTATCTCATTATCTCTTAAACCATGACCAAATAATTAAAACTTTGATTTGAGAGGTAAAGATTAAAAACTTTAAATGCAATAGTTATATCAGGTTTGTACATATTTGTGCATTTATCAAGCTTAATATGGCGCTATCATAAGGGACATTTCACATGGATTCCTTTTAAACCTCATTACTTAGACAACTTGATGCTAAATTTATCTTCTTTTACAACTAGCACATTGTTTGCCCTACAATTATGCATGTTATGCTTTTTAAGCACATGCTTCAAGTATGCTTTTGAGATAAGTCAAAAGTCCACGAGTACTATCTTAGTGGATCTCAACACCAAAAACAAATGATGCACTTCCAAGATCTTTCACATTAAAAGTCTTGGATAAATCTAACTTGATTCTTATGAAATAAATTAATGTTATTACTACCATCATATTGAACCACATCACGAAAGACAAGCCTGCTCCTATTGATATTTATATGCCCATAATGATCCAAGTTGTTTCTTATGAAGTCATTTGAAATTAAGACACCATTATTAAAAAGTCTATTTCTATCAAACAATATATTTTCACCATAGATAGACTTCTCATGATTATATACCAAAAACCTTTATTCCTTATGCTTTTGATAAACTTGATTACATCATATAAACTTTCTTATTAAGACTTTCATTCAAAAAAATAACTTTGACATCTCTCTTGCATAGCTTTAATCCAAATGAGGTACCAATGCCATCATATTGTTTTATGAGATTTCATGTTCTATTATAAATCATATACTTTATCTTTTCTCATGACTTTAAACAACTTTTCAAATTGATATTTAATTAAGGCTTTCAATTGTCTGACTAATAACATAATCTCTTTTGCAATGATATATATGATAATATTTAATGATAGTAAATAGTCCTTTTTATTGTAGATTATCTTATCAAGGATTTCACAACTACGTCAATTATATTTGACTGATCTACTATGAAACTAACTATCAGTTTTTTTGTAGGACATCTTAAGAATTAGACTATCTACTTTGCTTCTTTTAGAAGTAGAAAAATATTGCTTTCAAAAGTCTTAAGGCCCAATAACTTTTCCATATTATAGTAAATTTTGATGTAATATCTTAATAAAGACAATATTTACCATATCACTTGGAATACTCCATATAGCTAATCGTATAGTCACGGATAAAATCTTGGTTTTAGTCTCTTCTTAATAGGGGCATAAATGATTACTTTAAGTGGAGCATCCTTAAACCAAAAATGTGTTAGACTAGGTTTCCTCATGTCTAGAGCTCCAAAAATAACTTTGGCATAGATTTACAAAGAAATTCATTAAGAAAATACTATGTCATCTTGACTAGTTTATGCCATAGATACTCAATCACGTTTGTTTCTCATCATAACTTTAAGACTATAATTGAGTTTTATAGCTACACCATTATGGAGTCTTACAATCTTGGAAATCTAGCAAAATATCCATTATGCCCATATTGTTAACCTTAATGTTCTCACAATTTTCAATCCTAAATGTGGGCTCCCACTTACTAAGCATTTATTTATTGACCAATTTTACATCCAAAACTTTCAATCTGATTTGGGCAAAAAGACTAGTACTTCTTATTTAATAACATTTAGAAACCAGATTAACAATACTTCATGTTTGATTTTAAACCATATCCTAGTCTTGATTTTAGTTAAGTCAAATGAGTCCTATGGTGCCTTTTAAACTCTAACTAAACACTCATTATTGTTTGACTCCTTTAAGACTATCACAACTTATCCAGGTCATATCACTTACATAACTAGTATTTTCAATATTGTAAGATGTTTGATTAACCTTAGTGATGAACTTTTTAACACTTATGGTATAAGCTAAAGCTCTAATAAGGTAATCAACAATGAATCCTTTATGGCAAACAACTTTAACTTGATGTATTTGTTCCACTCCTCATAGAATTTTTTTTGTTCAATTGAACTATTCTCTTGGGTTTGCATGATTCATTAACTCACTGGGCATAACTATATCCTTAATCAACAGTGCAAATTCAAATATTTTCTCTAACTCTTTAAAGTTAGGCTCAGTTGTGATCTTTATTATGACATTATAATTATTGTTCACAATAATGGATTTTATTAAAGATGAGATGCAATAAGCAATATCATTGACAATACATAGCTTGTAAACCTTATAAGCTATTATCTAAAAGAGTTCTAGGCATATTATCGTATAATCACCTTTAGGTAGAGAATACAACATGCCATTAAGACCCTCAAGTATAAGGTTACAAATAAGAAGAATAAATAACTTTTGAAACGTTTATCATCTTTGGGTAGATAAACTCTCTAGGTTACTATTCTCTTTCACACCTAAAGAAAAAATATATGTTAATTGAAAAATCAAAACCACCTTTGGGTGAATTGAAATTTTCATGACCAATGTAATTCCATGAACACCTTATGCAACCATCAATTTTAACACACATAATAATGAACTGTGGGAAGGAACCATATGCATCAAATTAAAGAATATCTTGTTTACTGAATGTAGAAATTTCACAAGTTTTAATGAATGAATCGCTTTAGCGATTAAACATTCTGAGAACTTACAATAATTTCTACTAAGACTAAATAATATTATTAAAATTTAGATTTTATGATATACAACACTGAATTATCTCTAATAATCTTAATTAAGTATTGCAAAAAATTTGTAGAATTAAAGTAACTTTAAAACCGTATAAGCCACACTTTATAAGGATTCATGGTGCATCATCATTAAATCACTTTTGGGCAGGAAAAATGACATGCTATTAGGATCCCAAACACAAGGATATATACCGATAGGAGGACCTTTAGAACATATGATTTTCAAAAGAAATATCATCTTTGAGTAGATAAAACTTTCTAGACCATTGTTCCTTCTTTTTTTAATAGGAAAACACATGTCAATTGAGTAAGCACAACCACCTTTGGGTGTATTGAGTTCTCCATGATCGGTGCATTTCAAAAATTAACCTTATGCATTAAATAATCGAATAATGTATAATGACCTACAAGAAAATTTTGTAAACCTCAATAATGTACTGCTTTGGCTATTACCACCATAAAAACTCACAAAATTATTCCAATAATACTAAATATTACTACCTTAATTAAGATTTCATGAGACATCATATTTAATTGTCTCTGACAATCTTCCTTGAAACTATTGCATTCATCTAAGTGAACAATATGTAACACCCATAAGTTAGCCAAAGGGAATTATAGTCTTTTCTTTATATTCATAATAATGTTTGGAGTTTCATTTAAATGGATTTAGAGTGGGAATAATTGTGCATCGCAAGATTACATTTTTTTGTACCTAGAGAAGACAAGAAAGTCATTTCACACGAGTGCATAAAGTTGTTAATTAAACAAGGCACATGGCGGTGCATCTTATGACACACGCTCATATACATGTGGTTAGGCAGAACTTGTATTAAAACATATTTGATTGTTTTATGAGGAATTAACCTTAATAGCCATCTAACCTATAGGAAAAATAGAGAAAAGAGGATCATGATAGCCGGAGAAAAGTCCACTATCACCAGAATCCTTGTACTAATGCCAAGAACTTGCAAGCTTCGAAAGTTAGGTAAGTAATACCTCTTCGCTTGATTAAATATTTTTAAAGCATGAGTTAGTTTGCTATAAAAATATTATGATGATTCTTAGATTCTGAAGGGCCTTTTGGATAATCAAATAATGATGTTTTACTAACGTTATAGACAGTGATTGATGAATCAATGTAGTGGTTAGCTTAGTTAAGTTCAAAACCATGTTTGTAAATTGATTGATTCATGAATTATTGCCCCATGAATGTTTAAATGTTTTCTTATTCTATTAATGATTTTAAGAAAGATTATAATGAACTAAATCATGTTGGCATATATGTGAACCTTCCCAGTTTATTATATAAATTGATTGATATATTGATATATTGATTCATATGAAAACATGCTTGGATGATGATATTATTATGATTTTAAGTTTGATGAGGCCTTGTATGTGTTTATTGGTTTGAGGAAATTATGAATAATTGTTTGAGGGTACTATAAAGCCATTTTTATGCTAACAGATCATCGAAACATAGCTGAAACAATGTAGAAAAATGATAAGTTGCAATTTTAAACGTGACACATGATCATGTATGGTTTCATACACACTCGTGTGTCTTTCAAGCAAAATAAGAAATTTCATAATTTTCACACGCTTGTTTTGAGGAAGGGCATTTATAGTTGTATCATGTGTGTGAGTTTCCAAAAATGGATAAACATGTAGAAGGAAGAAAAACAAAATAGAATCAAATAAAAGAGATACTCGATCCTTACCAAGTATACTTTCATGTTTAGTTCAAGGAAAACCATAAGAAGGTAAATTAAGAGTACAATTGTGCAAGACTAAGTGAAGGTCGCGAGAAAGAAGAGATAAGAGATGTCTACGTAAGATATTTTAGTAAAAAAAAGACTATTTTACCCCAAAGCTAAGTGTAAGTATAAGGAAGAAGAAAGAAAGAGAATAAAGACCTTAGCAAGATAAGTTAAGACAGTTAGAGATAAAAAAAAGTGTTTAACCATATGGAAGATGACATATGACCCCAACCAAGTTGGATCCAAGCGAAAAAAAAAAAGTTAAGTGGTTCACATCCAAATAACCATAAACTGTGTGCATATATTGTAAGATTCATGAAAGTAGTAGGGTTGGATACCCATGAGATGCATCATACACTTGGCACTAAAACGTACAGTCACTTAGTTTATTCAAGTATGCATGGTAAGGATTATAGCTTATTAGATATTTTCTCATAAGGTCAATGAGATGCATCATATATGTACCCACAATAGTGTCCTTCTCAGGATGATTTAGATAGCAATTTTGATTAGCTTATATGATAAAAGAAATGATTGCTACCAGATTATTCCCTATGTGACTAAGGTGGCCTAGATAGCTAGCCTAATAGGCCATATGAAATTTGTGTAAGGCATGACAAATTGTGACACATAAGGCATCTTATGCTTTTACTAAAGTATTAGATATGTCAATCTTAGCTTAGGCCTTAATAACCTTTGTGGATGACCTATGTTAGGGCAAGAGAGTGCTGAATTGTGACCATATCGAAATTCACAAACGAAACACCAAATTTATTATCTTTATATTTTATTTAGGGTATCATAGTTAGTTAGCCCAATAGGTTGTATGGAACGTTCACAAGGCACGATGTTAAGTAGACATGCAAGGTGTTATTTGTTTTCATTAGGGCATTAGAGATGTCAAAATCAACTTAAGCCTTACCAATCTGTGTGAGATGGCTTATTTACATAGGATACCAAGAATGGATGGGTAGGCAAGGTAGAAAGCCGAAAAATATCCACTTTAGCCATAAGTATATTTAGCGATGAAATGCTATGATTTCAGTTTTATAGTTTATGCAAAGTATTAAGGTGTTACTAGCTTACTGAGTGCTTTCACTCATACATTCCTTTTTGTGGTTTTACAGGTAAAGGCGAGTAGCAAGACATGCAAGGAAGCCAATAGTCTAATTGAATTGTTATAAAAAGGCGAAGGGCAAAATCATCATTTTAAGAAATTATCTTATATATGTGTTTTTGTTTCCATTTATGTGCTATAGAGATTCTTAGTTACTTTCAAACATTTATTTTGTAATAATAAAGGGTTTTATTACCATTAAAACATTTATCCAGTTGACACATTTTTGCATGATTGTAATCATAAGTAAATTAATTACATGTCTTAAATTATGTGTTTTTAATTAAGAAATCAAGTTTGAGCCATATTTTGTGTAAAGGTATGTTCTTGGAGAGTGCTGTTACATTTATGGTATGAAAGTATGATTTTAGAACCCAAAAAGTTGTTAAGTTCTAGTATGTCTAACAAGTGCATAAGTAAACAAGTTAGAAACTAGTCCTTATACAATGTTGACCATTCTTACTCATTTATCATTGTAAGTATTTTATACCTACATTAAGTTAAGTAGTACATTTGCCTAAGTTATAATTTTAGTTCAAGATGGAAAGATCTAGAAGGACGACTAGTGATGTTTCAAAGGTCCTTAATTAAAAGAGAAGCTAAGTAGACGCTTAGGGACAAGCCTCAAATACATCAATAACATTATCAGTGGATAGAGTAGTGATCATGTGAATAATATAAAAGTTCCGAGAAAGAACAAAAGGCATTAGAGAGTGTTGGGCATCCAATTTAGGCCATACCAGTGATAGAGTAGCCATAATAGCTGAGTTGCCACCCTAACAAGATAAAGTGGGTGTAGAGGTGTAAAGATTCCTAATTACAGTAACTGATTGTAACCGAGGTCAGTTTCACCTTATCTGTAGTATGGTAGCTAGACATTAACCTCTTAAGATTAATTGCAACCTAGTTTTAAAGGTAATACCAATAGATGAATGGATAAAGGTAATTAAGAATGCCATGAGGCTATTTGAGATGGCCAACAAAGAAAAAATTTAGTATGTCAGCCCTCTCATAAAAGAAAATGCTAAGATATGGTGGTAGATATAGTGTAAAACCTATCAAACAAAAGACATGACTTAGGTTGACATTAAGTGAGCTTTTAAGAAAGAGTTCTTATCAGTTGACATCATATACATGAGTGTACAAAAGTTTATCAATTTGCAATAAAGTGACATGACAGTGAATCGAGTTTTTCACTAGATTAAATGCCTAAGCCAAGTATGTCCCTAGAGTAGTTAAAACAAATAAGGGCAAAATATAAACTTTTATAAGTGACCTCATATAAGACATAGCCAATAATGTTGTGATAAAAGCCCCTGCCCCAATACCTACTCATAGGCTCTGAACGAGGCAAAAAGGTTAAAGGCCACAAGGTTAAAGATAGCCAAAGAGCAAGGTACATTAGATCAGATCAACCTAGCCTAATAACCCTAGTTTAGAAAGTAGTATCAAACAACAACTATAATGGTATCAGTAAGAGATATAGTAATAGTAAGAGTTCTTTCCCATCCAAGGGTAATAAGAATAGTTTGAAGGGCAAGAAATAAATGATCAGTTAAGGCATGGTAATCCCTATATTTGCCACAACTTTAGGGTAGATCTAGATGATATAAATAAAGGTTAATTATGTTTAGACAATAGAGAGAAGTTCTCATTTGGAAAAGGTTGATTACTTAACTTTATAATTAATAGTGTTAAAGTCAAAAAAATATGAGTAAGGGTTGTATAGGATTTTGGTGTATATAGTAAACAAGATATATGAGATAGTCCTCGACGTAATGATTACTCTAGTGGTGTAAGAAATTTCAGATGTCTCTCCTGATAGTCTCTTAGTTAGCACTAGAAAAAGAAGTAGAGTTTAATATAGAGTTTGCTCCTAGGACAACATTAATATAAAAGCACCATATAGAATGACAATAACAAAATAATAAAAGTTAAAACAACAATTGCAAGAACTATCAGGAGAGAGTAATGCCTAGATAAGTTCATTGTAATTTTCATTAATGACATCCTAGTGTATTCCAAAACTCAAGAGTAGTATGCATAACATCCGAGGTTTATGTTGTAGAGGTCGAAAGAGAGACAATTATATACCAAGTTTTCCAAGTGTAAGTCTTAGCTAAACAAAGTGTCTTTTCTTAGACTTATAGTCTTAATAGATGGGATCTCAGTAAACTAACGCAAAATAAAGGTTGTATTAGAATGGTAGAGGCTTAAAATAACTAAGGAGGTGAAGTTATAATATATGTCTCTAGATAGTTAAAAAGATATCAGACTTAGTACCTAATACATGACCTTAAGTTGGCAACAATTATGTTTACATTAAAGATATGGAAACATTATCTGTATAGGGTTAAGAGTAATATATACATGGATCATAAGAGCCTCAAGTATTTCTTTTCCCAAAAGGAGCTTAATATAAAATAAAGGTAATAGTCTGAGTTAGTGAAAGATTATAAATGTAAAATCAGATACCATTGGGGCAAGGCCAACATAGCTATAGATGCTCTAAGCAGAAAAGTATTTCTATTACAAATTACCACTTATTGAGAGTTATAATAAGAATTAATGAGAGATTAGATAGAGGTAATCACAAGGTAATTAGCAAACCTGTAGATTCAGTCAACCCTTTTTAATGAGATCTACATAGCCTAAGTATCAGTTAATTAGTGTGTCCAGATTAGATAGGGAGTAACTGAGGGTACTAGGCCAGATTTTAGTGTTATAAAGGGCATTCTAAAATTTAAAGGCTAAGTGTATGTTCCTTGAATCTAGAGTTTGAGAGACAGATTTTGTGGCCAAGTGTCAAGTGTGTTAGTAAGTTAAGGTTGAATATCAGATACCATTAGAACTACTATAGCCTCTTAGTATTCCAAAGTGAAAATAAGAACACATCTCAATGAACTTTGTGATAAGACTGTAAAGGGTCAAAGCAGGATACAATGTTTTGGGCTTATAGTTGACTGACTGACCAAATCAGTACACTTTATTATAGTGAAGAACATCACGAGTATAGATCAGCTAGGCTATATGTATGTTAAGGAAATAGTTAAGCTTCATGGGATATCTAAGATGATAGTATTAGACACCAAGTTTACCTCAATTTTTGGCTAAGTATTTGGAGGTCCTTGGGTATGAGTTTAGTTTTTAACATAGTCTAGCCATCAAACAACCATATTGATAGCTCTATATGAGACATTTAAGATAGAAAACGCCGATCACCTTCTTATATGGATGAGATACAATCGAGAGATGCCTTGACATAGGCATAAGGACTAGAGTTAACCTAGAGGCTATAAAGGATGTTAGACAAATCTGAGAAAAGATGAGTAAACTCAAGACTGTTAGAAAGTATGCTAATAAGAAGAACTAATATCTTGAGTATGAATGTTATTTAAATGGATTTATAGTAGAAATGATCATGCATTGCAAAAGTGTTGTTTTTTCATACCTAAAAAAGGCAAGAAAGTCATTTCACGCAAGTGTATGAAAGTTGTTAATTAAAAAGAGGCATACGCCTGTGTGCCTTATGAAATATACTTTTATGTTATGGTTAGGCAGGATTTGTATTTAAATGCAAGATTTGATCATTTTATAAGGAACTAACCTTGGTAGTTGCCCAATCTAGAAGGAAAAGAGAGAAAAGAGGATCATGATCAACAAAGAAAAGTCTATGGTCACTAGAATCCTTGTAGCAATGCCAAGAACTTGTAAACTTTAGAAGTTAGGTAGGTAGCGGCTTTTGGCTTGATTAAAGATTTTTAAAGCATTAGTTAGTTTGCTACAAAAATATTATAATGATTCTTAGATTCGTAAAGGCCTTTTTGATGATCAAATAATGATATTTTGCTGATGGTATGGATAGAGATTAATGGATCAATCTAATGGTTGGTTTAGTTAAGTGTAGAACCATGTTTGTGAATTGATTGACTCATGAATTACTGCTTCATGAATGTTTAAATGTTTTCTATATTCTATTAATGATTTTAAGAAAGATTATAATGAACTAAATCATGTTGGCATATATGTGAACCTTCCTAGTTTGTTATATAAATTAATTACTATATTGATTGAGATGAAAACACACTTGGATAGCGATATTATTGTGATTTAAGTTTGATGAGGCCTTGTATATGTTTATTGGTTAGAGGAAAGTGTGAATAACTATTTAAGGGTATTGTAGGGCCTTTTTTGTGTTAAAAAATTATTGAAAGATAGATAAAACATTGTAGAAAAATGATAAGTTATGACTCCAGATCATGATACTCAAACATGTATGGTCTCATACATGTCTATGTGTCCTTCAAGTAAAATAGGAAATTTCTCAATTTTTGCACTCTTATTCTAAAGAAGGCATACACGACTGTATAGTATAAGATACACACCTATGAGTGACTTTCCAAAAGTGGATTAATGTCTAGAAGAAAGAACAACAAAATATAATCAAATCAGAGAGACGCTCATTCCTTACCAAGGATGCCCTTGTGCTTAGTCCAAGGAAAAGCATAAGAAGGTAAATTAAAAGTACACCCATGCAAGACTAAGTGAAGGTCAAGAGAAAAAAAGGTAAGGGACGCCTATGTAAGCTATTTTAGTAAAAGAAAAAAATTATGTTACCCCTAAGCTAAGTGTAAGGATTAGGAAGAAGAGACTAAGAAAATAAAAAACCTTAGCAAGATAAGTTAAGATAGTTAGAGATAAAGGGGTGTCGACTATGTGGAAGATAACACATGACCATAACCAATTTAGATCCAGGTTAAAAATTAGAATAGTTAAAAAAAGTGGTTCATATTCAAATAACCACTAACTGTGTGCATATTTGGAAAGATTTGTGAAAATAGTAGGGTTAAATATCCATGAGATGTATTATGCACATAGCCACTCAATTTGTTTAGGTATGCATGGTAAGGATTATGGCTTCTTAGATATTTTCCCATATGGTTAGCGAGATGCATCACATATGTTCCCACGATAAGGGTTATCCTAAGATGGTTCAGATAGTAATTTTCATTAGATTATGTGATTAGAGAAGAAACTTTTACCAAATTATTCCCTATATAACCAAGATGTCCTAGATAACTAGCCCAATAAGCTGTATGGCATTTGTGCAAGGCATGACAGATAGTGACACATAAGGTGGCTTATGTTTTCACTAAGGCATTAGATATGCCAATCTTAGCTTAGGCCTTAATAACCTTTATGAATGCCTTATATCAAGGCATGAGGGTGTTGAGTTGTGACCACACTGAGATTCACAAATAAAACACCAAGTTTATGAGTTTTATATATTATTCAAGGTATTATAGTTAGTTAGCCTAATGGGTCGATTAATACATGTGTAAGGCACTATGTTGAGTAGACACACAAGGTGCCATTTGTTTTTATTAGGGTATCAAAGATATGAAGTTCAGCTTAGCCCTTATCAGTCTGTGTGAGATGACCTATGTACATAGGGTATAAGGATGCCAAAAATAGACAGATGCCTAAGGTAGAAAATCGAAAAACATCTACTTTAGTTAGAAGTACATTTAACAATGAAATACCAGGATTTTAGTTTTATGCTTTGTGTAGAGTACCAAGGTGTCACCAACTTACTTAATGTTTGCACTCATGCATTCCTTTCTATGGTTTTGCAGGTAGAGGTGAGTAGTGAGGCATGTGGAAGAGCCAACAATCCAACTGAGCTATTGCATCAAGGCGAAGGCAAAATCATCATTTTTAAAAATTATCTTATACATGTGTTTTTATTTCCACTTATACACTGTAGAGATTCTTAGTTACTTTTAGACATTTATTTTGTAATAATGAAGGGTTTTATTGCATTTAAAGTATTATCCCACTGACACTTTTTGCACATTTTTAATTATAAGTGAATTAATTACTTAAATTTTATTGTCTTTAACTAATAAATCAAGTAATGCATGTGTTTTCAAGCCATATTCTATGTAAGGGTATATTCCTGGAGAGGGCTATTATATAATAGTTTTGATCTAATATAGTAACTTAACCACGTACAATAAAGTTGATATCATACTTAAACTTATCACTCATAAAGAGGATAGTACTTTATGCCACAATATTCATCTTAAATTTGAATTCTCCTTTAAATGGACACAATAAGTGCCTTATATGTCTATACATGCTATCATAAGCCATTCACGTGCTACCATAAGTCTTTAATGGACTCTATGGATTGTTGCTTGCCTTTCATAAGTTCTAACATGCATCCTTAAACCTTTAATGTGATCTCACTTATTGTCACATGTCTCTATAATGTTTCACATGCTACCTTAGGCTTTTACACACTCTAATAAGCTTAACTAATCCTTATGCACTCATATGCACCTTATAAATCCTTACATGTGCACTTGTATACTCCAAGAAAACTTTAAAACCTTATCACCTATAATAACATGACCTGGAAAACTTTACAACTTTATCACTTACATTCACATACACTATTAGAACAGATCACACATTATTACGTGTAACCACTCAATAGAATTCACTATTAACATGCATTGAGATGTTTTCAAAAGACTTTACAGGTTACTTGCACACACCATAACCCTATAAATGCTTTCAACGACCACTAACTCGTAATTATACACTTAAAGAACCTTTTCATGCACCCTTAAGAGCATTACACATGTCAGAACATGCCATTAATAGGCTCCACACACTTTCACACTCTTCTAAAAGCTTTGCACATGCCAGCTTGCTCCACTAAAACCTAGTCATGCACTTACACGTACTTGATCTCATTGTCACAGACTCTCACGTGCAAAAGCATCAAGTCTTGTAAAGAACTAGTGCATGTAATGCATGCACCCCAAAATCAAGTTACAATTACAAGGGTTTGAGGACTATCTAGTTAATAGGTTTCAAACTAGATTAAGCCTAACCTATTTTGACTTTGACCTGATCAATTTAGCCTAGTTGTACATAGGTTGAATATCCAGGTTTTCCCAACCTAGAATCAACTTGAGATCTAGAAACATCCTAAGTTCAAGATCTCTTTGTCATCGACGTCTCAATCTCTAATCTCAAATATCAAAGGGGAAATGAGAGCCAACTGATGACAATTGCTTTACTAAAGACTAAGTCACCAGATTCAAATAGATACATCATGATGGAAAAGGAAAAACAAGCAACACTGATAGTCTCCTTCTATAGATTTCATTCACCTATTGAGGTTTCAACTGACAAGGAAGTGGCATAAGACATGGCTCACACCAATGACAACTCATCCACCCCCATTCCACTGATAATCATAATAGTATTTTATCGAAGATCAGATTAGGGATTGCCATATTTTAATTTGAAATATTCAATTTTAAACCTAATTTTAAAAATTAAATTAAACCCAAATTCAAAAGAACCCTATTTTTGAAGTTTTAATATGTAATTTTAATCTCTATAATCTTGATTTCATTATTTGATTCATCAATCAAAAATCCTATGAATGAAACAATTTCAATCTCATGTTAAAAGTATTGAACCATGATTTCAATTCTAGAATTGAAATTTTATAACCTACTGTGTACAGCTCTGATGCTACAAGTAAGATTTATTTTGTATAAACTCAATAAAATAAATCAATCAACTATGACATTAAGTTTTGTTGCTAACGACACAAGTAAGATTTATTTTGTATAAACTCAATAAAATAAATCAATCAATTATAATCTTAAGTTCTGTTGCTAACGACATTCATTTGCAACTAATTTATTTAGTTGCTGATGACATTAATTCACATCTAATTTTTTTAATTACTAAAGATATTTATTTGTATATACTTTTTTTAGTTGTTAACGACATTCAATTACATATAACTTTTTAACTATTAATTGCATCTGATTTTTTTAACAGCTAAACATATTTATTTTTGTGCCTGAGTTTTTTTAAATGCTAATAACATTCATTTGCAACTAAAATGAATGGTTATTTAGACCAATTTACAACTATTTTAATTTTAATTAACAACTACGATGTTAATTGTTAAAAATAATTTTCAATAACTAATTGAAATTAGTTGTCATATCTTTTTTTTTTTTAAATAGAGATCCTACAATAAATAAGCAAAATCCAAATTTTCAGCAATTATTTGTTTAAATGTTAAATGTTCGTTTTCTCGTAGTGTAGTACGTAACAACAAACAAGACCATGGAAACATATATATATATATATATATATATATATATATATATATATATATATATAACAAATGCATGTATGGTAAGACGGATTTGACTTCACTTAAAAAGGGCCTTTGTCCTGCATGCATTTATACTTTAACAATGAAATTTAAAAAGATAGAGGTGGACAACTTTAATTTTATTACTCACGTAGCTTCTACAGCCTCTTTGATGCATGTGCGCATCGATATAATGACAGATGCATATATGCTCAACTGTATTAGACTTGACTTAAAATTGTCTGTGTCTTACATTCATTTCTGAAAGGCAAATTTTCTGCCTCTTCACCCTTGTGCGGACACCAATTTGCCCACTCTTCCTCTTGGAAAATGATGTTACCTCAATAATTAGTCTTGATTCGAACATTTTTGTAAAGGCCAAAAGCCTTATTCCCACCAAGGTTTGGTGAACTCTCAAAGTAATGTCAATTAATTTTTAAAAACTCAAATATCAATTTTTCTATTAAAATTCATTGTTAGAGTTAAAAATAAAAATGTTATTTAGCTGAAAATATTAAATAAACTAAAAATTTATCACATTTTTCTGTTAAGTTTAAAAACTAACAATTTTACTCACTCAAAATTTGAAAAATAACCATTTCTCCCCCAGGGTGTTTTTCCTCACACTTTTGATTGTCATTGCCACCTCTGGTTGCATTATCTCTCCCTCCTGGTCTCTCACCCTCCTGAACCCGGTCTGGCAAAGATGGACAAAGACTATTCGTGTCATCTTCTTTTAAGACAAAGACAATCTGAGACGAAAACATGTCATCTTTAAATGAGACAAACACATTTGTCTTCATCTTAGATGAGCATGTTTAGTCCTCATCTTGGATGGAGATGTCCAGGGCTAAGAGGGAGACAGATCAAGAGGGAGAAAAGATAGGAGGGAAAGAGAATACGATCAAAGATGAAGACAGTTGTCGAAATTGGTGATGACATAAGGGTAATGGTTACTTTTTAAACTTTAGCTGAAGATAAATTATTAGATTTTTAAACGTACGAGGGAAAATATGATAAATTTTTAGCATTTCTATATATTTTTAGCTAAATAAATTTTTTATCCTTAACACTAACAGTGAATCTTAATAAAAGAGTGGGCAACTGGGTTTTTGAAAGTTAATAGATATGAATTTGAGATTTCACCAAACCTTGGGTGGGAATAAGTCTTTTGGCCTTTTACATTATTCTCATGTCTTCCTACTTCTATGATGATAATAATGATAACAACTAACCGTGGACTTGTGAATAGATATACAAGAGATAATTTTATTTGTTGAACATGGACGGGTAGCTTCACCCCTCATGATAACAATGGAAAGAAAGATGAACTTATAATTTACAACATTGACATAAAATGCTCAGGCATTAGAGTGAATACTAATTTAACAATAGACTTACAAAAAGGAAATTAAGAATTATAAACATAATTCTACAACTTGCCCCTTGATGTCAACACTAATTTTCCCTATTCTTCAACTATGTAGGAAAACGTTATTGTGTTAATAGAGTCTTGACTCTAACATTCAAGTAAACCTTGATAACATAGTTGACACTCCTATGCGTGTGTTTTTGCTTCTATGATGAATTTTCATTGCCTTGATTCCTTTCTTTTCAATCTCTACTATCTTTACTAAGCTTTTTTGAAAAAAAAAAAAAGGCATTGAAGATTGCTCATTAGGTTGCATCTTTTTTTTTTTTTTAAAGTTCTTTGCCTTGTCAGTAGAGCTTTTGTGCTACTTCCGATTAAGCTTGAATATAACCTCGGTCCAAGAATTACTTAAAACTATATAATGGTTGACCATAAATTAAAATAAAATATACGCTTGCTTCTTCTTATTCATGTAAAGCTTTCATAGAGTTTATTATCAAATTTTGGGATAGAAACATCTGGAACTATTAATGAGTTTAAATTTACTGATTTTCCTAATGGAGAAATTAATCTTTTACTATCTACTATTAAAGGTACCAAACCAATCACTTTGCTTTCAAAATAAAGAGGAAAAGTTGCATTGAGTTTCAGAAAAAAAAGTTTAGTATCACTTTGTCATAAATATGAAATTTTACCAGAAAAATTTCAGATTTGAACATGTTAATGAAGATGTGGTTGAACATTGAGTTTCAGATTTGTTACTATTGGATCCAGGTTTTCAAGAAAAATAGATTATACATGTAATAACTAGAAAAGCTATATCAGGGGGGAAAATACATGTTCCCAAATCTGAAATACATATTATCAAGACTCTATCAACGAAATATCGTTTTCCGCGTGGAAGAATAGACAAAATTAGCGTCAACAACTTCTGTGTAGAATTTGTCAACAAACATGAATTTCTCGAAGAGTAATTTGCTAATTAGAGTTGCTTTCACGATAACAAAACATGCCTTTCAGAAATGAATGTAAGACATAAACACTTTTATGTTAAGTCCAATACATTTAAGCGTATATGCATCTCTTACTGTCAGAGGAGAAGCAACATTAATTAGTATCCACATCAAAGAGCTTGTAGATATTTTTATATTCTAAGCGTAAATAAATTTAATGTTTAGATTGCGAGAGTGATCAATCCTCTAAGGCCTGTCATCAAATTTAATATAAATGAAGATTCTTCTCCACCTCGGTTTGAAGATATATAGGTTTAGTAATATTTTTTTAATGTTTGTTTAATTTCCTTTCCATAAGTCTATTGTTAAATCAATTTTATATAAGAATATCTTTTCACCCTTTGAATTTTTTGATGATTTATTTATTCATTAAAATTTTAATTCAACTACTGAAATTCTTTTTACTCTACAACTGTTATCTTTAGTATCATTGGTTGTTTGCAAATCTAGGATTATGAAGAGACAATTTTGAAGCATTCAACACTGGATTTCTAGAAATAACATCAATATCATGACACCATTAATTGTAGATAGACTTGGTTATAGAGATTAAAAGAAAAAGTGAAAATAAAAAAAATAAGAGAACATAGAGATTATAGAAACAATATACATTTGATTTGTAGGAGGCATATGATATATACCATACTCATAACATATTTCAATATTATATATATGAAACAAGTATGTATGAAAATGGAATTCTTAATTTTGAAATTGACTGACGCAATGCAATATAACTGAAATACTGAAAAAAAAATTAAACTTTGAAATTTTGGAAATTTTAATACTTACGACTTGCTAATCCAAAATCTTCAGTATCTAGATGAGAAACTTTTGAGAGAATTTGACTGATATCAAAGGAATGTTATTTTGAAGGACTTGATTCTCATCTGAGAATAGACATTGATTTATACTACAAAACTTTGAACTATTGAAGAAGCATCATAATCACCATTCTTGAATTCGTTGTAGGAATAATTGAAGCTTGGATGAATCTTTGCAGCCTTGTAGAAAATTTTAACTTTGCAGAGGAATCTTGCAATTTTGAAGAAATTTTTGAGTAGCTTTGTAGGAATAATTGAGCATCTTTTGCAAGCGAATCTATCAGAATAAATTTTTGCAAATTTTTCTTTTGAAAATTGGCCACAGGTGGCAGAGCAACATTCGAATATTTAGGAGGTTTTGTAGGAGCATACCATTTTTTACTTTAAGCATGCAATTGTTAACATTGACAATCATGTTTTAATTTCTTTCATGAAACATATTGTTTTTTTTTTAAAGGAATTTTGCTTATCTTTCTCACTTTTGCTTGAAGGTGAGCTATATGGTTATCACCTTCTTTGAGTAATTTTGAAAAAGATTTTGACTTAATGGGTAGTGCTTGAATAAGTTCAAATTGCATACGATTTTTGCAGAGATCTCGAAATGCCAAATATTCATCAAATTTTTGGGAATCCATAAGGATTCTGAACTTGATATCTTGGTTGAGCAATTTATTGCACAAACATCTTGAGCCAGTGGCTTTTCAAAAAATTTGCCTTGATTGAATTATCTTGAAAATATCAAATGATTCCATAATAGTCATCCTCATTGCTTTGGGCATAGTTGATTGATGAACTTGAACTTCCATTGCTTGATTCTTCGTCATCTTGTAATTGGGACAACAAATTTTTGAGTTAAAGTTTGAGTTCTTTTGATGGGCTCTAGCTAAGGAAGATGAAGCCATTGATTTACTCTCTAGAAACTTTGCAATTTCTGGAGTGATTGCATTTGTCATTTGATGAGTGTTTGACAAATATAATTGAATTTTTTTCTTTGGTTATGTGGGAATGGTCATATTTTTCCTGCCATTTAACTATGTATCTCCTTATCAATTGGGGAACTTGATTGCTTGAGACAACAATCCCATAATCCCATGAAAGATAGAATCTTGATAAGAAATGCAGAGTTGGTTGGAAATAAGCTTTTCTTTGAGGACATTTGGAATTTGCTTTGAAACATTTGTAGGATTCTTGAACAACTTTTGGGAAGATATTTGGTATTAGATCAAATAATCTCTACCATTGGATAAAACATAATGGGAAATTAAATATTGTGTTTCTTTTGAAGTGAATCATCCAGGAGTGTCTAAATTGATCATTTTGATATAACAAGGCATCAAACCATGCATTTTGGTAGTCCCAGTATGTATAACCAGGAGTGTCAAACATTTGGAAGAATTTCTTAGGTTTTGAAAGATTTTTGCCTAATCAGAAGGACTAAAGACTTTCATGATATCTCATGTTGAATGAGTTATGAAATTGGAATCTTTTTTATTTTGATAACGTTTGAATTCACAAGAGTTGGAATAAACTAAAATGAATTCATAAAATTTTTGTGATTTTCTTAAATCACTAAGGATGTAATGAAATCCCTTTGGGAAAGCA
Source organism: Mangifera indica (assembly GCF_011075055.1). Taxonomy (NCBI): domain Eukaryota; kingdom Viridiplantae; phylum Streptophyta; class Magnoliopsida; order Sapindales; family Anacardiaceae; genus Mangifera; species Mangifera indica. The sequence goes on from NC_058138.1 coordinate 7,488,730, forward strand.
TTTTTTATTAAAACTTTTGGATCTTCAATTTGAAAATTATCCTTTAAGATCAAGACTGTGGTTGAAGCTTCTTTTGAAAAATATTTTTGCCCTGGTCTCAGGGGTTTTAGAGGAATTCTGGCTACTTCAATTTTTAAAAAAATATCTGGATGCTCAAAGTAATTATAAGGAATTATTCTGGGATCTTTTCTCTTCTTGCTTAAGTATTTCCTTTTTGAACAATGGCCAAAGCCATTTCCGGATTTTGCCAGAGAGATTTTATCCAAGCTTGAATTTTTTGATCTTTGGAGCTAAAGGAAAAGCTGGTTGAGGAGGTGCCTTTTTATTTTTGATTTTTGTCTTTCTTTTGTGTTTCTTCTTGAGAAACAATTTCAAACCAAGTTTTGGAATTTTGGAAATTTTGGGCATATGATACTTTTGATTATTTTGGAGTTAATGAACTTTTTGGTGACAAGATGTTAACTCCCTTGAAGAAATTCCCTGGCGAGAAAGTCAGGCAAGGAATTAACTTTTCATTTGATATGTTCAATTTCAAAATCAAAAACACACAAAATAACTTGCCATTGTGCAAAACTTTGTTTTGATGCAATATTTTGAACATTTTTTGTAAAACATTTTTTGCAACTTTACAATCAATTCAAAAAAAGGAATTTTTGATTTAATAAATAACTTTGGAATTTTGAAATGCACAAAAAAATTGATAAAATTTGCCTTTTGATAGTAAAATAATTTTGTTGGGTTGGATTTCAAGCTTTTGACATAAATTGAACTATTTGTTCTTTGTCATATTTTAATTGTTTTGTAATTCCTCCATAACCTATATCTAAGGCATCAGTTTCTATAATTTTAAATGTCTGTGGATTAGCTATGTGAAGACACGATAATTGGATAATTTATTTCTTTATTTGTTTGATTATATCAATATGAATATTTGTCTAGAGTTTTGGATTCTTCTTTAATTGTTCATATAAAGGTTTGGATAATTGACTTGAATTGGGATAAAAATCATTGAGACTTCCTAAAAGTCCTTGTAACTAATTTTTGTCAGTCATGTAATCTTTCCTAACCAATATGTGTGTTATAGAAAAATGGCAAGAGTTTTCCTGTTTTATAAGACCTGAGGAATTTTTATTATTTCTTGTAACACTCCTAGTTAGCAATTCACACAAACTAATCCAACCAACCGACTAGATTTTTATCAACTTGGTTATAATTGACAGAATAAATAAATAATAGTAACCATCATAAAAAATTACCACCGACAGGAATTTTATAACCAATTTCAACAACTAACCATATATATATATATACACATTCACAAATATCCAATAATTAGAAACATATATATATATATATATATATATATATATTCCCATGAGTATATATTATCCACCATATAAAGGTATATGCATATCAATACAATAACTACATATATACATATAAGAACCAAAACATATATATATATATATATAGTGGTCCCCGGGAACCTCTACTATAGCTTTTTACCTGTAAAATATTAAATTACACGGAGTGAGTGACCACGACTCAGTAAGAAAATCATACTAAATACTCAAAGTATTTCATACCAGTACTAGTTTCTTCCATATTCAACGTGTCTAGGCTAGTCACATATAAGATAATTTACACAACACGTATTAACCATATATCATATCTCTCTTTATCACTATGCAAATATGATTCACACATTACGATTTATGCATATATGAGCACCATGACGTTTTTTTATTTTCAAATTCTTTTCTCTTTTCTTAAATCTTCTCTAATCGTACATCTTTCTTAACTCTTTGTCAGTCATATAGGCTTACATGCATGATTCTAATGCAAATGACTTTCATAAAACGTTTGCTAATTCTTTTTGTTCATCAAATATCTTTTATTGACTAGTCCAGACTACATATGATCATACTTGCAATTACCATACGAGATACAATCCTCTCTTCCACGCATATTTCACTATTTTTCTTTGTTGTCGACACTGTACAACTGATATTTTTTTTGTTGCCCACAGAGTACAGTTGACATATTTCTTCTGTTGTCCATAATGTACAGCTTGCGTGTAAGGATTTTTTTTCTTTAAACATGTTTTTTGCTTTCCTGTATCATATAAGTCATTATAAAACTAAAAACATTTGTTTTCGATTTTCTAAAAACATGCATAACGTAAGAAATGTTTTTCCTCTCTCTTTATTTTTCTGAAAACATGCATATGCTATGATTCCTCATGTAACCATAATATGAAATATGCATATTCATTGCTTTTCCTCATTCTTTTCAATCCTTATCAAGCATCATATTATTTTCTCATGCATTCCGTATGAATATACATATCTACTATAATGGTTTTTACACATATCATGCACATAATTAAGCAAAAGTTAACCTACAACACATAAAAAGACACTTTTACCCTTATGGTAAAAAATTACATACCTACCTTTAGTGCAAATTCTTCCATTAATTCATTGTTTCTCACATATTTGACACACAAAATCCACTAAGCTAACCCTAGGAATATGAAATGTCTAAAATACCCTTATGGCCAAAAATTACATAATGAGTTTTAATGAATTTTCTTATTCTTTTAAGCATAAATCACCTTAATTCTAATACTCTACACACTTAGACAAGTAAAGGTTATTTGAATAACCTAATTCAAATTACTTCAAGTATGTAAAGTATGAAATTCTTACATTTTCTTTGCTAATTAAGTGATTTAAGCCTATTGTCCTTCTTTTCTTCTTCTTAGCAACCTTAATCAACCAAAAACATAATCATCAATTAAAACTCTAAACTTGACATCTCTTAAAAATTAAACTTTTTACTTTAGACCTTACCAAAATAGATAGATCTAGAATTTTTATAACTAAAAGCTTTAGATATTAGGTGGGTTAGCTAAGTTTTTTCATGAATTTTTGTTTGAAGAAAATTTTAGCATCGTCCAAGGAAGAAGAAAATGACTAGTTTTGTTGTTTTATAACCATTTTAGACTGATTTACCCTTAGCCTTCTCAAAAAATGACTATTTTATCCCTATCCAATTACAAAAAACCCCTAGCACCATCATATAATTTCAAGTGTGCTATTTAATTTACATTCCCACTTTGTCTCTTAAATCTTTCTAAAATGACCATTTTACTCATTTGAAAATTATTGCTCATTTAATAGTTTTGAAAAATTCTTTCATAATTTCTTTAAACAACTTTTTATAAAATCAACTATAGGGATAATTTTGGAAGTAAAGTTTACTGGCATACCTGAATCTAGGTGTTACATTTCTTCCCCCTTATAAGAATTTTGTCCTCCAAATTTAAACAAATAGGTTGGGAAATCTCTCTTTCATCTGTTGCTCAACCTCCCATGTGGCTTATTCTACATTATGATTCTTCTATAATACTTTCACTATTGGAATTTTCTTATTTCGGAGCTCATTTATTTTCCTATCTAGTATCTACACTGGTTGCTCCTCATAAGCTGAATCTTCTTTTAATTCTACATTATCTGATTTCAATATATGTGAAGGATCGCTGATGTACTTTTTCAACAAAGAAATATGAAATACATTATGAACTCAATCCATACTAGGTAGAAATGCAAGTCTATAGCCCACTCCTTCTAAAATTTCAAATGGGCTAATAAATCTTAGAGCAAGTTTCTCTTTTCTTCCAAATCTCACCACATGCTTGTAAGGGGATGTTTTCACGAAAAATTTATCACCCTGTTGAAACTCTATTTTTTTCTTTTTCAAATCTGCATAACTCTTTTTTCTGTCTTGAGCTTGCTTCAATCTAGTCTTGGTAGTCTTTATGTCTTCTACCATTCTCTAGGTTAACTCAGCCCAAGAGCTTGACTCAAATCATCTCGCTTTCCTATGTCATCCAAATGTAATAGGGCTCTATACTTTCTTCCATAAAGAACTTCATATGGTGACATTTTAATGGTGGATTGGTAGCTATTATTATATGCAAATTCTAATCAATGAAACCATTTCATGCCAGGTCATTTTATAATCTAAATAACAAGCTCTCAACATATCTTCTAGTATTTGATTCACCCTCTCTGTTTGGCCAACTACTTAAGGATAATATGTTGTGCTAAATGTTAGCCTAGTACCTAATGCTCTCTACAAACTACCCTAAAAAGCTGAAACAAATCTAGAGTCTCTATTTGACATAATATTTTGGGTATGCCATGTAATCTTACAATCTCCCGTACATAAATCTGGGCCAATTGATTTGAAGTACAATTATCTTTCATTGGAATAAAATGTGTCAATTTAGTTAATCTATCTACAATTACCCATAGCACATTATAGCTTTTTGTACTCGAGGTAGGCCAATGATGAAATCCATTGAAATATCCCCTCACTTCCATTCAGGATTACTAAATGGGTGGAGCAAACCCAAAGGTCTCTGATGCTCAGCCTTAACTTGTTGACATACCAAGCAATTGGCCACATAGTTCCCAAAATCTTTCTTTATACCTATCCACCAATAAGTTTTCTTTAAATCTTGATATATATTTACTCCCCCAGGGTGAGCAGTGTAAAGTGTATCATGTGCTTTATTTAGGATTTTGTTTCTCAATTCCAGATCTTAAGGAATACATACCCTATTCCTAAAACCTGCGCATGCCATCAATCATTTGAGACTCAGTTGTTTTCCTTTCACATATCTGTTGACTCACCTTCTGGCACCATAAATCTTCTACTTGCTTCTCTTTTATTTCATGAAAGAGATTAGATTGAATTTCCAATCTGGCCACCTGACTCCTTATCACCTCAATCTGTTTCGTCTAAAACTCTTTTTGTAACTCTATCAGAGTGGTGAGATGAGCTATGGCAATCTTTTTACTCAAGGCATCGGTTACCACATTTGCTTTACACAACTGATATTTAATGTCACAATCATAAGCTTTTACTAGCTCCAACCATCTTTTTTGCCACATGTTCAAGTTTTTTTGAGTGAAAAAATATTTTAGACTTTTGTGGTCGGTGTAGATATTACATTTAACTCTATATAGATAATGCCTCTAAATTTTTAAAGCAAAAACCACTGCCACTAATTCTAAATCATGGGTAGGGTAGTGTGTTTCATAATATTTTAATTGTCAAGAAGCGTACACTATCACTTTATCCCTCCACATCAGCACAGCTCCTAAGCCATTATGAGAGGCATCACAATAAATATCAGAGTCTACACCCTCTTTTGATAATACTAAAATAAGAGTTGTAGTCAATCGTCTCTTTAGTTCTTGGAAGCTCTTTTTACAAGCATCCATCCATAGAAAATAAGTTCCTTGTCTAGTAAGAGTTGTAAGTGGCCTCACCAACTGGACAAAACCTTTGCACAAATCTCCTGTAATAGTCAGTTAGCACTAAAAAGCTTCTGATCTCTTTCACCATTTTCGGCCTTTGAGAATTTCCTGTAAATGGCCCAAAAATGCTACTCGCTCTAACCAAAATTCACACTTAGAGAATTTAGTATACACTTTCTTTTCTCTCAATCTTTGTAGCATAAATCTCAAGTGTTCAGTATGTTTTCCTTCTGATTTAGAGTATATCAAGATATCATCAATAAATACTATTAAGAATTTGTCAAGACAATCATGAAATACCCTATTCATTAAATCCATAAAGATTGTTGAGGCATTAGTCAATCCAAAAGGCATTATGACAAACTCGTAGTGCCCATAGTGGGTCCGAAAATTTATCTTTGGAATGTCTTGCTTTGCAATCCTCACTTGGTGATTACCTGACCTCGAGTCAATGTTGGAGAACACAAAACTCCCCTCAATTGATCAAATAAATCATCAATTCGAGACAACGAGTATTTATTCTTCACTGTCAATTTATTTAACTCCCTATAATCTATGCATATACGGAGCGACCCATCCTTCTTTTTGACAAATAGTATAGGCACTCCCCAAAGAGAGTGACTTGGTCTAATAACTTATCTAAAAGTTCTTGCAGTTTTTTTTTTAAATTCTTGTAATTTAGCTGGAGCCATCCGATAAAGGACCTTTGAAATTGGGGCTGAGTTGGATTCTTACTCTATACTAAACTTTAGCTCCATCTCTAAAGGTAAACCTGATAGCTCATCAAAGAAAACATCTGGGAAATCTCGTACTATCGATACATCCTGAACACCTAATTTTTGAATATGAAGCTTATGTACCACATGAGCTAAATATCTCGTGCACCCTTTTGTTAACAATTTTTATGCCTTTATAGTGTTGATCATCATACTAAGCTAATAGCCCTCTCCGAAACTAAAGTGATCCCCATTGTCGAGTTGGAATCAAACCTTTTTCTTTCTACAGTCAATCTCAACTTCATATCTTTCTAGGAAATTAATACCCAAGATAACATTAAAATCGAGCATATCAAAGACAATCAAGTCCACCTTAAACTTTCTCCCATGTATTACTACCCGCTGGTCCCTTGACATCTTATCAGTAATCACACTTTCACCATCCAACATCTCAACTCTAACGGAATGGATAGATCTAACAAGGATTAAACTAATCTTTTCAATAACCCCTAGTGTAATAAAAGAGTGTGTAGCTTCTGAATCAATCAATGCAAACAAAGAAACAAAGTGGAATAGGAGCTGACCAGTAATAGCAGATAGGCTAGCCTCTACTTGACTATGGATAGCTATATAGACCCATGCATTAGTACCTCTCCCAGGCTATACTGGTAGAATTGGGATTTGTTATGGTTGTATCGGGACTGGTACCTTAGTACTCTAACAATCCTTTGTTATATGCCCTAGTTGTCAACATATATAACAAATCACTTATTTCTATCGGTACCAACATTCCTCATTATGACGTCTCCTACAAATTTGACACTAGGAAATATTTGCTTGGCTTCTTGCTACTCTTCCCACCTTTTTTAATTGCTTTTAATTGGAATTTTCTTTTACCCCTATTATTTATGAAACCGAAGCTAATTGAACTACCCTTTGATATTGCAACAGATGTTAAAACAATCAATAAAACAGGTAGAGCTAACCAACTTGGTATCACTGTCTAAGATGTTATCAATAATGAAGGTGTGCCATAGAAGATGCATTCTTGGATAGCTTATTAACATATACCTCGAACCTCAATGCTCTCTCTAATGTCTCTTTATAGGTTTGAGAAGGTTATGGTCTAGCTAACATATGCAAGGCTATCTCCAATCCTAGGCTTTGAAGAAATCTATCTAGTTAGAGACTAGGTGTACTCACCATACTCGAAACAAAACTAGATAAGACATCAAAACAGGTAGAATAATCGTTTGCTGAACCTTCTCCTTGTTGCAAGGAAATGAATTCCTGAACTTTGACTGCTACCACATCAGTTGTTCTGTATTGGACCTCAAATGCCCTTCTAAAATCCTGTCAGGTCATCAGATCTACATTTTTTATTTCTTTAATTAGGTCCAACAATATGTGGGCTTCTCCCCTCATCAAAAAACTGGCATATCGAACATTTTTTTTCTATTAGTCATGGGAAACAAATCCATGGTACTTTTCACCTGTTTGATCCACCCATTAACCATTAGAGGATCATTAGTATCTTTAAATTCATAAAAGGTATGCTAACTAGGTAAGGAATAAATGGGTTCAAGCCGCCTTTGAGCTCCAACTTCTCTTCTCCTCTCATTCCTTATTTCATTTTTTATTTCTTTTCTAACCTCCTCTCGAATCTTACTTCTAATCTCATTTCGGATAGCATCTCTAGCTACACTTTCAAGTGTTGGTCTCTTTTGACTCTTAGTCAACACTTGACAAACTATATCTTTGATTTCTCTTAGCCTAAATCATGAACCACCTTACGAGGTAGGGTTAGATAGCTCTCTTGTCTCTATTTGAATACCCCTTCCACGACCCCATCCTCGTCTTGTGATACTCCTCATTTAATAATTGTATAAGTGTAACTATATAAGGATTTTATCATTCTACTATTTGAATACAGGCAAAGAAAACAACTTACTGCAATCGATTCTCAGGAGCTAATCTATGAGACATGAGGGGTACTTGTGTAATACCAGAATGTAAAACTACATATATATTATATTATATTATATCTATCTTTAAACGCCCAAATCGTGCTCTGATACCAAAAATGTAACCTCTCCTAACCAATAGGTATGTAATAGAAAAACAACAAGAGTTCTCCCATTTTATAAGGCTTGAGTAATTTTTATTATATCTTGTAACACCCCTAATTAGTAATTCACACAAACCAGTCTCATCAATCAACTAGATTTTCATCAACTTAGTTACAATTGACAGAATAAATAAATAATAGTAATTATCATAAAAAAACCACCAACAGGAACTTTATAACCAATTTCAATAACTAACCCCCCCTACACACACACACATATATATATAACGTATTCACAAATATCTAATAATCAGAAAGATATATATATTCCCATGAGTATATACTATCCACCATATAGAGGTATATGCATATCAATATAATAACAACATATATACATATAAGAACCAATATATATATATATATTCACATATACACCAAAAACATATCAATCAACAAAAATATGGTGCCCTCCTCCCATAGCCTTATGTCTCGCTAGTGTTTCTCGGAAACCTCTACTGTAACTTTTTACCTGTAAAATATTAAATTATACAGAGTGAATGATCACGACTCAGTAAAAAAAATCATACTAAATACTCAAAGCATTTCATACCAATACTAATCTCTTCCATACTCAATGTGTCTGGGCTAGTCACATACAAGATAATTTACACGTAACACAATTAATCATATCTCATATCTCTTTTTATCACTATGCAAATATGATTTACACGTTATGATTTATACATGTATAAGTGTCATGACTTTTTTTATTTTCAAATTCTTCTTCTTATTTCTTAAATCTTCTCTGATCGTACATCTTTCTTAACTCTTTGTTAGCCATATAGGCTTGCATACATGATTCTAATGCAAATAACTTTCATAAAACATTTACTAATTCTTTTTGTTTATCAAATATTTTTTATTGACCAGTCTGGACTACATATTACCATACTTGCAGTTACCATACAAGGTACAATCCTCTCTTACACGCACATTTCACTATTTTTCTTTACTATCCACATAGTATAGCTGACATCTTTTTTTGCTATCCACAAAGTATAGCTAACATATTTCTTTTGTTGTCCACACAGTACTACTTGCGTGTAAGGATTTTTTTTTCTTTAAGCATGTTTTCTGCTTTCTTATATCATATGAGTCATTATAAAACTAAAAACATTTGTTTTCCATTTTCTGAATACATGTATAACTTAGGAAATGTTTTTCCTCTTTTTTTATTTTTCTGAAAACATGCATATGCTATGATTCCTCATGTAACCATAATATGAAATATGCATATTCAATGCTTTTCCTCATTCTTTTCAATCCTTATCAAACATCATATTATTTTCTCATGCATTTATATATATCTCATGCATTTCTTATGAATACACATATTTACTATAATGGTTTTTACACATATCATGCATAAAATTAAGCAAAAATTAACCTACAACACATAAAATGACACTTTTACCCTTATGGTCAAAAATTACATGCCTACCCTTAGTGCAAGTTCTTCCATCAATTCATCATTTCTCACATATTCAACACACAAAATCCACTAAGCTAACCCTAGGAATATGAAATGTCTAAAATACCCTTATGGCCAAAAATTACATCATGAGTCCTAATGAATTTCCTTATTTTTTTAAGCATAAATCACCATAATTCTAATACTCTGCACACTTAGACAAGTAAAGGTTATTTGAATAACCTAACTCAAATTACTTCAAGTATGAAATTCTTACATTTTCTCTGCTAATTAAGTGATGTAAGTCTATTATCCTTCTTTTCTTCTTCTTAGCAACCTTAATTAACCAAAAGCATAATCATCAATTAAAACTCTAAACTTGGCATATCTTAAAAATTAAACTTTTACCTTAGAACTTGTCAGAATGGATAGATTTATAATTTTTATAATTGGAAGCTCTGGAAATTAAGTTGTTTAACTAGGTTTTTTGGTGAATTTTTGTTTGAAGAAAACTTTAGTGAAGTTTGTGAAGAATTCTCAGCCAAGGAAGAAGAAAATGAATAGTTTTGTCGTTTTATAACTATTTTAGACTAATTTACGCTTAGCCTTCTCCAAAAATAACTATTTTATCCCTGTCCAATTACCAAAAGCCCTTAGCACCATCATATAATTTCAAGTGTGACATTCAATTTGTATTCACACTTTGTCCCTTAAATCCTTCTAAAATGACTATTTTACCACTTTTGAAAATTATTGTTCATTTAGTAGTTTTGAAGAATTCCTTCACAATTTCTTTAAACAACAACTTATAAAATCAACTCTAAGGGTAATTTTGGAAGTAGAGTTTATTGGCATACCTCAATTTGGATTTACAAGTCATTTCATTAGGAAATTTATTTCCAAATTCTATTGATCTTTTTATGAGTATTATTGTATCATTGTGTATATTATGTCATAAAAATTTTACATCTGTTCAAAAAAGACCTATCTTTGTTTTTGACACAACTAATCCATTTTGTTTAACTGCATGGATGAATGTTCTAATGTGTTTAAAATGTTGATCTATGCCAGATGAAACTATTAGAACATCATCTATGCTATTAGAAATTTTGAATAAGGATTGAAGCTTTCATTCATTATTCTTTGAAATTCTGATGGAGCATTTTTTAATTCATATGGCATCACATTCCATTCATATTCTCCAAATAATATTGTAAATATAGTTTTGTATCTGTCCTTTTGGTCAATTTTATTTGCTAGAATCCAGATTTCATGTCAAATTTTGAGAATATCTTAGCATTGCATAATTTTTGTAGTAGGTCCTTTTTATTTAGCGGTGGGTATCTTATCCATTTTAATGCTTTGTTTAAAAGTTTGGAATTTATTACGAACCCCTATTCTAATTCAACATTTTTCTATACATAAAAAACTGAACAACTCCATAGAGATTTACTTAGTCTTCTTCTAATTCAACATCCATTTGAATTGGTCTTGCTTTTGTGGAGATATCTTTTTCATCAAAAAAATTTTCATAGGGCAATTCTACAATATGCTTCTTTCTCTCCTAAAAGGCATTCGGGACATCTAAACATATTTGATTTTCTATTTCTTTTTTTAAATTTAAAACTTTTTATTGGATTTCTTTTCATTGAAGTTGATCTTCAATTCTTTGTTATTTTAATTTATCTTTGAGATATTGTATATGTTTTTCTTTATTTTGTATAATATTATTTAATTCTTTTTTTTGGGTGAACATTTCTTGTAGTATGTTAAAGTTTCATTTTATTAGTTTATCAATAAATTCAAAAATGATCTCTTCTCCCATTATAGTTTTTTTAATTCCAATTTCATTAACTGTGAATGGTTGCATTAATCCTATGAAAGGTGTTCCTAAAATCACTGTTCTTGATAAATCTTTTACGAAGACAAAAGTTGTTTTTAGGCAAATGTCTTTATTGCAGACTCTTATATCTATTTATTTGTATTTGATATGGAATTTTGAAACATTACCGAACTTACTAATTCAAGAGTTTTCTTGTAGTATTTTGTGGGAATTAATCTTTCTTAAATACAGTTTAAATTTGCTCCTGTATTAAACAGAGCAATTGTGTCCAAAATGAATTCATCATTTATTACAATTTTTACCCTTACATGTCATTTTTTATATGATATGATTGCCAACATGTTTAGAAAATCTTCTTTGGTTTCTTCTTCTTCTAGTTTAGATTCAGTTTCTCTTTTTTCTTTTCTTTTTCTTAATGAGTTTATTACATGTGAGTTAATTTTTTGTTATTCTTTTAATTATTTGATTTCAAATTTAATATGTTGGATTTCTCTTGTCAAATCTTCTAATGTTGGTTTCTTTTTGTCATGTTTTTAAAATTTTTCTAAAATATCTTTCAAACTATAAGTTTTATGGATTTCTATTTTCTTTTTCGGGTTTGTCAATTGTTAGTTTTAATTTTTGTAATTATTATTTTCAAAGGTTTGGGTCTTAAATTTTGTTTACAACTTCTAATAGAAATTTTTGGTCTTTTGTTAAAACATTTATTTCATTCTCACTTGAGCCTTCTATGTCAGCTATTTGGATAGTCGGATTTGATGTTTCCTTTTTAAAGGATTCATTGTTAGGGGACTCTACCATTAACATTTCTTTTTTTGTTAAAATTTCTTCTTCTAATTCAAATTCTTTAATCTTTTTACTTAATTGACAATATTTGGAAGTATGACCTTGTCTTCCACATCTCCAGCACATGCATTATTTGTAAGTTTTTGGAGCTGGTTTTTGTTCCTTTTTGTTTTTTTAGGTGAATTTTCTTTTATTTTTTGTGAATTTTCTTTGTTTTACTAATTTGGCCATCACAATCTCTAGATTTTTTTATTTCTTCTGTGTTTTTTAAGATATGAGTTCTTATATTGAAAATCAAATTATTCACAAAATGTTCCTAATTTTTTTTCCTAATTGTTTTCTTTCTTTTTGTCTTTGGTAGGCTAATTTTTCATCTTTGCATATTTTTATTCCAACCTTTTGCATAAAACTATGTAATTATCCGTAAATTAAATCATCATAAAGTATAACTCCATCATATTGTTTTCTAATTTTTTCTCCAACTTTTTCTCCTAAATTGTTTGGTAATCTTACTAAAAATTTGACTTTCAAATATGTTTTGTTACTATCTGGCATTTGCATTACTATAATAAAAAAGGTTTTCTTATACCACCTATAATTGTAGAGAGTTTTATACTTTAAATTCATTGATGTAGCTTGACTTTTGTCTTTAATATTTGTAAGATCTCATAAAATGATAGATGATTGCAAATATTAAAGTATTTAGTGCATCTTGGATAGTTTTCCCTTCGTCATCTAAAATTATGGTTCCATTGTCATAAACTTTTATAGCATTTAATATCAAATTTTGTTGTTCTTCCTTGAGATGGTAAACCCACCAAGCTTTAGAGAGTCAGTGAGACCAACAATTAACAAATGGGTTACTATTTCATCTAAGGAATTAAGTTTTGCTCTATAAGCATTGTTTACCATTATCATTTGTTGTAATATTGTAATGATATTATAATCAGACATTCCATCTATATTCCACTCACAAATTGAATTAGCATTGTATTTTTTCTGTTGAATTAATGGTGATTCTTCTAACAAAAGATCAGGTGTCGAAGCTCTTGGATAATAAATTTTTTGGGGCTTTCGCCAATTCATTTTGTTTATTTATACAGAATTTTCATCAGATGAAGATGATTGGTTATTTGACATAACTTTTGATGTGACAAATTGAAACAACTATCTTGGATGTGATAGATTGAGTACTATCAAGGCAATTAAATTTGAGTTTGAAATTCCTAATCCTATCTAATTAAGTTTTTTGTTTATTTCTTGGATTAATTCACTTTTGTTAGAAAGTTCTTTTGAGAAATTTTTTGAAATTTCATGTGGGTTAAACAAAGATTTATGGATCTTAAATTTTAAAGGTTTTGATTTTTCATCTATGACTTTAGTAATTGGTTGATTGACAACATCTTCAACTCTATTTAATTGTTGCTATTTTGTTTCCAAACATTAGTTTGTATAGTTATTTTATTGTATAATATTTCTATGTCATTTCCTATAATTTAGTTTAAAACTTCTTTTCTTTTGAAGGGAGTTGCAGTTAAAGTTACTCCTTTATATGGTATTGAAATTTCTCAAAACAAGGGATGCATAGATTCTAAATTTTTTATTTTTTTCCCCTTTACAATTTTTCATGTTTTTGCTTTCTCTTGTACATTAATTGTTTCTTTATTACAAAAGCATTGGAAAAAAGGTATATATGTATAATTTTCTTCTAAATAATTATAATATTTTTGTTAAATTTGGTCTCTTTCTTCTTTAGTATATGGTTTGAAAAACTGTTTTCTTTTGGATTTATTTATTTTGGAATAAATTTTTTCTTAATAATTTCTTGCTTATTTCATATTTTTCTATCACATTTAATTTTGGTAGATTTTCAAAAGAATCAATCATTTAAGAATGAATGGGAGATATTCTTTGTGAAGCCTCTTCATCATCTTCTTATGAGGGTGTTTGAACAGAATAGTAGGGTCTTGGAACATTTGAAGAATTATTTACTCCTTGGATATTTGTTCTTATTAAACTAGATCTTAGGATTCAGGAACATGAAAATCTTTATGGTTCATAAGTTGGTTTTATTTTAATCTTGAGAATGGAGATTAGGCATCGTCAATACTTACTCTTGGTGATCTGTTAAACCTAATTGTTACACATCATATGGTTTCTCAAGAATACTATCTATTTCTATATTTTGAATTGGTTTGAGAGCTTCTTATATTGCTCTTTGGTTGAAGGGTGTGACTATATCTAATCCAATCCTAGGGTAAAGTAATTTGATCCCAACTTATGGTTTTTGATATTGTAATATTTGATCTATTTTGGTTTGCTTGAAATAAAATTGTGTGTCCTTTTGGGTCATCCCAAACTACTCTAGATTTAAAGATAAATTATGTTACTTTGCATTAAACTCTATAAATATAAGCTATGGGTATTGATCCTGGTTTAATGTCATAATTAAATGTTTTTGATACTTAAAGTTAGAACATCTTATATATTTTGGTCCTCTAAACAGACTATATAATTTGGGTAATGATTGAAATATATTGGTTCATTGGACAAACTAAATTCAATAATTCCTAAGAGCGAATCCTTGAAGTTATTAAATCTAGGATCTCTTAAACAAGTTAAAATTATAATATTCATTCCTTCCATACTTATGACTGTAATTATAATTCTTTTTATATTTCATGACTATTTCTTTCGTTATTGATTTTGTTGTTTGAAAAGAACTAATCATTTTAATTGCTTTTTTTTTTTGTCCTAATGATGTATTTTGATTAATTTAGAAAATTAACTTTATTCAATGAATATAATTTTGATTCTTTGTAAACATTCGTTAAACTTAGCCTAGATATATTTCATTTGTCTTTGCTAAGTTGGAGATTTTTTGGTTTGATTATTTGTTTATTTTTGTCCAAATTAATGTTTTAGTTTGATTGATTATTAGTTTCATTTTTAGTTATACTTATTTCATTATTGGTATTAAAACTTGAAGTTGACACGGACCTAAGTATTCCATATTTATTAATTGATTGTTTTGTTCCCTACAATAGTTGGTTCTAAGGGATTTACTAAGGGCAACTATCTATTGCCCTACAACAACCCAAATAAACTCAATACTAAGACCAATTAATCAACAATTATTAAACACAAATTTAACACTATATATATTACAATTTTTTTTATGGAGTAATTTAAACTTGCATTTCTTAGTCTTGAAACCTTTATTTTTGATGAAACCTCTACTAACACATACAATGAACCAAAATATAAATAACGTCAAATTAATCTTATTCTATTGTAGAAAACATTATACTTAGTATTAATAAATTATCCATTTTGGTTCAAAAAATGTGAGATACCACGTCCATGGTTGGCCTATGTTCTAGATTGAAACCCAAGCAATCAATTGCTAACTTTACAACTACCATCAATCAATCCTAAATAGCAAGTGAAGGAAGTGAAGGGCATTGGTTTAAAGCATTGTTTAGCAATATGTTCTCTTAAGTGAAAGGAAAGGACAAAGAAGGAATGATATCACCTGGATGCTTTCCCTTGATCACTTCTAATGCTAACTCTCCAAGACTATATACATATATTTCTTAGTTACCTTCATCATGTAAGCCAATTTTGCAAATTAAAGTGAAAGACAAATCATGAGAACATACATCATAACGGTTCTTTATGAGTGTAATTAATGAATCAGACAATTGCATATGAATTATAAATATACTGGTGCATTATTTCTATATGTACCAATAAGTTGTGTCCAACTGAATAAGTCTAGGTTGAGAAATTCGGCAATTCCAAAGTCTAAAACAAGAGCTAATTCATATTTGAATCCACAAACACATTTTTTGCTTGATTTCTCTTAATGGACTATTGGTTGTATGTAGGATAAGGCTTCAGCTAGACCTTTGTAAATATTTACTCTCTTACTCCAATCCAATTCTCTTGTTGTCGCTTCATTACTCAAGAACGTGGCTAAACTACTTTTGTCGAGATACTCATAAACTAAAAAGGAGTGTTGAGAATGTATACAAAAACCAAATATTTCACAAAATTTTGATGAAGTTTCTCTTTTAATGTCGTTTTCTTATTCAATAACTCTTTTTGGTAATTTATCTCATCAGGATAAAGTGAGTGAAATTTTTTGATTGCCAAAATAGCCTCTGATAGAAGTTGTGCTTTATAAACACTTCTATATACACCACTCCGATGCAATACTTGGCATTAAAATTCTCTATTACACTTGGAATTCCTTCAAACATTGTTTTTCCATCAAAATTTTATATCAAAAGAAATGTATTATTGTTCACACTAAAAATGTTTGCTCGATAACTTTTTGAAAACAAAAGAACATTATTGTCACAACAATTAAAAAAGCAAGTGCTCCTAAAGAAGCAAAGGAAATTACCCTCTTTCCTAAGACATGTTTGCATGAAGTGAATGCTACAAGGTGTCAGTTTGCTCACATTTGTTAAAGTAGTGCCCTAGCGTCAATTATCACTAGTGTATTTTAGTGTAATTTGTAATCATATTTCTAATTAATAATAATTGCATTCTTTATCTTACATTGTATTCACAATTTAAAAAATGTCCTTAGAATGATTGAACCATGACAAAGGGCTAAGGACATGTCAACTATTCAAGAAGATGCTATGTTCATTAACAACATGGTGCAACATGGGGTGGTCGTTTTTAATGCATTTTAAGAACATAGCATCTTGAACCATTAACAACTTAATTTTAAGAGTCTAATTAGAGAAGAAAATGAATAGATGATTTATCATTAGTATTGAACCATTAAAATGTATTGGATTAGTAAGTTTTCAATATAAAAAACTTGCTGCTACACAAAAATAGCTACAGAAATTAGCTGGTGCTATTTGATTTGGTTTCATCATCAAAAAAAAAAAAATTAAAAGTAGAAAAATAATGTGGCTGTTTGTGCGAAAATATCTTAATATGATAGAAATGGAGGAAGGAATGGAGGAATACACAATGGACATGTTTAAGGTGGAAGACTTTTATATTGATTATGAATTGGATACGACTAAATACTTTGATTTATGTCAACCAGATGTTTAGGAAGATACAATAAAATTATGCGTACACACTTTTCGGTCATAATTTGGATACACAAATAATGTGTCATATTGTGATCGGATGATTTTGAATTAAAAATAAAATAACACCTAATTATCATGTAAAGCTTGAGAGGGTAGGATTTTTTTAAAACAAATTTGGAGAGAAATAAATGTAAAAAGGGGTCATTATCTTGAGATATTAATTAAAATAGTCACTTTTTTTGTCTTTTATACATATGTATCCACCTTTTTTCCCATTATACAAACATAGCCACTTTTTAATTTGATTGTCTTTAAAAAGAGAAGAGACACTCGACAAAAAGCAATAGTGGTCCAAAGTTGTGCTTTACTTTTGACAACATTCTAGAAAAAAAAAAAAAAAAGAATGTTGTTAAAATATTGCATGAAACACAAAACAATCCAAATAAGTTCTAGATCTACACCATTTAAATGTTATTTATTTTGTTAGAGAGCATGTTTGTATGATAACTCATGGTTACTTAATAAAGGTTATTGTTTCAAAGTTAAAGTAGATAAAATACTGAATAAATAACCAGAAAGTTTAATATATCAAGTAGAAAGTAAATGTTTTCTTGATTTTATGTTTGAAGGGCATTGGGTTACCGAAGATAATGGTATTATGAGATAATTTAGTAGGGATGAAAGAATGATAATGGTTGATACAAGAGTTGATTTGAAAGGATTAGTCAAAAAAATATGTTATCGTTTGAGAATCAATCGAAGGCGATCAAATGTGTGTATATATATAGACAATGATTTAACAGTGCCTGGAAACCCATATAAGCTCTAAGATGATTAGAAAGTTGAATTTTTTTATAATGGTAGTAAAAAAAAAAAAGTATTGACTTGTCTTTATGTTACAAAGAGTCAAATTGAAGAAAGAGACAATCTTGATAAAAAGCAAGTTGAGGAAGAACAATTGCTAGATGATATGAAATATGATTAGGCACAACCACAAGTGTATAGAAGGATGAAGAATTAGGTAATCACAATGATGATTATGATAAGAATGAAGATCTAGAGGAAGAATTTGATAGGTTTATGGATGTTAATGAGATATATGATGTACCAGTCGATAAGCTTGAGTTGCATGGAAGAGAAGACATTGAGAAAAGTTCAAGTAATTTTCATAATGTCAAGGGCGAGTCTAGCACAACACATCATAGTTAGGCTGATCATAGAGCATCCTCGATAAATATAAATGTCTCTAATCTATTTCAATGGTTCCTGTCGATAACTGTGGATGTTAAGAATGAGCTAATTGGTAATGTTGAAAGACAACCCAATGTAAGGATCAAATTGATGGGTTATTATAATAGTAAGGAAGAATTACAAGATTTATTTGCAAAACTTGCTTTAGAACAAGGTTTTCAATACAAAGCTTATAGGTCAACAACAAAACAATGGGTGATTAGATGTAGGAACAAAGAACATTGTAAATGGCAGACACGGGCAAAAAAGAAAGATGGAATTGACTTATGGTAGTTACGTCATTTGGATGAAATACACGTGTCCCAAAGATCAAATATTACTTTATCATAAATAGGCTAGTGCTTGAGTATTGAGGAATCATCAATGATATAATAGATAGATACAAGATTGGCATATCGTACACACAACGTGGCATGCAAAGACATGTGCATTAAATGCATTAAAAGGCTTACCAAAGGATTTTTTCATGCTCTGACTAGAGTACTATCATAATCTTGTGTCAAGCAACCATAACACAATCACACATATTGATATAGATGAATGTAACTGATTTAAGTTTTTTTTCATGACATTGGGTGTTTAGTATGGGGATTTAAAAAAACTTTTGTCCAGTTATTTGTATTAATATTGCATATTTGAAAGAAAGGCACCTTGGGAGACTATTTATTGTTGTTGCAAAAGATAATAATAGCCATATTTATCCATATAGGTTTATCATCAAAATTGATATGAAATTCGACTACTGCCAATACAACAACAATGATTGGGTTGACCATCCAACCACCACAAAAGAGCCTCACAGGTTGAGGAAGTTTAAAAATGTTTCTGTAACAGATGCCACGAACCTGGTCGTACTAGAAATGCATGTCCAAGTCTAATCCATATAATTGTGGCATCTTCCTCTTAAGTTTTTGGCCGAACAAGGGATGACCTTCAATTGACATTTAAATTTCATGTGTTTATTTATACTGTTTCTTGTATGTTGCTTAAAATATTTATGAACTTCAATTGTATGCCTAGCTATAAATTTTAATTGCTTGGTGGCTCATTTTGGCTTTTGTTCTTGGAAAGGTCCTCGTCCTACATAGGAATAATATATGTTATTTCATGTGAACAACGAATATTAAATAAAACACCACATTCCTCTCCAATCTCATAATCCTCCTCCTCACTTATCCATGACACCACCCTAAGAAACCACTATGCCTTTCTCTATTACAGTGTTGGAAGCAACACAGGAAAGAGAATGTCCTATTAAGTTAAATAAAACAAATTCGATTATAAAATTAAAATTAATGATTCAAATAACTACAAGATATTTGAAACTAATCCTTATAGGAAAAGCCTCTATAATCATTGGTTTGTGTTCCCATGAAAGGATGTTCAGGGTCCTCTATTTTAGCATCTGAGGGATTTGATCAATTCTGTTGTTTTTAACAAAATCCCTGAGGTTACCTAATACTTCGTAACTCCATAACTGTATTTTCACCCAACATTTAGGTTAACAAATATGATCACGTGATAAAAAACTCATTAATAAATAAATAACATGATTACCTAGAAGCCTATTGCATACCTCATTATCAAATAATTTATAGACAGCGATACAATAAGGAAAGGTGGATAACTCTTCACAATGTACTCATATCTCGTGTGTATGGCTTGCCATGACAAGTCCATCATTGCATTCCACACAATGGTCCCCATGAGTACCTACTAAATGTATCAAGGTCATCTGCTAAATGTATGAACCGATCATGGATGACCTTCTTAGTGTCCCCTCCCCCCCCCCCCCCCCCCCCCACCCTAATTACAGCGTTATGTGAAAAATATAAGATGACTAGCTTGACCTCATCGTCATCGTCATCACCCTAGCAATATGCCTCAATCTTTGCCTTCATATCAATATAATTAATTGATGCAACCCTTGGAATATATTATCGTCTCAATTAGAGGGCCCTTGAAATGTATACATATGATAACACATTTGTATTATTGCTAAAAATTACCCCTATCACCAAGGCAAACTCTACTAGGCTAAACTGGAACATCAACACCATTTACTTAGAGTCAAAACTTCCTTCTACAATGCTCACAGTTTATAATATAGAATAACATTGAGTGCATGAGTATCAAGCCATTCTAATGTTCTCACATGCTTAGAAAATGCTCAAAACATGTTCCTTTTAAAATTTCTCTATTAGTCATACTAAGGCTAGAGTAGATCCTTGTAATTGCATCTAGGCTCACTTTGACAATCACTTGGGCTCAAAATCTGTGTAATGTGGAACCTATACTTACCATCCCACTCATTGATAAGAAATTTTTGAAACAAACCACAAAAAGAATAACTAAGTAAAATAAGCAATTTAAAAAACTAAGTAAATTTTTGAACCAATACTCACCTCATTTGACTTTTTAGGTGTTTGAGCTTGAAATCAGATGAAAATCAACGAAGTTGATGAAAACTTGTCGATAGAATGCATCCAAAAGTATGAAAACATGACTATCAATGATTGGACGACATTGATAACTATGATGGAGAGACGACAACTTGTTGGCCAACCTAATTTGCCCACAATGGAGCGATGACTTAGTTGCTTGGTGATGGTGGTGAGTTTTATGCCTTGGTTGGGTGAGTGGATAAGCTTTATGTCTTGGTTGGGTGAGTGGATGAGTTTTATGCCTTGGCTAGGTTGGCTAGGTGAGTTTATGCCTTGGTTGGGTGAGTAGAAACCCTAAGGATATTTTATGTTTTGGGTTACATATGTATAATAGGAAAAAAAATGGCTATATATATATATATACATACAAGGGGAAAAAATAGGTTATTTTAATTAATATCTCATTATCTCTGTACCCCTACATATTTTCCATGGATGGTAAGCATAGGTACTTGCATTTTTTTCTTTAGCCCACAGCAAAAAGATGGGTGGTAGGAATTCATGTAATTCACTAATGATTGTATGTAATTCATCTAATTGGACAAAGAAAAGTATATTCTTTGAGTTAGAATATTATAATTTCTAAGAATTTTGTTCAACATAAAAAAGGAAAAGGTATTACACTAGAGGTTAGCAAAATTGGTGAAACATTAAAACTTTCAAATAAAAAACTTGAGTTTGAGTCACTGTCACGCTTGTGAAACTCTAGAATAATTACTTATCAATATATTTATAAACTTTACAATTTCAGTTTCTCATTTAATATTATTAATCATTTCCTTTCAATTAGCTTAAACAAATTAAGGAAATTGAAGGATTGATTCAATTGTTTCATGCCACTCATGATGATGAAGCTAGAGTTCAATATGTAATTTATGTTTTTATCTAACTTTTTATATTGAATAAATAACCTTATTATGAGAATATATGACATGAAGATATATTTAAAAGAACATAAGATCTAATGATATAGTCAATAGTTCATCTAAGTTTTAATTATTTATATGCTATTGAAAGAGATGGCTAGTAATTATGCACATTATTATGTTAGGAGAAAATGTTTGAGTTGCAAGAACAATTTATATAGTTGTGGGATTTGTAAGAAGTGAAAAACAAGTTTGTGAGTAAGTTCTTGCAAAAGTTTTAAGATTTAACTGAAAGTTCACATTTTGTCTGTCTTAACATTATGCTTCTGATACTATATTAGAAAAAACTTTAGAGTTACGACGTAAAGTTGAGAATAAGAAGTTAAAATTAAAGAATTAGACAATAAAAAAATCTCAACAAGAGCAAAAAATCAAACTTGAAGAAAAACAAAACAACATGATGAATTTATTGAAAATCTTTGGTGTTATATGTATCACCTTCATCTTAACCTCTTTACTCTCTTTCTAATTGAGGTCCTTCTGAAATTTGAATTTTTAGCTTTTAAGGATGGACACTTATATGTACACTTTTTGGTTATGTAACTATAAATATATGAGCTTCTTACTGTCTAATTATGAACTTTTTTTTTTTGGAAATATATGAGTTGTTTAGGTATCTTAGGTTCAATATGTGGGAGTTTTTTACTATTTGGATATGCACATACTAAAGTGTTGGTTTTGTAGCGAAAAACATATGTTTATATGGTTGTTTAACAGTGACAATATATATTTTTTATGTACAAATAATAAGGGTGGAAACCCTGTAAAATTTTTAGGAACCAAAATCTTGAACCTGTAAGGTCAGTTTTCGGTGGAGACTAACCTTACAGGGTCTAGGTAGGTTCCGATTCCTACCCAAAATCTATAGCACAATATATATATATATATATATATATATAACCTCAAAAACTAAGGATCACCAAAAAAACCCAAGAAAACTGACTTCATAGTGAATGAACAAAGATGACGGGGTAACAAAATGGACTTATGAGTGCAACCACAGTGGCTAAAGGCAATGGACATGGGTCAGAGCTGCAACAGTGCCAACAAATGGCGAAGAAGCAAAAGCAAGCAAAGAAGACTAGCAAACCTGAGAAAATTCCAGTAAAAAGCAAATAGGTTAATTTTATGCATCAAATTTTTTTTTTTAAGTTCCTAAGAGCAAGGAACCGAAATTGGTCCTGGAACCCGCAAGTTATTTTAGTTCAATACTTAGAACCTGCCCTATCTCTTTTGATTTTGGGTAGGAACTGGAATTGAACATCAGGTACCCAATGATTTCGGTTCCGAACAGGTAATGTGCTCACCCCTAATAGATAAATATGTTTTGTATATGAAGCAAAAGACATATGTATTATGATAAAATTAAAATAATTGTGATACTGTATCATTTTTATAGTATATATTAAACCAGGAAAATAAAAATAAAAATTATGACAGAATAAAACCATAATGTCTAATAATTTTTGTTGCAAACATTATTATTTTAGTAACTATATTAGTTACTAAATGTTAAAACCATATACTAGCAAAATATTAAAGAATAAATTTTATAACTAATCATCTTCTTGGAAAAAAATTATATATGACGGCATTCTTTTATATTTAATTTTTTTAGTTGTTAATGATATTCGTTTGTGACTAATTTTTTTTAGTTGCTAACGATATTAATTTATGTCTAATTTTTTAATTATTAAAGATATTCATTTTTGCATATAATTATTTTAGTTATTAACAACCTTTAGTTGCGTCTAATTTTTTTAGTTGTTTAACACATTCATTTTTGCATTTACTTTTTGTATATGTTAACGACATTTATTTGTGGCTAAAGTAAGTGGTTATTTCGACCAATTTGTAACTATTTTAATTTTAATTAACAATTAAGATATTAGTTGTTAAAAACAATTTTCAATAATTAATTAAAATTAGTTGTGATATTTTTTTCTCAACGATAATTTCGGAATAAATGTGTGACTAATATTTAAAAAACGGTAAATATAGGATTTAACTAAATATGAAATTTTAGCAACTATTTACTTTGGACGCTAAATGTTAATTTTCTTGTAGCGCATAACAACAAACTGAAGCAGGGAAATTGGTGAAAAAGCTATGTATATATATAAAAGCAACAAATGGATATATGGTCAGACGTATTTGACTTAGCTTTAAAAAGGTGTTTGTCATGCATGCATTTATATTAACAATAAAACCTATGTATATACATTTTTTATATTTAAATATATACATATATAAATATATCATTATATAATTTAGTAATTTTTAATTAATAATAAAGTATTATCTAATTATATAATGATACATTCATATATCTATATATTTGTATATCAAAAATATATATACATAAAATTTAAAAAGATAGAGGTGGACTACTTCAATTTTATTGCTCATGTAGATTCTACGGACTCTTTGATGTGTGGATTGGATAATAATGTTGCTTTTCGTCCACTAGGAAAATGATATCAATAATTAAAGTCTTGGCTCTAACATTTTAGTAAGGCCAAAGGACCTAGTCCCACCCAATATTTGTTGTATTCCCAAATTGATATATCTTAATTATTGAAAATTTAAATTCTCATCATGTAAGTTATTAAAATTAATAGAATCAATTAAGTATCAGAAATAAAATCGTTATTTAACTAATAATACATTAAAAATAATAAAACATTATCTATTTTTTCATAGGTTTAGAAAACTAACAATTTTTCATAATATTAAACTTTGAAATATAATATTTTCCCTCCCTAGTCAAGCGTCATCTCTAACCAACTTCTCTCTTCCTCCCTTTTTCGTTGTCATCTTTATTAAAGACAAACATGATTTTCTTCATGTAGAGATGACACTGAAAAAAGGAAGAGAGAGATAAGTTGGCTATAGACAGTGACAAAAAAAAAAGAGGAAAAAAAAAGAAACCCTAAGGAGGGAAATATAATATTTCAAAGTTTAATATTAAGGAAAAATTATTAATTTTCTAAACCTATAAAAGAAATGAATAATGTTAATTAATTATATTAATTTTAATAACCCATGAGTGGGTGTTTAGATTTTGAATAATTAATAAATACTAATTTGGAAATACAATCAACCTTTGATGAGAATAAGTCCTTTGGCCTTTTAGTAAATACTTCTAACATTGTTGACACTTTAAAGAGGTCTTTATCTTTTAGGGTTAACATTATCCTTATGTTAGTGGTTCTACTTTTTTGACTAATTTTTATTATAGGAAAACGTAATTTTCATTATGTTAATAGAGTCATGATTCAAACATTCAAGTAAACTTTGATAACGTAGTTGATCCAGCCATACTATGCCAGTGCTTTTGCGTCTATGATGAAATTGCCTAGATATTCCTTTCTTTTCAATGTCCGCTATCTGTACTAAGGCTTTTTTTTTTAAAAGACCTTGAAGATTGCTCATTAGGTTGCATCTTTTTATTTTCTTTTCCAAAGTTCTTAGCTTTGTCAATAGAGCTTCTGTTCTACTTCCTATTAAGTTTAAAAATAACCTCTTTCCAGAAAACACTTGAAAATATAATGGTTGACCATATTAGTTTATCATCAATTTTGAGATAAAAACACTTTGGAGATATCGAACTATCACCTTTAGTCTATCAAAATGATCTAATTTTGTTTTTAGTTGAAATGATTGAATTTTTAAATTTTTTCATTAAAGAGTTTAAACTTTTTTATTTTCTTATAGAAGGAATTAAACTTTCACTATTTATAAAAGGCCAAAGGACTATTTCTCACCCAAGGTATGTTGTATTCTCAAGTGTTCTCCCATTAACTTTGATAATACCAAATACCTATCCATGAGCAGTTAAAATTAACAGAACCTAATCCCTTGAAGTTTTATCTCTTTTTTCTCTCTAAACTTTAAAAACTAAAAGTTTCCCCCATCTTAAGTTTTAAAAAACGGTAATTTCACCCTAGGGTTTCGTTTTGAAATCTCTGATTTCATCTCCAACTTCATTGCTGACGGTCTCTCCCTCCCGAAGCATCCTCTCTTTCTAGTGGTCTCTTTCCTTTTATTTAGACACCCAATCGGCGTTGGAAAAGCCGTGGAAGACAAAAACG
This sequence comes from Mangifera indica, assembly GCF_011075055.1. Lineage (NCBI taxonomy): Eukaryota > Viridiplantae > Streptophyta > Magnoliopsida > Sapindales > Anacardiaceae > Mangifera > Mangifera indica. Next base: position 7,514,728 of record NC_058138.1, read on the forward strand.
ACAGCTTTGTCTTCGTCTGGTTTCAACGCCAATCAGGTGTCCAAATGGGAGGAACTGAAATCTGTCTAATGAACCACTAACTAGGTCCGTTTCAGTTCCTGAGAGCAAGGAACCGAAATCGTCCTAGAACCCGCAAGTTATTTTAGTTCAATACTTAGAACCTACCCTATCTCTTTTGATTTTGGGTAGGAACTGGAATTGAACATTAGATACCCAATGATTTCGGTTCCGAACAGCTAATGTGCTCACCCCTAATAGATAAATGTGTTTTGTATCTGTAGCAGAAGACACGTATTATGATAAAATTAAAATAATTGTGATATTGTATCATTTTTATAGTATATATAAAACCAGGAAACTTAAAATAAAAATTATGACAGAATAAAACCATAATGTCTAATAATTTTTGTTGCAAACATTATTATTTTAGTAACTAATATAGTTACTAAATGTTAAAACCATATACTAGCAAAATATTAAAGAATAAATTTTATAACTAATCATCTTCTTGGAAAAAAATTATATATGATGACATTCTTTTATATCTTATTTTTTAAGTTGTTAATGATATTCATTTGTGACTAATTTTTTTTAGTTGCTAACGACATTAATTTATGTCTAATTTTTTAATTATTAAGGATATTCATTTTTGCATATAATTATTTCAGTTATTAACAACATTTAGTTGCGTCTAATTTTTTTGGCTGTTTAACACATTCATTTTTGCATTGAATTTTTGTATATGTTAACGACATTTATTTGTGGCTAAAGTAAATGGTTATATCGACCAATTTGTAACTATTTTAATTTTAATTAACAATTAAGATATTAGTTGTTAAAAACAATTTTCAATAATTAATTAAAATTAGTCGTGATATCTTTTTCTCAATGATAATTTCGCAATAAATGTGTGACTAATATTTAAAAAAGGTAAATACAGTATTTAACTAAATATGAAATTTTAGCAACTATTTACTTTGGATGCTAAATGTTAATTTTCTCGTAGCGCATAACAACAAACTAAAGCAGGGAAATTGGTGAAAAAGCTATGCATATATATAACAATAAAACTATGTATACTTATTTTTGGTATACAATTTGTGTACACAGATGAGATGTTATCATGTGATTAGATATTTTTTTTATCATATGATAACACATGTTTTAAAATCACCTAATTACATTATTACACATCACTATGTATATAAATTATGTACCAAAAATAAGTACACATAGTATTGCTCTATATATAAAGGCAACAAATGGATATATGGTCAGATGTATTTGACTTAGCTTTAAAAAGGTGGTTGTCATGTATGCATTTATATTAACAATAAAACCTATGTATATACATTTTTTATATTTAAATATATACATATATAAATATATCATTATATAATTTAGTAATTTTTAATTAATAATAAAGTATTATTTAATTACATAATGATGCATTCATATATCTATATATTTGTGTATAAAAAATATATATACATAGAATTTAAAAAGATAGAGGTGGACTACTTCAATTTTATTGCTCACGTAGATTCTACGGCCTCTTTGATGTGTGGATTGGATACTAATGTTGCTTTTCGTCCACTAGGAAAATGATAATTAAAGTCTTGACTCTAAAATTTTAGTAGGCCAAAGGACTAAATCTCATCAAAAGTTGATTGTATTTTCGAATTAGGATCTATTAATTATTTAAACTCTAAACACCCACTCGTGGGTTATTAAAATTAATATAACTAATTAATATTATTTATTTCTCTCATAAGTTTAAAAAACAAATAATTTTTCTTTAATATTAAACTTTAAAATGTTGTATTTCCCTTTTTAGGGTTTCTTTTTTTTTTTCCCTCTTTTTTTTGTCATTGTCTTTAGCCAGCTTATCTCTCTCTTCCCTTTTTCAGTGTCATCTCTAGACAAAAACAATCATGTTTGTCTTTAATAAAGACGACAATGAAAAATGGGAGAAAGAGAGAAGTTGGTTGGAGACGGCACCAGACTAGGGAGGGAAAATATCATATTTCAAAGTTTAATCCTATAAGGAAATTGTTAGTTTTTTAAATCTATGAGAGAAATAGATAGTGTTTTATTATTTTTAATGTATTATTAGTTAAATAACAATTTTATCTCTGATACTTAACTGATTCTATTAGTTTTAATAATTCACATTATGAGAATTTAAATTTTCAATAATTAACATATATCAATTTGGGAATACAACAAATCTTGGGTGGGAATAGGTCCTCTGGCCTTACTAAAATTTTAGAGTCAACATTATCCTCATGTTAGTGGTTATACTTTTTATGACAAATTTAATGAAAGTCTTTATTTTTTAAGGTCAACATTATCCTCATGTTAGTGAAAATTACGTAGTTGACACTTTAATGAAAGTCTTTATCTTTTAGGGTCAACATTATTCTCATGTTAGTGGTTCTACTTTTCATGACAAATTTAATCAAAGTCTTTATCTTTTAGGGTTAATATTATCCTCATGTTAGTGAAAATTACGTAGTTGACACTTTAATGAAAGTCTTTATCTTTTAGGGTCAACATTATCCTCATGTTAGTAGTTCTACTTTTTATGACAAATTTTCATTATAGGAAAACGTAATTTTCCCTCTTCAACTATATTGGAAAACGATATTATATTAATAGTCATGATTCTAACATTCAAATAAACCTTGATAACGTAGTTGACCTAGTCATACTATGCAAGTGTTTTTGCGTCTATGATGAGATTGCCTAGATATTCCTTTGTTTTCAATGTCCACCATCTTTACTTAGCTTTTTTTTTTTTTTTTAAAAGACCTTGAAGATTGCTCATTAGGTTGCATCTTTTTTTTTTTTCTTTTCCAGAGTTCTTTGCTTTGTCAATAGAGCTTCTGTTCTACTTCCTATTAAGCTTAAAAATAACCTCTTTCCAGAAAACACTTGAAAATATAATGGTTGACCATATTAGTTTATCATCAATTTTGAGATAAAAACACTTTGGAGATATCAAACTATCACCTTTAGTCTATTAAAATGATCTACTTTTGTTTTTTGTTGAAATGATTGATTTTTTAAACTTTTTTATTAAAGAGTTTAAACTTTTTTATTTTCTTATAGAAGGAATTAAACTTTCACTATTTATTATTAATGGTACTTAACTAATCACTTTAATTTGCTTCCAAAACAAAGAGGAAAATTTGCATCAGGTATAAAAGAAAGTGAAATTAGATTTCTGCCATAATTGTAAGCTTTAACTACGTACTGTGAAAACAAAACTGGAGCAAGCTTTGATATATCAACACAAAATAGATGTTATTAAATGCAGAGCTTTGTCATTTTTTGCGTGAACGATAATACATGCCTCACTATTTTCCGCTTCAATTACAAATTTAAGTTCCAATTTCTGAAACACATATTATCAAGACGCTGTCAACGTAATATCGTTTTCCAAGTGCAAGAATAGGCAACATCAAGAGTCAAGTATGCAAGAAAATATGCCTCTTAGAAATGAATGTATGACTCTTTAAGTCAAGTCTAATACACTCATATCTTATTCTTGTGATTAATAATTTGAGAGCTAATATGTGATTTCCTTTTTGCTCCATTTGTTTACATTAATTTTTCCTATAATAACTTTACACCAATAACCATGTGTCCATAAAGGAGGTAGAAAAAAAAATAGAAAAACTGATGTTTGATTTCTTTCAAAACATATCATAAACACCGATGCTTTTAATCAACAACATATTATGAGCAATCTTCAAGGTCTTTTTTTAGCTTAGTAAAGACGGCAAAGATTGAAAAGAAAGGAAGCACTCTATATATTAACATACAAAAACGCTCACACAAGAAGACAAAGACCTATTAACATTATTGGTTAAGAGTATCAACTACGCTATCTGTTAACATAACATCGTTTTCCTGGTGGAAGAATATGCAAAAGTAATATCGGCATCAAGAGGCAAGTGGAAGAAAATTATTTGTCATAATTAATGTTTAGATTGCGATTGTGAACAGTGCTTTAGGGCCCGTCATCAAATATAATATAAATGAAGATTGTTCTTCACCTGCTTTTGAAGACACAGGCTTAGTATTTTTTTCTTTTTTAAATGTTTGTTTTATTTCCTTTTCAAAAGTCTATTGTTAAATGAATTTTATTTAAGAATATCCTTTCACCCTTTAAATTTTTTGGATGATTTATTTATTCATTAAAATTTTAATCGAAGCATTCAACCGTGGATTTTTGCAAAGCAAGGACTAGGAATATGAAGAGACAATGTTGAAGCGTTCAACAGTAGATTTCCAGAAATAACATCAAGATCATGACAGCATCATAGACTAATTCCCACCCAAGGTTTTCTAAAATGACTAATTCTCGTCCTTTTAAGTTTTAGAAAACGAAATTATCATTTGTTATTCATTTCCATTGATAAATTTCGTTAAGTGAAAAAGCAGAAAAGTTATTTTACATAGATTTTTCTATTTTTTCCTTTTTTCCTTTATTATTTTTTATTTTTCTTTTCCCTTTTTTTTTTTTAAATTGAATAAACAATAGCACATTACTAACAACAAATGTATTTTCAATGTTGGCTAATCAAAATGCACGAGAATGATATTATTTAATCTTATTGTATGGTCAGACTTTCTCTTAGAAAAACACTACACAAAAGCAATTAATTATTACAATAGAATGTAGCGACTCAACATATCATCTATATATAAGATGACTTAACCTGCATATAGGAGTCTTTTTATTCAAAAATAGCAAGAAGAATGAAACTTAACAGTTGCAAGACTTGCTCAATTAGATTCCATCTCTATTTTCTACGTTCATGGTATAACAATCATCTCCCATTTGGATAGCAATCATCTTCCACTTTTTAGATAGCACAATCAACAAATCTCCTTAAAAACAGATTTATTTAGATATATAGATTCAATATATTATGATTTGGGTATATATGCTTATGTAACTTCCTTTCTCTTATCTTATAAATATAGGAATAATATTTATATATTTATATATTTATACAAAAAGTGCAAATGCAAAAAGACAGCACTTTTTGTATCATATAATATTATTGTGTTGACTTTTCTTCTAAATAATCAATAATACAGCAGTGAACATAAGCTTCTTAACTGTAACTCAAACCACTTTATAAATGTCATTGTATTCTTCTTTACTTACATGGAATTACACTTTTAAGTTGGTCTACTTCTCGTTGGTAGAATTAATTTTTATCACTAATAGATCTCATAAGGGATAAATGAGGAAGACCAAATAAATATCAAAATTTTTCATGCTTTTAGGGTGTGAGAGACAAAAACTGGAATCTTGCATTGGATAAATATAAAAATTTTAAGAAGCAGTGGGTTTTACCAAAAGAGGCTGAATACATTCCTGCGAACCTAAAATCAATAGAAATTAATCTGTGTTTTTTTTTTTTAATTCATACATGCACGTGTTCAGATAAATTTAAAAAAGAAAAAGCCGTCAAAGATCTAAGGTTTCTTTAATTTCTGAGCCGCGGCAAGCCGCCATTACGGACCAGCTTTCTTCATAGTTTTATAACAGTATTTCGTGAAAATTGAAACACTATAAATAACATGTTAGCGTTAAGATTCTCATTCATCCATGCACCCATCTATATATCTCAACCACCATAATTCTTTCAATCTGCCAATCTAGTTTTTCGTAACTGAAAATGGCTTCTTCAATCAGCTTTGCTTGTACTGTTCTCACCCTATTGTTGATCATTTGTGTACAAAGTGAAGCTAAACTGTCTTCAAATTTTTATGACTCCACATGTCCAAATGCCCTCACTACAATCCGCACTGCTATTAGAACTGCCATTTCACGAGAGCGTAGAATGGCTGCCTCTCTCGTTCGTCTCCACTTTCATGATTGCTTTATTCAGGTATATAATACTTAATATTATTTCAGAGTTTTAATTTTATTGTTCATTTGTTGTATTAAAAAAATTTAAGAGTTTGTCAATTAATTGCAGGGTTGTGATGCATCCATCTTGTTGAATGATTCCTCCACAATCACCAGTGAGAAACATGCCACGGGCAATATGAATTCAGTAAGGGGATTCCAAGTCATAGATAATGCTAAATCTCAAGTCGAGAAAATTTGTCCGGGTGTTGTTTCGTGTGCAGATATTCTTGCTGTTGCTGCCCGTGATGCATCAGTTTATGTAAGTTATAATATTATCTTAAATCATTTTTCTTATAATTTTATATAATCTAAATTCTGTGAATAATAAGTTCCTAATATTAACAATCAAACAGGTTGGTGGACCATCATGGAAGGTTAAACTTGGAAGAAGAGATTCTACAACTGCAAATTTAAGCTTAGCAAATACCCAACTCCCCGACTTTCAGGCTAGCCTTGATTCTCTTATTTCGTTGTTCAGTACCAAAGGGTTGAGTGCGAGGGACATGGTTGCTCTTTCAGGTGCACATACAATTGGGCAAGCACAATGTGTCACATTCCGTACTAGGATTTATTGCAACACAAGTGATATCAATCTTGGCTTTGCTGCTACTCGTAAACGTAAATGTCCAGCTTCTGGTGGGGATGCAACTCTTGCACCTCTAGATCCGGTGACACCTAATTCTTTCGATAATAACTACTTCAAAAATCTTATTAAGAAGAAGGGTCTTCTTGCATCAGATCAAGTGCTTTTTAGTGGAGGATCCACTGATAGCATTGTTCTTGAATATAGTAAGAAGCGTAAAAAATTCGAATCTGATTTCGCAGCTGCCATGATAAAGGTGGGAAACATCAACCCTCTTACTGGCTCTGAAGGGCAAATCCGAAAGTTATGTTATACTGTTAATTAACTTGCTTTCATATCTATATCATAAAGAGTTAGATGTTAATGATTTTTGAACTTTTTTATGGAATGATCTCCGTAATCTGCTATTCAGTTTTCTGTAAATTTGTTGTACAAGTGTAATCTTTCATGCGAAAGAAAGCATTTGAATGGTGCTAGTCAAACAAAGATAAAGGTTAAAATTATTGATTGATGTAGATTCAATTGATGAACGTGCAGGACACGAACAAAATGGATTAACTTTTTGAAATAACTTGCATTTAATGTTAATTACACTAAACATTCCAATTAAGAAAAAAAACCCAAATTAATTAAGATAACGTGTATCCGATAAACCTCAAGAAATAGAATAAATTAATAAAGACTTAATGAACATTGTTAGAAGCATTCCAATGTTAATTTATGTTGAACTGACAAGAATGGACAAGGATTGCAATTGATATATGAAGAGTTGCTCGGTTGAAATGAGATTTACCTCCAGGAAAACAACAGCTTTTGACAAGCTCATAATTAACAAAACTGGTGGAACTTACTTGGAAATTAAAGACAATGAAAAGAACTGGAGTCCAAAGTTTGATTATACATGGGAAGATAAAACGAATATATATAAGTAGAAGTTCTCTGTAGTCATAATGTTGGGACCAAGCTAGTTTTATTACCATGAGAAGCCTATAACTTAATAGAGGTACAATCAATGTTTTAAAAAAGGGATAGACATTAACCAAGTGGAGGGGACAGTCAGGTCCAACCATTTGACTGATGGCCGAACTAATTAACTGTTTTAAATTAATATTTAAAATATCTTTTTTGTATAATTTATCATAAAATAAATAATTTGAATTATCTTAATATCAAAATATATTTGGATTGATGATATATATGTTCATAATTAATAAATGAGATTTTAGGTTTAAGTCCTAATAATAATTTTTTTTATGTTGACCATGTCAAATGTTATTTTTTAGCTTTTTCAATCAAACAGTTTAAACAATTCAATTCAATTTAATCCAATTAAATCCAACGTAAATCCAAAAATGATTTTCAATGGAACCAAAACTGTTTCGACTAGCAGGTGATAGTTCAAAGACCAATCCAATTTCTAAAACCATGGGTGTAATCATAAAAATTATGAGCAATATTATGTGTACATATTTTTAATATATAATTTAGATACATAAATGATGTATCATCATATGATTGGGTGTTACTTTATCTTTAATTTAAAATCATCCAATCATATTGAGAAAAGAGATAGATATAATTTCAAAAAACTACTACATGTATCTATCTATCAATAGAAATATGGAAAAAGTCTTAAATTATTTTTTCAACATTTTTTTTTCTAATGAAAATTCTAATGAAAATCTAAACCTAGTTGACTCAATCCCAAAATTTAGTTTGACTTGGTTTGATTTGATTTAAATTCATTTAGTTTAAATTTGAAATGAGTTCACAAAAAAAGTTAGTTCATTTTTCTAAACCAAATTGAACTAAAGTTAAAGAGTGTTTGATATGATTTAGTTTGAATTTGACTTGAATTCATAGTTTGAATATATCATTTAGATTTGTGGTTCAAATTTAGTTCGAAATCGTGGTTCTAATCTAATAAGTCCAAAATATATACTAAGAGGGCGTTTGGTTTGTATAACATTTTATTACCAAGATAAAAAGATTACCTTGAGGATAGATTACTTAAAAGATTATTTGATATAAATTATTACTATATTTGATAAAATTTAATAGGTATAAATAATTATTGTGTTTGATTAAAGATAATAAAAAAATGACAGTAAATTATTTTACTTAAATATCGTTGAATATAATTATTTTTAAATATTTGTATATTATTTGTTATGTTAATTATAAATACATTTATTTTTATCTTAAAAAATTAATAAATAATAATATAATTATAATAAAATCAAGATTACCTCAGTAATCATTTAATATCCAAGGTAAATGTGGTAATCAGATTATCACATATATTACCTGTTACGTCAGTATTAATAATAAAATATTATTGTAATATTTTATTACTGATAAACCAAATAAGATAATATAAATAATAAAAGTTAGATTATTAAATAAATTTTTAAATCTATGGAACCAAACGACCCCTAAAGGTAAACCTATTTGTGAAAATATACTAAGATTGTTTTACTCTGGTTTCCAAGCACATGATTTGTATATAACCCCTAACCTAATTCAACCCTAACCCAAATTCAATCCAACATTCAATTTTCACTCCGCCGAGTCCACTCATGGTTCGAGTGTGCTTTGGATGCATACATGTATGGACCTTATATGCTCCTATTATTGAGATGTTCTGATTAATCGCATTTCTTATAACTGCAGATGATGATCGACGATGAGAGTTCTATTTAAGTCGGAGGACTTACCTGTAACACCACCGAGTGCTCCTTTTGCGAAGTCTTCGATCTCCACGGTTCGGTTGTCGCCATTAAGGTCTCACACCCACTATTCATTTCATTTATCTTTCAATTTCGTTTATTTAGGTTTTATATTACTCTTTAATTCTTCCATTTTTTGTCTTTCAAATTTACATTGCTTCGTTTTGTCATCATTATATTTCTTTTTTGGTTCGTGGAGAGATCTGTACACTGTCTACTCAAACTTTTATACAAAATAGAAATATAAAAAGAATAAGGAGAAAATAGAAAAATAAAAAATATTATTTATTGAGTTCTACTTTTCTTGTAACTCCTTGCATAAATATTATTGATTATTTTATGATTTTGTATTTAATTATAAATTTGGTAATTAATGATTAACTGGCATTTATTATGAGTTATGGTATTTAATATTTGATGAAGAAGACGGTGAAATTTTAATTACATATAAGTTATTAGCATTATAATGTGGATAATGAATGTGAAATTTTCATTGCTTGAATTCTAGTATTTTTAACCAACAGGTGTGTGATAAAATAAATAAGTTGAACATATATATATATATATAGTAGTATTTTGTATACAAATAATGATTATCATCATATGATTGGATAATTAAGAATTAAAAATAAAATAACATTTAATCATATGATGACACATATTGTTTGTACACAAAAATTGTGCACAAAGTTTTAATTATATATATATATATTTACAATAAAACTATGTGTACCTACTTTAGGTACACAAATGTGTACACATTAATATGTGTCATCATATGATTGGATGATTTTGAATTAAGAATAAAACAATAACCAATCATATGATGACACATATGAGTGCGTATACATTTGTGTACCCAAAATGGGTACACATAGTATTACTCATATATTTATATGTGAGAGAAGCAAATGGACTAACTAAAAAAATATATATTAAAAACAACAGTGTTATGACATCCACTTTGAGTACACAAATAGAATATAGTTTTTATATTTATCACAATTTTTTTTTTTTTTATGTAATTCAAATCAAAGTTTCACGAATGCAACAAAGTTCTAAATCTAAATTTTCTCCCTAAAGTTTTTAATACTTTATCAGTTTTGCAAACCATTGATGTCAATATTATACAATCTTAATATGTTTAAAATCAGTAGTGACTTTTTAAGTATGAGCAATACTAAACATATCTATTTTGAGTGCATAAATAGATACACATTTATGTCTGTTATTATGTGATTGAGTATTATTTTATCATAAATTTAAAATCATCTAATCATATAACGATACATATCAAATATGTACTCATTTGTATATTCAAGATTGATATACATAATTTTATTGTTTATGTTGGAAACATTTAAACATGTCAAATTGAATTCTGTAAATTTTGTAAATATAAATTGGCATACTTGGATTCGAGTTTGCAATGAAGCTTATCTGAATACAATATGAGGTGTTGACATGAGTTATTTCCACAATCTCATTTGTCCACATACTACATTCTTTTTGGGAGACATTTGTTTTTGTGTTTACTATGCCTTAGGAGAAGAAGATGAGAGACTAATGTTTTATTTTTTGCGTTCATCTCTATGGGATGGCAGTTTTTGGACATTTAAATAATAGTCCAACTATCATGGGTGAACCTATACCTAATATCTCTTACTCACACATGATGGAAGACCTAAATCAAATACTTGTCCACAAAAATCTCATATGGCAGTACTTTCATAATTGTAAATGTGTCTTACAACCTTGCGAGCAACCTATATTTGAGAGCTAAATGCTATGTATTTGTTAGGAATAGCATAACTGCTTCAATCCGAATAAAATAAAATAATGCGTTAGGCTCACAAATCCTAAACTTACTCGATTATACTAGGTCTCATTAATCCTTTATTTATTATTGTGTTATTTTCCTATGTATCCATGATCAAGTCCATTCTCTCAAATGAATGACATGATCGTTCAACCAATAGACATACGAAATATATAAGTCTTCCTTTTCTACTCAAAACCCTCAGTTTAAACTTAGTTAATTTTCTAGTCATGTTCCATAGACCGAATATAACAATATTAAGAGTAAACATCAGATAACAACAAAGAGTCAAAAGGTACCAATATGAGGTAATCCTTATAAAGTCTCACATAGTAAGGGAGCAGAGATTCATCCTCTCACTATTTTAACTAGTCGTCTTACTTATGCACACATGGTATGAATCATATGTTACAGTGTGTATTTTCTCAAATGTCATTCTCAATACTATAAAGAACTTACTTCAGTCGCTACACTCAACATCTAACCTGAGTTTTTAATCATTGTCACACTTACAGGTATTTATCCATATTAAGAACTCACATTTGACATTCAAAAGTTATTTGGATATGGAGAATCCAAATCGATCATTTTCAAATGTATCTATCTATGACTTTATCTTGATCGATCATCAAGGTGACATTTAACTTTGATAAATTTTTTTCTCGAAAAATTTGTCTCCCATTAGCATGTTCTTTCAATGTCAATTTTCTCAATAATAATCTCTCATCTTTGGTTGTTCTCTCAACACTAAAAGCGATTGCTCGTATGAATGAGTCAATCTCTAACTTGTATGACATTATAATCTAGTTGAGTTAAAAATGATGTGTATGCAATGAAAAAACAAAAATTTCATAATGCAAGTTCAAATGCAAATTAAACTTGAATTCATGATTTTTTATATTATGTCACCAGTACAATATATAAGCTCAACAACTAAGCAATCATAGTCTACACAATCCAAGAAATTTAATATGTGTAAAATATACTTTTCTTGGAATAATCTTGATCAAAGGATCAGCTATCATATAATGCGTAGAATTATATTGTACACTCATTTTCCTCTTGCAAATGATGTCTTTTAGAACATTGTGTTTTGTATCGATATGTTTGGTTATCTTATTATACTCAAGTCGTTTATTTCAATAGACAACTATTGCTCTAACAATATCATCCTGTTTACCTAGATTCACAAAAACTCTTCTTAACCAAATAGTTTCTTACACAATTACTGAACAAGCTATATACTCACTCTTCATTATAAATAAGGCTACGTATCTCTTTTTTTTATCGCTTCAAAATATGAGCCCTTTTGGAGTTAAAAAATATAGCCAAAAATTGGTTTACGTTAGTCTAAATTACTTCCCTAATTGACATCTAAATAGCCAATAATCCACAGAGCCTTTTAAATACATTAATAAAATATATATAGCTTTTCAATGCTCTTTTCAATATTGACTCATATCAACAAACTAGCCCAACAGCAAAACAAATTTCTAGGCATGTAAACATACATAATACACTCGATGACATTTGAATAGGTAATTATTAACATTTCTTTATTTCAATCTTAAGTTTTGGGACTATCTCTCGGCTCATTAATTCATCATTTGACATCGAAGTATCAATAGGTTCACAGTTTACTATATTAAACTGTTCTAGAATCTTTTGAATATTATGCTCTTGTGATAGAGTCAAAAGCTTTTTTGAACAATCTCTCTAGAGTTTAATTCCCAATATCTAATTTGTTTACGCAAATTGTAATACCCTCAGGTATGTTTTAGGGGTATTTATGTCTTTTGACTCTATTTAGAGATATTTCCCATTTTAAGTACATATATTTGTTTTACATGTATATGTGTGTTTATATATATATATATATATATATATATATATATATATATATATACCTAAAGAAAAAGAAAAAAAAAAGAAAAGGAAAGGAAAAAGACAAAGAGAAAAAGAGAAAGAGATAAGGCTTTAGATATAAAGAGAAAGAGAAGATTTTCCATCATTTCCGTCCATATTCCAGCAGCCACTTCATGCCTTTTCTTTGCTTTCTTGAAGCCAAAGGAAGAAATTGAAGAGATATTGGAAGATAAAATAAAAAGAAAAAAGAAGAATAAGCACCTTGGAAGCTTTGGTAACCAAAGATCTCCTTCCTTTCCCTTTCATCTATGTTTATATGCATGTTATGTGAATATGTTGGTGTGTTTTGGTATTGATTTAAAGTTGTCTTGGTGATAAAAGAAGCAACAAAGAGGAGGAAGCCAACTTGCAAAGATTTGGCTTGAAACAAGGTAAGAGATATCATCCTTGATATGTGACATGTTTTAGGCTTTTGGTTCCTTGGATCTATGTTATAAATGATGATGTTGATGTTGAGGAATATTGTTTTGCCATTTGGGATGTCTATGTATGTGATTTTGTTTATGGTAGAAAGTTGCATAATATTTACAGTTTTTGCCACTGAGTTCGTCCCATGTTTTGGCTGCCTTATTTGATGAATTATGAGTGCTATTATATCTTGTTGGAAATCTCTTTGAATCCTCTTTCCAATGATATATATATTGTATGAATTAGAGATCATTTGGACTGTTAACGATTTGTATGAACCGAAAGGACTGGTTTACTAAATAAACAGAGGAGGCAGTTTTGTCACTGAGTTTATCTCACGTTTTGACTGCCTTATCTATGGAATTATGAGTGCTATTATATCTTGTTGGAAAGCTCTTTTAATTATATTTTCAGTGATATATAGCTTGTATGAATTGAAAATCATTTGGATTGTTAAATATTGCATGAACCACAAGGACTGCTTTATCAAATAAACAAAGGAGGCAGTTTTTGCCACTGATTTTATCTGCTGTTTTGACTGCCGGATTGAATGAATTATGAGTGTTATTATAGCTTGTTAGAAAGCTCTTCGAATCCTCTTTTCAACGATATATAACTTGCATGAATTAGGAACTGTTTGGACTGTGAAATTGTATGAAAAGAAGGCTGCCCTGTCAAATGAACATAGTGTAAACAGTATTTCACAGTTTGGAAAGGAAAAGAAAGAAAAGAAAGGAAAGAAAAAGAAAAGAAAGGAAAGGAAAGAAAAAAAAAAAGAAGAGAAAAAGAAAAGAAAGAAAAGCAAGAAAAGGTTGGGACTCAAGATTCAAGGGTCATCCCAAGAGTAATGTCTGGTGAATTATGAATAAATTTAGATGGAAGCAAAATTAGTAAGATATAAGACTCGCATGCATGCTATAAACTATGAGGGGGCACTTTACACTACACCGCCCACAATAGAGCACATATGCAGTAGGACACATCCGTAGTAGGACATAGACCCCCAGTAGGGTCCGCTCGCAGTAGAGCTTAATTCAGATTCAGAAATAGTGTAGTGAAAGAAAAAGAGCTTGAGCTTAGAAAAGTGTTAAATCCCTATAGTTAGCTTCCAGAAAGTATTAAATAGACACCAGATGGGACAAAGTATGACCCAAATAGTAAAGAGTGAACTAAATTACCCCCTCAATCTCTTATAGAGGTTAGGATGTGAGGTTGAGTCCCAAAAGTGAGTTAGAACAGAAAAAAGAAAAAAGATAGTTTACTTGATTCTTCCCCCTTACTGAGTGTTCTTATCACTCACTCCCTTTTCTTTCCTGATTGCAGGTACAGGTGATCGAGGTAGCTGCGAGGCAGGGTCAGGTCAACGTAGGTAGATCTGGCTGGAGCAGGTTATCTCTGGTTTCTATTACATGCATACAGTAGCATGTTCTTATCGACTTTTGACTTTTTGAGATTATGGTACAGTTGCATATGATTACTCTCTATTTTCAGATACTTTCAGATGAGTCTTTATATGAGTATATACATCTTTTGTTCGCTTCCAGATTTTCAGTTTTTTTGAAATACTTCCTAAACACTTTTAATGAGGCATTTATTTTAAAGTATTTTTAAAAAAAGAAAAAATAGACGCTCCGAATATTAATTCGTAACATTTCTCCTTCGATGGATAGTATTTCTAGGGAGGGATGTTACACAATATTGTAGGTCAAAAGTATAGATAACAATCATTTAATGATCATCACTTACTTCAAATCATTTCTAGCTATCTACACATCATTATATATATAGATAGAATTGCAAAATTTGTCATTAGATTGTGTCACTAGATTTTGTCACATAGGCATAGTTGTCTTGATTAATGAATTTAAAGTCATAAAGTATTAATGAAATTTTAAGTACCAATGTTTGGATGATAGTTTTAGGTCATATTACATTCTTGAAGCTTACACACTTTGTGCTTTAGACCTATAACAACGAGATTTATATCTCGTTCTATGTAGATTATTTTTGTAACACCCGGATTCAGGTATGTCAATGAACTCTACTTTCAAAATTACCCCTAAAGTGGATTTTATAACTTCTTGTTTAAAGAAATTGTAAAAGAATTATAGAAAACTACTAAATAAGCAATAATTTTTAAATGGGGTAAAATGGTTATTTTAGAAGGATTTAAGAGACAAAGTGGGAATGAAAATTGAATGGCACACTTGAAATTATATGGTGGTGCAAAGGGTTTTTTGTAATTGGCTAAAGATAAAATACTCATTTATGGAAAAGGTTAAGGGTAAATTAGTCCAAAAAGCTTATAAAACCAACCAACTATTCATTTTCTTCTTCCTTGACCGAAAATCTCCACAATTTTAGCTAAAGTTTTCCTTCAAGCAAAAATTCATCAAAAAACCTAGTTAAACCACCTAATTTCTAGACCTTCCAGTTATAAAAAGTGTAGCTCTATCAATTCTAATAAGTTTTAAGATAAAAAGTTTAATTTTTAAGAAATGTCAAGTTTAGGGTTTTGATGGATGATTATTTTTTTGGTTGATTAAGGTTGCTAGGAAGAAGAAAAGAATGAAGGTAAGCTTAAATCACCTAATTAGCAAAGAAAAAGTAAGAATTTCACACTTTACATACTTGAAGTAATTTGAGTTAGGTTATTTTAATAACTTTTACTTGTATAAGTGTGTAAGGTATTAGAATTAAGGTGATTTACACTTAAAAGAATAAACAAATTCATTAGGACTTATGATATAATTTTTGGCCATAAGGGTATTTTGGACATTTCATATTCCTAGGGTTAGCTTTGTGGATTTTGTGTGTTAAATATATAAGAAATGATGAATTGATGAAAGAATTGGCATTAAGGGTAAGCACGGAATTTTATCCATAAGGTTAATTTTTGCTTAATTATGTGTATAATATATGGAATAACCCTTATATCTATAAGGGTAAAAATGTCATTTTATATGATGTAGGTTAATTTTGCTTAATTATATGTATGATATGCATAAAAAACCATTATAATAAATATGTATATTCATATAGAATGCATGAGATATATGTAAATACATGAGAAAATAATCTAATGTTTGATGAGGTTTAAAAAAAAAAATAAGGAAAACAATGAATAGGCATATTTCATATTATGGTTATACATTTATACATGAGGAATCATAATATATGCATGATTTTAGAAAAATAAAGATGCAGGAAAAACATTTTCTAAGTTATGCATGTTTTCAAAAAATGGAAAACAAATGTTTTTAGCTTTATAATGACTCATATGATACAGGAAAGCAAAAAGCATACTTAAAATCCTTACACGCGAGCTGTATTATGTGGACAGTTAAGAAAAAAAAAGTCAATTGTACTGTATGGACAACAAAGAAAGATATTAGTTGTACTATGTGGATAGCAAAAAAAAAAAAGTCAGTTGTACTGTGTAGATAACAAAGAAAAAAATAGAGAAATATGCGTGTAAGGGAGGATTGTATCTTGTATGGTGACTATGAGTACTATCTTATGTAGTCTAGACCGGTCAATGAAAATATTTAAAAAAAAAAAGAATTAGCAAATATTTTATGAAAGTCATTTGCATTAGAATCATGCATGCAAACCTATGTGGCTGATAAAGAGTTGAGAAAGATGTACAAAAAATATAAAAGTCATGACACTCATATATGTATAAATCATAACAAGTGAATCATATTTGTATAGTAAGGAAATGAATAAATGGGTAAAAGAAGATAATTATGATATGTGTTTAATGCGTGTTCCATGTCAATTATTTTATATATGAATAGCCAAGACACGCTGAGTATGGAAGAGATTAGTATTGGTATGAAATACTTTGAGTATTGAGTATGATCTTCTTACTGAGCCATGGTCGCTCACTCCATTTAATTTAATAGTTTACAGGTAAAGAGTTACAACAAAAGTTCTCAGGGAACACTAATAAAACATGATACTGAGGGAGGAAGACATCATATTTTTGTTGATTTATTTGTTTTTTTTGTATATGTGAATATATGCATATATAAATATATACTTGATATAAAGATTGGTGGATAAGTATATATTTTGTTTCCTATATGTATATATGTGATTGTGTATAACTATATCTATATGTATAACTATATCTATATATATATATGGGTAGTTATTGAAATTGGTTATAAAGTTTCTGTGGGTGCTAATTTTTATGATGGTTACTAATAATATTTATTTTGTTTATTATGATTATGTGAAGAAAATGCAGTCGATTGGTAGGACTGGTTTGTGTGAATTGTTAATTAGGAGTGTTACATGGGATAATTAAAAAGAGAAAATATTCCCTGGGCCTTCTAAAATAGGGGAACTCTTGCTATTCTTCTGTAACACACCTATTAGTTAGGAGAGGTTTCATTTTTGGTATCAGAGTGCGAGTTTGGGCGCTTAAAGGTGGATATAATAGAATATATTGTAAAATAATATAGGGAAATTATAAAAAATAGGTAAAAAGTAAGGAGGTTTAAGTGAAATTGCCCAAAAAGTTCAGATTAAAGCAAAAATGCCCAACTTTTGTGAAATGTTGAAACTACCCCTATATATATAAACAAGGCAAATTTTCATATTTTCCACTGTGAAACTTCCATTGTCACTGTGCAAATCCAAAGAAAAATCGCCCACTGTCCCACTGTCCACTGTCGTCCCACTGTCAAGCCGATTTTCGACGATTTTCTTGCTTTTCGACGATTGAAAATGGTCAAGAAGGTTAGTATATCTTCCGTAATCTTGTTTGAATCAAGTTATTATTCATATTTTTGAGATTTTGCGATTTGAAACTTTAGGGTTTCGATTTTGAACAATGCTTAATATGTTTTGATTCTTAGCTGTTTTTGTTGAATTTGTTGAGGGGTTTTGTGTTATAGCCTATGTAGATTTGATTTGTGTTGAAATTGGAGGCCGAAATGACCAATTTTTGATCGAAAAATGTGTCCAAAGCATTCGGCAGTCCGACAGTGGGAACAGTGTATCCCACTGTCATGACGAACACTCCCACTGTGACAGTGGGTTAGGGGGGTTAAGTGGCTTTTTTAAAACATTAGGGATCTGGTCGTCATAAATTAGTCCACTGTGGGCGTTTCTGAAATTTGCTTTGTGATAGTGGGCTGCTGGTGAATAGCGTGGGTTGGGGTGAAAATTTACTTTTTTGAAACTGCAGAGACAGTAATAGATTCGAAAATTACTGAGAGGCAAGGGATAAATATTGGACCTGTTTGTAATAGAAATTTTCTCAGGGGGTAAATTGATATTTTTCACATCTAGGGTTTCTCGACATGTAGTTTTCGAATTTTATATCTGTTTTTTCTGTCTTAAGATTTTTCAATATGTAGTTTTCGAATTTGAGATTAAGTTTTTTTATTTTTGTGCCTTTTGGACACATTTTACGATGTATGTAATGACCTAATTTCACTCAATATTTTAGTTTTTTTATTTATAGGATATATCGACTCGTACTTTTGAATTTCAATTTTATTTTTCCGAATTTTGCCGTTTTATGATATATCGATTCGTATTTTCTAAATTTCTGAACTATTTTTTTGATTAGTGATATTCTTATGTATTTTAACTGATAGAGTTCAAATTTCAATTCCGTCTTTTCAATTATTCACATTCTAGGGTATATCAATGTATAGAATTCAAATTTCATTTTCGTTTTAGAATATATCAACCCGTATTTTCCAGATTTTGGAATGATTTTTCGATTGTTGTCATTCTAGGGTATTTCAATATTTAGAATTCGAATTTCAGTTTCGTTTTTTCTAATTTCATCTTTTTAGGATATATTGACTCGTATTTTCCAGATTTTGGAACGATTTTTTGATTATTACTATTCTAGGGTATTTCAATGTTTAGAATTCGAATTTCAGTTTCTTTTTTAAGAATTTCACCGTTTTAGGATATATTGACTCGTATTTTTCAAAATTTCAATTGATTTTTCGATTGTTAACATTCTATGGCATTTCAATGTATAGAATTTGAATTTTATTTCCGTTTTTTCGAATTTCACCGTTTTAGGATATATCGACTCGTATTTTTTATATTTTAGAATGATTTTTTGATTGTTACCATTCTAGGGTATTTCAACGTTTAAAATTAGAATTTCAGTTTCGTTTTTTCGAATTTTACTATTTTAGGATATATCGACTCGTATTTTTCAGAAATTCGACTGATTTTTTGATTGTTAACATTCTATGGTATTTTAACATATAAAATTCGAATTTCATTTTTGTTTTTTCAAATTTCACCGTTTTAGGATATATCGACTCGTATTATTTAAATTTTCTAATGATTTTTCTTTTGTTGAAATTCTAGGGTATTTCAACGTATAAAATTTGAATTTCAGTTTCGTTTTTTTATTTTAACTATTTTACGATCTTGAAATCTTATTTTTAAAATTTCGTGATCACCTTTTTTATTGTTTTGTATTTTTTATCTTTTTATGATTTTTTCATGAAGACATTTGTTTACATATTTTCTATTTATGAATGACTAACGAATTTTGTAAATTTTTGTCGGATATTTCTCGCAAAGAAACGTGTTGAAGGCGAGCTGCGAATCCCCGATGAGTCCAAACACTTTCGGACAGATCTAATATGTCATACATAACGCATAACATTATCTAGGATTATGTCTACATTGAACCCGGATCAGCTACAACTATTTGAGAAGACATATTTTGGGTATCTTCTTCGTTTATCCGAGAACAAATTCTCTGGGATATTGGTTCATTCATTTCTACAACGACAGCGACATCGATTCTCTGCCAGAGACGAGTTTTGGTTTAGGATTAGCAGGGTTGATGTTTGTTTTAGCCCGTATGAGTTTGCTTTGGTGATGGGTCTTTCATTTAGTCGATGCATTGACATCTCTTCATATATTCCTCGCTCCTCCAGACATAGGATCAGAGATACGTACTTTCGAGGTTGTCCGAAGGTGCAATATCATGACCTAGAGCATGTTTTCTTATCGAGGTCATGGGGGGATGACGATATTGACGCTGTTAAGATGGTCTTATTGTATGTTCTTCACATGGTTTTGTTGGAGAATTATCGACGAAAGAAGGTGTCTTCAGAATATTTACAATTGGTTGATCATTTGGACGGGTTTAATTCCTACCTCTGGGTTGTCCCCGTGTGACAGATGATATACGAGTCTATGTCACAGGTGAGTGACAGAGTGTGCTCCGAACGGATGCCTGAGATGCGTAGATATGACCTTTGTGGATTTCCTTTCGCATTTCAGGTTAGTTTTAATTTATTAATTATATATATTAATTGGAAAAAATATGAATTGATTTATTTAAATTGTAAATGATTATATTGCAATATTGGATATATGAGACTCTAGACATGTTATACGATTGGATTGACCTTGTTGAGCTCTATACGTCCCCATGGATGTTTAGGTGGCATACGCGAGACGTCCCCAGTTGGACTTATATAGGTCGTATTTTCACTAGTGATCCGGTATGTACTCGTTAATTAATAAGTCGATTAATTCATTATATGTTGCAATTATTTTGACTTATATATCTTCATCATTAGGAGGATATCATATTCCCCCTTCGTCCATTATCGATCGAGAAGGGTTTACCACTGTATGTTGAGATTCGTGAGTACACCAGTTTACCCGATACTGATTCCTCCTCATCTTCTTTAGTTCCTCTCACGATTGGGGACGGGGCTTCTCCAGCTTCAGGACCTTCAGATATACCCATCGAGACTTTTGAGACACATGAGGAGCCTATTTAGCTTCCTGTTATGGAGTAGCCTCTATGTTCCCCTGTAGTTCAAAGCCCACGGATGATAGACCATCCTAGAGTGGAGGACCGTACTACCCATCATGCCATCGAGTAGTGTCCCTCATTCGTATCACCTAGTATTTCTACATTAGATGCTACATTAACGCACTGGGGTGCTATGATTCTACGTGAGATATCAAGTTTTCGTGACAATATCTCATCCCAGATGACTCGATTACATGACGATATGACTCGATTACAGGATCGTATGACTCGTTTGAAAGACATCGTCACGCGTACATATCCAGCCCCCGTCGCTCAGGTTGTAAAACCACTTCTAATTTATTACTTATAAAAAATGTCTACAGTATTATTATTCTGACAACTATTATTACATTTGTACAGGAGAGGGATGACGATATCCGGCTAACATCCCCCATTGATACCGCAATACCATTCCATCAGCCACACGAGGTTCGTATGATATTTCAAATTTATATCTAATGTTAAATGTCGTTATTATATTATAGTATTGTTATATATGAAATGTCACTGATTAAGTTATTATTACTATTATCTTAGGATAGTCACCAGGAGGAGGCATCGGTTAGCCCTTCTGTTGCATCACCTGTCCGCGCTGAGGTATGTCACTTATCAATGGAACTTCATTTTTATGATTGTTCGGTTATCGATTAATATAGGGTATATATATTCGTACAGGGTCTTCCTCATGAAGGCCATCCGATCGGATCTCTAGTTGTTTCAGATCCTCCACTTGAGGTATGATAATTATTATAGATATTATATTTTATATGAAATATCATTTACCATTTTGTCTTTTTCAGCATATAGGGAACCGACATTGATATATTATCGATCGAGAGTTCTCTCCGAACACCTTCCTCGGAAGTTGAGGTTAACTTTTTTTTTTTAAAAATGTCATTGATCGATTTGTTTTTTCAATTATATTGTTTATTTAATGATGTTTTGACTCTTTTTCAAGACGAGCGATTATGGTTACTGGCTGATATCTCGAGCTCAACCAAAAAGATAGTAGATATTAGTTCACAAGAGGAGGACTTCCAGGAGGACATTTCTGAGGCCATCCATATTGAGGTATATCAGTTATACTTAGTATATAAATATTCGTATATATTGGTCACTGAGATATTCAAAATTACAATTTTATAGCCTGTTGAGGAAGCACGCGTGGTGGACTTGACCATGATTCAAGATTCTCCAACTAAACCTCCTCTCGCAGACATGAAGAAGGTAAAATAAATCGATTAATACTAATTGTTATGTAGGATTGAATGATGAATTAATTGTTTTTTGGGATCATACAGCTGATTCGTATAGCACGTGGTTAGATCATCTGGAAGGGTCCGCTGGTTCGCACCCCGCATACAAATCCACTCAAAGAGAGGGTGAAACGGTAACTTAGGACCATTTCATCCTCTACCTCAGAGCGTGAGGAATCTTTCCTCATGTGGTACACCATAGCTGCGGCTTCCGATGCACATGATGTCTACTTTATCGGGTTGAAGTCAAAGGATGGTTTTTGGCAGCTTGTGGTAGAGTTATGCGAGTGGCTGACCGACGATGTAAGTTATCTATACTATATAATTCGAAAAAAAGTTTGATATATTTATCAATAACTAACACATGTAAACTTGTTTATACCATTTTAGCATGTGGATTCTTTTTTGGCTTTATTACGTCGGCACCAGGACGACCACCGTGTGATTGTTTCACAGCATTGGATGACTGCCCACACATTCTGTGGAGGCCATATTGAGATGGCTTGGAAGAGTTGGCAGACCACACCGTTTGAGGAGTTTGAGTTTTTGGGACTCTTCACGAGGATGGTTGAGATAGCATACACCCTAGGATTGTTGTACAAATCATAGGAGATGGTCGATTAGGTATAGTATATATGTATTTTCATTACACTAAATTAGTTGAATTAGTCTGTAATTAACTAAAATTTGTCACTGTTTATAGGTTTACATCCCTATAAACTTCGACTGCGCACATTGGGTGGCCGGAGTTATAGATTTAATGAGTGGTCAATTACAGTATATGATTCGGATGTATCATATTCGGGAAATATGGGGTCTCTTGAGCAATGCATGCGATCGTATATGACATTCATACCTATATTATTAGAGGCGAAGAGTTTTTGGACTGCTTCTGGATAGACTCCACGACGTGATTCCCTCGCTTTATATCGAGCGATGAATGTCCCTCAGCAGGGACTGGGCTCCGATGACTGTGGCATGTTTATGTTATGTTTTTTTGAGTGTTTGACGTTGTCACAGAGTGTCGATTTTCCCGGAGAGTCGTTTACCTCTATGCGTCGACGTTTAGCGTCGCAGTTGTATTTTCATTATATCGAGTAGCTCACGGATGTATATTTAGTTAGTTCATTGTTTATTTATCATTCTTCATATGTTCGTATGTATATTTTTATTATATGTGCGTATGTGTACGATGTACTTTATCTATTATTATATATAGATATGTATTTGATTTCATTTTATATGTGATTTGAGTGATGTTACTATCTAGCAACAATCGAAAAATTCTTCGAAAATCTGAAAAATACGAGTCAATATATCGTAAAACGATGAAATTTGAAAAAACAGAACTGAAATTCGAATTCTAAAAGTTGAAATACCCTAAAATGGCAACAATAAAAAAATTCTTCAGAAATCTATAAAATACTAGTCGATATATTGTAAAACAGTGAAATTCGAAAAAATAAAACTAAAATTCGAATTCTAAAAGGTGAAATACCCTAGAATGGCACAATCAAAAAATTCTTCGAAAATTTAGAAAATACGAATCGATATATCGTAAAACGGTAAAATTCAAAAAAACAGAACTAAAATTCGAATTCTAAAAGTTGAAATACCCTAGAATGACAACAATCGAAAATTTTTTTAATCTACTCACAGTCATTACACATATATTAGCAGAAGTAAGCATTTTCTAGAATGCCACCCCAGCCCATAATCAGCAAGTTACACTTAAAAGTATGATTGGAAACTTCAAAATAATAGCCAATTGACAACTATATATGGCTACCACATAAAACTCAAAATTTGCTTTATTATTACTATTATTTTTTAAGTATGATTAAAGCTTCAAAATAATAGCCAAGTGCAACAATTTATAGTTACTACATGAAAATTAAAATTTGCAATTTTTTTAAAGTTTGTTTAAAAACTTCAAAATAATAGCCATTTGAAAACTATTATAGCTACCGTACAGAACTAAAAATTTGCAATTTTTTAAGTATGATTAAAAACTTCAAAATTATACCCAATTGAAAACTATTTATAACTTCTATAAAAAATTGAAATTTTGAAATTTTTTTCAATTTTCTCTCATTTTCCAGAGAAATAAACAGCCTTGAACTCATAAAACAAGTAAAAGTACCAACTGATATTTCAAATATACAAGAAATTAAAATTCCCAAGTATATAATAATATAAACAATCTTTATATGTGGTGGTGTTACTGACACCAGTGCTGTTGGCAGGCTGCAGATTGCCCTCATCTTGCCAATATCCTCCGGGTGGGCTTAGTGCAGCTTGATATGTGGCTGTGGCTACCAATATAGCCACCACAAGTAGTATGTTTCGGACATCCATTTGAATCTTGTTTATGCTTACGTAATCCAGTCTTAACCCTTTCAGATTATTCCTGAAAAGTTTAGGGGCCTAGAAAAGTACTCCACTACTGAATTTCGTGAACTAAATAAATCTATAATAATTATTTTTGAAAGACTTATGGGCACTTTTTTAGCTTCAGCAGCAAGTAGAATGTCCTTAACTGCTCTATCTAGCGAACCTTGGCGATCATGGAAGATGTCCAAAGCTGTCAAACCTTTACTGTTCTTTCTTTTGACGTTGACATCTCTGACCAACAGCTTCACCGCCTGTATGATTGAGAAGAAAATGAAAAGGCAAAATGGTTCATTAGTCCGGCCTTCCAGAAGTTAAAAACATATGAGATGCTTATATATATACCTCAAGTTGATTTGCAGATACTGCAGTATGCAATGCATTGTTTCCTTCTTCGTCCTCCCTGTTTAGAATCTCTTCTTTGTTGAAACGTCGAAGAAATCCTAACAAGACTTTAAAGGCCTTGAAACTCCCATTTTTGAGGGCAACATGGACAGCAGTTTCACCTTTAACAGTCAAATCTTTGATTGATGATGGACAAACATACAAAAAATCAGCCAAATTGGATTCGTCTTCTACTTGAGCTGCATAGTGCAAAGGAGTCATCATCCCCTTTGCTTTAACACGGACAAGCTCACTGTCATGCTTTATCAACCATGTTACAAGTTGCTGGTACGTAAGCTCACCCTTCAGGTGTTTCCCCTCCAAAGCCAAATGGAGGGGGCTACGCCCAAGATGGTCTCGCTTCCTAGCAAATGAAGGCTTTAAGTTTAGTATCTCCTTGGCGAAATAGACATTTCCCTCACTTGCAGCTGTGTGTAAGGGAGTAGCCACAAATGGTATTTGTTCAATACGCTCCAAAACATAGGGATCCTCTTCAAGTACTGAAAATAAAGCATCCACGTTTCCTTCCGCAGCAAAATTTTGTAGCATCCGCAACCTCTCAGCCTCCATGCGTAAGTAGCTATGCACTCAACTACCGTTACAATGGTTTTGATATATGATATTAATTATAAGAGGTCCAGGCCATATATATATATATATATTAACATATAAAAACGCTCACACAAGAAGACAAAGACCTATTAACATTATTGGTTAAGAGTATCAACATCTACTTGAATGTTAGAATCAACGCTATCTGTTAACATAACATCGTTTTCCTGGTGGAAGAATATGCAAAAGTAATACCGGCATCAAGAGGCAAGTGGAAGAAAATTATTTGTCATAATTAATGTTTAGATTGCGATTGTGAACAGTGCTCTAGGGCCCGTCATCAAATATAATATAAATGAAGATTCTTCTTCACCTGCTTTTGAAGATACAGACTTAGTATTTTTTTTTTTTAAATGTTTGTTTTATTTATTCATTAAAATTTTTTGGATGATTTATTTATTCATTAAAATTTTAATCGAAGCATTCAACAGTGGATTTTTGCAAAGATAGGACTAGGAATATGAAGAGACAATGTTGAAGCGTTCAACAGTAGATTTCCAGAAACAACATCAATATCATGACAGCATCATGGACTAATTCCCACCCAAGGTTTTCTAAAATGACTAATTCTCGTCCTTTTAAGTTTTAGAAAACCAAATTATCATTTGTTATTCATTTCCATTCATAAATTTCGTTAAGTGAAAAAGCAGAAAAGTTATTTTACATAGATTTTTCTATTTTTTTCTTTTTTCCTTTATTATTTTTTATTTTTCTTTTCCCTTTTTTTTTTAAATTGAATAAACAATAGCACATTACTAACAACAAATGTATTTTCAATGTTGGCTAATCAAAATGCACGAGCATGATATTATTTAATCTTATTGTATGGTCAGACTTTCTCTTAGAAAAACACTACACAAAAGCAATTAATTATTACAATAGAATGTAGCGACTCAACATATCATCTATATATAAGATGACTTAACCTGCATATAGGAGTCTTTTTATTCAAAAATAGCAAGAAGAATGAAACTTAACAGTTGCAAGATTTGCTCAATTAGGTTCCATCTCTATTTTCTACGTTCATGGTATAACAATCATCTCCCATTTGGATAGCAATCATCTTCCACTTTTTAGATAGCACAATCAACAAATCTCCTTAAAAACAGATTTATTTAGATATATAGATTCAATATATTATGATTTGGGTATTTATGCTTATGTAACTTCCTTTCTCTTATCTTATAAATATAGGAATATGCAAATGCAAAAAGACAGCACTTTTTGTATCATATAATATTATTGTGTTGAATTTTCTTCTAAATAATCAATAATACAGCAGTGAACATAAGCTTCTTAACTGTAACTCAAACCACTTTATAAATGTCATTGTATTCTTCTTTACTTACATGGAATTACACTTTTAAGTTGGTCTACTTCTCGTTGGTAGAATTAATTTTTAGCACTAATAGGTCTCACAAGGGATAAATGAGGAATACCAAATAAATATCAAAATTTTTCATGCTTTTAGGGTGTGAGAGACAAAAACTGGAATCTTGCATTGGATAAATATAAAAATTTTAAGAAGAAGCAGTGGGTTTAACCAAAAGAGGCTGAATACATTCCTGCGAACCTAAAATCAATAGAAATTAATGTGTTTTTTTTTTTTTTAAATTCATACATGCACGTGTTCAGATAAATTTAAAAAAGAAAAAGCCGTCAAAGATCTAAGGTTTCTTTAATTTCTGAGCCGCGGCAAGCCGCCATTACGGACCAGCTTTCTTCATAGTTTGATAACAGTATTTCGTGAAAATTGAAACACTATAAATAACATGTTAGCGTTAAGATTCTCATTCATCCATGCACCCATCTATATATCTCAACCACCATAATTCTTTCAATCTGCCAATCTAGTTTTTCGTAACTGAAAATGGCTTCTTCAATCAGCTTTGCTTGTACTGTTCTCACCCTATTGTTGATCATTTGTGTACAAAGTGAAGCTAAACTCTCTTCAAATTTTTATGACTCCACATGTCCAAATGCCCTCACTACAATCCGCACTGCTATTAGAACTGCCATTTCACGAGAGCGTAGAATGGCTGCCTCTCTCGTTCGTCTCCACTTTCATGATTGCTTTGTTCAGGTATACAACACTTAATATTATTTCAGAGTTTTAATCTTATTGTTCATTTGTTGTATTAAAAAAATTTTAAGAGTTTGTCAATTAATTGCAGGGTTGTGATGCATCCATCTTGTTGAATGATTCCTCCACAATCATCAGTGAGAAACATGCCACGGGCAATATGAATTCAGTAAGAGGATTCCAAGTCATAGACAATGCTAAATCTCAAGTCGAGAAAATTTGTCCAGGTGTTGTTTCGTGTGCAGATATTCTTGCTGTTGCTGCCCGTGATGCATCAGTTTATGTAAGTTATAATATTATCTTAAATCATTTTTCTTATAATTTTATATAATCTAAATTCTGTGAATAATAAGTTCCTAATATTAACAATCAAACAGGTTGGTGGACCATCATGGAAGGTTAAACTTGGAAGAAGAGATTCTACAACTGCAAATTTAAGCTTAGCTAATACCCAACTCCCCGACTTTCAGGCTAGCCTTGATTCTCTTATTTCGTTGTTCAGTACCAAAGGGTTGAGTGCGAGGGACATGGTTGCTCTTTCAGGTGCACATACAATTGGGCAAGCACAATGTCTCACATTCCGTACTAGGATTTATTGCAATACAAGTGATATCAATGCTGGCTTTGCTGCTACTCGTAAACGTAAATGTCCAGCTTCTGGTGGGAATGCAACTCTTGCACCTCTAGATCCGGTGACACCTAATTCTTTCGATAATAACTACTTCAAAAATCTTATTAAGAAGAAGGGTCTTCTTGCATCAGATCAAGTGCTTTTTAGTGGAGGATCCACTGATAGCATTGTTCTTGAATATAGTAAGAAGCGTAAAAAATTCGAATCTGATTTCGCAGCTGCCATGATAAAGGTGGGAAACATCAACCCTCTTACTGGCTCTGAAGGGCAAATCCGAAAGTTATGTTATACTGTTAATTAACTTGCTTTCATATCTATATTATAAAGAGTTAGATGTTAATGATTTTTGAACTTTTTTATGGAATGATCTCCATAATCTACTATTCAGTTTTCTGTAAATTTGTTGTACAAGTGTAATCTTTCATACGAAAGAAAGCATTTGAATGGTGCTAGTCAAACAAAGATAAAGGTTAAAATTATTGATTGATGTAGATTCAATTGATGAACGTGCAGGACACGAATAAAATGGATTAACTTTTTGAAATAACTTGCATTTAATGTTAATTACACTAAACATTCCAATTAAGAAAAAAAACCCAAATTAATTAAGATAACGTGTATCCGATAAACCTCAAGAAATAGAATAAATTAATAAAGACTTAATGAACATTGTTAGAAGCATTCCAATGTTAATTTATGTTGAACTGACAATGAACGTGCAGGACAAGGATTGCAATTGATATATGAAGAGTTGCTCGGTTTAAATGAGATTTACCTCCAGGAAAACAACTGCTTTTGACAAGCTCATAATTAACAAAACTGGTGGAACTTACTTGGAAATTAAAGACAATGAAAAGAATTGGAGTCCAAAGTTTGATTATACATGGGAAGATAAAACGAATATATATAAGTAGAAGTTCTCTGTAGTCATAATGTTGGGACCAAGCTAGTTTTATTACCATGAGAAGCCTATAACTTAATAGAGGTACAATCAATGTTTTAAAAAAGGGATAGACATTAACCAAGTGGAGGGGACAGTCAGGTCCAACCATTTGAGTGATGGCCGAACTAATTAACTGTTTTAAATTAATATTTAAAATATCTTTTTTGTATAATTTATCATAAAATAAATAATTTGAATTATCTTAATATCAAAATATATTTGGATTGATGATATATATGTTTATAATTAATAAATGAGATTTTAGGTTTAACTCCTAATAATAATTTTTTTTATGTTGACCATGTCAAATGTTATTTTTTAGCTTTTTCAATAAAACAGTTTAAACAATTCAATTCAATTTAATCCAATTAAATCCAACGTAAATCCAAAAATGATTTTCAATGGAACCAAAACTGTTTCGACTAGCGGGTGCTAGTTCAAAGACCAATCCAATTTTTAAAACCATGGGTGTAATCATAAAGATTATGAGCAATATTATGTGTACATATTTTTAATATATAATTTAGATACATAAATGATGTATCATCATATGATTGGGTGTTACTTTATCTTTAATTTAAAATCATCCAATCATATGATAACACATTATCTGTGTACACAAATTATGTATTAAAAATGTGTTCACATAATTTTATTAAATTATTAAAGAATGTCAAATCTAATGTGTACATATTGAGAAAAGAGATAGATATAATTTCAAAAAACTACTACATGTATCTATCTATCAATAGAAATATGGAAAAAGTCTTAAATTATTTTTTCAACATTTTTTTTTCTAATGAAAATTCTATAAATACATTATAGATAATGCAACTCATGCAATCCTCAGCCAATTCAGTGATACCTTCCCTTTTTTACTGAATCAACCATGCCACCCAAAGTTTATACATGAACTCAACAAATAAAAAGTATTCATGTTGGGATGTGCCAAATAAAAGAATCAAACCCTAACTTGAAGCAAAAAGACCTTGTGAAGTAATTGTAATATACTTATGATTTTAACACTACAACAAAAACAATATATAGTGGCATTTTATCAAATCCGACTAAAAACTAAAAGAAGTAAAAAAATTTAATAATACATTTATTCAAAAATTTTATCAAAAGCCACTAAAAAACATAAAAAGTATAAAAATTAATAATATATTGTTACATTTATTACAATTGACCATATTGTTATAAAATTAATAAAGTAATTGACTTGCCAAAGTATTATTAAGCCAAAACACGGCAGAAGGAATAAAGAAATAAGAAGAAGCAGAAAGAAAGAAAGAATTGCTTTTATATATGAACCGGATGCAGAGAAGATAACAGAAAAATTGTAGTTTACATGAAGGGAGGAGGGGGTATTTATAGGCAATTTGCCTCCCCTCCAGCCAATAAAAATAATGCCTTCCAGGCAAAGCTTCTGAGGCATTTAATGCCTTCCCATTTCTTTTGGCTAAAGTCAAAAAGAGGGGGTGGAAAAATCCACCATCTGCAACACTCCCCCTTGGATTTTTACCACTTACAGATAATTATATTAACCTTGCTAAGGAAAAACCCAGTGGGATAAAAACCAAAGCCAAGGAACATAATTATTAAATGTTCTGTAAGTTGGCATTGAACGTGCTTAAACTGCCTCGTTAAAAACCTTACTAGGAAAACCCAGTGGGACAAAACCTAGTGAAGGAAAAAAGAGTACAGTGCACCTTTTGTCCAATACTTCAAAATTTTGCCTGATGAATGCTCCCCCTGATGAACGCTCCCCCTCTTTGTAGTAGGATTAACTTGGTTGCTTATTGAGCCGCCGCATACCGATGTTATATACTAACTTCTCAAATGTTGATGTCGGTAGTGTCTTAGTGAACAAATCTGCAAGATTCTCACTGGATCTAATTTGCTTGACATCAATCTTGTTGCTCTGCTGGAGCTCATGGGTGTAAAAGAACTTTGGTGAGATATGTTTGGTTCTGTCTCCTTTGATGTACCCACCTCTAATTTGGGCTATACATGCTGCATTGTCTTCATACAATATGGTAGGAGTGTCTGATGTAGAAGGAAGACTACATGCATTTCTGATATGATGGATGACAGACCGTAACCATATACATTCTCGGCTGGCTTCATGGAGAGCTAAAATTTCTGAATGATTTGAAGAAGTTGCAACCAAGGTCTGCTTGGTGGAACGCCATGATATAGCTGTGTCATTATAAGTGAAAACATATCCCGTTTGTGAACGGGCCTTATGAGGGTCAGAAAGATAACCAGCATCTGCATATCCAACCAAACTAGGATTTTTAGGGGATTTGACAGAATATAATAATCCCAAATCTCTAGTTCCACAAAGATAACGGAGTATATGTTTGATTCCGTTCCAATGGCGACGGGTTGGTGCAGAGCTAAATCGAGCCAATAAATTAACTGCGAAGGATATATCCGGTCTCGTGCATTGGGCCAAATATAATAAGGCTCCAATGGCATTAAGATATGGTACTTCAGGACCAAGTATCTTTTCATCTTCTTCTTTAGGACGAAATGGGTCCTTTTTTGGATCAAGAGACCGAACAACCATTGGGGTGCTCAAAGGATAAGCGTTATCCATATTAAAGCGTTTTAATAATTTTTCAATATACGCTGCTTGATGGATAAGTATTCCATTTGAATTGTGCTCGATCTGCAGGCCGAGACAATATTTTGTTTTCCCCAAATCCTTCATTTCAAATTCTTTTTTCAGATATTCAGCAGTTTTTGAGAGCTCTTCAGGAGTCCCAATTAAATTCATATCATCAACATAAACTGCCACAATAGCAAATCCCGATTCTGACCTTCTTATAAAGACACATGGGCATATAGGGTCATTCACATAACCCTCATTTTTCAAATATTCACTGAGGCGATTGTACCACATACGTCCGGATTGTTTTAATCCGTATAATGATCGTTGTAATTTAATTGAGTACAAGCCTCTTGAATTGACACTTTTTGCTTCAGGCAATTTGTATCCTTCAGGGAGTTTCATGTAAATTTCAGCGTCTAAATTTCCATACAAATAAGCAGTAACTACATCCATTAGACGCATATCCAGTCCTTCAGAGACTGTTAAACTGATTAAATATCTGAATGTAATTATATCCATAACAGGTGCATATGTTTCATCAAAGTCTATACCGGGCCTTTGGGAAAAGCCTTGGGCTACAAGCCTGGCTTTATATCTAGCAATTTCATTTTTCTCATTTCTTTTTCTCACAAATACCCATTTATATCCAACGGGTTGTACGTCTTGAGGTGTTGGAACTACAGGCCCAAACACTTGACGTTTTGCTAGAGAAGCTAATTCTGTTTGAATTGCTTCTTCCCATTTAGGCCAATCATGTCTTTGTTTACACTCAGCCACAGTACGTGGTTCAAAATCATCATCATTCAGAATTTCAGTAGCTACTGCAAATGAGAATATATCATCAACTATAATTGTTTCACGATTCCACATTTTTTGTGTATGAACATAATTTAAAGATATTTCAATATTCTCATTTTCCTGTTCTTCAGGATTTTGTACCACTTCAGGGGTTTGTGCCTCTTCAGGGGCTTGTGCCACTTCAGGGGCTCGTGCCACTTCAGGGGCTTGAGTCTCTTCAGGGACTATAACCTCTTCTGGAGGAATATTTATTTGATTATTTGCCTTTCTTTTTCGAGGGACAGTGTCCTTCGATCCAACAGGTCTACCACGCTTCTGGCGTGAGGTAGATGGATCAGTCACGGTTCGAATGGACTGTTCAGCAGTCACATTGATTCTTGCTGGTGCATTAGCAGCTGGAACATGTGATCTTGTCACTTTTGCCGTATCCACAAATGCATCGGGCATTTGGTTGGCAATAATTTGTAATCGCACTATCCTTTGCACTTCAGTTTCACTTTGTGATGTGCGAGGATCTAAATGAGACATGGTAGGTACATACCAAGTAAGTTCATGCCTAACTTCAGGAGGCATTTTCTTTTCCCCTAAAGATGGGAAAGTTGTCTCATCAAAGTGACAATCTACAAATCGTGCAGTAAAAAGATCACCTGTTAATGGTTCCAGGTATCTGATAATGGATGGTGAATTATATCCAACATATATTCCCAAACGACGTTGGGATCCCATTTTTGTGCGTTGAGGGGACGCAATAGGGACATATACAGCACAACCAAAAATTCTCAAATGAGATACATCAGGTTGGTGACCAAGAACCAATTGTAGGGGAGAATATTGATGATAAGAAGAAGGTCGCAAGCGAATTAACGCTGCAGCATGTAATATAGCATGTCCCCACATAGAAGTAGGTAATTGACTTTTTAATAATAAAGTACGTGCAATTACCTGGAGTCGTTTGATAAGAGACTCTGCTAATCCATTCTGTGTGTGGACATGTGAGACTGGATGTTCAACCTCAATCCCCATAGACATGCAATAATCATCAAATGTTTTGGATGTAAATTCACCAGCATTATCTAGCCGTATTGACTTGATCGAATGATCTGCGAAATGCGCCTTTAATTTGATAATTTGTGCTAACAGTTTAGCAAATGCAACATTTCGAGTAGGCAATAAACAAACATGAGACCATCGTGCAGATGCATCAATTAAGACCATAAAATAACGGAATGGCCCACTTGGTGGATGAATGGGTCCACATATATCCCCTTGAATCCTTTGCAGGAATGATGGGGATTCACCTCCAATTTTGGAGGGAGATGGTCTTATTACTAATTTACCTTGAGTACAGGCGGTGCAGAATTGTTCACTAGACAATAAAATTTTATGATTCTGTAATGTATGTCCATGTGAATTTTCAACAATCCTACGCATCATTGTAGATCCTGGGTGGCCTAAACGATCATGCCAAAGCATAAATGCTTTTGGATCAACGAACTTTTGGTTCGATACTGCGTAGGTCTCAATTGCCTTTATGGTTGTATAATACAATCCAGATGATAAAGCAGGCAATTTTTCTAGTATAAGCCTTCTTCCGGAGGCATTACTAGTTATACAGATGAATTCTGCACCATTTTCACTTATGGTTTCAAGATGATAACCATTTTTTCTTATATCTTTAAAACTCAGTAGATTTCTTCTGGATCTACTTGAATATAATGCATCATTGATGATTAATTTGGTCCCATTATTTAACATAATTGCGGCTCTTCCGGAGCCTTCTATCAGATCAATTGATCCTGATATGGTAGTTACTTTAGCTTCGATTAATGCTAAAGATAAGAAAAATTTCTTTTCCTTAAGAATTGTGTGCGTTGTTGCACTATCCACCAAACATATATCTCCTTCATCAGCCTTTGAAGTCAATGCTTCAGTTTTGGAGTTCATTTCCTTTCATTTAAAAATTACGTTAGTTATAACGTACACAAAATATTGAAAGGAAGAGAACATGACAATAAAATACAAAATAATATGCATGACTCCAAAATAAATATATATGATGGATTTAATTATAAAAATTTCGGGGCATTTCATAATAACTACTTCTGGTAGTTACATTCACTTCAGGGAACGATATATAACTAGAAAATATTAATTCAGAATTTCTTTTCTGATATTGCTACTACAGGAGCAAAAATAAAATGTGGGGAATATTTTATTTTCCATAATCAAGAAAAGATTCTGAATATTACAGAGTTATACTAAATATAGAATCATTGTTTTCATATTTCGGCTTGCAATCCTTCAGGGATATGATGCCAAAAGATAATAGTCTTGTATTTATCCTTCTGGGATATTTTATTTAGTTAGTTTTCAAGGCTCATAAATTCTAGGTGGAGACTCATGCAAAAAGCCCATTTAATATTATTCATCTAATTTTAGGAACTTCAGGTTCAATTATTGTCATATTTACAAAACTTCTGGTTTTGTATAATATATATGAGTTAATCTTTGAAACTTCAGGTTCAAATATTATCTCATATGTACAAAATAGCTGATTTTATAGGAGAAATATTGGGATTAATTTTGGAAGCTTCAGGTCCATATATTATCCCATATATACAAAACTTCTGGTTTTGTAATTAATATTTACAATATTATAATATATATTCTGATTATGTTTTGGACTTCAAGTCCATAATTTTCACACTTTATGCAAACTTCAGGTTGCAAAGGTGATATCATTATTAAAATAAAGACTTTGATGAAACTGGGGACTTCCGGCCCATAAACATGTATTCTCATGATTTTACAAACTTCAAGTTGTAAATCGTAAAACTCGGGACTTCGGGCCCATATATATGATTTTCTCACGATTTTATAAACTTCAGGTTGTAAATCGGATATAAATAAAGATAAAGATTCAAATAAATAAATATGCGAATAAATAAATATTCAAATAAATGAAATAAAAATAAACATTTAAATAATATCAGGACTTCCGGTCCAGATTCTTGGTTTTGTAAGCTTCAGGTTACAAATAATATTTATGACTTCAGGTCACAAATTTATAATTTCGTAAACTTCGGGTTACGAACGATATTCAGGATTTCAGATCCAGATTCATGATATTCAGGACTGCAGGTCCAGATTCATGATATTCAGGACTACAGGTCCAGATTCATAATTTTGTAAACTTCAAGTTACAAATAGGATTCAGAACTTCAGGTTCAGATTTATGATATTCTAGACTTCAGATCTAAATTCATAATTGTGTAAACTTCAGGTTACAAATAATATTCAGAACTTCAGGTCCAGATTTATGATATTCCAGACTTCAGGTCTAGATTCAAGAGTTTCAGGACTTCAGGTCCAGATTACAATTTTGCAAACTTCGGGTTGCAAATATTGTATTATATATAAAAAAATAAGCAGAAATATAACAGAAATTAAAAATCAACTGGGATATCCGTATTTATAATATTTAAGCAGCATAACAGCATAATATAAAGATATAATATACCTGAGCTGATCGTGCTGATAACGTGTTATAAAATTAATAAAGTAATTGACTTGCCAAAGTATTATTAAGCCAAAACACGGCAGAAGGAATAAAGAAATAAGAAGAAGCAGAAAGAAAGAAAGAATTGCTTTTATATATGAACCGGATGCAGAGAAGATAACAGAAAAATTGTAGTTTACATGAAGGGAGGAGGGGGTATTTATAGGCAATTTGCCTCCCCTCCAACCAATAAAAATAATGCCTTCCAGGCAAAGCTTCTGAGGCATTTAATGCCTTCCCATTTCTTTTGGCTAAAGTCAAAAAGAGGGGGTGGAAAAATCCACCATCTGCAACACATATAAGAATATTTGGTGACCTTTTTATTATGGCATTTATATTAAATGCCACAAAAAATTGAGCAAAGTAAAAATAATTAAAAAGTTATTATAATATTTGTTATAATAGACGTCATGGAAATATTTAGCAGTATTTTTTTATTACATTTAATCAACATATTGTGACAATTAAATGTCACTATAAAAAATATTTAAAAATGTATTATGACATTTATAATAATTATATTGTGACACTAATGATGATCATTTTTTTGTTCCAACACTAAAAATACTTTAACAACAGAAAAATAACAAATGGGTAAAAATCTAATCATTAGAAATGTTATTTTTATGATTTTAGTGACTAATTATTTATAATTTTATTAGAATTAAATAAATTTAGAATTTAACTACAGGCTTTTCAAATTTCTTACTAAAAAACTTACAAATCCATTGTTATTGTTCTTA
Source organism: Mangifera indica (assembly GCF_011075055.1). Lineage (NCBI taxonomy): Eukaryota > Viridiplantae > Streptophyta > Magnoliopsida > Sapindales > Anacardiaceae > Mangifera > Mangifera indica. The sequence continues at coordinate 7,551,979 of NC_058138.1, forward strand.
AGGGTATGTAAAATGTTACAATAGCATCACGATTGAATTGAACTATGAATGATATTATGTAAGACTAAATCTAAACCTAGTTGACTCAATCTCAAAATTTAGTTTGACTTGGTTTGATTTGATTTAAATTCATTTAGTTTAAATTTGAAATAAGTTTACAAAAAAAGTTAGTTCATTTTTCTAAACCAAATTGAACTAAAGTTAAAGAGTGTTTGATATGATTTAGTTTGAATTTGACTTGAATTCATAGTTTGAATATATCATTTAGATTTGTGGTTCAAATTTAGTTCAAAATCGTGGTTCTAATCCAATAAGCCCAAAATATATACTAAAAGGGCGTTTAGTTTGGGTAACATTTTATTACCAAGATAAAGAGATTACCTTGATGATAGATTACTTAAAAGATTATTTGGTATAAATTATTACTATATTTGATAAAATTTAATAGGTATAAATAATTATTGTGTTTGATTAAAGATAATAAAAGAATGATAGTAAATTATTTTACTTAAATATCGTTGAATATAATTATTTTTAAATATTTTTATATTATTTGTTATGTTAATTATAAATATATTTATTTTTATCTCAAAAAATTAATAAATAATAATATAATTATAATAAAATCAAGATTACCTCAGTAATCTTTTAATTTTCAAGGCAAATGTGATAATCAGATTACCACATATATTACCTGTTACGTCAGCATTAATAATAGAATATTATTGTAATATTTTATTACTGATAAACCAAACAAGATAATATAAATAATAAAAGATAGATTATTAAAGGAATTTTTAAATCTATGGAACCAAACGACCCCTAAAGGTAAACCTATTTGTGAAAATATACTAAGATTGTTTTACTCTGGTTTCCAAGCACATGATTTGTATATAACCCCTAACCTAATTCAACCCTAACCCAAATTCAATCCAACATTCAATTTTCACTCTGCCGAGTCCACTCATTGTTCGAGTGTGCTTTGGATGCATACATGTATGGACCTTATATGCTCCTATTATTGAGATGTTCTGATTTTGGTTCTGATTAATCGCATTTCTTATAACTGCAGATGACGATCGACGATGAAAGTTCTATTTAAGTCGGAGGACTTACCTGTAATGCCACCGAGTGCTCCTTTTGCGAAGTCTTTGATCTCCACGGTTCGGTTGTCGCCATTAAGGTCTCACACCCACTATTCATTTCATTTACCTTTCAATTTCGTTTATTTAGGTTTTATATTACTCTTTAATTCTTCCATTTTTTGTCTTTCAAATTTACATTGCTTCGTTTTGTCATCATTATATTTCTTTTTTGGTTCGTGGAGAGATCTGTACACTGTCTACTCAAACTTTTATACAAAATAGAAATATAAAAACAATAAGGAGAAAATAGAAAAATAAAAAATATTATTTATTGAGTGCTACTTTTCTTGTAACTCGTTGCATAAATATTATTGATTATTTTATGATTTTGTATTTAATTATAAGATTAACTGGCATTTATTATGAGTTATGGTATTTAATATTTCATGAAGAAGACGGTGAAATTTTAATTACATATAAGTTATTAGCATCAATTCTAATGTCTTTATGATGATTATCTAATTACATCACCTATAACTCCATAGTGATTTGTAACATCAAGTGGGTTAATTAATTGTGCAAATTAGGTTATATTAACATGTCAAATTTATTTGTCACATAATTATGCATGATAATGTGGATAATGAATGTGAAATTTTCATTACTTGAATTCTAGCGCTTTTTAACCAACAGGTGTGTGATAAAATAAATAATATATATAATAGTATTATATACATAAATAATAATATGTCATCATATAATTGTATAATTAAAAATTAAAAATAAAATAATACTTAATTACATGGTGACATACATTTTTTGTACAGAATTTTTGTGTACATAGTTTTATTGATATATATATATATATATATATATATATATATATATATATATATATATATATATATATATATATATATATATATTTGCTTTATTTTTATGTGAGAGAAGCAAATGGACTAACTAAACAAATATATACTAAAAATAGCGGTGTGATGCCATTCACTTTGAGTACACAAATAGAACATTGTCTTTATGTTTATCACAAATTGTTTTTCTTTTTTGTATGTAATTCAAATCAAAGTTTCACAAACGCAACAGAGTTCTAAATCTAAATTTTCTCCCTAAATATTTTAATACTTTATCAGTTTTGCAAACCATTGATGTCAATATTATACAATCTTAATATGTTTAAAATCATTGGTGACTTTTTAAGTATGAGCAATACTAAACATATCCATTTTGAGTACATAAATAGATATACATTTATGTTTGTTATTATGTGATTGAGTGTTATTTTATCATAAATTCAAAATCATCTAATCATATAACGATACATATCAAATATATACTCATTTGTATATTCAAGATTGATACACGTAATTTTATTGTTTATGTTGGAAACATTTAAACATGTCAAATTGAATTCTATAAATTTTGTAAATATAAATCGACGTACTTGGATTCAAGTTTGCAATGAAGCTTATCTGAATGCAATATGAGGTATTGACATGAGTTATTTCCACAATCCCATTTGTCCACATACTACATTCTTTTTGGGAGACATTTGTTTTTGTGTTTACTGTGCCTAGGGTAAAGAAGATGAGAGACTAATGTATTATTTTTTGCGTTCATCTCTATGGGATGGCAGTTTTTAAATAACAGTCCAACTATCATCCAATAACCTCTAATAACTGCATTTCGATAATTAAGTAAACCCGATCGGGTTAACCTATCATGGGTGAACCTATACCTAATATCTCCTACTCACACATGATGGAAGACCTAAATCAAATACTTGTCCACAAAAATCTCATATGGCAGTACTTTCATACTTGTAAATGTGTCATACAACATTGCGAGCAACCTGTATTTGAGAGCTAAATGCTATGTATTTGTTAGGAATAGCATAACTGCTTTAATCCGAATAAAACAAAATAATGCATTAGGCTCACAACATCCTAAACTTACTCAATTATACTGGCTCTCATTAATCCCTTATTTATCATTGTGTTATTTTCCTATATATCCATTATCAAGTTCATTCTCTCAAATGAATGACATGATCAATCAACCAATGAACACACAAAATATATAAGTCTTCCTTTTCTACTCAAAACTCTCAGTTTAAACTTAGCTGATTTTCTAGTCATGTTCCATAGACCGAATTGTGTGTGGCCATAGGTGTTAAACTATGATAGCAACATTAAAAGTAAACATCAGATAACAACAAAGAGTCAAAAGGCACCAATATGAGGTAATCCTCATAAAGTCTCACATAGTGAGGGAGTAGAGATTCATCCTCTCACTATTTTAACTAGTCGTTTTACTTATGCACACATGGTATGAATCATATGCTACAGTGTGTATTTTCTCAAATGTCATTCTCAATATTATAAAGAACTTACTTCAGTCGCTACACTCAGTGTCTAACCTGAGTTTTTAATCATCATCACACTTGCAGGTATTTATCCATATTAAGAACTCACATTTGACATTCACAAGTTATTTGGATGTGGAGAATCCAAATCGATCATTTTCAAATGTATCTATCTATAACTTTATCTTGATCGATCATCAAGGTGACATTTAACTTTGATAAATTTGTTTCTTGAGAAATTTGTCTCTCATTAGCATGTTCTTTCAACGTCACTTTTCTCAATAATAATCTCTCATCTTTAGTTGTTCTCTCAACGCTAAAGGCGATTGCTCGTATGAATGAGTCAATCTCTAACTTGTATGACATTATAATCTAGTTGAGTTAAAAATGATGTGTATGCAGTGAAAAAACAAGAATTTCATAATGCAAGTTCAAATACAAATTAAACTTGAATTCATGATTTTTTATATTATGTCACTAGTACAATATATAAGCTCAATAACTTAGCAATCACAGTCTACACAATCCAAGAAATTTAATATGTGTAAAATATACTTTTCTTGGAACAATCTTGGTCAAAGGATCAGCTATCATATAATGCGTATAATTATATTGTCCACTCATTTTCCTCTTGGAAATGATGTCTTTTAGAACATTGTGTTTAGTATCGATATGTTTGGTTATCCTATTATACTCAAATCGTTTATTTCAACAAACAACTATTGCTCTGACAATATCGTCCTGTTTACCCAAATTCACAAAAACTCTTCTTAACCAAATAGTTTCTTACACAATTACTGAACAAGCTATATACTCACTCTTTATTATAAATATGGCTACGTATCTCTTTTTCTTATCGCTTCAAGATATGAGCCCTTTTGGAGTTAAAAAATATAGCCAAAAATTGATTTACGTTAGTCTAAATTACTTCTCTAACTGACATCTAAATAGCCAATAATTCACAGAGCCTTTTAAATATATTAATAAAATATGTATAGCTTTTCAGTGCTCTTTTCAATATTGACTCATATCAACAAACTAGCCCAACAACAAAACAAATTTCTAGGCATGTAAACATACATAATACACCCGATGACATTTGAATAGGTAATTATTAACATTTCTTTACTTCAATCTTAAGTTTTGGGACTATCTCTCGGCTCATTAATTCATCATTTGACATCGAAATATCAGTAGGTTCACAGTTTACTATATTAAACTGTTCTAGAATCTTTTGAATATTATGCTCTTGTGATAGAGTCAAAAGCTTTTTTGAACAATCCTTCTAGAGTTTAATTCCCAATATCTAATTTGTTTACCCACATCTTGTAGGTCAAAAGTATAGATAACCATCATTTAATGATCATCACTTACTTCAAATCATTTCTAGCTATCTACACATCATTATACATATAGATAGAATTGCAAAATTTGCCATTAGATTTTGTCACTAGATTTTGTCACATAGGCATGGTTGTCTTGATTAATGATTTTAAAGTCATAAAGTATTAATGAAATTTTAAGTACCAATGTTTGGATGATAGTTTTAGGTCATATTACATTCCTAAAGCTTGCACACTTTGTGCTTTAGACCTATAACAACGAGATTTATATCTCGTTCTATGCAGATTATTTTTGTAACACCCAGATTCAGGTATGCCAGTGAACTCTACTTCCAAAATTACCCCTAAAGTGGATTTTATAACTTCTTGTTTAAAGAAATTGTAAAAGAATTATAGAAAATTACTAAATGAGCAATAATTTTCAAAGGGGGTAAAATGGTCATTTTAGAAGGATTTAAGAGACAAAGTGGGAATGAAAATTGAATGACACACTTGAAATTATATGGTGGTGCTAAGGGTTTTTGGTAATTGGCTAAGGATAAAATACTCATTTATGGAAAAGGTTAAGGGTAAATTAGTCCAAAAAGCTTATAAAACCAACCAACTATTCATTTTCTTCTTCTTTGACCGAGAATCTCCACAATTTTAGCTAAACTTTTCCTTCAAGCAAAAATTCATCAAAAAACCTAGCTAAACCACCTAATTTCCAAAGCCTCTAGTTATAAAAAAGTGTAGATCTATCAATTTTGATAAGTTTTAAGATAAAAAGTTTAATTTTTAAGAGATGTCAAGTTTAGGGTTTTGATGGATGATTATATTTTTGGTTGATTAAGGTCGCTAGGAAGAAGAAAAGAAGGAGGGTAAGCTTAAATCACCTAATTAGCAAAGAACAAGTAAGAATTTCATACTTTATATACTTGAAGTAATTTGAGTTAGGTTATTTTAATAACTTTTACTTGTATAAGTGTGTAAGGTATTAGAATTAAGGTGATTTATGCTTAAAAGAATAAACAAATTCATTAGGACTTATGATATAATTTTTGGCCATAAGGGTATTTTGGACATTTCATATTCCTAGGGTTAGCTTAGTGGATTTTGTGTGTTGAATATATAAGAAATGATGAATTGATGAAAGAATTGGCATTACGGGTAAGCATGGAATTTTATCCATAAGGTTAATTTTTGTTTAATTATGTGTATAATATATGGAATAACCCTTATATCCATAAGGGTGAAAATGTCATTTTATATGATGTAGGTTAATTTTGCTTAATTATGTGTATGATATGTGTAAAAAACCATTATAATAAATATGTATATTCATATAGAATGCATGAGATATATGTAAATACATGAGAAAATAATCTAATGCTTGATGAGGTTTGAAAAAAAAAGAATAAGGAAAACAATGAATAGACATATTTCATATTATGGTTATATATTTATACATGAGGAATCATAATATATGCATGATTTCAGAAAAATAAAGATGCAGGAAAAACATTTTCTAAGTTATGCATGTTTTCAGAAAATGGAAAACAAATGTTTTTAGCTTTATAATGACTCATATGATACAGGAAAGCAGAAAGCATGCTTAAAATCCTTACATGCGAGCTGTACTATGTGGACAGCTAAGAAAAAAAAAAGTCAATTGTACTGTATGGACAGCAAAGAAAGATATTAGTTGTACTATGTGGACAACAAAGAAAAAAAATGTTAGTTGTACTGTGTGGACAACAAAAAAAAAAAGAGAAATATGCGTGTAGGGGAGGATTGTATCTTGCATGGTGACTATGAGTACTGTCTTATGTAGTCTAGACTGGTCAATGAAAATATTTGAAAAAAAAAGAAAGAATTAGCAAATATTTTATGAAAGTTATTTGCATTAGAATCATGCATGCAAGCCTATGTGGCTGATAAAGAGTTGAGAAAGATGTACGATCAGAAAATAAAAAAGTCATGACACTCATATATGTATAAATCATAACAAGTGAATCATATTTGTATAGTAAAAAAATGAATAAATGGGTGAAAGAAGAGAATTATGATATGTGTTTAATGTGTGTTCCATGTCAATTATTTTATATATGAATAGCCCAGACACGCTGAGCATGGAAAAAATTAGTATTGGTATGAAATACTTTGAGTATTGAGTATGATTCGTATTTTCCAGATTTTGGAACGATTTTTCGATTGTTACCATTCTAGGGTATTTCAACGTTTAGAATTCGAATTTCAGTTTCGTTTTTTCGAATTTCACCGTTTTAGGATATATCGACTCATATTTTTTAAAATTTCGATTGATTTTTCGATTGTTAACATTCTATGGTATTTCAACGTATAGAATTCGAATTTTATTTCCGTTTTTTCGAATTTCAACGTTTTAGGATATATCGACTCGTATTTTCCAGATTTTAACAGTCGATATATCGTAAAACGGTAAAATTCGAAAAAATAGAACTAAAATTCGAATTCTAAAAGTTAAAATACCTTAGAATGACAATAATCGAAAAATTCTTTAATCTACTCACAGTCATTACACATAACCAGCTCATCACAAAGTACTTTAATCTACTCACAGTCATTACACATATATTAGCAGAAGTAAGCATTTTCTAGAATGCCACCCCAGCTCATAATCAGCAAGTTACACTTAAAAGTATGATTGGAAAACTTCAAAATAATAGCCAATTGACAACTATATATGGCTACCACATAAAACTCAAAATTTGCTTTATTATTACTATTATTTTTTAAGTATGATTAAAGCTTCAAAATAATAGCCAAGTGCAACAATTTATAGTTACTACATGAAAATTAAAATTTGCAATTTTTTTAAAGTTTGTTTAAAAGCTTCAAAATAATAGCCATTTGAAAACTATTATAGCTACCGTACAGAACTAAAAATTTGCAATTTTTTAAGTATGATTAAAAACTTCAAAATTATACCCAATTGAAAACTATTTGTAACTTCTATAAAAAATTGAAATTTTGAAATTTTTTTCAATTTTCTCTCATTTTCCAGGGAAATAAACAGCCTTGAACTCATAAAACAAGTAAAAGTACCAACTGATATTTCAAATATACAGAGCTGCCATTGAGACGTTACCGGGAAAAACCGACCGATGTGGAAGTCCCAAGAATCGGAGAGGAGATTGAGGGATGGAAGACTAGATCGATGCGCCGTCGTTTCGCCTTCGGCACCACTGCATCCGAATTTCCCGGAAACGGGTCCTGAAGAGACCAGCCCCGGCTTCGCCAGGAGCACTTTGGGGGCCGAGGGAACCGGTCAAGTATTGGAAGAGCCGGTGGTAGCCATTGTTGCGCGCCTGAGAACTTACTGCTTCGGTGATTATGACTTTAATGTGCATTTCACAAATTTAGTTTATTACATTATCTCCCCGAAAGTTCTAGAAATTTCATTAGACACCAATTTTTAATATTATTAAAAAGCTGACCCTATAATTATTATAATTAATAATTTATTTAAATAAATTATATTACGTATAAGAATAATGTATCCGACAAAATTTGTAAACCTCATTTATAGTAAATTGGGCATCACAACCTAAGGACACAAACACGTTTGTCAAACCTCATCAAATGATGTGAGTGTTATTTATCTTTATTTTAAAATTTGCTCAATATTTTCTGCATTTTCTTAAGTGTTTCTATCTTTTTTATAACAACACTACTAACTTTAGCAGCAAGTAGGATGTCCCTAACTTCTATATCTAACAAACGTTGGCAATGGTAGAAAATGTAAAACTGTCGACCTTAAACTATTATTTTTATTCAGTTTCATATATCCAATCAATATATTACTTCAACACGTTTATTATAGACGAGATATATACAAACATTTTATACTAGTTTATTTATACCATTTGATAATTTTGAAATAATAGAAAAAATAAATAAATATATTTTTTTAATAACAATAAAAATTTAGTTTAATATTAAAATATTATAAAAAAAACTTTGAATCCTTATTTTTATATTTGAAATCCCAAATCCTTATCACACAAATTGTCTCTCAAAGGTTAAATAAAAATTATATTATTTAATCACTTAGTACATGTCAATTTATATGAATAATTAATTAGTAAAAAATAAAGGTCGTACATGTAATTCTTTTCCAACATTAAAAAGGCCGAAAATGTTGTTGGGTATCTAATTGCCATTCTAAAAAGGTAAGGAGAGCCAACTCCTTTTCATTATGAGGATTTAGTCTTGGTCAGGTTGGTAGGTAGCTATGCAGTTCAAAGTTCATGTATGCAGCAGCATCAAGACATTAAAATTCCCAAGTTTATAATAATATAAACAATCTTTATATTATATTATTATACCAAGTATCTACAAATTTAAACTATTGTAAGTTTGTAAACATTCCTTAGAATTTTATACATAATTTTATTTAGAGGTGTTAGGTTAATTTCGATCCAATTTTATGTATAATTGGGTCTAAGCATCGTATAACTTGAAGGTGATATCATAGAGCTAGCTGAGATCCCATTCTACTGATAAAAGAAGCAACTTTATTAAATATTCAAAGCAGGCATAACATTACAAATGATGCTGACTTCACATTTTAAGTTTTTAAAAGCTTCCCAGACGTAGATTCCTCCGCCGGCCTAGCCATTGGAGCTCCTTTCCTTGGAGATATAATAATAATGGGATACCACATGCTATAGGTGCACTTACAAGCAGGAAAATACAAAAACAAAGCCCTACAGCTGTACGTTTCTTGTAAAAGGAAGTGTCAACAACCGCAAGACAAAACAAACATGCCAAAAGGGTTGTCGGGAGAATGACTAATCGGTGGCCAGTTGTGAGAATCACAATTAAACACACAGACATGAAAAAAGCCAAAGAATTGTATATCAAAAACACAAAATGCGTTAAAGACACCAGAATCATATGTCCTGCTCGTTCTGTTGATGGACCTGTACTGAAGATGTTGGTGGTGGTGTTACTGACACCAGTGCTGTTGGCAGGCTGCAGATTGCCGTCATCTTGCCAATATGCTCCGGGTGGGCTTAGTGCAGCTTGATATGTGGCTGTGGCTACCAATACAGCCACCACAAGTAGTATGCTTCGGGCTTCCAGAGGAATATGTTCTATTCTTTGGTAAACCAGACCTGAACTTTTCAGAATTCGTGCTGAAAAGGTTAGGGGCCTAGAAAAGCACTCCAGTACTGAATTTCGTAAACCAAATAAATTTGTACTAATTATTTTTGAAAGACTTATGGGTGCTGTTTTAACTTTAGCAAGTAGAATGTCCTTAACTGCTGTATCTAGCGAACCTTGGCGATCATATATGTCCAAAGCTGTCAAACCTTTACTGTTCTTTCTATTGACCTGGACATCTCTGATCAACAGCTTCACTGCCTGTATGATTGAGAAGCTAGGTAGCACGGAAACGGAAACGTGGAAACATATTTTCTTTAAAAAGTAGGAAACGGAAACGTGGGAAAACGTGTAAATATAAAAAAATATAGGGTTTTTTTTATAAATATGAAATTTTTATAAAAAATACAATAACCTATATTTTAATTAAAAAAATACAACAATTGATTTTTTCCAACCAATTTAAAATAACATATAACAAAATAATTTTATACCAAAAATAAATTACAAATTCAAGTTCTTGAAACATGTATGTATAAATTAAATCAACACTTATATATTCATCTTTTAAAATGGAAAATAAACATGTATATAAATCAATATATTTTATCACAATGTAAATAAATCAACCTACAAACTCAATATTAATTCATCAAAATAATAATTTCCAAGGGTCAATATCAAAGTCATCAAATAAAATATAATAAAAAATTTAAAAAATAGTAAAATATTTATTGTATTTTCTCTATTTGATCATTCTCCTTATCCATTATGTCATTTGCATCTTCATCGAAAAAAACAGACTCCAATTCTGGTTCATCTAATGATAGGTTGGCTAATTGAAGAACTCCCACATCTTCCATACTCCCAAAGTCATCTCCACCAACATCTCACATCTTCTCCTTATCATCATAATACTTAGAGTTAACCCTTGACAATAAACGAAGATTGTTATGAACAAAAACCAAATCTTCTACACGTTTTGGAATTAATTTATTCCTTCTAATTGAATGAATGAAAGAATAAGTACTCCAATTTCTTTCACAACAAGAGGAGGAACTAGGTTGTCCAAGTACTCTGAATGTTAACTTTTGAAGCAATGGAGCATTTGAACCAAAACATGCCCACCACTTCATCGGTTCTGTATTAAATCTAGCACCAATTGAATCAGGATCTTCAAACGGTCCACTTTTGAGAGAGAAGTTAGCATACTCATCCAATGCTTTAAAACGCTCATCTTCAGAAAAGATCCTTCTAAAACATTTGTTCCTCTCAATAGATACTTCCCCATCCATATGAGGAGGCACTCTACCTTCACCTCCTTCAAGCCATTGTTCACTATAAAACCTTCACAAATAATAAATATATCAAATAGTTAACAAATTAATACCCAATTTAATAAATAAATATATCAAATAAGTATGAAAGAAATATATAATTCAATTAAATATTTACCTTGGATTCAATGAATGAGCTAGACAATGGAGTGGAGTATTACTTTTTGCCCAACGATCATAAAGAATACTATAGATCACTGAATAGAGAGGAGAATCTTGGGTAGAAAACTTTCCTTCATGTTCATAAATAACTGATTTAACTTTTTCAATCATAGAATCCCAATTCTCATAAATCAAATGAAGACATGACTTATTTGTATCACACATTCGAATCATATCATAAATCGGTGCAGTAAAAGCAAGAATGTAATTGACCTTCGCCCACCAATTCTTATCCAACACCTTATCACGAACAAATCTTGCTTTGCCTTGATCATCTTCTCTATATTGTCCCCATTGTTCACTTACAATCATTGATTCTAGAGCATCCTTAATTAATTTAAATCTTTTGAGCATAACAACAACAGAAGCAAAACGAGTGTCTGCAACTGAAAGTAATTTCAAAGGACTAAATTGATTAAACATAGCCAATCGCATTAAATGGTTCATTATGAAGTTTTTAATTACCATAACATCACCATAAACATCAGTTATCCAATGACATTCATCATATGTCTCTTGATTAGATTCCACATTTTTAGTTGCACATATATTTTTCAAAGCTAGATTCAAAGTATGCACAACACATGGAGTCCAATAAATATGTGGAAACATACCTTCAATGATTTCCCCAACACCTTTACAATTTTTAGCATTATCAATTATTACTTGAACTACTTTTTTATGACCAACCTCATCAATTATCTTCTTCAATAAATTTGCAATGAAATATTTATCTTTAACTTCACCTGCACAATTAACAGCTTTAATAAACATCGGGCCTGATTCACAAACTACCATGAAGTTAATTAAAGGTCTCCTTTGTGGGTCACTCCATCCATCACTAACAATACTAACCCCTTTTTCCATCCAAGTGCTTTTAATAGGTTCCAATAACCTTTCCACATTTGTTTTCTCTTGCTGAAGTAGTGTAGTTTTTAATTTATTGTACCCAGGAGGCACATAACCACCCAATGAATGATTAGCTGCAAATGAAAAGGCACTAATATAGTTTGGATTCCTAGCAAAATTAAAAAGGAGACCACCAGTGTAAAACATTCTAGCAATTTTCTCATCTAATTGAGCTCTAGTTTGTATGTCAAAAGATTTAGCAATAGGAGAATCATCAACTTTTCTCTTCTTTAAAAAAAGATTTGACCCACTCGGTAACGGTAAGGATAAAGACAATGATTGATTTACATTAGTAGTACTACTAGGCAATGACACTTCCTTAGGTTGAGAATTATAAACCTTATTGGTAGCTTCATCATCTAATTTTCTCATTTCTACTAAATCTTCAAATTTCACTTTAGAATAAGCACCGATTCTTTTCCCCGTAATTTTTAATAGGTGAGCTTTAACTCTAGTATAAGTCCCTTGCCTTTCTTTCTGACAAAAATTACAAACCCATTTGCATGTACCCTTTGATTCTCCAAGTTTCTCAATTTTTGTGACATATTTCCACAATGGATTTTGGTCTTCATCACTATTCTTTTTTGCAGAACCCACACTACTACTACTACTTTTAGAATTTGAATTTTCCTTACCAGTAGCAGAATCCATTAATGATTAACTCAAATTCAGTATCACCAACAATTTGCTAGAATTTATCAAAAAAATCAACCAAATCACATAAATCACCGACTATTCTTCTTGGCAGCTTACTACACAACTGAAATAAAAGCACAAATTGGAAACATAAATAAATCAATTTAATTATAGGAAAACTTTTATTTATAAATAATATTCAAATTAAACAAGAATAACTAAATTACAAACTATAAAATTATTCGATTAAATTATATAAAATCAAATATTCAATAATTATTAATAAAATAAATTATGAATTATAATTACAAATTATATTCATGATATATATATATATTGCAAAAATTAATCAAATTGCATTGATATAATATATATATATATATATATATATATATATATATATATTAGGGGGAATAGAGCAAATAATTTAATGTTTTAAAATATATTTTATAATAAATTAGAATTCCAAGGCTGAGGTTGACACATCTGGAAGAAAACATGCATTGACGACAAAGGCTAATGGAGTCTAATTTACTTTGAGCAAAAGGCAGGCTAATGTAGAGTATATATAATAGTTTAATATATGTTTTATAATAAAATAAAAGTCCTGGGAAACTAACAAATCTTGGAAAGCTAACAAATCTGGAAGACGCAGCAGAATTATAATCTTGGCCCAGAGATGCATTAAATTCAAATCTATATAAATTAATTTATATCATAGAAGGGCAAAAAAACTCATACTTTTTTCACAGAGATTTGTTTCTTCCAGCCAGTGTTTCAAAGAAGAAGAAAGACGCCCAAGACAGCAAAGAAGAGAAGAAGACACCCAGCAGAAGAAGAAGACGCCCAGCAGATTGACAGCAAAGAAGAGAAGATGCCTAGAAGACTATTATATACAGAAAACTATTTTTGTTATTTATTTTCAAAATCTTTTTAGAATTCATTTAGGATGCACTTTCAGAATCCTAGTATGTATAGGAAACTCTTTAGGTTAAGAAACGCATTTCCCTTTTATTTAAAATTACCAAAACGGCCCCGAAACATTTCATACCAGTTTCGGGCCGTTTCAGAAATCAAAACGTTTCAGATTCGTGGAAACGCACACTGCTCTGCTTTTTCATGCTTCTTAGTTGAGAAGAAAATGAAAAGGCAAAACAGTTCATTAGTCCGACCTTCCAGAAGTTAAAAACATATGGGATGCTTATATATATATCTCAGGTTGATTTGCAGATACTGTAGTATGCAATGCATTGTTTTCTTCTTCGTCCTCCCAGTTTAGAATCCCTTCTTTGTCGAAGCATCGAAGAAATCCTAACAAGACTTTAAAGGCCTTGAGACTCCCTTTTGTGAGGGCAACATAGACAACTATTTCACCTTTAACAGTCAAATCTTCGATTGATGATGGACAAACATACAAAAAATCAGCCAAATTGGATTCGTCGTCTATTTGAGCTACATAGTGCAAAGGAGTAATCATCCCCTTTGCTTTAACACGGACAAGCTCACTGTCATGCTTTATCAACCATGTTACAAGTTACTGGTACTTCTCCTCAAAATCTGAATTAAGAGGACTAAGCTCATCCTTCAGGTGTTTCCCCTCCAAAGCCAAATGGAGGGGGCTACGCCCAAGAGGTCTCGCTTCCCAGCAAATGAAGGCTTTAAGTTTAGTATTTCCTTGGCGAAATAGATATTTCCCTCACTTGCAGCTGTGTGTAAGGGAGTAGTCACAAATGGTATTTGTTCAATACGCTCCAAAACATAGGGATCCTCTTCAAGTACTGAAAATAAAGCATCCACGTTTCCTTCTGCAGCAAAATTTTGTAGCATCTGCAACCTCTCAACCTCCATGCGTAAGTAGCTATGACCTCAACTACCGTTACAATGGTTTTGATATATGATATTAATTATAAGAGGTCCAGGCCATATATATATATATATATTCCTTCTTCTTTGATCATTTTTCCTTTTTATTATTTCATAACAAGTAATAATTAATTATATGAATAAGATTGGGTGATTTTGAGTAATAATAGTTACAAACACAAGTATAAATATTGACGTGTCATCAATTGATTATATGTTATTTTATTTATAATTTAAAATATTTTAATTACATTATGACATATCAATATTTGTACCTGCATGTGTAACCATTATTAGTGCATAAAGTTTTATTATATATTGATGCAAACCCAACAAATTAATAGAGCTTTTATCATGTAATGAACAAAGTGTGATCCAAGAATCTAGACGTCCATATGTCCATTTTGGATTGGTGGAGAGGAGAACAAAAACGGTTGGTGTGGAAATTATTAGTAGAGAAGAAAGAAAATTAAAATTTGACATTTAGTTTTGGAAGGCATTAACAATGGCAAAGCAGTTGGAGATGTCGGTTTTGTTATGGTAAAGTTGATTTGGGAAATAAGGAGAAATGGATAAGATGAGTCAGTAAGGTTAGAGGAATTCAGTTGGCTCAGGTTAAAGGTGTTACAATTAGGTTGTGTTTGTTCAAGAGAGTTTGGCATGGGTGTGTTTGTATAAGTGGGTTGGGTTTCGTTTAGTGAAAGTGGGTTAGAATTATGCTCGTAGTTAGGTTAAGGAGGTGAAATATTGGGGTTGTGAGATAATTGTTTAAGTTTGAATTTGGGTGGATGGGTGTTAAACAGTTTAGACTGGAATGACAAGTTACTAGGCTAATGGGATACTTTCGTACTTTAAACTTAGGTATCGAAATAATGTCATTTTAGATTTCTTTGAAATTAAAAAAAGGAAAAATGTATTAACGTGTTTAATATGACAAACGTAAAAAATACGTGTTTAATAAGTTTTGAATTCAAAAATATGAAACATAGTGTTTAATATGTGAATTAAACATAAACGAAAATTAAACGCGAATTATTCTCGTTTTTATTAACTAGGGTATATATAAAGAGACAAAGATTAAAATATCAGCAAAAAATCAAATTCTAAGGTTCAAGTGACTCATTATCGAGGGCTCTAGCTGATACGAATCCTAATCAGGGAATTGATACTTAATATTATCACTAATAAAGCATAAAAAGTAATACTAGCTTATCGCAAAATGGCAAACGAGGATTATCCATGGTATCACCTAAGAAAGAGAAAACATATGAAGCATTTTGAGTTGACTACTTCCTAAACATACCAAAACTATGAAGCATTTTACTATAATCTGAGATGATAGGAAAGCTTTTTACAAGTTCCCAAATTTTGGCAAAATTTTTCAACCACTCACATTTAGAAACAGTTCTTGCAAAAGAAGTGCAGTTCATGGATAGAACCTGAAGGAAAGAAAACTACTAGTTCAGTTCTTTTTTACAAAAGAAACCAAATCTTACAACTTCACAAAGCGTCACAGTTGTAAGCCTGCCAATGTCATCAAAACAACTAATGGTGAAACATATCACTGCATGTCAACCTTGTGAGCATGATCACTTTTTTTTTTGGTGCATATGTCAATGGAGAGGGTGAAAGAAAGTAAAAGACTTGATTCTGTAATTTCCATAGTGACAAAATGTAACTTTCAGATATAACACAAGGTGAATTCCGCAACGGCCTAAGTATCAATTGATAGGTGTGTCCAGATTAGGCAGACTCACTAAGAGTACTAAACCAGATTTTAATGTTATAAAAGGCATTCTAAAATTCAATGGCTAAGTGTATGTTCCTTGAGACTAGAGTTTGAAAGACAAATTTTGTGGCCAAGTATCAAGTATGTTAGTAAGTTAAAGTTGAACATCAGAAACCATCAAGATTGCTGTAACCTTTTAGTATTCCAAAGTTAAAATAAGAACACATCTCGATAGATTTTGTGATAGGATTGTCAAGGCTCAGAGGAGGATACAATGTTTTGTAGGTCATAATTGACAAATTGACCAGTCAACACACTTCATTGCAATGAAAAACACCATGAGTATAGATTAATTGGGTCAGATGTATGTTAAGAAGATAGTAAGGCTCTATGGGGTACCCAAGACAATAATATTAAATTGAAACACCAAGTTCATCCCAGTTTTTGGTTGAGTATATAGTGGTGATTGGGTATGATTTTAGTTTTCAATACAATCTAGCCACCAAACAACTATATTTATAGCTCTATATGAGAAATTTTAAGGTAGAAAGTGCTAATCACCTTCACATATGGATGAGATACATGAGAGAGATGCCCTAACATAGGCATAAGGACAAGAATTGACCTAAAGGCTATAAAAGATGTTAGATAGATCAAAGAAATGATGAGCAAACTCAAGACTAATAGAAGAGTATGCTGACAAGAAAAACTAAGATCTTAAGTATAGAGTGGATGATAAAGTTGTTGTGAGTTTCGACAAAAATGACAAGTTAGTGTCGAGGTTGGTGAGACCATTTGAGATATTAGAGGAAGCATTTGGTCAAGAAGGCCACATAGGAGGACAAGGAATACATGAGAAAGAGGTTTTCATAACTCTTTGGCTGAATTTTGAGGATGAAATTCATTTAAGGGGAAGAAATATAACATCCACATGTAAGCCTATGGCATTTTAGTGTTTTTTAATCCAAAATTATGTTTAAAGTGTCATTTAAATGGATTTATAGCAAAAAAGATCGTACATCGTAAGAGTGATGTCTGTTCATACCTAGAAAAGGCAAGAAAGTCATTTCACATGAGTGTATGAAAGTTGTTAATTAAAAAGAGGCATACGCCTGTATGCCTTATTAAATATGCATGTATGTTATAGTTGGGTAGGATTTGTAGTTAAACACAAAGTTTGATCATTTTACAAGGAATTAACCCTGGTAGCTATCCAATCTAGAGGGAAAAAACAGAAAAGAGGATCATGATCACTATAAAAGAGTTTATGATCACTAGAATCCTTATAGCAGCGCTAAGAACTTACAAGCTTTAGAAGTTAGGTAAGTAGTGGCTCTTGGCTTGATTAAACATTTTTAAGGCATAAGCTAGTTTGTTATAAAAATATTATGGTGATTCTTAGATTCCTAAAGGCCTTTTTGATGATCAAATAATGATGTTTTGTTGAGGGTATGGATGGAGACTGATGAATCAATATAGTGGTTAGTTTAGTTAAGTGTAGAACCTTGTTTGTTGATTGATTGACTTATGAATTACTGTCTTATGAATGTTTAAATGATTTTTATATTCTATTAATGATTCTAAGAAAGATTATAATGAACTAAATCATGTTGGCATATATGTGAACCCTTCTAGTTTGTTATATAAATTGATTGATATTGTTTGAGATAAAAACAGCCTGGATAGCAATATTATTGTGATTTAAGTTTGATGAGGCCTTGTATATGTTTATTGGTTAGATGAAAGTATGAATAATTGTTTAAGGGTATTGTAGGGCCATTTTTGTGTTAATAGATCATTAAAAGATAGTTAAAACAATGTAGGAAAATGATAAGTTACGATTCCAAATCGCGACACTTGACTGTATATGGTCTCATACACTTTTATGTGTCCTTCAAGCAAACTAAGAAATTTCTCAATTTTTGTACACTAATTCTGAAGAGGACATACATGATTGTGTGGTATGAAACACACACTTATGAGTGACTTTTCCAAAAGTGGATGAATATGTATAAGGAAGAATAACAAAATATAATCAAATCAGAGAGACATTCGCTCCTTACCAAGTATACCTTTGTGTTTAATCCAAGGAGAAGTATAAGAAGGTAAATTAAAAGTACACCCATGCAAGATTAAATGAAGGTCAAAGGAATGAAAAGGCAATTGATGCCAACGTAAGATATTTTAGTATAAGAAAAAGACTATTTTACCCTTAAGCTAATTATAAGGATAAGGAAGGAGAAACAAAGAGAATAAAAGACCTTAGCAAGATAAGTTAAGATAGTTAGAGATAAAAGAGGTGTCTAACTATGTGAAAGACGACACATGACCTTGACCAATTCAGATCTAGGTTAAAAATCAGAAAAGTTAAGAAAAGTGGTTCACATCTAAAAAACCACTAGCTATATAGGTATATGAAAAGATTCGTGAAAGTAGTAAAGTTGGAGACCCATAAGATGTATTATGTGCATAGCCACTTAATTTGTTCAAATATGCATGGTAAGGATTGTGACTTCTCAAATATTTTCTCATGCGGTTAGTGAGATGTATCACCCATGTATCCACATGAAGGGTCATCCCAAGTGGTTTAAACAACAATTCTGATTAGCTTATGTGATAAGAGAAAAAACTTCTACGACATTATTTCTTGTATAACTAGGGTGTCCCAGATAGCTAACCCAATACGTTGTATGGCATATGTATAAGACATGATAGATAATAACATACAAGGTGTCTTATGCTTTCATTAAGATATCAGATATGTCAATCTTAGCTTAGGTCTTAATAACCTTTGTGGATGGATTATGTCAAGGCATGAGGGTGTTGAGTTGTGACCACATTGAGATTCACGAATGGAACACCAAGCTTATGTGTTTTATGTGTTATTCAGGGCATCATAATTAGTTCGCCCAATAGGTCGTATGACCCATGCGTAAGGGACGCTATTGAGCAGAGATACAAGGTGTCATTTGTTATCATTAGGGTATCAAAGCTACAAAGTTCAGCTTAGGCCTTACCAGTCTATGTGAGATGGCCTATGTACATAAGGCACAAGGATGCCAAGAATAGTCAGATGGCCAAGGTAAAGACCCAAAAAACATCCATTTCAACCAGAAGTATATTTAACGATGGAACACTACGATTTCAATTTTATGTTTTGTGTAAAGTACCAAGGTGTCACCAACTTACTGAGTGTTTTCACTCATGCATTTCTTTTTATGGTTTTACAGGTAGAGGTAAGTAACAAGGCATGCGAGTAAGCCAACGGTCCAATCGTGCTATTGCATAAAAGTGAGGGCAAAATCATAATTTTAGAAATTATCTCATATATGTGTTTTTGTTTCCACTTATGTATTGTAAAGATTCTCAATTACTTTCAGAAATTTATTTGTAATAATGAACGGTTTTATTGCATTTAAAGTATTTATCCAATTGACACCTTTTTGTATACTTTTAATTATAAGTGAATTAATTACATGCTTTTAAATTTCGATGTCTTTAATTAAGAAATCAAGTAATGCATGCCTTTTCAGGCTATATTCTGTGTAGAGGTATGTGGTAACTTGACCATACACAATAAAGTTGATATCATAATTAAACTTATGACTCCTAAAAAGGATAGTACTTTTATGCCATAATATTTATCTTAAAATTAAATTCTCCTTTAAATAGAGATCTACAAGTACCTCATATGTCTTTACATGTTATCATAAGCCATTCAAGTGTTAACATAAGTCTTTCATGGATGTTATGGATTGTTGCTGACCTTTAACAAGTTCTAACGTGCATCCTTAAACCTTTAATGTGATCTCACTTATCGTCACATGTCTTTATTATGCTTCACACACTAGCTTAAGCTTTTACACACTCTAATGGGCTTAACTAATGCTTATATACTCACATGTAACTAATAAAACCTTTCATGTGCACTTGCGTATCATAGGAAAACTTTAAAACCTTATCACCTGCAATAACATGACCTAAAAAACTTTACAACTTTATCACTTCCACTTACACACACTATTGGAACTGATCACATACTATTATGTGTAACCACTCGATAGAATTCATTATTAACATGCATTGAGATATTTTTAGAAGATGCTACAGGTTATTTACACACACCATAAGCTTATAAATGCCTTTAAAGACCACTAACTCATAATTACACACCTAAAAAACCTTTCACGTGCCTCCAAAAGCACTACACATGTCAGAACATGCCATTAATAAGCTCTACATGCTTTCACAATCCTCTGGAAGCTTTACACACATTGGCATGGTCCACTAGAACCTAGTTATGTACTTACACACAACACTAGAAGTGGTTCATGTGCTTACATGCATAACTAAATTTTTTGATCCATGATCACGTGCTTGATCTTATTGGCACACACTCTCACATGCAATAGGCATCAAGTCCTGTAGGAACTAGCACATGTGTAATGCATGCACCCCAAAATCAAGTTACAAATACAAGGGTTCGAGGCCTATCTAGTTAACAAGTTCCAAACTGGATTAAGCCTAACCCATTTTGACTTTGACCTAATCAACTTAGCCTATTTGCATATAGGTTGAATATCTAGGTTTTTCCTAACCTAGAATCGACTTGATATATAAAAAAACCCTAGCTTTAAGATCTTTTTATCATTGATGTCAAATTTTTTTATCTCAAATGCTATAACCTATCCTAACCAATAGGTATATTATAGAAAAACGACAAGAGTTTTCCTATTTTATAGGGCCCGGAGAATTTTTATTATGCCCTGTAACACTCCTAATTAGCAATTGACATAAACCAGTCCTACCAACCAACTGGAATTTCATCAACTTGGTCACAATTGATGGAATAAATAAAAATAGTAACTATCATAAAAATTACCACCCACAAGAACTTTATAACCAAATTCAACAACTAACCATACATACACATTCACATATATCCCATAATCAGAAAGACATATATATTCTCATAAGTATATACTATCCACTAGATAGAGGTATATGCACATCAGTACAATAACTACATATACATATATAAGAACCTATATATATATATACACACACATATATTCATATATACACAACCTTATGTCTCGCTAGTACTCTCTGGGAACTTTTACTGTAACTTTTTACCTATAAAATATTAAATTATATAAAGTTAGTGACCACGGCTCGGTAAGAAAATCATACTAAATACTCAAAGTATGTGTTTGGGCTAGTCATATGGAAGATAATTTACACGTAACATGTATTAACCATATATCATTTCTCTCTTTATCACTATGCAAATATGATTCACATGTTATGATTTATGCATGTATAAGTGTCATGACTTTTCCATTTTCTGATCGTACATCTTTTTCAACTTTTTATCAGTCATATAAGCTTACATGTATGATTCTAATACAAATGGCTTTCATACAAAATTTAACAATTCTTTTTTTTTTTTTTGTTTATCAAATATTTTCATTGACTGATCTAGATTACATATGATAGTACTTACAATCACTATACGAGGTATAATTCTCTCTTACACGCACATTTCACTATTTATCTTTGTTGTCTACAAAGACAACTGACATCTTTATTTGTTATCCATACAGTACAATTGATATCTTTCTTTGTTGTCCATATGGTACAATATGTATTTCTTTGTTGTCTACACGGTATAGTTGATATCTTTCTTTGTTGTCCACATAATATCGTCAATATCTTTTTTTATTGTCCATACAGTACAACTCGTATATAAGGATTTCAAGCATACTTTTTGTTTTCCTGTATCATATGAGTCATTATAAAACCAAAAAAACACTTGTTTTCTATTTTTTGAAAACATACATTGCTTAGAAAATATTTTTCCTCTTTCTTTATTTTTCTGAAAACATATATATGCTATGATTCCTCATGTATACATGTATAACCGTAATATGAAATATACCCATTCATTGTTTTTTTCTTATTCTTTTCAAGCCTCATCAAACATCAGATTATTTTCTCATATATTCTGATAAGGCCATTAATTGTTACTATTTTGATTTATAATTCCCTTGTGTTGTGTGGAAATTTGATTCAATCTAATGGAATTACTTATCTTTTTGCATTTAGGAAGCTTTGAGCATTTTTGGAATAAGTTGGGCCAAAAAGATGAAAAACTGGAGCAGATTTATTAATCTGGAATTTTCGTAATGCAGACTAGGCGTAAGCAAATGAAAGATGAGAGCAAAATTCGGAAAACAGATCTGAACACCCAGATCAGCTGCAAGAGTCCATAAAATATTAAGATTTGCTTCCTAGGAAAGGGATAATCACCAGTTGGAAAAGAGGATTAATTGAGCTAGATAAGGAAGGATATTTTTTAGAAGAAGGATATACATTAAAAATACATATCTTTTCCTTTCTTTTTGGAAGATATGTATCACTTTGCTTGGTTGGATTAGGAGATTAAGATTCACTTTCAATTTCCAGATTTTTAGTAGGAATGCAATATATATACTCTTATTTTTATTTGAGAATTATCAACCATTGTAATTAGAGAATTAGAGAGCAAAATATGGTTTACAGTGGCTGAATAATTTTTCTTGGTTAAAGGGATCTGAAACCATGGAACTATAATGATTGTGAGATTTATTCTGTTCTTTAATGCATCTTTTTTATTTATTCGAGTATTGATTATCTTTCTGAATTATTTGTTTATGATTGTGTTGGTTGATTTATAAGGCGCGCGATTAGTTTATCAATTAATATAATGTACGGCTAGTTTAGGTGCTGAATCCGTAATTATTCAATCCATCTAATCGAAGTGGCAACTAGGTTTATCGTTTGCTGCGTCAGAAGCTATAATCCTAGGAAAATAATCAACTAGATTAAATGCAACGTCATACGTTTGTGTTGTCTTGCTTCGTTGGTCTTTCTAATTCGTAATGCTATTGTTTAATTAAATTCGAGATCGTATCCGAATTATTAATCAATAAGGGTTAATTGAAATACATGTTTTTGGTTAACTAATCGTAAGGAAGGACAGGCTAATTTAAATACCACAACGAATATTTGAATAATTAATTTGATATTTTGTTTCAATGATCGATCGTAGTTCCAATGGTAGATGTGACCGAAGACCAAGGTTTGTTAAATCGATTTATTCATTTTAGATTATTTTACTGAATTTTTAATTAGTGTTTTTCATTGTAATTTGCATTCACTTCAAAACCCCCCTTTTCTTTATTTGTTTCGATTTATTTGTGACGACATATTAATTAAAGCTCTTCGAGGGAACGATCCCTACTTTCCTTTACTACATTTTTTTTGCAGGAATTTAGGATTTAATTTGGGTGTCAACGACAGCACATACCACATTCCATAAGAATATAATATTTATTATAATGGTTTTTACACCTAGCATGCACATAATTAAGCAAAATTAACCTATATCACATAAAATGACACTTTTTCCCTTATGGCCAAAAGTTACATGCCTACCCTTAGTGCAAATTCTTCCATCAATTCATCATTTTTCACATACTCAATACACAAAATCAACTAAACTAACCCTAGGAATAAGAAATGTCTAAAATACCCTATGGCCAAAAATTACATCATAAGTCCTAATGAATTTCTTTATTCTTTTAAGCATAAATCATCTTAATTTTATACCCTACACACTTATACAAGTAAAGGTTATTTGAATAACTTAACTCAAATTACTTTAAGTATGTAAAGTATGAAATTCTTACATTTTCTTTGCTAATTAGGTTATTTAAACCTATTCTCCTTCTTTTCTTTTTCTTAGCAACCTTAATCAACCAAAAACATAATCATCAATTAAAACTCTAAACTTGACATCTCTTAGAAATTAAACTTTTTACCTTAGAACTTGTCAGAATTCATAGATATATATTTTTTATAACTAGAGACTCTAGAAATTAGATGGTTTAACTAGTTTTTTAGTGAATCTTTGTTTGATGAAAACCTTAGTGAAGTTTTATGGAGGATTCTAGGCCAAGGAAGAAGAAAATAAATAGTTTTTACCTTTATAATCATTTTGGACTAATTTACCCTTAGCTTTCTCCAAAAATTACTATTATATCCCTATACAATTACCAAAAACCCTTAGCTCCATCATATAATTTCAAGTGTGTCATTCAATTCACATTCTCACTTTGTCCCTTATATCCTTCTAAAATGACCATTTTATCCCTTTAAAAATTATTGTTTATTTAGTAGTTTTAAAGAATTTCTTCACAATTTCTTTAAATAGCAACTTATAAAATTAACTCTAGAGGTAATTTTAAAAATAGAGTTTATTGGCATACTTGAATCCAAGTGTTACTAATGCAAGAAGGGAAATGAGAGTCAACTCACAATTATTGCTTTACTAAAGACTAAGTCACCAGATTCGAATACATACGTCATGATAGAAAAGGAAAAGCTAGCAACACCGATGATCTCTTTCTACAGATTTCATTCACCTATTGGAGGTTTCAGCTGACAAGGAAGTGGCGTGAGACATGGCTCACACCGATGGCAGCTCATTCAACCCCATTCCGCCACTAATCACAACAGTATTTTACCGAAGATCAGATTAGGGATTGTTATTTTTTTATTTGGATTATTCAATTTTAAACCTAATTTTAAAAACTAAATTAAACCCAAATTCAAAAGAACCCTATTTTTGAAATTTTAACCCCTAATTTCAATCTCTATAATCTTGATTTCATTATTTGATTCATCAATCAAAAATCCTAAGAATGAAACAATTTCAATCTCATATTAAAAATATTAAACCATGACTTCAATTATAGAATTCAAATTTTATAACCTATTGCATACTACTTTGATACTACCAGTAAGATTTATTTTGTATAAATTCAATAAAATAAATCAATCAACTATAATCTTAAGTTCTATTGCTAACGACATACATTTGCAACTAATTTACTTAGTTGCTAACGACATTAATTCACATCTAATTTTCTTAATTACTAATTTGTATATAATATTTTTAGTTGTTAACGACATTTAGTCGCATCTAATTTTTTTAGTTGCTAAACACATTTATTTTTGCATTTGATTCTTTTAGATGCTAATAACATTTATTTGTGACTAAAATGAATGGTTATTTAGGCCAATTTACAACTATTTTAATTTTAATTAGTAACTAAGATATTAATTGTTAAAAATAATTCTCAATAACTAATTGAAATTAGTTGTTGTATCCCTTTTTTTATAGTGATCCTGTAATAAATTTGCAACTAATAGTTAATAGATGATATATATAACATTAAACAAAATCCAAATTTTCAGCAGTTATTTACTTAAATTTTAATGTTCATTTTCTTGAAGTGTAGTGCATAACAACGAACAAGACCATGGAAACAATACATATAAAATTAAAGTAGTCCACCTCTTATCTTTTTAAATTTCATTTTTAAAATATAAATGCATGCAGGACAAAGACCCTTTTAAGTCAAGTCAAATACGTCTGACCATATATGCATTTGTTGCTTTATATATATATATATATATATATATATTTTAACAATAAAATTTATATATATCTCAATAACTAATTAAAAGGGTCTTTGTCCTGCAAGCATTTATATTTTAACAATGAAATTTAAAAAGATAAGAGGTGGACTACTTTAATTTTATTGCTCGCCTCTTTGATGCAGTGTGTGCATGGATAATAATGACAGATGCGTGTATGCTCAACAGTATTAGACCTGACTTAAAAGTGTCTGTGTCCTGCATTCATTTCTGAAAGGCAATTTTTCTGCCTCTTCCTCCTTGTGTGGACGCTAATTTGCCTATTCTCCCTCTTGGAAAATGAGGTTACGTCAATAATTAAAGTCTTGATTCTAACATTTTTGTAAAGGCCGGAAGACTTATTCCGACCAAGGTTCGGTGAAATCTCAAACTTACGTCACTCAATTTTTAAAAATTTAAAAATTTATTTTTTATTAAAATTCGTTATTAGAATTAAAGATAAAATTATTATTTAGCTAAAAATATTAAATAAACTAAAAAATTAACACATATCCCTCTTAAGTTTAAAAATCTAACAATTTCATCCATTCAAAGTTTGAAAAGTGATTATTTCTCCCCTAGGGTGTTTTTCCTCACCACTTCTGACGGCCATGGCTGTCTCTGGCTGTAATCTCTCTCCCCCTCGATTTCTCACCCTCCTGATCCTATTCCGACAAAGATAGACAAAGATGATTCATGTCATCTTTGTCTAAGATGAAGATAATCTGAGATGAAGACATGTCATCCTCATATGAGACAAACACATTTGTCTTCATCTTAGACGAGCACATTTAGTCTTCATCTCTGATGGAGATGTCCAGGGCCAAGAAGGAGATAGACTGAGAGGGAGAAAGGATAGGAGGGAGAGAGAATACGGTCGAAGATGGCGACAGTTGTCGGAACTAGTGAAAAAAAAAACCCTAAAGGTAATGGTCACTTTTTAAACTTTGGGTGGAGAGAAATTGTTAGATTTTTAAACCTAGGACAAAAAATATGATATATTTTTAGTTAAATAAAATTTGTACCCTTAACCTTAACAGTGAATTTTAATAGAAATGTAGGCAACTGGGTTTTTGAAAGTTGATAGATATGAATTTGAGATTTCACCAAACTTTGGGTGGGAATAAGTCTTTTGGCCTTTTACATTATCCTCATATGTTAGTGGTTCTACTTCTATGACCAATTTTCATTACTTAATTACTTGAAGATCGCCCATCATGTGACATCTTTTTTTAATTTTTTTCCAAGTTCTTTTCCGTGTTACTTGAGCTTCTGTGCTGCTTCGTTTAAGCTTGCAATGTTATTTTCAGATTTCCACTGTTGCTTCAACATTGTTTCTTCATAATCCTACTTGTAAACAATGATGATAATAATGATAACAACTAATTGTAGACTTGTGAATAGATACACAAGAGATAATTTTATTTGTTGAACATAGACGGGTAGCTTCAACCCTCATGATAACAATGAAAAGTAAGATGAACTTATAATTTACAACATTGACATAAAATGCTCAAGCATTAGAGTGAATACTGATTTAACAATGGACATAGAAAAAGGAGATTAAGAATTATAAACATAATTCTACAACATGCCCCTTGACGCCGACACTAATTTTCCCAATTCTTCAACTGTATAGGAAAACATTATTATGTTAATAGAGTCTTGATTCTAACATTCAAGTAAACCTTGATAACATAGTTGACGCTCCTGTTTGTGTGTTTTTGCTTCTATGATGATTTTTCATTGCCTAGATTCCTTTCTTTTCAATCTCTACCATCTTTACTAAGCTTTTTTTTAAAAAAAAAAAAACCTTGAAGATTGCTCATTAGGCTGCATCCTTTTTTTTTTTTTTTTAAAGTTATTTGCCTTGTCAGTAGAGCTTTTGTGCTACTTCCGATTACGCTTGAATATATCCTCGGTCCAAGAATTACTTAAAAACTATATAATGGTTGACCATAAATAAAAAAAGAAAATACGCTTGCTTCTTCTTATTCATGTGAAGCTTTCATAAAGTTTATTATCAAATTTTGGGATAGAAACATCTGGAACTATTAATGAGTTTAAATTTACTGATTCTCCTAAAGGAGGAATTAAACTTTTACTATTTGCTATTAAAGGTACCAGACCAATCACTTTGCTTTCAAAATAAAGAGGAAAAGTTGCATCTCCGGTTATAATTATGAAATTTTACCCAAAAAAAGGTCCAAAACCTTTGAATAAGCAGAAGGTATCAGAACTCAGAATATGTTAATGAAGATGTGGTTGATCATTGAGTTTCAGATTTGATACTATTAGATCCAGGTTTCCAAGAAAAATAGATTATACATGTAATAACTAGAAAAGCTATATCAGGGGGGAAAATACATGTTCCCATATCTGAAATACATATTATCAAGACCCTATCAACTAAATATCGTTTTCCGCGTGAAAGAATAGGGAAAATTAGCGTCAACCTCAAGGGCCAAGCTGCGGAAAACCTCTGTGTAGAATTTGTCAACAAACATGAATTTCTCAAAAAGTAGTTTGCTAATTAATGTAAGACATAGACACTTTCAAATCAAGTCTAATACATTTAAGCGTATATGCATCTCTCCTTATCAGGGAAGAAGCAACATTAATTAGTATCCACATCAAAGAGCTTGTAGATATTTTTATATTCTAAGCGTAAAATTATTTCATGTTTAAATGAAGATTCTTCTCCACCTCAGTTTGAAGATATATAGGTTTTGTAATATTTTTTTAATGTTTGTTTAATTTCCTTTCCATAAGTCTATTGTTAAATCAATTTTATATAAGAATATCTTTTCACCCTTTGAAATTTTTGGATGATTTATTTATTCATTAAAATTTTAATTCAACTGCTGAAATTCTTTTTACTCTACGACTGTTATCTTTAGTATCATTGGTTGTTTGCAAATCCAGGATTATGAAGAGACAATTTTGAAGCATTCAACACTGGATTTCTAGAAATAACATCAATATCATGACACCATTAATTGTAGATATACCTGTTTATAGGGATTAAAAGAAAAAGTGAAAATAAAAAAAATAAGAGAACATAGAGATTATAGAAACAATATACATTTGATTTGTAGGAGGCATATGATATATACCATACTCATAACATATTTCAATATTATATATATGAAACAAGTATGTATGAAAATGGGATTCTTAATTTTGAAATTGACTGACGCAATGCAATATAATCGAAATACTGAAAACAAAATTAAACTTTGAAATTTTGGAAATTTTAATACTTTCGACTTGCTAATCCAAAATCTTCAGTATCTAGATGAGAAACTTTTGAGAGAATTTTATTGATATCAAAGGAATGTTATTTCGAAGGACTTTGTTCTCATCTAAGAATATACATTGATTTATATTACAAAACTTTGAACCATTGAAGAAGCATCGTAATCACCATTCTAGAATTCCTTGTAGGAATAACTGAAGCTTGGATGAATCTTTGCAGTAGAAAATTTTAACTTTGTAGATGAATCTTGCAATTTTGAAGAAAATTTTGAGTAGCTTTGTAGGAATAATTGAGCATCTTTTGCAGTTTTGACTTTGCAAACGAATCTTGTAGTTTTGAAGAAATTGTTGAGTAACTTTGTAGGAATAATTGAGCATCTTTTGCAAGTGAATCTATCATAATAGATTTTTGCAAATTCTTCTTTTGAAAATTGGCCACGGGTGGTAGAGTAGCATTCGAATATTTAGGAGGTTTTGTAGAAGCATACCATTTTTTACTTTAAGCATGCAATTGTTAACATTGACAATCATGTTTTAATTTCTTTCATGAAACATACTGTTTTTTTTAAAGGAATTTTGCTTATCTTTCTCATTTTTGCTTGAAGGTGAGCTATATGGTCATCACCTTCTTTGAGTAATTTTGAAAAAGATTTTGACCTAATGGGTAGTGCTTGAATGAGTTCAAATCATGTACAATTTGTGTAGAGATCTCGCAATACCAAATATTCATCAAATTTTTGGGAATCCATAAGGATTCTAAACTTGATATCTTGATTGAGCAATTTCTTGCACCAACATCTTGAGCCAATGGCTTTTTGAAAAATTTGCCTTGATTGAATCATCTTGAAAATATCAGATGATTCCATAATAGTCATCCTCATTGCTTTGGGCATAGCTGATTGATGAACTTGAACTTTCATTGCTTGATTCTTCGTCATCTTGTAATTGGGACAACAAATTTTTGAGTTGAAGTTTGAGTTCTTCTTTTAATGGGCTCTAGCTAAGGAAGATGAAGCCATTGATTTACTCTATAGAAACTTTGCAATTTTTGGAGTGATTGCATTTGTCATTTGAGGAGTGTTTGACAAATATAATTGAATTTTTTCTTCGGTTATGTAGGAATGGTCATATTTTTCCTGCCATTTAACTATGTATCTCCTTATCAATTGGGGAACTTGATTGCTTGAGCCAACAATCCCATAATCCCATGAAAGATAGAATCTTGATAAGAAATGCAGAGTTGGTTGGAAATAAGCTTTTCTTTGAGGACATTTGGAATTTGCTTTAAAAATTTGTAGGATTCTTGAACAACTTTTGGGAAGATATTTGGTATTAGATCAAATAATCTCTACCATTGGATAAAACATAATGGGAAATTAAATATTGTGTTTCTTTTGAAGTAAATCATCTAGGAGTGCCTAAATTGATCATTTTGATATAGCAAAGCATCAAACCATGCATTTTGGTAGTCCTAGTATGTATAACTAGAAACGTCAAACATTTGGAAGAATTTCTTAGATTTTGAAAGATTTTTGCCTAATCAGAAGGACTAAAGACTTTCATGGTATCTCATGTTGAATGAGTTATGAAATTGGAATCTTTTCTATTTTGATAACATTTGAATTCACAAGAGTTGGAATAAACTAAAATGAATTCATAAAATTTTTGTGATTTTCTTAAATCACTAAGGATGTAATGAAATCCCTTTGGGAAAACATTTTTTATTAAAACTTTTGGATCTCCAATTTGAAATTCATTCTTTAATATCAAGACTGTGGTTGAAGCTTCTTTTCAAAAATATTTTTGCCCTGGTCTCAGGGGTTTTAGAGGAATTCTAACTATTTCAATTGTTTTTCTCATGTCTTTATAAGAAATTTTTTCAACATTTTTGTATTTTGAACCAACAGGTGTGTTATAGAAAAACGGCAAGAGTTTCCCTGTTTTATAAGGCTCGAGGAATTTTTATTATTCCATGTAACACTCCTAGTTAGCAATTCACACAAACTAGTCCAACCAACTGACTGGATTTTCATCAACTTGGTCATAATTGATGGAATAAATAAATAATAGTAATCATCATAAAAAAATTACCGTCGATAGGAACTTTATAACTAATTTCAACAACTAACCATATATTTATAGATATATATACACATTCACAAATATCCAATAATCAGAAAGATATATATATATATTCCCATGAGTATATACTATCCACCATATAGAGTTATATGCATATCAATACAATAACTACATATATACATATAAGAACCAAAACATATATATATCCACATACATATATATTCACCTATATACATCAAGGATATGAATATATACATATATTCACATATACACCAAAAATATATAAATTGACAAAAATGTGGTGCCCTCCTCTTACAACCTCTTGTGTCGTTAGTGGTCCCTGAGAACCTCTACTACAACTTTTTACCTGTAAAATATTACATTATACGGAGTGAGTGACTATGACTCAATAAGAAAATCATATTAAATACTTAAAGTATTTCATGTCAGTACTAATTTCTTTCATACTCAACGTGTCTAGGCTAGTCACATACAAGATAATTTACATATAACACGTATTAACCATATATCATATGTCTCTTTATCACTATGCAAATATGATTCACATATTATGATTTATGCATGTATGGGCACCATGACTTTTTTTATTTTCAGATTTTTCTTCTCTTTTCTTAAATCTTCTCTGATTGTACATCTTTCTTAACTCTTTGTCAACCATATAGGCTTACATGCATGATTCTAATGCAAATGACTTTCATAAAATGTTTGCTAATTCTTTTTGTTTATTAAATATTTTTTATTGGCTAGATTAGACTACATATGACCGTACTTGCAGTTACCATATGAGATACAATCCTCTCTTACACGCATATTTCACTATTTTTCTTTGTTGTCTACACAGTATAGCTGACATTTGTTTTACTACCCATAGAGTACAGTTGACATATTTCTTTTGCTGTCTATAGAGTACAACTTACATGTAAGGATTTTTTTCCTCTAAGCATGCTTTTTGTTTTCCTGTATCATAAGAGTCATTATAAAACTAAAAACATTTGTTTTCCATTTTCTGAAAACATGCATAAATGGATGTATGGTTAATACGTGTTCTTTGCTAATTAAGTGATTTAAGCCTATTAAGCATAAATCACCTTAATTCTAATACTCTACACACTTAGACAAGTAAAGGTTATTTGAATAACCTAACTCAAATTAATTTAAGTATGTAAAGTATGAAATTCTTACCTTTTCTTTACTAATTAAGTGATTTAAGCCTATTGTCCTTCTTTTCTACTTCTTAGCAACTTTAATCAACCAAAAACATAATCATCAATTAAAACTCTAAACTTGACATCTCTTAAAAATTAAATTTTTTATTTTAGAACTTACAAAAATGGATGGATCTAGAATTTTTATAATTGGAAGCTTTGGATATTAGGTGGGTTAGCTAGGTTTTTGATGAATTTTTGTTTGAAGAAAACTTTAGTAAAGTTTATGGGGGATTCTCGGCCAAAGAAGGAGAAAATGAATAGTTTTGTTGTTTTATAACCATTTTAGACTAATTTACCCTTAGCCTTATCAAAAAATGACTATTTTATCCCTATCCAATTACAAAACCCTGAGTACCATCATATAATTTCAAGTATGTTATTCAATTTACATTTCCACTTTGTCCCTTAAATCCTTCTAAAATGACCATTTTACTCATTTGAAAATTATTGCTCATTTAATAATTTTGAAAAATTCTTTCACAATTTTTTTAAGCAACAACTTATAAAATCAACTCTATGGGTAATTTTGGAAGTAAAGTTTATTGACATACATGAATTTGGGTGTTACATTTCTTCCCTTTTATAAGAATTTTGTCCTCCAAATTTAAACAAATAGGTTGGGAAATCTCTTTTTCATCTATTGCTCAAACTCCCATGTGGCTTCTTCTACTATATGATTCTTCCATAATACTTTCACTATTGGAATTGTCTTATTTCGGAGCTAATTTATTTTCCTGTCTAATATCTGTACCGGTTGCTCCTCATAAGCTAAATCTTCTTTTAATTCTACATCATCTGATTTCAATATATGTGAATGGTCATTGATGTACTTTCTCAGCAAAGAAATATGAAATACATTGTGAACTTAATCCATTCTAAGTGGAAGTGCAAGTTTATAGCTCACTCCTTCTAAAATTTCAAATGGGCCAATAAATCTTGGAGCAAGTTTCTCTTTTCTTCCAAATCTCATCACATACTTGTAAGGGGCTATTTTTACGAAAACTTTATCACTTGGTTGAGCTTACATTTTTTTCAAATTTGCATAGCTCTTCTATCTATCTTGTGCTTGCTTCAATCTAATCTTGATAGTCTTTTTGTCGTCTACCATTCTCTAGGTTAACTCAGCCCAAGAGCTTGACTCAAATTATCTCGCTTTCTTATGTCATCCAAATGTAATAAGGCTCTACACTTTCTTCCATAAAGAACTTCATATGGTGCCATTTTAATGATGGACTGGTAGCTATTATTATATGCAAATTCTAATTAATGAAACCATTTCATGCTAAGTCATTTTGTAATCTAAACAATAAACCCTCAACATATCTTGTAGTATTTTATTCACCCTTTTTATTTGGCCAACTATTTGAGGATAATATGTTATGCTAAATGTCAGCCTAGTACCCAATGCTCTCTACAAACTACCCTAAAAAGCTAAAAAAAATCTAGGGTCTCTATCCGACATGATATTTTGGGTATGCCATGTAATCTTATAATCTCTCATACACAAATCCGAGCTAGTTGATTTGAAGTAGAATTATCTTTCACTAAAATAAAATGTGTCAATTTAGTCAATCTATCTACAATCACCCATAGCGTATTATAATAGCCTTTTTGTACTCGAGGTAGGCCAATGATAAAATCCATAGAAATATCCTCCTACTTCCATTCAGGAATACTAAGTAGGTGGAGCAAACCCGAAGGTCTCTGATGCTCAGCTTTGACCTATTGACATACTAAGCAATTGGCCACATAGTTCCCAAAATCTTTCTTCATACCCATCCACCAATAAGTTTTCTTTAAATCTTGATATATTTTTACTCCTTCAGGGTGAGCGATGTAAAGTATATCATGTGCTTTATTTAGGATTTTCTTTCTTAATTCTAAATCTTAGGGAATACATACCTTTTTCCTAAAACCTAAACATGCTATTAATCATTTGAAACTCAATTGTTTTCCCTTCACATATCTGTTGACCTACCTTTTGGCACTATAAATCTTTTACTTGCTTATTTTTTATTCCATGGAGCAGATTAGGTTGAATTTCCAATCTGGCCACCTGCCTCCCTATCACCTCAATCTGTTTCCTCTGAAATTTTTTTTTACAACTCTATCTGAGTGGTGAGATGAGTTATGACAATTTTTCTACTTAAGGCTTTAGTTACCACATTTGCTTTACTTGACTGATATTTAATGTCACTATCATAATCTATTACTAGCTCTAATCATTTTTTTTGTCGCATATTCAAGTCTTTTTGAGTGAAAAAATATTTTAAACTTTTGTAGTCGGTGTAGATATTACATTTAACTCTATATAAATAATGCCTCTAAATTTTTAAGGCAAAAACCACTTTCACTAATTTTAAATCATGGGTAAGGTAGTGTGTTTCATAATATTTTAATTGTTGAGAGGCATACACTATCACCTTATCCCTCTACATCAGCACAACTCCTAGGCCATTATGTGAGGCATCACAATAAATATTATAGTCTACACTCTCCTCTAATAATACTAATATAAGATTTGTAGTCAACCGTCTTTTTAGTTCTTAGAAGCTCTTTTCACAAGCATCCATCCATAAAAAAAAAGCTCCTTGTCTAGTAAGAGTTGTAAGTGGCCTCACCAACCGAACAAAACCTTGACAAATCTTCTGTAATAGTCGACTAGCCCTAAAAAACTTTTGATCTCTTTCACCATCTTCAGCCTTGTCCATTAAAGTATTGTTTCCACTTCATTGGGGTTTACAACTATACCTTCCTTAGTAACCATGTGTCCTAAAAATGCTACTCGGTCCAATTAGAATTCACACTTAGAGAATTTAGTATACACTTTCTTTTCTCTCAATCTTTGTAGCACAAATCTCAAGTGTTTAGTATGTTGTTCTTTTGATTTGGAGTATATCAAGATATCATCAATAAATACTATTAAGAATTTGTCAAGAGAATCATGAAATACTTTATTCATTAAATCCATAAAGATTGTTGGGGCATTCATCAATCCAAAAGGCATTACCACAAACTCGTAGTGCCCATAGTGGATCCGAAAAGTTGTCTTTGAAATGTCTTGCTTTACAATCCTCACTTGGTGATTACCTGACCTCAAGTCAATCTTGGAGAACACAAAGCTCCCCTCAATTGATCAAATAAATCATCAATTCGAGGTAACGAGTATTTATTCTTGACTGTCATTTTATTCAACTCTCTATAATCTATGCATATACAAAGTAACCCATCATTCTTTTTGACAAATAGTATAGGTACTCCCCAAGAAGAGTGACTTGGTCTAATAACTTATTTAAAAGTTCTTACAACTATCTTTTTAATTCTTGTAATTCAGTTGGAGCCATCCGTAAGGGACATTTGAAATTGGGGTTGAGCTAGATTCTAACTTTATACTAAACTCTAACTTCCTTTCTAAAGATAAACCCAATAGCTCATCAAAGAAAACATCTGGGAAATCTCGTACTATTGATACATCCTATACACCCAATTTTTGAATATTAAGCTCATGTACCACATGAGCTAAATATCTCGTACACTATTTTTTTAACAATTTTATGCCTTTACATTGCTGATAATCATACTAGGCTGATGGCCCTCTCCAAAGCTGAAGTGATCCCTATTGTCAAGTTGGAATCAAACTTTTTTCTTCCTACAGTTTATCTCAACTCCATATTTTTCTAGAAAATCAATGTCTAAGATAACATCAAAATCAAGCATATCAAAGACAATCAAGTCCACCTTTAACTTTCTCCTATGTATTACTACCCGCTGGTCCCTTAACATCTTATCAATAATCACACTTTCACTATCCAACATCTTAACTCTAATGGAATAGGTAGATCTAATAAGGATTAAACTGATCCACTCAATAACCTTCGGTGTAATAAATGAGTTGTAGCTTCTGAATCAATCAATGCATACAAAGAAATAATGGAATAGAAGTTGACTAGTAATAGTAGATAGGCTAGCCTCTACCTAACTATAGGTAGCTATATAAACCCATGCATTAGTATATTTCCCTAGCTACACTAGTAGAATCAGGATTTATTGTGGCTGTATCAGGACTAGTACCTCAGTACTTTGATAATCTTTTGTTATATGCCTTGGTTGTTTGTATCTATAATAAATCACTTATTTCTATCGGTACCAACATTCCTCACTATGATGTCTCCCATAAATCTGACATTAAGGAATATTTGTTTTTCCAAGCTTCTTGCTAATTTTCCTACCTTTTTTAGTTATTTTTTACTAGAATTTTCTTTTGCCCCTTTTATTTATGAAATCAAAACCAATTGAACTACCTCTTGATGTTGCAACAGGTGCTAAAATAGTCAATAAAATAGGTAGAGCTAACCAACTTGGTATCACTATTTAGGGTGTTATCACTAATGGAGGTGTTGCCATAGAAGATGCATTCTTAGGTAGCTTATTAACATATACCTCCAACCTCAATGCTTTCTTTAATGTCTCTTTATAGGTTTGAGAAGGTTGTGGTCTAGCTAGTACATGCAAAACTATCCCTGGTCTTAGGCTTTGAAGAAATCTGTCTAGTTAGAGATTGGGTGTACTTACCATACTCGAAACAAAACTAGAAAAGACATTAAAACATATAGAATAAACTTTTGCTAAACCCCCTCTCCTCGCTATAAGGAAATGAATTCCTAAACTTTGACTACTACCATATCAATTGTTCTATATTGGGCCTCAAATGTCGTTCTAAAATCCTGTCAGGTCATTAGATCTACATTTTTTATTTCTTTAATTAGGTCCAACCATATACGAGCCTCTCCCCTCATCAAGAAACTAGCGTATCAAACCTTTTCTCTATCAGTCATAGGAAACAAATCTATTGTACTTTCCACTTGTTTGATCCATCTGTCAACCACTAGAGGATTATTAATACCTTTAAATTCATGAGGGGTATGCTAACTAAGTAAGGAATAAATGGGCTCAAGCCGCCTCTAAGCTTCAATTTCTCTTTTCTTCTCATTTCTTATTTCTTTCTTGACCTCCTTTTGAATCTCACTTCTAATCTCATTTCGGATAGCATCTCTAGCTATACTTTCAGGTGTTGGTCTCTCTTGACTCTTGGTTAACACCTGACAAACTATATTTCTCTTGGCCCAAATTATGAACCACCTTATAAGGTAGGGTTAGATAGCTCTCTTGTCTCTTTTTGAATACCCCTTCCATGACCCCATCCTCATCTTGTGGTACTCCTTATCTAATAATTACATAAGTGTAACTACATAAGGATTTTATCATTCTACTATTTGAATACAGGCAAAGAAAACAATTTACTATAGTCGATTCTCGAGAGTTGATCTATGAGACACGAGAGCTACCTGTGTAATACTAGAATGCAAAACTGCATATTTATTATATTATATTATATTATATCTATCTTTAAATGCCCAAAATCGCTCTCTAATACCAAAAATATAACCTTTCCTAACCAATAGGTGTGTTACAGAAAAATAACAAAAGTTCCCCCATTTTATAAGGCCCGAGAAATTTTTATTATACCTTGTAATACTCCTAATTAGTAATTCATACAAAACAAGTCCCATCAATTGATTAGATTTTCATTAACTTAGTTACAATTGACAGAATAAATAAATAATAGTAACTATCATAAAAAATTAACCATTGATAGGAACTTTATAACTAATCTCAATAACTAACCCTATACACACACACACATATATATATAATACATTCACAAATATCTAATAATCAGAAAGATATATATATTCCCGTGAGTATATACTATCCACCATATAAAGGTATATGCATATCAATACAATAACTACATATATACATATAAGAACCGATATATATATATATATATATATATATATATATATATATATATATATATATATATATATATATATATATATATATATTCACCTATATACATCAAGGATATATATATACATATATTCACATATACACCAAAAGCATATAAATCAACAAAAATGTGGTGCCCTCCTCCTACATCCTTATGTCTCACTAGTGTTCCTTAGAAAACTCTACTATAACTCTTTACCTATAAAATATTAAATTATACAGAGTGAGTGATCATGACTCAGTAAAAAAAAATCATACTAAATACTCAAAACATTTCATACTAGTACTAATCTCTTCCATACTCAACGTGTTTGGGCTAGACACATACAAGATAATTTACACATAACACATATTAACCATATATCATATCTCTCTTTATCACTATGCAAATAAGATTCACACGTTATGATTTATACACGTATAAATGCCATGACTTTTTTTATTTTCAAATTCTTCTTCTTATTTTTTAAATCTTCTCTAATTGTACATCTTTCTTAACTCTTTGTCAGCCATATAGGTTTGCATGCATGATTCTAATGCAAATGACTTTCATAAAACATTTGCTAATTTTTTTTGTTTATCAAATATTTGTTATTGACCAGTCTAGACTACATATTACCGTACTTGCAATCACCATATGAGGCACAATCCTCTCTTACACACATATTTCACTATTTTTCTTTACTGTCCACACAGTATAGTTGACATCATTTTTTGCTATCTATATGGTACAACTAACATATTTCTTTTGTTGTCCACATAGTACTACTAGCGTGTAAGGATTTTTTTTCTTTAAGCATGTTTTCTACTTTCCTATATCATATGAGTCATTATAAAACTAAAAACATTTGTTTTCCATTTTCAAAATACATGTATAACTTAGGAAATGTTTTTCCTCTTTCTTTATTTTTCTAAAAACATGCATATGTTATGATTCCTTATGTAACCATAATATGAAATATGCATATTCAATGCTTTTCCTCATTCTTTTCAATCCTTATCAAATATCATATTATTTTCTCATGCATTTATATATATCTCATGCATTCCATACGAATATACCTATTTACTATAACACCCAGATTCAGGTATGCTAATAAACTCTACTTCTAAAATTACCCCTACAGTTGATTTTACAACTTGTTTACAGAAATTGTAAAAGAATCTTTTAAAACTACTAAATGAGTAATAATTTTTAAAGGGGGTAAAATGGTCATTTTAGAAGGACTTAAGAGAAAAAGTGGGATTGTAAATTGAATGGCACACCTGAAATTATATAATGGTGCTAAGGGTTTTTGGTAATTGGCTAAAGATAAAATAGTTATTTTTGGATAAGGTGAAGAGTAAATTAGTCCAAAATGCTTATAAAACAACCAAACTATTCATTTTCTTCTTCCTTGGCCCAGAATTCTCCATAATTTTGCCTAAGTTTTTCTTCAAACAAAAATTCACTAAAAGACCTAGCTAAACCACCTAATTCCCAAAGCCTCTACTTATAAAAAGTGTAAATCTATTAATTCTAGTAAGTTTTAAGGTAAAAAGTTTAATTTTTAAGAGATGTCAAGTTTAGAGTTTTGATAGATGATTATGTTTTGGTTGATTAAGGTTGCTAGGAAGATAGACTTAAATCACCTAATTAGCAAAAAAAATGTAAGAATTTCATACTTTACATACTTGAAATAATTTGAGTTAGGTTATTTAAATAACCTTTACTTATATAAGTGTATAAGGTATTAAAATTAAGGTGATTTATGCTTAAAAGAACAAAGAAATTCATTAGGATTTATAATATAATTTTTTTCATAAGGGCATTTTAGACATTTCATATTCTTGGGGTTAGCTTAGTGGGTAATTTTTGACCATAAGGGTAAAAGTGTCATTGAATGTGATGTAGGTTAATTTTTGCTTAATTATGTGCATGATATGTGGAATAACCCTTATATTAAGCCTATATTATATATTTTGAAATTAATTTGATGCATGAGAAAATAATATGATGTTTGATAAGGAGTGAAAAGAACAAGGGAAAACAATGAATGGGCATATTTCATATTATGGTTATACATGCATACATGAGGAATCATAACATATGCATGATTTCAAAAAAATAAAGAAAGAGGAAAAACATTTTCCAAGTTATGCATGTTTTCAGAAAATGGAAAACAAGTGTTTTTGGTTTTACAATGACTCATATGATACAGGAAAGGAGAAAGCATGCTTAAAATCCTTACATGCGAGTTTTACTGTGTAGACAACAAAGAAAGATATCAGTTGTACTATGTGGACAACAAAGAAAGATATTAGTTGTATTGTGTGGACAGCAAAAAAAGATATTAGTTGTATTATGTGGACAACAAAGAAAAAAATAGTGAAATATGCGTGTAAGAGATGATTGTACCTTGTATGGTGACTGCGAGTATTGTTTTATGGTCAATGAAAATATTTGACAAAAAAAAAAAAAAAGAGAATTAGCAAATATTTTATGAAAGTCATTTGCATTAAAATCATGTATGCAAGCTTATGTGGCTGATAAAGAGTTTAGAAAGACGTATGATCAGAAAATACAAAAAAATCATGGCATTCATATATGCATAAATCATAACAAGTGAATCATATTTGTATAATAAGAAAAGGAATAAATGTGCAAATGAAGAGAATTATGATATGGGGTTAATGTCTGTTTCGTGTAAATTATTTTGTATATGAATAGCCTAGACATATTGAGTATGGAAGAGATTAGTACTGGTATGAAATGCTTTGAGTATTTAGTACGATTTTCTTAATGAGCTGTGGTCGCTTACTCTGTTTAATTTAATATTTTACAAGTAAAGAGTTGGAGCAAAGGTTCCCAAAGAGTACTAGTAAGATATAAGGCTAAAGGAGGAAGACACCATATTTTTGTTGATTTATGTGTTTTTGATGTATATGTCAATATATGCATAAATAAACACTTGATATAAATATTGGTGGATATGTATATATTTTGTTTTCTATATGTATATATGTGATTGTGTATATATATCTATATATGGTAGTCATTGAAATTGGTTATAAAGTTTTGTGGGTGGTAATTTTTATGATGGTTATTATTATGTATTTATTTTGTTAATTGTGATTAAGTTGATGAAAATCTAGTTAGTTGGTAGGATTGGTTTGTGAATTGCTAATTAGGAGTGTTACAGGGCATAGTTAAAAAAAAAAATTCCCCGGGCCCTTTAAAATAGAGGAACTCTTGCTATTTTTCTATAACACACCTATTGGTTAGGAGAGGTTACATTTTTGGTATCAGAGGCGATTTTGGGCACTTAAGGGTATATATAATAGAATATGTTGTAATATAATATAATATAATATTTATATATAGTTTTGCATTCTGGTATTACATAGTTGCCCCTTATGTCTCATAGATTAGCTCCCGAGAATCGACTACAATAAGTTGTTTTCTTTGCCTACAATAAGATGCACTTATGCAATTATTAGATAAGGAGTACCACAAGATGAGGACAAGGTTATGGAAGGGGTATTCAGATAGAGACGAGAAAGTCGTCTAACCCTACCCCATCAGGTGGTTCAGGATTTAGGCTAGTAGAAATCAGATATATAGTTCATCAGTTATTGATTGAGAGTCAAGATAGACCTACCCCTGAAAATATAGCCAAAAATGTTTTTGAGATGAGATTAGAAGTGAGATTCGTGAAGAGGTCATAGAAGAAATCGAAAATGAAATGAGGAATAAGGGGAGAGAGGAAGTTGGAGCTCAAAGGCCATTTAAGCCCATTTATTCCTTACCTAGTCAGCATACCCCTTCTAAATTTAAAGGTACTAAAGATCTTTTGGTGGCTGATGAGTGGACCAAGCAGGTGGAAAGTACCATGGATTTGTTTCCTATGACCGATAGAGAAAAAGTTTGGTATGCCAATTTTTTTATGAGAGGAGAGGCTCACGTATGATGGGACCTAGTTAAAGAAACCAGAAATATGGATCTGATAACTTGGCAGAACTTCAAAAGGGTGTTTAAGGCCCAATACAAAACAACTAATATGGTAACAGTCAAAGTTCAAGAGTTCATTTCTTTGCAACAAGAGAAGGGTTCAGTAAAGGATTATTCTACCTGTTTGGATATCCTATCTAGTTTTGCTTTAGGCATGGTGAGTACACCCAATCTTCGATTGGACAAATTTCTTCAAGGCCTTAGATCGGAGATAGCCTTGCATGTGCTAGCTAGACCACAACCTCCTTAAACTTGTGAAAAGGCATTAAAGAGAGCATTGAGATTAGAGGTATACGTTAATAAGCTATACAGGAAGACACCCTAACAGCACCTAAGACAGTGATGTCAAATCGATCAGCTATACTTGTTTTGTTGACTATTTCAGCACTTGCTACAATATCAGGGGGTAGTTCAATTGGTTCTAGTTTCATAAACAACAGGGTAAAAAAAAAATTCCAATTAAAAGAAAATAGAAAAGGTGGGAAAAGTGACAAGAAGCCTAGAAAATAAAATATTCCTTAGTGTCAGATTTGTGGGAGATGTCATAGTGGGGAATGTTGGTACCGACAGAAACAAGTGATTTGTTATAAATGCCGACAACCAAGGCATATAGCAAAGGATTGTCAAAGTATTAAGGTGCCAGTCCCAATACAGGCATAGTAAATCCTAATTTTATCAATGCAGCCAAGGAGAAGTACTAATGCATGAGTCTATATAGCTACCCATAGTCAGGCGGAGGCTAGCCCATCTGTTATTACTGGTAAGCTCTTATTCCACTTTGTTTCTTTGTATGTATTGATTAATTCAAGAGCTACACACTTCTTTATTGCACCAGAGGTTAATAAAAGGGTAGGTTTAGCACCTGTTAGATCTACCTATTCTATTAGAGTTAAGATCTCGGTTGGTGGGAGTGTGATTACTAATAAGATGTTAAAGGACCAAAGGGTAGTGATACATGGGAAAGAGTTAAAGGTGGACTTGATTGTCTTTGATATACCTGATTTTGATGTTATCCTGGGCATGGATTTCTTAGAAAGATATGGAGTCAAGATTGACTGTAGAAAGAAAAAGGTTCGATTCCAACTTGACAATAGGGATCACTTTAGTTTCGGAGAGGGCCATTAACCTAGTATGATGATCAGCAATGTAAAGGTGCAAAAATTACTGAAAAAATGGTATACGAGATATTTAGTTCATATGGTACATGAGCATGATAATCAAGATTGGGTGTTTAGGATGTCCCAATAATACAAGATTTTCTAGATGTTTTTGTTGATAGGTTACCAAGTTTACCTCCAAAAAGAGAGTTGGAGTTTAGTATAGAGTTAGAACCTGGCTCAACCCTAATTTCAAAGGTCCTTTACCAGATAGCTCCAGTTGAATTACAAGAATTAAAAAAATAATTGCAAGAACTTTTAGATAAAGGTTTTATTAGACCCAGTCATTCTCTTTAGGGAGTGCCTATACTATTTGTTAAAACGAAAGATGGGTCGCTCTGTATGTGCATAGATTACAGAGGGTTGAATAAACTAACAGTGAAGAATAAATACCGTTGCCTCGAATTGATGATTTATTTGATCAGTTAAAAAGAGCTTCTATGTTCTCCAAAATTAACTTGAGGTCGGGTTATCACCAGGTGAAGATTGCAGAGTAAGATATTCTAAAGATAATTTTTTGGACTCGCTACATGCACTACGAGTTGGTGGTGATACCCTTTGGATTAACTAATACCCCAACAATCTTTATGGATTTAATTAATGGAGTATTTCATTATTGCCTTGACAAATTATTGGTGGTATTTATCGATGATATCTTGATATACTCTAGATCAGAAGAAGAACATACTGAACACTTAAGATTTGTGCTACAAAGATTGAGAAAAAAAAAATTGTATGCCAAAT
Source organism: Mangifera indica (assembly GCF_011075055.1). Lineage (NCBI taxonomy): Eukaryota > Viridiplantae > Streptophyta > Magnoliopsida > Sapindales > Anacardiaceae > Mangifera > Mangifera indica. The sequence continues at coordinate 7,596,392 of NC_058138.1, forward strand.
TCTCTAGGTGTGAATTCTGGTTGGACTAGGTATTATTTTTGGGACACGTGATTACTAAGGAAGGTATAGTTATAGACCTTAGTAAAATGGAAACAATACTTAAATGAGCGAGACTGAAGATAATGAAAGAGATCAAAAGCTTTTTAGGGCTAGCTGGCTATTACAAGAGATTTGTACAGGGTTTTGCCCGGTTGGCCAAACCACTTACAACTCTTACTAAGCAAAGAACTCTTTTTCTATGGACTGATGCTTATGAAAAGAGTTTTCAAAAGCTAAAAAGGCGTTTGACTATAGCTCCTATTTTAGTATTACTAGAGAAGGGTGTAAACTATGATGGCTTAGGAGTCATGCTGACATAGAAGGGTAAGGTGATAGCGTATGCCTCTTAGCAGTTAAAAGATCATGAAACACGCTACCCTACCTATGATTTAGAATTAGTGTTAATGGTTTTTGCTTTAAAAATTTAGAGGCAATATTTATATGGATTTAAATGTAACGTCTACACCAACCATAAAAGTCTAAAATATTTTTTCACTCTGAAAGACTTGAATATATGACAAAGAAGATGGTTGGAGTTAGTCAAAGAATATGAATATGATATTAAATATCAGCTGGGTAAAACAAATGTGGTAGCCGATGCCTTAAGTAGAAAGATTATCATAGCTCATCTGACCACTCAGATAGAGTTATACGAAGAGTTTAAGAAGGAATAGATTGAGGTGATAGGGAGTCAGGTGGCCAGATTGGAAATTCAACCTAATCTTCTCAATGAAATAAGAGAGAAGTAAGTAGAAGATTTGTGGTGCCAAAAAATAAGTCAACAAATATATGAGGGGAAAGCAACTGAGTTTCAAATGATTGATGTCATGTTAAAGTTCAAAAATAGGGTATGTATTCCTTAAGATTTGGAATTGAGAAAGAAAATCTTAAGTGAAACACATGATACACTTTACATTGCCTACCCTAGAGAAGTAAAGATATATCAAGATTTAAAGAAAAATCATTGGTGGATAGGTATGAAGAAAGATATTGGTGACTATATAGCCAAGTGCTTGGTATGTCAATCGGTTAAGGCTGAGCATCAAAGACCTTCAGGTTTGCTTTACCTACTTAGTATTCTTGAATAGAAGTGGGAAGATATTTCGATGGATTTTATCATTACCCTACCTTGAGTACAAAAAAATTATAATGCACTATAGGTGACTGTAGATAGATTGACTAAATCGACACATTTTATTCTAGCGAAAGATAGTTCTACATCAAATCAATTGGCTTAGATTTTAGTATGGGAGATTATGAGATTACATTGCGTACCCAAAACTATTATGTCGAATAGAGACCCTAGATTTTTTTTAGCTTTTTGGGGTAGTTAATAGAGAGCATTAAGTACTAGGCTGACATTTAGCATAACATATCATTCTCAAATAGATGGCCAAATAGAAAGGGTGAATCAAATACTAGAGGATATGTTGAGGGCCTGTTGTTTAGATTACAAAATAGCTTGACATGAAATGGTTCCATTGATAAAATTTGCATATAATAATAGCTACCAATCAACCATTAAAATGGCACCATATGAGGCTCTTTATGGAAGAAAGTGTAGATCCTCATTACATTGGGATGACATAGAAGAGCAAGATGATTTGAGTCAAGTTCTTGGGCCTAAGTTAACCTAGAAGATGGTGGAAGATACAAAGACTATTAAGACTAGATTGAAGCAAGCTCAAGACAGACAAAAGAGCTATGTAGATTTGAAAAGGAAAGAAATAGAGTTTCAATCGGGTGATAAAGTTTTTATGAAAGTAGCCCCTTACAAGCTCGTGAAGAGATTTCGAAGAAAAAGGAAACTTGCTCCAAGATTTATTGGCCTATTTGAAATTTTAAAAAGAGTGGGCAAGGTAGCTTATAGACTTGCACTTCCACCTAGTATGGATCGAGTTCATAATGTATTTCATACTTCTTTATTGAGAAAGTATATCAGCGATCCTTCACATGTATTGAAATCAGATGATATGGAATTAAAAGAAGATTTAGCTTATGAGGAGCAACCAGTGTAGATACTAGAAAGAAAAATAAAAGAGCTCTGAAATAGGACAATTCCATTAGTGAAAGTATTATAGAAGAATCATAAGGCGAAAGAAGTCATATGAGAGGTTGAGCAACAGATGAAAAAGATATTTCCCAGCCTATTTGTTTAAATTTCAAGGACAAAATTCTTTTAAGGGGGAAGAAATGTAACACCTAGATTCAGGTATGCTAGTAAACTCTATTTTCAAAATTACCTTTAGAGTTGATTTTACAACTTATTGTTTACAAAAATTGTAAAAGAATCTTTTAAAACTACTAAATGAGCAATAATTTTTAAAGGGGGTAAATGGTCATTTTAGAAGGATTTAAGAGACAAAATGGGAATGTAAATTGAATGGCACACTTGAAATTATATAATGGTGCTAAGGGTTTTTGGTAATTGGCTAAGGATAAAATAGTTATTTTTGGAGAAGGTTAAGGGTAAATTAGTCCAAAATGCTTATAAAACAACAAAACTATTCATTTTCTTCATCCTTGGCCGAGAATTCTCCATAATTTTGCCTTAAGTTTTTCTTCAAACAAAAATTCACCAAAAAACCTAGCTAAACCACCTAATTTCCAAAGCCTCCAATTATAAAAAGTGTAGATCTATTAATTTTGGTAAGTTTTAAGGTAAAAAGTTTAATTTTTAAGAGATGCCAAGTTTAGAGTTTTGATGGATGATTATGTTTTTGGTTGATTAAGGTTGTTAGGAAGAAGAAAAGGAGGATAGACTTAAATCACCTAATCAGCAAAGAAAAGGTAAAAATTTCATATTTTACATACTTGAAGTAATTTGAGTTAAGTTATTTAAATAACCTTTACTTATATAAATGTGTAAGGTACTAAAATTCATTAAGACTTATGATGTAATTTTTGCCATAAGGGTATTTTAGACATTTCATATTCTTGGGGTTAATTTAGTGGGTAATTTTTTATCATAAGGGTAAAAGTGTCATTGAATGTGATGTAGGTTAATTTTTGCGCAATTATATGCATGATATGTGGAATAGCCCTTATATTAAGCGAATATTGCATATTTTGAAATTAATTTAATGCATGAGATATATATAAATGCATGAGAAAATAATATGATGTTTGATAAAAAGTGAAAAAAATAAGGGAAAACAATGAATGGGCATATTTCATATTATGGTTATACATGCATACATGAGGAATCATAGTATATGTATGATTTTAGAAAAATAAAGAAAGAAGAAAAACATTTTTCAAGTTATGCATGTTTTCAGAAAATGGAAAACAAGTGTTTTCGGTTTTATAATGACTCATATGATACAAGAAAGTAGAAAGCATGCTTAAAATCCTTACACACGAGTTGTACTGTATGGACAACAAAGAAAGATGTCAGTTGTACTATATAGACAACAAAGAAAAAAATAATGAAATATGAATATAAAAGAGAATTGTACCTTGTATGGTAACTGCGAGTATTATCCTATGGCAATGAAAATATTTGACAAACAAAAAAAAAAGAATTAGCAAATATTTTATGAAAATCATTTGCATTAAAATCATATATGCAAGTCTATGATTAGAAAATAGAAAATAGAAAAAGTCATGACAATCATACATGTATAAATCATAATGAGTTAATCATATTTGTATAGTAAAAAAAAGAATAAATGTGTGAATGAAGAGAATTATGATATGTGGTTAATGTGTGTTTCGTGTTAATTATTTTGTATGTGAATAGCCCAGACATGCTAAGTATGGAAAAGATTGGTACTGGTATAAAATGCTTTGAGTATTGAGTATAATTTTCTTACAGAGTCGTGGTCACTCACTCCGTTTAATTTAATATGTTACAAGTAAAGAGTTGCAGTAAAGGTTCCCGAGGAGCACTAGTGAGACATGAGAGTAAGGGAGAAAGACACCATATTTTTGTTGATTTATATGTTTTTGATGTATATGTGAATATATGCATAAATATATACTTGATATAAATATTGGTGGATATATATATATTTTGTTTCCTATATGTATATATGTGATTGTGTATATATATCTATCTATGTATATATATATGGCTAGTCATTGAAATTGGTTATAAAGTTTTGTGAGTGGTAATTTTTATGATGGTTATTATTATGTATTTATTTTGTTAATTGTGATTAAGTTGATGAAAATCCAGTCAGTTGATAAAACTAGTTTGTGTGAATTGCTAATTAGGAATATTACAGAGCATAGTTAAAAAAAAATTCCCTAGGCCCTCTAAAATAGGACAACTCTTATCGTTTTTCTGTAACACACTAATTGGTTAGGAAATGTTACATTTACTATAATGGTTTTTACACATATCATGCATAAAATTAAGCAAAAATTAACCTACAACACATAAAATGACACTTTTACCCTTATGGTTAAAAATTACATGTCTACCCTTAGTGCAAATTCTTCAATCAATTCATCATTTTTCACATATTCAACACACAAAATCCACTAAACTAATCCTAAGAATATAAAATGTCTAAAATACCCCTATGGCCAAAAATTACATCATGAGTCCTAATGAATTTTTATATTCTTTTAAGTATAAATCATCATAATTCTAATACTTTGCACACTTAGACAAGTAAAAGTTATTTGAATAACCTAACTCAAATTACTTTAAGTATGTAAAGTATGAAATTCTTATATTTTTTCTGCTAATTAAGTGATGTAAGCCTATTATCCTTTTTTTCTTCTTCTTAGCAACTTTAACCAGCCAAAAGCATAATCATCAATTAAAACTTTAAACTTGACATCTCTTAAAAATTAAACTTTTACCTTAGAACTTGCCAGAATGGATAAATTTACAATTTTTATAATTGGAAGCTCTGGAAATTAAGTGGTTTAACTAGGTTTTTTGGTGAATTTTTGTTTAAAGAGAACTTTATTGAAGTTTATGAAGGATTCTCAGCCAAGGAAGAAGAAAATGAATAGTTTTGTTGTTTTATAACCATTTTAGACTAATTTACCCTTAGCCTTCTCAAAAAAAGACTATTTTATACCTGGCCAATTACCAAAAGCCCTTAGCACCATCATGTAATTTCAAGTGTGCCATTCAATTTACATTCCCACTTTGTCCCTTAAATCCTTCTAAAATGATCATTTTACCCCTTTTGAAAATTATTGCTCATTTAGTAGTTTTGAAGAATTCCTTCACAATTTCTTTAAACAATAACTTATAAAATCAACTCTAAGGGTAATTTTAGAAGTAGAGTTTATTGGCATACCTGAATCTACGTTTACAAGTCATTTCATTAGGAAATTTATTTCCAAATTCTATTGATCTTTTTATGAGTATTATTGTATCATTTTGTATATTATGTCATGAAAATCTTACATCTGTTGAAAAGAGACCTATCTTTGTTTTTTACATAACTAATCCATTTTGTTTAACTGCATGGATGAATGTTCTAATGTGTTTAAAATGTTGATCTATGCCAGATGAAACTATTAGAACATCATCTATGCTATTAGAAATTTTGAATAAGGATTGAAGTTATTCTTTGAAATTCTGATAGAGCATTTTTTAATCCATATGACATCATATTCCATTCATATTCTCCAAATAATATTGTAAATATAGTTTTGTATCTGTCCTTTTAGTCAATTTTATTTGCTAGAATCCAAGTTTCATGTCAAAATTTGAGAATATCTTAGCATTGCATAATTTTTGTAGTAGGTCCTTTTTATTTAGTGGTGGGTATCTTATCCATTTTAAAGTTTTGTTTAAAAGTTCAGAATTTATTGTGAACCCCCTTTCTAATTTAACATTTTTCTGTGCTTAAAAAACTGAACAATTCCATAGAGATTTACTTAGTCTTCTTCTAATTCAACATTCATTTGAATTGGTCTTGCTTTTGTGGAGATATCTTTTTCATCAAAAAAATTTTCATAGGGTAATTCTACAGTATGTTTCTTTCTCTCCTAAAAAGCATTTGGGACATTTGAACATTTTTTATTTTCTATTTCTTTTTTTAAATTTAAAATTTTTTATTGGATTTCTTTTCATTGAAGTTGATCTTCAATTCTTTGTTCTTTTAATTTATCTTTGAGATATTGTATATGTTTTTCTTTATTTTGTATAATATTATTTAATTCTTTTTTTTGGGTGGGCATTTCTTGTAGTATGTTAAAGTTTCATTTTATTAGTTTATCAATAAATTCAAAAATGGTCTCTTCTCCCATTATAGTTGTTTTTATTCCAATTTCATTAACTGTGAATGGTTGCATTAATCCTATAAAAGGTGTTCCTAAAATCACCATTCTTGATAATTCTTTTACGAAGACAAAAGTTGTTTTAAGGCAAACGCTTTTATTGTAGACTCTTACGTCTATTTATTTGTATTTGATATGGAATTTTGAGACTTACTGATTCAAGAGTTTTCTCATAGTATTTTGTGGGAATTAATCTTTCTTAAATACAATTTAAATTTGCTCTTGTATCAAACAGAGCAATTGTGTCCAAAATGAATTCATCATTTATTATAATTTTTACCCTTACATGTCATTTTTGATACGATATCATTGCCAACGTGTTTAGAAAATCTTCTTTGGTTTCTTCTTCTTGTAGTTTAGATTCAGTTTCACTTTTTTCTTTTCTCTTTCTTAATGAGTTTATTACCTGTGAGTTAATTTTTTGTTATTCTTTTAATTATTTGATTTCAAATTTAATCTATTGGATTTCTCTTGTCAAATCTTCTAATGTTGGTTTCTTTTTGTCACATTTTTCAAATTTTCTAAAATGTCTTTCAAACTGTAAGTTTTATGGATTTCTATTTTCTTTTTTGGGTTTGTCAATTGTTGGTTTTAATTTTTCTAATTATTATTTTCAAAGGTTTGGGTCTTAAATTTTGTTTACAACTTCTAATAGAAATTTTTGATCTTTTGTTAAAACATTTATTTCATTTTCACTTGAGCCTTCTATATCAGCTATTTGGATAGTTGAATTTGATGTTTCCTTTTTCAAGGATTCATTGCTAAGGGACTCTACCATTAGCATTTCTATTTTTGTTAAAATTTCTTCTTCTAATTCAAACTCTTTAATTTTTTTACTTAATCGACAATATTTGGAGGTATGACCTTGTCTTCCACATCTCAAGCACATGTTTTATTTGTAAGTTTTTGGCGTTGGTTTTTGTTCCTTTTTGTTTTTTAGTTGAATTTTCCTTTATTTTTTGTGAATCTTCTTTCAAGGTATGACTTTGTTTTACTACTTTGGCCATTACAATCTCTAGATTTTTTTCTTCTATGTTTTTTAAGATATGAGTTTTTATATTGAGAATCAAATTATTCACAAAATGTTCCTAATTGTTTTCTTTCTTTTTGTCTTTGGTAGGTTAATTTTTCATCTTTGCATATTTTTATTCCAACCTTTTGCATAAAACTATGTAATTATCCATAAATTAAATCATCATAAAGTATAACTCCATCATATTGTTTTCTAATTTTTTCTCCAACTTTTCCTCCTAAAATGTTTGGTAATCTCACTAAAAATTTGACTTTCTAATAAGTTTTGTCACTATCTGGCATTTGCATTACTCTAATAAAGAAGGTTTTCTTATACCACCTATAATTGTAGAGAGTCTTATACTTTAAGTTCATTGATGTTGCTTGACTTTTATCTTTAATATTTGTGGGATCTCATATAAAATGATAGGTGATTACAAATATCAAAATATTTACTGTATCTTGAATAGTTTTTCCTTCGTTATCTAAAATTAGGGTTCCATTGTCATAAACTTTTATAGTATTTAATATCAAATTTTGTTGTTCTTCCTTGAGATGGTAAATCCACCAAGCTTTAAAGAGTTGGTGAAGCCAACAATTAAACAAATGGGTTACTACTTCATCTAAGGAATTAAGTTTTGCTTTATAAGCATTGTTTACCATTGTCATTTGTTGTAATATTGTAATGATATTACAATCAGACATTCCATCTATATTCCACTCACAAATTGAATTAGCATTGTATTTTTTCTGTTGAATTAATGGTGATTCTTTTAACAAAAGATCAGGTGTCAAAGCTCTTGGATAATACATTTTTTGGGGCTTTCTCCAATTCATTTTGTTTATTTATACAAAATTTTCATCAGATGAAGATGATTGGTTATTTGACATAACTTTTGATGTGATAGATTGAGGACTGTCAGAGGCAATTAAATTTGAGTTTGAAATTCCTAATCCTATCTAATTAAGTTTTCTATTTATTTCTTGGATTAATTCATTTTTGTTAGAAAGTTCTTTTGAGAAATTTTTTGAAATTTCATGTGGGTTAAACAAAGGTTTATGGATCTTAAATTTTAAAGGTTTTGATTTTTTAGCTATGACTTTAGTAATTGGTTGATTGACAACATCTTCAATTCTATTTAATCGTTGCTATTTTGTTTCCAAACATTAGTTTGTATAGTTATTTTATTGTATAATAGTTCTATGTCATTTCCTGTAATTTAGTTTAAATCTTCTTTTCTTTTGAAAGGAGTTGCAGTTAAAGTTACTCCTTTATATGGTATTTAAAATTTCACGCAATAAGGGATGCATAGATTCTAAATTTTTTATTTCTTTTCCCTTTACAATTTTTCATGTTTTTGCTTTCTCATGTACATTAATTGTTTCTTTATTACAAAAGCATTGGGAAAAAGGTATATGTGTATAATTTTCTTCTAAATAATTATAATATTTTTGTTAAATTTGGTCTCTTTCTTCTTTAGTATATGTTTTGAAAAACAGTTTTCTTTTGGATTTATTTATTTTGGAATAAAGTTTTTCTTAATAATTTTTTGTTTATTTCAAATTTTCCTATCACATTTAATTATGGTAGATTTTCAAAAGAATCAATCATTTGAGACTGAGTGGGAGATATTCTTTGTGAAGCCTCTTCATCATCTTCTTATAAGGGTGGTTGAATAGAATAGTAAGGTCTTGGAACATTTGAAGAATTGTTTACTCCTTGGATATTTGTTCTTATTAAACTAGATCGTAGGATTCAGGAACATGAAAATCTTTGTGGTTCATAAGTTGGTTTTATTTTTAATCTTGAGAATGGAGATTAGGCATCATCAATACTTATTCTTGGTGATCTGTTAAGCCTAATTGTTACACATCATATGGTTTCTCAATAATACTATCTGTTTCTGTATTTTGAATTAGTCTGAGAGCTTCTTATATTGCTCTTTGGTTAAAGGGTGTGACTACTCTATCTAATCCAATCCTAGGGTAAAGTAATTTGATCCCAACTTATGGTTTTTGATATTGTAATATTTGATCTATTTTGATTTGCTTGAAATAAAATTGTGTGTCCTTTTGGGTCATCCTTAACTACTCTAGATTTAAAGACAGATTACGTTACTTTGCATTAAACTTTATAAATATAAGTTATGGGTATTGATCCTGGTTTAATGTCATAACTAAATGTTTTTTATACTTAAAGTTAGAACATCTTATATATTTTGGTTCTCTAAACAGACTATATAATTTGGGTAACAATTGAAATATATTGATCCATTGGACAAACTAAATTCAATAGTTCCTAAGAGTGAATCCTTGAAGTTATTAAATCTAGCATTTCTTAAACAAGTTAAAATTATAGTATTCATTCATTCTATACTTATAAAGGTAATTATAATTCTTTTTATATTTCATGACTATTTCTTTCGTTATTAATTTTGTTGTTTGAAAAGAACTAATCATTTTAATTGCTTTTTTTTTTTTTTTTGTCCTAATGATGTATTTTGATTAATTTAGAAAATTAACTTTATTCAATGAATATAATTTTGATTCTTTGTAAACATTTGTTAAACTTAGCCTAGATATATTTCATTTGTCTTTGCTAAGTTAGAGATTTTTTGGTTTGATTATTTGTTTATTTTTGTCCAAATTAATGTTTTAGTTTGATTGATTATTAGTTTCATTTTCAGTTATACTTATTTCATTATTGGTATTAAAACTTGAAGTTGACACAGACCTAAGTATTCCATATTGATTAATTGATTATTTTGTTCCCTACAGTAGTTGTTTCTAAGGGACTTACTATGGGCAACTATCTATTGCTCTACAACAACCCAAATAAACTTAGTACTAAGAACAATTAATCAACAATTTTTAAACACAAATTTAACTCTATATAAATTACAATTTTTTTTATGGAGTAATTTAAACTTGCATTTCTTAGTCTTGAAACCTTTATTTTTGATGAAACCTCTACTACAAATACAATGAACCAAAATATAAATAACATCAAATTAATCTTATTCTATTGTAGAAAACATTCTACTTAGTATTAATAAATTATCCATTTTGGTTCAAAAAATGTGAGATACCACATCCATGGTTGGCCTATGTTCTAAATTGAACCCAAGCAATCAATTGCTAACTTTACAACTACCATCAATCAATCCTAAATAGCAAGTGAAAGAAGTGGAAGGCATTGGTTTAAAACATTGCTTAGCAATATGTTCTCTTAAGTGAAAGGAAAGGACAATGAAGGAATTATATCACCTGGATGCTTTCCCTTGATCACTTCTAATGCTAACACTTTAAGACTATATACACGTATTTCTTAGTTACCTTCATCATGTAAGCCAATTCTACAAATTAAACTAAAAGACAAATCATGAGAACATATATCATAACGGTTCTTTATGAGTGTAGTTAATGAATCAGACAATTGCATATGAATTATAAATATACTGGTGCATTATTTCTATATGTACCAACAAGTTGTGTCCAATTGAATAAGTCTAGGTTGAGAAATTTGTCAATTCCAAAGTCTAAAACAAGGGCTAATTCATATTTGAATCCACAAACACATTTTTTGCTTGATTTGTCTCAATGGACTATTGGTTGTATGTAGGATAAGGCGTCAGCCAGACCTTTGTAAATATTTACTCTCTTACTCCAATCCAATTCTCTTGTTGTCACTTCATTACTCAAGAATGTGGCTAAGCTAATTTTGTCGAGATACTCATAAACTAAAAAAGAGTGTTGAGAATGTATAAAAAAAACCAAATATTTCACAAAATTTTGATGAAGTACCTCTTTAATGTCCTTTTCTCATTCAATAACTCTTTTTGGTCATCTATCTCATCAGGGTAAAGTAAGTGAAATTTTTTAATTGCCAAAATAGCCTCTGATAGAAGTTGTGCTTTATAAACACTTCCATATACACCACTCCGATGCAATGCTTGGCACTAAAATTCTCTATTACACTTGGAATTCCTTCCTAAGACATGTTTGCATGAAGTGAAATGCTACAAGGTGTCAATTTGCTAACATTTGTTAAAGTAGTGCCTTAGCGTCAATTATCACTAGTGTATTTTAGTGTAATTTGTAATCATATTTCTAATTAATAATAATTGCATTCTTTATCTTACATTGTATTCACAATTTAAAAAAAGGCCCTTAGAATGGTTGAACCATGACAAAGGGCTAAGTGCATGTCAACTATTTAAGAAGATGCTATGTTCATTAACAATATGTTGCAACATGAGGTGGTCATTTTTAACGCATTTTAAGAACATAGCATCTTGAACCATTAACAACTTAATTTTAAGAGTCTAATTAGAGAAGAAAATGAATAGATGATTTATCATTAGTATTGAACCATTAAAATGTATTGGATTAGTAAGTTTTCAATATAAAAAACTCGTTGCTACACAAAAATAGCTACAGAAATTAGCTGGTGCTATTTGATTTGGTTTCATCGTCAAAAAGAAAATTAAAAGTAGAAAAATAATGTGGTTGCATGTGTGAAAATATCTTGACATGATAGAAATAGAGGAAGGAATGGAGGAATACACAATGGACATGCTTAAGGTGGAAGAATTTTATATTGATTATGAATTTGATACGGCTAAATACTTTGATTTATGTCAACTAGATGTTTAGGAAGATATAATAAAACTATGCGTACATACTTTTCAGTCATAATTTAGGTACACAAATAATGTGTCATATTGTAATCGAATGATTTTGAATTAAAGATAAAGTAACACCCAATTATCATGTAAAGCTTGAGAAGGTAGGATTTTCTTAAAACAAATTTGGAGAGAAATAAATGTAAAACGGGGTCATTATCCTGAGATATTAATTAAAATAGTCACTTTTTTTGTCTTTTATACATATGCATCCACTTTTTTTCCCACTATACAAGCATAGCCACTTTTTAATTTGATTGTCTTTAAAAAGAGAAGAGACACCGGACAAAAATCAATAGTGGTCCAAAGTTGTGGTCCACTTTTGACAACATTCTAGAAAAAAGAAAAGAAAAGAATGTTGTTAAAATATTGCATGAAAGACAAAACAATCTAAGTAAGTTTTAGATCTACACCATTTAAATGTCATTTACAATTTTTTAATGTTAATTATTTTGTTAGAGAGCATGTTTGTATGATAACTCATGATTACTTAATAAAAGTTATTGTTTCAAAGTTAAATTAGATAAAATACTGAATAAATGACCATAAAGTTCAATAGATCAAGTAGAAAGTAAATGTTTTCTTGATTTTATGTTTGGAGGGTATTGTGTAACCTCTCCTAACCATTGGGTGTGTTACAGAAAAACGGCAAGAGTTCCCCTATTTTAGAGGGCCCGGGGAATATTTTCTCTTTTTAATTATGCCTTGTAACACTCCCAATTAGCAATTCACATAAACCAGTCCTACCAACCGACTGGATTTTCATCAACTTAATCACAATTAATAAAATAAGTACATAATAATAACCATTATAAAAATTATCACCCACAGAACTTTATAAACAATTTTCATAACTAGCCATATATATATATATATATATATATATATATATATATATACATATATAGATATAGCTATACACAATCACATATATACATATAAGAAACAAAATGTATACATATCCACCAATATCTACATCAAGTATATATATATATATGCATATATTCACATATACATCAAAACATATAAATCAACAAGATTATGGTGCCTTTCTCCTCAGCCTCATGTCTCACTAGTGCTCCCCGGGAACCTTTGCTGCATTTCTTTACTTGTAAAATATTAAATTAAACGGAGTGAGCGACTATGGCTCAGTAAGAAAATCATACTCAATACTCAAAGTATTTTATACCAATACTAATCTTTTCCATACTCAGCGTGTCTGAGCTATTTACCATAAAATAATTGACACAGAACACGCATTTAACACATATCATAATTCTTTTCTTTCACACATTTATTCATTTCCTTACTATACAGATATGATTCACTCGTTATGATTTATGCATATATGAGTGCCATGACATTTCTATTTTCTGATCGTACATCTTTCTCAACTCTTTATCAGCCACACAGGCTTGTATGTATAATTCTAATGCAAATGACTTTCATAAAATATTTACTAATTTGTTTCTCTCTCTTTCTCATTGATCGGTCTATACTACATATGACAGTACTTGCAGTCACCATACAAAAGATAATTCTCTCTTACACGCATATTTTTTTTTCTTTGATGTCCACACAGTACAGCTAATATTTTTCTTTTGCTGTCCACACAGTACAGCTGATATTTTTTCTTTGTTGTCCACATAGTACAGCTGGTTGTCTACACAGTACAACCGATTATTTTCTTTGTTGTCCACACAGTACAGCTCGCGTGTAAGGATTTTAATTATGTTTTCTGCTTTCCTGTACCATATGAGTCATTATAAAATCAAAAATACTTATTTTCCATTTTCTGAAAGCATGCATGACTTAGAAAATATTTTCCCTCTTTCTTTATTTTTTTTTTCTAAATCATGCATATGTTATGATTCCTCATGTATGCATATATAATCATAATATAAGATATATCCATTCATTGTTTTCCCTTATTCTTTTCATTCCTTATCAAACATCATATTCTCCTCTCATGCATTTATATATCTCATACATTTAATTAATTTCAAAATATACAATGTAGGCTTCATATAAGGGTTATTACACATATTATGCACATAATTAAGCAAAATTAACCTATATCAAATAAAATGACATTTTTGCCCTTATGGCCAAAATTTACCTTTTTACCCTTATGGCCAAAAATTACATCATGAATCCTAATGAATTTCTTTATCCTTTTAAGCATAAATCACCTTAATTCTAATACCTTACACACTTATATAAGTAAAGGTTATTTAAATAACCTAACTCAAATTTACTTCAAGTATGTAAAGTATGAAATTCTTACTTTTTTTTTTTGGCTAATTTGGTGATTTAAGCTTATTCACCTTCTTTTCTTCTTTTTGGCAACCTTAATCAACCAAAAATATGATCATCCATTAAAACCCTAAACTTGACATATCTTAAAAATTAAATTTTTTATCTTAGAACTGATCAGAATTGACAGATCTACACTTTCTATAACTGGAGGCACTGGAAATTAGGTGGTTTAGCTAGGTTTTTGGATGAATTTTGGTTAAGGGAAGCTTTAGCTAAAAAAATAATGGAGTTCTCGGCAATTGATGAAGAGAATGAATAGGATATATATTTGCCCTTAACCTTTTCCATAAATTACTATTTTATCCTTAGCCAATTACCAAGAACCCTTAGCACCACCATATAATTTCAAGTGTGCCATTCAATTTTACTTCCCACTTTGTCCCTTGAATCTTTATAAAATGGCCATTTTACCCCCTTTGAAAAATATTGCTCATTTAGTAGTTTTCTATAATTCTTTTGAAATTTCTTTACACAACAAGTTATAAAATCAACTCTAGGGGTAATTTTGAAAGTGGAGTTTACTAACACACCTGAATTTGGATGTTACATATTGGGTTACCAAAGATAATGGTATTATGAAAGAATGATGATAATGGTTGATACAAGAGTTGATTTGAAAGGATTGGTCGAAAAAATATGTTATCATCTGAGAATCAATTGAAGGCGATCAAATGTGCATATATATACAGACAATGATTTAATAATGCTTGGAAAGTCATATAAGCTCTAAGATGATGAGAAAGTTGAATTTTTTTATAATGGTAGTCAGAAAAAAAAGTATCGACTCGTCTTTATGTTACAAAGAGTCAAATTGAAGAAAGAGAAAATTTTGATAAAGAGCAAGTTGAGGAAGAACAATTGTTAGATGATATGAAATACGATTGGGCATAACCATAAGTGTATAAGAGGATGAAAAATTAGGTAATCATAATGATGATTATGATGAGAATGAAGATCTTGAGGAAGAATTTGATAGATTTATGGATGTTAATGAGATATATAATGTACCAGTCGATGAGCTTGAGTTGTATGGAAGAGAAGACATTGAGAGAAGTTCAAGTAATTTTCATAATGTCAAAGGCGAGTCTAGCACAACACATTATAGTTAGGTTGATCATGGAGCATCCCCGATAAATATAAATGTCTCTAATCCATTTCAATGGTCCCTATCGATAGTTATGAATGTTAATAATGAGGTAATTGGTAATGTTGAAAGACACCCAATGTGAGGATCAAAACGATGGATTATTATAATAGTAAGGAAGAATTACAAGATTTATTTGCAAAACTTGCTTTAGAACAAGGTTTTCAATACAAAGCTTATAGGTCAACAAAAAAACAATAGGTGATTAGATGTAGGAACAAAGAGCATTATAAATGGCAGACATAGGCAAAAAAGAAAGATGGAATTGAATTATGGTAGTTACGTCATTCGGATGAAATACATATGTCCCAAAGATCAAATATTACCTTATCATAGATAGGCTAGTGCTCAAGCATTGGGGAATCATCAATGATATAGTAGATAGATACAAGATTAGCATATCATACATACAAGCGTGGCATGCAAAGACATAGGCATTAAATGCACTAAAAGGCTCACCAAAGGATTTTTTCATGCTCTAACTAGAGTACTATCATAATCTTGTGTTAAGCAACCATAACACAATCACACACATTGATATAGATGAATGTAACTGATTTAAGTTTTTTTTCATGACATTGGGTGTTTAGTATGGGGATTTCAAAAAAATTTTGTCCAGTTATTTGTGTTGATGTTGCATATTTGAAAGAAAGGCACCTTGGGAGACTATTTATTGTTGTTGCAAAAGATAATTATAACCAAATTTATCTGCATGGGTTTATCATGAAAATTTATGTGAAATTCGACTACTGCAAATACAACAGTAATGATTAGGTTGACCATCCAACCACCACAAAAGACCCTCATATGTTGAGGAAGTTAAAAAATGTTTCTCGAGCAGATGTAACGAACCTGGTCATACTAGAAATACATGTCCAAGTCTAATCCCTATAATTATGGCATCTTCCTCTCAAGTTTTTTGCCAAAGAAGGGATAACCTTCAATTGACATTTAAATTTCATGTATTTATTTATACTAATTCATGTATGTTGTTGAAAATATTTATGAACTTCAATTGTATGCCTAGCTACAACTTTTAATTGCTTGGTGGCTCCTCCTGGCTTTTGTCCTTGGAAAGGTCTTCGTCCTACATAGGAATAATATATTTTATTTCATGTGAACAACAAATATTAAATAAAGCACCATCTTCCTCTCCAATCTAGTAATCCTCCTCCTCACCTATCCATGACACCACTTAAAGAAACCACTATGCCTCTCTCTATTACGGTGTTGGAAGCAACACAGAAGAGAGAATGTCTTGTTAAGTTAAATAAAACAAATTCAATTAAAAATTGCAATTAATGATTTAAACAACTATGAGATATTTGAAACCAATCCTTACAGGAAAAGCCTTTATAATCATTGGTTTGTGTTCCTATTAAAGGATGTTTAGGGTCCTCTATTTTAGCATCTGAGGGATTTGATCAACTCTGATGTTTTCAACAAAATCCCTGAGGTTGCCTAATGCTTTGTAACTCCATAACTATATTTTCACCAAACATTTAACAAATATGATCACATGATAAAAAACTCATTAATAAATAAATAACATGATTACTTGGAAGCCCATTACATACCTCATTATCAAATAATTTATAGACAACGATACAACAAGGAAAGGTGGATAACTCTTCACCATGTACTCATATCTCGTGTGTATGGCTTGCCATGTCAAGTCCATCATTGCATTCCACACAATGGTCCCCACGGGTACCTACTAAATGCATCAAAGTCATCCGCTAAATGTATAAACCGATCCTGGATGACCTTCTTAGTGTCTACCCCTATTAGAACATTATGTGCAAAATATAAGATGACTAGCTTGACCTCATCGTCATCGTCATCACCCTAGCAACGTGCCTCAATCTTTGCCTTCACATCAATATAATTAATTGATGCAGCCCTTGGAATGTATCGTCACCTCAATTAGAGGGCCCTTGAAATGTATACATATGATGACACATTTATATTATTGATAAAAATTAGCCCTATCACCGAGGCAAACTCCACTAGGCTAAACTAGAACATCAACACCATTTACTTAGAGTCAGAACTCCCTTCTACAATGTTCGCAGTTTATAAGATGGAATAACATTGAGTGCATGAGTATCAAGCCATTCTAATGTTCTCACAAGCATAGAAAATGCTCAAAACATCTTCCTTTGAAAATTTCTCTATTAGTCATACTAAGGCTAGAGCAGATCCTCGTAACTACATCTAGGCTCACTTTGACAATCACTTGGGCTCAAAATTTGTGTGTAGTGTGGAACCTATACTTACCATCCCACTCATTGATAAGAAATTTCTGAAACGAACCACAAAAAGAACAACTAAGTAAAATAAGCAATTTCAAAAACTAAGTAAATTTTTGAACCAATACTTACCTCATTTGACATTTTTAGGTGTTTAAGCTTGAAATTAGATGAAAATCAATGAAGATGATGAAAACCCATCGATAGAATGCATCCAAAAGTATGAAAACATTAATATTAGTGATTGGACGCATTGATAAATATGATGGAGCGACAACAACTTGTTGGCCAACCTAATTTGTCCACAATGAAGCGATGACTTAGCTGCTTGGCGGTGGTGGTCAGTTTTATGCCTTGGCTAGGTTGCCAAGTGAGTTTATGTCTTGGTTGGGTAAGTAGAAACCCTTAGGTTATTTAATTAATATCTCATTGTCTCTGTACCCCTACATATTTTCCATGGATGGTAAGCATAGGTACTTGCATTTTTTTCTTTAGCCCACAGTAAAAAAATGGGTGGTGGGAATTCATGTAATTCACTAATGATTGTCTGTAATTCATCTAATTTAACAAAGAAAAGTATATTCTTTGAGTTAGAATATTATAATTTCTAAGAATTTTGTTCAACATAAAAAAGGAAAAGGTATTATACTAGAAATTAGCAAAACTGATGGAGTATTAAAACTTTCAAATAAAAAACTTAAGTTTGAGTCTCTATCACACTTGTGAAACTCTAGAATAATTACTTATCAATATATTTATAACCTTTACAATTTCGGTTTCTCATTTAATATTATTAATCATTTCCTTTCAATTAGCTTAAACAAATTAAGGAAATTGAAGGATCATTTCAATTGTTTCATGCCACTCATTGAAGTACTGAGAAATGATAGACTGATGATGAAGCTAGAGTTCAATAAATGTTATTGAAAGAGATGGCTAGTAATTACGCACATTATTATGTTAGGAGAAAATGTTTGAGTTGCAAGAACAATTTATATAGTTGTGGGATTTGTAAGAAATGAAAAACAAATTTGTGAGGAAGTTCTTGCAAAAGTTTTAAGATTTAACTGAAAGTTCACATTTTGTCTGTCTCAACATTATGCTTCTGATACTAAATTAGAAAAAACTTTAGAGTTACGACGTAAAGTTGAGAATAAGAAGTTAAAATTAAAGAATTAGATAATAAAAAATCTCAACAAGAGCAAAAAATCAAACAACTTGAAGAAAAACAAAACAACAGGATGAATTTATCGAAAATCTTTGATGTTATATGTATCACCTTCATCTTAACCTCTTTACTCTATTTCTAATTGAGGTCCTTCTGAAATTTGAATTTTTAGCTTTTAAGGATGGACACTTATATGTACACTTTTTGGTTATGTAACCATAAATAGATGAGCTTCTTACGGTCTAACTATGAACTTTTTTTTTTTTGGAAATATATGAGTTATTTAGGTGTCTTAGGTTCAGTATGTGGGAGTTTTTTACTGTTTGGATATGCACATACTAAGTGTTGGTTTTGTACATATAATAAATTTTTTGTACATATAATAAACAAACATATGTTTATATGGTTGTTTAACAATGACAATATATATTTTTTATGTACATATAATAAGGGTGGAAATCCTGTAAAATTTGTAGGAACCAAAATCTGAAACCTGTAAGGTCAGTTTTTGGTAGAGACTAACCTTACAAGGTCTAGGTAAGTTCCGATTCCTACCCAAAATCTATAACACACACACGCAGATATATATATATATATATATATAACCTCAAAAACTAAGGATCACCAAAAAAACCCAAGAAAACTGACTTCACAGTGAATGAACGAAGATGACGGGTTAACAAACTGGACTTATGAGTGCAACCACTGTGGCTAAAGGCAATGGACATGGGTCGGAGCTGCAACAGTGCCAACAAATGGGGAAGAAGCAAAAGCAAGCAAAGAAGACTAGCAATAAATACAGTATTTAACTAAATATGAAATTTTAGCAACTATTTACTTTGGATGCTAAATGTTAATTTTCTTGTAGCGCATAACAACAAACTAAAGCAGGGAAATTGGTGAAAAAGCTATGTGTATATATAAAAGCAACAAATGGATATATGGTCAGACGTATTTGACTTAGCTTTAAAAGGGTGTTTCTCATGCATGCATTTATATTAACAATAAAACCTATATATATACATTTTTTATATTTAAATATATACATATATAAATATATTATTATATAATTTAATAATTTTTAATTAATAATAAAGTATTATTTAATTACATAATTATGCATTCATAAATCTATATATTTGTGTATAAAAAATATATATACATAGAATTTAAAAAGATAGAGGTGGACTACTTCAATTTTATTGCTCACGTAGATTCTACGGCCTCTTTGATGTGTGGATTGGATACTAATGTTGCTTTTCGTCCACTAGGAAAATGATAATTAAAGTCTTGACTCTAAAATTTTAGTAAGGCCAGAGGACCTATTCCCACCCAAGATTTGTTGTATTCCCAAATTGATATATGTTAATTATTGAAAATTTAAATTCTCATAATGTGAATTATTAAAATTAACAGAATCAGTTAAGTATCAGAGATAAAATTGTTATTTAACTAATATTATATTAAAAATAATATAAATTAGGGTTTCGTTTTGAAATCTCTGATTTCATCTCCAACTTCATTGCTGACGGTCTCTCCCTCCCGAAGCATCCTCTCTTTCTAGTGGTCTCTTTCCTTTTATTTAGACACCCAATCGGCGTTGGAAAAGCCGTGGAAGACAAAAACGACAGCTTTGTCTTCGTCTGGTTTCAACGCCAATCAGGTGTCCAAATGGGAGGAACTGAAATCTGTCTAATGAACCACTAACTAGGTCCGTTTCAGTTCCTGAGAGCAAGGAACCGAAATCGTCCTAGAACCCGCAAGTTATTTTAGTTCAATACTTAGAACCTACCCTATCTCTTTTGATTTTGGGTAGGAACTGGAATTGAACATTAGATACCCATTTCGGTTCCGAACAGCTAATGTGCTCACCCCTAATAGATAAATGTGTTTTGTATCTGTAGCAGAAGACACGTATTATGATAAAATTAAAATAATTGTGATATTGTATCATTTTTATAGTATATATAAAACCAGGAAACTTAAAATAAAAATTATGACAGAATAAAACCATAATGTCTAATAATTTTTGTTGCAAACATTATTATTTTAGTAACTAATATAGTTACTAAATGTTAAAACCATATACTAGCAAAATATTAAAGAATAAATTTTATAACTAATCATCTTCTTGGAAAAAAATTATATATGATGACATTCTTTTATATCTTATTTTTTAAGTTGTTAATGATATTCATTTGTGACTAATTTTTTTTAGTTGCTAACGACATTAATTTATGTCTAATTTTTTAATTATTAAGGATATTCATTTTTGCATATAATTATTTCAGTTATTAACAACATTTAGTTGCGTCTAATTTTTTTGGCTGTTTAACACATTCATTTTTGCATTGAATTTTTGTATATGTTAACGACATTTATTTGTGGCTAAAGTAAATGGTTATATCGACCAATTTGTAACTATTTTAATTTTAATTAACAATTAAGATATTAGTTGTTAAAAACAATTTTCAATAATTAATTAAAATTAGTCGTGATATCTTTTTCTCAATGATAATTTCGCAATAAATGTGTGACTAATATTTAAAAAAGGTAAATACAGTATTTAACTAAATATGAAATTTTAGCAACTATTTACTTTGGATGCTAAATGTTAATTTTCTCGTAGCGCATAACAACAAACTAAAGCAGGGAAATTGGTGAAAAAGCTATGCATATATATAACAATAAAACTATGTATACTTATTTTTGGTATACAATTTGTGTACACAGATGAGATGTTATCATGTGATTAGATATTTTTTTTATCATATGATAACACATGTTTTAAAATCACCTAATTACATTATTACACATCACTATGTATATAAATTATGTACCAAAAATAAGTACACATAGTATTGCTCTATATATAAAGGCAACAAATGGATATATGGTCAGATGTATTTGACTTAGCTTTAAAAAGGTGGTTGTCATGTATGCATTTATATTAACAATAAAACCTATGTATATACATTTTTTATATTTAAATATATACATATATAAATATATCATTATATAATTTAGTAATTTTTAATTAATAATAAAGTATTATTTAATTACATAATGATGCATTCATATATCTATATATTTGTGTATAAAAAATATATATACATAGAATTTAAAAAGATAGAGGTGGACTACTTCAATTTTATTGCTCACGTAGATTCTACGGCCTCTTTGATGTGTGGATTGGATACTAATGTTGCTTTTCGTCCACTAGGAAAATGATAATTAAAGTCTTGACTCTAAAATTTTAGTAGGCCAAAGGACTAAATCTCATCAAAAGTTGATTGTATTTTCGAATTAGGATCTATTAATTATTTAAACTCTAAACACCCACTCGTGGGTTATTAAAATTAATATAACTAATTAATATTATTTATTTCTCTCATAAGTTTAAAAAACAAATAATTTTTCTTTAATATTAAACTTTAAAATGTTGTATTTCCCTTTTTAGGGTTTCTTTTTTTTTTTCCCTCTTTTTTTTGTCATTGTCTTTAGCCAGCTTATCTCTCTCTTCCCTTTTTCAGTGTCATCTCTAGACAAAAACAATCATGTTTGTCTTTAATAAAGACGACAATGAAAAATGGGAGAAAGAGAGAAGTTGGTTGGAGACGGCACCAGACTAGGGAGGGAAAATATCATATTTCAAAGTTTAATCCTATAAGGAAATTGTTAGTTTTTTAAATCTATGAGAGAAATAGATAGTGTTTTATTATTTTTAATGTATTATTAGTTAAATAACAATTTTATCTCTGATACTTAACTGATTCTATTAGTTTTAATAATTCACATTATGAGAATTTAAATTTTCAATAATTAACATATATCAATTTGGGAATACAACAAATCTTGGGTGGGAATAGGTCCTCTGGCCTTACTAAAATTTTAGAGTCAACATTATCCTCATGTTAGTGGTTATACTTTTTATGACAAATTTAATGAAAGTCTTTATTTTTTAAGGTCAACATTATCCTCATGTTAGTGAAAATTACGTAGTTGACACTTTAATGAAAGTCTTTATCTTTTAGGGTCAACATTATTCTCATGTTAGTGGTTCTACTTTTCATGACAAATTTAATCAAAGTCTTTATCTTTTAGGGTTAATATTATCCTCATGTTAGTGAAAATTACGTAATTGACACTTTAATGAAAGTCTTTATCTTTTAGGGTCAACATTATCCTCATGTTAGTAGTTCTACTTTTTATGACAAATTTTCATTATAGGAAAACGTAATTTTCCCTCTTCAACTATATTGGAAAACGATATTATATTAATAGTCATGATTCTAACATTCAAATAAACCTTGATAACGTAGTTGACCTAGTCATACTATGCAAGTGTTTTTG
The DNA here is from genome assembly GCF_011075055.1 of Mangifera indica. Lineage (NCBI taxonomy): Eukaryota > Viridiplantae > Streptophyta > Magnoliopsida > Sapindales > Anacardiaceae > Mangifera > Mangifera indica. The sequence goes on from NC_058138.1 coordinate 7,619,615, forward strand.
CGTCTATGATGAGATTGCCTAGATATTCCTTTGTTTTCAATGTCCACCATCTTTACTTAGCTTTTTTTTTTTTTTTTTAAAAGACCTTGAAGATTGCTCATTAGGTTGCATCTTTTTTTTTTTTCTTTTCCAGAGTTCTTTGCTTTGTCAATAGAGCTTCTGTTCTACTTCCTATTAAGCTTAAAAATAACCTCTTTCCAGAAAACACTTGAAAATATAATGGTTGACCATATTAGTTTATCATCAATTTTGAGATAAAAACACTTTGGAGATATCAAACTATCACCTTTAGTCTATTAAAATGATCTACTTTTGTTTTTTGTTGAAATGATTGATTTTTTAAACTTTTTTATTAAAGAGTTTAAACTTTTTTATTTTCTTATAGAAGGAATTAAACTTTCACTATTTATTATTAATGGTACTTAACTAATCACTTTAATTTGCTTCCAAAACAAAGAGGAAAATTTGCATCAGGTATAAAAGAAAGTGAAATTAGATTTCTGCCATAATTGTAAGCTTTAACTACGTACTGTGAAAACAAAACTGGAGCAAGCTTTGATATATCAACACAAAATAGATGTTATTAAATGCAGAGCTTTGTCATTTTTTGCGTGAACGATAATACATGCCTCACTATTTTCCGCTTCAATTACAAATTTAAGTTCCAATTTCTGAAACACATATTATCAAGACGCTGTCAACGTAATATCGTTTTCCAAGTGCAAGAATAGGCAACATCAAGAGTCAAGTATGCAAGAAAATATGCCTCTTAGAAATGAATGTATGACTCTTTAAGTCAAGTCTAATACACTCATATCTTATTCTTGTGATTAATAATTTGAGAGCTAATATGTGATTTCCTTTTTGCTCCATTTGTTTACATTATTTTTTCCTATAATAACTTTACACCAATAACCATGTGTCCATAAAGGAGGTAGAAAAAAAAATAGAAAAACTGATGTTTGATTTCTTTCAAAACATATCATAAACACCGATGCTTTTAATCAACAACATATTATGAGCAATCTTCAAGGTCTTTTTTTAGCTTAGTAAAGACGGCAAAGATTGAAAAGAAAGGAAGCACTCTATATATTAACATACAAAAACGCTCACACAAGAAGACAAAGACCTATTAACATTATTGGTTAAGAGTATCAACTACGCTATCTGTTAACATAACATCGTTTTCCTGGTGGAAGAATATGCAAAAGTAATATCGGCATCAAGAGGCAAGTGGAAGAAAATTATTTGTCATAATTAATGTTTAGATTGCGATTGTGAACAGTGCTTTAGGGCCCGTCATCAAATATAATATAAATGAAGATTGTTCTTCACCTGCTTTTGAAGACACAGGCTTAGTATTTTTTTTTTTTTAAATGTTTGTTTTATTTCCTTTTCAAAAGTCTATTGTTAAATGAATTTTATTTAAGAATATCCTTTCACCCTTTAAATTTTTTGGATGATTTATTTATTCATTAAAATTTTAATCGAAGCATTCAACAGTAGATTTTTGCAAAGCTATGTTGTTAGTCAAAAAGTAAATCAAACTGGACACAAATATTTTGAGAAAACAACTCCAATCTCTTCTTTATTAAATGAGTGGTAGAGAGTATACTGAAAATTTATTAACAAGCCTTTATATAAACTTGTGACGCTAAAAAATAGCAACAAATAAAATATTAACTTATTTCAATTATTTTCTCCTCAAGACAAGGACAACTCATAAGACTAGGACTAAAATGAGCAATAAACTTGCTGAATAAGTCTAAAAAAAAGGACACGTAATAAGATAAGTTGTTGAATTAGTCAACACAACAAGCTACGACTAGGAATATGAAGAGACAATGTTCAAGCGTTCAACAGTAGATTTCCAGAAATAACATCAATATCATGACAGCATCATAGACTAATTCCCACCCAAGGTTTTCTAAGATGACTAATTCTCGTCCTTTTAAGTTTTAAAAAACCAAATTATCATTTCTTATTCATTTCCATTGATAAATTTTGTTAAGTGAAAAAACAGAAAAGTTATTTTACATAGATTTTTCTATTTTTTCCTTTATTATTTTTTATTTTTCTTTTCCCTTTCTTTTTTTTAAATTGAATAAACAATAGCACATTACTAGCAACAAACGTATTTTCAATGTAGGCTAATCAAAATGCACGAGCATGATATTATTTAATCTTATTGTATAGTCAGACTTTCTCTTAGAAAAACACTACACAAAAGCAATTAATTATTACAATAGAATGTAGCGACTCAACATGTCATCTATATATAAGATGACTTAACCTGCATATAGGAGTCTTTTTATTCAAAAATAGTAAGAAGAATGAAACTTAACAGTTGCAAGATTTGCTCAATTACATTCCATCTCTATTTTCTACGTTCATGGTATAACAATCATCTCCCATTTGGATAGCAATCATCTTCCACTTTTTAGATAGCACAATCAACAAATCTCCTTAAAAACAGATTTATTTAGATATGTAGATTCAATATATTATGATTTGGGTATATATGCTTATGTAACTTCCTTTCTCTTATCTTATAAATATAGGAATAATATTTATATATTTATATATTTATATATTTATACAAAAAGTGCAAATGCAAAAAGACAGCACTTTTTGTATCATATAATATTATTGTGTTGAATTTTCTTCTAAATAATTAATAATACAGCAGTGAACATAAGCTTCTTAACTGTAACTCAAACCACTTTATAAATGTCATTGTATTCTTCTTTACTTACATGGAATTACACTTTTAAGTTGGTCTACTTCTCGTTGGTAGAATTAATTTTTAGCACTAATAGATCTCACAAGGGATAAATGAGGAATACCAAATAAATATCAAAATTTTTCATGCTTTTAGGGTGTGAGAGACAAAAACTGGAATCTTGCATTGGATAAATATAAAAATTTTAAGAAGAAGCAGTGGGTTTAACCAAAAGAGGCTGAATACATTCCTGCGAACCTAAAATCAATAGAAATTAATTTGTTTTTTTTTTTTTAATTCATACATGCACGTGTTCAGATAAATTTAAAAAAGAAAAAGCCGTCAAAGATCTAAGGTTTCTTTAATTTCTGAGCCGCGGCAAGCCGCCATTACGGACCAGCTTTCTTCATGGTTTTATAACAGTATTTCGTGAAAATTGAAACACTATAAATAACATGTTAGCGTTAAGATTCTCATTCATCCATGCACCCATCTATATATCTCAACCACCATAATTCTTTCAATCTGCCAATCTAGTTTTTTGTAACTGAAAATGGCTTCTTCAATCAGCTTTACTTGTACTTTTCTCACCTTATTGTTGATCATTTGTGTACAAAGTGAAGCTAAACTCTCTTCAAATTTTTATGACTCCACATGTCCAAATGCCCTCACTACAATCCGCACCGCTATTAGAACTGCCATTTCACGAGAGCGTAGAATGGCTGCCTCTCTCATTCGTCTCCACTTTCATGATTGCTTTGTTCAGGTATATAATACTTAATATTATTTCAGAGTTTTAATTTTATTGTTCATTTGTTGTATTAAAAAAATTTAAGAGTTTGTCAATTAATTGCAGGGTTGTGATGCATCCATCTTGTTGAATGATTCCTCCACAATCACCAGTGAGAAACATGCCACGGGCAATATGAATTCAGTAAGGGGATTCCAAGTCATAGATAATGCTAAATCTCAAGTCGAGAAAATTTGTCCAGGTGTTGTTTCGTGTGCAGATATTCTTGCTGTTGCTGCCCGTGATGCATCAGTTTATGTAAGTTATAATATTATCTTAAATCATTTTTCTTATAATTTTATATAATCTAAATTCTGTGAATAATAAGTTCCTAATATTAACAATCAAACAGGTTGGTGGACCATCATGGAAGGTTGAACTTGGAAGAAGAGATTCTACAACTGCAAATTTAAGCTTAGCTAATACCCAACTCCCCGACTTTCAGGCTAGCCTTGATTCTCTTATTTCGTTGTTCAGTACCAAAGGGTTGAGTGCGAGGGACATGGTTGCTCTTTCAGGTGCACATACAATTGGGCAAGCACAATGTGTCACATTCCGTACTAGGATTTATTGCAATACAAGTGATATCAATGCTGGCTTTGCTGCTACTCGTAAACGTAAATGTCCAGCTTCTGGTGGGAATGCAACTCTTGCACCTCTAGATCCGGTGACACCTAATTCTTTCGATAATAACTACTTCAAAAATCTTATTAAGAAGAAGGGTCTTCTTGCATCAGATCAAGTGCTTTTTAGTGGAGGATCCACTGATAGCATTGTTCTTGAATATAGTAAGAAGCGTAAAAAATTCAAATCTGATTTCGCAGCTGCCATGATAAAGGTGGGAAACATCAACCCTCTTACTGGCTCTGAAGGGCAAATCCGAAAGTTATGCTATGCTGTTAATTAACTTGCTTTCATATCTATATCATAAAGAGTTAGATGTTAATGATATTTGAACTTTTTTATGGAATGATCTCCGTAATCAACTATTCAGTTTTCTGTAAATTTGTTGCACAAGTGTAATCTTTCATGCGAAAGAAAGCATTTGAATGGTGCTAGTCAAACAAAGATAAAGGTTAAAATTATTGATTGATGTAGATTCAATTGATGAACGTGCAGGACACGAATAAAATGGATTAACTTTTTGAAATAACTTGCATTTAATGTTAATTACAGTAAACATTCCAATTAAGAAAAAAACCCTAATTAATTAAGATAACGTGGATCCGATAAACCTCAAGAAATAGAATAACATAATAAAGACTTAATGAACATTGTTGGAAGCATTCGACAAGTATGGACAAGAATTGCAATTGATATATGTAAGAGTTGTTAGGTTGAAATGAGATTTACCTCCAGGAAAACAACTGCTTTTGACAAGCTCATAATTAACAAAACTGGTGGTACTTGGAAATTAAAGACAATGAAAAGAATTGGAGTCCAAAGTTTGATTATACATGGGAAGATAAAACGAATATATATAAGTAGAAGATCTCTGTAGTCATAATGTTGGGACCAAGCTAGTTTTATTACCATGAGAAGCTTATAACTTAATAGAGGTACAATCAATGTTTTAAAAAAGGGATAGACATTAACCAAGTGGAGGGAACAGTCAGGTCCAACCATTTGATTGATGGCCGAACTAATTAATTGTTTTAAATTAATATTTAAAATATTTTTTTGTATAATTTATTATAAGATAATTAATTTGAATTATCTTAATATCAAAAAAATATTCGGATTGATGATATATATGTTAAAAATTGATAGACGATGTTTTGGGCTTAAGTCCCAACAATGAATTTTTTTAATTGATTTTTTTATGTTGACCATGTCAAACCTTATTTTTCAGCTTGTTCAATCAAACGGTTAAATTCAATCTAATCCAATTTAATCTAACCTAAATCCAAAAATGATTTTCAATCAAATCAAAACTATTTTGACTAGCAGGTGATAGTTCAAAGGCCGATCCGATTTTTAAAACCACAGGTGTAATTATAAAAATTATGAGCAATATTATATGTACATATTTTTGATATATAATTTGAATATACAAAAAATGTATTCTCATGTGATTGGGTATTACTTTATTTTTAATTCAAAATCATCTAATTATATGATAATACATTATTTATGTACACAAATTATGTATTAAAAGTGTGTACATATAATTTTATTAAATTATTAAAGAAGGTCAAATCTAAGGTGTACATATTGAGAAAAGAGATGGATATAATTTCAAAAAACTACTACATGTATCTATCTATCAATAGAAATATGGAAAAAGTCTTAAATTATTTTTTCAACATTTTTTTTTCTAATGAAAATTCTATAAATACATTATAGATAATGCAACTCATGCAATACTAAGCCAATTCAAGTGATACCTTCCCTTTTTTACTGAATCAACCATGCCACCGACAGTTTATACATGAACTCAACAAATAAAAAGTGTTCATGTTGAGATGTGCCAAATAAAAGAATCAAACCCTGACTTGAAGCAAAAAGACCTTGTGAAGTAATTGTAATATGGGAAATTATTAAAAATAGCCAAAATTTAGGAGGTCTAAGAGAAATTGCCCAAAATATTCAGGTTTAAGCAAAAATGCCTAGGTTTTGTGAAATGACGAAACTGCCCCCATATATAAACACAGCAAATTTCCTTACATCCCACGGTCATTTCACTGTGTAAATTCAAAGAAAATTCAAAATTTCCCACTATCCCACGGTCATCCCACAGTCGACTAGATTTTCGTCGATTTTTTTGCTTTCCGACAACTGCAAATGGCAAAGAAGGTTAGTATATCTCTCCTAATCTTGTTTGAATCAAGTTATTGCTCATATTATTGAGATTTGATTGAAACTTTACGGTTTGAAATTTTAGGGTTTCGATTTTGAACAATGCTTAAAATGTTTTGATTCTTGGTTGTTTTGGTTGAATTGATTGAGGGGTTTTGTGTTATACAACCTGTAGATTTGATTTATACGGAAATCAGAGCCGAAACAACCAAATTTTGGCTGAAAATGGTTGTTGAAGAGATCGGCAGTCCGACCGTGGGAACAGTGTTTCCCACGGTCAAATGAAATCTCCCACGGTCAGTAGACATTGACCATGGGTTAGGGGGGTAAATTAGCTTTTTTAAAATATTAGGGTGTCGAGAAGAGTCCTTAGCTCACGTCGGGTTTTTCTGAAATTTACCACGTGACTGTGGGTTTAGTGAAATTACGAAACTGCCCCTATATATAAACACATCAAAATTTACTTACTTCCCACGGTATTATGTGCAATTGTACTGTGCAAATTCAAAACTTCCCACTCTCCCACGTTCATCCCACGGTCGACCACATTTTCGCCGATTTTCTTGCTTTCCGGCAACCGCAAATGGCAAAGAAGGTTAGTATATCTACCATAATCTTGTCTGAATCAAGTTATTGCTCATATTATTGAGATTTGATTGAGATTTTTCGGTTTTAAATTTTAGGGTTTAGGGTTTGAACAATGCTTAAAATGTTTTGATTCTTGGTTGTTTTCGTTGAATTGTTTGAGGGGTTTTGTGTTATACAACGTGTAGATTTGATTTATGTGGAAATCGGAGGCCGAAACAACCAAAATTTGGTCGAAAATGGCTGCCTAAGGGATCGGCAGTCCAACCGTGCGAACAGTATTTCCCATGGTCAAACGATTTCTCCCACGGTCAGCAAACATTGACTGTGGGTTGGGGGGTAAAATAGCTTTTTTAAAATATTGGGGAGCCAGGGGAGATTCCTTAGAACACAGCGGGTTTTTTTTAAATTTGCCATGTAACAGTTGACCTTTTTAAAAAGGAATTTTCATGAGGGGGTAAATTGAGAATTTTCTTATCTAAGGTTTCTGATCGTGTAGTTTTCGAATTTTATATCCGTTTTTTCTGTTTTAGGGTTTTCCATATGTAATTTTCAAATTTGAGATTCGATTTTTCGAAATTTGGTGCTTTTTGGCACATTTTACGATATAATGACTTAATTTCAACTCAATATTTCGATTTTTTCGTTTATAGCATATATTGATTCGTATTTTTGAATTTCAGTTTCGTTTTTCTGTATTTTGTCTTTTTATGATATTCGATTCATACTTTTCAAATGATTTTTTGGTTAGTGACATTCATAGGTATTTCAATTGATAGAGTTCGAATTTCAATTCCGTTTTTTCGATTTTCGCCGTGTTAGGATAAATCGAGTCTTCTTTTCAAATTATCTAACAATTTTTTGATTGTTCACATTCTATGGTATTTTATCGTATAGATTTCGAATTTCATTTTCGTTTTTTCAAATTTCGCCGTTTCAACTTCTAGAATTCTAATTTCAGCTTCGATTTTTCTAATTTTACCTTTTCAGGATATATCGACTTGTATTGATTCATTTCTAAACAATTTTTCGATTATTAACATTAAAAGGTATTTCAACGTATAGAATTCGAATTTCAGTTCCTTTTTTTCGAATTTCACCATTTCAGGATATATCGACTCGTATTTTCAAGATTTCTGAACGATTTTTCGATTATCGTCACTTTAAGGTATTTCAAAGTATAGAATTCAAATTTCAGTTCCGTTTTTTTGAATTTCACCATTTCAGGATATATCGACTCGTATTTTCAAGATTTTTGAATGATTTTTCGATTATCGTCACTTTAAGGTATTTCAAAGTATAGAATTCGAATTTCAGTTCCGTTTTTTCGAATTTCACTATTTCAAGATATATCAACTCATATTTTCAAGATTTCCAAACGATTTTTTTATTATCGTCACTTTAAGGTATTTCAAAGTATAGAATTCGAATTTCAGTTCTGATTTTTCGAATTTCACCATTTCAGGATATATCAACTCATATTTTCTTATTTTCGATCGATTTTTTGATTGTTAACATTCTATGGTATTTCAACTTATAGAAATCACATTTCATTGTAGGTTTTTCGAATTTCACCTTTTTTGGCTATATCGACTCGTATTTTCTAGATTTTCGAATGAATTTTCGTTTGTAAACATTCTAGGGTATTTGAATGTATAGAATTCGAATTTCAGTTTCGTTTTTTTGAATTTCACTATTTCAGGATATATCGACTCATATTTTTAAGATTTTCGAATGATTTTTTGATTATCGTCATTTTAAGGTATTTCAAAGTATAGAATTCTAATTTCAGTTTCATTTTTTCTGATTATTGTCCTTTCAGGATATGTCGATTCATATTTTGTTATTTTCGATTGTTAACATTCTATGGTATTTAAACTTATAGAATTCAAATTTCATTATAGTTTTTTTGAATTTCACCTTTTTAAGCTATATCGACTCGTACTCTCTAGATTTTTGAACGATTTTTCGTTGGTTAACATTCTAGGGTATTTGAACGTATAGAATTCGAATTTCAGTTGCGTTTTTGCGAATTTCACCATTTTAAGACACTTAAATCTTATTTGTTAAGTTTTGTCATTTCCTTTTTTATTATTTGGTATTTTTCATCTTTTTATGTTTTTTCCATGAATACATTTGTTTACATATTTGTTTTTATGAATGTCTAACGAATTTTTAAAATTGTTACAAGATATTTCTCGCAAAAGAAGACGGGTTGACGGCGAGCTGCGAATCCCGGATGAGTCCAGACACTTCTGAGTAGATGCGATATGTTGTGCATAGCGTACCGCATTATCTCGGATTACTTCTACATTGACCCCGGATCAACTATGACTATTTGAGAGGACATGTTTCGGGTCTCTCCTTCATTTACCCGAAACCAAATTCTCCGAGATATTGGTTCATGCATTTCTACTACGACAGCTACATCCACCCTTTGCCAGAGACGAGTTTTGGTTTAGGGTTAGCGGGGTTGATGTGAGATTTAGCCTGTTTGAGTTCGCGTTGGTGACAGGTCTTTCGTTTAGCCGACGGACTGATGTTTCTTCATATATTCCTCGCTTCTCTAGACATAGGATCAGGGATGACGTTCGGAGGTGCAGTATCATGACATAGAGCATGTTTTCTTGTCGAGGCCATGGGGGGATGACGATATTGATGCTGTCAAGATGGCCTTGTTGTATATTCTTCACATGGTTTTGTTGGGGAATGATCGACGAAAGAAGGTGTCCATAGATTACTTACAGTTAGTTGATCATTTGGATGGGTTTAATTCCTACCCCTGGGGCATTGTTGTGTGACAGATGACATACGAGTCCATGTCACAGGTGAGTGAGAGAGTCTGTTCCGGACAGATGCCTGAAATCAATAAATACGACCTTTACGGATTTCTTTTCGCATTTCAGGTAAGTTTTATATTATTCTTTATATATATTAATTGACAAAAATAGAAATTAATTTATTTAAATCGTAAATGATTATATTGCAGTATTGAATATATGAGACTCTGGACACGTTATACGATTAGATTGACCTTGTTGATCTCTATGCGTCCCCACGGATGTTGAGGTGGCATACGCGAGACGTCCCTAGTTAGACTCATATAGGTCGTATTTTCACTGGTAATCTGGTATGTACTCGTTAATTAATAAGTCGATTAATTCATATGATATTGCAATTATTTTGACTTATATATCTTCATCATTAGGAGGATGTCACATTCCCCCTTCATCCATCATCGATCGAGGAGGGTGCACCATGGTATTCTGAGATTCGTGAGTACACTGGTTTACCCGATGCTGATTCCTCTTCATCTTCTTTGGTTCCTCCACCGATCGAAGATGGGGCTTCTCTAGCCTCTGGACCTTCAGATGTACCTGTTGACACTTCAGAGACACAAGAAGAGCTTATTCAGCCTCATGTTATGGAGCAGCTTTTATGTTCCCCTGTAGTTCAGAGCCCACGAATGACAGACCAACTGGAGTGGAGGACCGTACTACCCATCATGCCACCGAGCAGTATCCCCCATCTGTATCATCCAGTATTTCTACATTAGATGTTACATTAGTGCACTGGGGTGCTACGATTTTACGTGAGATATCGAGTTTTTGCGACAATGTCTCTTCCCAGATGACTCGATTATGCGACGATGTCTCTTCCCAGATGACTTGATTACGCGACGATATGACTCGATTACAGGATCGTATGGCTCGTTTGGAGGACATCATCATGCGTACATATCCAGCCCCCGTTGCTCAGGTTGTAAAACCACTCTAATTTATTACTTATTAAAAATGCCTACACTGTTATTATTCTGACAACTATTATTACATTCATATAGGAAAGGGACGACAATATCCGACCGACATCCCCCATTGATACCGCAATACCATCCCATCAGCCACACGAGGTCCGTATGACATTTCATATTTATATTTAATGTCATTATTATATTATAATATTGTTATATATGAAATGTCACTGATTAAGTTATTATTACTATTATCTTAGGGTAGTCGCCATGAGGAGGCACCGGTTAGCCCTTCTGTTGTATCATCTGTTTGAGCTGAGGTATGTCACTTAGGACCAGAACTTTATTTTTATGATTGTTCGATTATCGATTAATATAGGGTATATATATTCATACAGGGTCTTCCTCATGAAGGCTATCCGGTCGGATCTCCAATTGCTTTAAATCCTTCACTTGAGGTATGGTAATTATTAACGATATTATACTTTATATGAAATATCACTTACTATTTTACCCTTTTCATGCATATAAGGAACCGACATTGATATATTATCGATGGAGGGTTCTCCCCGAACACCTTTCCCGAAAGTTGAGGTTAACTTTTTTAAAACAATGTCATTGATCGATTTGTCTTTTCAATTATATTGTTTATTTAATGATGTTTTGACTCTTTTTTAGGACGAGCGATTATGGTTACTTGCTGATATCCCGAGCTCAACCAAAAAGATAGTGGATATTGGTTCACAGGAGGAGGACTTTCAGAAGGACGTTTCTGAGGCCATCTATATTAAGGTATATCAATTATACTTAGTATATAAATATTCATATATATTGGTCACTGAGATGTTCAAAATTACAATTTTCCAGTCCGCTGAGGGAGTACGCGTGATGGACTTGACTGTGATTCAGGATTCTCCAGCTAAACCTCCTCCCGCATACATAAAGAAGGTAAAATAAATCGATTAATGCTAATTGTTACGTATGATGAATGATGAATTAATTGTTTTTAGGGATCATGTAGCTGATTCGTACAGCACGTGGTCGGATCGTCCAGAAGGGTTAGTTGGTACGTACCCCATATACAAATCCACTCAAAGAGAGGGCAAAACGGTAACTTAGGACCATTCCATCCTCTGCCTCAGAGCGTGAGGAACCTTTCCTCACGTGGTACAATAGAGTTACAGCTTCCGACGCACATGATGTCTACTTCATCGGGTCGAAGTTAAAGGACAGTTTTTAGCAGCTTGTGGCAGAGTTACGCCAGTGGCTGACCGACGATGTAAGTTGTCTATACTATATAATTTGGGAAAAAAGTTTGATATATTTACCAATAACTAACACATATGAACTTATTTATACCATTTTAGCATGTGGATTCTTTTTTGGCTTTATTATGTCGGCACCAGGACGAGCACCGTGCGACTGTTTCCCAGCGTTGGACGACTGCCCACACATTCTTCGAAGGCCATATTGAGATGGCTTGGAAGAGTTGGCAGACCACACCGATGCATGAGTTTGAGTTTTCAGGGCTCTTCACGAGGATGGTTGAGGCAACGTACACCCCGAAATTATTGTACAAACCATGGAGGATGGTCGATCAGGTATAGTATATATATATTTCTATTGCATTGAATTGGTTGATGACAACGATAATTAACTAAAATTTGTCATTGTTTATAGGTTTACATCCCTATAAACTTCGACAACGCACATTGGGTCACCGGAGTTATAGATTTTCGTGAGTGGTCGATTACGGTATACAATTCAGAGGTATCATATTCGGGGAATATAGGGTCTCTTGAGTAGTGCATGCGACCGTATATGACATTCATTCCCGCGTTATTAGACGTGACGAGTTTTTGGATAGCTTCTGGGAGGACTCCACGATGTGATTCCCTCACTTTGTATCGAGCGACGGATGTCCCTCAGCAGGGATTAGGCTCTGGTGACTGTGGCGTGTTTATGTTACATTTTTTTGAGTGTTTAGCATTGTCACGGAGCTACGATTTTCCCTGAGAGTCGTCTACCTCTATGCGTCGTAGTTGTATTTTCACTGTATTGAGTAGCTCACGGATGTATATTTAGTTAACTCATTGTTTATTTATCGTTCTTCATATGTTTAGATGTATATATTTATTGTATGTGCATATGTGTATGATATACTTTATCTGTGGTTATATATGGATATGTATCGTATTTGATTTCATTTTTTAAATAATCTTGTTACGAAAAAACAATAAAAACATAAGTTTACTCAAACAATTACACATTTGAAACAATTAGATGAAATAAAGAAATACTGAAACAACTCATTATTTACACTAAAGTTATTACATGACATGACAATACAATTACACATTTGAAACAATAATAAAAATACATCTATTACATAAAAAATGAAGTACAACAATGAAGAATCATATAAGAAACAAAACTGAGTATAAGCATGTTAAGATCTCGTTCATTTGCCTTTATTAGATGAACGCTGCGGGGCAGAGCTCGGGACCGGTACTGGGGATTTACATTAGGTTCGTGTGTGCCCAGTTCATGGCAACGATTGCAAATCCTCGGTGTAACATTTTCTCCTTGCGATAGACGTCGATTTTTGTTGGATGGACGACCTAGACGACTACTATCGGGGACTGGGGGCAATATAACTCTTTCTTCTGGTGAGTGTAACCAATCAGATTGATTTCCAAAAGGATTGATCGGTTCCTGATATATTGCACGGTAGATGTCGATGCGAAAGAATGGATGAACCCATGCATTAACATTCGTGAGCCTCATATGTCGTGCAACAGTAATGGCATGCTTACACGAAATACGTGAAAGCTGAAACTTTATACACGTGCAAGACATTTCACCAAAGTCTACAATAGCCATGAATCCACCAAATCCGACAACCTGATGCCTAATAGATGTAATCGATCAAACCTTTAGACTTACAGCTTTGATAGACGATTACTGATCTTCTCCTCCGGCCAAGAGGTGATAAAGTTATGACATTCATCTGTAATTTGAAAAAATATTAAGGACACATTTGGTAATAACCAAAACAAAGGGGAAAAAAGAACGTGAGAAAAAACTTTTAATTAATAACAATTTCATACTTACTTGCATGGGTTCACCTCTCGTAAAACCATCGTTGCATGGTACCACAAATAAACTCCAAGAGCATTGTTATAGGTAGGCCCCGTGTATGTCTGACAAGGGCATTAAATAACTCAGCAATATTTGTGGTCATAATGTTGTATCGATGTCTTGGAAAGTACGCTCTACTCTAACGCTCAAATCTGACATCCCATGGATAAGCTCTAGCTTGAGGGTTCATCGAGTCAAAGGATTGCATCATCGTCCCAAATTCTGATTCTGTGTATGATTTTGCGACTTTCCAATATGCACCCGCAACCTGTACGGTGGGAGAAAATATGAAAACTGAGTATAATCAAAATGTATGAAAAGGATAAACTGTTATAAATTTAATTACTTGTTTAAACATTATACCTTTGAGTCTCGTTTATACTTTGCCCATATGTTACACAAAAAATGATGACAACAACATCCATGGTGGACATCTAGAAAGACTTCAGCCATTGTTGAGTAGATAACATGATGTCGATCTAAGATTATTGTTAGCTCAGAGAGGTCATGGATGCATTCTTTAATTCTACTGAGAAACCAACACCATGTGTCGTGATCTTCTTTTTTGTCGACACCGAAACCAATAGGATATATCTGATTATTACCATCAAGAGCCACCGCAATAAATAAATGCCCCAGATATCGACCTTTAAGAAAAGCAGCGTCAATGCAAATAACAGGGCGGAGATATTCTCTGAATGCACGAATGGAACATCTTAATGCCATGAAAAAAATTCTTAAATCGATGGTCATCATCTGTTTCAATAGCAGTAACGGTGTCTGGATTAGTACACTGTAGATTGTAGCAATAACCTGATAAAAGCATAAATGATTCCTCCGGTGAACCCCTCAATGAATTTATAGCCTAATTTCTTGCCCGCCAAGCCTGTGAGTATGAAATATCAATTTTATATCGATCGGCGATGTCTACAATTATTTCCTTAGGCTGATAAATTCAATCAATCATCACAAACTTTGATCTCATTAATTGACCTAAAGCTCGGGCCCCAGCTTGTCTTTGATGTGGCATGATTTGATCAACTAAACATGTGTGGGTAGGATTCATAAAGTTGATCCCTCACACATCACTGACTGTAGACTTGGTTGCATATATATACCACTCACAATTTTCAGCCTTGCACTTAATTTCCCACCGTTTCTTGTCAGACTCTTTTACACCAAATTGAAATCCTTTAAGTAAGGAGAATTGCTTCACGACATCTTTCAATTGGACTTTATTATGAAAAATATCACCAACCTTTACACCATTCTCCTCTCGGATCGATCTGGAACCACCTGATGATGCTGATGGCTGTGGAGGAAAATCAGGAAGCCACTTAAATGGATTAGTGGGGACATTGTCAAAAAATGGCCCAGAATAATTTCCACCACCTGAAATAGGATCTTCAAGCTGCAAACTATCCATACTCTCGGTAACTGATGCCATATACTCAGGCTCTATATCTTCTGAAGGAATATCGGGCTTATTATTTCCATCAAAGTCACCCCAATCGGGAACTATATCTTTTTCTTCATGAGCCCATGAGTTTGTAATTACAACGGGTCATTACTAAAATCAATCAACTTTTCTAAATCGTATTCTTTTTTGACCCCACTACTTTCTTCTTCATCTTCATCTTCATCTTCATCCTTCTGCCCTTCAATTGGGGTACATGTAACAAAAATGGGAATACATTCCTGTAAGTACTGGGACATATCAATAAGACCCTGGACATCTTCATCATTTTGGATCTATAAGGGGCAGTCGAGCTCAATTTTTCTTGGCTTCATTGATAGTTAAAGGTAGTTTGTCATTGGATCAATATTGCAAGACTCCGTCAAAAGCTCAATAAATCCCTCGAATATTGTTCCATAAGGGATTTTAATCAATTGTTTAGCTCCTCCAACATATTTCATTGTGTTGTTGCCACCTTGAATCCATTCTCCTTGGTAACGAACCGATGCATAACCATCCATTTTAATTATCAATCCTGTAATGACAAGTTTTTGAAGATAATTATTCATTTATAATAAAAAAATCTATAATAACTACGTAAAACAGTCGTACAATTATTAATATAAAAAAAAAACTCCTCATATTTTTCTAATATTTTATTTATCCCCCTATAATTATTTAACAATTTATATAACACTTTCGTATGTTATCTTATATCAAAATGCATCTATCTATTTTTAACGTTCCATTTAAAACGTTTTTATAATAACTATACTTTGACATAGATATTCAAATTCCATACTTTGAAATACTTTAAAATGTCAATAATCAAAAATTTATGAAATTCAGAATGACAAGAATCAAAAAATTCTTCAGAAATCTGAAAAATACGAGTAGGTATATCCTAAAACAGTAAAATTCAAAAAAACAGAACTGAAATTTGAATTCTCAGAGTTTAAATACCCTAGAATGGCAAGAATTAAAAATTTCTTCCGAAATCTGAAAAATACTAGTCGATATATCCTAAAACGTTGAAATTCGAAAAAACAGAACTTAAATTCGAATTCTAAAAGTTGAAAACCCTAGAACCCTAGAATGACAATAATCAAAAAATTCTTCAGAAATCTGGATAATACGAGTCGATATATCTTAAAACGGTGAAACTCGAAAAAACCTAAAATTTCAATTATAATGCGCCTACAATGTTTAATATCAAAATGCCCCCCTAATTTTAATAACATTTCATTTGACCCCTCAATTATCTCTTTCTTTGTTTAACACCCTTGTATGTTGTCTTGTATCAAAGCAATACCTATCTATTCTTAACATGTTATATAAATCCTTTATATATTGTAAAATATCCAAAAACCCCCCATATTTATCTAAAATTACATTTAACCCCCCATATTTGTCAAATATTGCATTTAACCCCTATATTACGACATAAAAACTAGACTTAACAAATAAAATTAAGTTTTAGACTAAGATTGGTATAAATACATTTTTTCGATGAATAGTCTTTTTTCGAGTTGAATTCAGAAATACGAACTTCTTTCGTCTGAACTAATCCCTACTAATTGATCTTGAATAAAAATGAAAGTGGGAGTGAGTGTTTGAGTGATATGAGAAGTGTGTGTAAAAAAAGTGAGTGAGGAGGGTTTATATAGATGAGGGGAAGGGTAATTTTGACATTTTAGAAAAAGTTATAAAATAAAGAAATATCAAAATGCCTTTACAATATAAAATATCCAAAAACCCCATATTTATCTAAAATTACATTTAACCCCCCATATTTGTCAAACATTGCATTTAACCCCTATATTATGGCATAAAAACTAGACTTAACAAATAAAATTAAGTTTTACGCTAAAATTGGTATAAATACCTTTTTTTGATGAATAGTCTTTTTTCGAATCGAATTCAAAAATACGTACTTCTTCCGTCTGAACGAATCCCTACTAATTGATCTTAAATAAAAATGAAAGTGAGAGTAAGTGTTTGAGTGATATGAGAAATGTGTGTAATAAAAGTGTGAGGAGGGTTTATATAGATGAGGGGAAGGGTAATTTTGACATTTTAGAAAAAGTTATGAAATAATAAAGAACTATCAAGATGCCCTTACAATGTAAAATATCCAAAAACCCCCTATATTTATCTAAAATTACATTTAACACCCATATTTGTCAAACATTGCATTTAACCCCTATATTACGACATAAAAACTAGACTTAACAAATAAAATTAAGTTTTAGGCTAAGATTGGTATAAATACCTTTTTTTTGGTGAATAGTCTTTTTTCTAGTCGAATTTAGAAATACGAACTTCTTCCATTCGAACGAATCCGTACTAATTGATCTTGAATAAAAATGAAAGTGAGACTAAGTGTTTGAGTGATATGAGAAATGTGTGTAATAAAAGTGAGTGAGGAGGGTTTATATAGATAAGGGGAAGGGTAATTTTGATATTTAAGAAAAAGTTATGAAATAATAAAGAAATATCAAAATGCCCTTGCAATGTAAACTACAAAATGCCCCCTAATTTTAATAAAATTTCATTTAACCCCTCATAGTGAGTGAGGAGGGTTTATATAAATGAAGGGAAGGTAATTTTGGCATTTTAGAAAAAGTTATAAAATAATAAAGAAATATCAAAATGCCCTTACAATGTAAAATATCAAAATACCTCCTAATTTTAATAAAATTTTATTTAACCCCTCATAGTGAGTGAGGAGGGTTTATATAAATAAGGGGAAGGGTAATTTTGATATTTTAGAAAAAATCATGGGCATTTTTGTTAGGAATAGTGAATTTGGGTATTTTTGCTTGAAAATAATGATTTTGGGCATTTTTACTTAGTGGGAGGGTATTTTGGCTATTTTTAATAATTTCCCTTGTAATATACTTATGGTCTTAACACTACAACAAAAACAATATATAGTGGCATTTTTTTAGATGGCATTTTATCAAATCCGACTAAAAACTAAAAGAAGTAAAAAAATTTAATGATATATTGTGACATTTGTTATAATTGACATTTTACATTTATTCAAAAGCCACTAAAAAACATAAAAAGTATAAAAATTAATAATATATTGTTACATTTATTATAATTGACCATATAAGAATATTTGGTGACTTTTTTATTATGGCATTTATATTAAATGCCACTAAAAATTGTGCAAAGTAAAAATAATCAAAAAGTTATTATAATATTTGTTATAACAGTCGTCATGGAAACATTTAGCAGTATTTTTTTATTACATTTAATCAAAAGCCACTAAAAAGCCGGAGAAGTAAAAAAAAGAAATTAACAACATATTGTGACAGTTAAATGTCACTAAAAATTATACGAAGTAAAAAATATTTTAAAATGTATTATGACATTTATAATAATTATATTGTGACACTAATGATGATCATTTTTTTTGTCCAACACTAAAAAGGAAAGGCTTTAACAACAGAAAAATAACAAATGGGTAAAAATTGTTATACATGGTGGATTTTTCCACCACATGAATTTGACTTTGGCCAAAAGATAATGGGAAGGCATTAAATGCCTTGGAAAATTGGTTTGGAAAATTGCCATTTTTGTTAACTGGAGGGGCTGCAAAATTTCCTATAAATACCCCCTCCTCTCTTCATGTAAGATACATTTTCTTCTCTTCATCCGGATTCTATATAAAATTACTCTCTCAATTCCTTCCTTCAATTCTTCCTTCATTTCTTTATCTTTTGTATTGGTTAAATTAATTTTATAACACGTTATCAGTACGATCAGTTCAGGTATATTATAATCTTTTCGTTATATCGTTATATTGTTTATATATTATAAATACGGATATCCCAATTGTGATATCTCAGTTATCTTTTAATTTATGTTATGCTTCTATTTAATTTTTCTTTATAATTGTATCTTATTTGCAACCCGAAGTTTGTAAAATTTTAAATTTGGACTTGAAGTCCTGAAACCCTTAAATCTAGACCTGAAGTGTAACCTCTCCTAAATAATTGGGTGTGTTACAGAAAAACGGCATGAGTTCCCCTACTTTAGAGGGCCCGGGGAATATTTTTCTCTTTTTCATTATACCCTGTAACACTCCCAATTTGTAATTCACACAAACCAGTCCTACCAATAGACTGGATTTTCATCAACTTAATTACCATTAGTAAAATAAATGCATAATAATGATAATTATAAAATTATCACCCACAGAAACTTTATAATCAATTTTCATAACTAGCCATATATATATATATACATATCCACCAATATCTACATCAAGTATATATATATATAGGCATATATTCACATATACATCAAAACATATATATATTAATAAAAATATGGTGCCTTCCTCCCTTAGCCTCATGTCTCATTAGTGCTCCCCGGGAACCTTTGCTGCATTTCTTTACCTGTAAAATATTAAATTAAACGGAGTGAGCGACTATAGCTCAATAAGAAAATCATACTAAACACTTAAAGTATTTCATACCAGTATTAATCTCTTTCATACTCAGCGTGTCTGGGCTATTCATATATCAAATTATTGACACGGACACGCATTAAACACATATCAGAATTCTTTCCTTTCACACATTTATTCATTTCCTTACTATACAGATATGATGCACTCGTTATGATTTATGCATGTATGAGTGCCATGACATTTCTATTTTCTGATCGTACATCTTTCTCAGCTCTTTATCAGCCACACAGGCTTGTATGCATAATTCTAATGCAAATGACTTTCATAAAATATTTACTAATTTGTTTCTTTCT
Organism: Mangifera indica; assembly: GCF_011075055.1. NCBI lineage: Eukaryota > Viridiplantae > Streptophyta > Magnoliopsida > Sapindales > Anacardiaceae > Mangifera > Mangifera indica. The sequence continues at coordinate 7,639,638 of NC_058138.1, forward strand.
CTTTCTCATTGATCGATCTAGACTACATATGATAGTACTTGCAGTCACCATACAAAGTATAATTCTCTCTTACACGCATATTTTTTTTTCTTTGCTGTCCACACAGTACAGCTAATATTTTTCTTTGCTGTCCACACAGTACAGCTGATATTTTTCTTTTGCTGTCCACACAGTACAGCTGGTTGTCCACACAGTATAACCGATTATTTTATTTGCTGTCCACACAGTACAGCTGGCGTGTAAGGATTTTTAGTATGTTTTATGCTTTCCTGTATCATATGAGTCATTATAAAACCAAAAATACTTGTTTTCCATTTTCTAAAAGCATGCATGACTTAGAAAATATTTTTCCTCTTTCTTTATTTTTTCTGAATCATGGATATGTTATGATTCCTCATGTATGCATGTATAACCATAATATGAAATATGCCCATTCATTATTTTCCCTTATTCTTTTCATTCCTTCTCAAACATCATATTATTTTCTCATGCATTTATATATATATTATGCCTCAAATTAATTTCAATTATACAATATAGGCTTAATATAAGAGTTATTCCATATATTATGCATATAATTAAGCAAAATTAGCCTATATCACATAAAATGACATTTTTGCCCTTATGGCCAAAAATTACCTTTTTACCCTTATGGCCAAAAATTACATCATGAATCCTAATGAATTTCTTTATCCTTTTAAGCATAAATCACCTTAATTCTAATACCTTACACACTTATATAAGTAAAGGTTATTTAAATAACCTAACTCAAATTTACTTCAAGTATGTAAAGTATGAAATTCTTACCTTTTCTTTGCCAAATAGGTGATTTAAGCTTATTCACCTTCCTTTCTTCTTCTTGACAACCTTAATCAACCAAAAATATAATCATCTATCAAAACCCCAAATTTCACATATCTTAAAAATTCAATTTCTTACCTTAGAACTGACCAGAATTAACAGATCTACACTTTTTATAACTGAAGCCTTTGGAAATTAGGTGGTTTAGCTAGGTTTTTTGGTAAATTTTGGTTAAGGGAAAAAGCTTAGTTTAATTTCATGGAGCTCTCGGCTAAAATGAAGAAGATGATGAATAATTAATATTTTATAAGCCTATTGGACCATTTTGCCCTTAATCTTTTCCATAAATTACTATTTTATCCTTAGCCAATTACCAAAAACCCTTAGCACCACCATATAATTTCAAGTGTGCCCTTCAATTTTAATTCCCACTTTGTCCCTTGAATCTTTATAAAATAACCATTTTACCCCTTTTGAAAAATATTGCTCATTTAGTAGTTTTCTCTAATTCTTTTGCAATTTCTTTACATAACAAGTTATAAAATCCATTCTAGGGGTAATTTTGGAAGTGGAGTTTACTGACACACCTGAATTCGGATGTTACATTTCTTCCCCCCTTAAAAGAATTTCGTCCTCGAAATTTAAACAAATAAGTTGAGAAATCTCTCTCTCATTTGTTGCTCAACCTCCCATGTGGCTTCTTCCACCTTATGATTCCTCCATAATACTTTCACTAATGGAATTGTTTTATTTCGGAGCTCTTTTATTTTTCTGTCTAGTATCTGCATCGGTTGCTCCTCATAAGCTAAATCTTCTTTTAATTCCACATCATCTGATTTCAAGACATGTAAAGGATCGCTAATGTACTTTCTCAATAAAGAAATATGAAATACATTATGAACTCGATCCATACTAGGTGGAAGTGCAAGTCTATAAGCCACATTGCCCACTCTTTCTAAAATTTCAAATGGGCCAATAAATCTTGGAGCAAGTTTCCCTTTTCTTCCAAATCTCATCACGTGCTTGTAAGGGGCTACTTTCACAAAAACTTTGTCACCCGGTTGAAACTTTACTTCTTTCCTCTTCAAATCTGCATAGTTCTTTTGTCTGTCCTAAGCTTGCTTCAATCTAGTCTTGATAGTCTTTATATCTTCCACCATCCTTTGGGTTAACTCAGGCCCAAGAACTTGACTCAAATCATCTCGCTCTCCTATATCATCCCAATGTAATGGAGATCTACACTTTCGTCCATAAAGAGCCTCATATGGTGCCATTTTAATGGTGGACTGGTAACTATTATTATATGCAAATTCAATCAATGGAATCATTTCATGCCAGGTCATTTTATAATCTAAACAACAGGCCCTCAACATATCCTCTAGTATTTGATTCACCATTTCTGTTTGGCCATCTGTTTGAGGATGATATGCTGTGCTAAATGCCAACCTCGTACCCAATGCTCTTTAAACTACCCCAAAAAGTTGAAACAAATTTGGGGTCTCTATCTGACACAATAGTTTTGGGTACGCCATGTAATCTCACAATCTCCCGTATATAAATTTGGGCCAATTGATCTGAAGTAAAACTATCTTTCACTGGAATAAAATAGGCCGATTTAGTCAATCTATCTACAATCACCCATAATGCATTATAGCCTTTTTGTACTCGAGGTAGGCCAATAATGAAATCCATTGAAATATCTTCCCACTTCCATTCAGGAACACTAAGTGGATGAAGCAAACCTGAAGGTCTCTGATGCTCGGCCTTAACCTGTTGACATACCAAGCACTTAGCTACATAGTCTCCAATATCTTTCTTCATACCTATCCACCAATAAGTTTTCTTTAAATCCTGATACATCTTTACTCCCCCAGGGTGAGCAGTGTAAAGTGTATCATGTGCTTCACTTAGGATTTTCTTTCTCAACTCCAGATCTTGGGGAATACATACCCTGTTTCTGAACTTGAGCATTCCATTTATCATTTGAAACTCAGTTGCTTTCCCTTCGCATATCTGTTGACTTATTTTCTGGCACCATAAATCTTCTATTTGCTTCTCTTTTATTTCATTGAAGAGATTAGGTTGAATTTCCAATCTGGCCACTTGACTTCTTATCACCTCAATTTGTTCCCTCTTAAACTCTTTTTGTAACTCTATCTGAATAGTGAGGTGAGCTATGGCAATCTTTCTACTCAAGGCATCAGCTACCACATTTACTTTACCCGGCTGATATTTAATATCACATTCATAATCTTTGACTAGCTCCAACCATCTTCTTTGTCTCATGTTCAAGTCTTTTTGAGTGAAGAAATATTTTAGACTTTTATGGTCGGTGTAGATATTACATTTAACTCCATATAAATAATGCCTCCAAATTTTTAAAGCAAAAACCACTGCCGCTAACTCTAAATCATGGGTAGGGTAGCGTGTTTCATAATCTTTTAACTGCCGAGAGGCATACGCTATCACCTTACCTTTTTGCATCAACACGGCTCCCAAGCCATTATACGAGGCATCACAATAAATATCATAATCTACACCTTCCTCTGGTAATACTAAAATAGGAGCTGTAGTCAACCGCCTTTTTAGTTCTTGGAAACTCTTTTCACAAGCATCAGTCCATAGAAAAGGAGTTCCTTGCCTGGTAAGAGCTGTAAGTGGCTTGGCCAACCGGGCAAAACCTTGAACAAATCTTCTGTAATAGCCGGCTAGCCCTAAAAAGCTTCTAATCTCTTTCACAGTCTTCGGCCTCACCCATTCAAGTATTGTTTCTACTTTACTGGGGTCTACAACTATACCTTCCTTAGTAACCACATGTCCCAAAAATACTACTCGATCCAACCAGAATTCACACTTAGAGAATTTGGCATACAATTTCTTTTCTCTCAATCTTTGTAGCACAAATCTCAAGTGTTCGACATGTTCTTCTTCTGATCTGGAGTATATCAAGATATCATCTATAAATACCACCAAGAATTTGTCAAGGCAATCATGAAATACTCGATTCATTAAATCCATAAAGATTGCTGGAGCATTAGTCAATCCAAAGGGCATTACCACAAACTCGTAGTGCCCGTAGCGAGTCCGAAAAGCTGTCTTTGGAATATCTTGCTCTGCAATCCTCACCTGGTGATAACCCGATCTCAAGTCAATTTTAGAAAACACAGAAGCTCCTTTCAATTGATCAAATAAATCATCAATTCGAGGCAACGGGTATTTATTCTTCATTGTTAATTTATTCAACTCTCTGTAATCTATGCACATACGGAGCGACCCATCTTTCTTTTTGACAAATAGTATGGGTGCTCCCCAAGGAGAGTGGCTAGGTCTAATAAAACCCTTATCTAAAAGTTCTTGCAACTGTTTCTTTAATTCTTGTAATTCAGTTGGAGCCATTCGGTAAGGGGCTTTTGAAATTGGGGCTGAGCCAGGTTCTAACTCGATACTAAACTCCAACTCTCTCTCTGGAGGTAAACTTGGTAGCTCATCAGGAAAGACATCTGGGAAATCTTGTACTATTGGGATATCTTGAACACCCAATCTTTGAACATCATGCTCATGTACCACATGAGCTAAATATCCCGTACACCCCTTTTTCAATAATTTTTGCGCCTTTACACTACTGATCATCATACTAGGCTGATGGCCCTCTCCAAAATTAAAGTAATCCCCATTATCAAGTTGGAATCGAGCCTTTTTCTTTCTACAGTCAATCTCAACTCCATATCTTTCTAAGAAATCCATGCCTAGGATAACATCAAAATGGGGTATATCAAAGACAATCAAGTCCACCTTTAACTCTCTCCCATGTATCACTACCTTTTGGTCTTTTAGCATTTTATCTGTAATCACACTCCCCCCATCTGGCATCTCAATCCTAATGGAATGAGTAGATCTAACAGGCACTAAACCTACCATTTCAATAACCCCTGGTGCAATAAAAGAGTGTGTAGCTCCTGAATCAATCAATGCATATAAAGAAACAGAGTGAAAAAAGAGCTGACCAGTAACTGCAGATGGACTAGCCTCTGCCTGACTATGGGTAGCTGTATAGACTCGTGCATTAGTACCTCTCCCTGGTTGCACTGGCGGAATTAGGCTTTGTGGTGGTTGTATCTGAACTGGCATTTCGGTACTTTGGCAATCTTTTGCTATGTGCCCTGGCTGTCGGCATCTATAACAAATCACCTGTTTCTGCTGGTACCAACATTCCCCACTATGACGTCTCCCACAAATCTGACATTGGGGAATATTTTCTTTTCTAGACTTCTTGTCACTCTTCCAGCCTTTTCTACTTGTTTTTGACTGGAATTTTCTTTTTCCTCTATTGTTTCTGAAACTGGAGCCAATTGAACTACCCCCTGATGTTGTAGTAGGTGCTGAAATAGTCAATGAAGCAGGTAAAGCTGACTGACTTGGCATCACTGTTTGGGGTGCTGTCAATGATGGAGGTGTTGACATAGAAGGTGCATGCCTGGGTAGCTTATTAACATATACCTCCAACCTCAATGCTCTCTCCAATGCCTCTTCATAAGTTTGAGGAGGTTGTGGTCCAGCTAACACATGCAAGGCTATCTCTGGTCTAAGGCCCTGAAGAAATCTATCCAGCCGGAGACTAGGGGTACTCACCATACCTGGAGCAAAACTAGATAAGACATCAAAATGGGTAGAATAATCCTTTACTGAACCTTCCCCCTGCTGTAAAGAAATGAACTCTTGAACTTTGACTGCTACCACATCAGCTGTTCTGTATTGGGCCTCAAATACCCTTCTAAAGTCTTTCCAGGTCATCAGATCCACATTTCTGGTTTCTTTAACTAGGTCCCACCATACGCGGGCCTCTCCCCTCATTAAGAAACTGGCATACCGAACTTTTTCTCCATCAGTCATGGAAAATAAATCCATAGTACTTTCCATTTGCTTGATCCAGTCATCAGCCAATAAAGGATCTTTAGTACCTTTAAATTCAGGAGGGGTATGCTGATTAGGTAAGGAATAAATGGGCTCAAGTCGCCTTTGAGCTCTAATTTCTCCTCTCCCTTCATTCCTCATTTCATTTCTGATTTCTTCTATGACTTCCTCACGAATCTCACTTCTAATCTCATCTCGAATGACATATTTGGCTATATTTTCAGGTGTGGGTCTATCTTGACTCTCAGTCAACACCTGACGGACTATATCTCTTATTTCTGCTAGCCTAAATCCTGAACCAACTGACGGGGCAGGGTTAGACGGTTCTCCCGTCTCTCTCTGAATACCTCTTCCACGACCCCGTCCTCGTCCTCGTCTTGTGGTACTCATCATCTAATAACTGCATAAGTGTAATTACATAATATTCTATTATTTGAATACAGGTAAAGAAAATAACTTACTGCAGTCGATTCTCGGGAGCTGATCTGTGAGACATGAGGGGCACCTGTGCAATATTAAAATGCAAAACCATAGATATATTGTATTATATTACCACACATTATATTATATCTTCTTTTAAGCGTCCAAAATCGCGCTCTGATACCAAAAATGTAACCTCTCCTAAATAATTGGGTGTGTTACAGAAAAACGGCATAAGTTCCCCTACTTTAGAGGGCCCGGGGAATATTTTTCTCTTTTTCATTATGCCCTGTAACACTCACAATTTGTAATTCACACAAACCAGTCCTACCAATAGACTGAATTTTCATCAACTTAATTACCATTAGTAAAATAAATGCATAATAATGACAATTATAAAATTATCACCCACAGAAACTTTATAATCATTTTTCATAACTAGCCGTATATATATATACATATCCACCAATATCTACATCAAGTATATATATATATAGGCATATATTCACATATACATCAAAACATATATATATTAATAAAAATATGGTGCCTTCCTCCCTTAGCCTCATGTCTCATTAGTGCTCCCCGGGAACCTTTGCTGCATTTCTTTACCTGTAAAATATTAAATTAAACGGAGTGAGCGACTATAGCTCAATAAGAAAATCATACTAAACACTTAAAGTATTTCATACCAGTATTAATCTCTTTCATACTCAGCGTGTCTGGGCTATTCATATATCAAATTATTGACACGGACACGCATTAAACACATATCAGAATTCTTTCCTTTCACACATTTATTCATTTCCTTACTATACAGATATGATGCACTCGTTATGATTTATGCATGTATGAGTGCCATGACATTTCTATTTTCTGATCGTACATATTTCTCAGCTCTTTATCAGCCACACAGGCTTGTATGCATAATTCTAATGCAAATGATTTTCATAAAATATTTACTAATTTGTTTCTTTCTCTTTCTCATTGATCGATCTAGACTACATATGATAATACTTGCAGTCACCATACAAAGTATAATTCTCTCTTACACGCATATTTTTTTTTTCTTTGCTGTCCACACAGTACAACTAATATTTTTCTTTGCTGTCCACACAGTACAGCTGATATTTTCCTTTTGCTGTCCACACAGTACAGCTGGTTGTCCACACAGTACAACCGATTATTTTATTTGCTGTCCACACAGTACAGCTGGCGTGTAAGGATTTTTAGTATGTTTTCTGCTTTCCTGTATCATATGAGTCATTATAAAACCAAAAATACTTGTTTTCCATTTTCTAAAAGCATGCATGACTTAGAAAATATTTTTCCTCTTTCTTTATTTTTTCTGAATCATGGATATGTTATGATTCCTCATGTATGCATGTATAACCATAATATGAAATATGCCCATTCATTATTTTCCCTTATTCTTTTCATTCCTTCTCAAACATCATATTATTTTCTCATGCATTTATATATATATTATGCCTCAAATTAATTTCAATTATACAATATAGGCTTAATATAAGAGTTATTCCATATATTATGCATATAATTAAGCAAAATTAGCCTATATCACATAAAATGACATTTTTGCCCTTATGGCCAAAAATTACCTTTTTACCCTTATGGCCAAAAATTACATCATGAATCCTAATGAATTTCTTTATCCTTTTAAGCATAAATCACCTTAATTCTAATACCTTACACACTTATATAAGTAAAGGTTATTTAAATAACCTAACTCAAATTTACTTCAAGTATGTAAAGTATGAAATTCTTACCTTTTCTTTGCCAAATAGGTGATTTAAGCTTATTCACCTTCCTTTCTTCTTCTTGACAACCTTAATCAACCAAAAATATAATCATCTATCAAAACCCCAAATTTCACATATCTTAAAAATTCAATTTCTTACCTTAGAACTGACCAGAATTAACAGATCTACACTTTTTATAACTGAAGCCTTTGGAAATTAGGTGGTTTAGCTAGGTTTTTTGGTAAATTTTGGTTAAGGGAAAAAGCTTAGTTTAATTTCATGGAGCTCTCGGCTAAAATGAAGAAGATGATGAATAATTAATATTTTATAAGCCTATTGGACCATTTTGCCCTTAATCTTTTCCATAAATTACTATTTTATCCTTAGCCAATTACCAAAAACCCTTAGCACCACCATATAATTTCAAGTGTGCCCTTCAATTTTAATTCCCACTTTGTCCCTTGAATCTTTATAAAATAACCATTTTACCCCTTTTGAAAAATATTGCTCATTTAGTAGTTTTCTCTAATTCTTTTGTAATTTCTTTACACAACAAGTTATAAAATCCATTCTAGGGGTAATTTTGGAAGTGGAGTTTACTGACACACCTGAATTCGGATGTTACATGAAGTCTGGAATATCATAAATCTAGACTTGAAGTCCTGAATATTATTTGTAACCTGAAGTTTACAAAATTATAAATCTAGACCTGAAGTTTGGAATATCATAAATTTAGACCCGAAGTTCTGAATCTTATTTATAACTTGAAGTTTACAAAATTATAAATCTGGACCTGTAGTCCTAAATATCATAAATCTGGATCTGAAATCTGAATATCATTCGTAACCCGAAGTTTACGAAATTATAAATTTAGACATGAAGTCATAAATATTATTTGTGCCCTGAAGTCATAAATATCATTTGTAACCTGAAGCTTACTAAAACCAAGAATCCGGACCAGAAGTCTTGATATTATTTGAATATTTATTTATTTATTTGCATCTTTAGTTATTTGAATCTTTATTTATCTGAATATTTATTTTTATTATGATAATTATATCCGATTTACAATCTGAAGCTTGTAAAATTGTGAAAATATATATATATGGGCCCGAAGTCCTAAGTTTTACAATTTGTAACTTGAAGTTTGTAAAATCATGAGAATACATATATATGGGCCGGAAGTTCCAAGTTTCATCAAAGTCTTTATTTTAGAATAATGATATCACCTTTACAACCTGAAGTTTGCATAAAGTGCGAAAAATATGGACTTGAAGTCCAAAATATAATCAAAATACATATTAGAATATTCTGAATACTAATTATAGAACCAGAGGTTTTGTAAATATGGGATAATATATGAACCTGAAGTTTCTAAAAATTAGTCCCAATATTTATCCTACAAAATCAGCTATTTTGTAAATATGAAATAATATTTGAACTTGAAGTTTCAAAGATTAACTCATATATATTGTCTACAAAACTAGAAGTTTTGTAAATATGACAATAATTGAACCTGAAGTTCTTAAAATTGGATGGATAATATTAAATGGGTTTTTTGCATGGGTCTTCACCTAAAATTTATGAGCCTTGAAAAACTAACTAAATAAAATGTCCTAAAAGGACAAACACAAGGCTATTATATTCGACATCATATCCCTGAAGGATTGCAAGCCGAAATATGGATATAATGATAAATCCATTAGATTTGTGAAGAAATTTGAAAGATAGATTTGAACATCAGATTTAATAATATTCCCAATGGCTCTATAATTTAGTATAACTTTGCAATATTCAAAATCTTTTCCTGAATGTAGAAGATAAAATATTCTTCACATTTTATTTTATGCTCATGTAGTAGTAATATTGGAAAAGAAAAGGCCAAACGACTATTTCCCACCCAAGGTTTGATGTTTTCTCAAAAGTCCCCCCTTTAACTATGGAAACACCAAACACCCACCCATGGCCGGTTAGATTTAACCAAACCCTAACGCCTGAAAATTTTATCTCCTTTTGCCCCCTAAACTTTAAAAACTAAAATTTTCCCCCAGCTTAAGTTTTAAAAAATGGCAGTTTCACTCTAGGGTTTGATTTTGAAATCTCCGGTGATCGTTCTGGCTCCATTGTCGACGACCTCTCCCTCTCGAAGCAACCTCTCCTTTCGACGAATGTTTTCCTCCCATTTGGAGGCTCGATCGGTGTCGGCTTGGCCTTGGGAGACGAAGAACTTCGTCGGGGAAGATGAAGTTCTTCGTCTCCCTAGACGAAGCCGACGCCGTCATCTTCGTCTGGGAAGACGGTCATCTTCCTAGAGGTCTTCTTCTGGGAAGACGATCGTCTTCCCAGACGAAGACGACAGCGTCGGCTTCGTCTGGGGAAACGAAGAACTTCGTCTTCCCTGACGAAGTTCTTCGTCTCCCAAGGCCAAGCCGACACCGATCGAGTCTCCAAATGGGAGGAAAACATTCGCCGGAAGGAGAGGTTGCTTCGGGAGGGAGAGGCCATCGGTAATGGAGCCGAAACGATCGTCGGAGATTTCAAAATCAAACCCTAGGGTGAAACTGCCATTTTTTAAAACTTAGGCTGGGGAAAAATTTTAGTTTTTAAAGTTTAGGGGGGCAAAATTAGATTCTATTTTGGTTTATTTTTAATATTATAGCAAAAATGACGATTTTACCCCTACCACCGTTAGGGTTTGGTTAAATCTAACCGGTCATGGATGGGTGTTTGGTGTTTCCATAGTTAAAGGGGGGACTTTTAAGAAAACATCAAACCTTAGGTTGGAAATAGTCGTTTGGCCAAAAGAAAATTCTGAATTAATATTTTCTTATTATACATCGTTCCCTGAAGTGAACGTAACTACCAACAGTAGTTATTATGAATGTGAGAAATAATTGAAAATCTCAGTCACACCACCAGAAGTGGACTAAGACTGAGACGAAATAAATTATAATGCAGAGTAAACCACAAAACAATAAGTGTGGTTATAAATGTCATTGGTGGTATACTTGTAGTACACACAAACATTGGGTGGATCTATATTAAGCACCCATAAGAATTAAATTTTTGATAAGTTAGATCCTGTCAATCTAATAATTCTTGATGTTTCAAATCCTCTTTCAAAGAATAACAATATGGGTCACTTGAATAGTGACAAGGATGCCCAAGATTTTTATAAATCCATCATATATATTTATTTTGGAGTCATAACTATTATTTTGTCTTTCAGTATCATGTTCTCTTCCTTTCAATATTTTATGTATGTTATAACTAACGTAATTTTTAAGTGAAAGAAAATGGACTCCAAAATTGAAGCGTTGACTTCAAAAGCTAATGTGGGAGACATGTGTTTAGTGGATAGTGCAATAACGCACATAATTCTCAAGGAAAAGAAATTTTTCTTAACTTTAGCATTAATTAAAGCTAAAGTAAATATCATATTAGGATCAATTAATCTGATAAAAGGCTCTGAAAAAGCCACAATTATGTTAAACAATGAGACTAAATTAAGCATCAATGATACATTATATTCAAGTAGATCTAGAAAAAATCTACTAAGTTTTAAAGATATAAGAAAAAATGGTTATCATCTTGAAATCATGAGTAAAAATGGTACAAAATTCATCTATATAACTTGTAATGCCTCCGGAAGAAGGTTTATACTAGAAAAATTATCTGCTTTATCATCTGGATTGTATTATATGATCATAAAGGCAATTGAAACCTACGCAGTATCGAACCAGAAGTTCATTGATCCAAAAGCATTTATGCTTTGGCATGATCGTTTAGGCCACCGAGGATCTACAATGATGTGTAGGATTATTGAAAATTCATATAGACATATATTATAGAATCATAAAATTTTATTGTCCAATGAACAATTCTACACTGCCTGTTCTCAAGGGAAATTAGTAATAAGACCATCCCTCTCCAAAATTGGAGGTGGATCCCCATCATTCCTGCAAAGGATTCAATGGGATATATGTGGACCCATTCATCCACCAAGTGGGTCATTTCATTATTTTATGGTCTTAATTGATGCATCTGCATAATGGTCTCATGTTTATTTATTGCCTACTCAAAATGTTGTATTTGCTAAACTGTTAGCACAAATTATTAAATTAAAAGCACATTTTACAGATTATTCGATCAAGTTAATACGATTAGATAATGTTGGTGAATTTACATCCAAAAATTTGATGATTATTGCATGTCTATGAGGATTGAGGTTGAACATCCAGTCTCACATGTCCACACACAAAATGGATTAGCTGAGTCTCTTATCAAACGATTCTAAGTAATTACACGTACTTTATTACTAAAAAGTCAATTACCTACTTCTATGTAAGGACATGCTATATTACATGCTACAACGTTATTTCGCTTGCGACCTTTTTCTTATCATCAATATTCTCCCCTACAATTGGTTTTTGGTTACCAAAGCAATATATCTTATTTAAAAATATTTGGTTGTGATGTATATGTCCCTATTACGTCTCCTTAATGCACAAAAATGGGACCCTAACATCGTTTGGGAATATATGTTAGATATAATTCACTATCCATTATCAGGTACTTGGAACCATTAATAGATGATCTTTTTATTGCACGATTTATAGATTGTCACTTTGATAAGACAACTTTTCCATCTTTAGGGAAAAAGAAAATGCCTCTTGAAGTTAGGCATGAACTTACTTGGTATGTACCTACCATATCTCATTTAGATCTTCACACATCCCAAAGTGAAACTGAAGTGCAAAGGATAGTGCGTTTACAAATTATTGTCAACCAAATGCCTGATGTATTTGTAGATATGACAAAAGTGACAAGATCATATGTTCCAGCTGCTAATACACCAACAAAAATCAATGTGACTGTTGAACAGTCCATTCATGTCGTGATTGATCAATCTACCTAATGCCAAAAGCGTGGTAGACCTATTGGAATGAAGGACACTGTTCCTCGAAAAAGAAAGGCAAATAATCAAACAAATATCAATCATGATGATCATAAGATAAATGAAAAATTCACACTTTCTAATATTTCTCCAGAAGAGGTTATGGTCCCTGAAGAGACTCAAACCCCTGAAGTGGTACAAAATCCTAAAGAACAAGAAAATAAGAATATTGAAATGTTTTTAAATTATGTTCATACACGAGAGATGTGGAATCGTGAAACAATTATAATTGATGATATATTCTAATTTGCATTAGCTACTGAAATTCTGAATGATGATGACTTTGAACCACGTACTGTGGCTAAGTACAAACAAAGACATGATTGGCCTAAATAGGAAGAAGCAATTCAATTAGAATTAACTTATCTAGCAAAACATCAAGTGTTTGGGCTTGCAGTTCTAACACCTCAAGACGTACAACCCGTTGGATATAAATGGGTATTTGTGAGAAAAATGAAATTGCTAGATATAAAGTCAAGCTTGTAGCCTAAGGCTTTTCCCAAAGGCCCAGTATAGACTTTGATGAAACATATGCACCTATGATGGATATAATCACATTCAGATATTTAATCAGTTTAATAGTCTCTGAAGGACTAGATATGCATCTAATGGACGTAGTTACTTCTTATTTGTATGAAAATTTGGATACTAAAATTTATATGAAACTCTCTGAAGGATACAAATTACCTGAAGCAAAACAGGTCAATTTAAGAGGCATGTACTCAATTAAATTACAACGATTATTGTATGGATTAAAACAATCTGGACGTATGTGGTACAATCGCCTCAGTGAATATTTAAAAAAAGAGGGCTATGTGAATGACCCTATATGTCCATGTGTCTTTATCAAAAGGTCAAAATCGGGATTTGCTATTGTAGCAGTTTATATTGATGACATGAATTTAATTGAGACTCCTGAAGAGCTCTAAAAAACTGTTAAATATCTGAAAAAAGAATTTGAAATGAAGGATTTGGGAAAAACAAAATATTGTCTCGGTCTACAGATCGAACACAATTCAAATGGAATATTTATCCATCAATCAGTGTATATTGAAAAATTATTAAAACGCTTTAATATGAATAAGGCTTATCCTTTGAACACCCCATTGGTTGTTCGACCTCTTGATCCAAAAAAGGACCCATTTTGTCCTAAAGAAGAAGATGAAAAGATACTTGGTCCTGAAGTACCATATCTTAATATCATTAAAGCCTTATTATATTTGGCCCAATGCACAAGACTGGATATATCCTTCGTAGTTAATTTATTGGTCTGATTTAGCTCTGCACCAACTCGTCGCCACTAGAACGGAATCAAATATGTACTCTGTTACTTATGTGGAACTAGAGATTTGGGATTATTCTATTCTATCAAATCCTCTAAAAATCCTAATTTGGTTGGATATGCAAATGTTAGTTATCTTTCTGACCCTTATAAGACCTGTTCACAGACAGGATATGTTTTCACTTATAATGACACAACAATATCATGGCGCTCCACCAAACTGACCTTGGTTACAACTTCTTCAAATTATTTAGAAATTTTAGCTCTCTATGAAGCCAGTCGAGAATGCATATGGTTGCAGTCTATCATCCATCATATCCAGAATGCATGTAGTCTTCCTTCTACAATAGACACTCCTTCCATATTATATGAAGACAATGCAGCATGTATTGCCCAAATTAGATGTGGATACATCAAAAGAGACAGAACCAAACATATCTCACCGAAGTTCTTTTACACTTATGAGCTCCAACAAAGCAAACAGATTGATGTCAAGCAAATAAGATCTAGTGAGAATCTTACAGATTTGTTCACTAAAACACTACCAACATCAACATTTGAGAAGTTAGTGTATAACATCGGTATGCAGCAGCTCAACAAGCAATCAAATTAATCCTACAACAAAGAGTGGGAGCATTTGTCAGGCAAATTTTTGAAGTTTATCACATACTAGACAAAAGGTGCATTGTACTTTTTTTCCTTCATTAGGTTTTGTCCCACTGGATTTTTCTAGTAAGGTTTTTAATGAGGCAGTTTAAGCACGTCCAATGCCAACTTACAGGATATTTAATAATTATGTTTCTTTGTTTTGGTTTTTATCCTACTGGGTTTTTCTTTAACAAGGTTAATATAATTATCTGTAAGTGGTGGAAATCCAAGGGGGAGTATTATACATGGTGGATTTTTCCACCACATGAATTTGACTTTGGCCAAAAGATAATGGGAAGGCATTAAATGCCTTGGAAAATTGGCTTGAAAATTTGTTGACTGGAGGGGCGGCAAAATTTCCTATAAATACCCCCCCTCCTTTTTTCATGTAATGTACATTTTCTTCTCTTCATCCGGATTCTATATAAAATTACTCTCTCAATTCTTTCTCACTGCCTTCCTTCAATGCTTCCTTCATTTCTTTATCTTTCATATTGGTTAAATTAATTTTATAACATCTAATCATTAGAAGTGTTATTTTTATGATTTTAGTGATTAATTATTTATAATTTTATTAAAATTAAATAAATTTATACTTTAACTATAGGCTTTTCAAATTTCTTACTAAAAAACTGATAAATCCATTGTTATTGTTCTTAGGGGTATGTAAAATGTTACAATAGCATCACAATTGAATTGAACTATGAATGATATTATGTAAGACTAAATCTAAACCGAGTTGACTCAATCTCAAAATTTAGTTTGGCTTGGTTTGGTTTAACTTAAATTCATTTAGTTTAAATTTAAAATGAGTTCAAGCAAAAAAAGTTAGCTCATTTTTCTAAACTGAATTGAACTAAAGTTAAAGAGTGTTTGATATGGTTCAGTTTGAATTTGACTTAAATTTATAGTTTGAATATATCATTTAGATTTGTGGTTCAAATTCAGTTCGGAAATCATGGTTCTAATCCAATAAGCCCAAAATATATACTAAGAGGGTGTTTGGCTTAGGTAATATTTTATTATCAAGATAGAGAGATTACTTTGAAGATAGATTACTTAAAAGATTACTGGGTATAAATTATTACTATGTTTGATAAAATTTGATAGGTATAAATAATTATTGTGTTTGGTTAAAGATAATAAAATAATATTAGTAAATTATTTTACTTAAATGCACTTGAATATAATTATTTTTAAATTTTTTATATTATATGTTATATTAATTAAAAATAAATTTATTTTTATCTTAAAAAATTAATAAATAATAATATAATTATAATAAAATCAATATTATGTTGGTAATCTTTTAATACCTAAGATGAAAGTGGTAATTAGATTACCACCTATATTACCTACCACATCAGTATTAGTAATAGAAGATTACCGTTATATTTTATTACCGACAAACCAAATAAGGTAATGTACGTAATAAAAAATAGATTACCAAGGTAATTTTTAAATCTCTGCAACCAAACAACCCCTAAGGGTAAACCTATTTGTGAAAATATACCAAGATTGTTTTAATCTGTTTCCCAAGCACATGATTTGTATATAACACCTAACCTAATTCAACCCTAACCCAAATTCAATCCAACATTCAATTCTCACTCCGCCAAGTCCACCCATTGTTCGAGTGTGCTTTGGATGGATACATGTATGGACCTTATATGCTCCTATTATTGAGATATTCTGATTCTGGTTCTTATTGCAGGTGAGTCGCATTTCTTATAACTGCAGATGACGATCGACGATGAGAGTTCTATTTAAGTCGGAGGACTTCCCTGTAACGCCACCGAGTGCTCCTTTTGCGAAGTCTTCGATCTCCACGGTTCGGTTGTCGCCATTAAGGTCTCACACCCACCACTCGTTTCATTTATCTTTCAATTTTGTTTATTTAGGTTTTATATTACTCTTTAATTCTTCCATTTTTTGTCTTTAAAATTTACATTGCTTCGTTTTGTCATCGTTATATTTCTTTTTTGGTTCGTTAAGAGATCTGTACACTGTCTACTCAAACTTTTATACAAAATAGAAATATAAAAAGAATAAGGAGAAAATAGAAAAATAAAAAATATTATTTATTGAATGCTACTTTTCTTGTAACTCCATGCATAAATATTATTGATTATTTTATAATTTTGTATTTAATTATAAATTTGGTAATTAATGATTAACTGGCATTTATTATGAGTTATGTTATTTAATATTTGATGAAGAAGACGGTGAAATTTTAATTACATATAAGTTATTAGCATTATAATGTGGATAATGAATGTGAAATTTTCATTACTTGAATTATAGTGTTTTTTAACCAACAGGTGTGTGATAAAATAAATAAGTTGAATATAGATATATATAGTAGTATTATGTACACAAATAATGATGTGTTATCATATGATTAGATAATTAAAAATTAAAAATAAAACAACACTTAATCACATGATGACACATATTGTTTGTACACAAAATTGTGCACAAAGTTTTAATGATATATATATATATATATATATATATATATATATATATATATATATATATATATATATATATATATATTTATATGTTTATATGTGAGAGAAGCAAATGGACTAACTAAAAAAATATATATTAAAAACAGCAGTGTTATGACATCCACTTTGAGTACATAAATAGAATATAGTCTTTATGTTTATCACAATTTTTTTTTTTTATATGTAATTCAAATCAAAGTTTCACAAATGCAACAGAGACTTAAACCTAAATTTTCTCCCTAAAGTTTTTAATATTTTATCAGTTTTGCAAACCATTAATGTCAAATATTATACAATCTTAATATGTTTAAAATCATTAGTGACTTTTTAAGTATGAGTAATACTAAGTATATCCATTTTGAGTACATAAATAGATACACATTTATGTCTGTTATTATGTGACTGAGTGTTATTTTATCATAAATTCAAAATCATCTAGTCATATAACGACACATATCAAATATGTACTCATTTGTATATTCAAGATTGATATACATAATTTTATTGTTTATGTTGGAAACATTTAAACATATCAAATTGAATTATGTAAATTTTGTAAAAATAAATTGGCGTACTTGGATTCGAGTTTGCAATGAAGCTCATCTGAATACAATATGAGGTGTTGACATGAGTTATTTCCACAATCCCATTTGTCCACATACTACATTCTTTTTTGGAGACATTTGTTTTTGTGTTTACTATGCCTTGGGAGAGAAGATGAGAGACTAATGTTTTATTTTTTTGCGTCCATCTCTATAGGATGACAGTTTTTGGACATTTAAATAACAATCCAATTGTCATCCAATAACCTGTAACAATTGCATTTCGATAATTAAGTAAACCCGATCAGGTCAACCCATCATGGGTGAGCCCATACCTAATATCTCCTATTCACACATGATGGAAGACCTAAATCAAATACTTGTCTACAAAAATCCCATATGACAGTACTTTCATTCTTGTAAAAGCGTCCTACAACCTCAAGAGCAACCTACATTTGAGAGCTAAATACTATGTTTTTGTTAGGAATAGCATAGCCACTTCAATCTGAATAAAACAAAATAATGCGTTAGGCTCAAAACATCCTAAACTTACTCGATTATACTAGCTCTCATTAATCCCTTATTTATCATTGTGTTATTTTCCTATGTATCTATGATTAAGTCCATTCTTTCATATGAATGACATGATCGTTCAGCCAATGGACACATGAAATATATAAGTTTTCCTTTTCTACTCAAAACCCTCAGTTTAAACTTAGTTGATTTTCTAGTCATGTTCTATAGACCGAATTGTGTGTGGCCATAAGTGCTAAACTAAGATAGCAACATTAAGAGTAAACATCAAACAACGATAAAGAGTCAAAGGATACCAATATTAGATAATCCTCATAAAGTCTCACATAGTGAGGGAATAGAGATTCATCCTCTCACTACTTCAACTAGTCATCTTACTTTTGCACACATGATATGAATCATATGCTACAGTGTGTATTTTCTCAAATGTCATTCTCAATACTATAAAGATCTTACTTCAGTCGCTACACTCAACATCTAATCTGAGTTTGTAATCATTGTCACACTTGTAGGTATTTATCCATATTAAAAACTCACATTTGACATTCACAAGTTATTTGGATATGGAGAATCTAAATTGATAATTTTCAAATGTATCTATCCATGACCTTATCTTGATCAATCATCAAGGTGACATTTTAGCTTTGATAATTTTTTTTCTTGAGAAATTTGTCTCCCATTAGCATGCTCTCTCAACATCAATTTTCTCAATAATAATCTCTCATCTTTATTTGTTCTCTCAACGCCAAAGGCGATTACTCGTGTGAATGAGCCAATCTCTAACTTGTTTGACATTATAATCTAGTTGAGTTAAAAATAATGTGTATCCAGTGAAAAAACAAGAATTTCAGAATGCAAGTTCAAATACAAATTAAACTTGAATTTTATGATTTTCTATGTTATGTCACTAGTATAATATATAAGCTTAACAACTTAAGAATCACAGTCTACGCAATCCAAGAAATTCAATGTGTAAAATATACTTTTCTTGGAACAATCTTGGTCAAAGAATCAACTATCATACAATGCGTAGAATTATATTGTACACTCATTTTCCTCTCGGAAATGATGTCTTTTAGAACATTGTGTCTAGTATCGATATGTTTGGTTATCCTATTATACTCAGAATCATTTATTTCAACAAACAACTATTGCTCTAACAATATCGTCTTGTTTACCCAGATTCACAAAAAATCTTCTTAACCAAATAATTTCTTACACAATTACTGAACAAGTTTTATACTCACTCTTCATTATAAATAAGGCTACATATCTCTGTTTCTATTGCTCCAAGATATGGGCCTTTTTGGAGTTAAAAAATATAGCCAAAAATTAATTTGTGTTAGTCTAAATTACTTTCCTAATTGACATCTAAATAGTCAATAATCCACAGACCCTTTTAAATATATTAATAAAATATATATAGTCTTTCAGTGCTCTTTTCAATATTGACTCATATCGACTAACTAGCCCAACAATAAAACAAATGTCTAAGCATGTAAACATACATAATACATCCGATAACATTTGAATAGGTAACTATTAACATTTCTTTACTTCAATCTTAAGTTTTAGGACTATCTCTCAGCTCATTAATTCACCATTTGACATCGAAGTATCAACAGGTTCACAGTTTACTATATTGAACTGTTCTAGAATCTTTTGAATATAATACTTTTGTGATAGAGTCAAAAGCTTTTTTGAACAATCCCTCTAGAGTTTAATTCCCAATATCTAATTTGTTAACCCAATCTTGTAGGTCAAAAGTATGGACAACCATCATTTAATGATCATCACTTACTTCAAATCATTTTTAGCTATCTACACATCATCATACATATAGGTAGAATTGCAAAATTTGTCATTAGATTTTGTCACTAGATTTTGTCACATAGGTATAGTTGTCTTGATTAATGATTTTAAAGTCATAAGGTATTAATGAAATTTTAAGTACCAATGTTTGGATGATAGTTTTAGGTCATATTACATTCTTGAAACTTGCACACTTTGTGCTTCAGACCTATAACAGTGAGATTTATATCTCGTTCTATACAGATTGTTTTGTCAAGCTCACCACCAAGAAAAGTTGTTTTGATATTCATCTAATACAATTCTAAATTTAAATGTGTTACTACAACTAGAATCAACCATATTGAAGTAAATTTTATAAATAACGAAAATATCCTTCTTCACAATGTATATCTACTCATTGGGTATAGTTATTCACCACAAGGCAAAATTGTATCTATTTATTAAGATATCCACTTTACGATTGATTCAGAGAACGTACTTGTTCCTAATGGATTTTCGACCTAACGATAAGTCAACCAAACCTAGAATTAGATTGTTTCTATGTATTTCATCTATTCTTCCAATGCATCTCAATATTTTTCTTATCAAGGGATGTGACAACTTTTTTTATGATTTTATGTTATTTATTATCTTGGGAAGTGGTTATGAAAACCTTGTTTTCAATTTAAAATGTCACTAGAGTACTTAATCTTAATGCTCCCACTAAGCTAAGATAGATGAAGCAAGCAATTGAGGATTATTACTCTCACTATTCGAAATAAGTTGGAGCTCAATTGCATTTGCTCTTACTATCTAGAATAAGTATAGGGATTATCTCTTAGGACTCAACTAATGGTCGTTAAGATTTACCTATCCTAATTTTTCTCTTATCTCATTCGAATAAAACCTTTATCAACGTCATCCCTATTAAGAAAAATATCCTCTTATGAATTAATATCTCTTATTATAGTTTCAGTTAATCTTCTAGCAGAATCCTTCATAATGAATAGATACCCTTTGAAGTGTTCAACGTATCTTATAAGGATATATTCCTTTCTTCTCAGTAAGGATACATTCCTTTCTTCTCAGTCTCAGTTTTTTAAATTCATGGGAAAAGCTATGGATAAACACTATTAACCACTAAGATTGTAATTAATTAACTCATATTTTCTACCTGACCAAAACTTATAGGGAGTGGAAGCAATTGATTTAATAGACACTCAATTAAGTACATAGGTGACTGTTAATGTCATATCATCATAAAGTGACATTGATATTTTGCTTGTGCCATTGTTAACCTAACCGATTCTAATATAGTTCAATTACTCCTTTCTGTTATACCATTTTGTTATGAAGTTCTTGAAATTATTAATTGCATATTATTCCTTTTTCACTGCTCAACCCTTGAAACTTTTCGGACAAATACTTAAGACTTCAGTTAGTTCTTAAAACTTTTATTCATTTTATCTAATTGATTCTCAACTTCAATTATATATATAGTGTCTAAAGCAGTCTATTGCTTTTGACTTATGGGGAATCAAATAAACAAGACCAAATTGAGTATTATCATCAACACAAGTAATGAGAAATGAGATACCTTCTTAAACTTTACATTCATAGGAATACATATACCCAAGTATATAAATTGCAAAGGAAGTCAGTATCTTACAACTTAGTCAAATGGCTTTTTCTAGTAGTCTTTTCAGCTGGGCAATGTTCATATGTAGACGGTTATATCTATATGAAAGTTTCTAATAAACTTTCATAGCTAATTTTATTCAATCCATCTTGGCCAATGTGCCCTAATCTAGCATGTTATATATTTGCATTCATATTCAAACATATAAGAGAAGCAAATAATAAAAAAACTATCATTATCATAATGAAAAGTGAGAAACACTTTATAACCATTCAACAAACAAACCAAATCCATATAAATCAATTCTATCATATTTTGATAAAGTATTCAGAGAAATTCAACTTATATCCTAGTTTAAGAAATACAAGTACCTTGACCACCTTGCAAAACTCATTGAATATTTAGAGGAGTTCTTGCCTTTTTTTTGTAACACCTATTGGTTAGGAAATGTTACATTTTTTGTATCAGAGCGCGATTTTGGGCTCTTAAAGGTAAATATAATAGAATATGTGATTTTGGGCTCTTAAAGACAAAAATTCACCAAAAAACGTAACTAAATCACCTCATTTTCAGAGCCTCCAGTTATAAAAAGTGTAGATCTATCAATTCTAGTAAGTTCTAAGGTAAAAAGTTTAATTTTTAAGAAATGTCAAGTTTAGAGTTTTGATGGATGATTATGTTGTTGGTTGATTAAAGTTGCTAGGAAGAAGAAAAGAAGGAGGATAGACTTAAATCACCTAATTAGCAAGGAAAATGTAAGAATTTCATACTTTACATACTTGAAGTAATTTAAGTTAGGTTATTTAAATAACCTTTGCTTGTATCAGTATGTAAGGTATTAAAATTAAGGTGATTTATGCTTAAAAGAATAAAGAAATTCATTAAAACTTATGATGTAATTTTTGTCATAAGGGTATTTTAGAAATTTCATTTTTTTGGGGTTAGCTTAGTGGATTTTGTGTGTTGAATATGTGAGAAATGATGAATTGATGAAAGAATTTGCACTAAAGGTAAGCATGTAATTTTTGACCATAAGGGTAAAAAGTGTCATTGAATATGATGTAAGTTAATTTTTGTTTAATTATGTGCGTGATATGTGGAATAACTCTTATATTAAGTCTATATTGTAAATTTTGAAATTAATTTGATGCATGAAATATATATAAATGCATGAGAAAATAATATGATGTTTGATAAGGAGTGAAAAAAATAAGGAAAAATAATGAATTGACATATTTCATATTATGGTTATACATGTATACATGAAGAATCATAGCATATGCATGATTTCAGAAAATAAAGAAAGAGAAAAAACATTTTCTAACTTATGCATATTTTTGGAAACTAAAAAACAAGTGTTTTTGGTTTTATAATGACTTATATGATACAGGAAAGTAGAACGCATGCTTAAAATCCTTACACGCAAGCTGTATTGTATGGACAACAAAGAAAGATATCAGCTGTACTGTGTGGACAGCAAAGAAAAATATTAGTTGTACTGTGTGGACAACAAAGAAAGATGTCAGTTGTATTGTGTGGATAGCAAAGAAAACAAATAGAGAAATATGTGTGTAAGAGAGGATTGTACCTTCTATGGTTACTACGAGTATTGTCCTATGTAGTCTAGACCAGTCAATAAATATATTTGACAAACCAAAAAAAAAAGAATTAGCAAATATTTTATGAAAGTCATTTGTATTAGAATCATGCATGCAAGCCTATGTGACTGATAAAGGTTGAGAAAGATGTACGATCAGAAAATAAAAAAGTCATGACACTCATACATGCATAAATTATAACGAGTAAATCATATTTGTATAGTAAGGAAATGAATAAATGTGTGAATGAAGAGAATTATGATATGTGGTTAATGCGTGCTCCGTATCAATTATTTTGTATGTGATTAGCCCAGACACGCTGAGTATGGAAGAGATTAATATTGGTATAAAATGCTTTGAGTATTGAGTAAGATTTTCTTACTGAGTAATGATTGTTCACTCCGTTTAATTTAATATTTTATAGGTAAAAAGTTGCAGTAAAGGTTCTCGGGGAGCACTAGCGAGACATGAGGCTATGGGAGGAGGGCACCACATTTTTATCGATTTATATGTTTTTTTTGGTGTCTATGTGCATATATGTAAGTATATGCGACTTTATGTGTATATATATTTATATCTCCTTGACGTATATAGGTGCATATGTATGTATGTATATATATATATATACACATTTTGGTTCTTATATGTATATATGTAGTTATTGTATTGAAGTGCCTATACCTTTATCTAATAGATAATATATATTCATGGGAATATATATATCTTTCTGATTATTGAATATATGTGATTGTGTATATATATATATATATATATATATATATATATATATATGACTAGTTATTGAAATTGGTTATAAAGTTTCTGTGGGTGATAATTTTTATAATGGTTACGATTAAGTTTTTATTTTGTTAATTGTGATTATGTTGATGAAAATCCAACCAATTGGTAGGATTGGTTTGTGTGAATTGCTAATTAGGAGTGTTACAAGACATTAAAAGAAAATTCTCTGGGCCCTCTAAAATAGGAGAACTCTTACCGTTTTTCTTTAACATACCTATTGGTTAGGAAAGGTTACATGTGGCCACACCAAGATTCATGAATGGAACACCAAGTTTATCAACTTTATGTGTTGTTCAGGGTAACACAGTTAGTTAGCTCAATAAGTTGTATGACACGTCCACTAGGCACAATGTTAAGTTGACACGCAAGGTGTCATTTGTTTTCATTAGCACATTAGAGATGTTGAGATCAACTTAGGCCTTACCAATCTGTGTTAGATGACCTATTTACACAAGGCAGAAGGACGCTGAGAATAAATGGATGGGCAAGATAGAGAGCCAAAAAGCATCCACTTCAACCACAAGTATATTTAATGATGGAACACTATAATTTTAGTTTTATAGTTTGTGTAGAGTATTAAGGTGTCATCAACTTACTAAGTGCTTTCACTCACCCATTCTTTTTTGTGGTTTTATAAGTAGAGACAAGTAGCGAGACATGCAAGAGAGCCAACAGTCTAGCTAAACTGTTGCATAAAAGCGATGGGCAAAATCATTATTTTAAAAAATTATCTCATATATGTGTTTTTGTTTCCATTTATGCACTATAGAGATTCTTAGTTATTTTCAGACTTTTATTTTGTAATAATGAAGGGTTTTATTTATAAGTGAATTGATTACATGCCTTAAATTGTGTTGTCTTTAATTAAAAAATCAAGTAGTACACATCTTTTCGGGTCATATTCTGTGTAAGGGTATATTCTTGAAGAGTGGTGTTACATTTATGGTATCAAAGCATAATTTTAGAACCCAAAAAGATGTTAAGTTCTAGTGTGTCAGACAAGTGCATAAGTAAACAAGTTAGAAACGAGTCCTCGTGCAATGTTGACCCCTCTTGCTCACCTATTGTTGTATGTATTTTATACCTACATTAAGTTAAGTAATACATTTGCCAGAATTATGATTTTAGTTTAGGATGGGGAGATCCAGGAGGGCGATCTGTGATGTTTCAAAGGTCCTTAATCAAACGAGGAGTCAAGCAGAAGCTTAGGAACAAGCCTCGGGTGCGTCAGTAGCATTATCAGTGGATAGGGCCGTGATCATGTGAATCATATAAAAAGTTCCTAAAAAAAAACAAAAAGCATTAGAGTGTTGGGCATCCACCAGTGACAGAGTAGCCATAGTCGCTGAGTTGCCGTCCTAACAAGATAAGTGGGTGGGGAGGCGTAAAGATTCCCAGTTGCAGTAACTGATTGTAATTGAGGTCATCTTCACCCTATCTATAGTATGGTAGCCAGACATCAACCTCTTGAGTTTAAGGGCAACCTATTTTTAAAGGAAGTACCAACAGATGAATGGCTAAAGGCAATTAAGGATGCCATGAGGTTGGTTCAGATGGCCGACAAAGAAAAGATTTAGTATGCCAGCCCCCTCATTTTCTTAGGAGGGATCAAAAATAATTTTGGTACTGTTGAATCTGAAACTCTGCATTGAGTACTTGGATTTACAGGTTCAACCGCCGTGTTTCCACACCTGTTTCTAACAAATGAAGAGGTGCTGAAATATTGTCCAAGTGCCTTCCTCAGTTGCCCAAAGTATGTGACAAGTATAGTACAACTATACTATAAATTAACTGATTTCCAGATATTGTGACAAGTGTATTCCTGGATGCTGACACATTAAATAAATATCGCAATATCATCCCAACAGTAGTCGCCTAAGGCATTATACACCCTAATGACCTTAAAGTAATGAGCAAACCAGCCAGGATAACTTGACTTAAT
Organism: Mangifera indica; assembly: GCF_011075055.1. Classification (NCBI taxonomy): domain Eukaryota; kingdom Viridiplantae; phylum Streptophyta; class Magnoliopsida; order Sapindales; family Anacardiaceae; genus Mangifera; species Mangifera indica. The sequence continues at coordinate 7,665,777 of NC_058138.1, forward strand.
TAACATCCAAACAATAGAAATTCTTTCTATTTTCTAATCAAACCCAATTTATTAAGGTTTTATTTTATCAGAAAATAGTAAGAAGTATGACAGGGTGAAGATTATGAGAGCTAAGAATAGTAAAACAAAACACATCCTTGAGATATTTGATGAATCATTTTTGCTTGCCAAAATATGCCCACTCACCTATGGGAGAGCCAGTCATTCTGGTTTACTTGGAAAAAAGATGCAGCAATTTTTTAGTACTGTTAAGAATTTGATTACCCACTTGCATACACAAAAACTGGAGTAGCCAAATACTCCTCAACCTCATTTGCTTTATCTTTATTCTCCTTTTCAGAACCCAAATTCCAGCTCTGTGAAAGGGAAGCTGATAAAGAAGATGGATCAGGTATGCCATGCTTTAATAAATCAACCTGCAAACAACTGAAAATGGAATTGAAGATCTAGTGCATATGATCAAAATTAGATTTCCCAAATTAAAAAAGCATGGCATCGACAAGCAAAAAAGATAAAGGGGAAGAGAATATATAAAAAGATAAAAAATAAAAGCAACAATAAGAGGTTTTTTTGCCAAACCTACTCGTAATTGTTGAAACATGGTACTACTTTCCGCAAGAAATTGAAAGGGGGACAATGAGATTTTATGCTTTGTTTAAAGGTTAAATCTTTTTTCAATATTCAACTTGTATCCATTTTGAGTTCGATTGTACACATCTTTAAGAGTCTACTTTTTGAATTATTTCCCAATTAAAGGAATTGTCTAATAAGCCACAAATTATGTTTCATTACCTTAACTAAAATCCTCCCTGATCATGTTTCTTTAGTCAATTTCCATAATAGCTGCAGTCTTCTAAACTTCCAACTATTTACTAATTGATCCTTCAATACTTCCTACCAGCATAGATTCCCAAGAAATAATGATATATTAACAACCCCAAAATCTAGTCATGTTAATGATATGATAACTTTGAATTACAGACCTTCACGGGGTCTGCAAACAACTTGTTCAGTTATCTTCAGAGTTAATACCAAGTACACGAGTAATTGCTTCACCAAAGAACTACTGTTTTGCTGGCCACTATGTGGTTCACAAGAAATGACAAGAGTATCACCATTCAGAAAATGAAGAACCACCCAATATATGTTAAGAGACCCTAATGACGGACCAATTGAAACCAGAAATTCTCTTTCTTTTATTTATTTTATTTCCTTTATTATTTCAAATATAAAGGGCCTGAAGGCCAAAAGAATAGGTTGCACTTCCAAATCATAATACACCACTACTATAGCAGAAATTTGAGAACCATAACTTTTACCATGGAACCATGTTAAACATGCAAAAGCCAAGGATCCAAACCATCAGAAATAATTCAAAACCATGATGTGAAAAATCAGAAATAGGCTGCACAAAATCTGTCCACTAACCAAACAGAAGACACATGACAAAAACAAAAAATCTCCATAGCACATCAAATAAACTAAAGACAAGAAACTGTCAACTTAAGATATAACTGGCATTAGCTAGTTGGAATTTATAACAATGAAAACGAGTAGAAAGTAGTGCTCAAGACAAAAATACTACCTTCAACATCAATCGCCACATATTATCATCATGGATCCCCTCAGACATCACCAGTAGAATGTGACAAATGGAAGATAGTAGAACACCAAGCTAGAAGGTTTCCTTGCAGTAAACCAAAAAGACACTAATTTATGAGGTATTCTACGTTCAAGAATATTCACCAAATGCCCATATCACAAACTTTTCAGATTGTTATATTAACCACTCCTTTCCCAATAAAATAAGAATTTGTTTTGCAGTTACCTGAATATTCATAAGTTCATGTGCCAACTCAGCAGATAAAGATTCACCACCTAGGACTGGGACTGTGGATGAGCCATCAGGTCTCATCATCTCAGCTAAAACGGAAGAAGTTAAAACAGGCTGCAGAAGATAGTTTAAGAGTAAAATACATAGAAAACCAATAATATGGTTCCAGTAAATTTATGGCCCCATCTAATCAAGCAAAAACATAAGAAGATACATGCATGGAAATGAAATAAAAAATGTAGTAAAATAAATTTCCTGATATTGAAATGGCAACATTATTCACTGAATGAGTAATATACCTCAAAGTTTTTAAATATTAGCAGCCACTTACTTTATTCAAAAGATTTGACAAGCTTTTACCGCCATTAGATGATAATCGATTGGATTACCAGGAATGAAAATGATATGGAGATTTTATTTAAAATTAAATAAACAAACATAGAGATAGTAATCATAAATAATATTTGAAAATTGTTTTAATTCTGTCTTTCTTCTATTTTCTCACCAAAGTTATGCCCTCCCCAAATTTAACAAGCTTGAGATAAAATTGTACTAATAAATGCTTTCATTCTCTTTCTACTATTAATTATTATTCACTTAAAACATTTTGGTAGCAAAATCACTCTACTTCTTTCGCTCTCTTCTATTCTTTTCCCCAAACTCTTACTTTGTATTTTAAGAAAATATGAAAAGGAAAGAAAATTTTCATTATTTATGGAACCAGGCTGTTGCTACAACTCTGAGCTTTCCAAATCCATTGTGTTGCTATATATAATGTATATTTTTATTATCAAGATCTTTTTAAACCATACCTTTGTCATTGAATTCTAAGAAAAATCTTTCTCTTTAAAATATTTTATATACACAATTATCATATTCTTTGTATCATTTATTTTCATTTTAATTTGATTTCCTTTCAGTCACAATTTTCCTTTATGACATTGATATTATCTTTACTGACCTGCAGTGAATTGGATCATTACAGTTAATTTCATTGCAAGAATTTTTCATGCTATGACTTGATTACAAGTTCCTGACTACATTATAAATTTGGAACATCTCTGTATTCCCAACTTTAGACAGGAGAATTAATCAAAATCTTATGTAAGATAGTGTAGATTGAGAAAGAAATTAAAACCTGGGTATCAAGAAGTATAAGCCGTTCAGCAGAAATCCTTGGTTCTATTCCTGAAGTACAATGCCTTGCCATGGCTCTAGTATCTTCTGATAGTATAGTATAAGGAGGCAGCATCCCTGCAGACAAGCACACAAGTTATTTCAGAGAAGAATTAAAAATAATAATTAGAAATAACAAGACGCCATCAAAATTGTTTTGCTTTTCTAAAACCACTCAATTAAAATCGCTTTAATAAGAACAATTTTAAATTGCAAAATCACTTTCGAAAAAAGATACCATCAATTAAAGCTTTCATGTTTTGGCCTCTTTAAGCCAAGATTAAACAATCAACACAAAAGCACTTTCGGCATTTGACTGACAGCCTCACTGTAAATCATTTCAAAATGCTGTTTATGATTGGCTATTTCAGTCAAAACAGAAACAATTGAGGCAAACACATTTCTAGGCAATTGGAATCTCCAGTAAAATGCAATTCAAAATGCTGTTTTCCATTACTTATTTCAGCTAACACTAAAAGACGACACAAAAGCATTTTTGGGCATTTAAAAGCTTTGCTTAAAATCACTCCTTAATGGTGCTTATGACTACCTATTTCAACCCAACACTAAAATTCAGGGCAGCCTTTTAGACAATGCCAAAATTAACTCTAAAATCGTAGCCACCAAAAGAAAACATAATATATGTAACAATAAGTGTGTAGCTTAATTCATAACAAAAAAATAACTTTAAGGTGGTGAGTAACTCACCTGGTGAGCTTCCATCAAACCCATAAAGCTCATTCATAATTGTGGACTTGCCCACTCCAGATGGCCTGATTATACCCATCACAGTGAACTCCTTATTCTCAGTCAAAAACTGCTGCACATAACCAGCTCATCACAAATTACTTTAATCTACTCACAGTCATTACACATATATTAGCAGAAGTAAGCGTTTTCTAGAATGCCACCCCAGCTCATAATCAGCAAGTTACACTTAAAAGTATGATTGGAAAACTTCAAAATAATAGCCAATTGACAACTATATATGGCTACCACATAAAACTCAAAATTTGCTTTATAATTATTATTATTTTTTAAGTATGATTAAAGCTTCAAAATAATAGCCAATGCAACAATTTATAGGTACTACATGAAAATTAAAATTTTCAATTTTTTTAAAGTTTGTTTAAAAGCTTCAAAATAATAGCCATTTGAAAACTATTATAGCTACCGTACAGAACTAAAAATTTACAATTTTTTAAGTATGATTAAAAACTTCAAAATTATACCCAATTGAAAACTATTTATAACTTCTATAAAAAATTGAAAATTTGAAATTTTTTTCAATTTTCTCTCATTTTCCAGGGAAATAAACAGCCTTGAACTCATAAAACAAGTAAAAGTACCAACTGATATTTCAAATATACAGAACTGCCATTGAGACGTTACCGGGAAAAAGCGACCGATGTGGAAGTCCCAAGAATCGGAGAGGAGATTGAGGGATGGAAGACGAGATCGATGCGCCGTCGTTTCGCCTTCGGCACCACTGCGTCCGAATTTCCCGGAAACGGGAAGAGACCAACCCCGGCTTCGCCAGGAGCATTTTGGGGGCCGAGGGAACCGGTCAAGTATTGGAAGAGCCGGTGGCAGCCATTGTTGCGCGCCTGAGAACTTACTGCTTCGGTGATAATGACTTTAATGTGCCTTTCACAAATTTAGTTTATTACATTATCTCCCCGAAAGTTCTAGAAATTTCATTAGACACCAATTTTTAATATTATTAAAAGCTGACCCTATAATTATTATAATTAATAATTTATTTAAATAAATTATATTACTTACAAGAATAATGTATCCCACAAAATTTGTAAACCTCATTTATGGTAAATTGGGCATCACAACCTAAGGACACAAACACGCTTGTCAAACCTCATCAAATGATGTGAGTGTTATTTATCTTTATTTTAAAATTTGCTCAATATTTTCTGCATTTTCTTAAGTGCTTCTATTTTTATTATTTAATCACTTAGTACATGTCAATTTATATGAATAATTAATTAGTAAAAAATAAATATCGTACATGTAATTCTTTTCCAACATTAAAAAGGCCGAAAATGTTGTTGGGTATCTAATTGCCATTCTAAAAAGGTAAGGAGAGCCAACTCCTTTTCATTATGAGGATTTATTCTTGGTCAGGTTGGTGGGTAGCTATGCAGTTCAAAGTTCATGTATGCAGCAGCATCAAGAAATTAAAATTCCCAAGTTTATAATAATATAAACAATCTTTATATTATATTATATTATACCAAGTATCTACAAATTTAAACTATTGTAAGTTTGTAAACATTCCTTAGAATTTTATACATAATTTTATTTAGAGGTGTTACGTTAATTTCGATCCAATTTTATGCATAATTGGGTCTAAGCATCGTATAACTTGAAGGTGATATCATAGAGCTAGCTGAGATCCCATTCTACTGATAAAAGAAGCAACTTTATTAAATATTCAAAGCAGGCATAACATTACAAATGATGCTGACTTCACATTTTAAGTTTTTAAAAGCTTCCCATATGCTATAAGTATACTTGTACACAGAAAAATACCAAAACAATACCGTTTAGATAGCACAATCAACAAATCTCCTTAAAAACAGATTGATTTAGATATATAAATACCAAATATATACGTTTATGTAACTTCCTTTCTCTTATCTTATAAATATAGGAATATGCAAATGCAAAAAGACAACACTTTTTGTATCATATAATATTATTGTGTTGACTTTTCTTCTAAATAATCAATAATACAGCAGTGAACATAAGCTTCTTAACTGTAACTCAAACCACTTTATAAATGTCATTGTATTCTTCTTTACTTACATGGAATTACACTTTTAAGTTGGTCTACTTCTCGTTGGTAGAATTAATTTTTATCACTAATAGACATGTTAGCGTTAAGATTCTCATTCATCCATGCACCCATCTATATATCTCAACCACCATAATTCTTTCAATCTGCCAATCTAGTTTTTTGTAACTGAAAATGCCTTCTTCAATCAGCTTTACTTGTACTGTTCTCACCCGATTGTTGATCATTTGTGTACAAAGTGAAGCTAAACTCTCTTCAAAATTTTATGACTCCACATGTCCAAATGCCCTCACTACAATCCGCACTGCTGTTAGAACTGCCATTTCACGAGAGCGTAGAATGGCTGCCTCTCTCGTTCGTCTCCACTTTCATGATTGCTTTGTTCAGGTATATAATACTTAATATTATTTCAGAGTTTTAATTTTATTGTTCATTTGTTGTATTAAAAAAATTTAAGAGTTTGTCAATTAATTGCAGGGTTGTGATGCATCCATCTTGTTGAATGATTCCTCCACAATCACCAGTGAGAAACATGCCACGGGCAATATGAATTCAGTAAGGGGATTCCAAGTCATAGATAATGCTAAATCTCAAGTCGAGAAAATTTGTCCAGGTGTTGTTTCGTGTGCAGATATTCTTGCTGTTGCTGCCCGTGATGCATCAGTTTATGTAAGTTATAATATTATCTTAAATCATTTTTCTTATAATTTTATATAATCTAAATTCTGTGAATAATAAGTTCCTAATATTAACAATCAAACAGGTTGGTGGACCATCATGGAAGGTTAAACTTGGAAGAAGAGATTCTACAACTGCAAATTTAAGCTTAGCTAATACCCAACTCCCCGACTTTCAGGCTAGCCTTGATTCTCTTATTTCGTTGTTCAGTACCAAAGGGTTGAGTGCGAGGGACATGGTTGCTCTTTCAGGTGCACATACAATTGGGCAAGCACAATGTCTCACATTCCGTACTAGGATTTATTGCAATACAAGTGATATCAATGCTGGCTTTGCTGCTACTCGTAAACGTAAATGTCCAGCTTCTGGTGGGAATGCAACTCTTGCACCTCTAGATCCGGTGACACCTAATTCTTTCGATAATAACTACTTCAAAAATCTTATTAAGAAGAAGGGTCTTCTTGCATCAGATCAAGTGCTTTTTAGTGGAGGATCCACTGATAGCGTTGTTCTTGAATATAGTAAGAAGCGTAAAAAATTCAAATCTGATTTCGCAGCTGCCATGATAAAGGTGGGAAACATCAACCCTCTTACTGGCTCTGAAGGGCAAATCCGAAAGTTATGCTATGCTGTTAATTAACTTGCTTTCATATCTATATCATAAAGAGTTAGATGTTAATGATATTTGAACTTTTTTATGGAATGATCTCCGTAATCTACTATTCAGTTTTCTGTAAATTTGTTGCACTCATATCTCGGTTTTCATATTCAGTTTTCATATCTATATCAAAACTGGTGAAACTTATTTGGAAATTAAAGACAATGAAGAGAACTGGAGTCCAAAGTTTGATAATACATGGGAAGATAAAACGAATATATATAAGTAGAAGTTCTCTGTAGTCATAATGTTGAGACCAAGCTAATTTTATTACTATGAGAAGCTTGCAGCTTAATAGAGGTACAATCAACGTTTTAAAAAAGGGATAGACATTAACTAAGTGGAGGGGACGGTTAGGTCCAACCTATTTGATTGACGGCCGAACTAATTAACTGTTTTAAATTAATATTTAAAATTTTTTTATAATTTATTATAAAATAAATAATTTGAATTATCTTAATATCAAAATATATTTGGATTGATGACATATATGTTTAAAATTAATATATGAGATTTTAGGTTTAAGTCCTAATAATTAATTTTTTTAATTAATTTTTTTATGTTGACCATGTCAAATGTCATTTTTTAGCTTGTTCAATCAAATAATTCAAACAGTTCAATTTAATTTAATCCAATCTAATCCAACCTAAATCCAAAAATGATTTTCAATGGAACCAAAACTGTTTCGACCAGCGGGTGACAATTCAAAGACCGATCCAATTTTTAAAACCATGGGTGTAATCATAAAAATTATGAGTAATATTATGTGTATATATTTTTAATATATAATTTATATACATAAATGATGTATCATCATATGATTGAGTGTTACTTTATATTTAATTTAAATTCATCTAATTATATAATAACACATTATCTGTATACACAAATTATGTATTAAAAATGTGTTCACATAATTTTATTAAATTATTAAAGAATGTCAAATCTAATGTGTACATATTGAGAAAAGAAATGGATATAATTTCAAAAAACTACTACATGTATCTATCTATCAATAGAAATATGGAAAAAGTCTTAAATTTATTTTTCAACATTTTATTTTCTAATAAAAATTCTATAAATACATTATAGATAATGCAACTCATGCAATCCTCAGCCAATTCAAGTGATACCTTCCCTTTTTTACTGAATCAACCATGCCACCCAAAGTTTATACATGAACTCAACAAATAAAAAGTATCCATGTTGAGATATGCCTAATAAAAGAATCAAACCCTAACTTGAAGCAAAAAGACCTTGTGAAGTAATTGTAATATACTTATGGTCTTAACACTACAACATGTTGTGACAATTAAATGTCACTATAAAATTATAGGAAGTAAAAAATATTTAAAAATGTATTATGACACTTATAATAATTATATTGTGACACTAATGATGATCATTTTTTTAGTCCAACACTAAAAAGGAAAGGCTTTAACAACAGAAAAATAACAAATGGGTAAAAATCTAATCATTAGAAGTGTTATTTTTATGATTTTAGTGACTAATTATTTATAATTTCATTAAAATTAAATAAATTTAGACTTTAATTATAGGCTTTTCAAATTTGTTACTAAAAAACTTACAAATCCATTGTTATTGTTCTTAAGGGTATGTAAAATGTTACAATAGCATCACAATCGATTGAACTATGAATGACATTATATAAGACTAAAACTAAACCAAGTTGACTCAATCTCAAAATTTAGTTTGGCTTGGTTGGGTTTGACTTAAATTTATTTAGTTTAAATTTAAAATGAGTTCAAACAAAAAAAGTTAACTCATTTTTCTAAACTGTATTGAACTAAAGTTAAAGAGCGTTTGATATGGTTCAGTTTGAACTTGACTTGAATTCATAGTTTGAATATATCATTTAGATTTGTGGTTCAAATTCAGTTTGGAATCATGGTTCTAATCCAATAAGCCCAAAATATATACTAAGGGGGCGTTTGATTTGGATAATATTTTATTATCAAGAAAGAGAAATTACCTTAAAAATAGATTACTTAAAAGATTACTGAGTATAAATTATTACTATGTTTGATAAAATTTGACAAGTATAAATAATTATTGTGTTTGGTTAAAGATAATAAAATAATACTAGTAAATTATTTTACTTAAATATACTTGAATATAATTATTTTTAAATTTTTTATATTATTTATTATATTAATTAAAAATAAATTTATTTTTATTCAAAAAATTAATAAATAATAATATAATTATAATAAAATCAAAATTACTTTGGTAATCTTTTTATACCTATATTACTTGTCATATTTGTGAAAATATACCTTGATTGTTTTACTCTGTTTCCCAAACACATGATTTGTATATAACCCCTAACCTAATTCAACCCTAACCGAAATTCAATCCAACATTCAATTCTCACTCCGCCGAGTCCACTCATTGTTCGAGTGTGCTCTGAATGGATACATGTATGGACCTTTTATGCTCCTATTATTAAGATATTCTGATTCTGATTCTGATTGCAGGTGAGTCGCATTTCTTATAACTGCAGATGACGATCGACGATGAGAGTTCTATTTAAGTCGAAGGACTTCCCTGTAACGCCACTGAGTGCTCCTTTTGCGAAGTCTTCGATCTCCACGGTTCAGTTGTCGCCATTAAGGTCTCACACCCAGTATTCATTTCATTTATCTTTCAATTTCGTTTATTTAGGTTTTATATTTCTCTTTAATTCTTCCATTTTTTGTCTTTCAAATTTACATTGCTTCGTTTTGTCATCATTATATTTCTTTTTTGGTTCGTGGAGAGATCTGTACACTGTTTACTCAAACTTTTATACAAAATAGAAGTATAAAAAGAATAAGGAGAAAATAGAAAAATAAAAAATATTATTTATTGAATGCTACTTTTCTTGTAACTCCATGCATAAATATTATTGATTATTTTATGATTTTGTATTTAATTATAAATTGGGTAATTAATGATTAACTGGCATTTATTATGAGTTATGGTATTTAATATTTGATGAAGAAGACGGTGAAATTTTAATTACATATAAGTTATTAGCATTATAATGTGGATAATGAATGTGAAATTTTCATTACTTGAATTCTAGTGTTTTTTAACCAATAGGTGTGTGATAAAATAAATAAGTTGAATATATATATATATATATATATATACACACAAATAATTATGTGTCACACATGATTGGATAATTAAAAATTAAAAATAAAACAACACTTAATCACATGATGACACATATTGTTTGTATACAAAAATTGTGCACAAAGTTTTAATGATATATATATATATATACAGATTTATATGTGAGAGAAGCAAATGAACTAACTAAAAAAATATATATTAAAAACAACAGTGTTATGGCATCCACTTTGAGTACACAAAGAGAACATAGTCTTTATGTTTATCACAAATTGTTTTTTTTTTTTTTTTGCATGTAATTCAAATCAAAGTTTCACAAACGCAACAGAGACTTAAACCTAAATTTTCTCCCTAAAGTTTTTAATACTTTATCAGTTTTGCAAACCATTGATGTCAATATTATACAATCTTAAAATGTTTAAAATCATTGGTGACTTTTTAAGTATGAGCAATACTAAGCATATCTATTTTGAGTACATAAATAAATACACATTTATGTCTGTTATTATGTGATTGAGTATTATTTTATCATAAATTTAAAACTATCCAGTCATATAACGACACATATCAAATATGTACTCATTTGTATATTCAAGATTGATATACATAATTTTATTGTTTATGTTGGAAACATTTAAACATGCCAAATTGAATTCTATAAATTTTGTAAATATAAATTGGCGTACTTTGATTCGAGTTTGCAATGAAGCTCATCTGAATACAATATGAGGTGTTGACATGAGTTATTTCCACAATCCCACTTGTCCACATACTACATTCTTTTTGGGAGACATTTGTTTTTGTGTTTACTATGCCTTGGGAGAAGAAGATGAGAGACTAATGTTTTATTTTTTGCGTTCATCTCTATGGGATGACAATTTTTGGACATTTAAATAATAGTCTAATTGTCATCCAATGACCTGAAACAATTGCATTTCGATAATTAACTAAACCTGATCAGGTCAACCCATCATAGGTGAACCTATACCTAATATCTTCTACTCACACATGATGGAAGACCTAAATCAAATACTTGTTCACAAAAATCTCATATGACAGTACTTTCATACTTGTAAATGTGTCTTACAACCTCACGAGCAACCTGCATTTGAGAGCTAAATGTTATGTATTTGTTAAGAATAGCATAGTACTTCAATCCGAATAAAACAAAATAATGCGTTAGGCTCACAACATCCTAAACTTACTCGATTATACTAACTCTCATTAATCTCTTATTTATCATTGTGTTATTTTCCTATGTATCCATGATCAACTCCATTCTCTCATATGAATGACATGATCGTTCAACCAATGGACACACGAAATATATAAGTCTTCATTTTCTACTCAAAACCCTCAGTTTAAACTTAGCTTATTTTCTAGGCATGTTCTATAGACCGAATTGTGTGTGGCCATAGGTGCTAAACTAAGATAGCAACATTAAAAGTAAACATCAAACAACAACAAAGTGTCAAAGGATACCAATATTAGATACTCCTCATAAAGTCTCACATAGTAAGGGAACAGAGATTCATCCTCTCATTACTTCAACTAGTCGTCTTATTTATGCACACATGATATGAATCATTTATTACAGTGTGTTTTTTCTAAAATGTCATTCTCAATACTATAAATATCTTACTTCAGTCGCTACACTCAACATCTAATCTGAGTTTTTAATCATCATCACATTTGCAGGTATTTATCCATATTAAGAACTCACATTTGACATTCACAAGTTATTTGGATGTGGAGAATCTAAATCGATCATTTTCAAATGTATCTATCCATGACCTTATCTTGATCGATCATCAAGGGGACATTTTAGCTTTGATAAATTTTTTTCTTGAGAAATTTGTCTCTCATTAGCATGCTCTCTCAACATCACTTTTCTCAATAATAATCTCTCATCTTTACTTGTTCTCTCAACGCCAATGGTGATTGCTCGTGTGAATAAGCCAATTTCTAACTTGTTTGACATTATAATCTAGTTGAGTTAAAAATGATGTGTATGCAGTGAAAAAACAATAATTTCATAATGCAAGTTCAAATACAAATTAAACTTGAATTTTATGATTTTCTATGTTATGTCACCAGTACAATATATAAGTTTAACAACTTAGCAATCACAGTCTACGCAATCCAAGAAATTCAATATGTGTAAAATATACTTTTCTTGGAACAATCTTGGTCAAAGGATCAACTATCATACAATGCATAGAATTATATTGTACACTCATTTTCCTCTTGGAAATGATGTCTTTTAGAACATTGTGTCTAGTATCGATATGTTTGATTATCCTATTATACTCAGGATCGTTTATTTCAACAAAAAACTATTGCTCTGACAATATCATCTTGTTTACCCAGATTCACAAAAAATCTTCTTAACCAAATAGTTTCTTGCACAATTACTGAACAAGTTATATACTCACTCTTCATTATAAATAAGGCTACGTATCTATGTTACTTATCACTCTAAGATATGAGCCCTTTTGGAGTTAAAAAATATAGCCAAAAATTGATTTGTGTTAGTCTAAATTACTTCCCTAACTGACATCTAAATAGCCAATAATCCACAGACCCTTTTAAATATATTAACAAAATATATATAGCCTTTCAGTGCTCTTTTCAATATTAACTCATGTCGACTAACTAGCCCAACAACAAAACAAATGTCTAAGCATGTAAACATACATAATACATCCAATGACATTTGAATAGGTAAATATTAACATTTCTTTACTTCAATCTTAAGTTTTAGGACTATCTCTCAGCTCATTAATTTGCCATTTGACATCGAAGTATCAACAGGTTCACAGTTTACTATATTGAACTGTTATAGAATCTTTTGAATATTATACTGTTGTGATAGAGTCAAAAGCTTTTTTGAACAATCCCTATAGAGTTTAATTCCCAATATCTGATTTGTTTACCCATATCTTGTAGGTGAAAAGTATGGACAACCATCATTTAATGATCATCACTTACTTCAAATTATTTCTGACTATCTACACATTATCATACATATAGATAAAATTGCAAAATTTGTCATTAGATTTTGTCACTAGATTTTGTCACATAGGTATAGTTGTCTTGATTAATGATTTTAAAGTTATAAGGTATTAATGAAATTTTAAGTACCAATGTTTGGATGACAGTTTTAGGTCGTATTACATTCTTGAAGTTTGCACACTTTGTGTTTCAGACCTATAACAACGAGATTTATATCTCGTTCTATACAGATTGTTTTGTCAAGCTCACCACCAAAAAAAGTTGTTTTGATATTCATCTGATACAATTCTAAATTTAAATGTGTTACTACAGTTAGAATAAACCATATTGAAGCAAATTTTATAAATAATGAAAATATCCTTCTTCACAATGTATACCTACTCATTGGGTACAGTTATTCACCACAAGGTAAAATTGTATCTATTTATTAAGATATCCACTTTACAATTGATTCAGAGAATGTAATTGTTCCTAATGGGCTTTCGACCTAACGATAAGTTAACCAAAACCTAGAATTAGTTTGTTTCTATGTATTTCATTTATTCTTCCAATGCATCTCAATATTTTTCTTATCAAGGATGTGACAATTTTTTTTATGATTTTAGGTTATTTATTATCTTGGGGAATGGTTATGAAAACCTTGTTTTCAATTTAAAATGTCACTAGAGTACTTAATCTCAATACTCCCACTAAGCTATTATGGATGAAGCAAGCAATTGAGGATTATTGCTCTCACTATCCGAAATAAGTTAGAGCTCAATTTTATTTGCTCTCACTATCTAAAATAAGTATAGGTATTATCTCTTAGGACTCAACTAATGGTTGTTAAGATTTACCTATCCTAATTTTTCTCTTATCTTATTCAAATGAAACCTTTATCAACATCATCCCTATTAAGAAAAATATCATCTTATGAATTAATATCTCTTATTATAGTTTCAGTTAATCTTCTAGTAGAATCCTTCATAATGAATAGATACCCTTTAAAGTGTTCAACGTATCTTATAAGGATACATTCTTTTCTTCTTAGTCTCAGTTTTTTAAATTCATGGGAAAAGCTATGGATAAACACTATTAACCACTAAGATTGTAATCAATTAACTTAGGTTTTCTACCTGACCAAAACTTATAGGGAGTGGAAGCAACTGATTTAATAGCCACTCGATTAAGTACATAGGTAACAGTTAATGTCATATCATCATAAAGTGACATTGATATTTTGCTTGTGCCATTGTTGACCTAACCAATTCTAATAGAGTTCAATTACTCTTTTCCATTACACCATTTTGTTATGAAGTTCTTGAAATTATTAATTGTCATACTATTCCTTTTTCACTGGTCAACCCTTTGAACTTTTTGGATAAATACTTAAGACTTCAGTTAGTTCTTAAAACTTTTATTCATTTTGTCTAATTGATTATCAACTTCAATTATATACATAGTGTCTAAAGTAGTCTATTGCTTTTAACTTATGGGGGATCAACTAAACAAGACCAAATTGAGCATTATCATCAACACAAGTAATGAGAAATGAGATACATTTTTAAACTTTACATTCATAGGAATACATATACCCAAGTATATAAATTGCAAAGGAAGTCAGTATCTTACAACTTAGTCAAATGGCTTTTTCTAGTAGTCTTTTCAGCTGGGCAATGTTCATATGTAGACGGTTTTATCTATATGAAAGTTTCTAATAAACTTTCATAGCTAATTTTATTCAATCCATCTTGGCCAACGTTTCCGAATCTAGTATGTTATATATTTGTATTCATATTCAAATATATAGGAGAAACAAATAATAAAAAAACTATCATTATCATAATGAAAGGTGAGAAACACTTTATAACCATTCAACAAACAAACCAAATCCATATAAATCAATTCTATCATATTTTGATAAATTATTCAGAGAAATTTAAATTATATCCTAGTTTAAGAAATACAAGTACTTTGACCAAGATTCATTGAATATTTAGAGTATATTAGATTGCATGTAGGTATAAGATTCGACCACCTTGCAAAACTCATTTGCTTATGTCCATTCCTCTTACTATAACACTTATGTTGTTGCCCACATAAATCCAACTCACTTACTTTGGAATTCAACAAAAATCTATTAAAGATTTTTTATCATTAGTTACTTAGTTGGTGGCTTTTGAGTCCATAATCCACATAGGATAATACTCATTAAATATCATAGTACTAAAACTAAAGTTTCATCACTTTATGTAAAATCAGATAATATCATTTTCAGCTCCATTCATTCTTGAGCGAATTAACTCCCGTTACTTATATTGCAACTAATCATTTTTTTGTCTTTTCTTGCAGTACATTTGCCACTCTCCCGTTTATATTCCTTGTTCTTTTTCTTTGAGCATTATACGACCTATTTCCCCTACTCGGACTGAAGTTATTTACTTAAGAACCATAAACAACTTTTGGAACTCAACTTTGTAACGTATGTATTAGTACCAAGTCTAGCTGTCTTAAGGGTGTTTGTCCTCTAGTTCTATATGGCAAGAACTATTAACAAAAATTCCTTGTATTCTTATTATGGGTCATATATGCCTTCATACGCTTCTACTTTTGGGAAGAGATCACTCTACTACATGAACTTATTGTTCATTTGTTAGGTACCCCTAGCGGACTTCAGTTTTATAGTTATCTTTTACATCTATCAAATTTACAATCAACTGCTTTCATTTGGGATTGTAGTTCCTTCAAACTTTTTTATCAAAACCGTATTTATGGCTTATGCAGTTGAACATTACTAGTATTCATATACTTGATCGTTATTCATGGAACTGATCAAGATATCACATGAAGTAAGTCTTGTTTCTTACATACGTGATGTGTATCCACATCACATTTGTGTAAGACATCATTCAAGTTCCTATCCCTTAGTCAATTGTGACTCTATCTTTACCTGATTTACGACTTCTAAAGTCTTTTGCTCATCTAATATATTGTGCATTTTTAAATATCATACTTTGTAATTATCCTTATTCAGTATCATTCTTATTCCAATCAACCATCATTTCCTAGGATGTTATGTTTAACTAGATCACATAGACATATATCGAACATAACTCAATCAATTCAATCAAATATTTATCAATTGTCAAAATTATGTATTAAAATTTAAAATATCTCACATAAGACACAAAATCAAAAGTTCACTATGTTTTCAATCATCTTTCATGACTTAAATGTTTGACATTTTAAAATTTAATCTAATTACGCCAATATTAATTCTAGATGAGAATTTTACTTCTACCTATCTCAAAATTTTCACAAATAACAAATAAAAAATATATGACATAATAAATGCATCATTTATATTGACTATGACTATTTCATCAATCTCGTATCATTCTCAGAGTCACTTTATCCATGATAAAATTTCTATGAAATTTGTACTAGGTGAAATAGTTCGCATTTTGTTAATTTCAAAATAACATCAAAACGGTGGATTTTTGCGCGTACATTACTAAGCGTCGTTCTTAGCAAGTTGTAATGTATCCACTCAGTCCCAAAAGTTTTCAAATTCTTGTCCCAAATAAGATCATTAATTATGAGGTTAATAGTCATGCATGGATATTATTAGACTATGTTCTATCTCTTTTTCAATTAAGAAAGGACGACTAATTACATATATCAACATGTACCATTAGATTATTAGATGATCACATCATTTACTTAATGTGATGGTCTTTGATCAACAAACTTGCATAAATTAAAAACATGTGTTTTTGAAATACCAATATATGTTTTCAAGAGCCAAAATGAGGTATTACATGTCTTTGCGCACTGCAGAACCTATGGAACACATTCCATGCATAGATCCGAGTATCACACAACTATCATGCTAAAAAAAAAAAGGATTTCATGTTCTAAAACGCATCATGAAGGGTTATGCACACACTGTCATGCACTAAAGTATTGTCTTACGTGCCTTCACTAGCCAAAATAGTGTATTCACACACGTTCACATGTCGGGAGTGAGCCACACGTGCCACCACATTTTGAAAGTCCTCTCTTACATGTTTTCAAATGTTCTCACATGTCAATTGACTAGTTAAACTTTGATTGTTAATCGATTAACTGACCCAAATGGATGTTAATCGATTCGAGTTCAATCTGATTAATTATAGGTTGACCCATTGACTAACTGGTTCGTGCAACCGGTTGACCAACAGGTTAGACAATCCATTTTTTCAACTCGATTACAACCCGATTATGTACAAAGAACCCAAAAATTTTTGTCAACAAATTATACATTTTTAGTCACCCTCCAACAATAAAACCATAGGGCTTTTAAAGCTCTAGTCGATCATTCATCTTAGACTGACGGCGGCCTCGAACGTTGCTGGATTTTGGTGATATGGCGGCAAGAAAAACACATCATAGGCCATGGTTTCAAACTTTATTTTCATCAATTTTGACTCTATTTCACTACGATTTTTTATTCAATACATGTAGAGGACATCTAGGTTTCATTTTAACATGTTTCTAACATTCAATTTCATGCAATTTGGTCAAATTCAATTCTTGCCAGAAATTCGAATTTAAACAGAATTTCATTCTAAAATCAAAAAATTTAGATTATATTATTCATAGAATACCTAATTTAATTCATAGAAAACATGACATATTCACGACCTACACTCTGATACTAATGTTGGAAACATCTAAACATGTCAAATTGAATTCTATAGATTTTGTAAATATAAATTGGCATATCTAGATTCAAGTTTGCAACAAAGCCTATCTGAATATAGCACAAGGTATTGATGTGAGTCATTTCCACAATCCCATTTGCCCACATATTGTATTCCTTTTAGAAGAAATTTGTTTATATGTTTACTATGCCTTGGGAAAAAAAGAAGAGAGACTACTATTTTATTTTTTGCATTCATCTCTACGGGATGACAGTTTTTGGACATTTAAATAATCGTCCAACTACCATCTAGTAACCTTTAAAAACTGTCTTTTGGTAGTTAAGTCAACTAGGTGGGATCGACCCATCATCGGTGGACCTAGACCTAATAGTTTAAATATAAGAAAACAATATTAAAATCTAACCTTTGATTTTATATAGTCAAATTAAAGAGATTAATTCCTAATTTCTTAGAAAGAAAATTTGATTGTCAATGGAATTTACTAAATAAATACACCTATTTGGTAAAAGCCATTAATGTTGATTATCTTGTTATTATATACAATTAAATGCATTAGTGTTCATGTTTTTACATATCTTGATGGAGACATGTTACTTTGGATTTAATCTATGTAAGAATTGGTCTGCCATAGAGACCTAACTAATTGTCACAAATGAATATTGTTGATCAATTATCTAAAGGATTTTTTAGGAAAGTTATCCTTGAATTGTCAAAGGGATGGGTCTAATCCTACAATCCAAAGAAGTAACATAACCTCTACAATTAGAGATCCTATTAAGGAGGTTCAAATGGATAAATGCAAATTATTTTGCATCACTCATTAAAAATTATCGGTAATATGAACATATCTAAGAGGAGATATGTTTCTCTTATCTTTATGGCAAAAGTGATTGTTATATGATGTTATAGAATGACATTTGTCCTAAATAAGTTCAAAGGAAGAATATTATTGAAAATTATAGATCACATATACCTTTAGGAAACTCATTTAAATGAGAATCGTTATGAGGCCAAAACCTTGAGAATTTGCCCATTCTCTAGAAACTCTTATAAGAATCAAGATAGAGTACAAACTATTAATAATGCTAATATGAAAAAACCAAGTCTTGTCAATATTATCTATAGCGTAGATTTAAGTTTGGTTAGGTACAAAATTTTGAGACATAGTTCCATTACAAGTTTTCAAACCTTTGTTGAGAAAGGTCCAAATGACAATGGGGAAAGGAATGGTCAAATACCTCAATCCATGTTCCTTTCCTCAATATAGTAAGGCCAAAAGACTATTTCCCATCCAAGGTATGCTATTTTCCCAAGATTCCCCTCGTTAACTTTGAAAATCCCATTTACCCACCCGTGGACAGTTAAAACTAACGGTTTCAAAGGTAAAATCATCATTTTGTCTATATTATAAAAAATAAACTTAAATTTGATTTAATTTTTCTCCCTAAACCCTAAAAACTAACAATTTCCTCCAACTCAAGTTTTCAAAAGTAGTATTTTTCCCCTTAAGGTTTTAAAGAGCCATCGGAAGAAGACTGTGTTGGAGAGGAAGAAACAACACCAAAAAATTGAATCTAAAAGTTAAAAACCCTAGAGGGGAAAATGTTGTTTTCTAAAACTTGGGTTGGAGTGAAATTATTAGTTTCTAGGGTTTATGGAGGAAAATGATATAACTAACGGACTCAGTTAATTTTAATAATTTATGGGTGGGTAAATAAGATTTTCAAAGTTAACGAGGGGAAACTTGGGAAATGCGCATACTTTAGGTGGGAAATAGTCCTTTAGACATATAGTAATAACAAAGAATCCATGTCCTATAACACCCATAGCTAAGCCCTAAGACACTTTCATCTTTTTCTTTATTTTGTTATGAACCAAGTTGAGTAAGAATGATTTTCTAGTAGAGACAATCATGCACCACAAGAGTGACATCCGTTCATGCCTTAGAAGGGCAAAAAAGTCAAATGTAACACTCACAAGTAAGCCTAAAGGTACTTCTGTCTTTTCCTTTATTTCATTATGAATTGAGTAATAATGATTTTCTAGTAGGGAAGGTCATGCACCACAAGCATAACACTCATTCATGACTTAAAAGGGCAAAAATGTTATTTCATGTTGAACATGTAAGAATGACTAAGTAAAGAGTAGCACATGCCTATATGTGCAAGAGCACAAAACTGTGTGTAATCAATGAGTTTGAATTTTTGGATAAGATCAATTTTGCAAAAATTTTGAAAACTATAAATTATTGAATAATGTCACACACGCTCATGTGTTGTGTTTGACAAGTAAAATAAAAAAAGGTAAAAGGCTTGATATGCATTATTTTGCACACATATCTTTTCATAGCAAATCAGTAGCCACCAAGGAGAAAAAAAGTGCAACCAAAGAAGTTATAAAAGGAGATTGGATCCACCAAAATTACCATAACCATATGAAGACGAGCATTCTCCAAAAGATAAGTAAGTATGGTGCCTTCGGTTGATTAAGTCTTAGCTTAAATGATGATATGTATGATCTATTCTTGAGAGATTTTATTATTTTGGATTTGTCATGATGCCTTGATTATTATGTTTGTGTTATTATGCCTAAAGATTTGTTGAATTATGTGTTTATATGATTGAATATGAGTAGATGTGAAGAAATCATGAAATTATAGTAGTGATATTCATAATTTAAGAATTTTAATGCATGTAATGGAATTCTAGATATTGATATGTTGTTTAGAGTTAATAAGAGAATATGTGGTATGAGTTAGAGATCTTAGGTTATGGTTATTTAAATGGAAACTATGAAATCTAGTATAACAGAAAATTGGAAATCGTAACACATAGTCATGTTCGCAGGTATACATTCATATATGTCCTTTTAGTAAAAGATGACTTTGTGAACAATAATGCATTCGTTCCAAGGAGAGACTCAAATAATCTTGTGTATGAGACTTAAACCCATGTGTGGTTTCCTCAAAAGTGGACAATCATGTTAGATTAAGGAACGACCATGTTTGGTCATAGTTTTAGTGTTGGTCAACATAACGTTGACAATTAGACAACAATTAGAGGGGTGTTCATCCTTGATAGGACATACAACCATGTAAGGACTTTGTGACTAACATGGGAAAAAGTAGGCATAAGGAATGCCTATGTGTTTCAAGCAAAAGTAGAAAATATTATTTTACCCTTAAGTTATGTGCAAAAAAAGCAAGAGAAAAGAAAAAGAAATGAGAGACCTTAGCAAGGCAACTTAAGATAGTTAGCTAAAGTAAAGATGCTTGACTATATGAAAGACAACACAACCTTGACCTAGTTGAATCTGATTCGAAAATAGAAAAGTTTTAAGAAAAATGGTGTACACTTAAATAACCACCAATTGTGTGCATAAATGACGAGATATGTGAAAGTAATAGGACTATATAAGAGAAAGATACCCATATGATGCATCATGCACTTGACACTAAGGTGCATTAGCCACATAGTTTGGTTCAGTACAGTTTAAGTATGCATGGTAAAAGATTATGACATTTAAGTTAGTTCCTCATATGGTTAGCAAGATACATCACATACGAACCCATGGTAAAGGCCACCCAAGGGTGGTAATTAAGACAATAATTTCATAATTAGGCATATCTAGAAAATAAAGGATTATGACCAATTCCCCACATAACCAAGGTATTATAGCTAGTTAGCTCGATAGTATGACCGATGTATGTGTAAAGCACAATAGTAGTAAACATCTTGGATGTCAATTACTTTCACTAAGACACTAGATATACTAAGATTAGTTAGGCTTTAGTAGTCTATGTAAGATGACTTATGCATTTAAGGCATGAGGATGCCAAAAGTAGACATATGGTTATAGGAGGAAGTTAAAAAACATGCACTTTAACCATATAAGTAACTTAGTGGTGAAACACCAAGTTTAAGATTTATGCTTTATACAAGGTGTTAGGGTAAGTATCTTAGAGCCAATCACATTTGACATTTAAATTGTAATTTTAACCTAACCACTAATAAAAGATTTATTGTTATTCAATTCATATGTCAATTAATTATATGATTGTATGAATAACATGTCATCAAAATGGCAGTATTATGATAAAGAGATCAGACAACTAATTGTAGGAATCCTATATACATATTAAGTGGTCATTCTAGAAATGTCTGTAATCTTGACATTATAATGAATAAGGGCACGTATAATGAAAAATATGATTATCATAGTGTTGAGCGATCCCACCAAAAGATAACGATAGTTTTCACATGTTAAAACTATTGTAAATAGTTTGATGTAACACATAAATGCACATTGTAGATTGTTCACTGAAATGACCTGACTAGAGGATATCTATATAGATGGTTGCTCTATTTTTTATAAAATAAATCCTTTGAACATCACAAATGCATGTGATCTTTTGAATTAAGGTCGTCAAACCAACTTATGTAAAGATCGATATGGTTTAATGTTATCCAATGTGTCATCATAACTAGGATAACCATAAAGATATGATTATCCATATCATGAGATACATGGAGGTTATGGTTGATTAATAAAAGATTCATCACTCATGAGAATATGAGAAGATAACTCACATAAGAATACTGAATAACATCTATGATCACATGAATCTATGGTCATAGTGGGATTAGGTTGTAGCTTGATCTGGGTTGGTTATTAATGTTTATCAGTTCATACTAAACAACCACTGAGATAGATACATTTTTATATCTCAGTCTTAAGAGATATTGGTTGATGAAATGATTGAATTGCATATAACTATGATGAAAGTTTGGTTTGACCATGCCTTGACCAAAAACATAGCCATGCATGACACTGGTTAGTCGTGCACTTAGTAGGATAAGGTGTCGAACGTTCTATTTAATTATGCCAACCGATACCATGCAAAAAGGTGATGTGTCAGTTGTGTAAGCCAACACAAAGTGTTTTGGAAGAGTCGTGCACATGTGATATTCTAACCGTGTATGGACTTCCAAAAGATTTATATAAAGGCATGCTACGTGGGAAAGAAAATACAACGTTTTATTTTATAAACCCAAACTGCCATAGTTTTCTCTGTCCCTCTCCTGAGAACATAGCCTTTCTATCTAAGAGCCCTAGCAACCTCTTGATTAGATTAGCCTCTTCCTTCCTTTATACTCCATATGGATACTAAGACATCAGCTCTTGAAGATTGGATAGTATTCTATCTCAAGCCATGTGAAGATTGAATGAGTCATCAACGCAAGTATAATACTAAAAGACCCTATGTGTGTTTTATATGTTCATGAATCATATGCATAAAACAAGTATTCAAGGTTGTTAAATTTTTAAAATTTTTAATTTCACTGCATTGTTGGTTATCGATGCCTTGAAAACCTAATAATGGTATCAGAGTTGTCATTTAGCATATTTTTCATTAAAAATATACCTGTAGTTCGTTTTAGTTAATTATATATGTTGTTGCATGTATTTGAGATTAATCAAAATTGAATTAAAATTTAATAAAGTTGATTTGCAATCATGTTGTTGCATGATTTGCTGAGTTTCATGTATAACGTAAAATGATTTAAATTATTAAGTGATGGTTTCAAGATTTTTGTTTGAGTTTTATTGATATTGTAGGTTTAACACAAGTTTAACGTCACTGATTTCATGGTGTGAATATGGTTTACGTGTCGTATTTTCTCACTTTGGTATTATTGTTTACCGATATTGGGGAATTTTTCAAGTTATTTCATCACGAGAATAAGCCTAGAATTTTGTGTCTAGAAATCACTATGCATGATCGACATTAAGTTGTGCATGAGGGGTAGCTGTGTGACACAACCCCGACATCATGTTGTTGAGCACAGCTAGACATCTCTTGTCCAATCATGCCCTTGTATAATGCCAATTGTGTCATCTTTGTGTTTTTTAGTCTTGCACAATAGTTTCCAGTTGTGCATACTTCTAGAATTTTGATGAAATTTAGAAGCATGGTTAGACACTTCACTTGCACTCTCAACAAATTAGAAAAGATCAATCTAGTTATGTTTTATTGAATTGGGACTGAATTGAGATTTTCTTAACCTTTGAGGTTGCCTTTTAATTTTACAAAATTTTAGAGACCAAAAATAATTTGACACTTAGGTAAATAATAATTAAAAATTTAATTTTTTAATTAGAATGTATATGTATGGATGTATTTATGCATAATTACACAACTAATGAACATATGTTGTTTTTATTTTTGGGTTTGTAATTCTTAAATAAGATTTGCACCCTACCTTTCTTCCCATTCTTCTTTTAGATTAGGCTTAAATTTTGCTTTCTTAGAAATCTATAATTAAGAAACAAAGTCATGTATTTATCGAAGATCTGAAGACTGAAGAGAAAAAGACAAACATGAAGATGAAGACTAACCTAAGTTAACTAGTCAAATTCCTTTTGACTCGAGGGGCATGACTTTAGTTATGGTTGTGTATTAACACATTTATTTTACATTATATAATGTATGTGTTGGTTTTATTTTTGCAAATAACACCTAACATACGGCTTAAAACTGATGAGATTTTTAATTACAACCTTCAACATTGAATATTAAGTTTAAAATTTAGTTGGTGTCTTTCACTATGATGTCATAATTAAGCCCCTATTGGTTGGAACTTAGCTCATCAAAGTGAAGGGTATACTTCTACCAGGTGAAAAATTGGGAGTTGATCATATTAAGTCTGACTTAACTAATGTACTTTGCTTGTTCACTAAAATAAATGTGAAATAAGTTAGAGGCATGAGTAGGAAATGCATTTGTTGATGCAAGAAGATATGTAATATCCACCCTATTGATACGGAAAGTCAAATTTAATATCACATGATTTGTTAGGGTAACATCTAGCTTGAGATTATGGGCTTTTGATGATTAATTTGAAATTTACCTATTCGATTAATTCAAACTTATTTATCAAAGTGAAGGGAAAAATTAATGCGGTGAGATCTCGATCTGCTAGAAAGTTTATCGGAACTTACTGAGTACAATAATGAGGGCTATTAGCTTTGGAAAAATAGTAAAAGCATTTTAATTAATTAAATATGTAATTAAAATGTATATTAATAAATAAATAAAATTACTAATTCTTTTATATGTAAATTGTAGATAGCAATATCACCATGTCAAACCCAATGCATTGATCAATTTTTGAAAAAGAAAATTGGCTTTCTGAAAGTAACTTCACTGATTGGTACAAAAATCATCGAATTATACTATGTTAGGATAAGAGGTTATATATCTTTAAGAGGTCGTTGCCCTATAAATTTGATCTTGATGCCACTTAAGAGGAAAAAGTTGCTTTTAACAAGTATCTATATGATTCCATAGAAGTTCAATGCCTCATGTTGACTTTCATATCACTTAAGCTTCAAAAACAACATGAGGAAATGGATATGCTAATCCATACTTGCACACCTTCAAGAGTTATATGACACTCATGCAAGTGTAGAAAAATATAAGGTGTCAAATGTGTTGTTTGACTATAAACTCTCTGAAGAGGGCCAAGTTGGCCCTTATGTGGTCAAAATGATTGGTTACATTGAGCGGTTAGTGATCTTTGGCTTTATCATGGATAATGAATTTGCCATTGACCTGATGTTGAAATATTTCCTTAAGTCTTGGGCTAATTTTGTTATGAACTTTAACCTGAACAAAAAGAAGAAATCCTTTGAAGAGTTATTGTATATGCTTAGGAAAGTTGAACGAGAGATACAAAAGGTAACTTCAAGTAATGTGCTTATGGTTGAAGCCTAAACACCTAAATCCAAGGTCAAAGCTAAACCTAAGCCCAAAGTGAATAAGTAATCTGATATTACTATTTAGCTTACAAGTGGTGTGGGAAAAGGAAAAATTATTTGTTTCTATTGTGGCAAAGTTGGTTATTAGAGAAGACATTACAAGGCCTTTCTAGAAAACAAGAAGAAGACAATTAAAGTGTCTACTTCAGGTATGTTTGTCATTGAGATAAATTATTCTTCTTATTCATCTTAGGTTATAGACATAATATGTGGTTCTCATATTTGTTTTGATATGCAAGGACTATAATATAATAGATTGCTTACCAAAGGAAAGATTGACCTATATGTTGGAAATATAGCAAGTGTTGTTGCATTAACTGTAAGTGTTTGTTATTTTAGGTTGCCTACTCGATTTGTTTTAGACTTAAAGAATTGTTATTATGTTCCTTGTATTTCTAGAAACTTAGTTCTTATGTCTATTTTGGATAAAAAACAATATTTATTTTCGATTGCTGGTGGTACTATAACCATCAGTTTAAATTATATTCTCTATAAAATAGTTGAATTGTCTAATAGGCTATACATTTTAAAACTTGATAATGAAATTTTCAATGTGTAAAAGAATAAACGACTAAAATCAAACAATTTGAATACCATATATCTAGGACATTGTAGGTTAGGCCACATAAGACCGAAAAATATATGATCATTTGAATAAAATGATCATTTGACTTCCCAACATATGATGAATGCGAATTTGTGTCTATTGGGTAAGATGGCCAAAACAACTTTCACTAGACACTATGAAAGTGCGACTGAACAGTTAGGAATCATACACAGCGATGTGTGTGAGCTGATGATAGTGTATAGTAGATATGGTGAAGTTTACTTCATTATATTTATTGATGATTTCAATAGATATGGCTATACGTTTTTTATGAAACACAAGTCTAATAAATTCAAAGAATTTAAGAAAGAGATAAAAAAACAAAGTGGCAAACAAATTAAAATCCTTCGAAATGATCAAGGAAGTGAATACCTAAGTGTTGAATTTAAAGAATACTTGAACTCAAATGGGATAGTATCTCAACTCACTCATTTTGGCATATCACAACATAATAGTGTATCTGAATAGAGGAATAAGACCTTGATGAAAATGGTTAGGTCAATGATGAGTTTTATCAATCTACCCATTTTTTTTGGGTCATGCCCTAGAAATTACTGCCTATACAATGAACTATATCCTATCTAAATCTTTGGATAAAACTCCATATAAGTTATGGACTGGGTAAAAGTCAAATCCAGATTACTCGAGGATTTGGGGTTATGAAGCTTATGTCAAGAAATTGACTTCGAACAAGTTGAACACTAAGTCTAAAAAATGTATCTTTGTGGGGTACCTGAAGGAAAATAAGGGATACTTTTTTTACATCTCAAGGAGTAAAAGGTCTTGGTTGCTTGCACTGACATGTTTCTTAAGAAGAAATTTATCATCAAGAAGACCAATAGGAACAAGGTGAAACTCAATAAAGTTCTTGTACTATAAAATAGCATAGATTCTAGACAGGATGATATGTCATCATAGATGGTTGATCATGATAAGGAAGTTTCTCTACCTCAAATAAGACAACCTTAGTGCATATAAGAGTTACATAGGTCTATAGAGTAAGTTACGAGCCAAAAAGACCTGGTTTTCTCTTGATTCAGTACGGTGTTGTACTGTTCATTCTTAATGATAAACTAAAGACCTACAACAAGGCTGTTTCTAGTCTAGATTCTAAAAAATGGTTAAATGCCATAAAATTCGAAATAGACTCTAGATTCTAGTAGATGCATTTGAAAAGGTAAAACCTGTAAAGTTCAATCGATTTTTAAAAGGAAAATTGACATAGAAGGTAACGTGCATACTTATAAAACACGATTGATTGTCAAAGGTTTCACTCAAAAACATGGTATTAACTATGATGAAACCATTTTACCTGTCAAAATGCTTAAGTCTATTAGGATTATACTTGTTATAGTTGCATGTCATAACTATGAAATCTTTCATATAGGCGTCAAGATTGTCTTCTTAAATGATAACTTGTAGATGATATCTATATGGCATAACCTGATGTTTTCATTCTTGTTGGATAGGCAAGCAAGGTATGCAAACTACAAAAGTCCATTTATGGACTTAAGTTGGCTTCAAAGAGCTGGAATATTCATTTTGATGAAGTCATACGAGAGTTCAAATTTGTCAAAAATAAAGATGAATCGTGTGTGTATAAAAAGGTTAATGAAAGTGTGATCAAATTTTTGGTATGTTATGTTGATGATATATTGATTATTGGAAATTACATAATGAACTTATAATTAGTAAAAGCTTGGTTATCTAAGTGTTTCTCCATGAAAGACTCAGAAGAATCAGCTTACCTTCTTAGGATTAAAATTTAACAAGATAAAGAGCATAAATTATTGGGTCTAAGTCAAAATACATACATAGATAAAGTACTAACTAGATTAAGTATGAAAGAATCAAAGAAAGGATTTTTGCCCATGTCCCATACTATATATCTTTCAAAAGAGATATGTTTATACATATAATTTGAGAGAGATAGGATAAGTAAGATCTCATACGTATTGGCTATAGGATTGATCATATATGTCATGTTATATACAAGGATTGATATCTCTTATGCCTTGAGTGTTTATAGTAGATATCAATCTGATCTAAGTGAAAAACATTAGATAACTATCAAAAACATCTTAAAGTTTCTAAGAAAAACTAAAGATGCGTTCATGGTTTACGGAAGGGATTCTAAACTCACTATTAAAGGCTATAGTGATGCTAGTTTTCAAACTAATCGAAATGAAGTGTTTTGTTTGAATGGTGGTATAGTAAGCTAGAAAAGCTCTAAGCAAAGTACAGTGGCTAATTTTACAATAGAGTCTGAGTATATTGCCTTCTTTGAAGTGACGAAAGAAGTTGTATGGATCAAGAAGTTTGTGATTGAACTTGGAATGATTCCAAGTATTGCCAAACTGACTAAGCTCTGTTGTGACAACAATAAAACGATTACTTAGGCAAAAGAACTACAATCTCATCAAAGGTCTAAACACATACTCAAACAATATCATTAGATTCAAGAAATCATTTAATGAGGTAACATACAAATAACAAAGATTGACACAAATGACAATTTGACTAATCCATTGACAAAAAGTCTTTATCACAATAGAAGCACGATAGGCATATAGCCAAATATGACATTAGATATATGACCAATTGGTTATAGTGCAAGTATAAAATTGTTCAGGTAGGTGTCTTAGAGCCAATAACATTTACATTTTTAACTATAATTTTATATTAAACATTAATAAATAATTTATTATTATTCAATTCATATGTCAATTAATTATATGATTGTATAAATAACATACCCTTATAATGGTAATACTGTGACTAGGGGATCAAACAACCAATCATAAGAACATATTAAGTGATCATTCTAACAATATCTATAATCATGACATTACAATAAATAAGGGCATGTGTAATGATGATGAAATTATCATAGCATTGAACGACTCTACCAAAATATGGTGACAATTCTCACATATCAAAGTTGTAGATAACTTGGTGTAATAAATAGGTGCATATTGTAGACGTGTTCATTGGATTGGCTTGACTAAAGGACATCTATATGGATAGTTACTCCATTGTCCATGGAATAAATCTTTTGAACATCATGTGTGTATATGATCCTTTGACTTGAAGTTGTCAAATCATCTCGTGTAAGGATCAATACAGTTTGACACTATCCAATGTGCTACCGTAACTAAGGTGACCATAAAGGTAGTGATTGACCATATCATAAGATACATAGAATTTATGTTTGATCTATAAAAGATTCGTCACGTCTAAACATAGAAAAAGATATCTTATATGAGAATACTGAATGACATCTATGAATGCATGAATCCGTGGCCAAAATAAGATTAGATCATAACTTGATCCATATTGGTCATTGATGTGTATCAGTTCATATCAAAGAACTACTAAGATAAACACACTTTTATGTCTCAACCCTGTGAGATATTGGTTACTAAAATGATTGAATTGCACGTAACTACAATATTGAAAAATCTTAAGAGATCTTCGTTGACACTATTTCGAATGGCCATGACAATTTGCTAAAGGCTAATTTTGGTCTACATCCATATTTGACTTGAATCCAAATACTACCAACTCAATAGAAAGCTTATGAGTCACACATATAAATGAGTTAAATCAAACTTAGAGGTAAGGATTATTTGCTAACAATCCTAGTGTTTAAAGGTAAAAGAGATACTATGAATGGATTAAGCTTGTCTAAATAGGGTTGAAAGCATGATTTGACCACACCTTAATCAAGTGCATAGCCATACATGACACTGGCTAGTCATACACCTAGTAGCATAAGGTGTAGATTGTTTCATTTAATTGTGTCGATTGACACCATATAAAAAGGTAATGTGTTAGTCGTACAACCCTTTTGAGTTAAGCGACACATGGTGTTTTGGAAGAGTCATGGCATGTGATATTCCAGCCGTGTATGGACTCCTAAACATTTATATATATTGTTTTATTTTATAAACCCTAGCTGGCACAATTTTCTCTCTCTTTCCCTTTCCCGAGAACATAACCTTCCAATCGAAGAACCCTAGCAACCTTTTGATTAGATTAGCCTCTTCATTCATTCATGCTTTATGTAGATACCAAAACATAGCTTCTAAAGGTTGGATAACATTTTGTCTCAAGCTACGTGAAGACTGAAAAAGCCATCAATGCAGTTATAATCCTAAAACAACTTATGTTTGTTTTGTGTGTTCATAAATCATATGCGTAAAACGGGTATCCTAGTTAGGGAGAGTTTTCAAGATTGTTTGATTTTAAAAATTTTTAATTCCACAACGCTACTAGTGATCAGTGCTCTAAAAACCCAACACAAAATATTGATGTGTCATCTACTTACTCAGTGTTTTTCACTCACATATTTCTTTTTTTTTTTTTTGTGGTTTGTAAGTAGAGGTGAATAGAAGGGCCTACAGTAAGCCAACAATCCAGCTCGAGCAGTTGCGTGAGGTTGAAGGGCATGTTCTTCATTTCTAGTTTTATATGATTTTTATGTATTTTCTTGTGTGGATTTTTATGCACTAATATTATTGAGTATGAATTTTCAGATGAAAATTATTGAGATGATGGATTTATAACTATGAATTTAAGTTGTTTTAATTGCACCTTTTTGCTTGTGTTTTAAAGTTAAGTACTTAATGTCATGTTAAGTTTGTTGTAATAAGTTATGATGTCTAAGTTGTGCAAGTCTCTTTGGACATATTTCGTATAAGAGTATGTATTTGGAGAGGAGTGTTACATGTTCTCTCCCACAAGGAAAATTTCTCCTACTATCTTCTCCCAATCCCTGTAAAGAAAATTATTCTCCTCTTACCCTCATATTCTCACAGAAAAATAATGGAATATTATTAACAGTCAAAATATATTTATAATAATTTTAAACTTTTAATAGTAATTCATTATTTAAAAGCTTAGGGGTTTAGGAAAAAGCAAGCCAAATAACCGATTTAGAGGGTTAAATTGTCTTCTATAAAGGAAGGGAAATGTTGTTAGAATTTTTAAAAGATTTGAAAATCTTATATCAACGATAAAAAGAAAGGGCTTAGTTTCACTCAAATTATTCTTTATCATATATAGGTATAAGAGAAACGTTATGCATATCCATTTTTAAGTATATAAATAAAGGGAAATTAAATTAAATATTCATTTTACCCTTTTATTAAGCAAAAATGCCCATTTTCCCTATTCATAAGCAAAAATGTCCATTTTTCCTATTCTTAAGCAAAAATACCTTAAATATTTTTTAAAATACCAAAACTACCCTTCACTACATCTATATAAACCTTCTTGCTCTCACTCTTATTACATACACTTCTCATATTACTCAAACATTCACTCTCACTCTCATTTTTACTCAATATCAATTACTATAGATTCGTTTGGAAGGAAAAAATTTGTATTTCTGAATTCAAATCGAAAAAAGTATTTATACAAATTTTAACTCAAAACTTAATTTTATTTGTTAAATCTAATTCATATGTCATATAGAAAGGGTATTTGGATATTTTATAATAATTTAGGGGTTAAATAAAATATTAGAAAAATATGAGGGGTATTTTGATATTACACAATATATGAAGGATTTTAATAACATGTTAAAAATAGATAGATGTGTTTTGAAACAAGACAACATACAAAGGTGTTAAATATACTGGTATATAATTATGGGGGGTTAATAAAATGTTAAAAAAATATGGAGGTATTTTGATATTAAACATTGTAATAACATTTTAAATGAAATGTTAGGAATAGATAGATGTATTTTGATACAAGATAACATAGAAGGGTGTTAGATGAAATGTTAGACAATTATAAGGGGTTAAATAAAATTTTAGAAAAATATGGGAATTTTTTATATTAAACATTGTAACAACATTTTAAATGAAATATTAGGAATAAATAGATGCATTTTGATACAAGATAATATAGAAGGGTGTTAAATGAAATGTTAGACAATTATGAGGGTTAAACAAAATTTTAGAAAAATATAGTGGTTTTTTATATTAAACATTGTAACAACATTTTAAATGAAATGTTAGGAATAAATAGATACATTTTGAAACAAGATAACAGAAGGGTGTTAAATGAAATGTTAGACAATTATAGGGGTTAAATAAAATTTTAAAAAATATGAGGGTTTTTTATATTAAACATTATAAAATGGTTTTAAATGATATGTTATCAGTATATAGATGCATTTACATACAAGACAACATGTGAAGGTGTTATATGGTATTTTGATATTAAATATTATAAGACGGTTTTAAATGAAATGTTAAGAGTTGATAGATACATTTTCATAAAAAACAACATGTGAGGGAGTTATATGAAATGTTGCATAATTATGGGGGTAAATGAAATATTAGAAAAATATATGGTTGTTTTGATATTAAACATTGTAAGAACGTTTTAAATGAAATATAAGGAATAGATAGATGAATTTTGATACAGGACAACATACAAGGGTGTTAAATGAAATGTTAGATAATTATAGGGGGTTAAAAAAATGTTTAAAAAATATGCGGGTTTTTTTTATATTCAATGTTGTAAACCGATTTTAAATGATATATTATGAGTAGATAGATGCATTTCCATATAAGATAACATGTGAAGATGTTACATGAAATGTTAGATAATTATAAGGGCTATTTTGATATTAAACATTCTAAAACGGTTTTAAATGACATGTTATGAGTAGGTTGAGACATTCTGGTAAATTATAGGTGGCATATATATCAATGGAATGGTTATTATAGATTTTTTCTTATAATTGTTTAATTTTTCCCAAAAATTTATCATTATAGGATTTATAATTAAAATGGCTGATTATGCGTCAGTTCGTTTCCAAGAAGAATGGATTCAACGTGATAACAACACAATGAAATATGTTGGAGGATACAAGCAATTGATTAAAATTCCCTTTGGAACAATATTTGAGGGATTTATTCAACTTTTGGAGGAGCATTATAGTTTTGATCTAATCAAAAATTACCTTCAACTATCCATGAAGCTAACAAAAATTGAGCTCGACTATCCCGTACATATCCAAAATGATAAAGATGTCGAAGGTCTTATTGATATGTCTCACTACTTCTAGGAATGTATTCCTATTTTTGTTACATGTACCCTGATTGAAGGACAAGAAGAAGAAGAAGAATAAAAAGAAAAAATTAGTGAACTGAAAAAAGAATATGATTTGGAAGACTTGATTGATTTCAGCAAAGACGCATTATATATTACAAACTTATCGGCTTATGGAGAGAAAGATATGGTTCCTGACTAAGGTGACTTTGAGGGAAACGACATGACTAATATTCCTTTTGATGAGGCAGAGTCCGAGCATATGTCACCTGTTACCGAGGGTATAAATAGTTTATAGTTTAAAGATCCTATTTTAGGTGGTGGAAATTATTCTAGTTCATTTTTTGACAATATCCTCATTGATCCGTTTAATGACTTCCTGATTTTCCTCCACAGCCATCAACATCATCAAGTGGTACAACATCAATCCAAGAGATGAATGTTGTAAAGCTTAGTGATATTTTTCATAACAAACAACACTTAAAAGATGTTGTGGATCAATTTGCCCTAGAGAAATGATTTCAATACAGGGTAAAGAAGTCTGATTCAGGGCGATGGAAGATTAAGTGTAATGATGAAAAATGTCACTGTTATGTATCTGTAACCAAAGTCAAAGATAGTAAAGTCTTCCAAATCATTAAAATGAATCCAACCCACAGATGTTCAATTAATCAAATAATGCCACATCACCAACAAGCTGGGGCTCGAGCTTTAGGTCAATTAATGAGGTCAAAGTTTGTGTTAATTGATTGAATTTATCAGCCTAAAGAAATAATTATCGACATCGCTGACCAGTATAAAATTGACATTTCATATTCACAGGCTTGGTGGGTAAGAAATTGGGCTTTAAATTCACTGAAGAGCTCACCGGAAGAATCATTTTTGCTCTTACTAGATTATTGTTATAATTTACAGCGTACTAATCTAAGAACCATGATCGTTATTGAAGCAGACAATGATCATCGATTTAAGTGTTATTTCATGGAATTAGGATATTCCATCCCTGCATTTAGACACTATCTTCGACCTGTTATTTACATTGACGCTACTTTCCTTAAAAGCCGATATCTAAGTCATTTATTCCTTGTGGTGGGTCTCGATAGTAATAACTAGATATAACCCATTGATTTCGGTATTAGTAAAAAAGAAGATCACGACACATGGTGTTGATTTCTCAAGAAGGTTAAAGAATGCATCCATGACATACCTAAGTTTGCGATAATCTCAGATCGATATCATGCTATATACTCTGCAATGGTTGAAGTCTTTCCAGATATCCACCATAGGTGTTGTTGCCATTATCTTCTGAGTAACACGCAAGCAAAGTACAAACGCGACTCAAAGGTAACATGTTTAAACATGTATAAAATTTTTATTCTGTTTAACATTTCATAAATTTTGATAATAAAGTTCTCATATTATTTATTACTTTGCAGGTTGCAGGTGCATATTGGAAAGTCGTAAAATCATATATAACAGTAGATTTTAAGGCTATGATATGATCTCTTAATGCGATAAATCCTCAAGTTAAGGCTTCTTCATGTGAGGTCGGATTTTAGCGATGAATCAGGACATATTTTCTGAGGCATCGGTACAACATAATGATAATTAATATTATGGAGTCATTTAATGCCCTTGTTAGGCATGCACGGGGTCTGCCTTTTATGATGCTCGTTGAGTTCATTTGGGGCACATTACAACAATGGTTTTATGAAAGGAGAAATCATATAAGTACATATCCAGTTATTAATACTTATCTACGTGAGCATGTCTTTCTTCCCTTATGTTGGTTATTAACAGATATGATGTTGTTTTTTCCAAATTACAGATGAATGCTCCAACTACGTTACCCCATAGATGGAAGAGAAGATTAGTCATCATGTGTCAAAATCTGTGTGCTTGGAAGTTCAGCCAATTACACTTCTTCGATTTCAGGTTGTTAGTTTTGGTGGATACATAGGCATTGTGGACTTCAATAAAATGTCTTATACGTGCAGAAAGTTTTAGCTTTCACGTATTTCGTGCAAGCATATCATTGTTGTTGCAAGACACATGAGGCTCACAAATATCAATGCATGGGTTTATCTATTCTTCTGCACCGAGTTCTACCATGCAATATACACAGAACCTGTCAACCCTCTCGGAAACCAATCAGAATGGTTGTATGCACAAGAAAAAAGAGTTATCCTACCCCTCATTCTTGATCATCGTCAATTGAGTTGCCTTTCCAACAAGAATCGACGTCCTTCACAAGGAAAAAATGTTACACCCAAGATTTGTAATTGTTGTAAGCAACCAGGGCATGTTCGAACCCAATGTAAAAGCCTAGCACCGATTCCGAGCTCTATCCCACAGGGATCATCCAAAAAAGGTAAAAGATCGAGATCTTAACAAGCTTTAGTTTAGTTTTATTAATTATGTGATTTATGATAGTTGTTCAAATGATATGTAATCGAGGTATTTTGAGTAATGTTTCAAATGAGTAACTATGTTCATATGTGATATAATAAATTTACTGTGAATAATTTTTTCATTTCATATTTGTTAGAATAGACATTATTTTTGTAATTATTAGAATTAACTTTTTTTGATTCGATTAATCTATGTTTTGCTTGTGTATGAAGCTTAACTTATAAAAATCAATAAATTATGTCATTAAACCTGAATGATATTCAAAAGATGACTTGTAGCATCATACATTAACTTTAAAAATTCATGAAATTTATTGATTCAATATTATTCATAAACTAATAATATGGTTAAATCTATACAATTAAGTGTAACTATTGTTCCAAAATGATATCTTGATTTATCAATTCACTTGAAAATTCAAATGGAGTAATGTTATATCAATAATTTTCATATGTAATAATGATATTAATGCTAAAAATATTTTAGTATTTCACTAACACCATAATAATGAAATCAAATGTATATCTATATATAATGATAGATAATGTATATCATACATATAAACATAGATAATAAATATATACATAACAACTCTCGTATCAGTAAACCTATAAGCAATGATCAAACTAAATATACATCCATGATTTACTAGATACGGTGAAAATACAATTGCGAGGCTAAATGTTAACGCATAGAGGTGGACGACTCTCGGGGAAAATTCATACTCGGTGACAATGCCAAACACTATAAAGCGTAACATATAAATGTCATAGTCACCAGAGCCCTCCCCCTACTGGGGGACACCCTTCACTCGATGTAACATTATGAGATCGCCTCGTGGTGTACACCTAGAAGCTATCCAAAAATTTGTCGCCTATAATAACGTCGGTATGAATGTCATGTATGGTTGCATCTGTCGTGTGAGTGTCTCTAAACTCGTTGAGTATGATACCTTGGATTCATACAATGTAATTGACTAATCACAAAAATCTATAACTCTGGCTACCCAATGTGCACAATTAAAGTTTATAGGGATGAAAATCTATAAACATTGAGAAATTATAATAAATACACGTGTAATATATAAATTAATTCAAAGTAAATTATAATTGAAGTATTATTGTATTATACCATATCGATTATACCCCATGGTTTGTAAAACCAACTAGGGGTATAATCTGTGTCAACCATCTTCGTGAATAACTCGGGAAATCGATACTCCTCTATTTGTGTGGTAAGCCAACTATCAAATGTCATCCTGATATGTCGTACGAAGAAAGTGTGGTCGTCATCCAACGTTGTGAAACGATCGCCTAGTGGTTATCCTGGTGTCAACATAATATGGGCAAGAAAGAATCCACATGTTGAAATGGATATAAAAAAGTTGAATTGTGCTAGTTATTCATGAATATATAAAACTTTTAACCAAATTATATAGTAAGTGTAACTTACTTCGTTGGTCAGCCACTCGTGTAGCTTCATGACAATCTTCCAAAAACTGTCTCTAGACTTTGGTCCAATGAAATAAACTTCATGCTCGTCGGATGCTATAGCTCTGGTATACCACGCGAGGAAAGATTCCTCACACTCTACAGTAGAGGATGGAATGGTCTAAAGTTGTCATTTTGTCTTTAGTTTGATTGGATTTGTATATAAGGTATGAACGAGCGAACACTTATGGATGACCCAACCATGTGTAATATGAACCAACTGAAAAAACATACAGCTGTTAATTCATTATTTAATCTTAAGTAACAATTACAATTTAATCGATTAATATTACATTATCAATGTATGCCGGAAAAGGTTGGGCGGGGGAATCCTTTATCATAATCAAGTCAATTGTCCGTACCCCCTAGATGGACTGCAAAATTAATTTTATATGGTCAGTGAATAGTATATATGAATATATACTAATTATAATGGATATATCTCATCATGGTTTCCATTGGAAACATACTCTAATAAGTCCTCCCCTTGTGAACTAATATCTATGGCCTTTTTACTAAAGCTAGGGATATTAACAAGTAATTACAACCGCTCATCCTAAAAAAGAGAGAAAACATTTTAAATAAACATGATAATTTGAAAGACAAATTTATCAATGACATTTCATAAAAAAAAAAACATTGCCTCTATGGTCGGGGAAGGTGTACGGGGACAACTTTCAATTGAAAACGCCCCTTCATCAATACTCTATACGAATGAAAAGAACAAATTGGTGAATGATATTTCATATAAAATATAATAACTACAATTTTTTCATACCTCAAGTGCGGGATCCAAAGCAACTAAAAGACTAACCAAAACACCCTCATAAGTAGGACCCTATACGAATATATAAAAAGAATTAATCAATGACAATTAATTAAAAAAATATAGTAACAACAATAAAAGACATACCTCGAACGACTACCTTGGGGGAATAGTAATAACAACTTGATCAGTGACATTTCATATAAAAAATAATAAAAATATAGTAACAATATTTAACATTAAATATCTCTAAGAAATTAAATACATATCTCATATGGGAGACGGGATAGAATCGACCTGTTAATAGGGGAGGTCGTCCCGACACCATCATGTATACCCTACACAAAGTCAATAAAGATGTTAGAACAACAATGAAATACAATTTTTATAAGGAATAAATGAGATGTGACTTTATAACCTGATAGATTGGAGTTGGGCATGTACATGCGACGATTTCCTCTAAAAACATCAAACGATCCTCTAATCAAGTCATCTGAGAAAACACGTCACAGTCATAATTGAGTCATCTATGAAGACACCTTGTCACGGAAACAGGAAATCTCACGTAAAATCATAGTACCACAGTACGCCAATGCAACATCTACTATGGATAAAGTAGGTGATGCAAACGGGGGACACTCTTGTGTGATAAGATGGGTAGTAGGGTCTTGAACCCTAGGAAGGTCTACGGTCTTGGTGACTAGGGTTTGAACAATCAAGGGACATGATGATTGCTTTGTAACAAGAGGCTGAATAGGCTCATCAAATGTCCTATGGCTACCAATTGGTATATCAATTAGTGGCATCACCAAAGAAACTCTATCTCTTATCAGTGGGGCACCGAAGATGATGAGGAGAAATGCAGATCTAACATACCTGTGTACAGAAGAATGTCCACATACCATGGTCTAGCCTCTTCAATCGATGACAAATGGAGCAGGAATGTGATATCATTTTATTCATTAAGATATATAAATAAACATATTTGCAATATTTAAGGTATCAATTAACTCATTAATTAACGATTATATATCTAATTACCAGTGAAAATAGTGTCTATATGACTCCAACTAAGAACATCATGCGTACGCCATCAAAAAATCCATGGAGAAGCATCGATATTGACCATATCCACCTAATCATACAGGGTGTTTATCGTCTCATATCCAATACTACAATAAAACCATTAATGGTTAAGTTAAATCAATTCATATTTTTTCCAATCAATATATATAATCAAGAAATATAAACTTACCTGAAAAGCAAAAGAAAATCCGTAAAGGTCATATTTATCCATTACAAGCATTTAACTAGAACAAACTTTATCACTAGCTCGGGACATCGACTCGTATATCATCTGCATATTAGAACGCCCTAGGGATAGGAATTAAACTCATCTAAATGATCAACCAACTAAAGGTATTCAATAAATACCTTCTTTCATCGATCATTCCCCAGCAACACTATATAGAGGCAATACAACAAAGCTATCTTAACGACATCGAAATTGTTATCCTCTTATAGCCTAGCCAAAAAAACACACTTGATATCATGATACTACACATTTTGAAAGCCTAACAAATAGGTATCTCTAATCCTATATTTGGATGCGCAGGGAATATATGATGAAAGTGCGGTAAGCTCATTGAATGATAACCTCGTTATCAAGAAAAACTCGAATGGGCTAAATCTCATGTCAACCCCATTAACCCTGAACCACAACTTATCTCTGACTGAGAGTTGATGTAGCTGTCGTAGGAGAAATACATGCACCAATACTCTAAAGAACTTGATATCTGGTAGACGAAGGAGATGCCTGAAATATGTCATCTCGAACAGTTAAAGTTGCTTCGGGGTTAGTGTTGACTTAATCTTGGACATGGTAGTGCACTACACATGACATATTACCTCTACCTGAAAGTGTCCTGATTTGTTAGGGATTCGTAACTCGTCTTCAACACGTTTTCTTTTATAAGAAGTATCTTGTAAAAAATTTTGAAAGTTTATAAGAATTTTAGCAAAAATAGTTATATAAAAAGATATCAAAATGACAAATAAAAAAACAAAACTAAAATGCGAAAACTCCATGTTGGAATAACATAGAAAGATAAAAAATTGAAATACGAAAAAACAGAATTGAAATTTGAAATTTATACGTTGAAATACCTTAAAACGGTAAAGACCAAAAAATCGCTTGAAAATCTGAAAAGTACAAGTCGATATATTCTAAAATGGCAAAAAAAAAAAACGAAACTAAAATTCAAATTTTATACGTTAAAATACCTTAGAATGTCAACAATAAAAAATTTGCTTTGAAATTTGAAAAGTACGAGTTGATACTATTCAAAAATGAAAAAAATCTGAAAAACAAAACTGAAATTCAAATTCTATATATTGAAATACCCTAGAATGTCAATATTCGAAAAATCGCTCAGAAATATGAAAAATACGAATCGATATATTTTAAAATGACAAAAATAAAATAATAGAATAAAAATTCGAATTCTATATGTTAAAATACCTTAGAATATCAACAATCGAAAAATCGCTCAGAAATCTGAAAAGTATGAGTCGATACTTTTAAGAAACAATAAAAATATGAAAAATGGAACTGAATTTTGAATTATATACGTTAAAATATCTTAGAATATTAATAATCGAAAAATCACTCAAAAATATGAAAAGTACAAGTCGATACTTTTCAGAAATGATAAAAATCTGAAAAACGAAACTGAAATTCGAATTTTATATATTGAAATACCATAAAATGTCAACAATTGAAAAATCGTTTGAAAATCTAAAAAATATGAGTTGATACATCTTAAAATGGCAAAAATCGAAAAAAAAAAACAGAATAGAAATTCGAATTTTATACGTTGAAATATCCTAAAATATCAATAATTGAAAAATTACTCGAAAATCTAAAAAAACGAATCTAAATTTCGAAAACTACATTGTAATTACATCATAAAACATGCCTCGAAAAGCATAAAAAATGAGAAAATGGACATCAAATTCAAAAACTATATATCGAAAAACCCTAAAACAGGAAAAACGGATATGGAATTCGAAAACTACACATTGAAAAACCCTTGGTGTAAAAAATATTAATTTACCCCCTTACAAAATTTCTACTCTCAAATAGGTCCAATATTTTTCTTTGTCCCTTTGTGAATTTTCCAATCTTGTACGGACCATACAGTTTAAAAAAATTCAATTTGCCCCCAACCCATAGTTTTCACGGATTAACCCACCGTTTCTGTAAAATTTCACACTGACCCCTATGGATTTCCCCCTTATCTCCCTGACCCTAAATTTTGAGAACGCTAAATTTCCTCCCATCCCATAGGCGATTGTTCTTGCCCATAGGAGATTTCATTCGGACCCATTGCTGACATTTCTAATCTCGTTTCCAATCAAAAATCATCATTTTAACCTCCAATTTCAACACAAATAAAAAATCTATACATCCTATAACACAAAATCCCTCAAGAATTTCAACCAAAACAACTATGAATCAAAACATTTTATTCATTGTTCAAAATTAGAACCCTAAAAATTCAAACCTCAAAATCTCTCTCAAATCTCAAAAATCTTAACAATAAATTGATTCAAATAAGAATAGGGATGATGTATTAACCTTCTTTGCCATTTTCAGTCACCGAAAAACATGAAAAATCTACAGAAATGCTTCGCCCGTGGATGACTCATAGGAGACTTGAAATTCTTTGAATTTGAACAGTGAATCCGTGGGAAAACGTCAGGGGAAATATATAAAATTCTTGGTTGATATATAGGGGCAGTTCAATCATTTCACAAAAATAGAGCATTTTCGCTTAATCTTAATGGTTTTGGGCAATTTCGTTTAGCCCCCTTAGTTTTAGACATTTAATTTAATTTCCCATAAATAAATATATATATATAATATGTTATTATATGATTGAGTATTATTTTATTTTTATTTCATAATCATCCAATTATTTAATAACACATATCAAATTTATATTTATTTATATATTTAAGGTGGATACATATAATTTATTAATAGGTGAAATTGTTATTTTTTATTTGCACTATATGTTCGCTTACAATATTATTATTTTTCCTCTAAAAACAAATAATTCTCTTAATCCTATTTTAACATTTTACCGCACTATCATTAGTAAATACAAGAATAGAAAAAAAATAGTACATGAATTATATGAGTATAATACGATAAATAATGAAAAAATGTTTGTAAAAAACCCATAAAATTTGC
Organism: Mangifera indica; assembly: GCF_011075055.1. Taxonomy (NCBI): domain Eukaryota; kingdom Viridiplantae; phylum Streptophyta; class Magnoliopsida; order Sapindales; family Anacardiaceae; genus Mangifera; species Mangifera indica. The sequence continues at coordinate 7,708,198 of NC_058138.1, forward strand.
TTATAAAAAAAATATGAAACATGTATATATTAGTTTAATACGACATATCATCAATAATATGTTTTTAAAAATACGGTAATGTTATAATGATTTTAGTATTTTTCATGAATTTTCTATTAAAAATTAATATAATAATTCAAATGTCAAGTATTTAATTAACTATTAAATCTAATATAAGATAATATGTAATTATAAGTTTTTATATAATAAGTAACATACTAATCAATTAGAAAAAAAACAAATTAATCAGTTTAGATTTCAGACTTTATATTAAAATAACTCTTTGTGCAAGCACATAAGAGGAAAACGTTAAATTAACGTTAGAAATTAAAAAATAAATGTTGTTAGTTTTTTTAAATGATAATAGGATTTTTGTAAATAACTGAAAATAAAAGAAATAATTTTATATTTTAAGTTTAACCAAAATTTTAAAAATATTGTATTCGTAAAATATAACATATTATTTGCGTTTAATGTGAGAATTATATAAAATACGTATTTAATATATTTTGAGTTTAAAATCTTTTTAAATATATTTAATACATAAATAATATAGAAATATGAATAACACGTGTATTTACTGATTAGCTTTTAAACTTACAATTTTTTTTACTTGAACAAATTTTTTTTTCCGCTTATAAAATTGAAATATTATTTATTTAAGACCAGGAAAAAAAAAAAAAAGGGGAAAAAGGAAAAGTTATCTTCTTCCCTCCCCCTAGCTCAACAGACTCACAGTTTGAATTTCACATTTACGCCACCGCAACCTCGGAGCTTTCCCGCTAAAGTTCATCACAACGCAAAATTTTCTTGGGAAATCATCATTTTCCAAACAGCCAAACTCGCCAATGGACATCCTTAAGTCCACTTTCTTTATCACCACCACCCCACTACTTCCCCACAAACCCTCCGTCCAAAAAGTCCCCAAAACAAAACCCAGAATCCCCATTAAGGCCTCTTCACGAGTCCATCCAGACCCCTGGTCCTTAAGTGACGGGAGCGACATAACGAAACCGAAACCCAGGTTCAAAAACCCTAAAAATCCTCTCACAGACGATAACGCGCGGCGTATAATAAAGGCGAAGGCGAGGTACTTGAGTGTATTGAGGCGGAACCAGGGGTCGAGAGCGATGACGCCCAAGTGGATAAAGCGGACGCCGGAGCAGATGGTGCAGTACTTGGAGGATGACCGGAATGGGCAGCTGTATGCGAAGCACGTGGTGGCAGCGATAAAGGCGGTGAGAGGGAGGGATGAGAAGGCGGATATGAGAGTTGTGATGGGGAGCTTTGTGGGAAAATTGAGTTTTAGAGAAATGTGTGTGGTGTTGAAAGAGCAAAAGGGTTGGAAACAAGGTCGGGACTTTTTTGGTTGGATGAAATTGCAGGTGTGTTGTCATTCCAAGTTTTTTATTTTTGTTATGGATAATTAAATTAAATTAAATTAAATTAATTTAATTTGTTAACATAGTATGATGATATGACAGACAATATTTTATGAGTTAGTGCTATATTTTTCTTTATGGTTGAAGCTGAATGCTATTTGTTGTCAGTTACAATTTATTTTTCTTAAAAGCACAAAATTTTTTTTTTTCCCTTTTAGAATAGAATAATTGATATATAGTATTGATAGATGTCTGCTTTAACAGTTAAGCTATCACCCCAGCGTCATTGTTTATACAATTCTTTTGCGGTTATATGGGCAAGTTGGAAAGATTAAGTTGGCTGAAGAGGCCTTCTTGGAGATGCTTGAAGTGGGTTGTGAACCAGATGAAATTGCTTGTGGTACTATGCTTTGTACTTATGCCAGATGGGGGCGCCATAAACCTATGTTGACATTTCTTTCTGCCATAAAAGAAAGGGGAATTACACTTTCTACTGCTGTATATAATTTTATGTTGTCGTCTTTGCAAAAGAAATCATTCCATGGAAAAGTGATAGACTTATGGAGGCAGATGGTGGAAGAACAGGTTGCACCAACTGATTTTACTTATACCGTAGTCATCAGTTCGCTTGTTAAAGAATGTCTTCATGAGGAGGCTTTGATGACCCTTACTAAGATGAAGAGCTCTGGTTTTACTCCTGAGGAGGTAACTTATAGCCAGCTTATTAGTTTGAATACAAGAAATGGTAAATGGGATGAGGCATTGAAATTATACGAGGATATGAGATACGAGGGAATTGTTCCTAGTAATTATACTTATGCTTCACTTTTAACTATGTACTACAAGAATGAAGATTATTCTAAAGCCTTATCTCTCTTTTCTGAAATGGAAAAATATAAAGTCACAGCTGACGAAGTCATTTATGGTCTTCTCATTCGAATATATGGAAAACTTGGACTTTATGAGGATGCCCAGAAAACATTTGAGGAGACCAAACGGCTGGGCCTACTTAGTGATGAAAAAACTTATTTGGCAATGGCACAAGTCCATCTCAAAAGCGGGAATGTGGAGAAAGCTTTGAATGTTATTGATGTTATGAAATCCAAAAACATTTGGTTCTCAAGATTTGCTTATATTGTCTTGTTGCAATGTTATTCCATGAAAGAGGATTTGGCCTCTGCTGAAGTCACATTTCAGGCTCTCTCCAAGACTGGACTTCCTGATGCTGGTTCTTGTAATGACATGCTGAATTTGTATGTAAAATTAGACTTAACAGAAAATGCCAAAGATTTTATTGTCCAGATAAGGAAAGATGGAGTGGTTTTTGATGAGGAGCTTTACAAGACAGTTATGAGAATTTATTGCAAGAATGGAATGGCAACAGCGGCTGAGCAGCTAATGGAAGAGATGGGTGAAAATGTGTCTTTCAAGGATAATTACTTTTTCCAAACTTTTTTTAAGACTATGCATGGGGGATCTTTGAGAACACAATCTGAAGACAAACTTTTGGCCTCCAACCAACCTGACCATATGGCTCTGGGGCTGATGCTTAGTCTGTATCTGGCAGATGGTAATTTCAGTAAGACAGAAGAAATCCTGAAGTTATTGCTTGAAGTGGCTGGTGGCTCATCTGTAGTGAGTCAACTCATTAGCAACTTTGTGAGAGAAGGTGCAAGATTTACTTTCAGGTTCATCTATTTATGCTTGATGATGAAGCATTAGTTTCATGTCTGGATTTGTGTGCTGACCTTTATGCTCTTCACAGGTGATGTATCTAAAGCAAAATTTCTAAAAGATCGGATGACAAAATTGGGCTGCAGACTGGAGGATGATGTTATTGCCTCTTTGATTGGTTTATATGGGAAGCAACAAAAGCTCAAAGAGGCGCAAGATGTCTTCCAAGAAGTAGCAGGTTCATCAAAACCTGGGAAATCAATTATAAAATCAATTATCGATGCATATGCTAGATGTGGTAAAGCTATGGAAGCATACTTGATATATGAAGAAGTAACTGCACAAGGGCATCATTTGGATGCTGTTGCTATGAGCATACTCGTGAACACGTTAACTAATTGCGGTATGACTGCAACTGTAAACTATTTTGTTCCTTTGTTTTTTTTTTTTTTTAACTATTTGCTGGGATCAATGGAATTCAGGAGTTATGGTTACATGAAAATCTTCTTAAATGTTTCACGGTTGATAATGGAATAGGGATTCTGTTGCATTTAATGAATTTGGGTTAGAAAGTCACAAGTTTTACCATCCTAAATATGGAAACAATTTTATGTCTGAATTTTCTAGCAATGTACAATTTGTCTGATAGTTTTTTTATGTCAAAACCAGTACTAGTTAGAAATTTTTGAGCTATAGCTATATCGGAGCTTATCATGTACTGGACTTGAGCTCTGTACAGTTGGAGGGCCTATGAAAAAGTGAAATATTTTTCCAAACTCCATGTACCCAAAAAATTAAAAAAAGAAAGTGTGACTTTGAGGGTGCCTCTGAAGGGCTTTTCTTTTTGTTTCCCAAACAGTGTTTGAGAAGAGCTGAGTTCTTGATGGTATGCCCATAAATTTGAGACTGGAAATCTAACACTCAATTTATAACTGCATACTCTGCTCTAGAGAATTTGGAAGTTTGGAAGGGTCACTTTCATGCTTCATGGTTAAGCAGTTACCAAAATGATATGCTGTGTTGATTAATAATTAGAATTACCATCTTCAGGCAAATATGAAGAAGCAAAGAATATTATTCTTAAGAGTTTCCATGATGGCACAGACCTTGACACTGTGGCTTATAATACCTTTATTAAGGCAATGCTACAAGCAGGTACATGTGATCCACTCTTTATGCATTTTATATATATCCTTGCAGAAGAAATCTTGCAACGAGCTTTATGTACGGTGTTGCAGGTAAATTACATTTTGCAGCCAGTATTTATGACCGTATGCTTTCTTTGGGAGTTCCTGCATCAATTCAGACATACAATACAATGATTAGGTAAGAGCTTTGTGGATAAGAATGACTCAACAAGATGAGAAGATGTGTACGCATATAGCTACTGATTATGCATTGAAAAAATTGCTCGTATCATATGAAACGATAAAATTTACGTGTTCTTTCCTGGTCAACAGTAAGAAACAACCAATTGACCAAGGACTTACAGTCCTTCCAATTGACCATGGCCTTTGTTGGGTATTGATAACATGTTTAGTTAGGAACAAGGAAGCACGGAAATGCACTGCATAGTGCGTTCCTACGTTTTCGAAACGTTTCAGTTTCCGAAACACCCCGAAACTAGTACGAAATGTCTCGGGGCCATTTCAGTTATTTTGCCAAAATACGAAACGTGTTTCTTGACATATCCCTAAGAATAGGAAACGTCCCAAAGCAATATGCTTCTTCCTTATTCCCAATTTCATTCAATTTCCAGTAACCAAGCATCTCTCCCTCCCAAGCATACGTCTCAGCTCCTCACCATATCCGACTCTAACTCCGGCGCGGCATCTCAACTCCTCACTGTCTCCAACAGCTCAAAGTTCAGGCGAATTTGTTACGTTATTCTTTAATCTTCATATTCTTCTGCAATCTTCGTATTTCTCTTTAATATTCAATTTGACGATTAAACTGTAGAGATATAAATCAGTCTTTGGTGAAAAGACTTTCTTAGGTAGTTATTAAAGGAACATGTGAAGCATTTTCTTGTTAGAATTTTGAACATCAGAAGAAGGATAGAAGAACAAGAGGAAAACCTAGAGAGAAGTTTGAAATATGTAGAGGGAAAAAAGTAAAAAGAGACTGAAGAGTAATATATTCATTCAGAAATTAGTGTTGTTTGGTTTAGATTTTAATTATATTAGTGTTGGATTGTAAATACTTCCAGGAAGAGTTGGAAAAATGTCTAATTATTGTATTTTTTAAAAAAATTTTTTTTTTTATAAATAATCTCAATATTTTTAATATTTATATGTTTCTCCACTTTACTTTTCCTATAGTTTTGAAAAAATGCGTTTCGGCCTTTCCGTTTCAACGTTTTCGTGTTTCGATGTTTCCGTTTCCGTGCTACTTAAGTCAGGAATGAAGTCCAGGTTTACCAGCTTCTAAGTATTCCCCACACTGGTCATTTCACCATGATAATGATGGACAATAGGAACCACGAGGTTTTTAGTATTTTAAAGTGGAAGTTGCATTTTCTCTCTTGTGTTTGGGTGTTGAGTCTATGTAACTACTGGTTTCTATGACTAATAAGATTGTTTGCTTGTGTGATGGATGAGGGGTAAGCATGCCAGAATATGATTGCAAGAAAGTTTCAGTACTAGTCAGTATGATTTGATTTTGCCTTCTGTATATGCATTTCTAAATGTGTGCACACATATATACAATTCTGGTTAGGTTATGTTCCTGTTCAAATTGGTTAATTTTGATGCAGTGTGTATGGACGGGGTCGGAAACTGGATAAAGCTGTAGAGATGTTTAACAGAGCTCGCAGCTCGGGTATCTTGCTTGATGAGAAGGCATACATGAATCTTATCAGCTTTTATGGGAAGGCTGGTAAAAATCTATTTTACCTTTGTTAAAAAAACAAGTGAACCTATAATATTTTGAAAATCTATAAATATGCCAGGTTTTTTTTAGCATACATTTAAAGCAATGAAGTCATTTGCTTTTCCAAAAGTTGGTTTACCAATTACAACCAAAAGAATGGCATACAATATGTGTGCATGGTTTTTTCCTCTTTTACTTGATTCATGGTGACATGGAGTATAAAATGTAACCATTCCAAACATGTTTCGTTTTCTTTTATTTAACTTATAAATGAACTGGTGAAACATAAAAGTTATATATGATTTACTTTTCCTTGGGCTCAGGTTCTCAAAGTTTTGAGATGTGCTTTCCTCTTTAATTTAATTTAACTGTCTACCTCTTTTCTGGCATATAGAAACATGTAGTTACATTGTTCTGGTATCACGTTTTTCATTTGATAGTAATATGTTATAGCTTTATTATTTCATTCATTTTGCAGGTAAAACACTTGAAGCATCCCTTCTATTCTATAAAATGCAGGAAGAAGGGATAAACCCTGGGCTGGTATGCATTTAATTTGATCTAAATACAGTATAGGTCTAGCTAATTGATGATTACTGTTTATAATATGTTCTTTCAGTCAATCACTGACCACTGTTGGGACCTGAACTGATTTGTAATATAAACCACAATGTGAACATGTTATTATGTTCTGTTTTGCTTTAAGATACTGTGTTTAGTAGGATCATTATACAATTTTCTTTCTTTTATTTTCCCCTATAAGATGAAAAGAACGAATCTTCAGATTGAAAAAGAACTTATTTTTCATGATTAAATGCTAAAATAAGGATGTTTGAATCAAAGTAAATTTTTGGTTAATAATTCTCACATACAATTTCCAATTACCCTTTTCTTTGGGCTTTTTAAATTAGTTGAGCTTTTAACATTTAAATTAATTCTCTCCATTATATTTCTGTTTCTGAACTAGTTGATTAATATGGTGCCTGCACTTGTCTTTACCGAGTAACTGTAGGTTAGCTACAATATTATGATCAATGTATATGCTGCTGCGGGACTTTATCATGAAGTTGAGAAACTTTTCGAAGCCATGCAGAGGGTTGGCTTTGTACCTGACTCTTTCACATATCTTTCCCTTGTTCGCGCTTATACAGAGAGTTTGAAATACTCTGAAGCTGAGGAAACCATCAATTCTATGCTGAAGCAAGGCATTTCCCCCTCTTGTTCACATTTTAATCATTTGCTATCTGCTTTCTCAAAAGCAGGTCTGATAGTAGAAGCTAATAGAGTGTTCGAGAAACTACTGTCAGCTGGTTTAATTCCTGACCTTGCATGTTATCGGACTATGATGAAAGGTTACATGCATTATGGATGTGTTGAAGAAGGAATCAGCTTTTTTGAACAGGTTAAGGAATCTGCAGAACCAGACAGGTTTATTTTGAGTTCAGCTGTGCATTTATACAAGTATGCAGAGAAAGAAATTGAAGCTAACAGTATCCTGGATTCTATGAAATCTTTGGGGATCTCGTTCCTGAAAAACCTTAAAGTTGGATCAAAGATGAGACCCTCATAACACTTGTTTGGACAAGTTTTTAAACAAAGAAGTCTAATACTTGATCAAGGGTAAAAGGCTAATGACGATAAGTACCAGATAGCTGTATTTTCGTTGGAGACATGGTAGTTGGATAAGACTTAACCAAAGCACAAAGATGTCCTCTGGTGTATGAGGTTGATGGACAAGTGCTGTACAGTTGCATTTAAGAAGTGACCTGGCACTGGAATCAGGTTGTCCAGTATATAGCCTTTCTTTGTCAAGAGTTTATGAGCTCTGTTGTATATGAAAACTCAATCACAGTGGCGGAAAAAATCATTGACCTGGGGTCTTTAACATTATTGACTATAGATGGATGACCCTGGTTATCTTAAACTGGGAGGTCATACTGGCGTATGCATCTGCATCATTTGTGGCTGATATATGGAAAATTATGGTATTGGCTACTGACTTTTCCAGATTTTTAAATATGTTGTTAGTCTAAGGGTGCTGGTATTTATCTTTAAATGCTGGATTGCATTTGTGTGACAACTGCAGCCCAATAAAAAAGTTGATCAGCTGCTGCATCCATAAAATATCTAGCAGTGGTGATTTCAACATGCATGTGAATTCAACTCCATGGTACATATATCTAATGTATGATTAATGTGCTCATGATTTTGTAAATGAATCTGCCGTATCCATTGGATTGTTTTTGTTGTCTACTGATCCTACAAAAACCATAGATGGTTCTCCTTTAAGGTCATAAAACATTTTATTTTTATATTTTCCATACATTTTTATACAAAATTTCTATGTAATGAATTGTCTGAACGATTGATATGCTTGCAATCAAATTTATGATAACAATCCTTCTTCTGCACAAAATAGAACAATAGTCATGAATGCTGCATGTGCTTTTCTATTCTCTTTTAGTCATTAGTTAATGTGCTAGCACAGTTATTCTAGTAAAGTAGCATGATAATTTATTCTTAATGTGATAGATTGCCTTGACTCGTTAGTTAACATTCTCCATAAATTTGCATTAGAAACCCATGTTCTCAAATTTTTTGTTCAGTCTCTTGAAGACATTGGTGAGCCAAGGAGTACTGGAGGTTTCATGATTAGAGTACATCATATCTCCCAATCGTAAATCATTCTGAGGAATCAGTTCTTAATTTTGTTTTTGTTATTTCAGGAATTTTCTTGGAGATAACTGGTATCATCTGTCTGGTGGATTGGAGGACATGCTTGGGCAATGCCATCTGAACATGACACTGAAGGTATTTTGAACTTGCTACCAGTGAGTCTCATGGCTCTATTCCTGTAAGCATCCCCAACAATAAGAGCCATAACTTAGTTTCAGAAAGGATGTTTTATCAGGGGGAATCATTGTACACTCGACTGAAAAGTTAAATATCATCCTCACTCACCGTTAGAAATTTCTAAAATCCTTCTGAAAACGTCTGTAGATAATGGAATATTGGAATTTAGTGATCTCTCAGGGAGTCGATGGTGTAGTTACCTACCTTGTACAAGATCATCAAAACTATTTATTTGTTATAATATAGAATCAGTTTGGTTTGATGGATCATGGTATTAGTATTGTATGATACGCGATATGTTTTATACAATACAGATAAAAAAATAATATATATTTTAGGGTATATTGAAAATCAGAACGATGCATATTAATTTATGATTTAGAGTGATACACCTTTTTAAAAAAATTATGATGTGATAGTGATGTATCAAGAAATTTCAGTGTTTTGTAATATTTTTTAAGATAATAACACAATAATTTGAAATTTTCATTATTTATAATTATTAGTTTTAAAAAAAGTGTATTTTATTATACAATATAAGATATAAAAAATTAAATTTTTGATACATAATACAATATCAAATTCTGACTATCATGCATTTTGGGTACTTTTTACTTTTTGTGTTTTCTTTAAAAGTATATATTAAAACAAGCAAATAATTTGAGATTGTTTTCAAATATTTTCATACGATAACAAATTTTGATTAACCATAAGTAAACTCTCAAGATTTGAGAATTTAAAAATTATTATAAAACCTTTTAAAAATAGATAAATTATTTAAGTTAGATATAAATATGTCTCAACTTCTTGTGAAGGGAAAGCCTTGGCATTTTTGAGGAGAGTAACTTCCAAGTTAAGTTTAACTAAGGGTATATCCATGGTTGGTTTAGTGCGGTTTAAAATTTTTTTCAAATAAAAAAACGATTTAGAAATATTTTAAATTAGACTAAATCATTTAAAGTTTCAAATCAAACTAATTCAAGTTAAAAAATACGGTTTAATTCAGTTTGGATTACACTTTAAACCTATTAAAAATTATTTACTTTCAAATATTTTTTATTTAATAAATAATATTGAATTATAGTTATTCAAAATATAAAATAAACATGTAAAATGAATATGAAATACATATATAATAAACATGTAAATAAAATAATAAGATAAATATAAAAAAAAGTGATAAAAACCTCTAATTTATTACATTATGTTCAACTATATAGAATTATTATTTTCTAAACTATTAAAAGACATTAAAATTTTATAAATTTTAAAAACATTCTCAAACTTTACTTGAATATCTAACAACCCTAAAATTAAAAAAAAAAAAAAAAAGGATTATTCTTATAATGAAGGATGTCAACCACTTATAAGATTATATATAATCTAAATAATTTTTTTCTTTCTTATAAAGAAGAATCTCATTCAAACTAAACTATTATTTTGAAATCGAATAAATCATATTAAATAGATCAAACTTTGAGTTCCTAGACCACTCCACAACCTTTCATCTTTTGTCACACCCCTAGAGTCGGACATGCGGAAATCGGCTGAATGTGTGCGCACCAGGTTACACAAGGGCGTATGCATAAGGCCATGATGGGCGCGCATGGTTGCACTTAGTGATGCGCACACATGCGGAATGCAGAATGGGCGTTGGGTGGTGCCAAAGATGATGCGAGCGCGCGCAGCTTCAGTTACGGGCGCGCGCGAGTGTTGGAAGCAAGGCGCGGAGCGCCAAGCAACAGATTACGCGTGCGGGACCTTGGCAAGGCGCGCGCAAAGCAGGCACTCGTTTGGGCAGTTGGAGCTGTGCGGGCCCTTGTGGGCTTCTTTGTAGGCCTCCAGACTTGCGAGCTTGATTAATAAGCGGAGTACACTAGTAGATTGGGCTGCGTCCTGTCTACCCAATGAAGGCAGATGGATCATAGAAGTGGGCTAATGATGTTAAAGGCCAAACGAAGGCGTTGGTCCAGAGGCAAGGAGCTTGGGTGGGCTTGCTTGTCTACAACATAAAGTGGGCTAATGAGGGTGACCAAGCAAGGGCTAACATTGCTGGGAGCCAGCCTGACAAAAGAGCAGTTAGAGATGTCCAAGATTCCACAGTTACTTAGACAAGAATATGCTGGGGTGGTTTTATAACTGCCTAGTTTGAATTTGAACACACAACTGCTTGTAACTGCCCTATCTCCTATGTAACTGTTGTATTTGAATGTGTCTATAAATAGGACTAGGTGTCCTATGCACATGGAGAGAGTGGAAACGTGAGAAAACCGGTGCTATTGTAATACATGTATATTATCCTTTGTAATCTGTCATTGAGATTAATAAAGGTTGGGATTGGATTGCCTGTACATTGACTTGTTCTCCTTATTGCGTTGCATTGTGGCTTATTATGTTTTGCTAACGAATCATTGTTGTACGGATTGTGTTGTTGCCTATTAACCTTGCTCTTCTTGACTCGAATTACATGTGAGTAAAGTGCTGAACCAAGTTGCGGGAACTTGGCTGCATCACAAGGTGCCAATTACAGATTTATGTTGCCGAAAAGATTGGCCCTGTGACAACTGGTATCAGAGCCCAGATTGCGAAAATAGTTGCTGTATGGAACTATGGCTGGGGGAAACGCTACCTTGAGTAAGCGTGTTTCCAAAATTGAACACCTGTTGGGAACTTCGATTGAACCTTCTGAAGATGGTAACTCGAATGATCTGATAGGGCGTATTTCTAACATTGAGTCTGACATTGTTGAAATACGGTCTTCATTATTAATAGAAGTTGATCATCTATGGAAGGAGCAGACTGAACATTATTTAGAACTGGCCATCCTGAAGAAGGCCATGGGTAGTATTGAGGGAAGATGCGAGGGAGTTCGGAGTGTGAAGGTGCCAGAACCAAAGCCCTTCAATGGCATCAGAAGTGCCAAAGAACTCGAAAATTCTTGTGGGATATTGAACAATATTTTGCAGCCATTTATTTACCAAATAAGAAGAAGGTTGCGATAGCAGTGATGTATTTATCTGGTGATGCCAAACTGTGGTGGCATACCAGGACCCATGAAGATGAACTTGCAAAAAAGCCAAAGATTGATACATGGGAAACTCTCAAGAAGGAATTGAAGGATTAGTTCCTTCCTCTCAATTCCTCGTGGGTTGCAAGAGATGCCTTGAAGCGCTTGAAACATACGGGATCATTGAGAGAATATGTTAAAGACTTCAGTTCTTTAATGTTGGATGTAAAGAACATGTCAGAGGAAGATAAGTTATTTAACTTTATGACCGGTTTACAGACTTGGGCACAATTAGAGTTGCGAAGACAGGGTGTGAAAGATCTACAGAATGCAATTACTACAGTAGAAGGCTTGCTGGATTTGAAGTCTGGCCCTGACTCAAAGACAGTAATGTCGAAAAGCAAAGGAAAAGAGGGAAAGAACCATTGGGAAAAGAAAAAACAAAAAAAGAAGTATGTTGACCCAGCGGGCAAGTATAAGCCAAAGTCGGACTAGAAGACTACTTCTAAGGTTGGTGAGACATCGAAATCATCTCAGGGATGCTTCATTTGTAATGGTCCTCATAGAGCAAGGGACTGTCCCAAGAAGGAGAAGTTGAATACATTGATGCTTGATGATTCGGCTTCACCTTCTAACAACGAAGTTACTACCCTTGTCAATCCGTTGCAATTGATTAACTACATGGAGCATGTGGCCACGGTAACAGACCCTTCTTCTTCTCATTCACTCTTGATGCATATTCCAGTACAAGTAAATAAACTTGATATTAAAGCTATGGTAGACACGGGGGCTACACATACTTTTATTGCATCTAGAGTAGCGAAGAAGTATGCTTTGCAAGTGAGTAAAAGCCTAAGCATGCTTAAGACAGTCAACTTTAAGGCTCAATCGGTTGTGGGGATGTCTTATAACACAAATATCATGGTGGGTAGATGGTCTACTCGAGTGAATATTTTGGTGATACCACTGGAGGATTTTGATTTGATACTTGGTATTGATTTTTGTCAGAAAGCCAAGCTTGCACCTATGCCTTATCTTGAAGGTGTGATGCTTATGCAAGAAGGGCATTCTTCCTTCATTCCTTGCTGTCCGCGGGTGGAGAAGGAAACAAGAATGGGAAGTGTGGTCCAAGCGTCGGCTATGATCATTGAGAAAGGCTTAAAGGCAGGCCTAGACACATATGTTGCTACAGTGACCGAAACTAAGGAAGATGGTGTGATGGACATACTTGAAAGTGTTGCCTTGTTGCTGAACGCGTTTCGGGATGTTATGCCTCCTGAACTACCGAAAATGTTACCTCCCAGAAAAACCATCGATCATAAAATCTAACTGGTTCCAGGATCGATGCCTCCTGCTCGACCTCCATACAGAATGTCTCCTCTAGAGTTGGCCGAACTAAGGAAGCAACTAGGGGAATTACTGGAATCCGGGTATATCCAGCCTTCTAAAGCGCCATATGGGGCACCTGTGCTATATCAAAAGAAGGTAGATGCGTCACTCAGAATGTGTGTGGATTACAGAGCCTTGAACAAGGTCACTATAAAGAACAAATACCCAATACCTCTTGTTCAAGACTTGATGGACAGACTATGCAAGGCTTGTTGGTTCACGAAGTTGGATCTGAGAAGTGGCTATTGGCAAGTGCGCATTGCTCCAGGGGATGAGCCAAAGACTACCTGCGTGACAAGGTATGAGTCTTGGAAAGAATGCCGTTTGGTTTGATGAATGCACCTGCTACTTTCTGTAACTTGATGAATCAAGTTTTATACGAGTTTTTGGATGCTTTTGTGGTGGTATACCTTGACGATATAGTGATATATAGCAATTCACTTGATGAACATGTTATACACTTGAAATTGGTGTTTGATAAATTGCGGGAATTTCAATTGTATGTAAAGACAGAAAAATGTGAATTTGCTAAACAGGAAATCAAGTTCCTTAGACATGTTATTGGAAAGAATCAGGTTAGGATGGATCCTAGAAAAATATTGGCTATCAATGAATGGCCAGCCCCTACTAAAGTCTCAGAATTACGATCATTTCTTGGGTTAGCTAATTATTATCGGAAGTTTATTACTAGTTATGCAAATATTGCTACCCCTTTGACTGATCTGTTAAAGAAAAATGAGACGTGGGATTGGAATGAAAAATGCGAGAAGGCCTTCACGGCGTTGAAGAAGGCCATCTCTTCTGAACCTGTATTGAGATTGCCTGATTTTAAGATGCCCTTTAAAGTGCACACTGATGCTTCGGATAAAGCTATTGGTGGAGTCTTAGTGCAAGAGGGACATCCAGTTGCATTTGAAAGCAGGAAACTAAATCTTACTGAGCAAAAATACTCTGCTCATGAGAAGGAAATGGTAGCAGTAATTCATTGCCTTCCAGTTTGGCGTGTTTATTTGTTGAGTACACGGTTTGTTGTTAAAACGGATAATGTTGCAAATACTTATTTTAAGACCCAAAGAAAGCTTTCACCCAAACAGGCTCGGTGGCAGAAATTTCTTGTTGAATATGACTTTGTGTGGGAACACAAAGCTGAGAGACATAATCAGGTTGCTGATGCTCTCAATAGGAAGGCGATTATGGCTGTTTTATATTCTATGTCCCATGTTGAAACTAGGATGATGGAACAGATCAAGGAAGCAACCGAGAAAGATGTCACATATGGGAAGTTATTATAGCAGGTAACTGATGGTATTGTGCGAAGATACTGGATAGAAGATGGTCTCTTGAAATACAAAGGGGGACGTGTGTATGTACCTGCGGCTGATGGAGTAAGAAGAGCCTTACTCAAGGAAACACATGATCCGCAGTGGGCGGGACATCCTGGAGTAGAACGAATGACTGCTTTGTTGGCTAGGTTTTACTACTGGCCTAAAATGGAAGAAGACATAGAAGCATATGTAAAGACGTGCCTTATATGTCAATAAGATAAAACGGAGAGAAAGAAAGAAGCTGGGTTGCTGCAGCCTTTACCTGTCCCGATTGGTCCTTGGATCTCAATATCCATGGATTTCATAAGCGGATTCCCGGAGGTAAACAAACTAACATCAGTTTTAGTTGTGGTTGACAGGTTTTTGAAATATGCAGTGTTTGTTGCAGCCCCTTCTTCATGTCCGTCAGATGTTGCTGCTGAATTATTTTATAAACATGTGGTAAAACATTTTGGCTTGCCTTTGGATATAGTAAGTGACAGAGATGCCAGGTTCACAGGACGGTTTTGGACTTCTTTATTTAATATGATGGGAACCAATCTTAAATTCTCTACTGCCAATCATCCACAAACTGATGGGCAAACTGAGAGAATTAATCATTTGCTTGAGGAATACCTACGACATTATATATCGGCTAGTCAAAAGAATTGGCTGGATTTGTTGGATAGTGCTCAGTTTTGCTATAACTTGCACAAATCCTCATCCACGGGAAAGAACCCTTTTGAGATTGTTTTGGGGCACCAACCAATCACTCCCTTAGATGTCTCACAATGGACAGTCGAAGGGAAATCCCCAGTAGCTATTCGGTTTGCCAAAGATAAGCAAGAGTTGCTTGAAGAGGCCGAGGACAGTTTGAGACAGGCTAGAGAATGGATGAAAAAGTATGTAAATCAGCATAGACGGGATTTAGAATTCCAAGTTGAGGATAAGGTTCTGTTGAAACTTACTCCTCAAATTTGGAAGAAGATTAACAGCAAGACGGTACATCGGGGTTTGATTCCAAAGTATGATGGACCTTTTGAAGTAGTGCAGCGAGTAGGCAATGTGGCTTACAAGATTAAACTACCTGACAGAATCAGAGTTCATCCTACATTTCATGTGAGCTTTTTAAAGCCTTACCATGATGATGAACAAGATCCAGATCGGAATAAGATGGCTAGAGCGCCACCCATGATTCGGAAGTAGTTTGATCTTGACATTGAGAGGATACTGGATCACAGGACCCTTGGCCAACATAAGAAATTCAAATGAACAAAAATTTTTGGTGTTATGGAAAGGGAAGCCTGAGATCGAAGCCACTTGGGAAAGAGATACTACTTTGTGGCAATTTGAGAAACAAATTGCAGAATACTTGAAAGGTACTAATACTCAAACCGCGGAACAAGCTCACTTGAATTTTATTTTGACTTCGAGGAATCATGTGGCGAATGATTTTCGGATACCTGGGGATATCTTTGAAGTACACATCTATGTTTCTACTAATGACTTATAGTCTGTTCTCCTTTTTGATAGGGAACCAGTAGAACATAATACTTGGGAATTAAATCCAAGCGCGGTTTCCTATAGTGATGAAGTGAAGGAGATGTTGTGCACAACATTTTGTTTGAGGAAACATGAAAGCCTCCTGAGTGAGGAGCGATTCTTTGTTTTTACAGATCATATTGACAATGGATTCTTCTTAGAGTCGGATGGTGGGGGTATGCGTCAAACATAACTTGAATTTTTGTTGAATTTTGACTTTGTTTGGATACGTGGGACTGAGGAGGACCCAAGATTGGATGACTTAACCAGAATACAAACCCTCTCAACGAGGACGTTGAGTTCAACGGGTGGGGGGTGGTTTGCCACACCCCTAGAGTCGGACATGCAGAAATCGACTGAATGTGTGTGCACCAGGTTGCATAAGGGCACCTGCATAAGGCCATGATGGGCGCGCGCGGTTGCACTCAGTGACGTGCGTGCATACGAAATGCAGAATGGGCGTTGGGTGGCGCCAAAGATGATGCGAGCGTGCACAGCTTTAGTTACGGGTACGCGCATACGTTGGAAGCAAGGCGCGGAGCACCAAGCAACAGATTACGTACGTGAGACCTTGGTAAGGCGTGCGCAAAGCAGGCACTTGTTTGGGTAGTTAGAGCTATGCGGACGCTTGTGGGCTTCCTTGTAGACCTCTAGACTTGCGGGCTTGATTAATAAGCGGAGTACACTAGTAGATTGGGTTGCGTCCTGTCTACCCAATGAAGGCAGACGGATCATAGAAGTGGGCTAATGATGTTGAAGGCCAAACGAAGGCGTTGGTCCAGAGGCAAGGAGCTTGGGTGGGCTTGCTTGTCTACAACATAAAGTGGGCTAATGAGGGTGACCAAGCAAGGGCTAGCATTGCTGGGAGCCAGCCTGACAAAAGAGCAGTTAGAGATGTCCAAGATTCCACAGTTACTTAGACAAGAATATGCTGGGGTGGTTTTATAACTGCCTAGTTTGAATTTGAACACACAATTGCTTGTAACTGCCCCATCTCCTATATAACTGTTGTATTTGAATGTGTCTATAAATAGGACTAGGTGTCCTATGCACAGGGAGAGAATGGAAACGTGAGAAAGCCGGTGCTATTGTAATACATGTATATTGTCCTTTGTAATCTGTCATTGAGATTAATAAAGGTTGGGATTGGATTGCCCGTACATTGACTTGTTCTCCTTATTGCGTTGCATTGTGGCTTATTGTGTTTTGCTAACGAATCATTGTTGTGCGGATTGTGTTGTTGCCCATTAACCTTGCTCTTCTTGACCCAAATTGCGTGTGAGTAAAGTGCTGAACCAAGTTGCGGGAACTTGGCTGCATCACAAGACGCCAATTACAGATTTGCGTTGTCGGAAAGATTGGCCTTGTGACAATTCAATCGATTTTCGCATGTCCGACTCTAGGGGTGTGACAAACCACCCCCACCCGTTGATCTCAACGTCCTCGTTGAGAGGGTTTGTATTATGGTTAAGTCATCCAATCTTGGGTCCTCCTCAGTCCCACGTATCCAAACAAAGTCAAAATTCAACAAAAATTCAAGGCATGTTTGACGCATACCCCCACCATCCGACTCTAAGAAGAATCCATTGTCAATATGATCTGTAAAAACAAAGAATCGCTCCTCACTCAGGAGGCTTTCATGTTTCCTCAAACAAAATGTTGTGTACAACATCTCCTTCACTTCATCACTATAGGAAACCGCGTTTGGATTTAATTCCCAAGTATTATGTTCTACTGGTTCCCCATCAAAAAGGAGAACAGACTGTAAGTCATTAGTAGAAACATAGATGTGTACTTCAAAGATATCCCTAGGTATCCAAAAATCATTCGCCACATGATTCCTCGAAGTCAAAATAAAATTCAAGTGAGCTTGTTCCGCGGTTTGAGTATTAGTACCTTTCAAGTATTCTGCAATTTGTTTCTCGAATTGCCACAAAGTAGTATCTCTTTCCCAAGTGGCTTCGATCTCAGGCTTCCCTTTCCATAACACCAAAAATTCTGTTCGTTTGAATTTCTTATGTTGGCCAAGGGTCCTGTGATCCAGTATCCTCTCAATGTCAAGATCTTCTCTTATGTTAAAACTCAAACAAATTTTAGGTATTTTTTTCCCTTAAGAATCAATCCTTACATAACGTATACTATATTAATTATTTTCATTTGAAAGCTGTAATATTTAATTATTTTAACATATTAAAGGAAAGTTTAACATAATTGTTGATGAAGACTCTACTTATATTTTGGGTAGTTTTTTTGTGAAGACTCTACTTTTTCTTTTGCGTTAGAGTTGTGATTGAGCTTTAAATATGTGTAAAGTATTTTTTTTATTGGTTGTGATTATCGTAAAATATTTTATTATATTAGATTTAAATAGAATGCTCAACCCTATGTTTGTTTTTTCTCTTTTATATTGATATTTTTTTCTACTTAAATAATTATTTTTCCGTTCTAACTCGTCGATATTGTGCTATTACATTTTTGGAACCCATGGGGTATGATGTGAGGCCCGCCCAGTGGTGAGAGCAGTAAAATTGAGAACAAGACTCTAAGCATCAGTGAGTACAATCACAGTGGCTTTGACATCATGCAAGCTCTTGATACCGACGGCGGCTCCACACATTACGGATGTCAGGCCAACTCACTAGAACCTGGCAGACGGAAGACCCCCCTTTGATATATAATGTTAGTTTCAATTGAATAAATTTCTAAGTTTAAAAAGTTAAAGTTTTTTAAGGAAAAAAAAAAGGTTCCAATTTGGGGAAATTAAAATAATTTCCCCTTCTTTTGGGTAATTAGAAATTTACCCCAACTTTCGGGGTTTAAACAAAAATATCCATACTTTAAAGAATTTAAACGAAAATACCCTAAATATTATAAAAAAATACCAAAACTATCTTTCCTTTATTTCCTATTTTAGAAAATTGATAAATTATAATTTTTTTTAAAGGTAATAAACAAATTTACCTCTACTTTTGGGGTTTTAAGCAAAATGCCCTTATTTTAAGGGATTTAAACAAAAATGCCCCCAATAAAAACCAAAACTACCCTTCCTTCATTTCTATATAAACCATATCTCTTCCCTCATTTTTAACATATCTGAGAGAGATTTCTGGAAAGAGAAAAGAAGTTCATGTTTGGGATTTTGAGCAAAAAGAACAAAGTTTGTGAAATCGAGGTATTTATAGTTACTATAACTTCAATTGTTATTATTTTATTAATAATGTAATTATATGTGATGTTTTATATAATAAATTATAGTTGTGTATAAAAAGTAAATTAATAAAAATTATATGGGTTATTTTGTAAATATTATAGTAGTATGGGGTGAAATGATATTTTATAATAAAGGATATTAGAAGATTAGATTAGATAATATTTAATGGTAAAATGATATTTTACAATGAAATGTATTAACGATATGTTAGATAATATTTGAAGTAAAATAATATTTTTACTATATAAGAGTAAAATGATATTTTCATAAACTAGTATCACATTAATCAAAGTATATTAATAGTCACAATATATAATTGAATTATGGAATAAGTGTAATTGTGTAATCGAAATCTGTAAATAGTATTTTTAGCCATATTATTTATATTAATTATATATTTTATTATAGAATTAATCTAAATGGCTAAATATACTTCAATTAGATATGAGGGGAAATAGATAGAAAAGGATGACAATGTAGTAAAATATGTTAGAGGTAATAGGAAATTGATTAAAATTATAGAACAGACGACATTCAAAGAATTAATCAAAATGGTTAGTGACAAGTGTAATATAGATAAAAGAATATTTAACTTTCAGTTTAGCATAAAACCAAAGCATCTTGACGACGACATCTCGATTGAAATTTCAAATAATGAAGATGTTGAAGTTCTTAATAGTTTCTCTAACCTTTTCCAAGAATGTGTTAAAGTTTTTGTAACAACTACAGTTAATGATGATAATTATGAGACTCAACAAGCAGATGGAAGTTTACAAGATGGTGAGTCGAGTAGTTATCTAGAAGATTAAGAGATTGGTTTAGAAAGGATTTAAATGATGTTGATGTTGATGTTGATGCATTGCATTGTGCGAAAGAGTTTCTTTATGGCAACAAAAAAAATTTCCAAAGTGGAGTAAATTTGAAGGAAAGGTTGTGTATGATATTCCCATCGAGAAACTGAAGGTCAAAGAGAAGACACATGTTAATAAAGATATCGGAGGTATAAACACTTTTCCACAAACAAATCTTGATACTGGGAATGTTCGTATTGATGCATTTCATTGGTTACCACCTTTTCCTGACTGATCATCTATATCTAACAGCTCAAGAGTTCAAACTGATAGTGATTATCTGAAAATTGGTACTTTATTTCCAACTAAACAACATGTCATTGATGCGATAAGTTGAGATGCTCTTTAGAAGGGATATTAGTTTGCAGTGGAAAAGTCAGATACAATCAAATGGATGGTTGAATGTTGTAACGAGGAATGTAAATAGCGTGCACGAACAATTAGGGTGGGAGCAAGTGACAGTTTCAAATTGCATCATTTGGATAGCCAACACACATGTTTTAGAAATCAGGTATTACCTCATCATAGGCAAGCAAACACCCGAGCTTTAGGGCAAATTTTGAGGATCAAATTTATATTAGTTGACCGTGTTTATTGACCAAAAGAGATCATTGCAGACATCGCTAACTGATATAAAATTGATATATCATATGCACAAATATGACAGGTAAGAAATTGGGCACTTCAATCATTGAGGGTTACACCAGAAGAGTCATTTATGTTACTGTTAAAGTATTACTACAATTTAGTATGTTTTAATCTGGGAACTATGACACATACACTAACGGATGAACATGAACGATTTAAATACTTTTACATGACATTGGGTTGCACTATCCGTGCATTCCAACAACATATTCAATCAGTTATTTGTATTAACCTTGCCTTTTTAAAGGGTAAATATTTGGGTCAATTATTTATCGTTGTTGCATTGGATGGTAACAATCATATATATCCATTGGCTTTTGGCATTGGTCCCAAGGAAGACAATGACACATGGTGTTGGTTTTTAACAAAGCTGAAGGATTGTTTTGGTGAGGTACCTTATTTAGCCATAATTTCATATCGATATGTCAGTATATTTTCTACAATGGCTGAAGTATTCCCTAGTGTGCACTATGACTATTATTGTCATCACCTCTATTGTAACATGCGATCCAAGTATAAGAAGAATGCCAAAGTTGCATGGATGTATTGGAATTCATACTCCATGTACGCCTTAGCGATATTGATAATAAATTCATAATCCACCATAATGCAACAACATACCTATGTGAGGTGGATTTCAACCGATGGGTAAGGACATATTTTCCAAGACATAGGTACAATATAATGACTACCAATATCACTGAGTCGTTTAATGCACTTATTAGACACACTCACGGTTTACCCATTACTATGCTAATTGAGTTCATTAGAGGTACATTGCAATGATGGTTTTATGAAAGGAGAAATCATGCAAGTACATATTCAATATTATAATATGTTATAAATGTATATATATAAACTTATACTTAACTACTTACCATATCTGTTTTTATTTATATTATTTGCAGATATTTACACCAACCTAGTAACACCTTGGGTAGAGGAAAAAATTGTCAAACGTGTGTGAAAGTCTTCAAACTTGGAGGTGTATCCTATTACAACTGAACGATACCAGGTTCTTGGTAGTGGCTAATATTATGCTCTGGTTGATCTTACGGAGTAAACATGTACCTGTAGAAAATTTTAACTATCACAAATTCCCTGCATGTATGCCATTGCTATTGCCAGATATATGAAGCTTACCACTTGCATTCAATGGGTGCATCCATATTATAACACTGTTTTTTATCGTACAGTCTACGCGGAGGCTATCAATCCATTAAGAGATCAATCAAAGTAGATCCATCTAGAGGAGACAAGTGTTATCCATCCACCGTTCGTGCATTGTGATCGTACGAGATGTCCAACAAATAAAAACAGACGTCCTTCACAATGAGAGATTGTTGAATAATTTATTTGTAGCCGATGTCACAAATCTGGACAAACGAGATAGAATTCCGAGAGTCCTGTTCCAATACCTATTTTTGTACCATTAAGTTCAGGAAGGAAAAAGAAAGATGGAAGATAACTACCTTATAATTGTACTTGTTAATTTTGAGATAAGAGTTGTTATTGTACTTGTTACTTTAAATATAAAGTTTGTGATTGTAATATATGTTTATATAAAAGTTATGATTGTAGTTGTTATTTTATATATACATTTTATGATTGTAATATATTATCTTTAAAATTTAGGCCAAACGACTATTTCCCACCCAAAGTATGTGCTTTTGTCAAGTTTCCCCCCATTAACTTTGAAAATACCATTTACCCACCCGTGACCAGTTAAAATTAACAGTTTTAAGAGTTAAATTGTCATTTTGTCTGTATTATTAAAAATAAACTTCAATTTGATTTTATTTTCCCCCTAAACCCTAAAAACTAACAATTTCTCCCAACCTAAGTTTTAAAAACTGAATTTCCCCCCTAGGGTTTTCAATTTTCTGAGTTAGTTTTTCGACGTCGTTTCTTCCTCTCCGATGCAGCCTCCTTCTGATGGTTGTTCTAGAAACTGTCATCAACGAAGATGAGGTCTTTGTCGACAATAAAGACTCTTCGTCGAAGAGGAGTCTTTGTCATCAATGAAGACCTCGTCTTCATCTCTGAACGAAGACGATTCATCTTCTTTGAGACGAAGACAATTCGTCTTCGTCTCGACAAAGACGACTCGACGACCGTGCCTAGCATAATCACCAAAAGGAGGCCACGCTAGAGAAAGAAACAGCACCGAAAAACTAACTCTGAAAAATTGAAAACCCTAAGAGGGAAAATGCTATTTTTTAAAACTTGGGTTGGGAAAAATTGTTAGTTTTTAAAATTTTAGGGGGGAAAATGAGATAAATTTTCCAGGGGTTAGGGTTCTATTAAATTTAACAGTCCATGGGTGGGTAAATAGTATTTTCAAAGTTAATGGGGGGAAACTTGACAAAAACGCATACTTTTGGGTGGGAAATAGTCATTTGGCCTAAAATTTATGATTGTACTCGTTAATGTATCTACAAAATTTTGGCTTGTAATCATTATATATGTCCATATTGATTTCATATATCCATTTTCAGTCTTTTTTGTTCACTATACTCATTGCTTATAGTAATTATATAAATGAACCAACATATGGATATACTCACAAATAAAATATATGAATGAATAAACATATATACAAATACAAATGAGATATAATATAATGGTCAATCAATATCCTAAAAAATATTTGTGTACCTAAACACATGTGTAGGCGTAACGAGTCCTTCCCCTTAAAAGATAACGATCGGCCAAACGTCAAGCACTTGATGTATCGTAACATGAACACACCATAATCACCTGATAGGGGCATTTGTCGCGGTATATCCACTACCCTATGTAATATAAATGGATCGTCTCATGGAGTATGGGCCATGAGAGACCAAAATGATGTCGTAATTAGCAAATGCAGTATCATCGACGTATACCTTAACATCTTCCAACTGAATAGCTTCGGGTCAGTGGTAAAACTATGTAACAAGTCGTGAACTGTAATTTTTCATTCCTTCAAATCTAGGACCCCTACTACCCAATGTGTATTATCAAAGTTTATCGGGATAAATACCTGCACACATTGATAAAATACATATATTAGACCTTAATTAAGTAATCCTTAAAAAGTAATTGCGATTCGAATATCGACCTTATTGACCATAACCTAGCATTGCAAATGTAAGTTAAGAGGATAATCCGTATCCACCAGTCATGTGAAGAGTGGATGAAATTGGTAATTAGACTGATCTCTCATCTATGCGGCATACTTATGAAGGAGGTGTGCAACAAAACAAACCAGAATTGTCGTTTAGTTTTAACAAACCTCTGCAAACACATCATGTTGTCGTCTACATAATAATCTCAAAAATGAATCTGCATGTTGTAAAAACAAAAAATATAACATTATCACACACCTGAACGATATTTCATACTAAAAAACAAAATTAATTGACCAAGTGAACTCATATCATTGGACAACCATTCGGATGGGTCTATGACTATATACCAGAAGTCGATTTTGGTTCTCATCCTTATGTTGTAAACCTGACGTTTCTTAAAAAGATCTGGTTCTGCATACATTTCTTAAAAATTTCTTCACACTTGGTACTTGATAATGCACAATCAATTTTTTTTGTTGGATCTGTGATTTCAATAGATTTGTGTACGGGCTACGAATGAGTGGTCATTTCTTAACAAGTCAACCACGATGTGTGTGGAAAAACTACATCAAAATAAATAATATGATATTTAAAATTTTATTAACTCATGAGATTTTCAAATTTATTTCAATACCTTTTGTAAGGCAGAAGTCATGGCCGGGGAATCTGTAAGTGAGGTCAGGTCGACTGTAGAAAATTGTTGGACTGGTTGGAGTTAAATATATAAAATTAATAAATAAATAATATAATTTTCACTCATAATTATAAAAGTTCTAATGAAAACATATATGAAATTTTTCTGCTTGGACTATGTCTCCTTGTGTTAGGAGTTGAACCACATCGTTAGTGACTTCGTCATCCTAAGACGCAATATCGAGCACCTGTTTTCCCTTGCTTGGTGTGTTGAGATAGACCAAGTGGATATCTTGTTGTAACAATACATGAAAGTCAATATAGGATTAACATTAATAAAAATAACAATTTATATTAGTTAATCTAACAATTTACCTCAACCTCCATAGAAGGTGTAATAGGGAATCCTCATAGGGTGGTCCTTCATCATCGATGACATCCTATGACAACATTAATATTTCATATTGGTTAATGAAACTGTTTAACAAAAATTACAAAGTACAAAGTTAACCATGTATGAATCTCTAATGTTGAAATAAATGTTATCATGGGATCCCCCTTTGAAACTGCCTCTTCAACATTGTGACACTACCACAATATTGATAGTAACGAGTTAAAAAGAAATTGATAATCGAATGTGTAAATGAGATATAATAGTAATAAACAATGTTAGACTTACTGGAATAATCATAGAAGATGTCAATAGGAAAACCGTGTGGGGTGATTTATCATCGTTGACATTTTGTAATAGTATTAACATTTCATATCGGTTCATAAAAGAGTTACATTTATAATTAGAAGGTGTACAGTCGATATTGTGCGTACATCTACTGTTGGAATCAATGTCGTCATGGGATCCCCCATAAGTGTAGCCTCAGGAATGTCAAGCAACTAAACTAATGTCGATGGTAATGAGTTAACAGGCAATCAATCAAGGAATGTTGAATTCAGATATAACATTTACAAACGATATTGTAATTACCTAAACCATTGTTGAAGGTGTCAATAGGGAAACCTCATGGGATGATATGTTATTACCCACATCAAAAGTTAATATAGGATCCTCTCTGGATGGTCCCTCATCAAAAAACTGATGTTGAAAAAATATCAACTTTCACGAGTTAATAAAAGACTACAAGTATTTCTAAAATATCATTTCCAATATACTCATAACGTTTAGCACTTATATCGATAGCAGGTAAAGATGAGAATGTCGGACCCGCTCTTGATAGTCCATCACCAATATCATGAGGAGATTGTAACAACATATACAATTATTACAGGGTTTATATGTTTGCATATATAAATAGTTGGAATATCTAGCAAATTATTAAGTTTTTTACCTATTGGACAGTATTTGTGCTGTGATGAGATTGTGTCTCTTCCGTATAAGTGATCATATCCTCCATACAGATCATCATATCCTTTGTACGAGTCATCCTATCCTTGATTCAACTCATCCTATCCTCTATACAAGTTATTTTATCCTCGATCTGACTCATCCTATCCTTTATACTAATGAATCGATCTAATATAAGATTTTCCCATCGAGCTAATGTAACATCAAAGTAATGAATGAAGAAATCTGGTCTACTAACAGGAAGATCATATGACGTGAGCTTAGTGGTAGAGTCGAATAGAGGGCTTCGGTGATATATGCTCGTCGATAGGCATCATAACATAGTCACTGACGAGATAGGGCTTGATGACAAAAGGCTAGACAGAAGCCTCGATAGGAGAAAGAGCAACGATTAGAGAAGTAACATTAGGAGGACTCGATGATGCATCTTCTAACGAGGCCAAGGGTGATGGACAAAGAAGATCAACTATCTGACATCCCTGTGTATCAAACAACGTCATTATACCAATTTGTATCTTTCTCCACCGGAGATAAAACTAGCGGGAAATTAACATCATCTTATAAATTTTTGTTTAAGTGAACTTTGTCATTATACCTTATACATATGTTAATCAATAACAAATAAATACTTATTGCATCTCTGGTGAAGATAGTTGAGATAAAATCCCATATAGGACTCTAAAATGGCATTGTTATGAAACTCACTCTTAGGCTTAGAGATATAATGAGAAGTAATCATGACTTAATATCCATTGGATAAAATAGTCAAATAACATAGTATTTTCTTAATGGATTTTTTTATATTTATGCCAAAATTATTATCCCAATTAAGGTACTAAAGTGATTGACACCCAATTCTTGAAATGTCCATAAGATTGGATAATATCATGGCTAAATCAATAGTTGGAGTCAATAAAATTTACAAAGTCAAACGGAATTTGAGATCACCTTAAAAGACACTCCCCTAAAGAATTGACAGCTAATCTTATAATAAATAAGTCAAATATAATTGATGAAGGTATAAAAATTCTGATGAGAAAATATATTATAAAAGAATGATTTGTCATCATTAAGAATTTTTTATGTGTAGCTCAAAAAGAGAGATTTTGTTATTACTCAAACTATTGTTTAGAAGCCTTTATAAATTATCAATTTGAAAGGTATTTTTAAAGTTATAAGAAAAGAAAAAGTTTGTGATTGATAATAAAGTATGAAACCTTATGACATTGGAAGCTCATTTGGATTAGAGCTATAAAAGGTAAATGTCAAAATTGTCTTTTTGAATAAAAGCCTTAGTAAGGGAGTCTATATGGTGCAATTAGTTTTATTAAAAATATAAGGGATAAAGCTTTTGGTATATAGTCTTAAGAAGTTTATCTATAGCTGAAATAGACTTCTTGACAATGGTGTCTTAAGTTCAATAAAATGTACTTCTCATGACCTCATAAAGAATAAATTAGACCATGATAGAAATATGAAGATTAGTGGAAGCGAATTTGTCTTCATGGTATGGTTCAATATATTGGTAACAGTGATATTAACATCATGTCAGTTTTTCCAAGACCTATGTTGTAAATAGATCTTGAAGATATATAATTTGTTCTTAATATTGAGATCCACTGTAAAATGACTCATGGACTTATTGATTTATC
Organism: Mangifera indica; assembly: GCF_011075055.1. Taxonomy (NCBI): domain Eukaryota; kingdom Viridiplantae; phylum Streptophyta; class Magnoliopsida; order Sapindales; family Anacardiaceae; genus Mangifera; species Mangifera indica. The sequence continues at coordinate 7,735,688 of NC_058138.1, forward strand.
TCAAATGCATACTTGAAGCGTGTGTTTAAAATGTTCAACATGAAGAATTGTAGGCCAAGCGGTATGCCTGTTATGAAATAAAATAAGCTCAACATCAAACGTTAAGTAAAAAATGAGGTTGAAAAGGAATCCATGTGAAATGTCTTTTATGATAAAGGTTCTCAATTTATACCTCTCAAATCTAAGTTTTGATTATTGGGTTGTAATTTAAGAGATAATGAGATACTTGCAAAAGATCAAGATTTTGATAGTTGTAAAGATAATTTAAAGTCTATTTCAGGATATATTATTATGGGTATATTTGAAAAAATACTAAGTAGTTGTTAACAGCCTTAACCATAGATATTGGATTTATAGTTTTACCATGGGGCAACTTTTTAGGTGTATGGTTGAAGAATTACTTGGTTGAACTACTTAGTGTTGACTCTTTTTACTATGATAATAGTGCAATTAGCTAAAAAACTACCAGTAGATTGAAATATATAGAATAAAATATTTTACAGTTAGAAATCTCACAAAGAAAAGAGATATTAGGGTAAAGTATGAAAATATAGGGTTAATAAAGTTTAAGCCTTTAACTAAAGCAATAAGACCTGTAACCTATAAAGTCATGTTAAAAACATAAAAGTGTTTAAGGTCTTTTGATATATAGGGTTAGTGGGAGTTTTTCTTATTATTGTTTTGTTGATATATTTATTTATTAATCATGATCATATTGACATACTTATTTGTCTATGGGTATATACGTATATATATGGTTAAGGTACAATATATGTCTCAAGATAAAGTTTCTCTTGAGTAGAATAGTTATATGTGTATTCTTCATAAGTCTCAAGCAAGATTGAAACATAAAGACTTCACTAAAAGCTAAAAAAATTCTCTTATTTCTTTTGAAACATAAGATTAAAGAGGAATCATAAAGAGAACTAACAGAGACATAACACATGTTGTGATCACTTTGTTGGGTGCTATTTCTGTTAAACTTCCCAATTTGATCCATGTTGATTTGATTATTAGTAATTGTGATAAAAAAACAATCTTATGTTGATAGAGAGTATAAGTAATATTTTGGTTTATTATTGTTGGTCATATTAACTAGATTGTTTATTACAGTATAATTTATCTTTAGACTATTTTGTTTTCTAAAATAACAGCTACTTATAGTTAAAAATGTTGATTATCTAAGAGTCAAAAAAATTGTTTTTCTTTCTTTTTTCTTAAAATAAAATAAAAATAGTTAATATTACCCAAATGGGAGAATGTTAGAAATTTTTTGATATAGGTTAACATTAATTATGTTTTTAGTTTAATAAAACCAAGTAATTGAATAGTCTCATGATAGTTTATAGATGGACTTGAGTGATTAATAAAGATAAACTCAATACACTTGAAGGTTATGATCTGGATAGACAATATAAATATAGGTTTGAGGTTTATTGGACCTTAATTGGGGGCAATTAATTTACTATATATTGATTGAGCTTTTGCTCTAAAACCCAATGCAATATAGTTTACTCATTTAAAATTGTTATTAAGGGAGGTTCATAGAGTAGAAGATCAAGTCACATCGAGAGGTGATTTTAATAGGTAATTTTAGGTGATTTTCAAATATTTTTTAGATTCAAATTATATGACAATCCATGTATTTTTAAAACTTTAAAATTTCATTTAGTGTTTTATAATTTATGTGTTGATTCTATAAATTATAATTATATGATTTTATATTTGTTCATGCAAATTACGTTTCAAAATCTGGAAAATACGAGTCGATATATCTTAAAAAGGTGAAATTGAAAAAAATGAAACTGAAATTCGAATTCTAAAGGTTTAAATACCCTAGAATGACAGCAATCGAAAAATCGTTCCAAAATCTGGAAAATACGAGTCGATATATTCTAAAACGATGAAATTTGAAAAAACGAAAATGAAATTCGAATTCTATGCGTTGATTTACCCTAGAATGTGAATAATTGAAAAAAAGGAATTGAAATTCGAACTCTATCAGTTAAAATATATAAAAATATCATTAATCGAAAAAATTGTTCAGAAATCTGGAAAATACGAATTGATATATCATAAAACGGAAAAATTCGGAAAAACGAAACTGAAATTCAAAAGTACGAGTCAATATATCCTATAAATGAAAAAACTGAAATATTGAGTGAAATTAGGTCATTACATCGTAAAATGTGTCCGAAAGGTACAAAAATCGAAAAACTTAATCTCAAATTCGAAAACTAAATATTGAAAAATCTTAAAACAGAAAAAACGGATGTAAAATTTGAAAACTACACGTCGAGAAACCCTATATGTGAAAAATATCAATTTACCTCCTCAGAAAATTTATATTACAAACAGGTCCAATATTTATCCCTTGCCCCCTTAGTAATTTTTGAATCTATTACCGCCCATACAGTTTTAAAAAAGTAAATTTTCACCCTAACCCACGCTATTCACCAGCAGCCCACTGTCTATGATGACTAGATCCCTAATGTTTTAAAAAAGCCACTTAACCCCCCTAACCCACTATCACAGTGGGAGTGTTCGTCATGACAGTGGGATACACTGTTGCCACTGTCAGACTGTCGAATGCTTCGGACGTATTTTTCGACCAAAAATCGGTCATTTCGACCTCCAATTTCAACACAAATCAAATCTGTATAGGGTATAACATAAAACCCCTCAACAAATTCAACGAAAACAACGAAGAATCAAAACATATTGAGCATTGTTCAAAATCGAAACCCTAAAGTTTTAAACCGCAAAATCTCACTCAAATCTCAATAATATGAACAATAACTTGATTCAAACAAGATTACAGAAGATATACTAGTCTTCTTGATCATTTTCGGTCATCGAAAAGTAAGAAAATCGTCGGAAATCTGGTTGACAGTGGGATGATAGTGGACAGTGGGGCAGTGGGCGATTTTTCTTTAGATTTACACTAGGACAGTGGAAAATATGAAAATTTGCCTTGTTTATATATAGGGGTAGTTTCGACATTTCACAAAAATTGGGCATTTTTGCTTTAATATGAATTTTTTGGACAATCTCGCTTAAACCCCCTTACTTTTGCCTATTTTTTATAATTTCCCAAGATTAAACCTGTCTAAATAATAGGAGTGTGTGAATGATAATATCCATTAGAGGGGTGGGCTGTCCTTATTGGGCCGGATCACCATCTTCGGCCCGTTGAAGTACCAATGTTTCTGATCTCTCTTTCGCAATCGCAAATAGCTTCCGTCTTCGGCAGTATCAAACAAAGAGCATGTCAATGGCTTCGTCTCTGTTCAAAGCCCTAATCGGATCGTCTAATCGTCCATTAAAGGCTAGAAATCTGAGTTCAGTCAGCGCTGTCATCAGCAACCATACCGCTAAATGGATGCAGGTAATTTTGTCATTACCCGATAATTGAGTTATTGTTCTTATAATTTTTACCAGTTTTTTTCTAGAAAAGAAATCTGATTTGACAATTGATAATATTTTTATGTTAATTTGGGGAAATTGTTTAAGAATTCGTTGCTTCTCGACGGTTTTTGGAAATTGTTAGTTCTAGGTTTAATTACAGATTTAGAGTAAATTAGTTTTGGGGTTCGTTTGGGAGTGTTGTTGTAGAGATGGCTTTAAGTAGTCTTGGATAAAAGTTATTTTCTTTAAAAGCACGTTGTGGAAAAGCTCTTGTGAAATGCTTATTCAAAGGCTATTTCAGCTGTGTATCTGAAACCTGTTTAAAAAGTACTTTGTGGAACTGCACTACATAGTGAAGAGTTTCTCTATTGCTTGTATAAATAGTGAGGTTGTTTAATCCAATGGTACGATTAGAAGGAAATGCATCACAAGAATAATGGATTATGTAAGAATGGTGACTTTTAGACTATACACACACACAAACCCCTTTCTAAATGATCATTATAATCCCATTAGTAGCTTAGATACATTATGAAATGTCTTTGTCAAGTTTCCAGCTAGCATTCCCTTACGCAAAAAGAGGAAGCCCTTGGTCTTTGCATATGTAGAGATAAGTTCTTTCTCATGTTTTGGAAGTGTGACCAAAATTCCAAATTCCTAACTGATGAGTTCACTCCACCCCCTTATGTTCAAGTGTGAGACTCCTTCGAACTTTCCTTGTGCTAAAGAATGAGATACTTGCTTTAGATTTGAAGAACTATGTTTAGCTAAGAGAGACAAAGCGATGTCTTCTTTATCTTCTCTCTTCAATGCTTTAATATCTTATATACCATCTTGCTATCAGTTATTTTGATTTCATTTTGCATGCAATTGTGATGGCACTGACTGCACAATCATGCATATATTTCCTTTACCAATTTGTTTCACTGTATTTTTGACATTGATTAGGCTCATGAAATTTGTCATTATCTGCATTTTGAGTGAAAAAGCAGTTATTCTGATCCAATTAGTAATTGAGATGTCAAAGTTGATGAAAATATGTTTGTAGCATTAGCTCACTTTTATATTACTTTTGAAGTGCTACTTATTTGATCAAAATCTAATATACCAGAAATGTTAGGTAACATGCTATTTGATTTTAGGAATTGGTAAAATGATCACATTTGAGGGGCTATAATGTAAAAGGACCACTTCCTCACTCCCTTTTTTGCATTGACTATGTAGTTAGGTTTAGAACCAAAATACCCTCACATCTCTCTTCTATTTCTTCTTCCCTTTCTCTGTCCATTCCCTTTTCCATTCATGATAAAACTCTTCAGCTCTCTAAACACAGTCTCTTTTCATTGTTGTCTGAATTTACAACTAGAAAATTCAAGTGTTGGTTGTATTTACCTTTTAGATCTACTGACATAAATGTTGCAAGTTTAATTTACAAAATATAATGTTTATGTTTATTTTAAATGCAAAAAAAATATGATTTGTCTTTAACTAAACCTAAATTGTTCATATAGTAAATGCGGTGTAATTATGCCAATTTTTATAAAGCCTCTTACTGTTTGAAAAAATTAAAAATGTACCTTGCACTAGCTATTAATATTGAGGGTTTTGAACTTTCAGCAGATTCAAACAAATTCAAATATTTCAATAATTGGAAAAATAGCAGTTGACACCCTTTTATTATGTCAAGTATCAGCAAAGTTCCAACTTTTCAAGAATTTCTAGGTCACCTTCAATATTGCCTGTCAACTCTAGGGATATATTTGTAATGTTTATAAACTTTTTGTCAGTACATGATTTAATTTTTTGGAAATATCAATAACAATTTGGGTTTTGTCAACTTACTATGTCTATAAGATATTGTAATGAGTACTTAAGTTTCTTTGCTGTAGATTTAGATAACAATAAAGGGAGAGATTATATTGAGAGGGGTGATAAGTTTTGTCGAAAGGTGGAAAGGAAAGAAGGTTAAGAAGATATAGAAAAGAGTTGTATGAATATTTTTGGTCTAAAGTTAACTCAATGGCTATTATGGTGAGGGTGAGGAAGTGCTCATTTTGTATTATAGCCCCTCAAACATGATCAGTATTATCAAATTTTTTTATTATAATGCATAGGGTAGTGGATTCAATGATACAACTGCCAGACTTTTCCCATGAAGAGGGCAATTTTTGTTAACTTTGAGTCAAGAATAACACACCTTTTTTTCCTTTCTAACTTATAGCAATACAGTAAGTTGATTAAATTTCGGGAGCTTCTTATCTTTCGTTGCCCAATCGATGTATTATTTTGATAATTCTCTTTGAATTTAGAGGAAATCCTTGTGCCATCTTTGTTTTCTTCTCACCAATAATCTTAAGCGTCAAGTAATCTCATCTATGAAAATCCTTGGTGCATTTTTCATTTTTTTCCAGCCCCGATAATTTTTTTATTGTTATTGTGATAACTGTTATTTATACTGTTTCTTGTTTAGGATGTTAGCAAGAAATCACCAATGGAGTTGATCAATGAAGTTCCACCAATTAAGGTGGAAGGCAGGATTGTAGCATGTGAAGGAGGTTAGTTTGTTTATTATTTCATATTGTTTGTTTAAATGGGTGATTTAACTTCATTTCTCTGACCGAGCAATACACATCTGATTGTAGATACCAACCCGGCACTTGGGCACCCAATCGAGTTCATATGCCTTGACCTAAAGGAGCCGGCTGTTTGCAAATATTGTGGTCTACGCTATGTTCAAGATCACCATCACTAGGACATACACAATTGCTAGTGTGAGCCATTGTGATGCCTACTGGATACATGTCCTAATCTGAATTTCTGAGACGGTAATCGTCTGCTGTCAAATGCTGGGGAAGATAAATGTTAACTGAGCAATCAACCGTATTTGTGATTTTCACTTGTTTCAAGTAATTGGCAAAATAAGGACTTTATGTGCTTGATTACCGTCTGCAGCACACAGTTCTATGAATTTCTACTTATTAATCAACTTTTTCTACTCTAATTCCTAAGTAACCCTTGTTTCACATTTCATATATTTCCATTAAGTTGAGATGTCCATCTAGGACTACTGCCATAATCTGTTTGCCGGTAGGGGAGGTTCAAAATAGAGTAATGTTATATGCACAGAATTTGTGCACAAAAAAATTATATAAACTGATAGGACATTTATTTAATGATGATGACATAACTATATTAGCATCAGACAGATGAAAAGATATTATCACATTATTGTCATGTCAATCCGTGTAATTTTTTTGAGTACAAATTCTGTGTATATGATATTATTGGGTCAAAATATGTTTTGCATTCAAGCCACACCCGTAACACTAATGCAAGAAGGCAATAATGAATTACTGAGCTAGGAAAAGTTGAAGTATCCATGTTCGTACAGAGAAGAAAAAAAATCATTGACACAGAAGAGCATAAGCATAAAGAGTAGAGAATAAAGAGGGGAAAAGATATGAAAAACTTTGATGGGGCATTGAAAGAGAACAGATCATGTGAACCCCGAAAAACGAAATTTATTGATGGATGTATAAGTAACTTCATCAGAAGGTAAGGGATACCAAAACTTACCCACAAACAGGGGGAATGAATGATGATAACAGCACAAAGCTCCTCTCAAAAAATTGATAACATAATGCCCAAAACTAAATGGCATGGGCCAACCTAAATTAACTAAAGAGTTATTCAAAAAAATTTTATATATTCGAAATTGACATACTCATTAGACTGTCTTTTCGGCCCCTAGGTAAAACGGTTGAAATATAATGCAAAAAACGTGGTTACACGCTACCTCCACCTGCAGCAGCAAGTTTTCTTCTTTGCTGATGCTCTGCTACTTTATAATCTACAACTTCACGGAAAAGGCTCGGATCTAGCACACAATTCTCACTTCCATAGACAGCTGCTTGGACACTAGCCATCAGTTTTGCAATTTCTCTTCCAGAAAATCCTTCAGTTTTAGCAGCTGCTTCCATTAAGATATCATCAGTCAATCCCTTAATCTCTATCTTCTGCTGTTCACCTTTGAATATTTTGCTGAACACGCCAGATTTTCTTGATCCAGCTTGAGCAATATATTTGTCAAGATAGAGTTTTAGTAGTTTGAATCGTTCATCTTGCCCAGGCAAAGGGAATTCCAGGACTTCGTCAATTCGATCTGCCATGGCTGAATCAAGATCACCAGGGCGGTTAGTGGCAAGTGCAAGCACTATATCCTTGGATTGGTCACCCGTACGGAAAAGGAGAGCATTGAGTGCACTTCTTTGAGCTTCACTCATGTAAGTTTTGTTCCGCCTGCAAAGTGTTAGGTCAACAAAATCAATCATTGGTCAGGGTTATTGCAAATCCTACCGAAAAGACATGCTACATTAACAAATATCAACAATATATAAATTATTGTGAAATTCCATTAACAAATCTCAGAGAGACATTTAGCTATCATTTAGTTGTATCACATTGTATCTTCTGTCCTGGCATTCCAAACCAGTCCAGCTTTGCCCAATGTGTAAGCAATGCTCCTAAAAACCACCCAATTTATACTGTAATATATGAAGTTTTTACTTGTTTTGCCATGAAATTTTCACACAACATAATCGAAGGATGAATATCACTTACTCGCACAAAAAGGCATCCGCTTCATCAATGAACAACAATAAACCACGGTTAGACTTCTTAGCCCAATCAAATAATTGGTGTATCTTGGTAACAGCCTGTGACCCCAGTGGAGCAATATCTCCACCTGTCATCAATGCATAATCTAGTCCCTGCATGTATGGATTAGAAATATATAAATCAGTGACAAAAATAATAAAAGAAAGAAAAAAAAAAACAGTTTAGCACTATTACTCAAAGATTCCTTGAATTTATCAGAAGACAGCATATGAAAGCAAAACAGACAAGAATTGTCCTGACAGTTCATAAATTTCTCCTATCTGGTTTAGATCTCCTTTCTCAACTGTCAAAATTTACAGCACCACCCAAAGCTTGAAATAACAATCCCATATGTATATATCAAACTTGTAATATATATTTACTGGTAAATCACAAACCCATCTTACTTTGTTGAGAAGCGGTGAACTTGGTTGGGGGAGGTAAAGGAGAATAACCAAACATATAAGCCTCTGAACAGAAATTAACTGACAATATCAAAGCATAATGTCGTAAGATCTTACAGATTTACGGGCCAACTCTCTAGCAGCCATTGTTTTTCCTGTTCCTGGAGGGCCATAGAAGAGCATGTTGCGAAATGGTGCATTGTGTGCTTTAGTATTGGCAGTTGCTCCAGCCAGCTGCTCGACTCTTTTCTTAAGAGATGGGTGTAGAATCACATCACCAAATCCGTTTCCATTTTTTGAAGCCATCTCTTTGTTACCACCACGCAGAGAGTTTGCAGCACGTGAAAACAAGCCTGACCAAGGGTATTTTCCCCTAGAAGACTCCCTGATTAGAGATGGTTGTCCCAATATTCTATCCACATATCCCCAAATCACCCTTGCACCTTCTCTGCATTGAAGAAATGATATAGGCTGATGAGATATTAAATCCCATAGTTTGCAAAGCTTCATAATTAGTCACTGAGAGAAGCAAACATGCTAAAAAGTCACATTGGGTACAACAGACATGTACTCTTCCATCCTAAAGCCTATTTTAAGATAGGCTAGATAGCCAAAAAGTAAAATATTGTCTAAATGCACAAAAAACCGTTCATCCAGTGAAAATAAATATTGAGACTTAATAGTCATAGGCATTACACCATCGACACACACACAGCCCACACTTCCATGTTTGTGCAGTTTTACTCCCAAGGTAGAGACTAACATTCCTAAAAAAACATCATAAGATTAGAACAGGGTATCTCTACAACTAAACAGACAGGTCACTTTCTATGATAGCTAAATAAAAGAGTAACCGGGAAGAAGGTTTGGACAGAACCACAGAGATAGGTGACATGCTTTAAAGAATGGCAATTTTTTTTCCACACACAATCCTTCTAACCTCAAGAGATGTAAACTGAACACCAGCCTATCCATGAAACATCTATTAATCATAAAGACTAAAAGATTGAAAATACCAAAAGATTTCCTTACATTCCATGGGTAAAATCCCACATCTACATATTCAAGCATTCAGATGAGAATCCTCAAGTAAGAATTTAATGTTTACCTTGTTGTGTATACTCCTGCTGCCAGAGCAGTCACTCCCCCGACCGCAACAACAAGTTTATTTTGATCAGTTAATATAGCTCGAAGGCCCCCTGCAAAATAGATCCATATAAGCCACTTCTAAAGCATTAATATTAAATACGTAGACTAGATTAACACTATAACAGGATGGTGTGGCCAACATGTTGTCACTAAAGTTAAACTTTTGAATGTGACATCACCAGGTAAAATTAAACAGGTATATTTGATTTCTAATTAAAACTCGACAAGATATTGTAAAGTCACAAAAGGTATTATGTATTAAAAGATCAATTGAATAAGCTTTCTTGAGATAAGGAGTATGCAATTAAATTTATACCCCCAATATGGTCAAAGGTAGTATTTATGGCAGCAATCCATTTCTCTCTTTCTGCATTTGCACGATCTACTAGCATTCTCCTATTGACCTCTTCAGTTAGCTTTGCTTCTTGTGCTCTCCCTTCTGCTTCTGCCATAGCTTTAACCCTGATTGTTTCACGCTCTATCTCAGCCTTTTCCCGTTCTGTCTGCCGCCTTTGCGCTTGAATCTGTTCTTCAGTAGCTCGCCTAGCTTGCTCCTGCCTTATTGATGACTCTTCTTGCATTTTTACAAGTTCTTGGTTTCTTGTTCTTTGGTATTCATTTTCTGCCTGCAAGAAGATGTACCTAATTAATACTTTTCCATAATATAATTATTGCATGAACCTCTCAATATATTCATATGCATGCCTGCATCCTCTTCCTTGCCAGCTCATCCTCATAACGAGCCATCTGGGATTTTGTTTGTGCCTGCTGCTGAGCTAGCTTTTTTTGTTCATCGTATATAACCCTTTGTCTCTCCTGCCAGAAAAAAAGTTAATTATTCAGGTAACAAACATATGCCAATAAAAGAGAGTTTCACAAGTCACATAGCATAGAGAAGCAAGTATATATGTATCAAAAATTCGTCATTCAAAGACCCAGTATTTGACACTGACAAAAGATTTAACAGTGTTTTCATTTTTTCTTATTTTATTCTTCTTACTATCTCATCTTAAGACCTGATAAAAAAGCTCAACTTGCTTAGTGTAAACTAACTCCAATTTCCTATCAAAGCTCAACCCACTTAACTTGAAGAAAGGCAAAAACATTGTCAAAACAACCAGCCAAAGAGGAATTTAACTTAGCAGGTTGGATCAAATACCTGGTGTAACCATCAAGGATATTTTTCAGGTAGATATGATTAAATGAGATGAAATGAGGTTTGCATGCACAGTCACAGTCAGGAGAAGGCACAGCCAACTCAATAAATATTCAGTTTTTCACAATACTGCCAAATTGCTATTAAGACTGCAGATTTTAAATATGCTGAATTGCCATCACAGACTGTAAAACTACTTCACTTGTAGCAGCCTGTTATCTTCCTCTCTCTCTCTATATCCTTAAAATCAAAGAATTATTACCCCTTTAACTTCTGATTTTATTTTCGGTATCTTTCTTCCCAAAGGACCAAAAAAAACTAGTTTACTAGACAATCCTCTCTAACCCAAATAACAAGGACAATATTAGGTTGCATAATTTCTAGTTACTGAAGTGTCAGTTTGCTAGATAATCAACTCAACTCAAATAACAAGGACAATATTAGGTCACATAATTTCTACTCACTAAAGTGTCATGATAGTTGTCAAAGGCGAAAAGAGACAAATTCAGTGACTTTGGAATACTTTTAAGAATAGTTGGAAAATCTCAGAACCATTAAACATTTCTTGACTAAACAAACTGAAATAGAATGATATTGCCAGAGGAGAGGTTAAAATAGTATCTTACTGTTTCAGCTTGAGCTTGCATTGCTTTATATTCTGCAGCCTTTGCAGCTATTTCTGCTTGTCTTGTCTCTTCTTGCCTCATAATAATCTTAAATGCCTTAAAAAAAAAAAAACCACATAACCTTAATATTCGTAGTTTCTACATTTTCCAAGAGAAATACAATCTTAAATGAAGCCAGATGCTGAGATAAGCTTACGCATCATCCAAATTATTCATTATTATAAATCCCTGAACAAATCAACACAAAACGTAAACAAAAATGTAATATTATCATATTTATTCAATTTCAAAATATTCATTTTCCTATATTACAGGATAAAAACATTTTGTAAAACTAGTTAGCACAGTCAAACACCACATACAGGTTACGTTACCGGAAAATGAATAAAACTGGTTAGTACTGCCAGTACCATACATATGAAAAAACATCAGAACCCGGCAATGAAACACAAAAACGAACAGAACCCATTTCAAGAACGTCCCAAATTCAGACCTCTTTGCTATTAGGAGACTTGCTGATCTTCCTCAAGGCCTCGGCGCCTCTCTCCAACGCCTCGGGATCGAAGCCGGCAGAGCTAGTCCTAGGATTATCATTCCTCACCTTCGGAGGCGGAGGCGGAGGCGGAGGCTTGTCCCCGGCCATCGAAGGCTGTGATGAAGGCGCATTTGGAGGCGGATGAGCCTTGCTAGATTGGTTAGTGAGAAATGAGAAGGGAGAGTAGCTGGAAGAGTCATCAGAAAAGGCTGAGCTAGCAGAAGTGGCCGCCGCAAGGGCAGAGATCAACCCTATTGCATAGGTTTTAGACATGACTTGGAGTGAATTTAAGAAGTAAAATTATAATTTTTATTGGGGAAATTTTGGGTTTAAGTGAGGCTCTCCATACAAAGGGAGAAGAAGGTGCAGGGTTTTTGTAGGGTTTGTGTTTTGTGTGCTAGGTTTAATGGTGGCGGTTTTATTATTTGGAAGGTTTGAGACGGTTCGGAAGCGAACCGCTTGGCTTGCTCAACAAGCCAAGGACAATTAAATTTTTAATATTTATTTATTTAAGGATACACTATATCAATTTATTATTATTATTTAAAATAACTTTATTAGAGAGATTTTATAAAAAATTAGTCAATATTATAAAGTCATATGGTCAAAACACTAAATTAAGAGAAATTAAATTAAATATCTCATTTATCCTAAACTAAATAAAAATACCATTTTTTCGACGATATTAAATTTTAAAAATATGTATACTATGTGGATGAAATACACTAGTTTCAACTAAATTTACAATGTTTAATGTCTGGGGTTTTTTGATAATTTACCATATGTTTTGTATAGAAGGTTTAGTTGTCATGCATGAGGGGCAACTTAAAATTTGACTATGTGTAATACATTGGAGTTTATGGATATTTTTTTGTTTTTGGAGGGTGAAGCGAAAATTCTTAAATAATTTCAAGCATACTATACAATATGCTTGAAATCTTGGGTGAAGTAAAAATATTTTACATAATTTATTTTTTTAAATTCTTAAATAATTCAACTATATATTATTACTATTTAAAAATTGATTAAAATATTGAATATTGTTATTTTGGTTAAATATGGAAGAGAAAGGATAACACAACAAATTATATTAGAAAGAGACAAAAAATAGTGAAAATCCAACCAAACACGACATAGGGATTAGTTGAATGATTAAGTAAACGTCTACATTTTGTGGTAAAACATTATCCATCTAACCATGAGACCAAAAATTGCCATCCATAGGATGTCTTAAAATTAAAGTCAATTGTCTCATTGTCCTTTTTTATAAAATGGTTAACTCATTCTTGTATCGGTTACTATTACCTTGAAATCGATGAGTGCATCTTTGATTATTGGTATCGAAGGATATGGATTTGGGAGTAGAGTAACTTGCACACCTTGTGTGTGTGTTTTTTTTTTCCTTTATTTGTTTAGTACTTAATCACTTAACGACATTATGGACGAACGTGGTAATATGTTTTCAGTTGTTTCTCATATTCAAGTGTCCTCTCATGTAGCATCTTCAATTAATTCAAGTGTTTATACATCATATTCAAACCTACCTAGTAGTTGTATCATAGCTTGGAAGGGGTTGCATATAAACTTCTGTAGAAAGACTGTCATTGAGAAAAACATTTTCAACATCCATGTGAAGTAGTCGTCAACGTTTAGCAACAACAATGGCAATGAAATTGCAAACAGAAGTTCGACAAGCTACTAGAGCAAATGTTTCCTCATAATCAATGTCATATTCCTAATCGAACTCTTTTGCTATCAGTTTAGCTTTATATCTTTCATTTGAACCATCCTTCTTGAGCATTGATTTCATAGACCTATTTGCAATCAACAACAAATTTATTTGGAGGTAGACTAACTAAATCCTTAGGATGAGTACTTTTGTAAGATTCTAAATTTCTTCTATCATTACTTTTTACCAGAGAGGGTCAATACTAATCTTGCAATAGGTGTAAGGTTCGTATAAAGACATAATGGTAGAATAACAATAAAATTAACAAAGAAGGAAAGAAGATTCATTAGAAGGAAGTAAAGACTCAAAAGAAGGTAAAATTAAAGGGTCCACAAACAAGGTAGATGCATTAAGAAAGTTCACAAGTTGTGTAACTGCTAGTGAATTATGGTGTTAAAGCAACATACTTGCAACAACATAGCAATTTTTATATCAAATTTAATAACAACACAATATTTATTCATAATCACTCACAGACACCCGTTTATAAGGCATATTATGCATAAGGGGTTTTAGAGTAACTTATTCCAATTGTCGGCTTTTTTGCCTTTAATTGGTATAATGATGTGGGTAACACTTGCATGTGCAGACCAATTCCAAAGTATCTACATGAGGCAACTGATGTGTTAAGAAGCAATGAATGGCTTTAGGGGCTAGTAGGACTCATCTTAGAATAAATATAGGAGAGTATATAAAAGTTACTCACCATTCTAAGGGTTATACAAATATATCCAAAACTCTAAGAGAGTGTAGTTTAGGGTATTTTTTGATTACTCTAATAATATATATTTTATTACTGATATTATCTTATATGATTTGTCAAGTTATAAATGTATCTAGTAATCTTCTATTATTAAGAGGTTTTTAGTTTCGAGTTACTAAAGATGACTTTAGTAATCTATCTTTTATTACTTATATTACTTTGTTTGGTTTGTTAGAAATAAAATATTATAGTAATATTCTATTACTAATGTTGATACGGTAGGTAATATAGTTACCACTTTCACTTTAAATATTAAAATATTACCAAAGTAAGCTTGATTTTATTATAATTATATTCTTATTTATTAATTTTTTAGGACAAAAATAATTTCATTTTCAATTAATATAAAAAATATTTTAGAATAATTATATTTAAGGGCATTTAAGTAAAATAATTTACTATCAAATTTTATTACCTCTAACCAAATACAATAATTATTTATACCTATTAAATTTTATCAAATTAGTAATAATTTATATACAATAATCTTTCAAGTAATTTATGTAATTTTTAAATTTTGATAATAAAAGATTATTCAAATCAAACTCCCCTTAAAGGTGAATTGAAGGGTAATATAAAGTGTATCAAAATAATATTAATTTCGTTATAATTTTTTTTAATTATTAAATTAAAAAAACCCTTGTTTTTAATTAAGATAAGAACAAAAGATTGAAATGATAAAGAATGTGCTGAAAATTATAGGTGAAGAAGAAGATGCAAAAAATGTCATGCATGTATGTAAAACAAGAGTCAAAGCATAATTAAGTCATATAAGAGAAACATGAAATTTTTACCTACTCTTTTACCTCCTACAGAGATATAAGATGATGGATTAAGCTTCTCACATGAAGAACCTCTAAAAGAGTATACCTTCCAAGCCAAATCTTAGAGAGAGGGGAGAGCTTTTAGTTTGGTTTTTGTTAAAGAAAGTAAAGTGCAAGAATGCTTTTATTAGTTTAAAATGAACTAAAATGCACTTTATATAATGGTGACCCATTTTACAAATTCAAAATTCTTATTTTGCCTAATAAATTCATAATTTGAAATCTTACCATGCATGTATATCAAATATATATCTTACCCACCTTAATTTCATCTCACTAACATTTTAAGTTTTGAAATGTTATTTTTACACCTATATAATATTTTATATGATTTCATTATACTTCCAAAAGTACTAGCTATCCTTGGATAATTAATCCTCACTTTAGAAAGCTTAGTTTATTAGTGTCATCCTTTAGGTTTACCATGACGTAGCCATGAGTCCTTTTTTGGATAATCTAAAACTACACCAGAAACTCAACGACTATGGTAAACATCTAGAATGTGTCACCCTTAAACCATGATTAAAAAAAATATTCCATCGAACCTAATATCTCTGATCGTATATTTCATTTAGGTAATATATTTTAGTTATCTAATCTAACTCGATTTTAGACTAATAAATTGTCAAAATCCTAAATTCGATTATTTATGAATCATTGTATTAAATATTCAAAATATGTTATAACAAGCATCCTTTGTATGACTTGCATTATACTTTAGCCAGAGATTCACTTTTTAATATTTATCGATGTTCACTTTAGAACTTATATTCGGATCGAATTAACAAATATTCAGAACCCAATACTTTCTGAGTCAACGAATCATATATCGATCATTATTCTTCTCCATATACAAATAACACATGACCAATATGATTTGTCTTATGAGATGTGATTAACCCCACATGTATACATCACATGAATCACACATATCTGTATCGGATCTGACCATGACATCTCAGGTCTCCTTTACCTCCTACAGAGATATAGGATGATGGATTAAGCTTCTGACTTGAAGAACATCTAAAAGAGTATACCTTCCAAGCCAAATCTTAGAGAGAGCGGAGAGCTTTTAGTTTGTTTTTTATTAAAGAAAGTAAAGTGCAAGAATGCTTTTGTTAGTTTAAAATGAACTAAAATGCACTTTATATAATGGTGACCCATTTTACAAATTCAAAATTCCTATTTTGTGCAATAAATTCATAATTTGAAATCTTACCATGCATGTATATCAAATATATATCTTACCCACTTTAATTTCATCTCACTAACATCTTAAGTTTTGAAATGTTATTTTTACACCTATATAATATTTTATATGATTTTCATTATACTTCCAAAAGTACTAGCTATCCTTGGATAATTAATCCTCACTTTAGAAAGCTTAGTTTATTAGTGTGATCCTTTAAGTTCACCGTGACGTAGCCATGAGTCCTTTTTCGGATAATCTAAAAGTACACCAAAAACTCAATGACTATGGTAAACATCTAGAATGTGTCATCACCCTTAAACCATGATTAAAAAAAAAATACTGTATCGAACCTAATATCTCTGATCGTATATTTCATTTAGGTAATATCATTTATTTATCTAATCTAGATCGATTTTGGACTAATAGATTGCCAAAATCCTAAATTCGATTATTTATGAATCATTGATTTAAATATTCAGAATATGTCATAATAAACATCCTTTGTATGACTTGCATTATACTTTAGCCAGAGATTTGATTTTTAATATTTATCGATGTTCACTTTAGAACTTATATTTTGATCGAATTAACAAATATTCAGAACCCGATACTTTTTGAGTCAACGAATCACATCTTGACCATTATTCTTCTCCATGTACAAATAACACATGACCAATATGATTTGTCTTACGAGATGTGATTAACCCCGCATGTATACATCATATGAATCACACATATTTGTATCGGATCTGACCATGACATCTCAGGTCTCCTTTACCTCCCATAGAGATATAGGGTAATGGATTAAGCTTCTCACTTGAAGAAACTCTAAAAGAGTATACCTTCCAAGCCAAATCTTAGAAAGAGGGGAGAGCTTTTAGTTTGTTTTTTGTTAAAGAAAGTAAAGTGCAAGAATGCTTTTGTTAGTTTAGAATGAACTAAAATGCACTTTATATAATGGTGACCCATTTTACAAATTCAAAATTCTTATTTTGTGCAATAAATTCATAATTTGAAATCTTACCATGCATGTATATCAAATATATATCTCACCCATCTTAATTTCATCTCACTAACATCTTAAGTTTTGAAATATTATTTTTACACCTATATAATATTTTATATGATTTCCATTATACTTCCAAAAGTACTAGCTATCCTTGGATAATTAATCCTTACTTTAGAAAGCTTAGTTTATTAGTGTGATCCTTTAAGTTCACCATGACGTAGCCATGAGTCCTTTTTCGGATAATCTAAAAGTACACCAGAAACTCAACGATTATGGTAAACACCTAGAATGTGTCATCACCCTTAAGCCATGATTAAAAAAAAATACTCTATCAAGCCTAATATCTCTGATCGTATATTTCATTTAGGTAATATCTTTTATTTATCTAATCTAGATCGATTTTGGACTAATAGATTGTCAAAATCCTAAATTCGATTATTTATGAATCATTTATTTAAATATTCAGAATATGTCATAACAAACATCCTTTGTATGACTTGCATTATACTTTAGCCAGAAATTCGATTTTTAATATTTATCGATGTTCACTTTAGAACTTATATTCGGATCGAATTAACAAACATTCAGAACCCGATACTTTTTGAGTCAACGAATCACATCTTGACCATTATTCTTCTCAATATACAAATAACACATGACTAATATGATTTGTCTTACGAGATGTGATTAACCCCGCATGTATACATCATATGAATCACACATATCTGTATCGGATCTGACCATGACATCCGAGGTCTCCTTTACCTCCCATAGAGATATAAGGTGATGGATTAAGCTTCTCACTTGAAGAACCTCTAAAAGAGTATACCTTCCAAGCCAAATCTTAGAGAGAGGGGAGAGCTTTTAGTTTGTTTTTTGTTAAAGAAAGTAAAGTGCAAGAATGCTTTTGTTAGTTTAAAATGAACTAAAATGCACTTTATATAATGGTGACCCATTTTACAAATTCAAAATTCTTATTTTGCGCAATAAATTCATAATTTGAAATCTTACCATGCATGTATATCAAATATATATCTTACCGACCTTAATTTCATCTCACTAACATCTTAAGTTTTGAAATGTTATTTTTACACCTATATAATATTTTATATGATTTTCATTATACTTTCAAAAGTACTAGCTATCCGTGGATAATTAATCCTCACTTTAGAAAGCTTAGTTTATTAGTGCGATCCTTTAGGTTCACCATGACGCAGCCATAAGTCCTTTTTCGGATAATCTAAAAGTACACCAGAAACTCAACGACTATGATAAACATCTAGAATGTGTCATCACCCTTAAACCATGATAAAAAAAAATACTCTATCGAGCCTAATATCTCTGATTGTATATTTCATTTAGGTAATATCTTTTATTTATCTAATCTAGATCGATTTTGGACTAATAGATTGTCAAAATCCTAAATTCGATTATTTATGAATCATTGATTTAAATATTCAGAATATGTCATAACAAACATCCTTTGTATGACTTGCATTATACTTTAGCCAGAGATTCGATTTTTAATATTTACCGATGTTCACTTTAGAACTTATATTCAGATCGAGTTAACAAATATTCAGAACCCGATACTTTTTGAGTCAATGAATCACATCTTGACCATTATTCTTCTCCATATACAAATAACACATGACCAATATGATTTGTCTTGCGAGATGTGATTAACCCCGTATGTATACATCACATGAATCACACATATCTGTATCGGATCTGACCATGACATCTCAGGTCAAAAGATTACTTCGTACATTAGTATGACCTTACAATAAGTCATTGACATGATTTAATGACCATATGACTTATTGTTATTCGGTAATGTTTGAAAAATAGTTCTCTAATTATTAATCCATACCAAAACCGTAATGACATGACCATCGTCGTCACCCTCAGTAATGACATCTCATGACATCCATCAAAGGTATTCGATATGTCTGTTATGTGATATAATCACCCAAGTTATGTCGCATTCGAAGGGAACATTTCAACAACTTAGTTTGTATATTAAATGAGTCATCTAGATAGTTCACATACATACTTTATATCATTGCAAATAAAGAAAACAACTTATATGTATGAATAAAAAGACTACTTCTTTTATTAATAATTCACATAAATGTACATACAAGATTAAAATACCTTCAAAACCGACAACACTAATGGTTTATAGGGCATACACTAATAAAACTCCACTTGCACTAGAGTCATTCGTTAGTATATCACATACCTTTCTTCTTAAGATGATGGTCTAACTGTTTTAGTGTCATTGCCTTAGTCAAGGGGTCAGCTACATTTTCTACTGACAGTGTCTTCTGTATTATTATCTTTCTAGTTCCAAGGAATTCTCTCAAAATATGATACTTCCTCTGAATATGTTTGGAATCTTAATGCGCCTTTGGTTCTTTTGCCATGCAATATCACCGGTATTATTACAAAATATGGTTATCGGATAAGCCATGTTTAAAACCACACAAGTTTGGATACAAACTTGCATATCCATATAACCTCATTTACAACTTTTGAAGTAGTAATATATTAAGCTTTTATAGTGGAGTCAACTGTAGTTGATTGTTTGAAACTCTTCCAACTAACTGTAACCCCATTACAAATAAAAATAAAAATAAAACTTTCTATTATCAAAATCCTATTGGAAATCAAAGTCTGAGTATCCATTATGTTTAACTTTGAACACCTATAACTCAAAAGAAGATTCTTAGTCCTTTTTAAGTATTTAAGGATTGATTTCACAGTTAACTAATGTTTCTCACCTGGATTGACTTGATATTTACTTGTAACACTTACAGAAAATGTTATATCAGATTTTGTACATAGAATTGTGTACATGAGTCCACCTACAGTTGAAGCAAAAGGCATATTACACATCTATTGTCATTTTTTATTGGTCTTTAGACCTATATCTTTAGAAAGATGAAAACCGTGAGTGAAAGGCAAAAGTCCTCTTTTTGAGTTTTTCATGTTGAACCTTTTCAACAATTTTTCTATGTACAATTTTTGAGATAATCTAATCATTATTTTCATTCTATCTCTATATATACAAATTCTAAGGACATAAGTCACATTTTTTAAGTTTTTCATTGAGAAAGTTCTAGACAACCAGATTTTCACCTCATTCATCATGTCAATGTCATTACCTATTAGTAGTATGTCATCTACATACAATATGAGATATGTAATAGCATGATTCTTAACCTATTTGTAAACATAGGGTTCATCCAAATTTTTTTCAAAACCAAATAATTTGATTATTTCATCGAATCAGATGTTTTAGCTTCTGGAAGCTTGCTTCAATCTATAAATAGATCAATGCAACTTGCATACCTTATGTCTTTTAGATGTGGATACAAAACCTATAAGTTGTTTCATATATATACTTTCCTCAATGAATCCATTGAGGAACATGGTCTTGATATCTATCTGCCAAATTTCATAATCATGGTATGCTGAGATAGCTAGCGTTATTCAGATGGATTTAATCATAGCTATTGATGAAAAAGTTTCCTTACAATCCAACCCTTGTTTCTGAGTATAACCATTCACTACTAGCTGAGCTTTATAGGTCTCTACTTTTCCATCCTTGCCAATCTTTCTTTTGAAGACTTACTTACAACCAATAAGAATAATTCCTCCTAGTGGATCGACAAGTGTCCATATTTGATTAGTATGCATTGATTCTATTACAAAATTCATTGTTTCTAGCCTTCTACATGAATTTGTATCCAGTATAGCTTCCTCATAGTTTCTATGATCATCATCATAATTTATTTCTCCCATTAAGTAAGATTTAAAATCTTGCTCATGAAGAAATTCGTATCTTTTCAAAAGTCTAGATATCCAAGAAGATTTTCATGCTAGAACCATATTATATGATATTGAGGCTTCTTGAGTGGATGATCCAGTCTCAGTAATGTCAATTTAAAGCTCTTTGGACTCTTCCTTGAGCTCAATGTTTTTTCCTACACCACTTTCTTCTAAAAACTCTTTCTCAAAAAAATGTGCATTCTTATTGACTGTTATTCTTTAATCAGTCAAAAAGTAAAAATAATATCCTAAACTATCTTTACGATACCCTACTAACTAGTTCTTCTCTGATCTAACATCCAGCTTATCTGTTTTAATTACTTTGACATAAATTGGACATCCCCAAATTTTCATATAGTTGTATTTGGGTGTTTGGAATACCATAACTCATATGATGTTTTCTAGATTGATTTTGATGATCCCCGATTTAACATATGCACAGTGATCTAGAGGGTATATCCCCACAATAACATCGACAAGTTTGTAAAGCTTACCATTGATTGTACCATATCTAATAAAGTACAATTTTTTCTTTCAAATACATTATTATGTTGAGGTGTGTATAAAGGTGTCATTTGAGAAATTATGTACTCAAGTATTCTTCTCCACGATCTGATCGTAGAATTTTAATAATTTTTCTAGTTCGTTTCTCTACTTTATTCTTGAATTTTTTGAACTTTTCAAAGGATTATAATTTGTATTTCATTAAATATAAATAACCATACTGAGAATAATCATCGGTGAAGCAAATTAGGTAGTTAAAGCCTCCCTTGACCATATTATTAAATGGTATGTATTAACTTTAGTAATTCTTTAACACATTCCCCTTTATTCTTAAAGAGAGATTTGGTCATTTTTCCTTGAACACATAATTCACATATTTGATAGGATTCAGAACCTAATGAACTTAAAAGCCTATTTTCTCCAAATTGAATCAATCTTCTTTCTTCAATGTAACCTAATTGATGATGCCATAGAACTTAAGGTTTATTTCATTTCGAATTCTTTTATTAATAATAGAATTTATGTGATAATCATTCAATTCCAATACATACAAACCATTTGTATTTATAGTTTTACCTACTACAGTTTTTTCACAAAATATCAAACATTCATTTCCATTAAATTTAACATTGTAACCAAGCTTACATAATGCAAAAATAGAAATAATGTTTTTAGTGGTTTTTGCAAAATACAAAACATTATAAAGCCTCAAAATATGCCTTAATGGGAGTATAACTTGGCAAGTTCCCATGGCTTCGATTGCAACCTTTGCTCCATTTAACATCTTCAAAATGATCTTGCCTTGTGACAGAACAAAACTATTCTGCAGTTCTTGCATAAAAACACACACATGAGACATAGTTGTTGAATCTATGATCTAGGAATGATTATCTAAATCCAAACTTAATTCAAATTCAATGACTTGACAATGAATTATACCTGTTTTGTTTTTCTTAAGGTTGTTCAGGTATAAGGGACAATTTCTCTTTCAATATCCATCCTTTTGACAATGGATACACTTTCCTTTTTCTTTTGCCTTCTCCGCCTTGGTAACACCTTTCTTAAAATTCCTCTTCTTGGGTCAAACATTTGGACCTTCCTTTTGTTACTTTTGGCCTCTTATCAACCCTACTGGTAGAAACTGCATAGACATCCACATGTCTAGAGTCATTGTTCCCTTGCTTATAAAACTCTTAAAGCTCATTGATCAACTCAGGAAGTGTTTGCTCTATCTGATTCAGATTATAGTTTATTATAAACGATTTATAACTCGTGAGAAGGACTATAGAATCAAATTCACTATGACATGATCTAGTAGGACCATACCTTAAATATCCAACTACCCTAATACATTGATCATCTTTATGACATGTCCATCTAAGGGCATGTCTTCCCTTAATCTCATATTAAAGAGAGAAGCGCATAGCTCGTAATCAACTACTCTTGAGTTCTCGTTGTACAACTCTTGTAAGGCAATAAGGATATCATAAGCCCCTGAAACATTTTCATGCTTGGTTTGAAGCTCTCTATTCATTGAAGCTAGCATGTAGCCTCGAGCTTTCCTATTATCCTTGACCTATGCCTCAAACATCTTACATTCCTCATTGAAGGCATATGGAGCTATATCAATAAGAAATGGTGCTTCTAAGATATAACCAATCTTTTTTAAGACTAGTACTATTCAAAGATTTCTTAGCCAATTTTTGAAGTTGGGTCTAGTCGAAATATTATTATCCAAGATCTTTATGAGTATGTTGTTGGCCATTTTTCGAATACATCACAATTAAGTGAAAATACTGCAAAGAGAAAATAGTTTTATTAATGAGTCGAATACATGAATTTAAACCTTTCTTGATTGCATAATCTTATTAGCTCCTACTATTTTATCCGAATCTCGCACTTCCTTAGACAGGATATAAAAATTCCATTAGATGAAATTTCTTAGTGGGGAATCGAATTCTTATACTAGAAATCTTGGTTAATTAAATTTAATAAGTAGGAAACTCTTTTCATTTATATCCCTATATAAGACTGGATTCATTTAACATGTCCTTCGCTCCAAATACCTCACATAATAGAAATCTTGGCATCTTTCGCTAGTCAAAATCTAAACCATCACACTTTCTAGAAATGACATTTTCATCATATCCTTACATAATAAAAATCTTAGTTATGATAAAAATACCCATTCAAGAACAAAATAAATTTAATTCTATGACATAAATTCTACATCCCTCACATAATAGAAATCTTGGGGTATTAAAATTTATTTTATAAAATTTAATTATCTCATGATGGGAAACATAGATTTAATAATTTTAATAGGGAGATTTAGGTTTAACTTAATTTTAATTAAGTTCAATTAAGCTTGACATACATACATCTCATATATGCATAATTTAAAGTATGGTGGGATGATCATAAGGTCTTTGAAACTACAACATAATGGCAAATTATTCATCTAGGTCTATGTCTTCATCAGATCACTATTCGGAGCGTCTTTGAGTCCTCGTCTAATCATTCCGATTACATTCGAAACTAAGGCATGTAGGCCCAATAAAACAAAATTAAATAAGTGAGATAGGGTTATTTATACAAACCCCTTAATTAAAAGAATATTACAACCCAATTATTTAAACTTTGAAAAATGACAAATTACACCCATGATCATCCCATAATCATCCAATCATCCAACATTCACATCAATATTTAATATAAATTATGAACTCATTCATAATCTATTAAATATTAATTCATAATATATAATCTAATCAAAATCATAATTAATAATATGCAATGATTCAATCATTTAAGTATAAATGACATGTTCTATATTATTCAAATATTAATAATATTTATTTTAGATAACATTTACCTAATACTAGATTATGACAACTTTCATACTTAATCAACATTAAGTGTTAGTTGACTTTGTGCATCAACTTATACACTTATTCATGTTAATGTAAGTTGATACTTGTACATAATATTTCATTCAATTAATGTACTTAATCTTATTAATGCAAGTTGATTCTTATACATAATCTTTCAGTCAACTAAAGTGAACAAAATCATGCACATCATCTCATGGCTCATATACATCTATTACCATTCAAAACAACATGCAAGTACTTTCACCATGCATCATATCCTTTTAGATTATGTGTAATTATATACATTAATCACATATATCATAATTTTCACCTAAATGTCTTAATCAACATTAAAACATCATTTAGCATGTCCAAATGTAAACTTAAAAAATAATCCAGAATTTTTTGTGAACAATTTCAACATATATATGCAAATATATTAACATATCTCCATACATCAAACTTTCCTATGCATATACCATACATACATACCCTTAATTCATGCATTTTATGTACAATATACAAAATTAGTCTTAAAATTTTCAATGTATATCACCATATACATCTAGCCAACATGCATGAATAAAAATTTTAGGATTTAAATTTAAATTTTCAAGCCAAAAAGCACATATATGTCTAAATCAAGCACATATACATGGATCCCATAAGCACTTCGTCATATACATGTCTTAAAGCACATATTCTTCATCTTAAAATCATTAGAACATGGAAAAAAAGTAAATAAAACTCAGCCAAGAGTTATAAAGCAAAACATGCTTAAAAAGCTTGATTTCCTAGCAAACTAACAACATGCATGTACACACATGATACATATACATACCGTTATGTATAAAAGTCATATATTTAGCTTCAAAAGGACATGCAAGGTCCTGGACCAAGCTGTAATACCATTTGAAAATATAGTTGAAGAAGAAGATGCAAAGAATGTCATGCATGTAGGTAGAACAAGAATCAAAGCATGATTAAGGCATATGAGAGAAGGATGAAACTTTTACCTACTTCTCTGCCTCCTATAGGGATATAGGATGATGGATTAAGCTCCTTACTTGAAGAACCTTCAAAGGAGTGCACCTTCCAAGCCAAATCTTAGAGAGAGGGAAGAGCTTTTAGTTTGTTTTTTTGTGAGAGAAAGTAAAATGCAAGAATGTTCATGTTAGTTCAAAATGAACTAAAATGTACTTTATATAATGGTGACCCATTTTGCAATTTCAAAATTCTTATTTGGCCCAATAAATTCATAATTTGAAGTCTTACCATGCATGTATATCAAATATATACCTTAGTCACCTTAATTTCATTTCACTAACATCTTAACTTTTAAAATATTATTTTTACACCCATATAATATTTTATATGATTTTCATTATCCTTCGAAAGATGCTAACCATCCTTGGATAATTAATTCTCACTTTAGAAAGTTTGATTCATTGGTGTGACCCTTTACGTTCACCATGACATAGTTGTAAATCCTTTTTCGAACAATCAAAAAGTACACCGAAAACTCAACGACTATGGTAAACATCTAGCAATATGTCATAGCCCCTAACCACGATAAAAAAAATACTCCATCGAACCTAATATCTCCGATCGTACATTCCATAAAGGTAATATCCTTCCGTTGTCCAATCTAGATTGATTTTGGACTCATGGATTGTCAAAGTCTTAATTTCAATTCTTTACAAATAATTGATTTAAATATTCAGAACATGTCATAACAAACATCCTTCATATGACTTGCATTGTACTTTGTCTACAGATTTGATTTTCAATATTTATCGATGTTGACTTTAGAACTTAGATCCGGATTGAATCAACAAATATTCAGAACCTAATACTTTCTGAGTCAACAAATATCATCTTGATCATCATTCTTCTTTATATATAAATAACACATGACCAATATAGTTTGTCTTACGAGATGTGGTTAACCTCGTATATATACACCACATGAATCACACATATTCATATCGGATCTTACCATAATATCTCATATCAAAGGATTACTTCATAAGTTGGTACAATCTTACAATAAGTCATTGACTATAATTTAATGACCATGTGACTTATCATTATTTGGTCATCTTTGAAAAACGGTTCTCTAACATTAATTCATATCAATACTGTAATGACATGTCCATCATCGTCACTGACACTAATTTCATCTCATAGCATTCAACATAGATATTCGATATACCTATGATATGATATAATTGCCCAAGTTATATCACATTCGTAGGAAATAATTCAACAACTCAGTTTTGTATATTAAGTGAATCACCCAGATAGTTCACATACATATTTTATATTATCACAAATAAAGGAAACAATTTATGTGTATGAATAAAAAGACTACTTCTTTTATTAATAATTAACATAAAAGTATATATAAGATTTTTATTAATAATAAACATAAAAAGTATATATAAGATTAAAATGCCCTCAAAACCGACAATACAAATAGTTTCTGGGGCACACATTGACATGTAAGTGTAGTATTCTAGGGCAAAGAAGAAGGTGGAGTGGCCAATTTGGCTCTTAGATCTTTTCTCAAAATCTTTCCCGAAGGAGACTTTGGAATTGCATGAACAAAGTACACCTTGTGTAATCTCTTGTAAAACACTACCTGTAATTTTCACACACATTTTTGTCATTAGCTTGTAATGCTACTGCATTTTTTCCCCATAATTTCTTTTACTTTTGAGAAATCAGCTAAAACTTTGAAAAGAAAATTTGATGAGCCAACCTCATGTTTGGTGTTGGTCAGTTCGGTGTACTTGCGGCTTGACTTGAATAAAATATTAATAAACTCTTAAATATTTCAAAAAATTCATTTACACCTCTGAAATTTTATCCTTTAACTCCAAGTATAGGGGGTGATTGATATTCAAAGTGTAAAGATGAGAAAAATAGTGAAAAAAAATTGATAAAAAAATAAATATATGGATAATCTATACCTGATTTGCTATGTATTCTTTGACCGCTTCTTCAGTAAGTTCAAAGCCTTTAGTTCTAACTACAAATGCCACTGGAACTTCTCCTGCTACTTCGTCTTTTTGGCTGTTGATAATGCTCCATATTTTCAAAAAATGGGATTCATGTAAAAAATATTTTCGAATGACAAATCATGTTATAATTTGTACTTACGGGACGACAGCTGCATCTGCAATGCATGAATGATTGATAAGGAGATCCTCAAGCTCAGCTGGGGGCACCTGGAAGCCTTTGAATTTGATGATCTCCTTGACCCTATCAACAATGAAAACTTCATCATCATCGTCCACATATCCTATATCCCCGGTGTGAAGCCACCCTTCAACGTCTATAGTGCTTGCCGTCGCCTCAACATCATTCAAATATCCTGCATTTTTTTAAAGATGGTTAATCAACACAGGTGATGTAGCAAAAATACATAATTGAGTATAGGGGTGGATTCAAGGCTAGTCTGCATAAGAGTTAATTCAAGCTACTGTATAGTATTATCGAAAAAACTATCAACAAGTTGAATAGTTAGTATTGGCTCAGATCAAACTCTAACTTAGTTTCAGTACCTTTCATAATTTGAGAACCCCGAATGCAAATTTCGCCAGGTTGATTCCGGGGAAGAGCGCAACCAGTTTCAGGATCAATAACCTTGAGCTCGGCATTTCTAACAACAGTCCCACACGACCCCGACTTCGTTGGGAATGGCTGCTTTGCAAACGCTAGGCACATCGACAACACTGGCCCCGCCTCTGTCATTCCATATCCCTGTTTCCAATCACCACTCAATTAATTATTGGGTTGAAATAAAAGTATTGTACAATATTTCATCATTGGACTGAAATAACTAGGGATTATTAAAATAAGACTAGTAACATAATTAAGTTTGTACTATAATATAATATATAGGATCATAAATATTAGGTAAATCATTTTTTTAACAAAGTTTATTATGTCATCACATATCAATTTCATACTCCATCGTTCAAGGAGGGAGGGTTGATTTTCCTTCTTGAAAATTTTTTTATATAAAATATTAATAAAACTGTTTGTTATTTTTTATTTATGAGAATGAAATTCATGAGCAACTGAAATTGCAGCCATTAAGGGGCCGCCGAATTAGTTTCTCTCCATTTCTTCTTCTAATTAATGACCTCTAAATTAGTTGGTTGTCCACTGCTCTTTTACTTTCTTCTTATCAATTATTAGATTGAAATAATTAATTTTTATCCAAAATTTATATATATATATATATCATTCTATAACATTACCGAATCAATAATAATATAATGCTGTTTATTATTTTGTTAAATATTTTATTTTTTGTTTATATTATTTTTAATAAATTTGTATTAATTTTTTTGTGGGAAAAAAATTGGGTTGACCCAACCCAACCCAACCACCATGCTGAACAAAATGGCATGTCTCACCTGCCAGCTACTTAGACATACAAGTACATTCTTATGATTAGTCAAAGAATCAAATGGCTTCAATATAATTCGATAATCTTTAATTGGTTATTCATGATTTTTAAAAGAATTTATACAATTTATTCTCCTCCTAGCTGAAAATCACTCTCAATTCAATGGTCCATCCTACCTTAAAAAGAATGAGAATAAAAATTACTAAAATTCTCGTAATTGAGATAAGATAAGGAAAGGGTGTAAAGGTTTTCTCAACTCGTCATTTTCTAATTTGTTTTTTTCCTTATACATATCTAAAACCTTTAAATATTGAACTAAATTATCTCTAATAATTTAAAATTATTATAAATATATTCTAATTATATATTACTAATTTATATCTTATTATTTTTCTCATACGGATAGGGAAAAGAAATTTTCTCATAAAAAAGCATTGGGAGGAAAAATTTTCTTTTATTTTTCGTTATTTCTACATCAAGGATCGAGAGCTAGTTACTTATATTAAATTATTAATAAAAGATTTGTATTTTTTATTTGATTTTAGACAAATTATCATATTTGAAGGACCCTCTAACTTTCCAAAAATAACATAGACATCCCAGGAACTGTTTGTTCTGTTTCACCACTCTTATTGCATTAGAGTCAGTTTAAAACTGCCAAAACAAACACTAACCTGTCCCAAAATTGCTTGCGGAACTCTGCTCCGAAGTGCCCCTTCCAGGTCCTTCCCCAGCGGTGCCGCCCCCGAAAGCACCACCCTTATCGAGCTCAGGTCGAACTCCGCCACCAGCGGATTCTTCGCCAGCGCTAGAACCAACGGCGGCACCACTGGCGCCACCGAAACCTTATACTTTTGTATAAAGTCCAAAAGTGCTCTTATTTCGAACTTTTGCATCAACAAAACTGCGGCGCCGGCTCTCAGCGAACACAAAAGGACGCTGTTCAACGAATAAATATGAAACAGTGGCAACACACAGAGCACCACATCGTCGTGTTTCAGGTATAAATTCGGGTTTTCGCCGTCCACTTGTTGCGCGACGCTTGTGATCAAACTCTTGTGCGTTAAAATGACACCTTTGGGGAGTCCCGTTGTGCCGGAAGAAAATGGTAAAGCTACAGCATCATCAGGGTCGATTGAAACTAGACGGATTTGGTTCTCATTTGCCTCTGATAACGCACTGAAGTGTAGGCAATTTTCCGGTGGGTCATCCACTGTGATTACTGTAAAATCTTCGCCTATTTTCGGAAACTCTTCGTTCAAGTCCCGGAGCTTGTCAACATATTGCGATTGTGTGATGATGATTTTAGCTTGAGAAACTTTGAATTGTTTAAAGATTTCAGCTGAAGTGTAAAATGGATTTGCCGTGGTGGTGACAGCGCCGATCATGGAAGCTCCCATGAATGAGAAGACGAATTCGGCACAGTTCTGGAGAAGAATCATGATGACATCGCCTTTTTTTATGCCCAAACCAGCTAAACCTGCTGCAGCTCTTCGACAAATGAGGTGG
Organism: Mangifera indica; assembly: GCF_011075055.1. Classification (NCBI taxonomy): domain Eukaryota; kingdom Viridiplantae; phylum Streptophyta; class Magnoliopsida; order Sapindales; family Anacardiaceae; genus Mangifera; species Mangifera indica. The sequence goes on from NC_058138.1 coordinate 7,766,285, forward strand.
GTTTCAGCAAAAGAATAAGATTTTCCGGTGGAACCGACGATCAAACAAGGGTTATCCGCAAAAGCGGAGAGGTTTTCAAAGCAGTAAGTATGGAGAGGGAGATGGTTATTGATGGGAATATCAGGAAGTTTAGACTTGAAGACATGATTATTGGATGTAGAAAGAGGAGAAATATTAGAAGAAGCAAGCTCAGGTTTTTGAACTTGTTCAAGAGAATTAGCTATGGAGATCATATTGTGGAATCAAAATTTGAGGTTAAGAGAAAGAGATCTGTTGAAATGAAAATAAATATGAAGAGAGGAGATCATTGATGGTAGTTGGATCTGATGGGTGAGAGTGAACTAGGGTCGATTTTATGGGAGACGTAAAGGCAAGCTCTACTTCACGTTCAAAAGGACAACTCCAACTTAAGTTCGAATCACTTGTACCTACCAAAAAGTACCTTTTCATTAAGGCTCATAGAGCTACCTAACTTTCTTCTTTTCTATCTTAAAATTAAAAACTTTATCCTCCTTAAAGTTTGAGTAAGTAACAAACACACCCAAAAATTGAAAATTTAAATTTTAACATATAAAAAAATATTATCCTTTCTGGGTTTATCTAATTATATATATATATATATATATATATATATATATATATATATATATATATATATATATATATATATATATATATATATATATATCTTTTAGTTATTTTTATTTAACTATATAAACATTTGAAACCTTATTTTAAAAAGGCCGAAAAACACTTTATGTGTGTTTGATTAAGACTATTTTTTATTACAAAAATAAAATATTATTAAAAAAATAAATTACTAAGTATAAATAAATGTTATGTCTAATTAAATTGACATAAATAAATAATTATTTTGTTAATTTGATATATTAAAAATATACTGCGAAATTATTTCACTTATTTCCCATAATAAGTTAAACTAAAACAAAAGATATGGAGAATTATAACAAATTAAAGGTGGGGGCTAGATGAGAAATTAATGACAGGGAGAAATCTATAATTAATCATAAGATTATACATTGAATGAGAGTTTGGTCCTTCTCATCTTCTTATCTAGTTTGCTTCTCGTCTCGTTTCAACCATCTTTTTAGATTTTAACCAAATCAACTTCTAATGAAATCGGTACGATTGATAGACTCAATCTCATCTTTCATCTCGATGTCTTTCACCAAAATATTTCGATCTTAGCCAATTTTGTGATTATGATGTCTTTCATTGAGTATTTCAATATTTTTTTTCATTTAAAGGTTTTGGTGGCTGATGGTGGTATTGGTAAAAGGGTGATTTTAATTTAGAGTGAAAGCATTTTTATCTTAATGACTATTTGAGTAAGGGTAGAATAGTCAAAATAAAGGTTTAGGGTTACTTGAAATATTGATAAAAATGAGGGTTTTATTGCCCCAAAAGTTCATTAAGGGTAAAATTGTAATAAAATTAAAATTACTTTAATAATCTTTTAATACATAAGGTGACATTGTTAGTCAAATGATGAAACATCCTTATTCAGATACATATCCCTATCCGCAATATGGATTTGAAGAGACATGCCAATTTAAAACTTTTTCCCCAATCACACACAACAAATAACTAAGCATGATAATAATATTCAACTCACAAAACATGCAAAAAGGTGTAACCACATATGTAATACCCACAGGTAAGTCCAAAGACATTTTAGTTTTTTTTTTTCTCTCTATATTTATTTGTTAATTAATGATGATATGTTAGTCGAGACGTTTGTGCACCACAAGGGTGACACTCGTTCATGCCTTGGAAGGACAAAAGAGTCATTTCATGTTGAGTAGGTGAAAATGGCTAAGTGTTGGAGGGCATAAGCCCATGTGTGCTAGAGCACACATATGGTTTTGTGTCATTGTCAGCAGAATTTGGAATTAAGATAACATCAAGTTTGTGGCAAAATTGGAATTGCTTTATTGGTGCAGCGCCACAAACTACAGTGTATAGGAGATACATGTCTATGTACTGTGTTTGGTATGCAAAAATAAAAATGAGCGCTAAACCAAATCTTTTCATTATTCCACATTCACAACCCTTGAATACGAAGAGGAAAAGAGAGAGTTAGAGCCTTAGATGCTAGAGAGGAGTCTTAGGTTGCCAAAAAAGCCATAATGATGCGAATAACTAGATCATCAAAGGGCAAGTAAGGATAGTGGCTTTTTGGTTTGATTCCTTGAGGATAATGTTATATGATGATTGACTACTTATAGTTGAGATCCTAGATTGATTAGGATGCATATGAGCACAATTATAATGTGAGTTATATAACATATTTAATCGAACACAGGTGAAAATAAGGATTAATTGAATGTGTGTTGATAATATTGATGTTAATGGTCATGGCATGATATTCTATGCAAGTACATAAGTTTGTGGTTTATGAAACAAGCATTAGGATGCTTAAAGACTTGTTTTGAACCCTTGTATATGGTTGGATTGTGAGAAGTTGGCCAAAATTTGTAAAAACTAATAGGGTACGACTTCCAGATTGTGATATATAGTCATGTAGGACATCCTACATGCCTATGTATCCTTTGCAAAATAACTCATATAGGTATTAAGATCACACAAAATAACCCTAATACTTTCATTACCATATTACACATAGCTCGATAATAAAGAAATACATCATTTTCTATTTTTGACTTGAAATTGCTTCAATTAGGATCTATGTAATTGTCTACATTGTTAGACACCCCTAAAACCTCATTCGTATCGTCATACACATAGTTGGACACCTTTTAACATCATTTGTGTCATCATACATATAGTTTCACACCTTTTAAACAAATATCTAACTCCTTGTTGCCTTTATTAGGGTCAAAATCACTTTATTCTCCTTTTTCACAACCATTAGGGGTAAAATAGTCTTTCTCATAACCATGGATAAGGGTGGTTATCCTTCTGCATTAATGTTACTAGAATTTTCAAAACACACAATTGTGTTTCTTCTCCACATGGTTGTGGTAACTTAAACTGTTACACACGACCGTGCATCTCATACCATATAGGTGTGTATGTTTCCCTGATTTTAAATGCTCTTTCACTCTAAGTACATGGGGATGATTTCTTCCCAAGGATATGCGAGCGTATACCACATTCTATAGATTCCTGACTTTGCCTACAATTGCATTTTCCAACTTCCAAACACAATATCAAATTCTCAAAGTCATTTAAAATCATTAGTAGCCAAACCTAGCATATTTCTAAGCACGTGTATCTCATACCACATGGGCATGTATGTTTCCCTAATTTTAAATGCTCTTTCACTCTAAGTACACGGGGATGATTTCTTCCTAAGGATACATAAGCGTATACCAATTCTGCAGATTCGTGACTTTGCCTACAATTGCATTTTCCAACTACCAATCACAATATCAAATTCTCGAAGTCATTCCAAATCATCAGTAGCCAAACCTAGCATATTTCTAAGCCCCAATTCAACAAATATCTTGTAGAATAATCGGATCATGCTTATATCTATGCAATCAATATTGAGGTGTAATTACTCAATCATTAATCCAATCATAATCAATTTAGTTAAACTTCTACTGCAATATGTATATTACAACAAGCTTTATGAACTATAATCCATCTAGAGAATAACAATTCACTCAAAAATTATAGTCCAATATAGGCTTTAGAATAAAATTGCAACTGAGCCAAAAGACACAACATTATTCACAATCCTACTAATATCTCATATCCTAAACGTCAATACAACAATTTATATACCATGATTAACATACCATTTATCTTTAGCATAACAATTCACAAATTAACATGCTTTGAAATTAATCAAACCAAGAATAGAATTGAAAGAATGCATTACCTACCTCTGTTTTGACGATGCAGTAAGGGTTTTCTTGTGGCATAACAAGTTTCCAACTATTCTTCTTTTCCAATAATGCCTTAGTGCTTCTCAAATGCTCACAACACTCACCTTTGCTTTGAGAAACGATATGAACAACAAATTAAGTCAAACAAGTTGTTTTCCCCCTTTTTATCTTACCAGATAAACACGACACACGACTGAGAGCTTCCTTATACATAGGTGTGTAAGTCATTGTCCATTAATGGTAGTTTCCAAAATTGTCACAAAACTGATTTTTATCCAATATTCAAACATGTTGATCACACACGTGTATATTTCTTTATACATACGTGTATGTTTTCTCCAAACTTATCCATTTCCATGCACCTTGTGTGAAATGACCATTCTACCCTTACAACACACATAAGAGCATGTGAACACCCTCACACGACTGTGCACACCCAAAAATCATAATATATCAATCCAACAAGCAAAATGAGAGGCAAAATTAAAAAATAACCTTGGATGTACATGTGAGTGTTATGAATGACCTTCCATATCACTTGGCATGTTAGTTTGATAATAAATTTTAATTAATTAATGAATCAAACAAGATAATATTAGTAATAAAAGATATATTACTAGAGTAATATATACTAAATCCCCCATTTATATTACACTTCTCTCTGTTATTTGATTTTAATCATCTGTCATGTTTATAATTTAACTAAATTTGGGGCTTATTTTATTTTAGCTTATTATATAAAATTAAAATAATAATTCATCTATTTATTTTAGTAATAATATTATTATATAATAAATTAGTTAATACATACAACTTCTTCCATAGTATTACAAAAGTCTTAATGAATAAAAAAATAAGAATAAAAAATATAAAAAGAATATATAATTATACATATAGTATATGTAAAGATATTTATAGATTAACGTAATCAATATTATGTGTATTTTTTACTTTAAAATTATTGCGTACATTCCTTCAACTTTGAAAAGAAAATACAAAAAAATAATATTTTATATATTAATAATAAGTATTAGTATGAATATAAATATCGATATTTATTATTATATAATTAAGTGATTTTGAATTAAAAATAAAATAAAAATTAATCATGTGATAATACGTAAATATTTATTTCTGTTTTTATACCATTATAGGTGTTTATACCCCTTTAAGAACTATGTAATTTAATGGTGAATTATAATCATATAATTTAATTTGGTACCTTCAATAAAAAATAGTAAAAAATTAGCTATTTTAATTAAAAATATTTTAGTTTGATTTTTTTAATAAAAAATATTAAAAATTTAATTAAAAAAACAAAGTTGAATACCTTGGATTTAAAAAAAAAAAAGTGATAGTGAAAGATGAATATACTATAACATAAATGCACATGAATCATATTTTAATATTAAAAAAACAAGTTTAAGATTTCTAGTAGAGCTTCTTGTTTGGGAAATGTTAATTGCATGCAAAGAAGCTAAATTTTTTTTCCACTACAAGATTAATCAAGTTTCCTTTTCAAAATAAAAATCCACTACAACTTTTTTTCAATCCGACCTTCGAGAAATTGATAACTCGCTTTTTCAGAAAATAAAAACTCAACAAAAATATTATACATCGATTTGTTTACAATTATAAAAAAATATATATTTATTTTCTTATTGACGGAAAGGGACGCAGAAAGTTTTGATTAGTATACATACGAATTCAAATTAAATGACACATGAAATAATTAATAAATTTAATGACACAAATAGTTGGTTGAAGAAATTTTTTAATAAATAATATGTATTATCTAATAATAATAATAATAATGACAAAATTCAAACATCATTTAAGCCTGTTGTAGTTGACCTAAAACTACCGATGGCAATTTTGAATTTAATTTAGAATTTTTGACCTATTTTAATTCTAAATGGGAAGAGATTATTTTATAAAAATAGAAAATTAGACAAAAAATATTCTTATAACTAGAGATAAGAATATATATATCCCCTCCTCGACCAATCTTGTCGTCGGCCCTCCTTGCCGTCATCCTCATCCCTACCCCATTATATTATTATATTTGGTTAAAATACTAATATATTATTTGTGTATTTTTTGTGCATTTAAGGTGGTTAAATATATGATTTATGATATTTAAAATAGTGAATTGATTTTAATTTTAGTTAATTTTGTTATTTAATATATTTATGTTATATTTAAAATATACAAAAAGAGGATTTTTTTTCTTGATAGTATGAAGATAGTGAAAGGATTTTTCCTCATAAGTAGGAGATGGAGAAAAGATTTTTTCTACAGTTAAGAGACGAGAAATATTTATTATCACTATAATAGAGATGGGTCATAGATAGAGAATAGAGTGTTTGACTTTGTTTCTCTCTGCTTCCATCCCTAATTAAGACGCTTGATAATAGAGGTGGCAATGACCCAATATAATGCGGGTCTTGCAAGTTAGGTGGTTCCAACTTGAATTGGAGGGCTCATGTGCTTTTGTGGGCCACCCACCGTGTAGGCCATGTCAAAAAATAAAGGGTATGGGCCTTGCCGCAGGTTGATTTATATGTATACTCAACAGTCAATTTCAACACCAATTATTAACAAATAATTTAAAAATAATGGTTTAAGGATAATGGTCTCTCTTTTTATATTTATATTAATTGCTTTTACCCATCTGGTGGAGAAGATTTTGATGAGTTTTATCTGACCGAACATTTATTTACCGAATTTCAAATCCCATGTGCCTACAAAATAAAATCTCCATTTATTATCATGGGTACCTTGGACTTTTGATTTCTTTCTTCTCCGTTTTATATTGGAGAATCACTTTTTTTTTTCCCCATAAAATTTGACATAATTTTTAAATAATTAATTTAAGCATTTAATGTTACATACCGACAAATAAATTGCTAGAGTTTGCAGAAGAATATATTATAAAATGAATGCATGTGGTCTGCATAAGAAAATGAATAAAGGTTTTTTTTTTTTTTTTTTCAAATTTAATCAAGATAAATTATGAAATGGATTTAAAGTTTTTATTGGTATTTTATATGGTAAATTCTTGCTCAAAATAACCTCAAATCCTCAATTTCACAAATTTTTGTGTAAGACATAATTACATTAACAAAGAAATAATTAAACATCAAACTATATTAATGTAATCACAATTATTTCATTAAAAAAATGATTAAACATCGAATTATTATGTTCATAAATCTTAAAGTTCATATTTTTCATATAACTTTAAAAAATATATATTGATCCATCGTATTTCGAACATACTAAACATAAAAGAAAATTCATGAAAAATTTAAAAAAATATTGATTTCTTTTACTTGACCCTTTGACTTGATGATGGATAAAAGAATATATATTTTTTCTATTTGTGAGTTGTTAATATTGTGTGTAGTGTAAGTGTGTTAAGTAGTAGAGAAAGGATCAATTTATATTTATAGAGTTAATTGTGATTTCTTATAAAAAATCACATACTTATAAATAGTCTCATTTTTTTATTATAAAGAATAACATATTTTTATCATAAGAAGTTACATTTTTACATTATAAGAAGTTATATCTTTACATTACCAATAGAATTTAGGTATTGAAACTCTCATTCAATATTAATTATTTTATCAAATAAATACAATTATACTTGATAAAATAAATTCTTAATGTCACGTGAGTTATAAATCTTACATTCTCTCACTTGACTTGTATGATATTACTTTCATAATTTAATAGGAAGAATATAATATGTACAAAATTTTATACCAAAATCTTTCTTGGACCGATTATAACATTATATCATTATTAAGTTAAAATATTAGTGTGAGTCATGGGAGTTATATGTTATTTTTTCAACACAGTCCTCTCCATACATACCGCAACACCAACTTTCAACTTCAAATGATTTTTAATAAAGATTATTATAATGGTCTAACTTCAATGTCTTTCTTATAAAAGTATTCATGTCAATATATTATTCTAAAACAACATGTATACAAATAGAAAATAATAAATATCAGAAACACATAAGTGATTTTAAAGTGTCAAATGTATAAATTTAATATAAACATAATATAATATCAATAATGATGTCCAATAATGTTCATCCTTTCAATATATTCATTAAATGTTTTGGCAGGTAATACTTTTGTTAAATGATCTACAACCATAAGATTAGACCTAATGTATTTAATTGAACTTTTTGATTATGAACTTGTTCATCAATGACAAAGTATTTTATTTTCATATGCTTATGACTTTTATAATATTTGTAGTTTTTAGAGAGGAAAACTGTGATGATGTTAAGTTTTCAACGACTTAGTAATACTGTTGACAACCCCAAGTTATGAAATAAAGTTCTTCAGCCATAATCCATGAATAGTGGGAAACAACAATCGTAGAAGTTTTGCGTATAACAATTGCACCTTGACTTCTTGAATGTAAAATCATGTATTTTCTCACTCCTACCAATGTTGTCATTTTCAATGAATCTGACATTTCTAAATTCAACTATTCTTATATCAACACATCTACCATAGTTTGAATTTGAGAATTCAATCACTTCAAATTGATCTAGCCTTTTATAAGTCAGTAAATGATCTTTAGTTTCTTTCAAGTATCTTATAACATTTCTTACAACTTTCCAATGATTCATACTTAGATTACTTTGGTACCGACCTAGCATTTTGGTAGCAAAACTAATGTCTGATTCGGTGCAAGTTTTACCATATATTAAAACTCCTAACGATTGATGCATAAAATTTTTTTTTTCATTCACTCTCTTTCGAATTTGTTTTATATGTTGCTTAACCAAAAAAGGTTAGTGGGAGGACTATTTGTTAAGAAATAAATTTGCTTCGAATCTTAAATTTGCTCCAATCAACAAGTTTTTCTTAACAAAAAAGGCAAAGGACTATTTCTCATCCAAGTTTTAGCTCAATCTTAAAAACACATCTGCCGCAATTGAAAAACCCAAATAGCCACCTATGACCTAACTATTATTAAATTTTTTAGTTATAGACAAAGGTAAAATCATCATTTTACTATTGATGTTAAAAAAATATAAAATTTATTATATTTTCCTTATAGGCTTTAAAAACTAATGATTTCATCCATGTTTAAACTTTCCAAACTTTGTAAAGTAACATTCCCCCCTTAAATCTAAGTGTAACACCCCTTTCTAGAAATATACCCCTGATAGAAATGTACCAAAAGAAAATGTAGAATTAGACTATTTTGAAATCTTTAATACATGATCATAATTATAAAGTATGCAAAAAAGTGATGTAATAAAAATTAGCTACTTTATTAATCAAACTTATAAGATAATAATTATTTGAAAATCTCTGTTATAAAATAACTATATAACTCTTGAGTAAATCAATGTGTCAGAAAATAATGATAATAATAATAAAGATAAATATATGTCTACCAATACTAGAATGACATAAGCGCCTCTCTCTCCTTGTGTAGCTGCTCACTAGATCGCTAGATCCTTGTCTACCCCGCTACTCATCTCTACCTATAAAACATTAATGCATGAGTAAAACTCAATAAGTGGAGACTTTTCGGCATCCATGTTAAATTATCTAGTGGTAAAACTCGCATTCTGTTTGTAAGCTAACTATTGTCAATTATAGCACCTCGGTGCCTTAACATGGGTCATCCACAAAAATTACAAAGACCTAAACTAGAATTGACATATTTGATGCCCTGGTGAAAGTTACTATAATGTCTTGTGCACATGTCAAACAACCTATTAGGCTATCTAACTGGGATACCTTGATTATACGAGAAAATCTCTGATAACAATTTATTCTTTTACCACATAAGTTGATCGAAACTGTTGACTAATCATTTGAAGATGACCCTTACCTCAATTATATACGTGATGCATCCCTTTGATCACGTGAATAATATCTAAAAGTTACATTCTTATTATACACAATTGAACTAAATTAGGTGGCTATGTGCCTTGATGTCAAATGCATGATGCATTTCATGGGTATTCAACCCTATTACTCTCATAAATATTGTCACTTATGCACATAGTTGGTGACTATCTAGTTGTGTGACACTAGTCTTAAGGTTACTAATTTTTTGACTCGAATTCGACTTGCTCTGAGTATATGCCATCACCCACACAATCGGGTATCTCATCTATATCTTTCTTGAATTCTTTATTCTCTATTAGCTCATTATTCTTCTTAGGTACATGGTCGTGTGCTTCTCAACCCATGTCCGTGTGCTTTTTGAACCATATGCATGAGTGTGTGACACTCAACACACGTTCGTGTATAAAGTAGATGCACATGAAGAGTTGACCTGAACATATTTCAGTATACTTGGATCCATATGTACGAGCTGCGTGTCCTTTAGCACACCTCATCCATTTTTGGAAAACCATACATAGGTGTGTATTCCATACCACATGATCGTACATTTCTCCCTTTAGAACAAGTGCATGATCTTTAGACTTTTAAAATTTTTGGAATAACACATGAGCGTGTATGGAACCACACAGACTATGTGTCATGATCTAGAAATCGCGTTATAGGATTTCTACACTTTTTTGATCACAAATCCAATAAGATTACTTCTTCTACGACATACACAAAAGTCTTTACACACCCTAAACATGATATTCATATGATTTATTTAATCAAAGTGCACATACATGGCTCTAAAGAATCAATCAAGCCAAAACATATAACATTCATACAATCAAGAGATTAGACATGCATATAACTCTTCATATTCATATATAACATCAATTTCATCAACTAGATCATCACTAGTATATTTAAACATCTCTAGATCATGTATATGATAGAAAATTCCAAGGATTACATGATCAAACAAGGGAAACTGATCCACTTACTTGGATTCCAATGATAAAGCCTCCTTTGCATAGCTACAGTGATTTCGGTGATTGACTATGACTTCTTAGGCAATCACAGACTCCTCTTTCACACTTTCTTACTTTTTGAGCAATTGGAAAGCAAAAAAATGTAAGAGAATTAGGGTTGATCGCATTTTTATTTTATCTCCAAGACATGATACATGGGCAAGTATAGACCATGCACAACTGTATGCCTAGTTACACAATTAAAACAATTTCTTGTTTCATCGCGATCACAATCTAGCCCAAAAGTTGATTTTCTATTGACTATACACGATTGTGTATATCTCCATACAGGAGCATATATTATTGGAATTTAAAAATCACCAAATTTAAAACTAGAAAAAAGATTGAAATGCCTTTAGGCTTACCTATGGGTGTTACACTAGGGTTTCCATCTTTTTCAAACTGTTGTCCCCTTTAGAACTTTCAAAAATGATGGTTTCAACCCTACTCTTGAACTTTAACTTTTGACATCCCTTCTAGTATCCTTTCTAGCCTCCTCTTTCGTTTGAGTCAATGGGAAAATGTGGTATGACAAAAAAATGTTTCTTCATTGTATTGTTTGACAAAGAGATATCGTGCGATAAAGAGAGTCTCTTCATTGTACCACTGTGAGATAAAAAGAGTCTCTTTATCGTACCACCATGAGACGAAGAGACATCTCTTCATCATACCAGTTTTAACGTTGGCTCAGGGAAAGAAGAATACCAGAGAGGACACCAGAAGAATGTCAAAAAGTGAAGTTTAAGAGTGGGGGTGAAATTGCTATTTTTAACAGTTGTGGGGGGTGACTAAGTTTAAAAAATATAGAAACCCTAGGATTAGGGGGGAAGATGTTACTTTTCAAAGTTTAAAAACTTTAGGTAAGGTTGAAATTGTGAACTTTTAAAACCTTGAGAAAAAAATAATGAATTTTATGTCTTTTTAATACTAACTATAAAATGACGATTTTATCTTTACTTTTAACAAAAAAATTTAACAACAGTTAGATTATGGATGGGTGTTTGAGTTTTTCAACTGCTGCATATATGATTGTAAGATTAAGCTAAAATTTGGGTGGGAAATAGTCCTTTGCCCTAAAAAAAAAAATTGATAGTATTATTAAACTTAAAATACCATTGTAGGGAGGTTTCTTTAAATCGATATATTGATTTCTTTAATTTATATATTACGTGATCCTAATCTTTTAGAAATCTTTTCTAGCTTCATGATGACTTAGGAGGTAAACATAATAAGTTCTTTGATTCTTTAAACTTGTCTCCTCTTAAACAAGCATATTTGTCAATTCATTAATATTCCACTTATCCTTTATAGCGTTGTAATTAATTTGAAATGATCCAAATTGTTCAGTAGAAAAGGAATTAAGTATAAATTGTAGTAAGAAGTATACCTCCACATTCATTCCAAGTTCTTTAATTTTGCTGCTAATTTTGTAATCTCAAGAACTTGCTCATGCATGGTATGTGAATATCATATTTCATGGTGGTCAAAATACTTATTAATATACTAGCAAATGACTTACTAGCAGTTTTGTGAGCGTTTTTTCACAATTTTATTAAATTCTTTAATATCATTAGTTGTAGGAAGAATTGACTTTAAGTTGTATGCAATTGTCATTCGTATTAACATTAAGCTTAATCTATTTGATCTTTTCAAAACTTTATATAAACATTTTTATCATTAGTACTCTTATAAGTAATAGTTGTGAGTTCTTAATTTGGAGTGTTAAATCAAGATCTAGAACACTTAAATAAAACTTAATTTGTTCACTTCAATATAAGAAATTCAATCACTTAAATAAAGAAACAAAACAAACATGTAAATAAAGTGACATGAGTCTGAATACTTGCAAATGAAAAAATTAAAATGCTTATACATTAATTCTTTGATTCAAAAAATTTACCATATAAATTCGTATTTGAAATATAACATAAAGTATGTACACTAATTAAGATCTATTTTGCTATCTTTGGATATGTAAGATAAAACTAATATAACAAACTAATTACTACAATCATATTTGTCAATTATGAGGATAGTTAATTAACTTTCGGTCTAATCTTGAAGCGTCTCTTAATGGAAACTTCAATTAACTCATAAATAAACATTATTGAATAATCTTAATGTTATCTTTAAGTATAAAAGTGTGTGGGTAATTGAAAATAATAATAAGAAAAAATTATAATTTAAAATTTATTTACGTTAAGATTTGATTACTTTGGTGACTAATAAATCGTTTATAAAATAAATTTTATATTATAATAAATACAAACTCATTAGAAATATTTACAATTTAAAATTTATTTACATTAAAATTTAACCACTTTGGTGACTGATAAATCATTCATAATATAAGTTTAAAAATATTATAAATATTTATAATTTGAAATTTATTTACATTAAAATTTAACCACTTTTATGTCTAATAAATCATTTATAATATAAATTTCAAATCATTAAAAACATTTAAAATTTGAAATTTATTTACATTAAGATTTGGTTATTTTGATGACTAAAAGACCATCCATAATATTAATTTCAAGTTATAACACATTTTTAATAATTTTTTTAATTCTTTAATATTTTCCATTGTTAATATTTTATATGTCAATGTTAAAGTTAATAGATTAAAAACCTTTTATACATATAAAATCCATTATTAAAAAGAAAAAAAAGTTTAAGAACTAATAACAATAATTGTTAGGAAATTAGGATTCAAAAACTATAGAACGATTTACACCATTTCTGATCTTTTTTAATTAATGCAATAATTTGACTATGTGACTTTTCCTTGTAATGCCCCTAGGTAAGATTAAGTTTAAAGCAATCATTTTACAAGTTCTAAGTTGACCCATGTTGATTGTAGGCCAAAATGAGTTAAAATTTAATAAAAATATTTAATTTTAGGCTATGAACAATCATTTATAAGACAATGAATATTTATGCAAAAACTTTCCACATCTGTAAAGTGGGATAAGCAATGTATGCAATTTAAAACAAGATGAACAATCGTTTATCTATAACATGATTGCCCATTCCTTTAGTTATGAAAATTGCATTTAAAAGTGGCACGTTGTCATGATTTTGGGGATATTTTACCCAAACGCACAAAACATCTAACCCTTGTAGAGGGTGTAAGGAATATCTCACAGGTGCCCTCTCATAACAACCCTAAGACTTGTACCTTTAACTATGATACAATCATACTAAACATGCATACTAACTCTAGCTACCTATCTATAAGCTCGTAATGCTTTAACCTTTATTAGCTTGACATCTTGTCTATTGAGGTAGTAGTTCATTCTATGGATTTTTGATAAACCATTAGAGTTCTCAAGATTCATGACTTTACCTATACCATATGATTTGCTTAATCGACAACCATTCGTATCTGACGAACAATTATTCGTAGTTAATGGTATGATGAACGGTTATCTATCATTCTTCAATGAATATCCATTTCCACGTTCTTTTAGTCATCCTTAAGCCCTAAGGGTAATTTGGTCTTTCTACCCTATGCACAATTGTTCATATCTAATGAACGATTGTTTGTGAAGTCTTTTCTGACATTGATGAATGACAAGTAGTGCACATGCATGTTTGTCAAACCTTGATAAAAAAAATTGAGTCATGAATAAACGTTTGCTGTCATACGAATGGTCATTTATGATGTGTAAAAACATTAGTCTAGGCATGGGACGGTTGTTCATCTTAAACAAATGGTCGTCCATGACATTTGATAGCCTAAAAATACCTTGTTTTGAACTGTAATGTCATCTAACCTACTCCTAAACAGTCAACACATAAACATAATTTGTACATATAGAAAAGTATCCTAAATCATGAAATTCTTTATATACAACTCAATCAAAGCATAGGTTACATAGTCGGCATACCATAATCATTTTTCATCAACCTATATATTTAATAACTGTAAAAACCAACCAATGCATATTTGGTCTTGCTATGTAGTGTTACATCAAAGACTTAACCAAACATACACACATGTATTCAACAGAAGAACATAATCCTACGTCATATTCAATAAACAAGGGAACAAATCCATCCACACACGTCATACATCTGAAAATTCTTACCTGGACATGAATTAATAACTTGCTTTTTCACTAAATTTTTAGAATCGAATAAGCTAGAATTAACCAATTGAGATGACAATATAAATAATTCCAGATGGAGGAGTATGACAAGACACACTCTCAAACTTTCCTAGTTCTTGAGGCTAAACATAAATTATCAAAGTATGCTTTTTTGCCTTCTTGTCGAATTGACAATGTTGTTTAAGATTAACAAACCACCCTTTGAGGAACCTCTTGTTAGCTTTGTTTTCATCCTCCAAAAACCTTTTAGGACAAGCCATCGATGCATGTTGTTGATGTATAGATTTTCATACATAAAAAATTAGTATGTACTATGCTTTTAGCCTGAACATGAAGAGTAAAAAGCCAATAATATACATATATGATATCATACATTTAGAGATGTAAAGGAAAAATAAAAGTACAAACTTTTATTCTTCTTCAAACTAACAATTTCAACTAATAGATATACGATAGTGCTTTGATGATTCAACTAACAAAGTGTGATCCAAGAAGAATTTGCCTATGCACATGTTTGTTTTGGATTGGTAGAGAAGAAAATAATAGAGGAAGATGTGGAAATAAGTAGAGAAGAAAGAAAATTAGAATTTGACATTTGACATTTGGTTTTGAAGGCCATTGACCTCTCAAATTGTTAGAGAATTTGAGTTCTTAGGTTGTATTCTTTGTTGTTTCTTTTTCTCTGCTTTCAGAAAGCTCTATCAAAGTTTCTAGGTAGAATTGGAGTTATAATTATTGTTAATAATTCTAATTAGTGAAAAGCACTTTAAGTTGGTATTAGAGCCAATAATATCATGATGTGGTTTCAATTAGAATGGAAAGTAGAAAGGAAAGCTCACAATCCAAATCTAAAAGGTCATTTCCCTACCGTTACTCAAAACCGATCGTCAATGCACTAAGAGAACAAACTATTGGCTGAAATTTTGTTGCAGAATTATCACAACACAAGATGAACAACGATTGAGATGAATCCACAATGCGATCAAGACTCATGACAACTTCCTTTGTATTTTGGCAACACATTCAACTTGACAGAAGCCTAAGATGTTGAATCGATAGATTTAAGTGAAAATCGACTATCAAAATTAGTTACCTTGTTGTTAGTCTTGCCCTTCAGACAATGGAGATGAAAATGAAACGATGGAGTAAAAACAAGTGATAAAATCAGATGAAAAGAAGGAATAAGATATGAAGGGAGGACAGGAAGGCAGAGTGACTTGACCTAGTCCAAATTTAAATCCCAACCCATCTCATTAAATCTAAACACTAACCCAAAACAATCCCTTAAACCATTAGCCTAGTAACTTATCATTCTAGTTTAAACTATTCAATAACCATCCACCCAAATTCAAACTTAATCAATTATCTCACAACCCCAATATTTCACCCCTCAACCTAGCTATGTACAAAATTCTAACCAACTCTCACTAAATGAAACCCAACCTAATTTCACAAACACACCCACCCCTAACTCACTTGAACAAACACAACCCAATTGTAACACCTTTAACCTGAGCCAACTGAATTCCTATAACCTAACCAACTCATCTTATCCATTTATCCTTATTTCCCAAATTAACTTTACCATAACAACAAAACCGACATCTCCGACCACTCTACCACTGCCAATGCCCTCCAAAAACAAATGTCAAATTTTAATTTTCTTTCTTCTCTACTAATAATTTCCACGCCTTCCCTTTTTATTCTCTTCTTCACCCATCCAAAACAAGCATATGGACATCCAAATTTTTCGATCGCACTTTGTTCGTTGCATAATAAAAGCTTTATTAATTTGTTGGGTTTGCATCAATATACAATAATACTTTATGCATTAATAATGATTACACATACAAGAACAAATGTTGACATGTCATAATGTAATTAAAAAATTTTAAATTAGCGATAAAGTAACATCTAATCAAATGATAATATGTCAATACTTATACATTTGTTTGTAACTATTTTTATTTAAAATTACTCAATCTTGTTCACATAATTAATTATTATTTGTTATGAAATGATAAAGGGGAAAAATGAAAAAAAGAAGGAATCTATATATATGATAAGAAAAGAGGAAAGTTGTAACATCCCTCCCTAGAAGTACTACCCATCGAAGGAGAAATGTTACGAATTAATATTCGGAGCGTCTATTTTTTTTTCTTTTTTTAAAATACTTTAAAATAAACGCCTCATTAAAAGTGTTTAGGAAGTATTCCAAGAAAGCTGAAAATCTGGAAGCGAACAAAAGATGTATATACTCATATGAAGACTCATCTGAAAGTATCTGAAAACAGAGAGTAATCATATGCAACTGTACCATAATCTCAAAAAGTCAAAAGTCGATAAGAACATGCTACTGTATACATGTAATATAAACCAGAGATAACCTGTTCCAGCCGGATCTACCTAAGCTGACCTGACCCTGCCTCGTAGCTACCTCGATCACCTGTACCTGCAATCAGGAAAGAAAAGGGAGTGAGTGATAAGAACACTCAGTAAGGGGAAAGAATAAAGTAAACTATTCCTTTTTTTTTTCCCTGTTCTAACTCACTTTTGGGACTCAACCTCACATCCTAACCTCTATAAGAGATTGAGGGGGTAATTTAGTTCACTCTTTACTATTTGGGTCATACTTTGTCCCATCTGATGTCTATTTGATATTTTCTGGAAGCTAACTATAGGGATTTGACACTTTTCTAAGCTCAAGCTCTTTTCCTTTCACTACACTATTTCTGAATCTGAATTGAGCTCTACTGCGAGCATGCTCTACTGCGAGCGGACCCTACTAGGGGTCTATGTCCTACTACGGACGTGTCCTACTGCAGAAGTGCCCTACTACGGGCGGTGTAGTGTAAAGTGCCCCCTCATAGTTTATAGCATGCATGCGAGTCTTATATCTTACTAATTTTGCTTCCATCTAAATTTATTCATAACTCACCAGACATTACTCTTGGGACGACCCTTGAATCTTGAGTCCCAACCTTTTCTTACTTTTATTTCTTTTCTTTTTCTCTTCTTTTTTTTCTTTTTCCTTTCCTTTCCTTTCTTTTCTTTTCCTTTCCTTTATTTTCTTTCTTTTTCCTTTCCAAACTGTGAAATACTGTTCACAGCCATGTTCATTCGACAGGGTAGCCTTCTTTTTCATACAATTTCACAGTCCAAACGGTTCCTAATTCATACAAGCTATATATCGTTGAAAAGAGGATTCAAAGAGATTTCTAACAAGCTATAATAGCACTCATAATTCATTCAATCAGGCAGTCAAAACAGCAGATAAAATCAGTGGCAAAAACTGCCTCCTTTGTTTATTTGATAAAACAGTCCTTGTGATTCATGCAATATTTAACAATCCAAATGATTCCCAATTCATACAAGCTATATATCATTGGAAAGCGGATTCAAAGAGCTTTCCAACAAGATATAATAGCACTCATAATTCCATAGATAAGGCAGTCAAAACGTAAGATAAACTCAGTGACCAAAACTGCCTCCTCTGTTTATTTAGTAAACCAGTCCTTTCAGTTCATACAAATCTTTAACAGTCCAAATGATCTCTAATTAATACAAGCTATATATCATTGGAAAGAGGATTCAAATAGATTTCCAACAAGATATAATAGCACTCATAAGTCATCAAATAAGGCAGCCAAAACATGGGACGAACTCAGTGGCAAAAGCTGTAAATATTATGCAACTTTCTGCCATGAACAAAATCACATACATAGACATCCCAAATGGCAAAACAATATTTCTGAACATCAAAATCATCATTTCTAACATAGATCCAAGGAACCAAAGCCTAAAACATGTCACATATCAAAGATGATATCCCTTACCTTATTTCAAGCCAAATCTTTGCAAGTTGGCTTCCTTCTCTTTGTTTTGCTTCCTTTATCACCAAAACCACTTTAAATCAATACCAAAACACACTAACATATTCACATAACATGCATATAAACATAGATAAAAGGAGAAGGAAGGAGATCTTTGGTTACCAAAGCTTCCAATGTGCTTATTCTTCTTTTCTTTCCTTACTCTTCTTTCAAACTCTTCAAATCATCCACTTTCCTTCTAAAAATGAAGAAAACAAGTAGGTAAGGGCTGGCTGCTGGAGTTTTTACGGGAGAAAATGTAAAATGATGGGAAAGTCTTCTCTTTCTCTTTATATCTAAAGCCTTATCTCTTTCTCTTTGTCTTTTTCCTTTTCTTTTCTTTTTTTTTTTTTCTTTTTCTTTAGGTATATATATATATATATATAAACACACATATACATGTAAAACAAATATGTGTACTTAAAATGGGAAATATCTCTAAATAGAGTCAAAAGACATAAATACCCCTGGAACATACCTGAGGGCATTACAAAAGTTCAGAATGTATAAAGAAAATAAAAGAAGGAATGTATATAATCTATCTTTAAATAATGATGATTCTATCGTTTACCTTTGTTGCCACAATTTTCTTTCTTCTCTACTAATAATTTCCACACCTTCCCTTTTTATTCTCTTCTTCACCCATCCAAAGCAATCATATAGGCTTCCAGATTCTTGGATTGCACTTTGTTCGTTGCATAATAAAAACTTTATTAATTTGTTGGGTTTGCATCAATATACAATAATACTTTATGCATTAATAATGATTACACATACAAGTACAAATGTTGACATGTCATAATGTAATTAAAAAATTTTAAATTAACGATAATGTAACATCTAATCAAATGATAACATGTCAATACTTATACCTTTATTTGTAACTATTTTTATTTAAAATCACTCAATCTTATTCACATAATTAATTATTATTTGTTATGAAATGATAAAGGGGAAAATGAAAAGAAGGAATCTATTCATATGATAAGAAAAGAGGAAAGTTCAGAATGTATAAAGAAAACAAAAGAAGGTATGTAATTTATCTTTAAATAATGATTATTCTATCTTTTGCCTTTGTTGTCACAATTGCCTGGTTACAAGATCAATCTTCTCTTTTATAAAATAAAAAATGTTTGGTTAAAAAATCTGTCTTTTCTTTAACAAAATAAAAAAAAGCTCGAATATGAGAAGCATGAAAGGCAAAAAATACATGTATACTAGAAGAGATTAAATAATATGATCAAGCAAGGTATATAATTGATTCAATCTTCAATTAAAGAAGAAATGATTCCATTTTGTGCCTACGCTCTCAAGTATATATATGAGCCTGAACCTCCTATAATTAATATCATATATCAAAACCATTGGAACCGTGGTTGAGTGCATAGACACTTACGCATGGAAGCTGAGAGGTTGCAGATGCTACAAAATTTTGCTGCGGAAGGAAACGTGGATGCTTTATTTTCAGTACTTGAAGAGGATCCCTATGTTTTGGAGCGTATTGAACAAATACCATTTGTGACTACTCCCTTACACACAGCTGCAAGCGAGGGAAATATCTATTTCGCCAAGAAAATACTAAACTTAAAGCCTTCATTTGCTGTGAAGCGAGACCATCTTGGGCGTAGCCCCCCGATTTGGCTTTGGAGGGGAAACACCTGAAGGATGAGCTTAGTCCTCTTAATTCGGATTTTGAGGAGAAGTACCAGCAACTTGTAACATGGTTGATAAAGCATGACAGTGAGCTTGTCAGTGTTAAAGCAAAGGGGATGATTACTCCTTTGCACTATGCAGCTCAAGTAGACGACGAATCCAATTTGGCTGATTTTTTGTATGTTTGTCCATCATCAATGGAAGATTTGACTGTTAAAGGTGAAACTGCTGTCCATGTTGCCCTCAAAAAAGGGAGTCTCAAGGCCTTTAAAGTCTTGTTAGGATTTCGTCGATGCTTCGACAAAGAACGGATTCTAAACTGGGAGGACGAAGAAGGAAACAATGCATTGCATACTGCAGTATCTGTAAATCAACCTGAGGTATATATATAAGCATCCTATATGTTTTTAACTTCTGGAAGGCTGGACTAATGAACCATTTTGCCTTTTCATTTTCTTCTCAATCATACAGGCGGTGAAGCTGTTGATCAGAGATATCGACATCAATAGAAAGAACAGTAAAGGTTTGACAGCATTGGACATCTTCTATGATCGCCAAGGTTCGCTAGATACAGCAGTTAAGGACATTCTACTTGCTGCTAAAGTTAAAACAGCACCCATAAGTCTTTGAAAAATAATAGTACAAATTTATTTGGTTTACGAAATTCAGTACTTTCGTTTTGTCACCCAATAGTCTGTCTCCCGACAACCCTTTTGGTATTTTCGTTTTGTCTTGCGGTTCCTGACACTTCCTTTTACAAGAAACATACAACTGTAGGGCATTGTTTTGGTATTTTTCTGTTTGTAAGTGCACTTATAGCATATGGTATCCCATTATTATTTCATCTCCAGAGAAAGGAGCTCAGACGGCTAGGCCGGCGGAGGAATCTACGTCTGGGAAGCTTTTAAAAACTTTAAGATGTGAAGTCAGCATCGTTTGTAATGTTGTACCTGCTTTGAATATTTAATAAAGTTGCGTCTTTTATCAGTAGAATGGGATCTCAGCTAGCTCTATGATATCACCTTCAGACCCAATTTTACATAAAATTGGATCGAAATTAACCTAACATCTCCATTTTCTGAATGGTGATACTCTTGTCATTGCTTGTGATCTACACAGTGGCCAGCAAAACAGTAGTTCTTTGGTGAAGCAATTAAATGTTTACTTGGTATTAGCTCTGAAGGTAACTGAACAAGTTGTTTGCAGATCCAGTGAAGGTCTCTTAGTCAAAGTTATCATAACATTAACATGACCAGATTTTGGGGTTGTTAATATGTCATTATTTCTTGGGAACCTATGCTGATAGGAATGTATTGAAGGATCAATCAGTAAATAGTTGGAAGTTTAGAAGACCGCAGCTATTATGGAAATTGACTAAAGAAACATGGTCAGGGAGGATTTTAGTTAAGGTAATGAAACATAATTTATGGCTTATTAGACAATGCCTTTAATTTGGAACCAATTAAAAAAAGTAGACTTTTAAAGATGTGTACAATCGAACTCAAAATGGATACAGGTTGAATATCGAAAAAAGATTTAACCTTTTAACAAAGCATAAAATCTCATTGTCTCCCTTTCAATTTCTTGTGCAAAGTAGTATTGTGTTTCAACAATTACAAGTAGGTTTGGTAGAAAAACCTCTTATTGTCACTTTTATTTATTCTCTTCCCCTTTATCTTTGTTGCAGTCGATGCCATGCTTTTTTAATTTGGGAAATCTAGTTTTGATCATATGCACTAGATCTTCAATTCCATTTTCAATTGTTTGCAGGTTGACTTATTAAAACATGGCATACCCGACCCATCTTCTTTATCCACTTCCCATTCACAGAGCTCGAATTTGGGTTCTGAAAAGGAAAATAAAGATAAAGCAAGTGAGGTTGAGGAGTATATGGCTACTCCAGTTTTTGTGCATACAAAGTGGGTAATCAAATTCTTAACAGTACTAAAAAATTGCTGCAGTTTTTTCTAAGTAAACCACAAGCCATAAATGAGTGATCATAGTTGGCAAGCAAAAATGATTCATCAAATATCTCAAGGATGTGTTTTGTTTTACTATTCTTAGCTCATAATCTTCACCCTGTCATTCTTCTTACTATTTCCTGATAAAATAAAACCTTTGATTAGAGAATAGAGAAAATTTCTATTGTTTGGATGTTACCTTGTTGTTAGTCTTGCCCTTCAGACAATGGAGATCAAATTAGAAACGATGGAGTAAAAAAAAGTGATAAATTTAGATGAGTAGAAGGAAGAAGATGTGAAGGAAGGAAAGGAAGGCAGAGTGACCTGACCCAGTCAAAATTTAAATCCCAACCCATCTCATTAAATCTAAACACTAACCCAAAACAATCCCCTAACCCTACTCAAGACTGAACCATCAGCCCAGTAACTTATCATTCCAGTCTAAACTATTTAATAATCATCCACCCAAATTCAAACTTAATCAATTATCTCACAACCCCAGTATTTCACCCCTCAACCTAGTTATGTACAAAATTCTAACCAACTCTCACTAAATGAAACCCAACCCAATTTCACAAACACACCCACCCCTAACTTACTTGAACAAACACAACCCAATTGTAACACCTTTAACCTGAGCCAACTGAATTCCTGTAACCTAACCGACTCATCTTATCCATTTTTCTTTATTTCCCAAATTAACTTTACCATAACAACAAAACCGACATCTCCAACCACTCTACCACTGCCAATGCCCTCCAAAACCAATTTCAAATTTTAATTTTCTTTCTTCTCTACTAATAATTTCCACACCTTCCCTTTTTATTCTCTTCTTCACCCATCCAAAACAAGCATATAGACATCCAAATTCTTGGATCACACTTTGTTCGTTGCATAATAAAAGCTTTATTAATTTGTTGGGTTTGCATCAATGTACAATAATACTTTATGCATTAGTAATGATTACACATACAAGTACAAATGTTGACATATCATAATGTAATTAAAATATTTTAAATTAGAGATAAGGTAACATCTAATCAAATGATAACATATCAATACTTATACTTGTGTTTGTAACTATTTTTATTTAAAATCACTCAATCTTATTCACATAATTAATTATTATTTGTTATGAAATGATAAAAAGAGAAAAATAAAAAGAAGAAGGAATCTATATATATGATAAGAAAAGAGGAAAGTTCAAAATGTATAAAGAAAATAAAAGAAGGAAGGTATGTAATTTATCTTTAAATAATGATGATTCTATCTTTTACCTTTGTTGTCACAATTGCTTGGTTACAAGATCTATCTTTTCTTTAAGAAAATAAAAAAAGGCCGAACATGAGAATCATGAAAAGCAAAAAATACATGTATGTTAGAAGAGATTAAAATAAATGACATGATCAAACAAGGTATATAATTGATTCAATCTTCAATTAATGAAGAAATGATTCCATTTTGTGCCTACACTCTCAAGTATATATATGAGCCTGAACCTCCTATAATTAATATCTCCAAGGAAAGGAGCTCAGATGGCTAGCTCTATGATATCACCCTCAAATTATACGATGCTTAGACCTAATTTTACATAAAATTGGATCGAAATTAATCTAACACCTCTAAATAAAATTATGTATAAAATTCTAAAGAATGTTTACAAACTTACATTAGTTTAAATTTGTAGAAACTTGGTATAATATAATATAAAGATTGTTTATATTATATACTTGGGAATTTTAATTTCTTGATGCTGCATACATGAGCTTTGAACTTCATAGCTACTACCAACCTGACCAAAAATAAATCCTCATAATGAAGAGGAGTTGGCTCTCCTTACCTTATTAGAATGGCAATTAGATACCCAACACCATTTTTTACTGATTAATTATTCATATAAACTGACATATAACAAGTGATTAAATGGTATAATTTTTATTGAATCTCCTAGAAATAATTTGTATGAAAAAGACTTGAGATTTTAAATATAAAAGTAAAGATTTAAGTTCTTTCCAATAACATTTTTAAGATTAAACTAAAATTTTATTGTTACCAAAAAAAAATTATTTATTTATTTATTTATTTTGTTATTTCAAAATTATTAAATGACAAATTTTAAAATAAAGATAAGCAAATGTGCTTGTGTCCTTAGGTTGTCATGACGAATTTGCTGTAAATGAGGTCTAAAAATTTTATGGGCTACCATTACAAAAGCTTGCTACCCCTACAACAAATTTAAAGTCGCATTTATAATAATTATAGGGTGAGCTTTTAATAATATTAAAAATTTGGTGCCTAGTGAAATTTCTAGAACTTCCGGCGAGATAATGTAATAAACTAAAATTGTGAAAGGCACTTTAAGGTCATAATCACCCAGGCACTAACTTCTCAAGCCTGCAACAATGGCTGCCTCTGGCTCTTCCAATTCTTCACCTGTTCCTTCGGGCCCAAAATCCTCATGGCGAAGCCGGGTCTGGCCTCTTCAGAACCCGTTTCCGTCAAATTCGGGTGCAGTGGTGCTGAAGACGAAACGACGGTTCATCGATCTCGTCTTCCATCCCTCAATCTCCTCTCCGATTCTTGGGACTTCCACATCGATCGCTTTCTACCTCTAAGTCCTAATTCAGTGCATCGAATTTGGCATTGGATGAATCTTCTTGACCTTTATATACCAACAATCACACATTTGAAACCATACATTTTACCAACTAAATTTGGCACCTTTATCGGCAATTTAATTCTTGTCGCTTAAATTAATCTAAGAATTAATTTAAAAAAAAACAACTAAAAAAACATTAAAAAAATACTTATAAAAACCAACGTAGGTGTATGTTTTCTCCAAACTTATCCATTTCCATGCATCTTGTAGAGATATGACCATTCTACCCTTACAACACGCATGAGAGCATGTGAACACCCTCACACGAATGCAACAAGCAAAATGAGAGGCAAAATTAAAAAATAACATTGGATGTACATGTGAGTGTTATGGATGACCTTCTATATCACTTGGCATGTTAGTTTGATAATAAATTTTAATTTTATTATATAATAAATTTGTTAATACATACAACTTCTTCCATAGTATTACAAAAGTCTTAATGAATAAAAAAATAAAAATATAAAATATAAAATATAAAAAGAATATATAATTATACATATAGTATATGTAAAGATATTTATAGATTAAGGTAATCAATATTATGTGTATTTTTTACTTTAAAATTATTGCATACATTCCTTCAACTTTGAAAAGAAAATACGAAAAAAATAATATTTTATATATTAATAATAAGTATAAGCATGAATATAAATATCGATGTGTTATTATATAATTAAGTGATTTTAAATTAAAAATAAAATATAAATTAATCACGCGATAACACGTAAATATTTATATTTGTTTTTATACCATTATAGGTGTTTATACCCCTTTTTAGGAACTATGTAAAGAAAGTTTTTGTCAGTCATTCTTCTAATGGGGTAGCTAGTATTTCTCCGTCTATCTTTATATACATATATATTTTTTGTTTTTCCCACTTGTAATTTT
Source organism: Mangifera indica (assembly GCF_011075055.1). Classification (NCBI taxonomy): domain Eukaryota; kingdom Viridiplantae; phylum Streptophyta; class Magnoliopsida; order Sapindales; family Anacardiaceae; genus Mangifera; species Mangifera indica. Next base: position 7,792,227 of record NC_058138.1, read on the forward strand.
CTTCTTTTATGCGCAGATGGGGTAATTCATTTAATCCAAATTATTGAGTTATTAAATTAAATAATTAAATCCTAAATGTTTGGAACAACTTAATTGAGTAATTTAATGGTGAATTATATAATCATATAATCATATAATTTAATGGTAAAATAATCAATTTGGTACCTTGAATAAAAAAAAGTCAAAATTCAGTTATTTTAATTAAAAAAATGTAAGTTTGATTTTTGAATAAAAATATTAAAAAATTAATTTATTTAATTAAAAAAACAAAGTTGAATACCTTGGATGAAAAAAAGAAAAAAGTGATAGTTAAAGATGAATATACTATAAAATGAATGCACAACAATCATATTTTAATGTTAAAAAAAACAAGTTTAAGATTTCAAGTAGAGCTTCTTGTTTGGGAAATGTTAATTGCATGTAACGAAGCTAAATTTTCTTTCCTAGATTAATCAAGTTTCGTTTTCAAAATAAAAATCCACTACAACTTTTTTTCAATCCAACCATCAAGAAATTGATAACTCGCTATTTCAGAAAATGAAAACTCAACAAAAATATTATACATCAATTTGTTTAATATAAAAAAAATATTTATTTTCCTATTGACAAAAAGGGACACAGAACATTTTGATTAGTATATATACGAACTCGAATTAAATGACATAAGAAACAATTAATAAATTTAATGACACAAATAGTTGGTTGAAGTGATTTTTTAATAAATAATATGTATTATCTAATAATAATAATAATGACAAAATTCAAACATCATTTAAGCCTGATGTAGTCGACCTAAAACTAGTGATAGTAATTTCGATTTTAATTTAAAATTTTCAATCTATCTTAATTCTAAATGGGAGGAGATTCTTTATAAAAATAGAAAATGAGACAAAAAATATTCTCATAACTAGGGATAGGTATATGAGATATTAATTAAAATAGGCAATCACTTTCCCGTTTAAACCTTTTTCGGTAACAAATTTGACGTTTTACCTTTTTAAGCAAACTGTATTTTTCAATCTGAAAATACCCCTCGTTTAATTTCTCAACCTTACCGTAGCATTTCGTCAATTAATTGTCTACCTTCTGCGAAAAATATTAAGATTAAATTATCTGCCATGAATAAAATTTATAAATTGAAAAACGAATTAATTTTTTATAAAATAATTTATTGTTATATATCCAAAATAATGGATATATTGAGAACGGTAGGTTTTTCTTGAAACGGTGTGTTTTCTTCTCAAATAGGTTGTTTGAATTTGGAAAGGGGTGTGGGAAGGGAATGGATGCATTAAGAGCTACGAAAATTTGAAAAAGGGTGTGAAAATCTTGTAAAGGGGTGCGGATGCAGGTGCGGGAATGAGGGTGCGGGAATTTGGTAAGGGGTGCGAGAATTTGGAAAAGGGTGCGAGAAGAGGTGCTGGTGCGTGAAAGGGTGCGGGAAGAGGTGCTGGTGCGTGAAAGTGTGCGACAAGCATTCCAGGTGTGGTAAGCATTGTGGGTGCGTGAAAGGGTGCGACAATGGCTGAAAAAGTGCGACAATTATCGAAAGGGTGCGTGGAAGGGGTGCGCAGGCAACAGCGAGCGGTGCCCGCACGCAAGCACCAGTGCGTGCGCGGCAAGCATTGCGGCTACGTGGAAGGGTGCGGGGAAATTGCGAAAGGGTGTGGCAATGGCTGAAAGGGTGCGGCAAATTGCGAAAGGGTGCGGGAAAAAAAGAAGTGGTGCGGGAAAATTATAAAAAGGGTGCGGGAGAATTATAATATATATTAATACTTATTATATTATATTATATTAATATATAATATTATATTATATTATAATAATGGGGGTGCGGGTACGGGTGCGCGCACGCACTGGATCGTGCATGCGGGCGCACGCTAACGCCTGCATGCGTGCGGGCGGGTAGGAGCGCGCTGACGCCTATGTGCGTGTGCGTGCATGTGCGCTGGCGCCTCTACACCCCTTACCAAAATCTTGCACCCCGTTCCCGCACCAGCTCGTGCACGCCTGTAAGCAGCACCAGCGAGCGCCCGCCCGTACGCTGCACCAGTGCGCGTGCGCGCACCCGCACCCTTTACCAAAATCCCGCACCCCTTACCGAATTCCTACACCTGCACGCAACGCCAGTACGCACGCACCTGCCTGCACGCACCAGCGTGCATGCACTTGCACCCCTTACCAAATTCCTGCACCCCCATTCCCACACCTGCATCTGTACCCCTTTCCAAATTTTCGCACCTTTTTTCAAATTTTTGCATCTCTTAATGCACCCATTCCCTTCCCGCACCCCTTACCCTTTCAAAAACTGTCGCACCTTCACAGAAGCTGTCATACCATTTCCACAATTTCCGCACTCTTTCAGAAACTACCACACCCTTTCAGCAATTACTGCACCCTTTTAGAAGCTGCCACACCCTTTCCGCAATTCCCACACCCTTTCAGAAACTACCGCACCCTTTCAGCAATTATCGCACCCTTTCAGAAGTTGTCGCACCCTTTCGTAATTACCGTAATTTCCATGCACCCGCCATGGTTGTCGTAGCCTTTCAGCAATTCCTGCACCCTTTCAGAAACTGCCGCACCCTTTCCACACCTTTTCAACAATTCTTGCACCCTTTTTAGAAGTAATTGCACCCTTGCCGCACCCTTTTAGCAATTTTTGTACCCTTTCCGCACCTTTTCAGATACTGCTGCACCCTTTCCGTAATTCTCGCACCCTTCAGAAGCTGTCGCACCCTTTCCACACTTTTTTAGATACTACCGCACCTTTTTCGTAATTCCTGCACCCTTTCAGAATCTACCGTACGCTTTCGCAATTGCCACAATTTTCACGCACCCGCCATGGTTGTCGCACCCTTTCAGCAATTCTCACACCCTTTCAGAAGCTTTCACACCCTTTCATAAGTTGTCGCACCCGTTCCGCAATTGTCGCACTGTCCATGCACGCTTTCAGAAATTCCTGCACCCCTTTCCAGATTCCTACACCCACACCCCTTTCCACAAAGTTTTCGTACCCCTTTCCAGATTTCTGCACCTACACCCCTTTCCACAAAGTTTTCGCACCCCTTTCCAAATTTTTGCACCATTTTCGCACCCTTTCTCAAATTTGCGCACCTCTTAAAGCACTCATTCCCTTCCCAAATTCTCGAATCTCTTCGCGCAACCTATTTGAGAAGAAAACGCACCGTTTCAAGGAAAACATACCGTTTTCGATATATGCATTGTTTTCTATATAAAAGAATAAATTATTTTATAAAAATTAATTGTTTTTCAATTTATAAATTTTATTCATTACAGATAATTTTTAAAAAAGGGTAACATTTTTGATATATCAGAATAAATTATTTTATAAAATATTAATCTATTTTTTAATTTATAAATTTTATTCATTACAGATAATTTAGAGAAAAACGTAATATTTTTTATATATAAAAATCAATTATTTTATAAAATACTAATCTGTTTTTTAATTTATAAATTTTACAGGTAGTTTAATCTTAATGCTTTTCGTGAAAGGAAAGCAATTAATCGGGGAAATGCTATGGTAAAGTGAGAAATTAGGCGAAGGGTATTTTTGGAATGAAAACACGGTTTGCTTAAAAAAGTAAAACTTAATAATTGTTGCCAAAAAAGGTTTAGGCAGGAATGGTGCTGCCTATTTTAATTAATATTCCTATATATATCCCCTCTTGGACCCACCTTATCCTAGCTCTCCCTGTCATCCTCCTCGTCCCTATCTCATTATTTTATTATATTTAATTAAAATACTAATATATTATTTGTGTATTTTGTTGTGCATATTAAGTGATTAAACATAACATAAATATATTAAACATAACATAGTTTTAGTTAATTTTGTTATTTAATATATTTATGTTATGTTTAAAATATACAAAAAGGGGATTTTTTTTATTATGTTATTTAATAATATACAAAAATATATTTTTGTTATTTAATTTTCTTGATGGTATAGAGATAGTGAAAGGATTTTTTCCCACAGGTGGAAGACAGAGAGAAGATTTTTTACGCAATTAGGAGAAGAAGAATCATTATTATCACTGTAACAGAGATGGGGTCATAGATAGAGAATAGGGTATTCGACCTTGTCTCTCCATTCTCATCCTTATTTAAGGCACTTGACAATAGAGGTGGCAATGACCCATTATAATGCGGGTCTTGCAAGTTGGGTCGTTCCAACTTGGATTAGAGGGCTCATGTGCTTTTGTGGGCCACCCACCTAATAGGCCATGTCAAGAAAAAAAAAAAAGGTGTGGGCCTTGCCGCAGGTTGATTTATATGAATATTCAATAGTCAATTTCAACACCAATTATTAACAAATAATTTAAAAATAATGGTATCTCTTTTTATATTTATATTAATTGCTTTTATCCATCTGGTGGAGAAGATTTTGATGAGTTTTATCTGACCAAGCATTTATTTACCGAATTTCTAATCCCATGTGCCTACAAAATAAAATCTGCATTTATTATCATGGGTACCTAAAAACACATAAGTGATTTTAAAGTGTCAAATGCATAAACTTAATATAAACATAATATAATATCATTAATGATGTCCAATAATGTTCATCCTTTCAATATATTCGTTAAATGTTTTGGGAGGTAATACTTTTGTTAAATGATCTACAATCATAAAATTAGAGCTAATGTATTTAATTGATACTCTTTGGTTATGAACTTGTTCATCAATGACAAAGTATTTTTTTTTCAAATGCTTATGACTTTTATAATATTTGTTGTTTTTAGAGAAGAAAACTGTGACAATGTTAAGTTTTCAGCGACTCAGTAATACTATTGACAACCTAAGTTATGAAACAAAGTTCTTCAACCATAATCCGAATAGTGGGAAACAACAATTGTTGAAGTTTTGGGTAAAACAACTGCACCTTGACTTTTTGAATGTAAAATCATATATTTTTTCACTCCTACCAATGTTACCATTTTCAATGAATCTAACATTTCTAAATTCAACTATTCTTGTGTCAACGCATCTAACATAGTTTGAATTTGAGAATTCAATCACTTCAAATTGATTGAGCCTTTTATAAGTCAGTATATGATCTTTAGTTTCTTTGAAGTATCTTATAACTTTTTTTACAACTTTCCAATGATCCATACTTAGATTACTTTGGTACCTACCTAGCATTTTGGTAGCAAAACTAATGTCTAATCTGGTGTAAGTTTTATCATATATTAAAACTCCTAACAATTGATGCATAAAATTTTTTTTTTTAATTTTCTCTCTTTCAAATTCATTTTTCAGACATTGCATAAGGTCAAATTTATCCACTTTTTGAATTCAAACTAACTCTTTTGAGCATATATCCATCTTAAATCTCTCTAAAATTTTATTAATATAGGTATTTTTTTGTAGACAACCTTAACAATCTTTATGATTTATCATTATTTTTATTCTAATCACATAAGTTGCATCTTCCATATTTTACATTTCAAAATTTGCAAAGAGATATTTCTTGGTTTATGCAATAAACAAAAGTTGTTTATAGCAAGTAATATGTCAGCAACATATAAAACTTTAAAAATAAACTTGCTCCCACTAACCTTCATATAATAAGGTCCGATCAACAACATTTTCTTAACAAAAAAAGGCAAAGGACTATTTCTCACCCAAGTTTTAGGTTAATCTTAAAAAACATATTTGTAGCAATTGAAAAACTCAAACAACTATCTATGACCTAAGTATTGTCAAATTTTTTAGTTAGAGACAAAGGTAAAATAATCGTTTTACTATTAATATTAAAAAAACATAAAATTTATTATATTTTCTCCCTAAGTTTTAAAAACTAACGATTTCATCCATGTTTAAAGTTTTCAAACTTTGAAAAGTAGCATTCCTCCTCCCCCCCCCCCCCCCAAACCTTTTCAAATTTTAATACATAATCATAATTATAAAGCGTGCAAAAAAGTGATGTAATAAAAATTAGCTACTTTATTAATAAAACTTGTAAGATAGTAATTATATGAAAATCTTTGTTATAAAATAACTATATAACTCTTGGGTAAATCAATATGTCACAAAATAATGATAATAATAATAAAGATAAATATATGTCTACCAATACTAGAATGACATAAACGCCCTTTTCTCCTCATGCAGCTGCTCACTAGATCGTTAGATCCTTGTCTACCCCGCTACTCACCTCTACTTGTAAACACATTAATGTGTGAGTAAAACTCAGTAAGTGGAGACCTTTCAGCATCCATGGCTATTAAATTATCTGGTGGTAAAACTCGCGTTCTGTTTGTAAGCGAACTATTGTCACATCATAACACATCGGTGCCCTGACATGGGTCATCCATGAAAATTATAAAGACCCAAACTGGAATTGACATATTTGATGCCCTAGTGAAAACTACTATAATGTCTTGCGTATATGTCAAACAACCTATTAGGCTATCTAATTGGGACACCCTGATCATATGAGAAAATCTCTGATAACAGTTTATTCTTTTACCACATAAGCTGATCGAAACTATTGACTAACTATCTGAAGATGACCCTTACCTCAATTATATACATGATGCATCTCACTGATCATGTGAATAATATCTAAATGTTACATCCTTACCATACACAGTTGAACTAAATTGGGTGGCTGTGTCTTAACATCAAATGCATGATGCATTTCATAGGTATTCAACCCTATTGCTCTTACAAATATCATCACTTATGTACATAGTTGGTGACTATCTAGTTGTATGACACTAGCCTTAAGGTTACTAATTTTTTTACTCAAATTCGACTTACTCTGAGTATATGTCATCACCCATACAATTGTGCACCTTATCTCTATCTTTCTTGAATTCTTTATTCTCTATTAGCTCAATATTCTTCTTAGGTACATTGTCGTGTGCATCTCAACCCATGACCGTGTGCCTCTTGAACCATATGCACGGGCGTGTGACACTCAACACACGTTCATGTATAGAGTAGATGCACATGGAAAGTTGACCTGGACACATTCCTATGTACTTGGATCCACATGTATGAGCTACGTGTCCTATAACATAACTCGTCTACTTTTGGAAAGCCATACATTCCCATACCACACGATCGTACATTTCTCCCTTTAAAACAAGTGCAAGATCTTTAGACTTTCAAAATTTTTGGAATAACACATGAACATGTATGGAACCATACACGACCATGTGTCGTTATCTAGAAATCGTATTCTAGGATTTCTACACTTTTTCGATCACAAAACCAACAAGACTACTTTTTCTAAGGCATACATAAAAGTCTTTACACACCCTAAACATGATATTCATATGATTTATTTAATCAAGTGCACATACATGGCTCTAAAGCATTAATCGAGCCAAAACATATAACATTCATACAATCAAGAGATTAAACATGCATATAACTCTTCATATTCATATATAACATCAATTTCATCAACTAGATCATCACCAGTATATTTAAACATTTTTAGATCATGTATATGATAGAAAATTCCAAGGATTACATGATCAAATAAAGGAAGTTGATCATTTACTTGGATTCCAATGACAAAGCCTCCCTTGCATAGCTACAATGATTTCGGTGATCGACTATGACTTCTTAGGCAACCATAGATTCCTCTGTCACACTTTCTCACTTTTTGAGCAATTGGAAAGCAAAAGAATGTAAGAGAATTAGGGTTGATCGCGTTTTTATTTTATCTCCAAGACACAACACATGGGCGAGTATGGACCATACACGACTGTGTGCCTAGTTACACAATTAAAACAATTTCATGTTTCGCCACGATCACAATCTAGCCCAAAGTTTGACTTTTTGTTGACTCTACACGATTGTGTATATCTCCATACATGGGCGTGTACTATTGGAATTTAAAAATCACCAAATTTAAAACTAAAAAAAAGAATAAAATGCCTTTGGGCTTACCTATGGCTGTTACACTAGGGGTTCTATCTTTTTCAAACTGTTGTCCTCTTTAGAACTTTCAAAAATGATAGTTTCAACCCCACTCTTGAACTTTAACTTTTGACATCCCTTCTAGTATCCTTTTTAGCCTCCTATTTCGTCTGAGTCAATGGGAAAAGGTGGTATGACAAAAAAATGTTTCTTCATTGCATTGTGTGATGAAGAGGTATCATGCGATAAAGAGAGTCTTTTCATTACACCATTATGAGATAAAAAGAGTCTCTTTGTCATACCACCGTGAGACGAAGAGACATCTCTTCATCATACTAGTTTTACCATTGGCTCAAGCAAAGGAGAATGCCAGAGAGGACACCGGAAGAATGTCAAAAAGTGAAGTTTAAGAATGAGGGCAAAATTGCTATTTTTAACAGTTTTGGGAGGGTGATTGAGTTTAAAAAATATAGAAACCCTAGGATTGGGGGGGAAGATGTTAATTTTCAAAGTTTGAAAACTTTAGGTAAGGGTGAAATTGTTAATTTTTAAAACCTTGGGAAAAAATATAATGAATTTTATGTCTTTTTAATATTAATTATAAAATGAAGATTTTATCTTTACTTCTAATAGAAAAATTTAACAACAGTTAGGTCATGGGTGGGTGTTTGAGTTATTTAATTGTTGCAAGTGTGATTTTGAGATTAAGCTAAAATTTGGGTGGGAAATAGTCTTTTGCCTTAAAAAAAAAATTGATAGTATCATTAAACTTAAAATACCATTGTAGGGAGATTTTTTTAAATTGATATATTGATTTCTTTAATTTATACATTATGTGATCCTAATATTTTAGAAATCTTTTCTAGCTTCATGATGACTTAGGAGGTAAACATAATAAGTTCTTTGATTCTTTAAACTTGTCTCCTTTTAAACAAGCATATTTGTCAATTCATTAATATTCCACTTATCCTTTATAGCGTTGTAATTAATTTGAAATGACCCAAATTGTTCGGTAGGAAAGGAATTAAGTATAAATTGTAGTAAGAAGTATACGTCCACATTCATTCGAAGGTCTTTAATTTTGTTGCTAATTTTGTTATCTCAAGAACTTGCTCATGCATGGTATGTGAATATCATATTTCATGGTGGTCAAAATACTCATTAATATACCAGCAAATGACTTACTAGCAGTTTTGAAAATGCTTTCACCTTTATTAGCTTGACATCTTGGCTATTAAGGTAGTAGTTCATTTTATGGATTTTTGTTAAACCATTAGAGTTCTCAAGATTCATGACTTTACCTATACCATATGATTTGCTTAACCTATAACTATTTGTATCTGACAAACAATCATTCATCATTTGTTCACGAGGAACGAGAGTTAATGGTATGATGAATGGTTGTCCATCATTCTTCAATGAACATCCATTTCCTCATTCTTCTAGTCATCCTTAAGCCCTAAGGGTAATTTGGTCTTTTTATCTTATGCATGATTGTTCATATTTGATGAATAATCGTTTGAGAGGTCTTTTCTGACATTGATGAATGATGAGCAGCACGCATGCATGTTTGTCAAAACTTGATATAAAAAATTAAGTCATGAATAAGTGTTTGCTATCATACAAATGGTCGTTTATGAGGTGTAAAAACACCAGGCTAGGCATGAGACAGTCGTTCATCTTAAACAAATAGTCATCCATGACATTTGGAAGCCTAAAAATACGTTATTTTGAATTGTAATGTCATCTAACCTACTCCCAAACAGTCATACATGTATTCCAATATTATTTTAACACTTAAAACTTTGCCACAACATAAACAACACATAAACATAATTGGTACATATAGCAAAGTTTCCTAAATCATGGAATTCTTTATAAACAACTCAATCAAAGTATAGGTAACATAGTCGACATATCATAATCATTTTCCATCAATCTATAAATTTAATAACTATAAAAACCAACCAATGCATATCTAATTATGCTTTGTAGTGCTACATCAAAGAATTAACCGCACATACACTCATGTATTCAATGCAAGAAAATAATCCTACATCATATTCAATAAACATGGCAATAAATCCATCCACACACATTATACATCTCAAAATTCTTATCTAGACACTAATTAACAACTTGCTTTTTCACTAAATTTTGAGAATCGAATGAGCTAGAATTAAACACCTAAGATGACGATATAATTAATTCCAGATTGAGGATTATGACAAGACACACTCTCAAACTTTCCCAGTTCTTGAAGTTGAACATAAATTATCAGAATATGCTTTTTTGCCTTCTTGTTAAATTGACAATGTTGTCCAAGATTAACAAACCACCATTTGACAAACCTCTTGTTAGCTTTGCTTTCATCCTTCAAAAACTTTTAGGACAAGCCATCGATGCATGTTACTGATGTATGGATTTTCATACATAAAAAATTAGTATGTACTGTGCTTTTAGCCTGAAACATGAAGAGTAAAAAGTCAATAATATACATATATGATATCGTAAATTTAGAGATTTTAAGGAAAAATAAAAGTACAAACTTTTATTCTCCTTCAAACTAACAATTTCAACTAATAGATATATGATAAAGCATTGAAGATTCAACTAACAAAGTGTGATAGAAAAAGAATTTGGATGTGCACATGTTTGTTTTGGATTGGTAGAGAAGAAAATGATAGGGGAAGGTATGGAAATAATTGCAGAAAAGAATGAAAATTAGAATTTGACATTTGGTTTTGAAGGGCATTGACCTTTCAAATTGCTAGAGAATTTGAGTTCTTAGGTTGTATTTTTTGTTGTTTCTTTTTCTCTGTACTCTAAAAGCTCTATCAAAGTTTCCAAGTAGAATTAGAGTTGTAATTGTTGTTAATGATTCTAGTTAGTGAAAAGCACTTTAAGTTGGTGTTAGAGCCGATAATATTGTGGTATGGTTTCAATTAGAATGGAAAGTAGAAAGGAAAGCTCACAATCCAAATCTAAAAGGTCACTTCTCTATTGTTACTCAAAACCGATTGTCAATGCATCAAGAGAACAAATTGTTGGTTGAAATTTTGTTGCACAATTATCATAATACAAGATCGACAACAATTGAGATGAATCCACAATGCGATCAAGACTCATGACAATTTCCTCTATATTTTGGTGACATATTCAACTTGATGGAAAGTCCAAGATGTTGAATCAATAGATTTAAGTGAAAATTGACTATCAAAATTGGTTACCTTGTTGTTAGTCTTGCCCCTCAGATGATGGAGATGAAATTAGAAACGATGGAGGAAAAAAAGGTGATGGAATTAGATGAAAAGGAGGAAGAAGATGTGAAGGGAGGAAAGGAAGGCGTAGTGACATAACCTAGTCCAAATTTAATTCCCAACCCATCTCAATTAAATCCAAACACTAACCCAAAACAACCCCTTAACCCTACTCAAGACTAGACCATTAGCCCAGTAACTTATCATTCTAACCTAAACTATTCAATAACCATCCACCCAAATTCAAAATTAAATAATTATCTCACAACCTCAATATTTCACCTCCTCAATCTAACTACGCACAAAATTCTAGCCAACTATCACTAAATGAAACCCAACCTAATTACACAAACACACCCATCCCTAACTCACTTGAACAAACACAACCCAATTGTTACACCTTTAACCTGAGCCAACTGAATTCTTGTAACCTAACCAACTCATCTTATCCATTTCTCTTTATTTCCCAATTTAACTTTACCATAACAACAAAACCGACATCTCTAACCACTTTGCCACTGCCAATGCCCTCCCAAACTAAATTTCAAATTTTAATGTTCTTTCTTCTTTACCAATAATTTCCACACCTTCCCATTTTATTCTCTTCTCCATGAATCCAAAACAAGCATATGGACATCCAGATTCTTGGATCACACTTTGATTGTTGCATAATGAAAGCTCTATTAATTTGTTGGGTTTGCATTAATATACAATAACACTTTATGCACTAACATTGATTATACATACAAGTATAAATGTTGATATGTCATAATGCAATTAAAAGATTTTTAAATTAGAGATAACGTAACATCTACTCAAATGATAACATATCAATACTTATACCTGTGTTTGTAACCATTATTTTTTAAAATCATTCAATCTTATTCACATAATTAATTATTATTTGTTATGAAATGATAGAAGGGGAAAAATGAAAAGAAGAAGGAATCTCTATATATGATAAGAAAAGAGGAAACTTCAGAATGTATAAAGAAAATAAAAGAAAGTATATAATTTATCTTTAAATAAAAATGATTCTATCCTTTGCATTTGTTGCCACAATTACTTGGTTACAAGATCAATCTTTTCTTTTACAAAATAAAAAATGTTTGGTTGCAAGATTAGTCTTTTCTTTAACAAAATAAAAAAAGCACAAACATGAGAAACATGAAAAGCAAAGAATACATGTATGTTAGAAGAGATTAAAATGAATGACATGATCAAGCAAGGTATATAGTTGATTCAATCTTCAAATTATAAAGAAATGATTCCATTTTGTGCCTATGCTCTCAAGTATATATATGAGCCTGAACCTTTTATCATTAATATCATATATCAAAACCATTGGAACGGTAGTTGAGTGCATAGCTACTTACGCATGGAAGCTGAGAGGTTGCAGATGCTACAAAATTTTGCTGCGGAAGGAAACGTGGATGCTTTATTTTCAGTACTTGAAGAGGATCCCCATGTTTTCATTTCTTTCTCAATCTACACTATCTTACGTAAGATTTTGACTAATTCTCCTGTCTAAAGTCAGGAACTTGTAATCAAGTCATAGCATGAAATATTCCTGCAATGAAATTAACTGTAACGATCCAATTCACTGCGGGTCAGTAAAGATAATATCAATGTCATAAAGGAAAATTGTGAGTGAAACGAAATCAAATTAAAATGAAGATAAATGATAATAGATACAAAGAATATGATAACTGTATATATAAAATATTTTAAAGAAAAAGATTTTTCTTAGAATTCAATGACAAAGGTATGGTTTAGAAAGATCTTGATAATAAAAATATACATTATATATAGCAACGCAATGGATTTAGAAAGCTCAGAGTTGAAGCAATAGTCTGGTTCCATAAATAATGAAAATTTTCGTTCCTTTTCATATTTTCTTAAAATAAAAAGTAAGAGTTTGGGGAAAAGAATAGAAGAGAGAGAAAGAAGTAGAGTGATTTTGAAGTATATTACTCATTCAGTGAATAATGTTGCCATTTCAACATCAGGAAATTTATTTTACTATATTTCTTCTTTCATGTCCATGCATTTATCTTCTTATGTTTAACCTTGATTAGATGGGGCCATAAATTTATAGGAACCATATTATTCGCTTTCTATGTATTTTACTCCTAAACACCAGGTGTGAGCACTTGTCGTTGTTAATGAATGAATGGGATGAACTGCATTTTCCTATTTTATTTAACTGAGTTCATAAAATCCAGATTGAATGTTGAATATTGAAGCTGTGTAAACTGCAGTTTCCATTTCTTTCTACCAATTTATAATAGGAGAGATTGCAGCTTGAGCAGGTACGCTACACATTCACAGAGCTCGAATTTGGGTTCTGAAAAGGAGAATAAAGATAAAGCAAATGAGGTTGAGGAGTATATGGCTACTCCAGTTTTTGTGCATACAAAGTGGGTAATCAAATTCTTAACAGTACTAAAAAATTGCTGCAGTTTTTTCTAAGTAAACCACAAGCCATAAATGAGTGATCATAGTTGGCAAGCAAAAATGATTCATCAAATATCTCAAGGATGTGTTTTGTTTTACTATTCTTAGCTCATAATTTTCACCCTGTCATTCTTCTTACTATTTCCTGATAAAATAAAACCTTAATAAATTGGGTTTGATTAGAGAATAGAATCTATTGTTTGGATGTTAATCAAGTCATCCTTGGTGGTTTTCTCATTACTTTAAGGTCATTAAGGTGTATAATGCCTTAGGAGACTACTGTTGGGATGATATTGCGATATTTATTCAGTCTGTCAGCATCCAGAAATACAATTGTCACAATATCTGTAAATCAGTTAATTTATAATCTGGTTGTACTATACAAATTTTTGTTCAATGATAGTCCAGCTTTGAATCATCAAAACATGGAGTGTAGTAGGCACCATTATGCATAGAGAAGGTTTTAGCTAAATACAAGCAACTCATTCAATTCTGTGTTTCTTCTGTTCTTAGACTCCAAGATCAAGATCTTACTCCACATACTTTGGAGCAACTGAGGAAGGCACTTGGACAATATTTCAGCACCTCTTCATTTGTTAGAAATGGGTGTGGAAACGCAGCCATTGAACCTGTAAATCCAAGTACTCAATGCAGAGTTTCAGATTCAACAGTACCATAATTATTTCTGATCCCGCCTAAGAACAAAGATGATTCTCCCTGTGCTCTATCTGAAAGTTACATCTCCTCACTATGGAAATTGAGGAATCAGGTCTTTTTCTTTCTTTTTCACCCTCTCCATTGACACAAAAAAATAAATAAATAAATAAATGAAAATGATCATGCTCACAAGGTTGACATACAGTGATAAGTTTCACCATCAGTTGTTTTCATGATATTGGCATGCTTACAACTGTGATGCTTTGTGAGGCTGCAAGATTTGGTTTCTTTTGTAAATAAGAACTGAACTAGTTTTCTTTACTTCAGGTTCTATCTATGAACTGCCCTTCTTTTGCAAGGACCATTTCTGAGCGTGAGTGGTTGAAAAATTCTGCCAAGATAGGGAACTTGTAAAAAGCTCTCCTATCATCTCAGATTATTGTAAAATGCTTCAAAGTTCTGGTATGTTTAGGAAGTAGTCAGCTCAAAATCCTTGTTTGCCATTTTGCTATTTTCTTGTATGCTTTATTAATGATAATTTTGAAGTATCAATTCCCTGATTAGGATTTGTGTCAGCTAGAGCCCTTGATTTTAAGTAACTTGCACCTTAGAATTTGATTTTTTCGTCGATATTTTAATATTTGTCTCTTTATATATACCCTAGTTAACACGAATAATTCGCATTTACTTTGCGTTCTTGTTCAATTTACATATTAAATATCACGTATCATATTTTTGAACTTAAAACCTATTAAACGATCGTTTAATGTGTGTTTCCTTTTCTTATTTTTAAAGAAATTTAAAAAGACGTTGTGATATTTAGATCTAAAGTACAAAAATATTCTTTTAATTTTTAATTAATTATCATAATGCCAACAATAAAATTGATTTTTTTTTTCAAATCCCTAACTCTAACTTCTCTATTCATTGTATTAGGTTCACATTCATAACCGAAAAAAAAATTCACATATTATTTTTACACCAGATCGGTGCATTTTTGTCGGGTTTAACTCTTCGTCTTCGTTTTTCTTTGAAAAACTTTCATTTTCTTATTTTTAACTTAGCCATGTTTGTGTGCACTCGCTTGGGTTATTTTCATTCCTGTGTGCACACGTATGGATTTGTCTCATTTTTGTAGATCTCTTTATGGCTATGTCATTAAAGTTAGAAATATGTGTGACTTGTTTTTGGTGCTTGCTTTGATTTTGGCAATAAAACCAATTTTTTTTTCAAACCCCTAACTTGAAACTCTTCATTCATTGCATCAACATTCATTTAAAAACATAAAAAACAAAATTTCACATTTTTTTTAACACTAGATCAATGCATTTTTTGTTAAGTTCAACTCTTTATCTTTGTTATTCTCTGGAAAGCGTTCATTATCATTTCTTTTTATTGTTTGTAACTTTGTCATGTTTGTGTGCACTTGATTAGGTTTGTTTCATTCCTATGTGCACCCATTTGAGTTTGTTTCATTTTGTAGATCTCTTTATAGATTTGTCGTCAAAGTTGGATATATGTGTGACTTGTTTTTGGTGTCTACTTAGATTTCAGTTTGACCTAGTTACAACTTACATAATTTTGTCTATTTTATGTGTTTGTAATTTGAATAGAGTTTTTATTAAGAGTTTTGATACTATAATTTGAATTTGAATTATGTATCATGATATATTAGATTTAATAATCGATCAAATACTTTATATTTGAATTAGTACATTAATTTTAACTAGAAAATCTATGAAAAGTATTAAAATTATTATTGATATTGTCGTATTTTAAAAATATATTATTGACGATGTGTCATATTAAATTTGCATATACATATTTCGTACTTGAATTTGCATATACTATTTGTGGCATCATACCTTTATAATTCTTATATCATTTTCTTTTTAATTATGCATTTACTATAGGTTTATATTAATGATTGTGAATTTATCAAACTTCTATAATACACTATATATATTGTATGATACAATATAATATGATATATGTAAAAAATAATAAATATTCGTGCCTTTTAAAATTGGTAACACAACAATGCTTTGCCTTTTAAAAGTTTAGCCTCCAATCTAAACCCCCACTGTTATTTGTGCTTTGCTTTCGTTCTTTCAAACAATTACTACCCTAAAAACATATATTTTTTTTTGGAGTAAGAACAAATATTTTAGCTTTAGCTAAATGAAAGAAACTCTCAATATTTAGAGGGGCAATGCGAGGAGGCTCTACATAGGATTATATCTATGCAAGATACATTAAGTAATTACTTTTTTTTTTTGGCATTTTCTGGCTTCAACTTGACCCTAAATAAAAATCTTCTAAACCAATAAAACTAAAGTAGAATGTCTCAGAATGGTCAGACAAAATGAAAAGATGAATAGGCAGAATGCTATTAAAACCAAAGAAAGCTACTGCTGTTGGATAAACAACAGAGTATAAGAATACTATTAGTGACAGACAATCCAGTTGACAAAGTATTCTCTAATAGTCAACATACATGAACACAATAAAAGCTTTCATTATTCCAAAGAAGAACAACATTGCCTCAGAACAAAAGTATTTGAAGGTTTACAAGCATGTATATCTAAATTTCTGTAATAAAGAAAAAAATACACAGTGGGAGTTATAAATACAAGCAGCATGAGGCCATGTACCTACACAACTACATGCACAAAGCAGCACATTTAGCTACAGAATCACTAAGTTCAGAATGGCATAACTTCTCCACAAAAATACTAATCAGACACCATACTGATAATTCAGTTTTGAGCACATTGGTTTCCTGTTATCATTTACAAAACAATAGTCCTATTTCTAATGCAACAACTCAAACAAAATCCGGAAACATTTGAAGACAGCTCTTTTTCTGAATCATGCTAAGTGATATTTTTTCCCCACTTGGCTTGCAAAGTCAGGTGTGAAAATTTAGAACCATCAAGTACCAACAATTACACATTTGAAACCATACATTTTACCAACTAAATTTGGCACCTTTATCGTCAGTTTAATTTTTGTCCCTTAAATTAATCTAAGAATTAATTTAAAAAAAAAAAACTGAAAAAACATTAAAAAAAATACTTATAAAAACCAACATAGGTGTATGTTTTCTCCAAACTTATCCATTTTCAAGCACCTTGTAACAAATGACCATTCTACCCTTACAACACACATAAGAGCATGTGAACACCCTCACACGAATGCAACAAGCAAAATGAGAGGCAAAATTAAAAAATAACCTTGGATGTACATGTGAGTGTTATGGATGTCCTTCTATTTCACTTGGCATGTTAGTTTGATAATAAATTTTAATTAATTGATGAATCAAGCAAGATAATATTAGTAATAAAAAAAATATTACTAGAGTAATATATACTAAATCCCCCATTTATATTACACTTACGTCATGTTTATAATGTAATTAAATTTGGGGTTGATTTTATTTTAGCTTATTATATAAAATTAAAATAATAATTCATCTATTTATTTTAGTAATAATATTATTATATAAAAAATTAGTTAATACATACAACTTCTTCCATAGTATTACAAAAGTCTTAATGAATAAAAAAATAACAATAAAAAATATAAAAAGAATATATAATTATACATATAGTATATGTAAAGATATTTATAGATTAACGTAATCAATATTATGTGTATTTTTTACTTTAAAATTATTGCATACATTCCTTCAATTTTGAAAAGAAAATACGAAAAAAAATAATATTCTATATATTAATAATAAGTATAAGTATGAATATAAATATCGATATGTTATTATATAATTAAGTGATTTTAAATTAAAAATAAAATAAAAATTAATCACGTAATAACACGTAAATATTTATATTTGTTTTTATACCATTATAGGTGTTTATACCCCTTTAAGAACTATGTAAAGAAAGTTTTTGCCAATCATTCCTCTAATTGGTTAGCTAGTATTTTTCCGTCTATCTTTATATATTTTTTTTTTCTTTTTTCCCACTTGTAATTTTCTTCCTTTATGCCCGGATGGGGTAATTCATTTAATCCAAATTACTGAGTTATTAAATTAAATAATTAAATCCTAAATGTTTGGAATAACTTATTTGAGTAATTTAATGGTGAATTATAATCATATAATCATATAATTTAATGGTAAAATAATTAATTTGGTACCTTGAATAAAAAATAGTAAAAATTCAGTTATTTTAATTTAAAAAAATGTAAGTTTGATTTTTTAATAAAAATATTAAAAATTTAATTTATTTAATTTTAAAAAACAAAGTTGAATACCTTCGATGAAAAAAAAAAAAGTGATAGTTAAAGATGAATATACTATAAAATGAATGCACATGAATCATATTTTAATGTTAAAAAAACAAGTTTAAGATTTCAAGTAGAGCTTCTTGTTTGGGAAATGTTAATTGCATGTAAAGAAGCTAAATTTTTTTTCCTAGATTAATCAAGTTTCGTTTTCAAAATAAAAATCCACTACAACTTTTTTTCAATCCGACTTTTGAGAAATTGATAACTCGCTATTTCAAAAAATGAAAACTCAACAAAATATTATACATCAATTTGTTTAATATGAAAAAAAATATTTATTTTCCTATTGCTGAAAAGGGACGCAGAAAGTTTTGATTAATATATATACGAACTCGAATTAAAAGACACAGGAAATAATTAATAAATTTAATGACACAAATAGTTGGTTGAAGTGATTTTTTAATAAATAATATGCATCATCTAATAATAATAATAATGACAAAATTCAAACATCATTTAAGCCTGATGTAGTTGACCTAAAACTAGTGATAGTAATTTTGATTTTAATTTAAAATTTTTAATCTATTTTAATTCTAAATGGGAGGAGATTCTTTATAAAAATACAAAATGAGACAAAAAATATTCTCATAACTAAGGATAGGAATACATATATCCCCTCCTCGACCCACCTTATCCTAGCTCTCCCTGTCATCATCCTCGTTCCTATCTCATTATATTATTATATTTGATTAAAATACTAATATATTATTTGTGTATTTTGTTGTGTATATTAAGGTGGGTAAACATAACATAAATATATTAAACATAACATAGTTTTAGTTAATTTTATTATTTAATATATTTATGTTATGTTTAAAATATACACAAGGGGGATTTTTTTTTCTTGATGGTACATAGATGGTGAAGGGATTTTTTTCCATAAGTAAGAGATGAAGAGAAGATTTTTTTCATAGTTAAGAGATGAAGAATCCTTGTTATCACTGTAACAGAGATGGGGTCATAAATAGAGAATAAGGTGTTGGACCTTGTCCCTCTCCATTCCCATCCCTATTTAAGACACTTAACAACAGAGGTGGCAATGACCCACTATAATGTGGGTCTTGCAAGTTGGGTTGTTCCAACTTGGATTGGAAGGCTCATGTGCTTTTATGGGCCACCCACCTTATAGGCCATGTCAAAAAAAAAAAAGGGGGTGGTGGCCTTGCTGCAGGTTGACTTATATGTATATTCAACAGTCAATTTCAACACCAATTATTAACAAATAATTTTAAAATAATGGTTTAAGGATAATGGTCTCTCTTTATATATTTATATCAATTGCTTTCATCTGACCAAGCATTTATTTACCGACTTTCAAATCCCATGTGCCTACAAAATAAAATCTCCATTTATTATCATGGGTACCTTGGACTTTTGATTTCTTTCTTTTCCGTACTTGGATTACATCTCCGTTTTGGTTATCAGCATGTATATTGGAGAATCACTTTTTTTTTTTTCCATAAAATTTGACATAACTTTTAAATAATTAGGTTTAAACATTTAATGTTACATACCGACAAATAAATTGCTAGAGTTTGCAGAAGAATATATTATAAAATGAATGCATGTGATCTGCATAAGAAAAATGAATAAAGCTTTTTTTTTCGTAATTTAATCTAGATAAATTATGAAATGGATTTAAAGTTTTTATTGGTATTTTACATGGTAAATTCTTGCTGAAAATAACCTCAAATCCTCAATTTCACAAATTTTTGTATAAGACATAATTACATTAATAAAAAAATAATTAAACATCAAACTATCATTAATGTAAATCACAATTATATTCATGAAAAAATGATTAAACATCAAATTATTATATTCATAAATCTTAAACTTCATATTTTTCATATAACTTAAAAAAATATATATTGATCTATCGTATTTCGAACATACTAAACATAAAAGAGAATTCATGAAAAATTTAAAAAATATTGATTTCTTTCACTTGACTCCTTGACTTGATGATGGATAAAAGAATATACGTTTTTTCTATTTGTGAGTTGTTAATATTGTGTGTAGTGTAAGTGTGTTAAGTAGTAGAGAAAGAATCAATTTATATTTATAAAGTTAGTTGTGATTTCTTATCAAAAGTCACGTGCTTATAAATAGTCTCATTTTTTCATTTTGAAAAGTCATATGTTTTCATTACCATAAGAAGTTATATCTTTACATTACCAGTAGAATTTAGGCATTGAAACTCTCATTAAATTTTAATTATTTTATTAAATAAATACAATTATACTTGATAAAATAAATTCTTAATGTCACGTGAGTTATAATCTTACATTCTCTCACTTGACTTATATGATATTACTTTTATAATTTAATAGGAATAACATAATATGCACAAAATTTTATAACAAAATCTTTCTTGGACCGATTATAATATTATATCATTATTAAGTTAAAATATTAATGTAAGTCATGGGAGTTACATGTTATTTTTTCAACACAGTCCTCTCCATACATACCGCAACACCAACTTTCAACTTAAAATGACTTTTAATAAAGGTTATTATAATGGTCTAACTTCAACGTCTTTCTTATAAGAGTATTCATGCCAACATATTATTCTAAAACAACATGTATACAAATAGAAAACAAGAAATATCAGAAACACATAAGTGATTTTAAAGTGTCAAATGCATAAACTTAATATAAACATAATATAATATCATTAATGTTGTCCAATAATGTTCATCCTTTCAATATATTCATTAAATGTTTTGGCAGGTAATACTTTTGTTAAATGATCTACAACCATAAGATTAGAGCTAATGTATTTAATTGAACTTTTTGATTATGAACTTGTTCATCAATGACAAAGTATTTTATTTTCATATGTTTATGACTTTCGTAATATTTGTAGTTTTTAGAGAAGAAAACTGTGACGATGTTAAGTTTTCAATGACTTAGTAATACTGTTGACAACCCCTAGTTATGAAATAAAGTTCTTCAGCCATAATCCATGAATAGTGGGAAACAACAATTATAGAAGTTTTGGGTATAACAATTGCACCTTGACTTCTTGAATGTAAAATCATGTATTTTCTCACTCCTACCAATGTTGTCATTTTCAATGAATCTAACATTTCTAAATTCAACTATTCTTATATCAACACATCTAACATAGTTTGAATTTGAGAATTCAATCACTTCAAATTGATCGAGCCTTTTATAAGTCAATATACGATCTTTAGTTTCTTTCAACTATCTTATAACTTTTCTTACAACTTTCCAATGATCCATACCTAGATTACTTTGGTACCTACCTAGCATTTTGGTAGCAAAACTAATGTTTGATCTGGTGTAAGTTCTACCATATATTAAAACTCCCAACGATTGATGCATAAAAAAAATTTTTTCATTCGCTCTCTTTCAAATTCATTTTCCAGACATTGCATAAGATTAAATTTATCCCCTTTTTGAATTGGAACTAACTCTTTTGAGCATTCATCCATCTTAAATCTCTTTAAAATTTTATTAATATAGATTTTTTTTTGTAGACAACCTTAACAATCTTTATGATTTATCACGAAATATTTCTATTCCAATCACATAAGTTGTCCTTTCCATATTTTTTATTTCAAAATTTACAGAGAGATATTTCCTGGTTTATGTAATAAACCAAAGTTGTTTGTAGCAAGTATGTCAACAACATATAAAACTTTAAAAATAAATTTGCTCTCACTAACCTTCAAAAACATTTTCTTAACAAAAAAGGGCAAAGGACTATTTCTCACCCAAGTTTTAGCTCAATCTCAAAATCACATCTGTAGAATAGCCACCTATGACCTAAGTATTGTTAAATTTTTTAGTTAGAGACAAAAGTAAAATCATCATTTTACTATTGATATTAAAAAAATATAAAATTTGTTATATTTTCCCCCTAAGTTTTAAAAACTAACGATTTCATCCATATTTAAAGTTTTCAAACTTTGAAAAGTAACATTCCCCTCTCCCCCAAACCTAGGTGTAACACCCCTCTCTAGATACATACCCTTGATGGAAATATATCAAAAGAAATATGTACAATTGGATTATTTGAAAACTTTAATGCATGATCATAATTATAAAACATGCAAAAAAGTGATGTAATAAAAATTAGTTGTTTTATTAATCAAACTTATAAGATAATAATTATTTGAAAATCTTTGTAAAAAAATAACTATATAACTCTTGAGTAAATCAATGTGTTAGAAAATAATGATAATAATAATAAAGATAAATATATGTCTACCAATACTAGATGACATAAGCGCCTCTCTCTCCTCGTGTAGTTGCTCACTGGATCGCTAGATCATCGTCTACCCTACTACTTACCTCTACTTATAAAATATTAATGCGTAAGTAAAACTCAGTAAGTGGAGACTTTTCGACATCCATGGCTATTAAATTATCTGGTGGTAAAACTTGCGTTCTGTTTGTAAGCTAACTATTATCAATTGTAGCACTTCGATGCCCTGATATGGGTTATCCACGAAAATTACAAAGACCTAAACTGGAATTGACATATTCGATGCCCTGGTGAAAGTTACTATAATGTCTTGCACACATGTCAAATAACCTATTAGGCTATCTAATTGGGACACCCTGATCATACGAAAAAATCTCTGATAGCATTTTATTCCTTTACCACATAAGCTTATCAAAACTGTTGACTAACCATCCGAAGATGACCTTTACCTCAATTATATACGTGATGCATCCCGCTGATCACGTGAGTAATATCTTAAAGTTACATCTTTACTATACACAGTTGAATTGAATTGGGTGGCTATGTGCCTTGACATCAAATGCATAATGCATTTCATGGTATTCAACCCTATTACTCTCATAAATATCGTCACTTATGCATATAGTTGGTCACTATCTAGTTGTGTGACACTAGTCTTAAGGTTACTAATTTTTTTACTCAAATTTGACTTGCTCTGCGTATATGTCATCACCCACACAATCGGGCACATCATCTATATTTTTCTTGAATTCTTTATTCTCTATTAGCTCATTATTCTTCTTGGGTACATGGTCGTGTGCTTCTCAACCCATGTTCATGTGCCTCTTGAACCATATGCATGGGTGTATGACACTTAGCACACGTTTGTGTATAGAGTAGATACACATAGAGAGTTGACTTGGACATATTCCTATGTACTTGGATCCACATGTACAAGCCACGTGTCCTCTAGTACACCTCGTCCATTTTTGGAAAGCCATACATAGGTGTGTATTTCAGACCACACGATTGTACATTTCTCCCTTTAGAACAAGTGCAGGATTTCAGACTTTCAAAATTTCTGGAATAACACATGAGCGTGTATGGAACCACACACAACCATGTGTCGTGATCTAGAAATCGCGTTATATTATTTCTACACTTTTTGGATCACAAATCCAACAAGATTACTTCTTATAAGGCATACACATACGTCTTTACACACCCTAAACATGATATTCATATGATTTATTTAATCAAAGTGCACATACATGGCTCTAAAGCATCAATCAAGCCAAAACATATAAAATTCATACAATCAAGAGATTAGATATGAATATGACTCTGCATATTCATATATAACATCAATTTCATCAACTAGATCATCACTAGTATATTTAAACATCTCTAGATCATGTATATGATAGAAAATTCCAAGGATTACATGATCAAACAAGGGAAGCTGATCCACTTACTTGGATTCCAACGACAAAGCCTTCCTTGCATAACTACAGTGATTTTGGTGATCAACTATGACTTCTTACGTAACCACAGACTCCTCTTTCACACTTTCTCACTTTTTTAGCGATTGGAAAACAAAAAAATGTAAGAGAATTAGGGTTGATCGCGTTTTTATTTTATCTCCAAGACGCAATACATGGGCGAGTATAAACCATACACAACTATGTGCCTAGTTACACAATTAAAACAATTTCTTGTTTCACCGCGATCACAATCTAATCCAAAAGTTGACTTTCTGTTGACTATAAATGATTGTGTATATCTCCATACATGGGCATGTACTATTGGAATTTAAAAATCACCAAATTTAGAACTAGAAAAGAGACTGAAATGCCTTTGGGCGTACTTGTGGGTGTTACATTAGGGTTTCCATATTTTTCAAACTGTTGTCCCCCTTAGAACTTTCAAAAATGATAGTTTCAACCCCACTCTTGAACTTTAATTTTTGACATCCCTTCTAGCATCCTCTCTAGCCTCCTCTTTTGTTTGGGTCAATGGGAAAAGGTGGTATGACAAAAAGATGTTTCTTTATTGCATTGTGTGATGAACAGGTATTGTGCGATGAAAAAAGTCTCTTCATTGCACCACTGTGAGATAAAGAGAGTCTCTTCATTGTACTGCTGTGAGACAAAGAGACATCTCTTCATCACACTAGTTTTATCATTGGCTCAGGCAAAAGAGAATGCCAGAGAGGACATCGGAAGAATGTCAAAAAGTGAAGTTTAAGAGTAGGGGTGAAATTATTATTTTTAACAGTTTTGAAGGGGTGATTGAGTTTAAAAAATATAGAAACCCTAGGATTGGGGTGAGGGGGGGAAAGATGTTACTTTTCAAAGTTTGAAAACTTTAAGTAAGGGTGAAATTGTTAATTTTTAAAACCTTAGAAAAAAAAATATAATGAATTTTATGTCTTTTTAATATTAACTGTAAAATGACAATTTTACCTTAACTTTTAACAGAAAAATTTAACAACAGTTAGGGTATGGGTGGGTGTTTGAGTTTTTCAACTGCTGTATGTATGATTTTGAGATTAAGCTAAAATTTGGGTGGGAAATAGTCCTCTGCCCTA
Organism: Mangifera indica; assembly: GCF_011075055.1. Lineage (NCBI taxonomy): Eukaryota > Viridiplantae > Streptophyta > Magnoliopsida > Sapindales > Anacardiaceae > Mangifera > Mangifera indica. The sequence goes on from NC_058138.1 coordinate 7,817,623, forward strand.
AAAAAAAAAATTGATAGTATCATTAAACTTAAAATACCATTGTAAGGAGGTTTTTTTAAATCGATATATTAATTTCTTTAATTTATACATTATGTGATCCTAATATTTTAGAAATATTTTCTAGCTTCATGATGACTTAGGAGGTAAACATAATAAGTTATTTGATTCTTTAAAACTTGTCTCCTCTTAAACAAGCATATTTCTCAATTCATTAATATTCCACTTATCCTTTATAGCGTTGTAATTAATTTGAAATGATCCAAATTGTTCGGTAGAAAAGGAATTAAGTATAAATTATAGTAAGAAGTATACATCCACATTCATTCCAAGGTCTTTGATTTTGCTGCTAATTTTGTAATCTCAAGAACTTGCTCATGCATGGTATGTGAATATCATATTTCATGGTGGTCGAAATACTCATTAATATACCGGCAAATGACTTACTAGCAGTTTGAGAACACTTTTTCACAATTTTATTAAATTCTTTAATATCATTACTTGTAGGAAGAATTGACTTTAAGTTGTATGCAACTATCATTCATATTAACATTAAGCTTAATCTGTTTGATTTTTTCAAAACTTTAATATAAACATTTTTATTATTAGTACTTTTATAAGTAATAGTTGTGAGTTCTTAATTTGGAGTGTCAAATCAAGATCCAGAACACTTAAATAAAACTTAATTTGTTCACTTCAATAAAAGAAATTCAATCACTTAAATAAAGAAACAAAACAAACATGTAAATAAAGTGACATGAGTATGAATACTTGCAAATGAAAAAAATTAAAATGCTTATACATTAATTCTTTGATTGATAAAATTTATCATATAAATTCATATTCGAAATATAACATAAAATATATACACTAATTAAGATCTATTTTGCTATCTTTGGATATGTAAGATAAAAGTAATATAACAAACTAATTACTACAATCATATTTGTCAATTATGAGGATAGTTAATTAACTTTTGGACTAATCTTGAAGTGTCCCTTAATGGAAACTTCAATTTACTCATAAATAAGCATTATTGAATAATCTTAATGTCATCTTTAAGTATAAAAGTTTGTGGGTAATTGAAAATAATAATAAGAAAAAATTATAATTTAAAATTTATTTACATTAAGATTTGACTACTTTGGTGACTAATAAATCATTTATAAAATAAATTTTATATTATAATAAATACAAACTCATTAGAAATATTTACAATTTAAAATTTATTTACATTAAAATTTAGCCACTTTTATGTCTAATAAATCATTCATAATATAAATTTCAAATCATTAAAAATATTTATAATTTGAAATTTATTTACATTCAGATTTGGTTACTTTGATGACTAAAAGACCATCCATAATATTAATTTCAAGTTATAATAATTTTTTAATAATTTTTTTAATTCTTAATTATTTTCCATTGTTAATATTTTATATGTCAATGTTAAAGTTAATAAATTAAAAACCTTTTATACATATAAAATCCATTATTAAAAAGAAAAAAAAGTTTAAGAACTAATAACAATAATTGTTAAGAAATTAGGATTCAAAAACTATAGAACGATTTACACCATTTTTTTATCTTTTTTAATTAATGCAATAATTTGATTATGTGACTTTTCCTTGTAATGCCTCGAGGTAAGATTAAGTTTAAAGCAATCATTTTATAAGTTCTAAGTTGACCCATGTTGATTGTAGGCCAGAATGAGTTAAAATTAAATAAAAATATTTAATTTTAGGCTATGAACAATCATTTATAAGACAATGAATGTTTATGCAAAAGCTTTCCACATCTGTAGAGCGGGATAAACAATGTATGCAATTTAAAACAAGATGAACAATCGTTTATCTATAACATGAATGCCCGTTCCTTCAGTTATGAAAATTGCATTTAAAAGTGGCACGTTATCATGATTCTAGGGATATTTTACCCAAACGCACGAAACATCTAACCCTTGTAGGGGGTGTAAGGAATATCTCACAGGTGCTCTCTCATAACAACCTCAAGACTTGTACCTTTAACTATGATACAATCATACTAAACATGCATACTAACTCCAGTGACCTATTTATAAGCTCGTAATGCTTTAACCTTTATTAGCTTGACATCTTGTCGATTGAGGTAGTAGTTCATTCTATGGATTTTTGGTAAACCATTAGAGTTCTCAAGATTCATGACTTTACCTATACCATATGATTTGCTTAATTGACAACCATTCGTATCTGACGAACAATTGTTTGTAGTTAATGGTATGATGAACGGTTGTCTATCATTTTTCAATGAACATCCATTTCCACGTTCTTTTAGTCATCCTTAAGCCCTAAGGGTAATTTGGTCTTTCTATCCTATGCACGATTATTCATATCTGATGAACGATTGTTTGTGAAGTCTTTTCTGACATTGATGAATGATAAGCAGTGCACAAGCACGTTCGTCAAACCTTGATAAAAAAAATTGAGTCACGAATAAACATTTGTTATCATACAAATGGTCATTTATGATGTGTAAAAACATTAGTCTAGGCATGGGACGGTCGTTCATCTCAAACAAATAGTCGTCCATGACATTTGGAAGCCTACAAGTACCTTGTTTTGAACTGTAATGTCATCTAACCTACTCCTAAATAGTTAACACATAAACATAATTTGTATATATAGCAAAGTATCCTAAATCATGAAATTCTTTATAAACAACTCAATCAAAGCATAGGTTACATAGTCGGCATACCATAATCATTTTCCATCAACCTATATATTTAATAACTGTAAAAACCAACCAATGCATATTTGGTCTTGCTATGCAGTGTTACATCAAAGAATTAACCACACACACACACATGTATTCAACACAAGAAAGTAATCCTACATCATATTCAATAAACAAGGTAACAAATCCATCCACACGCATCATACATCTCAAAATTCTTACCTAGACATGAATTAATAACTTGCTTTTCACTAAATTTTTAGAATCGAATGAGCTAGAATTAAACAAATGAGATGACAGTATAAATAATTCCAAATGGAGGAGTATAACAAGACACACTCTCAAACTTTCCTAGTTCTTGAAGCTAAACATAAATTATCAAAGTATGCTTTTTTGCCTTCTTGTCGAATTGACAATGTTGTCCAAGATTAACAAAACACCTTTTGAGGAACCTCTTGTTAGTTTTGTTTTCATCCTCCAAAACCTTTTTAGGACAAGCCATCGATGCATGTTATTGATGTACGAATTTTCATAAATAAAAAATTAGTATGTACTATGCTTTTAGCCTAAACATGAAAAGTAAAAAGTTAATAATATACATATATGATATCATACATTTAAAGATGTTAAGGAAAAATAAAAGTACAAACTTTTATTCTTCTTCAAACTAACAATTTCAACTAATAGATATACGATAGTGCTTCAATGATTCAACTAACAAAGTGTGATCTAAGAAGAATTTGCCTGTGCACATGTTTGTTTTGGATTGGTAGAGAAGAAAATAACAGGGAAAGGTGTGGAAATAAGTAGAGAAGAAAGAAAATTAGAATTTGACATTTGGTTTTGAAGGCCATTAACCTCTCAAATTGTTAGAGAATTTGAGTTCTTAGGTTGTACTTTTTGTTGTTTCTTTTTCTCTACTTTCTGAAAGCTCTATCAAAGTTTCTAAGTAGAATTGGAGTTGTAATTATTGTTAATAATTCTAGTTAGTGAAAAACACTTTAAGTTGGTATTAGAGCCAATAATATCGTGATGTGGTTTCAATTAGAATTGAAAGTAGAAAGGAAAGCTCATAATCCAAATCTAAAAGGTCATTTCTCTACTGTTACTCAAAACCGATCGTCAATACACTAAGAGAACAAACCGTTGGCTGAAATTTTGTTATAGAAATATCACAACACAAGATCGACAACGATTGAGATGAATCCACAATGCGATCAAGACTCATGACAACTTCCTTTGTATTTTGGCAACATATTCAACTTGACAGAAGTCCAAGATGATTTAAGTGAAAATCGACTATCAAAATTAGTTACCTTGTTGTTAGTCTTGTCGTTCAAGCAATGGAGATGAAATTAGAAATGATGGAGTAAAAAAAAGTGATAAAATTAGATGAAAAGAAGGAAGAAGATGTGAAGGGAGGAAAGGAAGGCGGAGTGACCTGACCTAGTCCAGATTTAAATCCCAACCCATCTCATTAAATCTAAACACTAACCTAAAAAATCCCTTAACCCTACTTAACAGTGAACCATTAGCCCAATAACTTATCATTCCAATCTAAATTCAAACTTAATCAATTATTTCACAACCCCAATATTTTACCCCTTAACCTAGCTATGTACAAAATTCTAACCAACTCTCACTAAATGAAACCCAACCCAATTACACAAACACACCCACCCCTAACTCACTTGAACAAACACAACCTAATTGTAACACTTTTAACCTGAGCCAACTAAATTCTTGTAACCTAACCAACTCATCTTATCCATTTCTCCTTATTTCCTAAATTAACTTTACCATAACAACAAAACCGACATCTCCAACCACTCTACCACTACCAATGCCCTCCAAAACCAAATGTCAAATTTTAATTTTCTTTCTTCTCTACTAGTAATTTCCACACCTTCCCTTTTTATTCTCTTCTTCACCCATCCAAAACAAGCATATAGACACCCAGATTCTTGGATCACACTTTGTTCGTTGCATAATAAAAGTTTTATTGATTTGTTAGGTTTGCAACAATATACAATAATACTTTATGCATTAATAATGAATATACATACAAGTACAAATGTTGACATGTCATAATGTAATTAAAAAATTTTAAATTAGCGATAAGGTAACATCTAATCAAATGATAACATGTCAATACTTATATCTTTGTTTGTAACTATTTTTATGTAAAATCACTCAATCTTGTTCACATAATTAATTATTATTTGTTATGAAATGATAAAGGGGAAAAATGAAAAGAAGAAGGAATCTATATATATGATAAGAAAAGAGGAAAGTTTAGAATGTATAAAGAAAATAAAAGAAGGAAGATATGTAATTTATCTTTAAATAATGACGATTCTATCTTTTGCTTTTGTTGCCACAATTGCTTGGTTACAAGATCAATCTTTTCTTTTACAAAATAAAAAATGTTTGGTTACAAGATTTGTCTTTTCTTTAACAAAATAAAAAAAGGTTGTGTAATGTTTGTTTAAAAACTATAAGGGTAGTAATGTAATTAGAGCTAAGGATGCATGGGTCATTTCTTTTAGTTAGTTAGGGCAGTTTGGTAATTCTATTGGGCTTTCACTTGTGTTGACCTAAGTATAAAAGCTTGCGTTGGCTGAGAGCTATAGAGAGGAGAGAAATAAAAGAAAATAGAGGCGGCAGGCTGCTGGTTTTCTTCTTCTCTGTTTTGTGCTTTTTGTGGCTGCTGTGTGGCTGAGTTTTGCTCTCTGAGTTTGATTAGCGGTGTCTTATCGGTGAAGTCAGGTTCTCTTTGACTTTGTTTTATCATGTATTTACTTTGTATGTTGTTTTGGATGTACAGAGATTGAGATCCGTGTATTTGTATATTGTAATCGAACTTGATATTAGTGGATTTGACTAGAGGAACACATCTGCCTTGGATGTAGGATTTCTTTTACAAAATCTGAACCAAGTATATCATGTTGTTATAATTTTTTCCTGTTTTTCACTACTATATTATTCAGATCAGATTATCTTAGGGTTCGGTAATATAAATCTATAACAAGTGGTATCAGAGCCATTAAAAATTCTTTCGATCTATGATTTTTTGACCTATTTTCATTTCTTTTCAGTTTATATTCGACTGATTGTGTATATCTTGAGATGTGTTTGGCTTTCGTGCTTTTCAATATATTATGGTGAAATATATGTGTTGTGTCTCTTGATATATTTGAATATATTTTGAAAAGATTGTGTTCTTGTTGTGAGTACTTTGTTTTCTTGGTACTGCTATGTATTCTTTTGGTATCTGTAGGATTAAAGAAACTAAAAGAAATAGCAAAGAACATAATGGGGTCAACAAGACTAGAAATAGAACAATTTAATGGAAAAAATGAGGGTTGTTTTGGTGCATCAAAGGTGTGCAAAGGCCTTGGAGGGTGTAGATGCTTTACTTTCTGATATGATAGAATCTCAGAAGGCTGAGGTACTTGAAACTGCCTATAGCTTGCTTATTTACATCTTTCTAGTAATGTTTTAAGACAAGTTGATGATGTTAATACTACTGCAAAATTATGGTTAAAGCTTGAATATCTTTATATGACTAAATCTTTGACTAATAAAATATATTTGAAAGAGCAACTTTTTGGTTTTAAAATGGATCCAGGAAAGTCTTTAGAAGAAAATTTAGAGGAGTTCAATAAAATTACTATTAATTTGGCTAATATAGAAGAAAAAATTTCAGATGAAAATCAAACCATTATTATTTTGAACTCACTGCCTGAAACTTTTAAGGATGTAAAAGCTGCTATCAAATATGGTAGAGAGTCTCTTTCTTTAGAAGATGTCTTAGGGGCTCTTAAGTCAAAAGATTTAGAAATGAAGATAGAAAAGAAAACCATAGGTGAAGGTTTGCAAGTTAAAGGCAGAATTGAGAAGAAAATTCAACAAAAAGATAAAAGAAATAATATAGCTAAATCTAAGCCAAAAAGAGTTTGTTGGAATTGTCATAAAGAAGGCCATATGAAAAGAAATTGCCCTGAAAGAAAGAAAACGAATTTTCCTTCAAATAATGAGAAACACGAGTCTGTAAATCTACTTGATGGCTATGACAGTGCTGAAGTTTTGGTATTATCTGAGGGGTTGTCTAGGGAAGAATGGGTTTTAGATTCAGGATGCACCTTTCACATGACACCTAGAAAAGACTGGTTTTTAGATTTAAAACAGATAAATGGGGGAAAAGTCTTAATAGGTAATGATGATGCATGTGAGGTAACTGGTATTGGTGCAATTAAACTGAAACTTGTTGATGGTTCTATTAAAATTCTCAATGATGTTAGACTAGTTCCTAAATTGAGAAGAAACCTAATATCTTTAGGTTTGTTAGATTCCAATGGCTATTCTTATAAATTTGAAAAAGGTGTGTTTAAAATAATGAGATGAGCTTTAGTAGTAATGAGAGCTAAACTGATAAATGGGTTATACATTTTAAAGGGGACAGTTGTTAGTGACTCAATGTCGTCTAAACCTGATAATGTGGATGAAACTGTTTTGTGGCATAAAAGGCTAGGACACATTAGTTTTTTAGGCTTGCAAGAACTTTGTAAACAAAACTTGATTAATTCTAAAAGAATTTTTGCATTAGAGTTTTGTGAGAATTGTGTCTTAGGGAAGTCATAAAGGTTGAGGTTTGCAGTTGTTACTCATAGATCAAAGAATATTCTTGATTATGTGCATTCAGATCTGTGGGGTTCTCCTCAGGTACCTGGTTCTCTATCTAATGCTCATTATTTTCTAACCTTTGTGGACGATTTTTCAAGAAAAGTTTGGGTTTATTTCTTAAAAACAAAAGATCAAGCCTTTGAATTTTTTAAAGAATGGAAAACTCTTGTTGAAAATCAAACCAATAAGAAACCAAAGGTTTTAAGAACAGACAATGGTCTTGAATTTTGTAATAAACAGTTTACTGATTTTTGTAAACAATTTGGAATCTTGAGACATAGAACCTATGCAGACACTCCTCAGCAAAATGGTCTTGCAGAGAGAATGAATAAGACCCTGCAAGACCATTCTGAACAAGGTAAGATACATGTTAGCTGACTCAGGATTGAGTAAGAAACCTTGGGCTGAAGCAGTTGCTACTGCTTGTTATTTGATTAATAGATCACCCTCTTCTACTATTAATTTTAAGACTCCTATTGAATTGTGGTCTGGTAAATCACCAAATTTAAATCATTTGAGACCTTTTAGATGTCTTGCCTATATCCATGTGAAACAGGGTAAGTTGAACCCTAGAGCCTTAAAGGCTGTTTTCTTAGGATACCCTACAAGCACTAAGGTTTATAAAGTCTGGTTAATTGATGACTTAAAATGTGTGGTTAGCAGGGATGTTGTGTTTAATGAATTTGTTTTTTATAAAGATTTATATATTTCTAACCAATCTCAGTCTAAACAAGTTTATATTAAGGTAGAGAATTCTGACTTGAGAAATTCTACTAGTGTTGAGTCAATTGATGGACCTGGTTTGGGCTTAGATCCAATTCATGCTCCAAAGTATAAAGATAGGGGTTTGAACCAGTAACCATCACAGAGTCAGAGTCAAAGTAGTTTAGACAGTGATACATATTCTGATCTTTCTGATAATCAATTGGCTAGAGATAGGTCTAGAAGAGCTATTAAACTACCATCTAAATATGCTCGTGCAGATCTTATATCATATGCATTTAATATAGGTGATTGCATTGAATTGAATAAACCATTAAATTTCAAACAAGCCTATATGGTAAACACAGAAAGGAATAGTTAAATGCCATGCAAGCTGAAATTGATTCCCTACATAAAAATAACACATGGATTCTTGTTAAAAGACCTGTAAATAAAAATATTATAGGTTGTAAATGGGTTTTTAAAAGAAAACCTACTGCTCTAGGCTTTGAAAATGGAAGGTTTAAGACTAGAGTTGTTGCAAAGGGTTTTTCCCAAATAGAAGGAATTGACTATCATGAGATTTTTTCACCTATAGTTAAACATATATCAATAAGACTTATTTTATCTGCTGTGGTGTTATTTGATTTAGAACTTGAATAGCTAAATGTTACTATTGCCTTCCTTCATGGCAATCTAGAAGAGCAGATTTATATGGAGCAACTAGAGAGTTTTGAGAAACCTAGATCTAAAGATATGGTTTGCTTACTAAAAAGGTCATTATATGGCCTAAAACAGGCACTAAGACAATGGTATAAAAGGTTTGATGACTATTTGCTCTCCATTGGCTTTTCTAGAAGTAACTTTGATAACTGTGTTTATTTTTATAAAACTGAAATAGGCAACTATGTTTACTTGTTGATATATGTGGATGATATGCTTATTGTTTCAAAGAAAATAAGTGAGTTGAATAGGTTGAAAAAATTGTTAAAGGATGAATTTGAAATGAAAGATTTAGGA